>NC_056683.1:54287282-55565407 GCF_018350215.1 Panthera leo | reverse complement strand
TCAAACCTCTTACTGCCTATCTACCTATTTTTTCTTCTTCTAAATATTATACTAGTACATTCCATGCCGAAATGGGTATAACAAAATGGAGAAATCCAGAGTCATAGTAGTGTTGATAAAGGTTTTGGTTTTATGTCAGGAGGATTTACTTGAGAAACTAGAACTGGAAGGGAACTAACTAAAAATAATCTACCAAAGGAGGTTCTGTGATGATGTGCTTTAAAATTTTTTTGCTTTCATATTAGAAATTCTAAGTTATTACTTCATTTCATTAATGTGTCATGATGGCAGTATCTCTTGATTATTTTATCGAACATATACATTATTCACAAAACGATGAAAGAAAGACCTAGTAAGCTTAGAAATAAAATACTTTTCCTTTTTTTTTTTTTTTTTTTTTTTTTTTTTAGAACAGCAGGACTCTTCAGTGAAAAGCCCTCAAGATATTCAAAATGATTAAATGGAAGGGGGGAAAAAGACACTTATATAGCATATATCTGTGCCTGCTTAGATCTCTGACTGCCTATTTAATGCTCTTAAAAAAATGTGTAATGTCTTGGAACAGAAACCTTGGGGACAAAAAACTGCAGCATTTAAAGCTTACTGTACTGTAATTCATGACTGATGCTGCAAAGCCTAGTGAAGGAAACACAGGGCTCATCGATGTTTCAAGTGCAGGATAGTTTTTGGCTTGTTCTTTTGACTCTGTATCTGATGGCTGCTAAATATTCCACAAAAATGGAGGGTATCTGTCTTTATCAAGTCTTTAATTCTCTATTTATTTTTAGAGTATTTTAACAACTTAACATGTCACTAAATAATCACTGAATTAAATCTTTTGAACAGTATTTTTGTCTTATACATATATTAGTATATGCCTAACTATACTATAGACATATACTACTATAAAAATGTATAGGGGTTTTTGGTTGTTGTTTACTTAAGAGAAAACTACAGAATAACTGGGAAACATAAAAAGTATCATTCTAATTATATCGCTTAAATATTAAATAAGCCAAAATGCCTCATTACCCAAAGCATTAACGTAATAAGAAAGAAAAGATAATTATTTGCTTTTATGATGATTGTTGTGGCCAAGCAGAATAACTATAAAATTTACAATTTAGAACTCATTCTAATATCATAAAATTCTATAGTTTTTAGACTACCTTAGGAGACAGTATAAAATGCATTTGTACGAAGAAAACATTTATGTTGTATACTTATAAACTAACTATAGTATTCCTTAACCAAACTAACCATAACAAATCACTCTTTTCTAATGATGTTACATGGCTTTAAACAAATTTCACTGGTACAAAATGTTGTCTTGCATTTTCTTTGCTGCTTTGGCAGTAAAAACATAGATCATGCACTTTCATGCTCAGGAACATTAAGATGAAATAACTCACATTGCATAGGGTTGTTTCTCCATTTGTGTGTTTCCACTCTTATGCAGAATGAGTTGTGCATATAGTCTGATAACAGCGTGATGGATGCATCAAAATGACTACTCTGGGGAGTGATGTCAGCATCATGGCAATGTAAAATATTCCTTTTTTTATCCCCCCATTTAAACAATGAAACAGATATCCATCCACAAACAAAAAGTACTTTTGTGTGTGTTGTGGAATCTAGCACCATACACCAAGGGTTCCAGGAGGAGGCTCACCCACCTGTGTGTCCAATAATAGGCAGAATGACCTAGGTATTAAGCTGTAGAACCAAAGGAGACAGTCAACATGTCAGATCTCTCTTGCCCTGGTTGGGAAAAACCCTGGAGAGTGTTGACCTGGGCACATACCCACACATAAGAGGGAATTTTCTGAAGCTCAGCCCTCCCTAGGGGAGATTCTAGGACACCACTGGAGAAAATAAATAAATAAATAAAATACAATTTTGGTCACAGAGAAGGCAGCTGTAAAACATTCCTAATGCTACTCTCCCCAACAAGGAAACATTGCATAGGACTGCTCTATCCCTTGTGGGGGGAAAGGAGAACAGTGAATGATTGCCTATTTACCCCAGTTATGTGGGACACAGATATATAAACCCATTTCTTTCTGGCAATACCCAGAGTACTGAGGTGGTACCTTCATGACTAGGGGGATGGAGGAGGTTGAGAGAGAGACAGTTAAGGGTTTTTGCTGACTGTACTCAGTAGAAAGTCCATCCATTAGCCTCTAGGAGTAACATACCCTAGGACCTTTCTACTAGGTCCCATAGGCCTGCAGACACTGTCTGGAGGGGCTAAAATCATACCTCCCCCCACTCTGGCTGGTTCTTTGTATACACTCCTGAGTGCTGTGGCAAGAGAGCTCTTAAACTGATACACACCTAGAAAATAGGCCAGGCTCTCCAAAGCAAGGAAGAAGTCACAAACTTGAGCGATAGTGCCATCTTCTGGAAACAAAAAAAGGTTTCCAGTAGCCAGCCTGGTGACTTGCAAGAACCAAAGACATAAAAGCTTAAGGAAGAATCCTGCCACAAGAGGGAGCAAGTACAGTGGAACGGGTATGCCCACACTGAGAGACAGATGAAACCCCATCCAATAAAAACATCATTGAACAGAATACCCAAACAGAAGGCAATTAGCAATGGTTTAGGGGTGTCTTCCACTTCAAATGTGAAAGCAGCAGCACAAAACTAAAAGAACATGGAAAATCAAGGAAACATGCCATCAAAATGCAAAATAGCTGTTTTGGAGAAACCATAAGCTACAAGAAAACTCAGACATTTTGACTAAATCTTGAACAAAAAATATATGATCAACATAAGATTTTTTTTGAAGAGACAGAAGTCATAAAAAAAAAAGGACCAAACAGGGATTCTGGAGCTGGAGACTTCAAGAAATGAAATGAAAAATGTAATAAGGCATTTGCAGCAGAGTGAGCAAATGGAAGATAGAATAAGTCAGTTAGAGGACAAGAATTTTGGAATAACCCAGTTAGAGGAGAATAAAGGAAAAAAGAATGAAAAGTGGTGAAGAAAACCTGTTTTATCTATGGGATATCATCAAAAGAACAAATATTGCAGTAATTGGGATTCCAGAAGGAGAAGAAAGGAAGAGCAGAAAATTTTAAATCATAGCTGAAAATTTCCAAACCTGGGAAGAAAATTGGACATCTAATTTTACAAAGCTAATAGATTACCGTTATTATTATCTCAGTGCAAAAGACCTTTCCAAGACACATTACGATAAAACTGTCAAAGATCAAGGATAAGTAAATAATTCTAAAAGCAAAAGAGTAGGGGGGTGGAGAGAGGGAGGTTTTAATCCTCAAAGGAACCGTCATTAGTCTATCAGTGGATTTCTCATCAGAAATCCTACAGGCCTAGAAATCCTACAGAAATCCTCAAGAGAGTAGAATGACATACTCAAAGTGTTGAAAGAAAAAAAAAATGCCAACCAAGAATACTCTATTCAGCAAAGTTATCTTTCAGATGTGAAGGAGAAATAAAGACTTCCCTAGACAAACAAAAGCTAAGTGAGTTCATCACCACTAGACCTGCATGCAAGAAATTTTAAGAGGAATTCTTCAAGTTGAACTCAAAAAACACTAGTCAGTAAATGAAAACATATGAAAGTTTACAGCACACTGGGAAAGGCAGTCATAGAGTCAGACTTAGAAAACTCCAAATCTGTAACAGGATGGTGTGTTAACCACTTAACTGTACTATAAAGATCAAAGGAAAAGAGTAATAAAAGCAATTATAGCTACTGTAGTGTGTTAAGAAATACACAAAAGAGGTAAATTATAACATCAAAAATATAAAAAGGGTGGGAGTAAAAGGGTGAAGCTTTTATAGATGATCAAAGTTAAGTTGCTATCAGCCTAAAATGGACCATTTTATCTATGAGATGCCTTATGTAAGCCTCATGGTAACCACAAAGCAAAAAGCTAGAATAAAAGATAAGGAAAAAGGAAACAGAACATACACCACCACAGAAAACCACCAATTTACAAAGGTAAGCAAAAACAAAGGGAAAAGAAACAATGGAAATGAAAACCAGTAAGATGGCATTAGCAAGCCCTCACATATCAATAACTCTAAATGAAAATGGATTGAATTCACCAATCAAAATGTGAAGAGAGGCTGGATGGATTAAAAAAACAAGACCCATCTATCTATATGCTGTGTACAAGACTCACTTCAGTTTTAAAGACACTCCTGAGCTCAAAGAGAATAGATTGAAAAAGATACTTCATATAAGTGGAAACCAAAAGAAATCAGGGATAGCTATATTTATATCATAGATAATAAACTTTAAGCCAAAAATGATAAGAAAAGAAGCTCATTATATAATGATAAAAAGGTCAATCCATTAAGAAAATATACAAATCATGAATATGTATACACTCAACACTGGAGCACCTAAATACATTAAGCAACTACTAACAGATTTGAAGAGACAAACAACAATACAATGATATAAGAATTAAATACCCAACTCAGAGCAATGGTTAGGGCTTTTTTCAGCCAGAAAGTCAACAAGAAAATGATGGATTTGAACCATACATTGGACCCAATTAATCCAAAAGACATTTTTAGAACATTCTATCCAACAGAAGTAGAATGTAGGTTCTTCTCAAGTGCACATCCAACTTCTCTAACAATAGTTAGAACTATTGTAGGACACAGATAAAGTCTTATCACATTTAAGGAGATTGAAATCATACCAAGTGTCTTCTCCAGTCACAATAGTTTGAAACTAGAAGTAAACAAGAGGAAAGCTAAATATATCTACAGATGTGGAAATTAAATAACAGTCTCCTGAAAAACCAGTGGATCAAAGAAAAAAATCAAAAGCAAAATAACAAACTATTTCAAAACAAATGAAAATGGAAGCACAATATGTGTAAAACCTATGGATGCTGCAAAAGCAGTTTTGAGAAGGAACTTTATACTGATAAATGCGTATATCAGAAAATAGATCTAAAATAAACAACCTAACTTTACACCTCCAGGAAATACAAAAAGAAGAACAAAATAAGGCCAAAGTTAGTAGGAGGAAGGAAATAACAAAGATCAGAGTAGAAATAAATTAGGTAGAGACCAGAGAAAAACAAGAGAAAAGATCAATGAAATTAAGGAGTTAAGCATCCTACTCCTGATTTCGGCTGTGAGGTCATGATCTCACAGTTTGTGGGATTGAGCCCCACATCGGGGCTCTATGCTGACAGCAAGGAGCCTGCTTGGGATTCTCTCTCTTCCTATCTCTCCCCTCTCCCCCACTTGCTTGTGTCCCCCCCCCCCCCGCCAGCTTTCTCGCTCTCAAGATAAATAAACTTAAAAAAGTTTTATGGTACAATGGAATATTGTTCAGCCATGAGAAAGAAGGAAATCCTGCAATTTGCAACTACACTTACAGACTTTGATGGCATTATGCTAAGTGACATAAGTTAGAGACTGTATGATATAACTTAAATGTAAAATCTAAAAAAGCCAAACCTGTAAACAGAGAGTAGAATAATGGTTATTTAGTTCAGGTGTTTCATTTTTTTTTTCTCTTTTTCTTTTTTCTTTTCTTTTTTTTTTTCCACCAGAGGCTGTCAGGGGCTAGGGGAGAATTGGGGATATGATGTTGAAGAGTATAAATTGGGAACTACTATATATGTAAGTCCTGAAAATCCAGTACACACATAGCATTGTGATTATACTCAGCAATACTGTATTATAAACCTCAAGATTGCTAAGAGACTATATCATAGTTGTTTCTACAACAAAAAAGAAATGATAATTATGTGATGATAAAGGGGTGTTTACTAAGGCTAAGGTAATAAGCATACTGCAATATACAAATGTATCAAATCAATACATTGTAAAACTTAAAGCTACACAATGTTATATGTCAATTATTTTTCAGTTTTCAAAAAAAATGACCACTCTACCTAGAGATAGTTTCACTAATCAGGTCAAGAAATACTTTTTCGGGGCACCTGGGTGGCTCAGTTGTTTAAGTGTCTGACTTCAGCTCAGGTCATGATCTCGCGGTTCGTGAGTTTGAGCCTGCATCGGGCTCTGTGCTGACAGCTCAGAGCCTGGAGCCTGTTTCAGATTCTGTGTCTCCCCTTTCTCTCAGCTCCTCCCCAACTCGTGCTCTGTCTCTCTCTCAATAATAAAGAAACATTAAAAAATTTTTAAATAAATATTTTTTCAGTCAAAACACTGAAATTGTTTATACCAATGCATGTATTTTTGTCTAAAGTAGTTGTGTTTGTGTGCATGTGTGTATTTCTGTGTATACCATACTGACACGCTATTATCAGACTATTTTATGAGGTCAGGGAGTTGCTCTTCCTTAGAAGACTATTATGTTAAAATGGGGCAATGTTAGATAATGCATGTGACATATAACCAATGAGGGTAGAACTTGGAATTTCCTAGAAAGGGCCTGACAGCCCAGAAGTTGGCAGTGGAAAAGAAAACACTAATATATTTGGGAGAGTGCCCAGTACTTCTAAGTGCTTATAAAGATGTTTGTAAAATGAACATGATGGAGACTTGAAGATCAGTTACTATTTTTCTTTGTTATTGGTCCTGCTCATGCTTCTCTCTTCCAAGTTAACAACTCTGATCCTATGGGTCCATGTTGATAAAGATGGAGATATCAATACCTATCTCACTGGGTTGTTATGAAAATTAATGAAATAAGATATATCTCAGGTGCAACTAATGAGGTATTAGGATGCTGTTATGCATGGATAGGAAACCATGTAGCCCTGTGATTGGCATAGTATGTCATCTCATGCTGGACAGACATTGTCCCGTTCTATTTATTCCTTCCCCTAATTGCAACATGAAACCGGACCCTCATTTTTCCTTCTTTTTGTGTTAAAAAACTGTATGTTCAGCTAGGTGTCTTCAGTACTATTTAGTGTGTGTGTGTGTGTGTGTGTGTGTGTGTGTGTGTGTGTGTGTTTTCATTCTCTTCATTTACTAAGAAATTGTTTAAAGTGTGCCTGGGTGGCTCATTCGGTTAAGTGTCTGACTCTTGGCTTTGGCTCAGGTTCTCATGGTTCATGAGTTCAAGCCCCACATCAGGCTCTGCGCTGGCAGCTTGCAGCCTGCTTGGGATTCTCTCTCTCCCTCTCTCTCTGCCCCTCCCCCACTCAAGCTGTCTGTCTCTCTCAAAATAAATGAATAATGTTTTAAAAAAGGCTTCCAAATCATTTTTAAAAAGAGAGAGAAAGCCTAAAATGCATCCAGAGATGCTCTGTTAAAGCAGAAGCTTCTTTTTATAAAAGATCAGACTTCTTAGTTTTATTCTCTATTATCACTCAAATAATTTAGAAAACAGTGGTGATATTTGTTCTGCACATTCTGTTTTGCATTTGTATGGAAATATAAAATACAGGTAGCTTGGAAACTCAAGTTCATTATCAGCATTTTATAGAGTAATAAAGAATTCTCATTAAATAATGGACAGTCATCATACTCCATGACATATTTTCAAATGAAACCACCTGTTCTTATAAACAATTGCTGTGGCACACAATATATAGTGTTAAATTACATCCTTTGAAAGTCTGAAAGTTAAGGATATGGCCCATTTTAAATATAATTTAAGTATGAAAGAAATGTCACACATAGCTAAAGTTACCACCATGCAAAGCATTAAATATTTTTCAAATTCCATAAGAATGTGTGTGGTTCTTTTGTTATTAGAAACCATATTATTTTGTCAATTATATAACTATTATATTTATTTATATAAAGCCACTTACTGGTAGGCTTTAATGTAACACTTAAGAGGAATGGATTCAAAAGTAAGTTCTGCAAATATAAAATAATGCTTCCTTTATTTAATACCAAACTCTCATCATTTGAATCATGCTTGACTGATATTTAATTGGAAGTTAATTTTTGTTGAATCAAGAAAACACTGAAACATACGTTGAATTTTATACGTTACCTATCAAAAATTACATAAGTTGAAAATTATTCAGGCATTCCAAAGAAAACCAGCTCTCTATACTAGTAGAAAAGAGTTGAATAACATGTTTTGTGCTTGTCTGTCTTACATAACTTCTCAAATAAAAAGCCAAATTATGAAGACCTCAGACAATATGTGAAATTATAAAAGACTTGTATTTTCAATGATCTAGAAGGTAGAAAGAATAACTTTATTAATGTTTTCATTTTCCAAAGGAGGAAACAAAATTGTCTTAGCTAAAAATGACAAAAGTTGAGACTAACACCCATTCCACCTTATTCCAAATCCCATGCTTTTAACCATAGGCCATGTTATTTGTTCATTTCCTTCACTTTCCTTTGTTTTTGTTTTGGTTTTTTGGTTTTTTTTTAATATATGAAATTTATTGTCAAATTGGTTTCCATACAACACCCAGTGCTTATCCCAAAAGATGCCCTCTTCAATGCCCATCACCTATCCTCCCCTCTCTCCCACCCCCCATCAACCCTCAGTTCTCAGTTTTAAGAGTCTCTTATGCTTTGGCTCTCTCCCACTCTAACCTCTTTTTTTTTTCCTTCCCTCCCCCATGACCTTCACTTCCCTTTGAACATCCTAGCATTCAAGGATTCTATGATAGTACAATGATGATAACCACCCACTATTTCAGAAAAAAGTACTCAAGTCAACTGAAAAAAAGATGATTGAAGTAGGGCAGACCAATAAACAAACCAGAGTATAGTGTATTATCCACTTCTCAAATATATAATTTATAGTAAGAAAGAGATAAAATATAAAAATGATCTTTTGGGGAAGAACAAATGATAAGCTGCATTGATCTGGAAAGGTACTACACAAATAAGAAAATTGTGGCAAATAAAACCTTCCATGAAACTAAAGGAAGAGAAATGAAATTGGAATAAAAGTGGTATCAAAACCATCTTTTTCTTCTTACATTAGTGAACATTGATTTTTTTTTAATATATAACTTCTATCAGTGAATTCAATATGTCTGCCTTAAGTAAAGCAGTTTTTAAAGATGTGCAAGTACTTGTGTATTACAAGTATAGCTTTGAGTGTATGTGGCCCCCATCAAGTTATTACCTGCAAAATGTTTTGCAACAGGAGATTTAATCTTGTGTGTAAGCTGACATGCCTCCCTTCGAGTACTCTTTGTGTTGAGTTTGTGCTGGATTGCAAGCCATGCCCAATCATCCTTCTTTCCCTAGTATTTCTTTTTTTTATTTTATTTTTTTTTAATGTTTATTTACTTTTGAGACAGAGAGAGACAGAGCATGAACGGGGGAGGGTCAGAGACAGAGGGAGACACAGAATCCGAAGCAGGCTCCAGGCTCTGAGCTGTCAGCACAGAGCCTGACACGGGGCTTGAACTCACGGACCCTGAGATCATGACCCGAGCCGAAGTCTGACGCTCAACCGACTGAGCCACCCAGGTGCCCCTCCCTAGTATTTCTTAACAGCGTGCCTTTCAGTACTTTGAGTACAGCATTTCTAGTGTATACATAAGAAGACTCACTACATAACTACAAGATAGTATAGAAAATATGCAAACAAGGGCACCAGTGTGGCTCAGTTGGTTGAGTGTCTGACTCTTGATCTCGGCTCAGGTCATGATCTCACGGTTCATGAGTTCACGCCCCGTGTGGGCTATATGCTGACAGCATGGAGTCAGCTTGGAATTCTCTCTCCCTCTATCTCTGCCTCCACCCTATTCGTGCTCTCTCTCTCCCTCTCTCAAAATAAATAAATAAGCTTTAAATAATTAAAATAAAAAATATGCAAACAAAAATATTAAATTTTCTTAATTTGTAACAGAATTTGTCAGCTTCACTAAAATTCTCTGATTAAATAGTCTTTGAGGACATACTTTTTAAAACCATGTATATGTGACTACAACAACTTTCTAACACTTTTAAGGAAATATTTCGCCTGACACTTTATGAGAAAATCTTGATTATATTTCAAATTTCCAGTGTTTTCATAATTTGCAAAGCGTCCACCATTTTGATTCCATGTTCTTTTATATCATTGGATAAGATCCAAATATTTTCTGACATAAAAACAATATGTCTAAAAAATGTTTGATCTATTAGTGAATTCTCATCCAGTCAAATCAAAAGGTATCACATTTAACTGATTCATTTTAAATTTGATGCTAGATAAAAATTATCCAACACTAAAATGTACAGATACTTTAACAGCTTAGAATAATGCTAGCTAACATGCCATAGAAAACATCATTCTCCTTTATGGAAACAGCAACTTATTTGATAATTATAAAGGTGTTAATGACCAGGGCTTTTGAACCATTCTGGGCTGCATTTTCCGGGCTCTGTCATTTACTCTGCTCTCAGGCACATTACTGGATCACTAAACCTCAGTTTCCCCATCAGTGATATGGGTAATTACATCCCAGGGTTATTGTGATTATCAAACAAAATATATAAAATTTTTGATACTCTGCTCAGCACATAATGAGAGGTCAGTAAATTGAACTTAATGAATGTAATTAATTAATTAATTAATAATTAATGTAGTATATAAAGATTTCATTGTCTTAATACTGTACTACCAAAACTCTTTAGCCTTTGACTAGTCTTACAAGTTGGTTTTACATTGAATGTATATATAATGCTTTTTTGACCAAAGGCATACTATATGTGTGTTACTATCCTGGCAGCATGCTGAAAATGAACTATAAAGCAATACCGAAATCATCATCACTTGGGTAAATTGTCATTGCCCATTGCCATGTGAACTGTTCTTATTATAACATGTGATATCAACTCTCTCATAATTCAAAGGTAATGCTATAGTTGTTGATGATTATCATCTCTTTATGAAGTAACATCTGGAAAAATCAGTGTGAATTCATTAGGAACACAAATATTGTATGCATATAGCCATTAAAAAATAATTGATTTGTTTTGTGGCAACTGTTGTAATTTACAAAGCAAGCTGGTATTTCTGAATCTATTTTTTTTAATTATGTGATATTTGCAACATACCAAGAGATATTCAAAATATTGTAACACATCTCCATATATTCACCAACTAATATTAACATTTGGCATTTAACCAATTTGTCTTTTTTTAAATTTATTTTGAGAGAGAGAGAGCAAGCGGGGGAGGGACAGAGAGAGAAGAAGAGAGAGAATCCAAGCAGACTCCACACTGTCAGCACAGAGCCCAACGTGGGACTCGAACTCACAAGCCATGAGATCATGACTTGAGCCAAAATCAAGAGTTGGATGCTTAACTTATTGAGCCACCTGCACCCCCCAATTTATCTTAAAGAAAGAAAATATTATTCGGGCATCTGGGTGGCTCAGTTGGCTAGGCGTCCAACTCTTGGTTTCAGCTGAGGTCATGACCTCACAGTTTTGTGAGTTCGAGCTTTGTGTCGTGCTCTGCACTGACAGCATGGAGCCTGCTTGGGATTCTCTCTCTCCCTCTCTCTCTCTACCCTTCCCCCACTTGTGTGTCTTTCTGAGTAGAAAGAAAGAAAGAAGAAAGAAAGAAAGAAAGAAAGAAAGAAAGAAAGAAAGAAAGAAAGAAAGAATAGTTTTGTTAAAACTCCCTTGCTTTTTTAAATTTTTTAATTGATTATTTTATTTTTTAATTTGCATCCAAGTTAGCATATAGTGCAACAATGATTTTAGGAGTAGATTCCTTAGTGCCCCTTACCCATTTAGCCCATCCTCCCTCCCACAACCCCTCCAGTAACCCTCAATTTGTTCTCCATATTTATGAGTCTCTTCTGTTTTGTCCCCCTCCCTGTTTTCATATTATTTTTGCTTCCCTTCCCTATGTCCATCTGTTTTGTATCTTAAATTCCTCATATGAGTGAAGTCATATATTTGTCTTTCTCTGACTAATTTTGTTTAGCATAATACCCTCTAGTTACATACATGTAGTTGCAAATGGCAAGATTTCATTCTTTTTGATTGCCAAGTAATACTCCATTGTGTGTGTGTGTGTGTGTGTGTGTGTGTGTGTGTGTGTGTGTGTACATACATACATACATACATACATATGTACATACATACCACATCTTCTTTATCCATTCATCCGTCGACGGACATTTGGGTTTTTTCATACTTTAGCTATTGTTGATAGCACTGCTATAAACATTGGGGTACATGTGCCCCTTCGAAACATCACATCTGTATCCCTTGGATAAATACCTACTAGTGCAATTGCTGAGTCATAGGGTGGTTCTATTTTTAATTTTCTGAGGAACCTCCGTACTGTTTTCCAGAGTGGCTGCACCAGTTTGCACTCCCACCAGCAGTGCAAAAGAGATGTTTTTTCTCCACATCCTCACCAACATCTGTTGTTGCTTGAGTTGTTAATGTTGGCCATTCTGACAGGTGTGAGGTGGTATCTTTTTGTGGTTTTGATTTGTATTTCCCTGATGATGAGTGATGTTGAACATTTTTTCATGTGTCGGTTTGCCATCTGGATGTCTTCTTTGGAGAAGTGTCTATTCATGTCTTTTGTGCATTTCTTCACTGGATTATTTGTTTTTTGGGTGTTGAGTTTGATAAGTTCTTTATACATTTTGGATACTAATCCTTTATCTGATATGTCATTTGCAAATATTTTCTCCAGTTTCGTCAGTTGCCTTTCAGTTTTGCTGATTGTTTCCTTTGCTGTGCAGAAGCTTTTTATTTTGATGAGGTCCAATAGTTCATTTTTGCTTTTGTTTCCCTTGCCTCCAGAAACGTATTGAGTAAGAAGTTGCCAAGGCCAAGGTCAAAGAGGTTTTTGTCTGCTTTCTCCTCAAAGATTTTGATGGCTTCCCGTCTTACATTTAGGTCTTTCATCCATTATGAGTTTATTTCCATGTATGGTGAAAGAAAGTGGTCCAGGTTCATTTTTCTGCATGTCGCTGTCCAGTTTTCCCAGCACTATTTGCTGAAGAGATTGTCTTTATTCCACTCGATATTCTTTCCTGGTTTGTCAAAGATTAGTTGATCATACATTTGTGGGTCAATTTCTAGGTTTTCTAGAGTTCCCTTTCCATATCTCTTTATCCTGACCTCCTCATGTAGAGGTAATTAGTTTACCTATGTTGGTGAGTTCATGTTTGTATCTTCATACTTCTACTACATTTTTATATATCCATATAATTAAGACATGGCATATACACATCATTAAAGAATACATTAAAGAATGATTTGCACATGCCATGTCTTACTTTACAAGGTATGTATGGCATTGACCATACTCAATGGCATACATATATTATTCTGTTTACCTACTTTTTTTTACATTTCACTTTTTTGATTTAGTTACTTATCTGAAATCTGTTTTATAAATGTGGTGAGGTAGATTCCATATTTTATTTTATTAAGCTTACTGTCCCAACGCCTTTATCAAATAGATCATATTTCACTACTGATAGTTTCATCATTGTTTATAATGTCTACAGTGTCATATGCTAAATTCACATATATGCATGATCTGTTTCTCAGCTTTCTCTTCTTTTGTTTTTATCCCCATATAATTTCAAGGATATCAGTCACCAAAGCTTTGTAACAAGTCTTGAAAGTAAGTAGAGAAAACCCCACACCACTCTTCCTAATCTTCATACTTTTCTTGGCTATTATTTACTGTTTTTACATCCATATGAATTTCAGGATGTACACACATATATATATAAATTTTTTGTGATTTTTCTTGAAGCTTCATTATACTTGTAGATTAATTTAAGGAGGGCTGACACCTTTATGATTTTGAGTCTTTCTATTCAAGAACATGATACATTTCTCCATTCAGAATATTCCATACCAAAATCATACTCACTCCTAGGTAACATTCATTTGGGGGGAGAGTATTTTTAAAATTTCATTACATTTTCGAATCGTTTGTCATTCTGATGTTTCATGAGCAACAATGGAAAGAATGTGAATAGGATATTGGTATAAAATAGGATAATACTTTGATATTTTCAAAGTACCAAAACCAAAAAATTGCCATTCTGCCAGCAGATCCTCATTAAAGAAAATTTTGAATTTATAAAAAAAAGATTCCAGATGGCAATTATAAATTTCAAGAATGAATAAAATATTAAAATGTTTTTTAAAGTGTACAAGTATTAACTATATAAGATAAAATGATAATATATGAATAAAATAATATAGAGTTTAAAAGTAAACATAAATTTATATATAAATGAGTAGCATGTGCTACTCAGGGCAGAGGGGCAGTGGATGGAATTAAAGTGTTCTAATGTCCTATTTTTTAAGGTGTTCATACAGATATTAACCTTATACTATACTCTGATAAATTAAGTATGCTAACTATGACAAAATAAAGACTTTAATGAGTTAGGGAGACAAATCAAGAATAGAAACAGAGGGTTCAATTTCCAAACTAGCAGAATGCAAAACATGAAATGAGAAAACAATTTTTTTTCAACAGATTTAAGATAGAAGGAAAAAGGACACCTGGATGGTTCAGTCAGTTAATTTGATTTTGGCTCAGGTCATGATCTCAGGGTTTGTGGGATAGAGCCCCATATCAGGCTCTGTGCTGACAGTGTGGAGCCTGCTTGGGATTCTCTTTCCCTCTCTCTCTGCCCCTCCCCCTTCTCTAAATAAATAAGTAAACATTTAAAGAAATAGAAGGAAAAAACAAAACAATAAAACACACGAAGGACAAATCAAGAAGTAAGATATGATGGCAGGAATTAAATCCAAACATATCAGTAATTAACAAAACTTATAAATGGACTCAGTTAAAAGACAAATGTTATAAAGTAAAAGGATGGAAATATATATCAAGGAATTTTTTAAAAAGAAAACATTTAGTGACTTTAATATCTAAGCAGAATGACAGGTAAAAAAATACTAGAAACAGGGTAACTTCACAATGCTAAAAGCTTCAACACATCTATAACTTGTAATGATTTAAAATTGTTTGCAGTGCATTCGAGAACTTTACACTCACATTCTTTTAAGACACAGGAGATGATTTAGGAAAATTTATCATAAAAAGACTCTAAAGCAAATCTATCCTACTTCAAAGAACTCTGAGCACATAGAGAATTTTCTTTGATATCAATGTATTTAAAGAAATAAGAAACATATGTTATATAGCCAATGCTTTAAGGAAAATACCATAATGGATATTAGAAAATATTTATAATTCAATGATATTAAAAATGCTACAAATCAAAACTTGGAAATGTAATTAAAGTAGTATTTAGAAATAAAGTAAGAGCCTTAAAGCCTTATATTATTAAAGAATATAGGCTTAAATTTAATGATCCAAGCAAGCATTTTAGGAAACAAAGTGAAACAAAGAGAAAAGTAAAACAGTCCCAAAGAAAAATGTAGACGAATAAGAGAATTGATGAAATAGAAACATTTGCAAGAGAGACTCAAAAAGAAAAAACAGCCAGAAGTTGATTCTTTTTGTTAAGAAAGAAGAAAAAATAAATTTGGCAAACCTCTGAATAAATAATCACAAAAAGAGATAATTCACAAATTACCAAAACTCACAATGGAGACTCAGTTATGGAGAGTCAAATAACAAAAGTTTATTATAAGTAACATCATTGTAATAAATGTGAGAGTTTGGATTCAATTTACAAATTCCCAGGAAAAATATAACATGATAAAATTGTCTCATAATGAGCACAGATGAAAAAAAAAAATCCTAAACAAAAAATTAGTAAACTGTATGCAGCATTGATAATGATAATTTAACAAAAGAAAATATACCATAGGAAAATTAGGTTTATCCCCAAACCCAAGGTAGTGTAATTTAAAAATCAGTGAATGAACTCATCAGAATAAAGGATTTAAAAAGAAAGTTCAAATGATTAGAGTTATTTTGAGTACCAGGTGGAACAGTGCAGGTGAAGAGGTTTTGTTGTTGTTGTTGTTTTGTTGTTTTGGGGTTTTATTTGTTTGTTTGTAAGTTGAACTGTTAAAGAATTATTCTTGCTGGCTCAGGCTGCTGTTGTCTGCTTCTGCTTTATTTAAAGGAAAAAAAAATCGCAAGTAAGGTGTATTGTGAGAGCCTTGATTAATTTCTTTAGCAATGGCTGCTTTACATTTCACTCATTTACACATCTTTCAAGTCTAATGGATTAGAAATCTTGATGAAACTGAAGGGGAAATGCTTCAAAATAAGAGGGGAAGGTAGAAGAGCACCTAATGAGGAGATCCTGGTAGTATTTTACTTTTACAAGGATCTCCATTCTGTTTCTAATAAAGACATCTTTTGACAAGCACCCTTAATATGGAAAATGCATTACTCATTTTGGTCAGTACAATCTATAGTCTTGTTCTGGATATAGAATTGCCATTGATTTCATTGAAATCAACTCAATAGTATCCGAACCAACATGTATAATAGATAATTATACTACCTCCTTCTAAAATATCATTTCCCAAGAATTTCAATTAACTTTATAATAATAATCTCATGGAAAAGTGTACAATCCCTAATTAACAATAGGACTTACCCTTTTGTTTCGTGAAAGCAGTTGACCACTAAAGTGCTATGTTGGCTAAGTTTTGTTTGAGCCCTCTCTTCAGTCTGAAAACAAATGTTCCTCTATCACCTGCTTCTTTATCTGTGCTTTTATTTCAAATGAACAGTGTTTTTAAGATCTACGTTTTCCTTTTCTCATTTCTTTCTAATACTCTGCAATTTCTGTTGTCCAATATCTCTCTTTGAGTTTTATCAAAACAGTGTGATTTCCAGAGGAAAGAATCAACTTAGAATTTAGGCAGGACTTCAGATCTTTTTTGTTTTTTTTTTCCTTCTTCTTCTTCTTTGCCATTTACGTGCTATAGGACTTTGACCACATGGGTTTTTGACAATAAAGTAAGCATGAGAGCACCTTTACTATATACTTGTGACATAAATGTTCTTAGGTAGGTTTGTACTGGTTACCATTGTAAGTGTGATCATGCATCCTTTAAAGGTGTTCCATTTACTAACTAAATTATGAAATTCTAACCCTAAAGTAATATCTTGAAAACTATTCTCCCGGTCATGAGACATACAGGAGTAAAGAAGTTATGGCAAACTAGCACCAATCTTAGAGCAGCCTAAAAGCCTGGTCTTTGTGCATCAAAATAAAATTTTAGAAACATAATTTACAGGGTCTGTAATTTATTTGATTGTTCTGAGTTTTCTTTTGGCTAATCACCATATGTTGGTCTTTAAAACATATGTTACCCTCTGTGCAGATAGTTCCTTGCAAAAAACTAAAACTATATTTTCCTTCTTTTTATGTTTGTGTGCTTAGTGATTGTACTTTTTCAATTTGCTTCTTTTTTCTTTCGTATTTAATCATAAACCTGTGTATATAATTTTGTCTTTTGCCCTCACTATCAGTTGCTCTAGGAACTGTGCACTCTCTTACTATGTCCATGATTTTCTCCTACACCTTTTACAGTCTTCAATCCTCAAGTTTTGACTTTTCAATTTATCTTTGCCAATTGCTAATTATCTACACATACTCTGCATCCATTAGGTTTTCAACAAATACTAGCTAATTACTGAATATGTAATATCTAAAAATAATTACAAATATGGTATTAATGTTTATTGAAGATTATTAGATGCCCGGCACTGTTGGGTTTATACAGGTTACAGGATAACTACTATTATCACAACCACTTTGCAGATGAGAAAACAGACACAGAGAGGTTAAGAACTTGCCCAAGTAACTAAGTGGAGATTGTGTGATTGGAGCCCAAGAATTTTGAGTTTGGAAACCCCATTCTTAACTTCAATCTACTGCATCTACAATTCATCATTTTTACACATTTCTTGGGTTTAGTCTGTAAAAATAAAAATTAAGAGAAAATTCTGTCTATCTTTCCAAACATTATGATATATATGATTTCTATAAATA
Organism: Panthera leo; assembly: GCF_018350215.1. Classification (NCBI taxonomy): domain Eukaryota; kingdom Metazoa; phylum Chordata; class Mammalia; order Carnivora; family Felidae; genus Panthera; species Panthera leo. The sequence continues at coordinate 55,547,585 of NC_056683.1, read as the reverse complement.
TAATCGGTTAATTGGTGAACATATCACTTCTTAGGAATGGCAAATTTTGTATAAACTTCAGTCAGTTTGTTTTTAATAAACTTTTTTTTTATTTTTTTTTATTTTTTTAAGTTTTTATTTATTCATTTTGAGAAAGAGAGAGAGAACAATTGGGGGAGAATCAGAGAGAAGGAGAGGCAGAATCCCAAACAGGCTCTGCACCAAAGCTTGATATGGGGCTCGAACTCACTAACCGTAAGATCATGGCCTGAGCCAGGATCAAGAGTCGGACACTTAACTATGCTACCCAGGTACCCCTTAATAAAACTTCTAATTCAAAACTGTTCTCCAGGAATCAGCATGCTAACTTAAAAAAAAAAAAAAAACAGACTTGGGAGTTTTAAGTTTAAATAAAATTAGCTTATATGAATCTAGTTTACAGTAGAGTTTTGTTTACTTAGACATGTGATGTCTACATTTGATAACAAGGGGATGTTACATTTGCATAAGATATGCAAGTTTATTTTTAAAAAGCCAGATAAAAATATGTGTGATACTACATAAATATCTCAAGATTAGATGTCAAATGTATATCCACTGATATTTTATATGATAAAATAAAGCAACATTTGAGTTCCACCTGGGGGGAAAAAAAAGCCTATTCTTCTACTCTCATTACAAATGATTTGTTTGAATTGAGAATAAGCCTAGAAATAATAACCACTCAAATCTCATCTAACAGCTATAAATAAGAGGAGTTTTCAGTAATTTGTGTTTCCTGATACTTCTTTCTTTGGTCACAGATAACATAGGCCAGAGTCAAAAACTGCCAGTATTTCAGAGCATCAAAGTGGCTGAATAGGATTTTTTTTTCCAACAATATCTCACTGGGGACTTTGTTTCTTATAGCTTATGAGGTCACTATTTTGCCTGTGTCTGTAAGTACAAACTACCCAAATTATTGAACATTGATTTGGAACACATGTAGAAAAAAATAATTTTTTGTACTAATGCAAGTTCACTAAAATATAGTACTTAGACAATAGAGTTCTCTAACAATCAAACATCATGATACATTGTGCACACCAGTGTATTGTTATTCAGAGCTATACATAAAACAACCTTTGAAAGGCATGCAGTTTTAGGGAGAAGACTGACTGCAGGTTTCTTGAGCTGAGGGTAAGATTATGGTAAATTTTTACTGCTTAAGATCCAGTCTGCTTTTAGAAACTCACACTTTTACAGTAAAAGTGACATTCTGTTGTCATTTCCAAGGAAGAAGAGAATGACTTTCCTAAATGAATCTGATTGGAAGAAATCTGGAAATATGCAATTACTCAAATTGGCATTGGGCCAGAAGACAAGTTAAGACCTTGATATTAGTGAAGAATACCAGAACATTTAGATTGATAATAGGTCAGACCAATTTACAAAGTAGACAAAACAAGATAAAACCCCCAAATCTTAGTAAGAGAAAAGATGAAGTACTTAATGTAATACTTTTGATTTTCTTTTGTAATGAGAGGCATAGATAAAACTGAGTCTTCACTTTCTAAAGAAAATAATTCCGTGGTTTCATCTGTAATAAACAACCACAAGAGTTAAAATATGGAAACCATTCACTGTCTATAATAGCGTCTATCATATAAGATTCTCAAAAGTTTCAGGAAGATTGAAACTGTGATCACGGTAAAGTTGCAAATCATTTCACTCATAATTTTATTGTAAACAGAGATGGACACTCTTTGGCAATTAACTTTATTTCTAGAAATCTGTCCTAAGGAGATAATGAGAGATGAGGTCAAAGATTTATATGCACAGATGTTCATTAGAGCAGTATTTATAATAGCCAAATGTTAAAAGCAAACTAAAATTCTAATAAAAGGGAGCTGGTAAAATAAATCATTGTACATTCCTAACTACACCATAATTCTATGTACCAAAGTAGTATACTTTTGAGAATATTTAAAAATAAGGAAAATAGTTTTTTAAATATAATATTATGTCTAAATATATATTTATGTATAAATGCATTTATTATATATAATAAGTAATATATGCATATATGTTACTGACAGTTATGTAAAAATATAGAGAGACTTATGTAAAGTGTAAGTAATGAAATTTATTTAACATTTGGTAGTGGGATTATTTTTTGATCACGATATTAAGACAAAAACCAAAATAATTTCCTATTCCTGTGCTAAATAATTCTATGACAAATTCTGTGCTGGGGAGGGGGGTGTCGTGTGTGTGTGTGTGTGTGTGTTTGCTAAGCAGTACAGAGAACAGGTGAAAATATTTAAGCTATTGTTCCTACTCCTGGAAATTAAGATTGAACCTTAGTTTATTTGCCAAGACTAAGTGCTTAAGCATAAAGGCAGAATTCAGAATCTTCTGCCTTGTTATTCACATTCACCAATCCAGAGTTATGTCATAAATTCTGCCCGATCTCAACTAATTCCTTTACTTTCCAGATCCACCTCAAAATCACTCAGCTCATGTTTTGATACTTTATACATACATAGTCTGTTCTGATTCCCATCTGAAGGCACTAATAAATGTAGCTTTGCTTGATCTAGCAGGTTATTTGATCTTTGCTTTTCTAGCAGTCTCTTTACATAACCACAAGTGATTTTAATTTTCAAAATATTTCGCAAATTTCTCCAATGAATAGGTGTTTTAATTGATTTAGCAAATTTTCCACTCTGCATCCATTTTACTTTCTTCCTCTCTTCACTCTTTCTTCCTTTCCTTCTTTTCATCACTGGATTAGGAGAATTAAATAAATGAATATAATTTAAAGACTAGCAGTGTTTACACTTTTCAAACTGTCTTAGAGGGGTGTTTAGTACCTACTACATGACTGATCATGTAGGGGTACATGTGTGTGTATATGTGTGTGAAAAAGAGAGAGGCAGATACAGAGACTCCTACTGTCTGTATGTATGTATGTGTGGCTTTGTTTCATTTTAGCCAAAGATCTAGTCAGCATGAAAAAAGATATAAGTAATTAGTGGTTGTATTTGCCTAAATAAGTTCAACTGAATAAAACTGGGAGGAGAAAGAATAAAAGAGGTTCACCACATTAGACAATGGAAGCTCATTCCACATTATTACTGTTATTATATAGTCATGACATGTATGCAGTGTTTTTCCTTCTTTGGCTGTGGAGGTGAGGGAGAGGTAACATTTCTTCCCCCCTCCCCAGCCCCACCCTGTCCTAAAGCAATTTTAATACAATAGTTTGTAAACATGAAAGTAAGGAGCCAAGTGATCCTGATGCTTTATTCCCCATTTGTTGGAAATATAATTTTAAAAAGAAGACCTCCTCCTTGAACCAATCCCACAGAAAAATATTTTTATAGACTTTAAGTCTTTATGATCTTTGTATGTATACGCATATAGACACATTTCATTTTCTCAGAAAGGGTCCAGTTGCACAGTTGCCCTTTCACCCTAGTATATTTGTGGGATAAAGTTCAATATATATATTGCTAGGTTCTAGAGTATGTAGAACATTAAATTTTGATAAACGTTGTCCAGTTACTCTTCAAAGTGGTTATACAAATCTGTACTCCCACAATCAAAGAACAGGAATATTACTTTTCCTGCATTGTGAATAATAACTATTTGCAATTTTTGTTGAAGTGAGAGATATAGAAAAATAGCTTCTTATTTTATAAAATTTCCCTAAGTTTGAATATTAGATTCTGAGCAGCATGCCTTACACTCTTTTTAATAGTTTTTATTTTGTCTGTTAATGCATATATTTTTAAAAACATAAAATTTATGTTAACTTAAAAATTCTAATGTTGATAATAATTTAAAAATGAAGCACTAAGTTTCCTGTAAGGACACAGATGCATGTGCAGTGTTCTGTTATTTTTATTAGGTTGAACCATGTGCAATTTCCACTTTTGTAGGTTAAAAAAATCAATAGATATTGTCATCTTCATATGATTCAACCTAATAATTCACCTAATATTTCATATTTTTGCATTTAATTGTATCAAAAATTCACACCGTGTTTTACTTGAAGAATGTACCAGATACCATGCTAATTTCTAGATTAAATTGATTTATAACACAAAATTGGTATGTGATGAGAGGAATCATATTCTGGAAAAAAAGCACTCTTACTCATATCTTGAGTGATTTCTCACACATATTATACTCTTGGTATAGATTTTTTAATTTACTATTTCAAAATAATTAAAAAGAATCTTTATAGAATGCTGAATGACAAAGTACAGTCTTGACAAAAGTCGTTAAATGAAGTAAACTATGTTAAAAAGTTATCAGTCGATTACTAAAATGATTAAAGTAATAAATACTTTTCAGGTCCTTAATTAGAAGCTATATACCAGAACATGAGGCTAAAATTGCTAAAACACTAAAAATCTTTAGGGATATGTATGTGTTTTTGAATTAAATAATTTATAATTAATTAAATATCTGAAGCTAAATATTAAAGTAATTCTGGTTTAGATAAGTATTTTCAAAAAATACTTCTGGCTGGGAAGTCTACACATATTGCTAGATTTAATTTCAGGTTTCTTTTTTTTAACTGAATAAAAGAAACATACTTGGTAGAGTCATTCTAAGGTTTGTTTTCATATGCCTTTAATGAGATTTGAGTGCTGTGATTTAATTGCTTCAATGATTCACATTTTCTAATCTAAAAGGGTGATGCCTGATATTATCAAGTAATTTTTAACAACCATTCATAATAATTAAATGTTGCATTTTCCTTCTAATATAGCAGTTCAGTAGTTTACATATGATTAACAACTAAGCTCAAGCTTGTATAGGTAATGACTACACTTATTAATCTCCCACACATATTATAATTCTACGTAAAAGAAAAATGCAATTAGTTTTGGAGAATAAATACATGTTACATCATTTTAAAGAAGATAACAGAGTACTACTTTTTTAATGGATAACTACTTATGTGGCTTCATTTCATCAAGGAAATAAATTTGATTTTATCTTTCAAATTCACTTGTATAAAACTATTAAGGAAATGTACTTTTAGGGCATAGGACATGAGTTTTGAAGGCAGAGACTGTATCTTTTTGTCTTCTTTTGTTTCATTTGTATTCCTTCAATAAATATAAATTAGTACTGGCTACATGAAATGTTAGAAACAAAAGATTCAAAGGAACTCTTATCCTTCTGGAGAGACTGACATATATATCATTACAATGCAACATGGAAAGTGCTGGGCTAGGGAGACATCCATGTGTTTCTGACCTAGACATGCATGTGTTTCTGACCTAAATCAGAATGGTCAGAAATTACTTTCTGTAAAGAGTAGTGTATGTGCTGAGCTAAAGGGATGAATACAAATGGATCAGGTTAAGAAAAAGGAGGAAGACATTCTAGAAGAAGAAGCAAGGTATAGGAATGAACAGGAAATGGGTGATGGGAGGAAGCTGATTACAAATAAATTGTATGATGTGGAAGGCTGAGGATCTTTATTCTTTCCAACACACTTTATTCTTTCCAAAGTGATTGCATTGAGTAAATACTGCATTTTCTCTCACAAGTTATGGCAGCTTTTAAGTCTTGTGCACAATTCTCACTCCCATGTAGTAGCATTATATATTTGGTATATATTATATATGGTACAGCATCCATATATTTGCCGTTATAACCTGACCATGGACAGAGTATACTCCTCCACTCTTTGATTGCCTATGTGATTTGTTTTGGCCAATGTGATACAGTGAAAATAAAGTAAGAAAAGGCATGAAATGTACTTGAGTCCTCTTTTGCTTTTGCCATTTCCATAAGAAGAATATATCCTGAGTACCTCTCTAGTCCAGGAAGGATGAGAGACATGTGGATGCAACCCCCTGCCTAGGACAAGTTCAGCCATGCCCAGCCTAGATCAGCCCAACTGCAGACACCTCATAGACACATGACTGAACAATATGTGCTTATTTTTGTGTGCTATTAAAGTTTTGTGGTGGTTATGCAGTAATAGCTGACTAATACACAATTTTGAGTGTAAATGCTGCCAAGTTGACAATCAACATACGTTTTCTGAATGGAAGAGATAACTTTATTTGTTACTGCTTTTTGAGAATTACATTTATCTAAAAAAATTTAAATCATATTAAACTCTCACAAACTCCCCTGGAACTGAAAAAAAAAAAAAAAAAAACCAGGACTGTGGCACAGAAAGGGCTATATTGTATTTGAGCCATTCAGAATTGGCCTTTTGGGGCACCTGGGTGACTCAGTGGGTTAAGCATCTGACTTCAGCTCAGGTCATGATCTCACGGTTTGTGGGTTCAAGCCCCGCATCAGGCCCTGTGCTGACAGCTTGGAGCCTGGAACCTGCTTCGGAATCTGTGTCTCCTTCTTTTTCTGCCCTTCCCCTGCTCTCGCTCTGTCTCTCTCTCGCTCTGTCTCTGTCTCTCTCAAAAATGAAATAAACATATAAAAAATTTTTAAAAAAGAAATGGCTTTTTATGTTTTATAATAGAATAAAACTAGCAACTAAAACCAACTGATTGATCTTAGGGGGTGCCTGGGTAGCTCAGTCCATTAAGCAGCCAACTATGATTTTGGCTCAGGTCATGATCTCACACTTCGAGGAATCGAGCCCTGTGTTGGGCTCTGTGCTGACAGCACACAGAGATTGCTTAAAATTCTGTCTCTCCTTCTCTCTGCCCCTCCCCTGTGTGCTCTCTCTCTCTTTCTCTCAAAATAAATAAACATTTAAAACCAACTGATTGATCTTAAACTCATGAGGTGATAAATCCTGGACTGGTCACTGACCTAATGGGGAGTACAAATCTGAATCCTGCCAAAATAATGAATAGGTGCTTTGTTTATACAGCAAGACTACTTTCTAGAAAAAACAAGCACAGACAGCTCATTGCCTACACAACATCAAACTTAAATGGGCCCGGATATTCCCAAACACAACACGGCTCAGTCAGTAGTAGCCAGAGACTTTGATCTCCTAATGTGTGATAGAAACTCTGAATTTTTAATTATAAAATATAAAACAATCAAAATAAAACAAAAAATAAACAGGCAAACCAACAAGCCAACCAACCACAAAATACGTCTCAATTTCCCTTCCTGGATATGTATACTTCTATATGCCCCCTCCCGCCAGTAGTTCAGAATTCTTAATTTGCACACAGGAATCATCAGTGCTCAGGATCATGTTTATATTCCCCAGATAAAACCAACCTCTCTTACTGTTGTGCCAAAGTTTCACAGTGAATCTCCAAAGAGGATTTAAAGACCGTTCATAACAAGGTTTGTTATTCTCTTCTCTTTGTCCCAGGAACATCAGCAGCATCTGCTCTCCATTTTTAAAAGCTTGGGAAAAGGGAAATATTTGGAAATTTCTAATCGGGATATTGTTAGTTTTGCTCATTTTATTTATTTTTTACTTGTTTTGAAAAATAGGTCTTACTGATGGCATTGAGGTATCTACACTTCATGTGATTTTGAAAAAGAAATTTGTAGGGGCGCCTGGGTGGCTCAGTCGGTTAAGCGGCCGACTTCGGCTCAGGTCACGATCTCACGATCCGTGAGTTCGAGCCCCGCGTCGGGCTCTGTGCTGACAGCTCAGAGCCTGGAGCCTGGAGCCTGTTTCAGATTTTGTGTCTCCCTCTCTCTCCGGCCCTCCCCTGTTCATGCTCTGTCTCTCTCTGTCTCAAAAATAAAATAAACGTTAAAAAAAAATTAAAAAAAAAAAAAGAAAAAGAAATTTGTAGAAAAATATTAGCCTGAGTTTAGAAACTTGGATTTCTTAAGACTGATTTTTTTTATTATTTTTATTTTTTTTTAATGTTTGTTTAATTTTGAGAGAGAGAGAGAGAGAGAGCTGGGAGGAGCAGAAAGAGAGGGAGAGAGAGAATCCCAAGCAGGATCCAGGTTGTCAGCACAGAGCCCAACACAGGGCTCAGTCTCACGAATCATGAGATCATGACCTGAGCCAAAATCAAGAGTCAGATGCTCAACTGACTGAGCCACCTGGGAATAATATCTGCATTTAATCAGTTTTTATTTCATTCTTTGTTTTGCAAAGTCATTCCATATAAGCTTGGGCTTAAGAGTTACTGTATGGATAAATTATATACACATTTGTCTTAAAATGCTCAATATCATTCAGTGTCTCCAGCTAGAATAAAAGGGGAGTTAGGTAATCTATGTAAATAAAATTAAATCCTGTCTGTGTGTCATTACATCATATAAAAACGATTGGGCATATTTTCCTCAAATTTGGGACGTATGTTTGGGATGTTCTATTTGTAAATATTGGCTAGAGGCTCACACAATCGTCCAGTTGCCTCAAAACAAAATGCCATGGTTTTCCATAATAAATGAATCTGAGGTACAGGGAGAGGCATAGGTGCCTCATATGCAGGGTTATGCCATTGAGAGAATACAAAATGGTTTCAAAGAAGAGCCCCCAGGTGAAACTCAGAAGCAGGTACTCTGTAGGCAAGTTGATTCTTATAGAGGCAGCAGTGGGTAGCAGGTATATATTTATTATCAATGGTTTATTCTATTCCCAAACAGCTAAATTATAGATTTCAGAAGGATCCACAATTAGGTTTAAATGAATGTTGTTTGTTAGAAGGAAATTACTAGAGAGACATAGCTGGATTTTTTTGCACGGGAGGAAGATGATCTTGAATAGATTCAGGGAATTCAAGAAGAGAAATAAAAGTCACATGTGGTAAAACATAGTGTTACATGTTTCCCAAAGTCAACAAGTGTTTTACATTTTGGTACTGAAGATACATATTTTTTTCCAATTTTTTTCTGAAAAAAAATGTGTCTTAAGTTTAGCTAAATTAAACTTCTCAGACCACTACTCAAGTCATTGATTAGATAAAGCCTGTCTGTTTCATGGATAAAAATGTGCTGAGGCTACATCATGTATTTAAAAACATCTCTACCATGTTTTTATAAGATGCACAGAGAGTTATTCTACTGATATGCAACCCAAGAGAGGAAATAGAGTACTGTAATTTGGTGAGTTTCTTCTACTTTTATAGTATTTTATGATTGAGCTCTATCTATGAATGCTAAGCAATCAGCTTTAGTGTCAGACAGATGTGGGTTTGATTCCCAGCCTAGACACATTCTAGCTGTGTGATTTTGGAGTTTATGCCTCAATTTTATGAGGAGGAAAATGGGGATGGATACTACGTACTCTTGGGGGTGTAATCAGAACAAATTATGACATTTAATGTAAAAAATGTGCCTACAGTATCATATCCATTGAATGTTAGTTGTTATTGGTATTCACATAAATTTTAAGTGTAACTTGTTTATCATTGTGCATTGTCATATTTCCAAACTGGGCTGGTTTCTGATTGGGTGGTTTAAAAAATAATGGCATTTTTCATACTTCCTGGTCAAAAGTTCTCACTCTTTATTTCCCAATTTGAACCATTCAAGAGAAGTATATTATTTTCCATTGTTTTCTACATATTATCCCACTTTTTTCTTCCTGTGATGCTAACTACAATTTTCTTGAAAAACACACTAAAGATCGGTATTTTTTTAATTCCACAGTTCCCATATGGTCTTCATCCTTATATTATTGCTACATTTGTTAAGACAAACATATAATTTTTAATATTATATTATCCCACATCGTAGCAACTCTAAGAGGTGTATTTCTTATGGCATCCATGGGAGAAGAGTTCTAAGTTGGGGGATTTCAGATATTAGTGGGGTGCCAAGAAGTGAACCCAAGAAAGATGATATAAATGTTCTGAGTGTCACTAAAATAAAATAAACATTCTTAAATTACATTTTTATTTATTTATTTATTTATTCTGAGAGAGACAAAGAGAGTGTGAGCAGGAGAGTGGCAGAGGGAGAGGGAGAGAGAGAATCCTGAGCAGACTCCATGCTTAGTGTGGAGCCTGACATGGGGCTCAATCCCATGAACTGTGAAATCATAATTTGAGCCAAAAGCAAGAGTTGGACACTTAATCAACTGAGCCACCCAGGCACTCCTACGTTTACATATTTAAATCAATATTATTAAATATTTAAATCAATATTATTAAATCAATATTATTAAATATTAAGAGTAGAATTGTTCTACTCTTGTTGATGGATGGCAGGATAGGAGGATATTTAGTTTAGAAGCTGGGGTTATGACTAAGAAAATGTCTACTAATATTCCAAATTGTCTGGTAAATTAAGTACTCCCTTTCCTCCCCTGAAAGCAGTTACAAATTGCCTACATTTGGACGATAAGCTTAACAGAAATGAAGGAAATACCATTGTGGAAAGAGTCTGATGCACAACACACAACAGGGATTGGGCAGGAAATGAGTGGTGGATTGTCGGTGAGCAAAGCACTAGGAAACAAGGTTACAGAAGTAAGTGGAACCAAATTGCTAAGGGTCCAAAATCAAGGCAGAGAGGTTTGGCTTCCAGTCAATAGTCAATCTATTCTTTCTGACATCTTGTCCTTTAAATTGACTGAACAAAGAGATCAAAAAACAAAATCTAATGTCTCTTGACATTAGGGGGTGGAGTATGTCATTTAGGACTGACAGTGGAGTGAAGAAATGAAGGAAGACACAAAAAAAGCAACTGTAGTGTGGTGGCACTAGGTCCTGGCAAAGACCAGTCAGTCATCTGTGCTGTCTTTAGAAAACTGTCCTTTATGCTATGACACCTCTATCCGTAGAGTGTGTATTTTTAGATTTTATTGTAGCTCCCTATTTTATTTTATTCTCCTCTGTAAGTCATGTTTATTATGCTTTCTGTTTGGAGACACATGGTACTTGAATTTGCTGTCAGATTAACCAGCTATGTGGTCTTGGGTAAATTATCATCACCTCTGTAAATTTCCTCATGTGTAATTTGAGGAAAGAAATACTTGTTTCATTGAATTGTGATAGGGGGTTTACACATGAGATTAAGGATGAGAAAGAGATTTGCACAATCCTGGGCATAATCGCAGTGCCAACTTTACTCAAATACTTTAGTGCCAAATACCATGTTGTGCATGGAATTTAATAAATCCTTGAAATTATGACTGTTAGAGCTGGTATTAATATATTTTAGTAGTTGTTCATTGTCTCAAAGACATGTTCTGGTAAGTAACTTTATTAAACAGTATGGTAGATGATATAATATTAAAATCTTAATGTTTTTCTTTTTATGGCTATGTCTTATTGTATTTCATACCCTTAATATGAGTGCTGAAATCCTGGAAAGATATCAAACATATGCTGTTATGTTCTTTCCTAAATTAAAGAGGGTATTTCCTTTGAGGTTTCTATCACCAGAGAACATAGACATCCTAGGTAATATTTTTCCTTCTACACATGGATCTCTCTGGACACTTTCATTGTGTGTCAGTTTATAATTCCGCTCTGTTCTTTCCCAAGTGAGTAAGTAAGAGTGAGAATGAATTTTCTCATTGTTTTGCCATGATTTCTTGGCATTCTCTGCTTCAATACTTATTTGCAAATGAAGAGCAAAATGACTTCATTACTCTTTCACTGCTTTTCACAACAGCTTCTACTGTTGCTCTTTGTCAATGGGTTAATAGCACAGCATGGCAAAATGCACTTTTTCTCTTCTTTATTCAGGTCCTCTTCTAAATATAAAACTGGAAATTTATATTTTATCAAATCCGGAGTAATTTTTAAATCATAAATATTTTTAGGTGACCTCCACTTAACAGCCTAAAATACAGCATATCAGACTGTAAAAATGGTCACATACAACATGACCTTTATATTAAAATGCATTTTTGATATAAACAAAATCACCAAAGACACTGAAACAAGGCCAAAGACACCAAAGACACTGAAGAAAGACAATCAGAGAAGGTCGACAATATGATTTTTTTCACTTTCAGTGAAAATGATACAGATACATTTTGAATTAAAAGTAAAGTAGGTTCTTTCTAAATTCTCTGTAAGTTAAATCAAATTTTAAAATCAATGAGTTCACTATTTTCAATTCTCTATACTCTTGTTGACAACTGAGAAATAGCTTTTATGATTTAAACAATTACCTCTAATAGTTCTATTTTATTAATCTATATTTAATCTAGTTTTTTGTAAATTTAACATGAGTTTTAAGTTTTTGAATTTTTTTGGAAAAAGTAAATCAAGGCACACCTGGAATATGATGTAGAAATTATGAACCAAAAGATAGTCCCTATCTACCCAAATTGTGAATAGAAATTCACAAACTGCACCTGCCTTGGGAGGATAATCATAAAATGATGTAAGGCTTCCATGTAAGTCTAAAAAGTGCTGAGTAAGACTCTTCATTTTCATTTTGAAACTTGGGATAGTCTATTGTTATTGGTTTGATTTCAATACTATATCAGTCATATACTTTCATTGTATAAAAAAAATCCCCTTTTTAAATTTTTTTTTAATTTTTATTTTAGAAACTGCCCCATTTTCAACTCAGAAAGGGCTCCTTTATGATCTCTTAGCTGAACCTGGTCAGCAATGCATGTTTACTGCTGTTTGGCATAAATCCTCCAGGGACTCTGGGCCTCTCATTATACTCCTCTTTTCCATCACTGTTCAGACAATGCTCCAAATTCTCCACAATAAAATCCAAGAAACCTACATACACTACCTCCACAGTATAGCATTTAGAGATACAAGAGTATTAGGAATCAACATATTAAAAGGCTTAAATGTTCATTTATTCATATGTTTAGTTATCCAACAAATATTTATCAAGTCCTTTGTGCCACGGGCAGAAGAATATCTGAGTGAGCAAAACAAACACCCCACCATGTTGCCTTCCATTCTCAATTTCCACTCCCCACTTCTAGGAGATGCCTTTGATTTCTCTCTCCACTCCTGGGCTTTCTTCTGTTCTGTCTGAGTTCCCAGGTGAGAAGGGACTTTGGGAGGAGGCTATGTTAATATGCATTTAAAAATAACTTGGAGATCTTAATGAACAAGAAGATAGAATAGATCCCAATAGAATAGATCCCAAAGGCACAACATGGAGTGAGGAGGTGAGATTTACAAAAACCAAGGAAGAGGCCTCCCTCCAACCCCCCACCCCTGCATCTGGCTGGAGTGTTTGAGGATTTGGGGAACAGGAGGGTCAGGCTGGCTTACTACCTGAGGACTATGAGAAGAGAGGCGGGTAAATAAGATTTGGGAGGACCTTTTGCTCTTTGTTATAGCCCTATTGCTACCTGTTTGAGAGACTTTAAATGTTGCTTGTTGTTTAGGGCTATTGGCATTGGACTTGAGCTTCTTCCTCTGTGACACCATGCTGAGACTGGCTAAGAGTCTGCCCTATTTTATTGGAATACACAAGTCCATAAAGGATTCTTTCCAGGACAAAAAAAAAATTGGGGAGAAAAGTGACCAGTTTCTCCACAGAGAAACCTGAGAAATAGTTACAGAGAGGTTGTGTAGCATTTCATTTTTCTAAGGCATTTCCCCAAATTGCTCAATGTTTTTTATTCTTACGGATTATGTCCTTGATTTATGCTAGTCTTATTACTGAAGTATATGAAACATAACTAGTGAAAATTAACCCTTTCTCAGTTTAAATCATTTTGTATTGACATCTACAAATTATTCATTTGCAGTGAAAAATACCGACTTTTCCTTCCTGTTCCCGCCCTTCATTCATAGTATATTTGATATTGTATTTACATTATTTGATATTATAACTGAACTCATATTTTTGTTAGTAATAACAGAGATTACAGAAGTATTTTGCAAGCCTAATGAGACAACACAAATGTAGTAAAAATTAGGTCTTGTGTAATTTTATGGTACCAAGGCACCCATGTTTATTTGTGCAGATAAATTTCTCTCTGCCCCCAAATACAATGTATATATTCGTATCACCATTTACAAAATGGAGATGTGTTAAAGGCAGAATGCAAATAGCAGTTAATCTGGTTTCAAACTTCATAGTTTTCTACTGCATCACACTAATCTCCCAAACTTTTTATAACCTTCCTCTGTAATGACGGATCCATTTAATACATATGTATTTATTTCAGAGAATTTCCATCAGCAGGCTTTAAAGAATTTGTGCTAGGCGATCTTTATTTGACATTTATGGTGTTAGTCTCCGGATAAATAGTACCAAATACCTTAATGTAATGATTTGCAATTCTGTTTTATAAATATTCAGGGGCATATTAGTTGATGTGTACAAAATCTTCCAGATTAAAATGAACCATTAGAATTTTGTAAACTGATATCACCAGCATATTATTACTATAATAGGAAACATAAAGACAGTGTCACTGGCACAAAATCAAATAGGTGTTTATAGGAATTGCTAAGCAAACATGTACTTGTCTTCTAAAGTATGTAATAGTCAAAAGTGTCAGTTAAATTCAAACCCAACCACCTTGATTAATTCCAAAGGAGGCAACACCTGTGATTGACAGCATCTTTCTCTAATCTGCATCCTTATTTGCATCATACAAGCATTACATCTCTTCACTGACCACATATTTTAAAGCTTGAGAACTGTTTCTCTGGAAAGCCTTGCCTAAAATTAGACAACAGAAACAGCTATTCCTTAGAGCATCTGAAACCAGTCCAGTAAAAATACAGTTAGAGGAAATATGCTGAAAGCAAAGATGCTACAAATTTCATTTCCAACACCTTTCAATCTTGACTCTTTGCCTGAGTCTTACAACTAAAAATATATTTAATATTAATAATAAACAACATGTGATAGAAAAAAACAATTATCTTTGACACTCGATTATGGAAGAAATTTTCAAAACTACTCAAGAATTTCTCCATGGCATTTCCCAAAGTGTCACTTACTAAGACTATTTGTGTTACGTCTGTCAACATATTTAGATTTTATATTTCATGTGAAGGCACCCTGCCAAACAATTGGTATTCTATAATTTTCCATGATTCCTTATTTCCGTTTCAAATAAGTTAAAATCAGGAGTGCCATAAAATATTCAAAAATGTATCATTTTCTATTCTGTTGGTAATGGTTTTGTGTTTTTCATTGTGTGTGTTTTTGTTTTTTTACAAATCATCCTCTCCAGAGTGCTACCGGTCTAGTGGTACCAAGGACACTTTGGAATCTTGTTCTTTGTGATTTCCACTTTTGTTTGCAAACTTTCTCTAAGAAAACAATACAGATGCTTTTAGAAGAACAATTATAAATTTATTGAATTTCTCTCACCAATAAGAACTTTAGAATGTTTAGATAGACCATATATAATTGAATTTTCCAATTAAAGATAATACAGCATGCATTTTAAATAGTTAATCTTTTTTTTTTTTTTGGATGTAGTTTAACATTAGCGCATATTTTTCGTATGTTACTTTTTCAAGTTATTTTATGAATAAGTAAACAAGTATAAGCAAACTGAAGTCTTCTCCAGTAAATTAAGTTTGCCATTTAGTGCCTGCCCTCAGGTTCATACCTTTAAAAAAGTTAGGCCAGGCTTAAAAGACAGCATGAAGAAGACAAAAGTTAAAGCTGAAACCACAATCCTTCGCACACATTCTGGTTCCTTTAGGCTGCTAGTGTTCATTTAATTTTTGCTGATTAGCCAAATCCTACCATTATGATGGCCATCAATTGTATCAGGCAGCCTGTCTGTTCACCATAACTTGAGGCTAAAATGTGCTACCAGGGAAAAATGAAAGAGCTCTTATATTTTCTAAAATAGTTTGGTGTTTTACAAATGCCAAGGCATGAATCACCTACTTGGAGCATGTGACTTCATGAGCTTTACTTCATCTGTACTTAGAAGGAGAGCTTGCTAACTTTTGGGGTACCACTAAAACCTAGCAGATGAAACACAATTCTTAAATCTCAAAAAAAAAATTGGAAGAAGAGAATCAAGAACAGTAAATCCACTTTAATTATATTTTCATAATATTTTAATTATGAGATATAAGAAGGTTTGGAACTATTACAACTGCTTTTTTATTATACATTTAGAAGAGTACTGTAAGAGAGGAATGGACACACCATTTTAACTTTTGTGTTTTTAAGAAGCATGTAAAGCGTCATGCAGAAAAAAAAAATGAATAAGGCAGTGTGAAAATTCAATACTTTTGGTGGGGCAGTGTTAGATAAGCCATGGGTTGGTATCCATCAGAGTTATCAGCATTGCTAACCTATCTATACAAGCAGATGTCTAGTTAAGAATGTTTTGCTTTATTCTTTTGAATACAGATAGAGTGACTACTCTCTTATACTTTTTCCACTGAATTCTTTGAAAGGATTGGAGTCCTTTGAACAGCAAACTATCTCTATGCAAAACCACTGCTTTCATTAATATTTTAGATAGCTGCTGATGGAATACTATCTACTACAGACAAACCGAGCTTTCATTTCAGCAACACAGCAATCATTTATTTAGAGCCAGTAGTATTATATCCATTTTATAAGTGGATAGAAATCATCCACTACAGGTTGATGAATTTGCTTAATGTCATATAACAGAACTGCATTTTATGTTGGACTCTAACTAGCTTTGGGAAATATACTAATTCTCATGGGCCATATTTGATACAGCTATAAAGTAAGGCTAGGAGGAGAAGGAGGCTAACTTTTCATGTTACTAAGTTATGGCAAATACCACATACAACATTGAACTAATCTATACTTGGAGTTTTGTTTAATTGTTCAAATTCAGCCAACACTTATCAAATGTTTAATATATACACCAAGCTGACAATAGGGACAGATATTAAGATGAACACCCAGAAAAAATCTACCTGTCAAAAACTCATGAACTACTGAACGAGAGAGATACAAGGCTATACTAACAAGCAGAATATTAAGTTCAGATAACAAGTGCTCTGGCCAAATGGAGCAAACATGAATTGGATGTACTCTTTCACATAAAACAACAAAGAACACACAAAACACATGAAACAACAGCTTTATGACACTGAACACTGGGCATTGATGGACGGCAGTATCTGAGAGATGGGAAACCAATGAGATGAACCCAGCAATTGCCCCCGCTTACAGACTTGAGAGAGTTTCTGGGCTGTGATATAGTAAGGAGGGTCTCAGGGTGAGTTCACCAGACTCCCGGAATTGAGCTGGGAATCCAGGGAAGCCAAGGCAGATAGAGATTCTAAGAGTTCTGGATAGGAGAGAGACGCACTAGCACACATATGTGAATAAATATCTGAGTTTGGGGAAAAGATTACTGCCTAAAAGAATCAATAGTAACAGGATCCAGCATTTACACAGGACTAGGAATAGGGCCCAATCCCAATTTTCATACTGGAACACATCATTTATTAATGAGGCATTGAGTAGAGTACATACAATGGTCTCAAGAGTGGGGAATAATGAGCCCTAAGCTAAGTACTGCTGTGGTCCACCTAACAGATTCTAAAAATCAGAAGCAAGGCTGAAAAGAAAATTTGGTTTCCATGTAACTAAACTGCATCCCAAAACAAAGCTCTAGAACATTTATATGAAAACAAAAATATCCAACACTGAAAAAAGTAAAATTCACAAAGTATGGCATCCAACAGAAAATACCAAACATTCAAAGAAGTAGGAAAACCCACATCATAAAGAGAAGAATCAATTAAAACTTACCCAGAATTTGACACCGATGTTAGAATTAGTAAAAAAGACACTGAAATAATTGTTATAACTATATTCTAATTGTCCAAAATATTAAGCAGAGACATGGAGAATATTTTTACAAGACACTAGATATGATAATTACCAAATGTCTAGATATGATAATTACAATATGTAAGATGAAAAAGAAACTGAATGAGATTAATAGCAAATAAGACATTGAAGAAATGATTAGTGAACTTGAAGACTAGTAATATAATAGAAACCATTCACAATGAAGCACAGAGAATAAAAAAATAAACAGAACACAGTTATGGAGTAATTTCAAGAAGCTAAGTATAAAGGAGTAAAAAAAAAGGGAGGGATAGAAAATTATTTTTAAAAGTTTTAGCCGGAATTTCTCAGTTTTCATGAAAATTATTTAAGCCCACACATCCAGGAAGTACAATGCACACTAAAAACAAGAAACGGGAAAACTACTTTAAGGCACATCATAATTAAACTGATTTAACTAACAACAAAGAGAAAATTATAAACCCAGACAAAGAAAAAGGACACATTATGTGCAGGGGTACAAAGATAAGGGTAATAGCAGATTTCTCATAAGAAATAGTGCATGCAAAAAGACTGTGGAGCAATTTTTAAAGTCTGAAAAGAAAAGGGAAAAAAAATCTGTCAGTTTAGAATTCTATACACAGAAAAAAAGAAATCTTTCAAAAATGAAGGTGAAATAAACACTTTTTCAGACATAGAAAATCTGAAATAATTCATCAACAATAGATTCAAACTACAAAAAGATATATATTAAGGTACTTAATAGGCAGAAGTAAAATGGTTATGAAAATCTGAATTACATATGGAGTGAAAAGCCTCAGAAATGATAACTACATGAGCAAATACATAAAATGGTTTTCTTAGAACTTATATTGCTTAAAAACATAATTGACTAAGGGGTGCCTAGGTGGTGCAGTCAGTTAGGCGTCAGACTCTTGATCTCAGCTCAGGTCATGGTCTCACAGGTTCGTGAGTTTGAGCTCTGCATCGGACTGTGGGCTGATGGCATGGAGCCTGCTTAGGATTCTGCCTCTCATTCTCTCTGCCCCTCCCCTGCTTATGCTCTCTCTCTCAAAATAAATAAATAAACTTAAAAAAAAACATAATTGACTAAGATATATGAAAATAAATTGTATGACAATAGCGTAACAGCACAGGGGAGAAATGGAAGTAGACAAATATAAGATTCTTACACAGTAATGAAGTGGTGTATCACATGAATATAGATTGTGACAACTTGAATATTTATACTATAAATTATAAAGATACCACCAAAATAACAATAATAATAAGATAACAAGGGGAATTAAACTGGATGATAAAAAATACTGAATTAATTCATGAGAAGTCAGAAAAGACATAAAAAGGGAACAAAGAACAGATGGGACAAATTGAAAACAAATAGCAAAATGATAGTTTTAACCCTAACCATGTCAATAATCACACAAAATATAAATGGTTCTAAATATCCCCGTTAAAAGGCAAAGATTGTCACATTGAATAATTTTAAAAGATCCAACTTTATGCAACTTACAAAAAATGTACCTTCAATATGAAGATACAAATAGGTTACATATAAAAGGATGTAAAAATGTAGACCATTCCGATCAAAAGGAAGTTGATGGGAAGTATGTGAAAAAATTGGAACCTCCATAAGTTATTAGTGGGAATGTAAAATAGTGCATAGACTGGAAAACAGTTTGCCACTTCCATAAAACTACACATAGCAGTACATACATACAGCAATTCCATCCCTTGGAATATATCAAAAAGAAACAAAACATATGTCCATACAAAAATTTATAGCCAGATACCCAGTGCAACATTATGCACAATAACCAAGAAGTAGAAACAATTCAAATACTCATCACCTGATGAATGGATAAGCAAAATGGAGTATATCCATACAGTGCAATATTATTTGGTAATGAAAAGGAATGAAGTGTTGATACCTGTGTCAACATGGATGAAATATGTTAGGTGAAAGAAGCCAATTACAAAAGACTACAGAATGTGTGGTTCTGCCCATATTAAATGTCTGGAACAGGTGATTTTATAGAGATAGAAATGAGAACAGTTGTTGGCTAGACTAAGAGATTTGCAGGAATGGGGTAAATGAAGAGTGACAGCTAATAGACACAAGCTTTTTTAAAGAAATTATGAAAATTTAAAAATTAGTTCGTGTTGATAGCTCCCTGACTCATAAATATACTAAAAAACAATGCCTTGTAAACTGTAAACATAGGAACTTGATGGTTGTAAATAATATGTCAAAAAAGCTATTTAAAAGCTTGAGTGGCTATTTTAATATTAAAGTAATTTTCAGAGCAAAGCATATTAAAAGGGAGAAAGAAGAAAATTTCACTATGATAAAGAGGTCAATTAGCAGTAACATAACATCACAAAATATGACAATCCTAAATTTTTAATCCCTTAATAATAGCACTTCAAATATTTTAAGTAAAAACTGATAAGATTGTAATGAGAAATGGATAAATCAGCAATTAAAGTGAGAGTTTCAATACTACTCTCAAAATTGACAGAACAAGCAAACAAAATTAGCAAGGATATAGAAGACTTAAACAACACTACCACCGCATCCTAATTGTTGTTTGTAGAACACTTTACCCTACAATAGCAGAATAAACACATTCTTCTCAAGTTCATGTGGAACAGATTAATGGATAAAGACTTATCTCATAGACTACTATTTAGCAATAAAAAAGAATGAACTTTAGGGAAAGCCAAAGCATGGATGAATCTCAAAATAATTGTGCTAAGTGAAAGAAGGTAAATGAAAAAGAGTACAACTATATGATTCCATTTATGTAAAATTCTAGAAAATGCAAACTAATCTATAGTAACAAAAACCAGACTATGTTTCCCTGGAGACAGGGGCTGATGGATATGTTTCTCATCTGGATTGTGCATTCCTGTGTCAAATTGTATACTTGAAAAATGTTTTGTGTGGTATACCATGTGTTAATTATAGTTGAATAAAGCTGTTAAAAATTCAGATAGCAAGATCTAAAAGTGACAGGGAGGAGAGATAATTATCTAATAACTATTATTTTTTAGGGTCTCACATTTCAGTTAAATGGACTGCTGTTTATTTACTGATCACCATTTCCAGATAGGAGTTATTTGTTGATAAATGCAATTATTAAAGTAAAATTTAAAAAAGAATCTACTGATTTTTATGCGTGATTTCAAGTTAATGACCTCAGGCACTGCCTAGGTTCTTATGACAGATACTTTCTTATAGGTTCTGTGTTTTGGGGGCTTGGGGTTGTTTTGTTTCTTGTGTGTTGCTTTTTTGTTTGTTTCTCTGTAGACTAGTTTCGGTGAACCTTCAGCCTTATTAGGAACTTTCATCCATGGCCTAGGGCTAATAAGGCTCCAAAACAGTGGTCCCCAAATCGGTCTGTTCATTACTATAATCTGGAGAACTTTAAGAATTTACCAATGCTCCATCCCTAGTACAGACCAATTAAATTAGAATCTCAGGAGGGGGGCCAGGCAAAATATCAAGAGATTTTATTAAATAATTTATTTTGATATCTAACTTCTAAAGCATTTCTTTAGAAAATATATTACACCCAGTCCTTTTTGGTGTTCTATTTTCACACATCCTTGAATATAAAAATAAGATCTGATACATAGGACAACATACGTGTCAAACTATTCAGAGAAGAGAGTGCCTAGAATGAATCCTTGCAAAATGTCATGAAATATTAACTTGGTAGATGTAAAACAGTTAAGTATATCCATTTGGGCTCAAGCAGATATTGTTATACTAAATTCTACAGTAAATTTGGTATTAAAAGTCAAAATTGTAATGACAATTTCTGGAGGAAAAACTTGACACTGAAAAATGTCTCATTTGTTAACTGGGTTGAAAAACACTGCTATCATTTCAATACCTTACATTGGCCTTCAAAGTTACAGTTTAAGAAACATTCTCTTAACTTCATGCTTGTTACTGATGCCTTTACACACTCCTTTTTCTTGCTTCTATTATTTCTTGGCTTACATTCATTCCACAGTCAATAAGTACCATTCACAGTTGATGCAGCATTTTCTTCCAATCAATTACAAAGATTTGTAAAACCAGGAGCAAGGTCCTTCTTCAAGTGGGAAGGTTGATGCAAAGAAGCATAAAATCTAGTTCATACCTGAAAAACAGTTACTTTCATGACTTCCTAAAAACCTGCCCTTGTGTGCCTCTAAACATAGTCTGGGTTTATAATCCTTGATTCTCAAACCTGTACCTCAATTTAGAGGGAGACAGAAGTTCTGGAAGTAGTAACAGGCTCACCTTTCACTTACTGAGCATGAAGTCTGCAGCACACATAGGACTCACGCTTGGGGACCTCGTGAAGCTATCCTGCCCCACTTATGAATAATGGAACAGGTCATCAGTTTATTTTTTGAGGCCATCGCCAGAGGAACTGGATCAGGTGTTTTGTTTTAAGGGTTGTTGTTTTTTTTTCTTTTTAGCAGTCCCCTTGCTTAACGTGGGGCATGCACTCATGACCCTGAGATCAAGAGTCACATGCTCTATTGACTGAGCCAGCCAGGTGCTCCTCAGGTGCTTTGTTTTAATGCAGACAACTTCTAGGTTCTCCACGTTCTGAGAATCCCAGTTAAATTGTTGCCTTTTCACTCCTCCACATCTGCATTAACTACCTTCAGCTGCTGTAAACAAATTACCACCCATTTAGTGGTTTAAAACAACATAACTTTATTCTCTCAGAGTTCTAAGAGTCCAGAAGTCCAAAATCAAGGTCTTGGCTGGGCTGTATTCCCTCTAGAGATTCTGGAGAAACTCTTACTTCTTCCAGCTTCTAGTAGCTACCAGCATTCCTTGGCTTGCGACTGAATCACTCCAGCCTCTGCCTCTGTGGTCACGTTGTCTTTGTGTGTGTGCGCGTGTGCATGTGTGTGTGTGTGTGTGTGTGTGTGTGTGTGTAAAATCACCCTCTGCCTCTCTCTCTTAAGGACACTTGTGATGGTATTTATAGCCCATTCAGATAATACAAGACAATCTCATCTCAAGATCCTTAACTTAATTGCATCTGCAAAATCCTTTTTTCCAAATAAAGTAACATTTAGTTTCCTGGGACTGGGGCACGGACATATTTTGGGAAGTAATTATCAGTCAACCACACCATGTCACAACACACATTAATTGTAGATGTGGATAACAGATTCGAAGCTTTTTTTGCATGTCTGGCCAGATCTCCACACTTCCTCTCATCTCCCTGCTTTCCTCTCTTTCATTTAACCCTGGGGAGGAAAAGAAAAATCTCAACACTACAGAAATATAAATAAATGATCCACAATTTGTTCAGCATAACCATTACTGAGTCACTCAGTGGAGCTGACTATAAGTTATAATCTCTGCTTAAAGATGTTTAGGGGCACCTTGATGGCTCAGTCTGTTGAGTGTCCAACTTAGGCTCAGGTCATGATCTAGCGGTTCGAGAGTTCTAGCCCCTGTGTATGCCCCTGTGCTGGCAGCTCAGAGCTTGGCTCCTGCTTCAGATTCTGTCTCCCTCTCTCTCTGTCCCTCCCACACTCGCCCTCTGTCTTTCTCAAAAATAAATAAGTATGAAAAACTTTTAAAAGAAAGAAAGAAGTTTACATACATTCTACTGAAGTTACTATCACCATCTTCTTTCTGAGAAGTGCTCATATAGTTTTGAGGGTACCAGACCATTCAAGTCATGATTCCTTATCCCCCAGAAATAATGATAGGTACAAAGAGAAGCATGTGATCTTCACTGATCACTGAAGTTTGAAAACTGAGGCTAAAAGAAAAACTTCTTTCTTTGGTTAGCTGCTAAATAATGTGACTACAGAACAGCTGGTGGCTTTATTCCCCGCAAATTGGAGATGCCTGACAGAGAGATGAGAAATTGAAAAAAATAGGAGAGAGAGGGGAGAGAGTGAGGAAGAATGACGCAAATGGTGTGTTTATGGCATTCCTAGAGCTACCTTTCCTTCCAGTCTGTGAACTACCAAATCCAAGTACTTCCAGTTGGTTTTCAGACACATACATGGCCATGAAGAAAATAGCCAATGAAAGTTAAGTAAGAACTTAGATCCCAGTGAATTCTGCAAGTCTTCTTCTTAAGTCACTAATATTATTTCAGTCAAAAATACATCTTATTCAGACAGTGCTATAAATCTCAGTCTCTCAGGAAAGCCTGCCCTGACTACCTTATTAAAATTTACACGCCCACTGCCCCTGTTCCAAAAACTCGGCTCTGGTTTTTTTTCCAGATATCTATCTCCACATAGCATAATATAAACTACATTTAATCACTTTGTTTATTCTTTGTCTCCATTTTAACCATCAACTAGAATATCATCTCTATTTATGGAGAGACTGTTGTCTTATTTACTCGTGTATCACAATCACTGGATTAAGTCCCTGGCACCTTGCAGACACTCAAGATATATTTGTCAAGCGAAATAATTAGGTTTTCAGTTTGTTGAATTCTGTGATATTAGAGACAAATATTAGAGAAAGCTAATGAGATGAAGGTTTAAAAATAATGCAGTTGAGTAACATGTCTTTTTGTATTTTAGTTATAATTGTGTTGGATATTTGGCTTATAGAAAAGCAGATTTAGGAAAAAGATTAGGATTTAGAATCAGCTAAAGCTAGGTCAAGTCTTGTCTGCTATTTATTAATCTATGAGATCTTGAGTGAGTGACATAACCCTATTAAACTTATTCTAGTACTATCAAAATGTTGAATGGGACTTTCAGACCCAGGGCAATCTGACTAGACTTGGCCTAAACCCCAGACCAGACCTGTGATGTATGAGGGCCCTCCCACTCTTGCCTGTGATTTTTGGTGCCTTACTTTCTGTTATGGCCTGTGTTGTGTCTCACCCATCTTAAATTCATATGTTGAAGCCCTAACACCTGATACCTTAGATTGTGATTATAAGGAGACAGGGCCTCGAAAAAGGTAATTCAGTAATTCAGTTAAAATGGGATTGTTAGGGTGGGCCCTAATCCAATATACCTTGCGTCCTTATAAGAAAGGAGATTAGGACACAGATACCAGGAATGCAAACCAAGAGGAAAGACCATTTGAGGACACAATGAGAAGGTAGGCATGTGCAAGCCAAGGGAAAAGACCAGAAAAAAAGTGAACCTTCTGATGCCTTGATCTTGGACTTCTAGCCTCCAGAACAATGAGAAGACTAATTTCTGTTAAACCAGAATACCAAATACCAGTCTGTGGTATTTTGTTATGACAACTCTAGCAAACTAAATACACATGCCCCAAGCTTTTTCTGACAACAGGCCCTTCCATCAGAGTGTGCCAATTTGGTTAATCCCTAGAATTGAATTAATAGCTCCTTACTCCTTTTCTAGGTGAAATCCAACACTATTCAGCATTTAGGTATTATGTTTATTTAGCAAAAATGTGATGGATTGCATCGTGGACAATTCAGCCTTGTGTCATTTAGCTGGTCATTCTGCCCCCTTTTCTCTGAGCATCTTTCCCATCTATGTGTCGCATTATAAAGTTTGGATTCTTGCAATAGGACACAACCTGCTGTGTGTGACCCCTTGAGAAGTTTATTTCATGCCCAATTCTTACTGTTTCTGTCATAGATAGACCCCATTGCCAAATTGGCTGGCTGTTCCCTGGAATTCAAATGATTAAAAATACACATACATTACCCCCTATGTAGGAATCAGTATAGAGAAACTATTAGTAGTTATAGGGGTTAGGAAATTGAGTATAAATTTTGAAAAAAAGTATAATTGAAAATGCATGGTTATTCAAGAACTTAACAAGTTGAGCCAGTGTGGTCTCACAGTCTGTGAGTTCAAGCCCTACATCAGGCTATGTGCTGACAGCTCAGAGCCTGGATCCTGCTTCGGATTCTGTATCTCCCTCTGTCTCTGCCCCTCCCCTGCTCGCACTCTGTCTCTCTCTCTCTCTCTCTCTCTCTCTCTCTCAAAAATAAACATAAAAGAAATCATACAAGGATATCCTCAGTTGTAAAATGAGGATGATACAAGTAGTAGCCTCCTAAGAATGAATGGAGTAAGCTATGGGAAGTGTTTACCAGGTCCCAGAATATGTCATTCAAAATTCTTTACTATACTATGACATATTATAATATAAAATTCCATATTTGTATATTTATATTTGTTATGCTAATAATAGCAATAACATTACAATCACTACCATAGTTTTACTACGAGCATATCATGACACCATTCATATGGAAGGCTATGCAAGATAAAATCAGAAACATAGGAATTTATCCTTGGAAAGATCTATAACATTTGTCAAACTTGACTAATCCCTGGGATGATTAATTGCTTCCTCGTTCTTATTTTTTTCTTCTTTTGGTCATAAATGAGAAGGGAGGCAGTAAACAGGGAAAATAAGAGAGAGGGAAAGAAAGAAATGTTAAAAGTTTAGAAAGGAAATAGTATGGGGCATAGGATCAGAAGATGGATTTGTCTGGGAACACTTGATTGCTTTCCAAAGAAATGGGCTGGAGCTCATGAGCAGACCCCCGCCCTTCCCCCCACAGGTGGATTAGCGAGACTAAAGGTTATAACCGACATTGCTCGCACATAACTGTTCAGGACATATAAAAAGGAACACTGGGAGTTCAGAAATGCCCAGTATGTGCTATGTGGCTACAAGAGTCTTTATCTATCTATCTATCTATCTATTTATTTTTATTATTATTTTTTAATAGAAGAGTCTTAAGGAGATTTAACAGAAATCTAGACAGAATGAGCCTGAACCCTGTAGACTGGCCTGGCTTGTTCCCTTTGGTGTTCTCTATATTTACCAACCCCGGCACAAGCCTCCCTACCACCATCCTGCTTCTTTCTCTTCTGTTACCATTTGTCACTGGAACAAAAGTATGCCTTTATTCACTGGTCTCAGATTTAAGCATAGCACAGACTTTTCAAAACTGACCTTTCAAATCTTGTGATGCTTTTCTCAATTCCTATTTTCTTCTCCCTGTGTTTATATCTCCTTGTGGCAAGAATGTTCTTTTGCTGTTCTTGTTGTTTAAAAAAAAATGGATAATATCACACATAACATGTTTCTGGTGCCTTCTACCCTTTTCCACACAGTAATTTTATGTATTCTTAAAATAACTTCACTAATATTACACTGTATATTCACTAACTAAAATTTAAATAAAAACTTGAAACTTCAAAAAAAAGTTCATTTTGAGAAAAAAATAACCTTTCATTTTCAATTTTGTGAATGTTGAAAGCTTCCTTAAGTACAAAACCCAGAGGTCATTCTATTAGTTTATAAGGAAACATTAAAGAATATAGAACTGACAACATAAGATTCTGCTTTAAAATAGCAGTCTTGAAAGCATCAAAGATTCAGGCATATGGGTCTATTTGTCTCTTTTGTTGATTTTTTAAAATGATTATAAGAAGGATAAGTGCAGAATCAGAAAGTGTTTTTCATTTCCCTTAAGCTCATTTCTCCTTGCTGTGTTTGGATGTTTGCATATTGAAATTTTCTCAGAACTATCAAAGATTATTATGTCATTAGTAGTATCTTCATTTTATTTCTGGATACTCCCAAAAAAGTCAGTTTATTGACTTTATTGAAAATGCCCTCCAAGTTCCCAACCCGTTTCATTCACTAGAAAGCAAAATCACTCAAAATCACGAGAAAATCAAAGATACGTTATACAGTGAGACAGAAAAGATGAAGAGAGAGTGGATGGCAGATTCAAAAAATATATTATTTTTGCTATCAAAATGAAATCATTTATAAAATCTAAATCCTTTGGCTTTGTCTCCCTCTTTCCTTAAGTTTGAACTGAAAAAGAAAACACATCAAAAAAATTTTGGTAGCTGAGTATTTCATATGTATCTTTCAGCAGTGCCGCAGTGTCCAATATGGTACCAAGTAGCCACATGTGGCCACTTATTTTTAAAATTAAAATTAAATAAAACTAAAAATTCAGTTCTTAAGTCACCCTAGCCACATTTATGTACTCAACAACTACATCTGACTATGACCGCCATATTGGACAGCACAATTCTTAGGAGGCTACTACTTGTATCACAGAAATACCTACTGGAGAGCACTGCACTTATATAAAGTCTCCCCGTATGAAATATAACAGGCATTTTAACATAAGCCAATGCAATGATAAATTTGGAAAGAAATTAATCACCACAGAGTAAATGAATAGTTAATAAAATAATATAGCAATCTGAATGATCTTTTGATACCAAATTGAGTTTCTATATGACAAACTGATATTTTTAGCCCATATAGCTAACATTTGTGAGTTATAGTAGAACATGTAAAGATGTTTAATAAAGCAGAATGCTCTATACCATGGTTTATAAAATTTTTTAGATTGACTTTTTTAAAGAAATCTCATGTAAAACTTAAAACACAGCCAGTCTGGTTACAGTGAAGATAGAGGGCCCCTGCCTGCTCAGTCTTTCAGGCTGAGGGTTTCCAAGATACTTCTGAATCACAAGCCCCAAGAAGAACCTGAGTTCCCTTTAAAAAAGAAAAAAAAAAAAGTAAACTCTGACCAGAGTAGGTGAGAGAAATTTTAAAAGTAGAATGTTAAAGGTACACCTGGGTGGCTCAGTCCATTAAGCATCTGACTTCTGCTCAAGTCATGATCTTGCAGTTTGTGAGTTCAAGCCCCGTGTTGGGCTCTGTGCTGACAGCTTAGAGCCTGGAGCCTGCTTCGGATTTTCTGTCTCCCTTTCTTTCTGCCTCTCCTTTGTTTGTGTTCTCTCTCTCTCTCAAAAATAAATAAACATTAAATAAAAAGTAAAATATTAAAGATCAGGACTAAACCTACTTCAGCAGTGAGACTCCTCCCTACTCAGTGTCAATATACTTTATTATTAACTTAGTTAATTTGAATGTTTACCTCTTCTCCATGAAAATAAGCACTGCTGAAACAAAATATCCCAGAAAAATAAAATTGGTAATGCTCTCATGACTTAGAACAAGATCAAGCTTTAGAAGACAATTCATGTTTTTCATTCAAAGTATCATAAGGTTAAGGATGAATAGAAGGGCATTGTTATATCTTGATATATTTCTAATCATAGGAATCTGTAAATATTAGAAATGCCTTCCCCTTTGGATAATACAGGAATTTTTGTTACTCATAGTACCGTATAACTGAAAAAAGTCACCATAAAAATGAAGATTACTTAACTGGCTTATATGAAATCATTATTTCATTTTGATTTGCATTTGCCTGATGAATAATTTATTAGAAAGTGATTATTGTATAAAACAAAATATCAAAATTGCTTTATTTATGAATGTAAATAATAGATTCTTAAATTGTTTTTTAATTGAAAAAAAATGTTACTAAAGATCATAGCTCAAATAGTTTTGGGGAAGAAATACTGAAAAATATTAAACAGATACATCGTGCCATCATACTCTTGTTTTGCAAGCCATTAAAATCCCTGTTTCCACAACCAACATCTTATTGCCAAGAAGTATGACAGGAGTCAATATGGTGTGTTAACTTTAAGGATTCTATTTTGTTTTGTTTTCTAATTTATTCCCTGCTATACACAGATTGAATCAAATCATTTGCATCAGATTCCTTACAACGACTTTTTTAGTTTCTTATAGCCTAAAACAGCAGCAACCTCAAGGCCCTTTATGTATTATTGCAGGTAAAAAGACCTTTAAAAAAAGAAATTCTAAAAAAACAAAAAACAAACAAACAAACAAAAACCACTCCCCTTGTGTGGCCAGCTCACTGAATTCCTATGATTAGAAATATATTAAGATATGACAGTGCCCTTCTATTCATCTTTAACCTTTTGGTACTTAATGAATGAAAAAGATGAATTGTTTTCTAAAACTTGATCTTGTTCTTAGTCATGACAGTGTTTATCTTTTTTTCTGTTGAGTGAATTAGAAGGACTTAGACACTTATAACACTGATTTAAAGCATTTGCTTTGGATTGTATTCTGAAGTAGGACTGATGCTTATGGTGCAAAGTACATAAAGCATTAATTAGCACATTTGAAATGAATCCATTAGCGAACTAGCACTCATTAGTATATTACTTTAAACTTCCAATTTCGATAGTCATTGTTCTATTCATTAACTAGATTGAACATACTGCTGTCTGATTCCTAAAGTGTTAAAAGGGGTACCTGGGTGGCTCAGTCAGTTGAGCATCCAATTCTTGATTTTGGCTCAGGTCTTGATCCCAGGGTCATGGGATCAAGCCCCACATCAAGCTCCACACTGAGTGTGGAGCCTGCTTGAGATTGTCTCTATCCCTCTCTCTCTCCCTCTGCCCCTCTCCTCTGCTCACACACACTCTCTTTCTAAAATAAAATGATAATTTAAAATAAAATAAAAATAAAAGGCATTTATAAAATAAAAAGTAGGAGAATCCTACTAATAAATGAATCTTCTCAAAAAACGTAAAGTTAACAACTTTTCATGGCATAACTAATGGAAAACAACTAAAATATTACAGGATGTCTAACTTAAATTAAACCATGGAAGAATTTTTTAAATAGCTACTACTTCTGTCTGTCCTCACCAAACACCAGGTATTACTATTTTTATTAATCTAGAGCTTGTGATGTACTTTGGTTTATTATATACTTTTTTACCAGAAAACTTAAAAATGTGTTCATGTATCAGAATCACCTACTTGGAAACTTAAACCACATTTAATAGTATTGATCACCAAAAATATAGATAGATAGCTTTGAAACTTGTAAAATCTTGGAAATTAATTTTCAGTCATTCTTTCCAATAAAGAGAAGCTAATTTGAAACCAGGATGGTAGAAAATGTTAATATTCAGAAGAAGCAGGGAGTCTCACTAAAAATGTGTATCTATGTTTTAGGAGCAATGTTTATTGCTAGTAATAGAAAACAGTTGTTTTAACCATTCCCCTTGGTTAAAACACTATAGAAGTCTAGGAAGCAAAAGAAGTTCAGAATAAAAAAAAGGAGAAAGCACCTTCAATTTTTCCGAAGAGATAAAATTAAAGGCACTCACTATGAGTTGCTAACCTAGCCTGTAGATATTCAATAAACAAGGAAACAATATAATCATCTATCTATCTTTCCTCAATATCAAACATTACTTTTAAAGGACTCCTAGATTTCATGCATTTTGCTTATCTCTTCTTGGGAGAAGGAATCTACTGTGGACCCTGACTGCCTTTGCACTTTCTGCCTGGGCATGCCAAGAATACAAGGCCCTATTATCCATGCTGTTTTTCAGGGCTTTGTTTTGAACAAGAAACACTGAGGGATGAGGTAACACCCCCCACAGACAAAGAGCAGGTTTGCTTCTGCTTAGTTTAAGATCCCTGCAACTCGCCACTCCGCCCCTGTAATGCAGCCCAATGACTGTCAAGAATCCAGCTTGGCTCCACCTGCACTGCCCCCCTGGGTGGTGGGACGCATGAATTACAGGCACAATCCAATATGAAGCTCTGGCTATTACTCTACTGTGAGTAATGAAGTCCCTAGTTGCCTCATGTTTTCTGCCAGCATCCATGAAACAGTAATAGGTTAGCTTATTAACTTAAAAGTAGATCAAAATCTCAAACCCTGCAGGGTTATTGACATTTAAAGATATAACACTGTTTTTAAAATATATAATAAAAAATTATCAACCCAGCATGTTTTGAAATTATTTCTTCATGTGTTTTTTTTTTGAAAGATTTTATTTTTAAGTAATGTCTACACCCAGTGTGGGCCTCTAACTCAAAACCCCGAGATCAAGAGTCACATGTCTACTGACTGAGCCAGCCAGGCTCCCCTCCCCATATGTTTTTAACTGCTAAAACCTCAAACTATATTTTCATTATTATTTAAAACTTGCATACTCATAATGATTTTAAAATAGTCATGAGAATTATATTTTTCCATTAACGATATTAGGCTTTTAGTAAAATAAATAGACATTAAGCACTAGACAGTGTCAGAGACTAGGTTTGAATTCTAGCCGGGCCATTTGCTGATGGGCTGTGACCTCATGAAATTACTTGTTTCCTAATCTGTAAAATGGATGTGTAAAGGTACAGAACATACTTTATAGGGTTGATGTAGGTTTTTAAGGAAGTTCTGTGTGTATAAGCACTTCATGTACTGGTACTTAAGGGTCTTCTCATACATGCTGGTTGTATACAAATCCAAATGCTGTTCACGTGAATGTGATATTATCAATTTTATCTTGAAATGTACATAACCTCCAGATGTACCTACTGAAGTTTGTTATTTGATTTTACTGGGCTTATCTAAATCAGAATTAGCCTCCCCAGAGATTAATTTTGTAGTGTAGATATGCATGTGCATATAGCTGTCAGAGATGGTCTTACAGATCTTTGGGAGCTTTTAATTTCCAAAGATTTCAGATACATGCAATTTCTAACCTTCATACTGAGTGTACATATATATGGAAAACTGATTAATAGCCACAATCTACATAGGAAATGAAGGTATTATAGAGTAGCTCTTATTAGGGACTTATTCACTGATTTCCATAGAAAACTTTCCAAAAATTCAAGGTTTTGTCTCACTGCAGAACTAGACTGTTAGGTGTGGTGACTCCCCACCGATTATGTGGACCCTTATGCTGTAGGATGGTTTTGAAGAGATAATGACTTCCCAGGGTGAGTGAGTGAGCTGACCTACTGCATCAGTAACAAAAGCTACACGTTGGGGGGTATCCATTGCCATGCTGCTCCAAACCAACCAGCAATCTCTAATAGGCAGCCATTCTTTCAGTGGGAAAAAAGAAATGGAAGATACTATTAAAATCCTTTCTGTATTGTAAGAAATCCATCTATACAGCACCAAACAGGGAATGCATGATTTAAAAAAAAAAAAAAGCAGTAGGGAGATATTCACATAAAAATAAAACTTTTAAGAAAAGAAACATGAGAAATTATAAATAATCCATAATTTAGGAGATACTTGTCATAAGCATTGATCATTACATCCTGTGGGAATACTACCTATTAAGACATTGGGATTCTGTGTTTAGTTTTTGTTTTAATAATATTTCATGATATGTTTTTTTAATTTGTATAATTATAAAGAAGTGTTATTATAGTAACAAAAGATCATATATGAAGTGGACATTCTATGCATTTTATGATTTAACTCACTAAGTTAAAGAAGGAACATATGTTTATAAGAATTAACCACACTTCATAAAGAAAGTTAAATGTCAAGTTCCTATCTGACCTGTTAATTATATTCAATAACATTAAAGGGCAGCATTTGCAAATTGCTTCTGTGCCTAGTATTTTATTGTTTGGTGACAAAATTATGATCTTGACCCTAATAATTAAATTACTTAATTCTAACATATTTATTGGTTCTTGATTGCATGCTTGTCTTTATTCTCTTTTTCTCTCAATTGTATTAGAAAATTCAATGTTATTTCCTTTTATTTTCTTTTAATATCCACTGACCTTTTACAGAAAATAAAATCTGAAATGAGAATAATAGCAAATGCTAAATCTGTCACTAATGCTTGTTAAATTTAAAAGTCTTCAAAGAAAGTGGGGGTATATAACAGAGTGAAGATGACATTTAATATCATTTAAATTTCCAAATGATTTTCTTCTGGAAATCACAATAATTTACTAGCATCATAAGACATTTTTGCTTCTCTTTATTTGATAAAAAATGTTCGTTTTTATAGTTTCTATATTAGTATTAGGTTGAACTATAGAAAATTGCCAATATTTGACATTTTTGACCTACAAACATGGCAATTTCATATGATCCAACTTAACTTTCCAGATAAGTAAATTCATTACAATAATCATTAACCACACTGTCAGTAACAGAATTTAATATTTTGGAAACAAATTTATGCATGCCTAAACTATGCTCTGAGATGGTCTCAACTATTTTTGAATGATGAGTCCCTTTTTGAGTTATAAGAAATCTTCAGAAATTCCATAAATGAGTGCTGATTAGAAAAATCTCTCTATATAGAGGAAACTCAATATATAATCTATTTATGTTTCCCTTATTGTCAAAATGTTTTGGTTTGGTGTCTGTGGGGGCAGTAATGTGCACACAGGGACAGCCAGAGATTCTCATAGGTACAGGTCAATGTTAAGAAAACACATCAGCGTGGGCATCTTTTACAACAGGATTTTCAACAAATAACATCTTTCTATTAAATCAAGACTGATCTTCTTTTTAGTGTGGGTTCTTCTTGTAGAAAACATGATTATATTTATTATACTGGGTGTTTTGCCTTCATTTCCTAGTGACATGAAGACCAATTAAAGAGAGGAGTGGGGCTTATAACACGCTGTTCATGTAGAACATGAAGTAACCTAAGCTTTTCATCTCAGTAGGTACTCTGGTGGTTGTTATTTCAATGGTCATCTATCTGTTGATGACTTCCAGAGCTCTATTTGTAGTCCAGACTACCTAAGCCTAAACCCCCTAGGTCCACCTACCTGAAACCAACTCTCATGACATCAAGGTCATCTGCAGCTTTTCTAACTGCCTACCAGAGGAACATTTAATCACCTTTGGAAGGAAATACCGTCAGCCAAAGCTTTCTCAAGTTTCCGTACACAGTATTGAGGAGAGTTCACTGAAAGATTACAAGACCTTGTTAAAAACAGTATCAATTCAATACAAACCAAGAGGAAAAAATAAAGGCACTGATGATTCAAATGTTGGAGTTGTCATCCAGGGGATTTTCAGTAACTATGATTAACATATTCAAGAAAATAGAGGGGTAAAATGGAGCCTAGTCCCAAAAGACTTGGCATTTTTAAGAGTCAAAAAAGTAAGTTACAAAATGCAGATGTATATTTTGTCATTCCACTGCTTGAAACCTTTCCATGGCTTCCTTCTCTACAGGATACAAATAAACTCCTTACCATATCATAGGAAGAATTTCAAACTTTACTCCTTCTATTTCTTTAACCAGACTTGCCTACCATTTCATAGATATTTTCTGCTTTAGTTAGATCCAACTACTAGCAGTTCACCAAACAGTACTTTCTTTTATGGTGTCATGCATTCACGCCTGAGGTTCTTGGAAACTGGAATGCTCTCATACTACTTGCTGGTCCACCTAGAAATAATTTATTTATCCACAAATAACCATCTCAAATACCTTTCCTGAGAAATTCTTTCATTCCTTCCATTGTAGTTCCATAGCACTCATTACATACTCTATTAAACACTTTTCCATTTCAAAAATTTCAATTTTTTTTATACATTTGTTGGTCTCCTACAGTAGGCCACGAGCAGTGGCATGCTACAACTGACTTGTGCCAGCTCACAAGACCCTTTGTAAAATTTTTAGGGACTTTGTGAATTGGTTGTTAAGCAGAGCTATTATTAAAAATTAAATTAGGGGTGCCTGGGTGGCTCAGTTGGTTAAGCGTACAACTTCGGCTCAGGTCATGATCTCACAGTTCATGGGTTCCAGCCCTGCATTGGGCTCTGTGCTGAAAGCTTGGAGCCTGGAGCCTGATTCTGATTCTGTGTCTCCCTCTCTCTCTGCCCCTCCTCTGCTCATGCTCTCTCTCTCTGTCTCAAAAAATAAAGAAACATTAAAAAAATTATTAAAAACAGAGATAGTTAATATTTTCATCGATATGTGATTACTTTGTTACAATCTATGCTCTAGATTATTTATGTCTGTTGTTTTTGTATGGTGGAAATAATATATAATAGTGTATTACTGTTTATCTCTTCCCAAATTTGTTGTTTTTCATGCTGATAGCTTGACATCACTCATAAGTATTTATACCGTAGTACCAGTAAATCCTAAAAGCCAGGACTTGATCTTTTATTATGTTGATTATTTGGATTTAAGAAACTATGGAGAAAAAATGAATAATACAGATTTAACTTAAAATTGTGTTATGGTGGATGCCTGGGTGGCTCAGTTGGGTTAAGCTTCTGACTCTTGATTTCTTTTTCTTTTTTTTTTTTTCAACATATGAAATTTATTGTCAAATTGGACTCTTGATTTCAATTCAGGTCATGGTCTCACAGTTCTTGAGTTCAAGCCATAAGTCAGACTCAGTGCTAACAGCACAGAGCCTGATTGGGATTCTCTCTCCCTCTTTCTCTGCCCCTCTTCAGCATGTGCGTGCAAGTGTGTATGTATGTGTGCACACAATCTCTCGAAAAAAAAAAAAAAAAAAAAACTTAAAAAAATAAACTAAAATTTGTTATGCCTATAGCCTTTACATTGTGACCAAAACACAAAATTGAGGAAATGTTCTTCTAGTATATGAAAACCATGGTCCAATTTAGAACAGAGCTGCTCACATAACTGACAAATAAGTAAAGTTCTGACATACATAGTTGAGGTTTTCCTTTCATTTTACTTGCCAACATTAATGAAAATTTCAAATGACATTTATGTCAGAATTATAATGTTCATGGATATAGAGGAGTCTTACTTGCTGAATAAGACAGTAACATGTAGGAGACACCATTCCAATGTCTTCTCCCTTCCATCATTTCTGTTGAAAAATTCTGCTTTGTCTCTATTTGTTGCACTCTAGGGATAATGTACCAGTTTTTCCTGGTGCTTTTAAAATTTCAATTTTCAGCAGTTTTATTAGGATGTTCCCAGGTGTATTTTCTTTGTATTTATGCTAATTAATGTTCATAGAGTATCTTGAAAAAAGAAGTAATCACGTTTTATCTATGTTGTGATTTATTGTGGTATCACTGCAATAGCAGAATTATAAAACTTATTTTACAAGAGATAGCATGTCACACTGAAGTTGTATGTGTATAAAACTTAAATTATATATTTTATCTATAAGTTCTGTGCTATAAATTTTAATATAAAATATATAATCTTAGAGTATAAATGTAATTTATACATATTTATAAATTTGATTTTTATTTGTAAAATGTGTGCTTATGTCAGTAAAATTTACAGTGAAATTATGTACATACACACACACACCACACACATAAACACATACATGCAATTTTTTGAAGAGCCATTTGGTAATCATTTATCAGAACACCACAGGCTGAGAGCTCTCAAAGACAGGAATTAGGTCTTGTTTTTCTATCTTTATTGCCTGGATAATAAATTCAGTAGCTGATACAAAGTCTGGTGAATTACTATTATTTTAAGCTTATATAGAGAGCTAATACTATTTAGATTTGAAAACCCAAAATTGGTGCAGAAATCATAGTTCAAGATGGAGTGTTCAAATCAAATTGAAAAATTAGTAACATAATAAGGCAGAGAAGTATATTTTTCAAAGCAGATTTGAAAAGGGCTGGCTTTGTACAGCTATGTATTTATAGTAATACACATCTGTCCTGTATGCTGCTTTAGCCAGTACTCATAGAGTGTATGTATAATGAGACCTATAATTCATAAGAAACTATGAAGAAATCATCATCTCCTCATAGCACTCAGGCCTTCCTGTCAGGCTACACTTCACATTGTAACTTAAGCAAATAGTAGAGGACATGGTGAGGATCTGGAAAACAGTCAAGACTGCATTTTCTAAGGATCTGCTTTTATTTGGTTCAAAGAACAGAAAACTAAAGAACTTATAATTTCACAAATATGAAGGAATTCAAGATAGAAGAGATATTCTTCAT
Organism: Panthera leo; assembly: GCF_018350215.1. NCBI lineage: Eukaryota > Metazoa > Chordata > Mammalia > Carnivora > Felidae > Panthera > Panthera leo. The sequence continues at coordinate 55,510,342 of NC_056683.1, read as the reverse complement.
GACCATGTTCCAGAAAAAAATGAATCTTTTTTCTTTGGGCATTTTGGTTTTTTGTGAGAGATAAAGAAAATAAAGTTAAAACCTTTTTTAATGTTTATTTATTTTTTGAGAGAGAGCATGAGCATGAGCAGGGGAGGGAAGAGAGAGGAGGAGACACAGAATCCAAAGCAGGTTCCAGGCTCTGATCTGTCAGCACAGAGCCTGATGTGGGGCTCAAACTCATGAACCAACCGTGAGATCATGACCTGAGCTGAAGTCATGCTCAGTCAGTTGACTGAGCTACCCAGGTGCCCCCAAAGTTAAAACTTTTAATTTCAGGAAGTGTTTTTGCTTTTACTGGGACACCAGTAGGAAATGTAGGAAATGCTACTCTGACACCCTGATAACTTAAGTAGCATCTGCAAGAGTCTTAATTTTTTAGTAGAAATGTGTGAATAGGCTGAGACATAAGATAACAATTTCTTCAAAGGAAACAGCAGAAACAGTAGGGCAAAAATGGGAAAAATGTTTTTGATTTCTTAGTTGAATATTCATATTTAATTTGAATCTCTTGCGGATACCAACTGACTTTTTAGGGTGCATGTCTGTTTTACTGATTTATCTCAGAACATTACCAGCATGATCCATAATTTTACTTGTCCTAAGAAAATTACATAAATACTTATATCAAGTGTTAGAAAACAAAAATAGACTATATACAAGTATCCACATTTACTTTCTCTTTTACAGTAAGGAGAATTATTTGGGGACTACTGTACCATATATTTTATGAAATTGTGGGTTGCCAGGAAAGATCTCTATATATTCTATGGATTTTCTGGGTAAGACTTAAAAAAATAAAGAAAAGTGTAAGTGAGGAGGGAAAATGTATTAGTCTTCCACAAACTAAATGGTAAAGCTATTCTTCATAAACAGAGATAATACTACTGTGTAATCATCATTTGAAATATTTCTCTTTTAGTGGTGATAGATTTGAGTCAATCCGTATCTACTCTGTATGAGAATACTCTCCTTTGTGCTAATTTAACAGTTCAATACATATTTATTGAGCAAATACTCTATGGAATAAACTATGCTAAGCACGATAAGGTATCTAAAAAAGTGATTAAATTATGATAGAATCCATGCTTTTCAGGAGCTTCAATTCTAAAAAAAATAAAATAAAATTGTAAAAATAAATATACAGTATATATTTAGTACTGTACATATGATATATCCTAAGTACTGATGAGATAAAAACAACAGGCTATTAGAATTCAGAGAATACAGGCCTCTGGGTGGCTCGGTTATGCGTCCAACTTCAGCTTAGGTCAAGATCTCACGGTTTGTGGGTTCAGGCCCCGCGTTGGCTCTGTGTTGACAGTTCAGAGCCTGAAGTCTGCTTTGGATTCTGTGTCTCTCTCTGTCCCTCCTCTCTGTCTCTCTCTCTCTCAAAATAAATAAATAAACATAAAAAATAGAATTCAGAGAATAGAGCGTTACCATAAGCTTGAAAGAAGCAGGAAAATTTTCCTAAAGATCATATAATAACTTTTAGACATCAGTAGCATTTCAACAGATAGAAACAAGAAAAGCAGAAGAAGTTTAGGGGTTAGAAACTCTGAAGACATGTACTTTCCCCCTCCTTGGCTCTTCTAGTTTGGGACACAAACACAACAACAAAATGGAACTAAACAAAACAAAACTCGCTTGTTTGCTTGTTCCTCATGGAAGTCAGAGCTCGTGAGTCCTGAGTAACAAAGGAGGGTGAATGAAGCCATATTTTTATAATCTTGATGGAGAACAATAGCATGGATGCTTGAAAAGATGGTGCAGTCCCTGAAACACCTGTGGCAAATTCAATTAATCCCCTAGTTACTGACCTCATGATCCCCAAGACAGAAAGCTCAATTATCTGTTGCAGCTATGGGAAATCCCAGCTATGATGTTAACTGTTGTTCCACCCAAGGGGAGATGAAGCCTTGAATTGAGAATAAGGATGCCTAAACGTCACCTGAGAACACAGGAACCTCATGTCCACACTCTAATGGTTGTTAATGTGTGTGTATACATGCATGTGTGTTGGTGGGGTATGGCTGTGTAAACAAAACTATATATTTTATAGGATGGTTGGAAGATTAATTTATAGAATTCTCGTATTAAGTAAAAAAAAAAAAAAAAAAAAAAGAATAAGAGATATTACATAAGACACAAAGGTAAAATTAAAGCACCAATGCAGAAGATCCAATATCTCACTAGTAAGAGTACTAGAAAGAGAGAACAAAAGTACAATGGTATTTGCCAGAACTGGAGAATATAAGCTCCCAGAATTGAAAGAGCTCATTGAGTACCCAGCATACTGAATGAAAAGAGATACACACATACAGGCACAGCATTATAAAATTTCAGAATGCTAGAGGTAAACTTTGTAAAAGCATCCATAAAGGAAAGAAAAAAAGTGAAATGAAATAAAATAAAACTAGGTCACATACAAGTAGCAGGAATTCTCAGCACCAATATGTAGTGATGAAAACACTGAATCAAAACTCTCAAAAATTCTGATTGAAAATCATTTTTCAGTCTAAACTTCTACACTCAGTTACCTGATCCAGTGTGGGATTAGAATTTAAAAATCTATAACCAGATAAATGTCCAATATGCCAACAATATCACATATGTAGTATCCTTTCCAAAATATTGAAGCAAAATGTAATTATGAGAATAATCAAACAAGTTCAGAATGTGAGACAGTCTACAAACAATTGGTCTAGACAACTCAAAAAGGCAGTGTAATGGAAACCAATAAAAGCCTGGAGTAGTTTGATAGGGATTGCATTAAATGTGTAGATTGCTTTGGGTAGTATAGACATTTGAACAATATTTGGTCTTCCAACACATGAACATGGAATGACTTGCCATTTCTTTGTGTCATGTTCAATTTATTTCATCAGTGTTTTATAGTTTTCAGAATACAAGTCTTTCACCTCTTTGGTTAGATTTGTTCCTAGGTATAGTATTGGTTTTTTGTGCAATTATAAATGGAACTGATTCCTTAATTTCTTTCTGCTGCTTCATCATCATCGGTGCACAGAAATGCAACTGGTTTCTGTATGTCAATTTGGTATCCTGCAACTTTACAGCATCTTTCACAGTGCTAGAAGAAACAATCCTAAAATTTGTATGAAACCACAAAAGACGCCGAATACCCAAAGCAATCTTGACATAGAAGAGCAAAGCTGGAGGCATCACAATTCTGGACTTCTGTAGTGATCAAAACAGTATGGTACTGGCATAAAAACACACACATTGATAAAGTAGGACAGAACAGAAAACCCAGAAATGAACTCACAACCATATGACCAATTAATCTGCAACCAAGCAGAAAAGACTATCCCACAGGAAAAAGACAGTCTCTTCAACAAATGGTGTGAAAACTGGAAGGCAGCACCACTTCCTTATATCATACACAAAAATAACTTCAAAATGGATTAAAGATCTAAATGTGAGACATTAGGAAGTCTAGTTAAAATCCTAGAGGAGAGCACAGGCAGTAACCTCTTTGACACTGGCCATAGCAACTTCTTTCTTAGATATGTCTCCTAAAGCATGGGAAAAAAAGCAAAAATAACCTATTGGGTTTACATCAAGATCAAAAGCTTCTTGCACAGTGAAGGAAACAATCAACAAAACTAAAAGGCAACCTACAGAATGGGAGAAGGTATTTGCAAATGACCTATCAGATAAAGGGTTAGTATCCAAACTCTATAAAGAACTTCTCAAACTTAACCCCCATAAAATAAATAGGCAGAAATGGGCAGAAGACATGAATAGACATTTTTCCAAGGAAGACCTCCAGACAGCTAACAGACACATGAAAAGATGCTCAACATCACTCATTGTCAGGAAGTACAAATCAAAATCACCATGAGTATCACCTCACACCTGTCAGAATGGCTAAAATTAACAACACAGGAAACAACAGGTGTTGGCAAGGATGCAGGAAAGGAGAACTCTCTTACACTGTTGGTGGGAATGCAAACTGGTACAACCACTCTGGAGAACAGTATAGAGGTTCCTCAAAAAGTTAAGAATAGAAAACAACCCTATGATCCAGCAATCACAGTACTAGGTATTTATCAAAGGATACAAAAATACTAATTAGAAGGGATACATTCAGCCTGATATTTATAACACCATTGTGTACAGCCATTATGTACCATTATGGAATCAGCCTAAGTTCCATCAACTGATGAATGGATAAATAACAGATATATATATAATGGTGTGTGTGTGTGTGTATATATATATATATATACACATATATATATAACAGATATATATATATAATATACATAACATATATATTATATATATAATATATATAACAGATATATATATATAACAGACATATATATATATAATCTCTAATCTATATAGAGGGGGGGGGATATTACTCAGCCATAAAAAAGGATGAAATCCTGCCATTTGCAATGACGTGGATGGAGCTACAGAGGATTTTGCTAAGTGAAATAAGTCAGAGAAAGACAAATACTATGATTTCACTCATATGTTGAATTTAAGAAACAAAACAAACCAGCAAAGGGGAGGGGGGGGGGAAGAGAGGGAGGCAAACCAGGGAGAAAACAAAGAGAGGTAGGCAAACCAAGAAACAAACAGACTGTTAATTCACCCCTGAGGTTGGGGGTGGGGGGGTAGATGTGTAAATTAGGTGACGAGGATTAAGGAGGGTATTGTAATGAGCACTGGGTGTTGTATGGAAGTATTGATTCACTATATTGTACACCTGAAACTAATATTACACTGTATGTTAACTAACTGGAATTTAAATAAAAACTTAACAAAAAACCTGGAGGACTACATTATTTCTAAAAATACTAAGCAGACATAATAACCAAATGCAATTCACAAATCTTGATTGGATTCTGATTTTTAAAAGGTAGCTGTAAAAGATGTTTTTGACGATAGCAGAATTTTGACTATGGACTACACAGTAAATGATATTTGGGGATTATTAGGAGTGTTTTTGGTGGGAGTAATACCATTGTATTTATGTAGGAGAATATCCTTATACTCAGGAGATCCAAGCTGAAGTATTTAGGGATGAGATATCAGATATCCAGAATGGATAGAGAGAAAGAGAGAGAAAGAATAAGTATCACTTTCCAATATACCACTTAGTAAAAGTTACTGAAAGAGATATTTCAGGAAGAAAAGAGAACTAGTGAAAATGGAATTTGGTAAAAGATTTCATATACAAACAGTGGTGGTGGGGTGGGGGGGTGGTCCTTAGGAAAACCACTCTGCTCTCAGTCCAGACCAAAGTGCAATAAGTTGGCCCTGTGAGAGAGACTCTCCAGGTAACACAAAACAAAATGATAGATTATCTGGTATTGTTGAATATTTTAAAATATGATTGCTAGTTTGATAGAACTGTTGGGAAAATTAAAAACAAATAATTTGAATTATATAGAAAATCAAGAAAATAATAAAATGAATGAGGAATTATTAACATTAGGAAAAACAAAAAGTATGTGAGAATAAAAAAATAAGTGTGTTAATCTATTTGGAGTCTTAGTGAATAATATTTATTGTTATTTAATGATAATGTAGATATTGACTAACGAAAGTTATGATGAAAACTATGTTAATGTGTAGGGAAAATATGGGGAAGAGTCTATAACAGCACTAAATCCTTTACAACCTGAAGGGCTAGCCAATAGGAAATAATCAAAATTCATAAATCAAGGAATGTTAATTTAACCATATTACTTAATAACACAAAAATTAATACTAAAATAATAGATGAAAAAACCTTAAAGAGAACCAGGGGTTAGAGAGGGACAAGGAAGTGCTGTTTTTTGGCCATAAACCCTTTAGTATTATTTTTAAATAATCTTATACGTTAAAATTAACTTCCAAATATTTAATTTTTTAATTCAATAGGAATCTAATTAGAATATTCAAAGATCTAATGGAGAAACTATTGCATACTGCAGAGCAAAAATATGATGAGATGGAAACCATAAGTGGAAAAATAAAAGAAATTGAAGTCAGACTCCGAAAACCCCATTTATAAATAATAGCATTATATAAACGGTAAACCAGATGGAGAAGTCATAATATTTTTAAAACTTTCTTAAATTCATGAAAATTATTAGTTTTCAGATTAAATGGGATCAATGATCTTAGTCAAGATTGAAGTAGAAACTTTCATATCCACACATTTTTTAAGTTTCTGAACACAATAGAGAGATTTATAATCCTCCAGACTGAAATGAAGTTATGAACTTGTGGGATGGGTTGGAAATGCATTCCAGGGAAAGAGACACACCAGCAAAGGTCCAGAAGCAGAAAAACTAGAGGTTTTTTCAGAAGTAGGGAATAGTCCAGGTGGATGGCTAGGGTTTCGAATAAAGTCAGTGACTACAAAGGGAAATAAAACTAAATCTCTCACTAAGTGATGGGATAACTGCTAGCTTGCTTTCACATTCTGCAATGACAAGTCTGCCTTAGCTTTGATACCATTTTAGTTAGATAATAAGACTCACCACCAACATCATTTTGTTTATGAGACTTAAAAAGTATAGAATGCACAGCAAAATAAATGGTCTTTCTTTTTTTTCTCTTCCCTTCCTTCCTTCCCTCTGTCCTCCCTCTCTCCTTCCATCGCTTTCTTTCTTCCTTCTCTTCCTTCTCATCTTCCTTTCTTCCCTTCCTTTTCCATCTTCGTTCCTTTTTCTTCCCCCTCCCTTTATTCTTTTTGTTTGTTTTGCAATGATGACTATCATTTTCTCACTGCAAGTTGATCACAATTTAAGGATCCCGTTTTTATAGGGTAAGAAAAAAAAACTCCCGGTGGGGCTGTAAAAAATAAAACTAGCATTATGTTAGCACACTATCTACCTATAATATTTTCAAAAGAAAATTTATTTTTCATTCTTTATATTTTCTTCAGTAGTACTGGTCAAAATTCTGGATAAATCCTAGAGTAGGTATTGCTACTTCAATGATGTGCTGAATTTAATTATTAGACATTATTCTGATCCATGAAATATTATTCAAGGGTATGAAAAAATTGTTCATCTAGTAAAATCTGATGCAGAGTAACTAAGCAAACATAAAAACTAAATTAAGGTCACATTATATAAAATCTCATTAAGCAAAAACAGACCAAAGTTAATCAAGTTGATTGCTAATAGGTCTCTCTACCATTTTCTGCCTCAGGGGTATGATGATGGCTACGGGGGTGAATATGATGACCAGACCTATGAGACTTATGATAACAGCTATGCCACCCAAACGCAAAGGTAAGGCATTTGCTGTCTAAAGCATCCTTGTCAGGATTATTTCTAATCCTGCTATTTTGTTTCTTGTATCAGAGTACCAGTTATATTATGTGAGAGTTTCTAGCAGTGGTTTTTCTCCATCGTCTCTCTAAATTACTAAATTGCTTACTAGACTGAGGTAAAAGAAAATAATCTAGCAATTGTTAATAATGGTAGTGTGTTGGGAAGCCTTGGTGGCTCAGTCAGTTCAGCGACGGACTCTTGATTTAAGCTCCAGATATGATCTCAGGGTTTCTGAGATCGAGCCTGCTAGGGATTCTCCCTCTCCCTCTGTCTGCTCCTCCCCAACTCATTTGCATGTGTGCGTCCTCTCTGTCTCTCAAAAAAATTTTAAAAATAATAGTAGTGTGTTATTTTAAGACTAGGTGATTATCATAACCACTAAACTCATTAAATAAGTTTTATGTAACAAAATACTGTTTGAGAAATTATTTTAGTAAATTCATAATTAACACAACAATGAAACACAAAGCACTTGCTCAATGGAGCTTTTTCCTCCTAAATGCAATTTTTAAAAAATACTTATGTATTTATTTGAAGGAGAGAGAGCATGCATGCCAGCAGGGGAGGGGCAGAGAGACAGAGGGAGAGAGAGAATCCCAAGCAGGCTCTGTGCAATTAGAGCAGAGCCAGATGTGGGGCTTGATCTCAAGAACTGTAAGATCATGAACTGAGCTTACATGAACTTTGAAATCAAGAGTCAGATGTTTAACCAGCTAAGCCACCAGTCACCCCTGTAATTTTTATTTGTAAAACAAAAGATACAGGAATGCTTTTAGTGCTCTGAAAAGGGAAAATTTGTAAAACATCTTATGGAATGAATAATTTCTTTCCTATTTTGATGGATCTTTAAATCATTATTGACTATATCTCTTTAGATTGATTAAATTTGAAATATCAATGAATTTTTACTTCTTTAAAGTCATTTTTTTGAGGTAGTATTTACATACATTAAACTTTGCCCATTTAGGGTACAGAGTTTGTATGAGTTTGGCAAATGCAAACTATCAAGTGACCAACATCAAACTTAAGTTATAGGGCAATTTAGTCAGCCCCAAATGTTTTTTTATGGCTCTGTACAGCCAACTTTTCCTAGGCCCTGGAAACCACAATCAGTTTTTTGCCATTACACTTTTGACTTCTCTAGAATGTCATTTAAGTAGAAGTGATACAATATGTAGGCTTTGAGTCTGGCTTCTTTACTTAGCATGATGTACTTGATATTTATTTTATGTTTTTATGTGTATCAAATTTCTCTTCCTTTTCATTACTATGTAGTGCTTCATTGTTAGGATGTGCTATAGTTACTTCATTCATGGGTTGAAGGACATATAGGTCGTTTCTGTTTTACTTTTTTTTTCAATTATGTAAAAAAAATTGGCATTAACAAATTCATTCTTAGAAAAATCAATCTTCTAAATATTTTTCTGAAAAAAAAAGTTACAATTATCATGGGAAAGTAGGAGGAGTCCATATGACAGTTAAGTAATTCTTCACTACCTATAATTGATGAAAACCAATAAATTAATTGTTGCAAAATCATAGCATTGTCCATTTATTGATAAACTTTACTGGGACTCACAGAGATCTGGATGCTTCATTAAGTAATATTTGGAGGGGGGGTGACAAAGAAAGAAACAACTTTAAGGTCATTATGGAGTGGAGGAAATCTACATGTACTGCATAAGGTGCATTTTGTATGGTCTGAAGGACAACATAGTGAAAGGCATGAAGGGAAATTCTACTTAGAATATTGTGGGCAATTAGGAAAAAGATGAGTGTGAACTGATACTTTTAAAGCTAAGCATAACATATCATTATAGAAATGACCATCTTCAATTTTGAGTAATTGGTTAATTCAAAGTATGTGAAATTCAAGGGCTATCATGAGCTAAGGGTTTATATTATGGGTGATATCTTAATTGTCCCAATTGCATATTGAAACACAGCACAATTATTTAGGATGGGGGAAAGTTTTGCATCATGTTACAGACACTGAATATTGTATGCAAACTGGCTGTATATTTATATAGCATCTGCTAATATTTTCAGTCAAATTATTAGCTCATCCTTGTATATTAGTGCATAAAAATGGTGGTAATAAAGTTCTATAGCTTGTTTCAGAAATGATTTAGTAGAAAAAATAATTACCACTCACTAAAAACACAACTAGAACAGAGTAAAATAATTTCTTGATTTAGCTCTATAGAGCTACATTCAGCTGATAGAGATTTTGAAATAATTTTCTGAAAGCAAGAGACTTTCTGCATCTTTCTCTGGTGAGACTTAAATGGGCTTAACTGACCCTAAGACACAAGGAAGAAGAAAATTTGGGGATTAGAATAACTTATTTTTGAACACTTAAAAAGTGAATGTTAGAAGAATTGAACTAAGTATGCATAAAAAGTAATAGAATAATTTCAGAAAAAAATTTCTCTTAATGAAGTATAATTTATATGTAAAAATATATTTTCTATGCACTTCTGCTATCTTCTTTTTTTCCCTTTCCTATCTATTCCACTTCCTATGGCTAAATTCATCCCATCCTCATGGGCGCTGCTCAAAGCCAACTCTTCCAAAAATGTTTTTCTTAATCCTTTATTTGGGAATAGCCTGGTTTTGCTTTATCACCACCATACATTTATTTCTCTATGGCACTTTCTCTCTCTGTCTTACATTTTACTCATCACTTTTACTACTTTCCTAGAATCTTTGTCTCATACCTTCATGTCCCTCACAGTATCTAGTGTTGAGTCTTTCATAGGGTATTATTGAATAGATGATTGTTGAATACATGAATGTCAGACCTAATGCCTACCTACACTGTGAAGATACAAAATAAGAGCCTCTTGGGGTGCCTGGGTGACCCCATCACTTAAGTGTCTTGGTTTCGGCTCAGGTCGTAATCATATGGCTTGTGGGTTTAAGCCCCACATCAAGCTCCACACTCTCAGCACGGAGCCTACTTGGGATTCTCTCCCTCCCTTTTTCTCTCTGTCCCTATCTCTCTATCTCAAAATATAGAAATAAACTTAAAAAAATAGAGCCTCTCCCCTCAAAGGAGAATACAACATGCAAGATTCTATGTAATACATTTATTGACAAAATATTTATATATTTCTGAGATATCTTAGTGTTTAACCAGAAGTGATAAAGAAAACAGGTCATGAACTTAATTAAAATGATACTAATATTCTATGATACAATAATTATAAAATATCTATTTTGGTCAAAACATATCCTCGATATTGGTAGAGTATCTGGCACACTAGAGGTTCTCAGTAGAGATTTGTTTAATAAATGAACAAAAAATAAATGAATGCATTAATGAATGAATGAAATTAACAATGTCATTTCAGAAAACTCTGTGAAGAATTTTTAAATATAGTACCAATTTGTAATAGAAATGGATAAACACTGAGAAAATTCATGACATACTCTATTAAATTCCTATATTTAGATTATTTCTATCAATCCAACTATGCCAGCAGAAGGTAATATTAGCAGTTTAGTTAGGTAAGAACTTATTAAATGATTATGTGTGTCAGAGAGTATACTCGCCATGCAGTGACAACACTTATTTTTTGAAATTTTTAATTATATTTTAATATTTGCCCCTAACAATTTGTTTGAAGAGTCATTTGTGAGCTGTGTATATATTAAAATAACTATATTATAAGTGAAACAACTATAGAGTAATCAAGTATTAGAACTTATAAGTGAGAGAAAGTTTCTTTTTATAAGAATCAGTATAGAACTATTTCTCTTTAAAGTGGTGGCTCTTTAATTGGACTTTTAAAATTATTATTTGGATTTATGGAGGGAAATGGAGAAAGTTTCTAAAGTTGACTAAAGAGAAATATATGAGCATAAAACATCTCCATCATTTATAAACAATGTGAATATTATTTTGGCACTGTCATGGCCAAAATTAGAAGAAATTCCAATTTAGAATCTGAAAGCAAAATAGCGAATTATGTGTGACTTAGCAGAATTGATATAAAAAATAAAAATCTTTACAGAAAGTGGTCTTTAAATGACTAGTCGGCACAGGTGAATACAGAATTTGTAGAAATTATAGAGTAGAATCTGGCAGGTACCTAAATGGAGTAATTATATCATCTTCAATAGAGAGTCTAAGGGAAGTTCACAAGGTAACACACTAGAAAGGTTCACCTGGAGTTCAGAAGCTATAACAACTTTAATTAATCCCCAGTTGTCTTGTAAGGTGTCATTAGTTCTGGAAATTTTCAAATGGATCAGAAAAGGGACTTCTCTGAAGATTCCTTAGGAGGCAGCTCAACATAAATGACATATTAAGGACTGGTAAAGAGGACGATGATATCACGGGTCTTGGACCATCTTTTTCTCTTGCTCTGTGTCTATGAGAATAAAAACTTAAAAAAATATGGATTGATGAGTTTATTATGCAAGCATCAACTTGCAGTATTAGTATTGCAGTTTCCAGGGGAACTCAATTATTGAAGTCTTTGGATTAAGACAAGTTACATCCTGTGATTAACAACTTTAATTGGACTAAATATTAAATTCTGTCCATGTTCTCAAGCCCCATTTTTTATGTACTCCTCAAAGTCATTAACATTTTCAGAGATCAATCTTCTGAAATTATGTAAATTCATAAGGTTTTACCAACCAATTGACTTTTCTCAATGCCCAAATTTTCAGCAAGAATGTATACCAAACCAAAGCCATAGATGTAGGAAAAAAAATTTATTGGCATGCACTTAAGCTCAAATAGTAATATTGCAAATGAAAATCAAAAGACCAATTTTGATCATGGATTCTAAGGGCAATTTAATTTGGGTGTGAAATGTTAAGAAACTATAATTTTCCAGTGTAAATCTTTTTTTTTAAGATAGTTGAGCTCTTTTTTTATTGTTTCATTTCTACATTTAATTCTGAATTAAAAAAATTGTTTGTTTTGGTTTAGTATTTATAAGTACTTCTGTAGTGATAGCAATATAGTTCGTTTTGCTTGAATATTACATCTACCCTTTGCACCTGGGATGGAACTATATATTTTCTTTACAGGTTCTTAAACCCTAATTGGAATATTTCCCTTTATTCTATTTTTTTAAGTTAAATTCAATTTAGTTAACATATAGTGTAGTATTGGTTTCAGGAGTAGAATTTAGTAATTCATCACTTACACAACACCCAGTGCTCATCCCAACAAGTGCCCTCTTTAATGTACATCACCCATGTAGCCCATCCCCCCACCCACTTCCTCTCCAGCAACCCTCAGTTTGTTCTCTGTATTTAAGAGTCTCTTATGGCTTGCCCCCCTCTCTGTTTTTATCTTATTTTATTTTCCCTTCCCTTCCCCTATGTTCATCTGTTTTGTTTCTTAAATTCCACATATGAGTGAAATCAAATTGTCTTTCTCTGATTCACTTTTGCTTAGTAGAATACGCTTTAGTTCCATCCACATTGTTGCAAATGTCAAGATTTCATTCTTTTCGATTGCTGAGTAGTATTGCATTGTATATATACACAACACATCTTCTGTATCCATTCATCCATCGATGGACATTTGGGCTCTTTCCATATTTTAGCTATTGTTGATAGTGCTGCTATAAACATTGGGGTACATGTGTCCCTTCGAAACAGCATACCTGTGTCCCTTGGATAAATACCTAGTAGTGCAATTGCTGGGTCATAGGGTAGTTCTATTTTTAATTTTTTGAGGAACCTCCATACTGTTTTCCAGAGTGGCTGCACCAGTTTGCATTCCCACCAGCAATGCAAAAGAGATCCTCTTTCTCCGCATCCTCGCCAACATCTGTTATTGCCTGAGTTGTTAATGTTAGCCATTCTGACAGGTGTGAGGTAGTATCTCATTGTGGTTTTGATTTGTATTTCCCTGATGGTGAGTGATGTTGAGTATCTTTTCGTGCGTCTGTTAGCCATCTGGATGTCTTCTTTGGAAAAGTGTCTATTTGCATCTTCTGCCCATTTCTTCACTGGATTCTTTGTTTTTTGGGTGTTCAGTTTGATAAGTTCTTCATAGATTTGGGATACTAACCCTTTATCCTATATGTCATTTGCCAATATCTTTGCCCATTCTGTCAGTTGCCTTTTAGCCAGTTGCCGTCAGCCAAGGTCAAAGAGGTTGCTACAGTTTTCTTCACTAGGATTTTGATGGTTTCCTGTCTTACATTTCCTGTCTTTCATCCATGTTGAATTTATTTTTGTGTATGGTGTAAGAAAGTGGTCCAAGTTCATTCTTCTGCATGCCACTGTCCAGTTTTCCCAACACCATTTGCTGCAGAGACTGTCTTTTTTCCTTTGTAAATCTTTAACTTCAGATTTGTATAATAGGCAAAATATCAAAATGGAAGACTTTGCTTTCCTTAATTCATGAATCAGGTGAGGAATTCACTAGGAAAAGGATCTTATTTTCTGTAAATTCCAAGTGACTGTGCTAGGAGAGCAAATATACATCTCTTTCTGATATTTAAGTTCTCAAAGTTTTCTAGAATGAAGACCCTTTTTTGAATACCTGTATTGGTCAGGGTCCACACAGTAGGGGGGGAAATTACTCTTAAATTAGGATAATTTGAGAAAAGTTTAATGAGAGAACTATTTTCACAAGCAGAGTATAGGGAAACCACAAGAGACAATACGATGCCCTGGCACTAGTATCCTTGGGGCAAGGTGTTTGTCACCAAAATTTGTTTTGAGAGGAAACAGAGAATACTATTTGGAGAGGCCTCCTGACAGGAACTCAGACTTCTGATTCAGAATGGTAGCTCTGGTCATCCCACAAAGAGAAAAGTTCAGGGAGTTAACGCCCTGACCTCACTTTCCTCCCTCCTTCCAGTCTCCTACTCTTGGTCTTATTGGTTGAATACATTAGGAGGCAGAAGACAAGAAATCTAGTATATGGAGTTGCTGTTAGTCATCCCCAGAGTACAGAGCAAGCTGGAGAGAAGAATGGAAGTGGGTAGGCAAAGGGAAGAGAGCCAGCACAGCATACGAAAATTGTATCATACACTCAACAACTAATAATTGTAAATATTAATGTCAGTTGCTTGAAGATGTAAATAATGACTTGAATCATTATGGAAACAGTAATGCTTTTAAATGAATTCATATTTTATTAATGAGAAAGCATCTACATACTTAAAAAAAGTCAGAATACACAGTGACCGTACAAATGTACATTTGGTGAACCAATGGGTTCTTGGACTCCTTCGCATAATTTCTTGGCTCCTCAAGGGTCAGAGCCCACACAATGGGAACCAGTGCTGTGTTGTTCAGAGACTACTTGAAACTAATGATTCATAATAACTAACATTACTTTTGGCCTAACCGTTGTGTTAATTGTTTAGGCCAATTTGTCTCATTTAATCCTTGCAGTAACATTTGAGGCAGAAAGAACTGAAGCTTAGAAATGTCAAGTGATTTTCCCAAGTTCATTCAGGTAGTAAATGTTGGATTCAAAATCACATCTTCTAGCTCCAGACGCCTTATACATAAAGACTAATAGTGTCTGAAAATACTAAATCAATTCATTGAGTCAACAGATTTTGTTATTACCTGAACAAGCCACAGAGAATATGCATTTAATATAATAAAAATGTAGTAAGTCATTTGCATGCTTTTCAAAAGGTTCTGACAAAAGGATAATTTCAAGCAAGAAAAACCATGTGTTTAGGCTATAAATTTAATGCGATCCCTGTATTTGATACTAAGAGTCTATGGAAGCCCTTCTAATGAAAATTTAAGTGTAAGTCACTGCAGTCATCCAGTAATTTAATAAAAGTTATCATATTAAGTATATAACAGCTTTTCCTATTCATTTAAGTGGTACTCTTCACTATAAAATGACTCACCCTCATTTTGTAATTCAATTCTATGTTTCAAACTATAGTCAATGATGAGATTGAATTTACAAAAGGTTATTGGATTTGAGATATTTTCCCAGTTATTCTACAAGTTAGTTGTATTTTCATGCCATCTGCAGACCTCTGCATGCATGAACAGTGGATTGGCTACTGCTTGGATTTACTTCAACAAAGTGAGAATCCAGCTCTTGATACACACTATTTTTTTTGTCCTCGTCTGGAATACTTATTTTAGGCATCTAGGATACTTGCTGTTGATTTTAAGGAAGAATGTGTTTTCGCAAATTATCCATTTATTGCATTTGTTGATTTTTTATTACTATAAGATTAATTTTGATAACTACTTCCCTAAATAGTCAATTTGTATTTAAAATATAAAGGGCAATAAAGGGCACCTGGGTGGCTCAGTTGGTTGAGCGTCCGACTTAGGCTCAGGTCACAATCTCACAGTCTGTGAGTTCGAGCCCCGCGTTGGGCTCTGTGCTGACAGCTCAGAGCCTGAAGCCTGCTTCAGATTCTGTGTCTCCTCTCCATGACCCTCCCCCTCTTGCACTCTGCCCCTCTCTGTCACTGTCTCCTACAAACATGAATAAGCATCAAAAAAAATTTTAAATATGCAATAATATATCTTTTGCAAGACTTTAATAAGAAAAGCTACAAAACTATTTTCCCTAGTCATTTGAATGATGAGTCTCCCAAGAAAACTTAAGGAAGTGTCCCAGTTAGTAACTGAAACCTGTTTAATCATTTACTGAGATGAGGATATGTCAGCATGTCAGTCATTTCTTCTCAGCAGATTACTTTATAACTGGAAACACGCCTCAACTAGAAATAGGAAAGTATTAGGCAAACCATCTGCAGTCAGAGCTTTGGAAAAGGGAGCTGTTAGATCATCGTAGACTCTTGAAGAACCTGATGTGTTGCAAAGTCTAGTATTAAGGCCAGTTAAAGAGCCTAAGATGAAATTCTGACTTCAATAGTAATTAAAGATACTTAGCTCCACCAAAAGAAAAAAAAAACATATTTAGGGGCACCTGGGTGGCTCAGTTGGTTAAACATCCAACTTTGGCTCAGATTATGATCTCACCATTCATGAGTTCAAGCCTCACATGGGTCTTGCTGCTATCAGCACAAAGCCCACTTTGGGTTCTCTGGTTCTCTGTTCCCCTCTCTCCCTGCCCCTCCCCCACTTGCTCTCTCTCTCTCTCTCTCTCTCTCTCCCCCAGAAATAAACATTTTTTAAAAAATAAAAACATATTTAACAGGTAGTTATCAACATATTTAGGGGTCACAAATACTCACAAGTGTATATAATTGTCAAGGTGCAACAATAAGGAGTGGTGGAGACTGGCAAACTGGAAAGTGCATGCTCTGTTGAAGGCAACTATCTTCTGTTCAAGTTTAGGATATCATGGCCATATAGTTCATGTAGAGTAAAGGGTACAGGAGTGTTAGATGTTTTTGCCCATGAAATCCTGTTTTCCAGTTACTGTTGCTGCATAACAAACCATCCAAAAGCCAAGTGGTATAAAATAACCACCTTTACCATGCTCTCTTATAATTGAGGATTTTGTATATCAGGAATTCTAACAAGGCACAGCAGGGTGTCCTGTTTCTTCTCCCCTACATCTGGAGCCTCTCAGCAAGAAGGCTCAAAAGGTAAGGATAACTCAATGGCTGGGATATGGAATCATCTGGAGATTCTTCTCTCATCTGTCTGGCAGCTGATGCTGGATATCAGCTGATACCTTAATTGGGACCACTGCTTAGAATGCTCATGTAGTATTCCACATTGCTTAGCTTCCTCACAGCATGGCAGCTTAAAGCACCAGATTTGAGTACTCCACAGAACAGAACAGAAGCTGCATTGTCTTTTATGACTTAGCGTCATTCTGTCAAGTCCATCCAGATTCAAGAGAAAGGATATGAGACCTCACCAGTCACTGGGGAATGGGAATGGTTCAAGGATAGAAAATGATGTTGTGTCCATTTTTGGAAAATGGAACTTGCCACATCAGTTTTTCAATGCAATGCCCTGATGTTTTAAATGTTGGCAACTAATTTTTGAAAGTTAAACACTATAGAGACTAAAGCAAATATAACTGTAGGTAGCCAGGTCATTGTTTTCTAAATTCTGTTCTACACAAAATAAGCAAGATAGAGAAGTCAGTATCCAGAAAATGCTTCCAAGGGCACAGTAATAAAAGAGTCCTTCAAAATGGTTATTTGGGGGCACATAGGTGGCTCAGTCGGTTGAGCAACTGATTTCAGCTCAGGTCATGATCTCACAGTCTGTGGGTTTGAGCCCCACATCAGGCTCTGTGCTGATAGCTTAGAGCCTGGAGCCTGCTTCAGATTCTGTGTCTCCCCCTCTCTCTCTGCCCTTCTACTGCTCACACTCTGTCTCTCTCTGTCTCTGTCTCTCTCTCTCTTTCAAAAATAAATAAACATAATTTTTTTTTAAATGGCTATTTGAGGGCACTATATCGTCCATGAAGGATGTCCTAAAGTCCAGGAGTAGACTCTTTGGAGACCATTAGTGAAGAAGACAGACATGCAAATAAACATGTAGCATGTGATAAGTACTTATGCTAGAAAGAGGTGCCAGAGGATATGAGAGAACATAGGAAGCCATCAAGTAGACAGTTACAAGAAAGTACCAGAAGCTTCTTTTTTTTTTTTTTTTTTTTTTGAGGGAGGGAGGGAGAGAGACAGAGCGTATGCAAGTGGGGGAGAGGGGAAGAGGGAGAGAGAGAATCTTAAGCAGGCTCTGTGCTCTGTGTGGAGCCAGATGTGGGGCTCAATCCCATGACCCTGGGATCATGATCTGAGCCGAAATCAAGAGTTGGACGCTCAACCAACCAAGTCCCCCAAACGCCCCCAGAAGTTTTCTTAAAAAGAACTGATGCCAAGCTGTGATTTAACTGGGTAAATAAAATTTAGCCAGACAAAGGTATGTACAAAGACAAAGATATGAGAATATAATTAATTACTAAAGAACTACATGTCCTTCAGGTGACCTAAGATACTCAAGAATGGTAGAGCATTTAGCTGAAATGATAGGAAAGGAACAGGAAAGCCTAGATATAGCACTCAGATGTACAAAAAGAATGATTTTTGGATAGAGTTTGAGGTTGTTATCATATCTAACAGTTGGCAAAACCAAATTCATCTTTGGTGACGGTTATGATCATCTTTTTTTTGCGTCAGCCTGATTTGGTCATTTGAGCTCAGCAAGTTCTCTATTAGTTGCTATTCCATCCTTTTTCTAAATGATCTTCCTGTGCTTTCATTGCTGTCTTTTGTTTTTCAATCAGTTTGCACTTAAATTAACCAAAAAAACAAAAACCAAACAAACAACAACAACAACAACAACAAAACGGTCTTACTTTATTGCACTTGAACACTGGTAATGAGAGAAGGGAGGTATTTTTCTTGAAACACCCACGGTCAAGATGAAAAATATGGACTTTGTGATCTTGAAACTGTAGAGTAGGGGAGAGAAAAAAAAAAAACATACAGGACACTTTAGATCCCTGGAGAACCTCAGAAAAGGAAACAATTTATCTCAGATGCATGTGGAATAGAGCCAAAATAAGATACATACATTAGTAATTCCCCATAATTAGATTCCCCTTTATAATAATCTCAACACCTTATTTTACTGTTTCATTAAAGCTGTTTATAAAGAGCTATTTTCTAGGGGCTAGAAGGAGAACAGTGAACTATGGTATATGTAAGTACAGGTATATGTAACTATTCCATAGTTACAATACTGTGGACTAGATGTTTCATATTCAGAACTAATTATATTTTATAAAGGTAATACAACACATAAATTATATGTTGCATCTGGGCCAAAAATATATATTCATCTCATTGTATTGAAATAAATGAGTGACTATAGTAGGCAGGACATAAATAGCTATAAATAGCTAATCATTTTAGATAAGAATTTTGTTGCCTAATGATTTCGACATTCAGTTGAAGAAAAATTGGGAGTTCAGAGTTTTCAGATTTAGAATTCAAGTGCTATAAGTAATTGTGAATTAGTATTATATAATATTCAGTAAGACCAAATTATAGATGTGTGAAAAAAGCAAGAGAGGAGTGTGAAGGGCTAGTCAGGAAACACTTGACCATTTCTAAAATAATACAGAGCTGCTGCTATATGCAGAGGCCTATACTGAATATTTCATAACATTATCACATGAGGTAGACAGCTTAATCCTCAGATCACAAAGAAACTAGGTTTCCAATCTTTACCTTGCCCAGGCCTAGACAAGGTTCAAACTGATTTGTGTACAATTCCAAAGACTGTGTACTTTGTACTAATACCATGGTGCTCACACTTCAGCTTATTAGGAAACTCTTAAACTGAAGTAATATCTTCTCCCCTGTAATCTCCATTTATATATATTGACCAGTAATCAGCTTGTGAAGCTACACATAATAAATCATTTTGGTCCACATACCAGCCTTTATGAAGATAATGTCCCTCTATCAATATCCAGAATGTGATAGAATGCATTCTTGGCTAAGATTCCGCACCCTCCCTAAGTTCACACCCTTTGCTCTGTGATTTTTCAGTGTCTCTCATAAAAGAGACAGAGTGTTTGCCTCCTCATTATCCTGTATCTTTCTTTGACTAATGGAATAATGTCACATCTGAGCCTACACATTAAGAGGACTATGCATTTCCCACTTGCTCTCTTGCTGTTGCCAGAATAACTTCTCTAGATAGCTATTAGGCCCTTAGTCTTGGTTCCAGAATGAAATGGGGAGTCTGCACCTCAAGGAGTCCAATCCCAGTTCTATCCAAGCTTGAAACAGAGCCCCCAGTGATCCCAGCCTCTGGGAAACCTCTAGCCAAACAAAAACACACGACCTAAACAATTATCTCTTAGTGCATGATATTAATGTTTTGTAATTGTTTGTTAAGCTACATTATTGTACCAGTAACATGTACTATCCAAGGTCAGTACTCACATAGAATGGTTTTCCTCAACTGTTGTCTCCGGTTGACTCCAAGTATGGAGTCCAATGACTCCAGTTGTCCAAGTATCCATCCTGAGGTGCGGCACAGTGATCTCAATACGTTACATCAGAGGAGAATTGCCTGGTGCAAAGCAGTGACATGATTACATCCTGTATAATAATGCTTCTTATTTTAAAGCACTTCAACATCATCTGACCATTGTCATATCATTGGGTTTTATTGAATTTGTTTTCAACTGAAAACCTAGGTTCTTCCTAAATGAACTTCTGTCAAGCCAGTTCTCACACCAGCCTGCATCTTTGCAATTGATTTTTTTTTAACCTAAACGCAGAAGTGTACATTTATCTCTGTGACATTTCACCTTGTTGTTGAGTCCTTGTATTGTTGATTTTGAACTACTTTTTTGAATACTCATTCTGAAAGTCAGAATATTAGCTATATTTCTTAGCACATCTTATATTTCTTTATCAAGTACTTTTCAAAAAAATTTTTTTAGAAAAACAGAGTACCAAGGACATAGTTCAGTAGCAACCTTTAAATTGACATTGACCACTAATTCAAATTCTGCTTGAATAGTTGTAAACATAGCCACAAATCTACATGGCTGTACTGTCAGGCAGCATACAAACTATTCACAAAGAAATTATGTAGTATTTTAAAACTATTCATTTACTCAACAAGCATTCATTGAATGTCACTATTTTGCACCTATATATTCAAAACTAAAAAGGCATAGCCCGGTTGTTGATTTATACACAATTAGTGCAGTTTGTTTTTTGGGGTTTTTTTTGTCTTTTGTTTGTTTTATTTTATTTTAATTTTAATTTTTACAAAATATGATCCTGGACTTCTGCATGAGAAACACCTGCAAATGAAATTGCAGATCTTGGGGTCTTGCGTCTTTGTGATGCTTATGCACACTAGGTATTGAGAGTCCTTGAGCTAAAGGAAGAGACAGAATTTAAAGAAAATCCTCATTCAATGAGAGCTGCTCTACATGAAGATGCCAGCAAGGCAAATGGGAAGGGGTAACACCTTGCCTGGGAGGCCAGGTAATGCTTTAATAAGCCAACCATTGAGTTAGACCCCAAGAGGATGATGGATACCTTCTTTAGTGAAGAAGTAGAGGAAGTCCCATCTAGATTGAAGGGTACCATGGTCAGGGAAATGGGGTGATGAAATGATTCATGATTTTGGGAGACATTCTACTATGTCAGGGTGTAGGGTTTGGTAACAGGGGAGTGATAAGGAAAAGGCTAGATAGGTCATTAAAATGTAGATACAAAAGGGACTTGTATGCCATACTAAAGAATTACCACTCACAGTCTGGGATTAGAGAAAAGGGAAACATGAAAATACACAATTACAATTCAGTTCACAGCATGCCACAAGGATGGTACACAGAGACACAGCCTCACCTGACTTTAGTTAAATATTGAGAGTTTCTGGAAGAATGTGGCTTTGTTTCCTCACATAAAGAAAGACTTGTCAAAACAGAATCATTGTTATTAATTTATATACTTTCCCCAGACTTTGTTTTATTTATTTAAATTTCCAAAGTCTGGTACATGAAAATAATCCTTTAATAAGTAAAAAGTGGTTCTGGAACATTATGCAATAGAGGTGAGATTCCATTTCCAATTTGAATGGGGAAGAATATAAATCACCATTAACACATAGCCATAGTGCAGTTTGCACCAATGAATTCAGTCTCAAAGTCAACTAGAATAGAGTACTGAAATAATTAGAAATTATACTGATGTTTACAGAGCTGAAATGTTACTGATATACATGAATTATGATTCAGCCAAAAAACTAATGTGTATACAGTTGGAATTATGTCCATTTCTAACTAGGGTTCAATAACTTCTATGTATTTGTACCAAAAGCATGTAACAGCTCATTTAATAATGTCATGTATCACTGAGCCTAATTAATCAGTCACTTGAAGGTCTTATTTATAGAAAATAATTGCTATGTTCTAATGATAATTCCATGCAAAAAAAACCCCAGAAGATTAATGTTTTTGTTATAAAATTGCTCACCCTTCATTTATGTAATAAAGGGTCAAAGTAAGCAAAAAATACAAGCTGAATTGGAAAAAAATGATTAAAGAGAGTCTATAAAAATAGACCATTTTTAGAAATGTATGTGTAGTGTTGAATCCAGAAAGCAAAAGTATATCTAAATGTATTTCTCTCTCTCATTTGGAGCATGAGGTTGTACTCTCAAAATACCCATTTTCTATAAAGTAGATCATTGCAAAGCTGATCATAATTCTACACTAGATGCCTTATATGGACCATCTATCTTGATCATTAATCTATGAGCAGAACAAATATGTCACTTCCCTCATGAATAATCAGCCTATATTTCATCCTGTGAACATTAAATACCATCAACTGAAACTTAAGAGGGCATGTATGGTTATTTCATGTTTCAGAGTATTTCAAGAAGATGAAATCTCTATCAGCATTGCAACCTTTATGAATATGAAAAAGGGGAACTTTATGTCTGTGCCTTTATTGATTGGACAATTACCCATTATTAATATTTACTAAGTGCCTGATATGTACCAGGCACTTATCATGGGGCTGTCTCAGGTTATCTCATTAATACTTGAGGTAAATATTATTATTGCCATATTAAAGGTGAAGAAACTGGAGTTCAGAGAGATTAAATGATTTGTCCAAGATGACACAGTCAATGAAAATGGAAAATAGCAGCTTTCAGTGTTCAGTTCAAATACTTTTTTTTCTGTATTCTGTGTATCATTTCTATAAGAAATACTGATTTTCCTCCAAATGGATCCAAGAATGGATTGTGGACTTTTTCTGTCTCATAACAAGTTACCTTTGAGTAAGAGATTTATATCTTTGACTTTCTTAAAATAAATTGTCCAGGATAACTGCGAAGGGTTATTTGTTCTCGTTCTCTCTCTCTCTCTCTCTCTCTCTCTCTCTCTCTCTCTCTCTCTCTCTCTCTCTCTCAAAATATTAAATAAATAAACATTAAAAAATTCAAATTGAAGTCCAATGAGAAACATAATAATGCCACTAGACAGAGTTTGGAGCTAGTGGTCTTCATACAGCACTTTGCGAAACATTGTCAGGTTTTTTCAAGGAAACATGATTGTGACAAAGGGAAAGAGAAGCTGCTGTCGATGCCCTCATTTTCTCTTCATCCATATAAATGGGAATGCTGCCTGTTAAATCATATTCTCATGACTTCCATCTCTTGATCATCCAGGGAATCAATGTAACATCTCTCAGAAATTTGTGACACATGCACGAGGGTTCTCAATGAGGCTGTATCACCCCTTTTAAGCTAAGTATGTGAAAGAAGAGAGAAACATCCAGCCACTAGCCAATGGCCTTAGACCTCTATAGTCTCAAGGGTGGGAAGAAACACATACTACCATACATTTTTTCTAGATAATTTGTGTATAGATATTCTGGGCAATGAAGGCTGCACTCAGTAATCTTCTCTTTTTCCCAACTACTTTGTACTAAAACTGAGTAAGTGAATTCTCAGTTGCCTCCCTAATTTCTCTCTCTCATTTTCACCTCTAATACACAGACTTGTATTTTCTTTTTTGCTTCTCTTTCCTTATTATCAATGAAATCTAAACTATTTATTTTAATGAGACCTACGAGACTGCCTTGAGGGATAATGACAACCACAACATTCTAGGCCTATCTCTCCTTTCAACCTAACCCTTTGGTATCTGTGGCCCACCCTCAGCCATTATATAATTTGGTATTTGATCTTAAGCCATTTTCTTGCCACACTTCATCACTGGACCAGTGGCCCATAGATTTAATAAAATTCTTAGAGGAGACTGGAACTCTAAATTAAAATCTCTGCTTTTTATTGAACACTTGGGGAAGAGGATTATTTTATGTATGGAGGTGTTGCTTCCTAGGTAAACATAAATGAGGATCTGAATATTCCAAGGTAGAGTAAAACCTTGGTTTGTGAGCATAATTAGTTCCGATAATATGCTTGTAATCCAAAGCACTTGTATTCAAAGCAAATTTCCCCATATGAAATAATGGAAACTCAGATGATTCATTCCAAAACCCAAAAATATTCATATAAAAATGATAATACTGTAATATAATACAAAATAATAAAGAAAATAAAAAATATAAGGAAAAATAAATTAACCTGCACTTACTTTGGAAAACCTTCGTGGCTGGTGTGAGGGAGATGAGAGAGAAGAAGATTATTGTAGGACAACTTTCACTATCACTAACAGAATCACTGCTATCTACTGGCTCAATGGATCTTTTTGTGCATGAGGGCCATTGTATCTGCTCACACGGATGTTGACTATAGTATAGTATTAATAAACTTTTGTCATATCCTGTATTTAATGTAGCTGGTAATAAGGCAGCAGAGGAAAGGGTCTATATTTGCAGGCAGCCTGACCTAGAATGAAGCAAAGCATTCCTAAGCTTACTCTTATATGGAAAAGCAAAGGGCTGCCCATAGGTGCTTTGAAGTGACAAAAAAATCCACTAGTGTCATTTCTGGGCACCTTCCAGTGTTCTGAAAAATCACTGATTTCTGCCAAACACCATGGCCTGAGACTGAGCATCTGAATAGAGGAGACAGTCACCCATAATTCCACAGCAAGAGAAGAACGACTGCCTCAGTTGTGATCATGTGACATTGGCAACACGTAATACTCATATTGCAAGACATCGCTCATTTATCAAGTTAAAATTTATTAGAAATGTTTGCTTGTCTGGTGGAACACTCGCAGAACAAGTTACTTGCAGTCCAAGGTTTTACTGTACTTAGAAGGAATTAGTAATCTTGACATTATTTATAAATTTATCTTATATAATATTTAAAATTATAAATGAAGATTCAAGCAGAGGATGTAAAATGAAGGAGCTTATTTGAGGGGAAATATCATATATCATAAATTATAAATGTAAATATAAATATAAATGTGAATATATTAATATAGTAATTTATTCTGAGGACATCTCAGAAGTAACTAAAATGGCTAAAGGAACAGTAAATGGCCAACTGTTTTAAATGGTGCTAATGTAAAATGAGGACCATGTCTTGACCACTGGATTTGAAAATGTCAGGATATTGACAAGAGCTGTTTCAGTGGAGACAACAGCCTGATTGGAATATCTTCAAAAGCATGTGGAAAGCAGTGAAGAGAGTGAACAGTTGCCTCTTTTCAAGAAATTTTTCTGTAAAGGGACAGAGAAAGGGCAAGTCACTAGAAGAAGATGTGGGGGTGAGGGAGGACTTTTTTGGGAATGAGAGATATATGAAATGCTTGGATGCTAGTGAGAATGATACCTTAAAGGTGGAAGTACCACTGGACAACTGTAGTGGGGAAGCCTGTTAGTAACTTGAGTAAGAAATGAAGGAAGGACACCTTCTTGTCAGTTATTGAAACACAGAAACATGTAGCAAAATATTAAGTAAAAATAAACAGCTTATATATTTGAGAAGTTCATGGACATGCCATTGAAGGGCTAGAGGGGAGTATAAATATAATTTCAGTGTTTGGAAGTAAAGATGAAATTGATGCTTAAGGTAACAGAATTAGAAGCCACATACAGTTGACCAGATTGTCATCTTGTATAGCATAGCACTTTTTCTTGGAAATAGACCTTTATAACTTTCCTCTTGACAAATTTTGAAGTATGATACTTGTGTTTTAAGGAAAATTTGATTTATAAAATTGGAGGTTAGAGATAAAAAAAAGTTCTGAGGTGGCATGAGAAAATCATAGCGCTCCTTGTTAGTAACCTGTATGTCTTACAGAGTATTTTTTAGGATTGTGTTTTATGCTAGAGGTTCTTGGGATATTACTTTAGCACACATTTTGCTTTCAAATTCCATATGAGTTTCTGGGTTGATTCCCCCTTATTACAGTAGCATTGATTGCTGTCTAAATCTGTTGCAGTGTGCCTGAATACTATGACTACGGTCATGGAGTAAGTGACGATGCCTATGACAGCTACGGTAAGACGTTTTCTTTACTAAAACTGTGAAATCAGAACATCCATCAGTCACTGACAACTCAGAAATTACTTCTATCTTTCTACCCCCAGTTTTTACAGAAGTCCAGACTAAATTGATTTATGTAATTCCAGGGTGAGATCTGACGTCCAACAGCCAGTCCCAGAAAACTGGACAGATCAATTTTGATCAAAATTTCAAAAGCAATTAATCACAATCATAGATCGTTTTCAACAGCAACAGTGAGCATTTTGAATAGTGTCTTACATGTTCTACTGTGCCCATTGTCTGACTCATTGATTTGACAACAATGCTGTGTCTTTCCTGCTGTCACAAAGATCATCAGGGCAATATACAGTTAAAATATTTTACAACTTTTGAGGGCAGAAAATGTGGCTTTCAAGTTATTTTTTTATAGTGTGCATAGGCATTGTTCTTAAAAGTGCCACATAATTCTTGGCATGAGAATTAATCAAACAGCATGTCAGTCTATAAAAATAATTAATTTCAAAAAATACACCATTTAATTAAAATACTTAAAGTTAATTGTAATTCAATTCAGTAAGATTTATTGAGTATCTGTGACATATCAATATAGTATATCACTTTTGAAACGTAGTTTTTCATCCCTTAAAATCTATATGCAGTATCACCAGTTAACCACCTTGAAAACACTCATGTAATTTTTTCAGCCCCCAATTTTTATTGAAATAATACCAAGGCCTCTCCATTTCTCTTTATGGGGAGCAGTAAAAGAGATCATGAATGTTGCCTCTGTGTCGGGCTCCACATTATGAAGGTGCGGTGCTCCATAAAGATGCGGAAGGGAAGGTCAAGAGCTCAGGAGGAAAGGAGGAAGTGCACCCTCCTTGGAACTAGAGTTACCAAATAGACTCAATTCTCTAAGGCAATCATGAGGCCAAGCTCAGAAATAGTAGAAAAATAAAGCACCCCCACAATGATTGCCATTCATAAGCTGATTACGTACATATATTTTCTTATTTATTTTTTCATAATAAATTGAACTATTAAGTGTTTTGAGCTCCATTTTATAATGAGGAAACGGAACAACAGAGGTTAAGCCGATATAAGAGTACAGCCGTGAGGCTCGACTTCGGTTTTTATATTCTCATCGGTGGTTGGAACGCTATTAATTGCTGCTACCATACATGAAGTACCTACCTATTATGTCTCTGTACTGAGCAATTTATAACGAGGATTAGAGATAACAGAAATAATCCTCATTCAACATTACATGTATATCTATATAATCTAATCCCCATTAGACACATACAGGGTACACACTCCTGTTGCCATCTGCATTTGACAAATAAATAAGGGACTAAGGCTCAGAGCAGTAAGTAACTTGCCTGAGTTAAACAATTAGCAAATGACAGAGCAAGAATGTGAATTCAAGTGCGTCTGATTTTGTTGTTGGGAAGTGGGGGGCAGAGTTCAGTCGACCTAGTGAGAAAGAACAGGATCTGCTACTTTAAACCTGACTTTGTTTTAAAGGAAGGGAATTGAGCTCAGTGAGATTTCTCTAAATCCTTCCAGCTGCTCTCCCACTAATCTAAGGTTGTCTACAGCATTTTACAGGAAAATAATTAGTCTAAAATGAGCACTAGGCTCACTCTCTCTCGGATTCCAGCTTCTCCAGCACCAAATGAACCTAATCTCCCTGCTGTGAGAGACAGGCATATTCTCCAAAATAACTTAAACATATTTTCAGAAATTATTTCACAGAAAAAATAAGTGATAGACAAGTTTGCACAGGTCTGGCTCAGTTGGTACAGCATTCGCTTAGTTCAACAGAGCAATAAGTCAGTCTGCATTGTTCCAAGCATATTCTTAATCAAATAGGAATCAAGCCATATGCCTTGTATAATTAGTTACTAAGGATGATAGATGAATAAGATACAGCATGGGCCTTTCTTTAATTCATTCAACTTTGTGCATATAGGTATCACCAGGCTGTAGGAACATGATGTTGTACACAATAGACATTTTCCTTCCTCAGTTCCTACTGTTTACTGTTGAGAAACACATGGGTACATATAGAAACTCGTGCCATATTGAGGTGCCTGGGTGCCTTGTTCGGTCAAGCATCTGACTCTTGATCTCATTTCAGGTCATGATCTCACAGTTCATGGGATCAAGCCCCACACTGGG
This sequence comes from Panthera leo, assembly GCF_018350215.1. Classification (NCBI taxonomy): domain Eukaryota; kingdom Metazoa; phylum Chordata; class Mammalia; order Carnivora; family Felidae; genus Panthera; species Panthera leo. Next base: position 55,481,954 of record NC_056683.1, on the reverse strand, counting down.
CTCTGTGCTGACAGCACAGAGTCTCTTGGGATTCTGTCTCTTCCTCTGCCCCTCCCTGCTTGTGTGAGCTCTCTCTTTAAATAAATAAACTTAAAAAATGCACCAGATTATAAACCATATGATACAAGAGAACATCAGAGAACATTATTTATGTAACAAATATTTATTTAGTGGCTAACACGTGTAAGCCATTGTTCTCAATTCTGGAGATACTGTAGTGAACAATCTCTTCACACTTACATTATTATTTATAAATCACTTTTTTAAAAAATGGAATCTTCATTGCAAAAAACAGTCATTGCTTTTTATACTTAGCACAATTTGAAGAAAATCACACCTATGAGCTTTATTTTATGGAATTACATGTAGTAAAATCAATGGCAGGGATGAATCTGACGGTGTAGTTGGGTAATAGGAGATGGGTTTTCTCTTTCTCAGCTATTTACATTTTAAAATGTTACCACCATGTAAGGTAGTAGAGAAAATGTGTGAACACAAACTATTGCTTCTCAGATCTTATAAGGGACACGAAGGGGGCCATGGTCAGGAGAGTGGGACTCACCTCTGTAACCTATAGGTCTTACATGATTCTTTCTTGGTTATTTGATTCTTCTGCAGCAAAGTCTCAAGACAACCCCTTTTATTTTAAAAGCTACACCTACCTAAAAGCACTAGATTTCATCCTGGGTCAAATTACAATTTACCAATAACCAATTCTCAGCACATAGAAACAGTTGATAAATTATTTTTTAATGAAGTAATGAAGAAAAGGCAGAAAAGGATTTGACTGGACAGAGTAAGAAAGTTATTAAGTAGGAATTTTTACATAGTAACCTAACCTATTTTATTAACTAAAATGTCAGCTAAATTGACCATATTCTTAGCATTTGAAGATTACGTATATACATGTGCCTAAAAACAGACTGATGTTTAGGGCCATGATTTTTTCCTTGACCACTAGGATCTGTGGCCATATTGTGACATTATTGAGCAAGCATTAATTCAAGAATAAACTTCACATTCAAGGTGTTTTTATTCTTTGCTTGAAAATGTTGGTATGTCAACACTCTATGCATTCTAATTTAGGAAGTGCTTCTTGATTTTCATGTCAGAAGGATAATTGTTCAGGAGAGAGTTTAGTTATTTTATTGAGGTCAGAAGTGATATCCCAGGGGCTGAAACAAAGAAGTCTAGCTAATACGTTGCAACCTTCTTTCCTGGTGTAGATCTCATAGAAAATGGTATGTGTGCAGTGCAGTGGAACTGAAGGAGGAGCTGCTCACAAGCCAGGATTCAAGCTGTCCAAGGTCCATTCCACAACCCCATAACCCTCTCAGCTCACTACAACCTATCTGTGGTACACATTAGGCCACAGAAGGGGGATCAGAGACTCTGAACAAAAGCAATTCTGTTTTAAATGATGCACATGTGAAATTGATTTTATTTTTCTAAATTTTGTGGGGTTTTTTTTGCCACAGGTGTTCAGAAATCTAAGCAGATACGTAGGTCTGATTAACCTAACAAATAAGTTATTTTTTTTTCTTATTCTAAAAGTAATACACTTCCACTAGAGAAAGTTAGTTTTGAAAAAGACAGAAATTTTCAAACCATCCTGAATTACACTACTATATTCATTCTTTACTTTTTGTTATATATTTTGCCAGTTTTTTAATCCTTCATGATACACATTTAAAAAGAGAACGCAAAATAGGATACTTCATAAAAATTCTTTTAAGATTTTCCTATCACTAAGTAAAGTTTGTTTTCAGTTCTGAATCATTACAATTATACCTTGACAAAATGCACGATTTAATATACTTTCACATGCAGTATCAGAATTAACCACTACTATGATCAGTTGAAAATGATCCTGCTTTTGTATAACCAGGAAATAAAGAAAATACTTGCAGTCTATCCATATTATTACTATCTCATATAGTAATGAGATTTAAATTTTGAGAATTCGCATACGCTCATATCTTCTATAGACAATAGTAAAAGGGCCAAGTCAAAAGCTGAGAAATAGTAAGCACTCAGCATCATAATCTTAAAGTCTAATTAATAAGTTAACATGCATTATATACATCCAGATTTTAGTGTTAGCTTATTACACAAAGGGAGCTTCAAGTACAAGTTTCTTGCTGATAGGTTGCTCATCCTATCATATCCAAATGGGCAGATGATAAAATTTAAATATGCATGTGGAGCAGTTATTTGAGGACCTATTCATCTCAAATACAGATTGGTTGATGTTTTTTCATTAATTTTCCATACCTTACATATTAACTCATATCCATTTATAGCTGACCTTTAATGAGTTGTGCACAGTCTTAAATCAGTAACACTTAAACCTTGCATCTCCACTGATTTGTTCAATTCCTTTCTGAATTAGTAATTTCTCTCTGTTACAGTTTGATTGTATCATTGGTACAGATATTAAATCTCAATGGGAAGTCTGTATTTTTTATAAGATAAATAGCCCCGCTTCTCACTTTCCTGGCAACACTGCAGATTTGGACTGTAAGTGAGGAGGCTCAGAATCAGTTGCCTCTCCTGCTCAGGTTGGTGGAAAGAACTGTGTGGTAAACAGCTTTGGGAAAGGAGGAAGGAATGTTCTTCAGGATAATTGGATCCTGCATTCAAAAGACTCACAGATGGAGTCTCTCATTTAGGATTCCTTTAGAAATGATTTGAAATAAACCACTGGAAGTAAAAATCCAATCATTCAGTGTGATGCTTCGCTCTGAATCTTCATAAATTGTGTGTATCACCAGATTAAAATTATATTTGTCTCTTTCAGGCCCATAATTCATGTTGAAGTGGCAAATATGTTGACTTCAGAGAAAAACATGCATCCTTTTGGACTTCATCACAGTTAGATTATTTAAGATATTTGCATACAATTTAATATTAATGATTAAACTCTTTTCTGGTAACACTATAAATATAAAATTTTAAATATTAAATCTTTTCAACGTGAGTACTAAAATACAACATATATTATTTATTATATTTAATATTTAATGTTTTCATGTGTATTAAACATTTCATTGATCTTTAATTATTATTAAATTAATATTTAAATATTAGGTTTCTGATAACTTGAATTTACTTTGGATCACAAATATTTGACTTACAGGAATCCAAATCAGTTTCTTCATTTTAAAAATATTTCCTAACTAATCAGAGTCATTATAATTGTTTTGGTTAAGTCTAAATAGTTCATAATTCAATAAGGGTGCATTTTAAATATAGTGCATAGATTAGCTTGGCTAAACAATGTTTCACATAGGAAACATTCTCTAAATTCTCTCTGAGACTGACAGCTAAGAATGGATGGCAATATTCTCTTCTCAGAGAAAAGAACTGTTTATTAAAATGTATTTAATGTATGAACTGAAGAGCTAATTATGCATCCATTCTTTAGTGGCATTTAAGATGACAGCTGTGTGGAAGCAAGGAGGATAATATTAATACACTGTCTTGAAATGAATGGAAGCAAAAAGAATTTTGTGCTATATTCTAGGGTATTTGAGTGCCTCACTTCAAGACGATTGCAGAACACAAAACCCATTTTGTGTTCAGAGGCAGGAATGATTATTATCCCAGTATGAAAATAAGTCCTGAATTGATTAATCTGTGAAAACAGCAAAAGAAAATGAAGCTAACTGGCAATCATGCCATCCATGTGATTCAAGAACAAAGACTGTCCATTTTTAAGAGTAAGTGGAAATATAAATTTGAGGAAATTGATTTTACAAATGAAGATGAGTTCCTTAATATGGGCAAGAATTTACCAGACATTTTAAAAACTAATGTATACAACCAATTTATTTTTCCTAGGACTTATTAATATTGAAATTGCTACATGATAGGCTATTGAGAAAAATACCACTGTTATTTTTCTATTTAACTTTTAATATAGATTTTTAAACTCTATTTTTAACCAAAAAGATTAATGAAATGGCGCTTCTAAAGTATTTTTTACGTTTATTTATTTATTTTGAAAGAGAGAGACAGTATACAGGACAGGGCAGAGAGAGAGGGAGAGAGAGAGAATCCCAAGCAGGCTCCACACCCTCAGCCTAGACCCCAATGTGGAGCTCGAACTCACAATGCATGAGATTCTATGAGATTAATTACAGATTTTAGAATCACCTGGTGAACCTTGAAAAAAAATACCAAAGTCCAGTTACTACCCAAGATCAGCTCCATCACAGTTTTGGACATAAGAACTGGGCATCAGTTGAATAGTGGTCTCAGTGGTCCTATCTGAAGCTAAAGTTGAGAATAAGTTTTAGATACATACATGGGAACTTGATGAAAAGTAGCCAATGATCTTAATATGAATGGTCAAAACTGTGCCAAGGACTTGCATCCTTAAAGGCACCACACAAGTTATGCACAGGCTGCCTTTAGAACACTGGGTACTTTAAAAGTAAATATTGTGTTATAGGACCTGGCATTTTCAGTTCACCTTTTAAAAAAAAAAAAGCTGTAAGTTTAAGTAATGGAAAATAGAATTTGTCTTTTCTTTGAACGATGGTGTGCTGAACAGTTAAATCTTAAACTTGACGTTGTCTAAAATACACCCGACAGATAGAGAGTCCACAAAAAATTATAGCCCACATGCACCCAACAATTCTCTTGTTGAGACAATAAACCAAGCCATAGGAAAGTTCTTTTATCACTTTCTTTTCTGCTGAGTTAATGGGGCAATCATTTTAACTGATGGGGAGGGAGGAGTTGAGTGATTTATTGTCAGAATCTTGGGGTGAACAGATCGTGTACAAAAAGTATATTCAATATGACACATATTTTTATTTAGAATATACAAAACGAGCTGTTTTTAAAACACAAAGTACAGAATACAAAATATAAAGCTGGGAAAACGTTTTCTTGGAAATAACACTAGCAAAGAAAAAAATATATACTAGAGGCCTACCACCTTAGGGGGTCTTTATAATAAATTTCCACAGTTTGGGGAGATTTTTATGTTTATTAAAAGAGGATATGAATTTTAAAAAGACCAGGACACCTTGTCCTGAAATAAATGTGTAACATACATTTATCAAATATGTCATAATTTATTAAATGATTCAGTGGGAACTGATATATATGCTGAAAAAAAGTATGCCAGTTGAAAATATGATTATTGATGAATATAATTATGATTATTGATTGATATTGATATCAGTGTCTTTTTGTAAATGACCTAACCATATGAAGATCTTGTCAAACCTTTAGTTCTGCTGGTAACAAGATATGCCAGGGGAGGGGGAGGATGGATCTAGAACACTTAGGTCAGTTTCTCTGGAGCCTGGCAACTGTGCAGAAAGATTCCAGAAATCCCCTTGTGATCAGGGGAATATAGCAGCAGAAGATAGACAGATACCCCTGGAGGCCATTAGCATTCAGAAATTCCAGCAGGGATAGGTCCAGTTATGGGCCAAGAGCTAGGTAGGATTCGGCTGCTGAGAAGACTGGGGAGAGCAAACAAAGAAATTAGGGTGAGTGCTTAGAGTTAGCCCAAATGTCACAAGTTAAGGGCACAAGTGTCCACAAAACTGTGGACATACATTTGGGAGACTCTAGACCACCCTCTCTTCTGACCATTTGGCTATAGATTTGGAGTTCCCACTACCCCCTTGGGTTTGATAATTTGCCAGAATGACTCACAGAAGTAAAGGGCTTCTGTAAAGAAAGGGCTGTAACTTACAATTAATTTTATTGGAGCAAAAGGAAAGAAAGCAGAAGGAGGCAAAAAGAGAGATACATAGAGTAGGGCCTGGGTGAATCCCAAATATGAAGCTTTGAAAATCTTCAGGATGGCACTATCCCTCCTGGCATACTGATGTGTAACAACACACAAGGTATTGCCAAGCTCTTGAAAACCTCAGTGCCCAGAGTTTTCATTATAGCTCCATGATGCAGCATGAATGCCTGAATCATCTCCAACTCCTGCCTCCTTTTCTCTCCAGATTGGGCTGATATCACTTGGTTAATGCCCAAATCCTCTAACCTCCTGGTTGGTCTTTCAAGTGGGACCAGCCCACATCCTGAGTCATCTCATTAGCATGAACTATCCTGTGTGGTCTGAGGAGCCACCACTGATAACAAAGACCTTCCCATCACTCCAGGACATTCCGGAGTTTAGACTTAACTTCACAGTAACCAGGGACAAAGGGCAGCCAAAATGTTTGTTTCCAGAGGGAGGGGGTGGTGGTAACAACGTGAGCACCCACCTAGGAAAGCAGGCAGAGGCATGCTGAGAGGAAAGCAGAGTCAGAGCTGGTCACTGTCAACATTTTGCTGAGCTTAAAACCTGGTATTCTGTAACTCCCATAACTTGGTGTTGGTCTAAGAATATACTCTGGGCTCATTTCTGTTCTCAAGTATAGAAATGACAGATGTGAGGGGAATAAGGCAATCAAAACTGTTACAAATTCAGTTTCTTTGTCTATGAAGCTATGCTACCTAGTGTACCTTCTTCACTGAGTTGAGGGCATTATTGGAATTCTTAGAGAAGAGAATCATAAAATAGTATTTTGTATCATCATTCTTCCATTATTTTTCATAATGTTCTTATGTACAAAAAAAAGTCTGTGGCTGAATTCTGCAGACTTTTGATTGATTCAGGATTTTATTTCACAACAGTAAAAGTATTTTTTAAACTCAAGTCACAAAAGATTCTACATTGTGTCCAATTATCAGCCACCATTTTTTTTTCCTGTACCTTCCATTTTGGAATATTTTGCATATTTTTTCTCTTCTATTTTTCATTTTTAGTGTTTATTTTTGAGAAAGATGAGAGAGAAAGAATGTGAAGCAGGCTCTAGGCTCTGAGCTGTCGGCACAGGGCCCAGGGTGAGGCTTAAACTCAAGAACCATGAGATCATGACCTGAGCTGATCAGACGCTTAACTGACTGAGCCACCCAGGTGCCCCTATGCATATTTTCAGTATGTACTACATTTTAAAAATTCATATTTGTTTTTATATCAACAAATGGACTTTGGAGTCAGTTTACTTATCTGTTTCACGGTCCACGTGGGCAATGGAAAACACCTGCTTTCAAAAACCACTTAGGGACTTCACCTAAGAGCTTCTTCAAAGACTAAAATGAATTGCACTGTTTTCGAGGAACTATTGGTATTTAGGAGAAGTTCCCCAGTAGCTAAGAGAAGCTTTTAAGAAGTCCCAAAACACCCAGCCCATCTCTGGCGTGTGGGATCACTACCAGAAATCATCATTATCATTCTTAGGATGAATCAAAATAAGCAATAAAAAAACTAATCTATAAATATTTACTAGTTGCTAAGGGAAATATAAGTTTTTTCTCAACATATTAAGCAAAATGAAATCATTTGCTGAAATACAACAGGTATCTAAAGTTTGTGTCTTACACTTGAAACCTTTGATTGGTTTGTTCTACTGGTTTCTTCCCCTAATTGGTCCATTTCCATGCAACAACAAGATGACCTTCCTTTTGAAAAAAAGAGTTTAAAATCTTAACTATACCAACAACACTCATTGTATTTCAAGACCCAAGACATTTTTTTCAATGAATACTGTAGAATACCTGTACTTTAGTTGATCATCAAAGTCATCAACTCCAATGCTCTAAAATGAAGTCAAGGGTCAGATCATGCTAGACTGTGCATGGAATTCCTTGCTAAGGAATTTGGACTTGACCTTGAGTATGCTTCAAGAGCAATTGGCCAGGCAGGCCTCATCATTTGTACTAAGAAAAGTCCCTCTAGCTAGAAGGTGAAGAAGAGTAGGAATGTACACATACACACATTAGGGGAGTGTGTGTGTGTGCGTGTGTGTGTGTGACTACACACACAAAGATATACCTATGTATAACATATTACAACATATCACATCATATTGTGTGTGTAGACACACACACACACATACACACACACACACACACACACGCACACACACACACACACACACTTAAAATCATGGAAAGACCCAAAAGATAACTAGGTAGATGAGCACTCTGGGCCAAGATGAGAATGGCTTGGCATGGAATAGGGTTGGTAGGGATGGAAAGAGATGGATGAGTTAAATGCATATTAAGGAAGAAAATATAATAATCCACATTAAGGAAGAAAAGACAAAGCTTGATGATTGATTAGATTGACTGAGCAAAGGTGAGAGGATGCCAAGGGTTTTGAGGAGTAACTAGACAAGTTGTAGGTGGTAGCATCAGTCTCTGCAATACAAAACTTGGGAAGAGCATTAAGTATTTGGAGAAAAAGATGAGTTTAGTTTTGGGGAACAATGACTTTGAAACACCTGAGGAGATGCCCCTAAGGCAGTTAGATATACATGTCAAGCTCAGAATGGTCTGTGACAATTAAAATATATCATCCGTATGCAGATTAAGAAACCTACCACCTGCCAAAAAAGTCTTTCAAGTAGAGGCAGAACCAGAATTCAAATGCAGATCTGGCTAGAGAGCCCTGAGACTCCCATTCGAAGTGAAGAGATCTGAGGGAAGGCTATGGCTTCTTTTATGGGTACAGATGAAGGTGTAAAATATTTAAGTAGAATTAATTTATTCAATAAATAATTACCAAGTGCCTGCCATGTGCATCACAAAACTCTGGAGTTGAGAAGAGAGTGCTTAGAAAGGCCCAGCCCTCTGATACTCTCTAGATGGAATATTCCAAGTGTTACTTTTTTCTAACAGGGAATATCTAATTAAAAATTTGAAATAGTGATAAAAGCTGTAAATGCTTCTCAGAAGCTGACTGAATTTCCTGAGAGCATAACTGATGGTGAACTCAAAGTTAATTCTTAGAACATAATTCACTATGTTTATCTGTGAAAACAGATGCTGGTCACCCATATTTCCCCTTCTGCACTATATTTTACCCTCTGTATTTTGGAACAATAAACTCTGCGATTACACATGGTGGCAATACAAACTATGTAGATAAAATTGTTGAACCATTAGGTGCCAACATTTCATTAATATTTTAAAATGCTCAGGGCAGAGCAGACATGCTTTCTATGTTAGAGGAATGAACACCTAGATTTGCACCTTAACAAATTCAGTTAAAGCAGCCCACACTCTTGTTAACAAAATTAAAGCTATGCTCTCACTCATTTAGCTAATAATTTGTTGTAGGAACCACTAGTTATAAAATAAATCAAGGGGATTAGAATAAATGAAGTCCTATTTCCTAGGCAAGAAAAGGAGAAAGGGAGTGGAAGCCAGGAGCTTCTTTCAGATGAAGGCAGTGGTAGAAAATGGTAAGATGATTATAGATAAAAATTCTGGGTCCTCCAGACAAACTTTCTGAGCTATAATTTTCTCATCTTTAAAAGGAAGACAACGTTGGCACATACCTTACAGGAAGTTGTGAGGATTTGCTAATAATACACATAAAATGCCCCACACTGTATTTGGCCCTTGGAAGATGTGATGACAGGGAATATCTCAATTTTTTTAAAAGGATAGGTATTTAAAAATTAAAGAAAATGAACATTGGTATAGTGAGTTACAAGAACAAAACATCTAATCTAGCATATTCTCTTTGGGAATAAATAGCAATAACAAAACATGTAAGAATACATTCGAAAGGTGCTTTTAAGTAGAAAGAGATGCCTTAGAGAAATATGAGAAATTTAACTGAGACCAACAAATGGAGTGGCTTAGAGCCAGGTGAATTTTAATCAACCTTGTAATGTTCTTATATGACTGGCAAACCAGACACCAGTGGTTTGTAATAAGAGAAATTAGATTTCCCACTTTCCTTGTGGTTTTTACATACTGGTTTCTAGTATACTAAAAATAAATAGCATGAGCTCTCCCTTTTTGTTGTGGTGAGTTATTTTTATTTTGATGTTTGGGGGTGTTGTTGTTGGTGTTGTGTTATTGGTTTTATTTTGAGAGAGAGCAAGAGAGAGTGAGAGCGACAACAAGAGTAAGAGAGAATCTTAAACAGGCTCCCCAGTCAGCACAGAGTCCGACACGGGGCTCGATCCCACAACCCTGGGATCGTGATCTGAGCTGAAATCAAGAGTCAGATGCTTAACCCGACTGAGCCACCCAGACACCCCTTATTTATGTTATGGTATGGTATGGTATGTTAATGTGGTGAGTTAAAAAAATTTAGGTTCTTTTTAAGATATCAGAACTATAAACAACTAGCTATGTAGGGTCTAGCAAACTGTGAGCATAAAATCGGTGCTCTCAATAATCTCCATGATATTCTATATCCTTTCTAAATGATTCCTAAAGTTAATGTACTCTGAGGGTAGCATTTTAAACCTACTTCTGTAAAAATAAACATTAAAAGTTTGCTTTCCAGGTACTTAAATGATGCTGACTTTTCCTAAATTGGTGCCTTGTTCCAATGCTTCAATTTCCCCACCAAGAACCTCAACTCAATATTGATAGCATCTCTGGAACAGAGAACACAGCTTTGTAGCTTTAAATATCATCCAGATTTTTCTTTCCTGCTCTGAATGCTCCCCAAACTAGGTGGTCTCAGGGCAGGAATGAGAGCACATTTAGAAATGCACACCACTTAATAAATCTGATTCTGCTGAAAGCAGAATATTTGAGATGCAGAAGCTTTTGAAGTCACTAGAATAACATGGAAAGCACAAGAAGAGTTACCTGGGTTATTTACACCCCTTTATCAAAGTATAATATTCCTCGATGCTTATTAGCATGTAATGGAGATGCATTCTATGGAATTCTGTAAGACTTGACTCAACTGGGGAAAAAATCAGTCTAAATTAAAAGAACAGAGGTGAAGCAATTTTTAAAAGATATATTAATATGTTTCAAATATATGCAACACTATCCCCTAATTGCTAACAATGTGTCTGTAAGAATTCTGTTTTACTTATTTTACAGGATTGATTTTAAAATTCCTTTTTGGTTAGTAACATCATCTGTTTAAATGTAGCTTACAGATACTTACGGTGTTCTTCCTGTGTATCTACCACAACAGAAGGGCTCTCCCCTCCTAGATCTTAGAATCCAGTTTAAGAAACAAGGTCAGGTGATACAAAATAATTAACGTAAGAAAGTCTTCAAAGAAGGTGAGTTCTCTTAAATAGGTTAAACAGTACCTCAATTTTTAGTTACTCTGTATATTTGCTCAGAAAATTACTTCTTTGAGATGATTAGATGTTAGAGCTCATTCCAAGTTCAACTGAATAATGGAAATTAGTAGCTCTCACTCCTCTAGGCCTTCCCCAGCATTCTCTTCAACTATAAATGTATTATAATCTATGAAATTTCATATTAGTTTTGTCCTGTGATCTCCTAAAGGCTCCTTAAAGTATCCTCATACTCAGGGCTCAGTACAATGACTAGCATACAGGAGATCTTTAGTAAAGAAAAAAAAATTATTTCATGAATGCTTTATTTGTCTCCTTCCCTCTTTATTTCATATACTGTATGGTACATTAAAATCTGAATTGGTAAGCCTAGAAATGGTGGGAATTTGATCAAGTCACTGAAGCCTATTTCTCATATCTTCATTTCCTATTTCCACATCCCCAATTCGGTAAACCATTCCAGTAATTTCAACTTGTTAGGCAGCTATTTTGCACATTCTCTGAGGAATTATTTGTTATCTAATTGCTCATTCACATCCATAGTCTAGCTAGTGCTTCTCATATGACAATGATCCTGATACTGAGAGCATCTTACATCCTTTATTATTTTCCAAAAGGACAAAGAAAGATTACCTCTAAGTTTCATTGTCTGTGTTATATTTAAAATGACATCCTAGACCGTATCATGGGAATAGAAACCACTGGCAAGGACTCCAAAATTTGTATGAATCTCTAAATATTTTAAGTCCATCTTGTCTGCAGAATAGTAGAACCCAAAGAAAGACAAGCAATTTCTAAGTCTATTCTTGGGCCTTTCTTTATACTTCAAATTTTAGAGAATTCCCATCATAAAAACCTTACAATGATTTGTCTCTTCCTATGCTTGGGTCTTTTCCATGTGCAAGGTTCTATGGTGGCCTCACATTAGAATCTCTTTAGATGTCTAAGCATCACTTCTATCTCTGTTACTTGCAGTGAAGAAATCCAATGGTAGGCAATGAGGGGACTGGCTGACTCTGTAAGGCTCAATGACACACTACATGATGATAAAGTTGAGTCGGTGCTCTCCAGTCCAGATTCAAAGAACATAACTTCACTAAAAGAGGCTGGCTTGTATTATCAGGTGATTGTAAACATTTGGCCATCTATAAACATTCTGATATTAGAAAAAATATGGACCAAGGAAATTTGGCACAAATAGAAATAATACCTTTGCTGATCTCAATTCACTAGAACATGAATTAAGTGAAATATATCCTGATTCCTCTGTTAATGGGAAGGAATCTCAGAAAATCTAAAACTTTATGTAGGAAGTCATTTTGGCTGCCTTTTTGGTTACAGTTTTCCTAGACTAACAGTATTTCCCCTTCCTAGACTTCAGCAAGGAAGAAAGAACAGTACGAACTTACATACAGAGAATTAAAAGAGCATATTTTTGTACAATGACACATGCTTTTATACTTTTTTGTAATGGGATTCTACTATCATTTTTTATGGAATCCAGTCACGAAATACTTTTGCTATTTAGCTACCTGACCCTCTTAAGAAGTCTGACTTTAACTCTAAAATATTTAATATTTCTAGTTCTAAAGCTTTTCATATTAATATCAAATGTCTTCAGCTCAAATATTATGTTTGTAAGGTTGTCATTAGGAGCTTTTTGTGCCTCATACATCCTCTGTTTATTCATTCATTCATCCTGTCTTTCATGCCATCTTTCATTGTGTTCAACCCCTGCTAGGCACGGCGCTTTTTCCAGGCACTGAGGATACAACAGTGAATAGCGACACTCCCCATTTTAACATTAGCCAAAAGTTAGGAAATGAAAGGTTTTAGCCCATACATTACCTGCCCTAGACTTTAGATAAAATCAAGTACACCTAAATCAATGAGTTCTTATTAAATACTTAATGTGCCCTGGGGCCGGTTCTCAAGATTATGTCAGTTTAAAAGTTCTGACAAATCTAAGGTAGCTATGGCAGGTATTGCTATCACTCTGTTTATGTTGTTTCACTATTTTGCAGAAACTACCAAGAACATTAAGCATCTGACAAAGGATCCAGGACTGGGAAAACTTGAAACTTATATTATCTCAGTTTCTGAATCCCATAGGCTCCAACCCAGGGATCTCTAACACTCTAGCACAGAATGAAGCAAAACGTATTATATTCCTTTTATTAAATGCATTAATAAAACTGATTAGAGTTGGGGGCACCTGGGTGGCCCAGTCAGTTAAGCATCTGACTCTTGATCTCAGCTCAGGTCATGATCTCACAGTTTGTGGGTTCAAGCTCCACATTGGGCTCTTCACTGACTGTGTGGAGCCTGCTTGAAATTCTCCCTCCCTCTCTCTCTCTGCCCCTACCCTACTTGTGCTCTCTCTCTCTCTAAGTAAATAAGTAAACTTAAAAAATTAAAAAAGAACTGCTTAGATTTTACCACTACCAGATAAGGACATTGACATATTCTTGATATTCATAGTCAAAGTATAAAATTCATATTACATAAGACCAAGAAGGCACTTGCTAGTTCTGCAAGCAGAATCGGTTTTCCCTTCTAGTACATCAAAAAGTTTTATTTAATTCCAAAAATAAATACATACAATTATTTTTCAGTGTCTTACTGAGAAATTAGGGCAGCCTTAGGAAATCACAAGGATCTCTGACCTCAAGAGATCACATCAGAAAGACCAACATCCACAGTATCCAACCAAAAGAGACAACATAATCTAGAGCAGGGGTCTGAAAATCCTTTCTGTAAAAACCCAGACTCCTTCACATCCATTTTAGGCTTTGCAGACAGTACGGTCTCCCTCACAATTACTCAGCTCTGCCTTTGTAGAGTGAAAACAGTCATAGACAGTATACAAATAAATAAGCATGACTGCATTCCATAAAACTATTAAAAAAACAAAAACAAAAAACAAGCAGCTAGCCACATGTGGCCATAGTTGGCCAACCCATGATCTAAGTAGATCTGTATTCTGAGAAAATGTAATATTTCTCATTTTTATTTAGTTTCTCATTTCTATTTTATGTCTTATCAAATACCGAGATAAACTTAAGCATATACCTTAAACAATGGAAAAGATAAATTTTTCATTAGGTATCATTTTTAATAAAGAAGTTCTGATGAAGAATATCCCCCCCAAAAAACATTTAAATGCTATTTTTTTTTCTATGTTGATAGGCTTTTAATCCTTGTTCTACATTGTATATCACTCTCCTTTGTTTTATATACAGTATAGTGAGTACAATTTAAATTTTTCTTACTGCTTTTCCTTAATCTCCCTGAACTGTGTACAAAAATATTCTTAGGGTCACTTGAACTATGTAGGGACATGCCCTACATCAGTTGGCCTCAATCTGCAGTTTCTTTCCAGTTGATATGTACATTACCATCATTATCCTATATATTAGCTGTCAATGTCAGTGTGTCTCTTTCTACTAATCCCTTCTATGTCCCTACTTCCTTTCACCAGAGCTCCTTGCATGAAGTCAGCTCTCAACTGAAAACTGAATGAGGATTGAAAGACCCACATAACCTAGCTTCAGGAGTTACACAGAAGTAACCATGAGCCCAGTATTAAGTCCCCAGCCCTTTGAGGGAGGCCTATATTCCTCTTCTGGGAACATGGACTTTACAAAGGCTATTTTCCCCAATACTCAAAAGCTTGCCATCTTATTTCTTGTTGTTGTTGTTGTTGTTGTTGTTGTTTTTTGGCTAGGTTCCAGAACACAAAGTTACTGGAAAATCTGATTAACAGGTAAATGAGGAGTTTTCTTAGTGTAGTAATACCTCTTTATTTTCAAAGTACTTGTAAAAACTGACATGAGCATATTCTTTATTGATTTTACTGCTTAAATTCACTCTGTTCCACTGTCACTAACTTTGTCAAGATAGTTTAGCAGAAGGATCTCATCCTGTACCACTTAAGAATCTTCTAGGGGATCACTGGAAAACAGGTCTCACCAGGTCTCACCCTGTAGTTTTCTAATCATTAAGTTTGGGAGACAGAGAACAGGCATTAGTCATTTTTGGTTTGGTTTTGTAGTGTCTTAAGATTCACAGGTTGTTTCTCAAGTTAATCAAAGGCTAAGCACCCCTAGATTCCTATATCCACTTTCTTTCAGATGCCTGCATAAAGAATAAAATATGGAGTGGTTTACACAGATACTCTTCTCTTTTGTGGCACAAAATTTTGCACATAATAAATGTGGAATTATCCAAGGACTTTTAACTTTCTCTTCTTCGAAGAACGCCCTGCAAGTTTAATTACACATGGCTGCATTTCAAAGTATACACTTTTTTTGATGATCTCACCATGTGGAAAACATAGTAAGGCTTTAGCCTTCAGTGTTGAGATCTTTTTTTCTCTTTTTCTGGGTCAACTCTTGTGTCTTAAATGACTGTTTTTGGTAACTGTGAAACCACGTGAATGTTATTGTCTTTCTCTTGTTCATAGCACCAGAAGAATGGGCCACAACCCGCTCCAGCCTGAAGGCACCACCGCCAAGGTCAGCCAGAGGGGGATACAGGGAGCACCCCTATGGTAGATATTGAAGGTCCTTCTCACCCGTGACCTCACCTCAAAGACAATTCATAGCCTGTGGTCTCCACATAAACAGCAACAAGACAAGTAATAGTCCTTTTTTTTTTTTTTTCCTATTATAGGGATAACTGCTCATGATTTCTCCCATATATTTCTTGTATTTCCCCCTATACTGTTGGCGTGACATTGACACTAGTATTATTTTACAAAACGGACTAAAAAAGACATTGGCAAGCACTGTCTATAAACCATTCAGTAGGATGATATTCTCCTGGTTGTTTTTCATTGTTGTGTGTAATCTTTTTTTTTTCTTTTTTTTCTTTTCCTTTTTTTTTTTTTCCTTAAGAAAGAGCATGAATCTGTTAACAGATTTTGAGTCTCAATCAACTAGCAAAAACTTTGTTTAGGGTTGCTAAAAGACTGTAATATGATTTTTGAACTAGCTGATAATAAAGTTGTAGATAAGATGTTTTAACCTGTCTTTTAATATCTGTTAGTTAGATGAAGATGTTCGATATTAAGTTTGTAAATTTAATTTTAAATGCTGTTTTAATGGAGTTGAAAACAAGCAGCTACTGTATGTATGTAGCTAACTGAATTTGTTCAGTGTTTTAACCTGTATTTGTTAAAAAAGAAAAAAAAAACACACACATAAAGTTCCATGTGTAAGCTACTCTAAATAGGAAACCACAATTTGTCAAATATGTTTGCCATAATTTGTCAATAAAGCTGAAAACTTTTGTAAAAACTAAATTTGGAATTACTTGTTTTCTAGCTTTAAATGCCTGCTTTATTTCTTCTTCAAGAGATGCCTAAAATGTTTTCTATTTAAAAATTACAAAAATGAACCCAAGCCTGTTTTAAGATATTTGTGTAATACTTAAAAACTGTATTAATAACTTATGGTTGTTAAATAATTTAAAAGTTAACAAACTAAACTGTTACATGAATCATGGTTAGTAAACACTAATGTATAACATGTTAATGGAAAAAAATGGATTTAGAATAATAAATGGATTTTAAACTATCCTCTAAGCTTTATCTTGCTAAACACAAATTCTGATTGACTTGTTTGCATTAGCATGTCTCTCGTGAGAAAGAGTAATGGAGTATAAAGAGGTAAGAGTACCACTTACCACTGTCTAAATGCCTAGTTCTTCAACCTTTGAGTTTCCCCGCACATTAAATATCCCATCCAACATGTAAGCATTGCGTAGATTCACTTTATTGTTTTCACTCAAAGGAGTGCGTGGACTTCATTTGCGTAGTTTATAACAATTTGTTTTGACAAACAAATCATCAGTGTCACTGGCCAGTTGTTGCTATTCAACCTCAAAAACTTTATTTGTAATTTTCAGTGCTAAATATCACCGCCCTTGAAGGCAGTTTAGAGGGCTGATATTTCTTTTGAGACTATCAGACTTGATGGCTGATGATTATTAAGGAAATATGTCGCAGGACTCAAAGGATGACTAAACGTTAAACAGGTAACACTAATAGTAACTCTGTAATTTTGCCTATGCAACAGTAATGTTAAATATTCTCAGTTATTAAGTTCCTGATAGTTAAAAAAGTAAACCTACAAAAACTTAACAAATAGGTCTATAGGCTATTAAAACAACTAATTAACATTAACTAGAGGCACCAAAATTATTTTACAATATATAACCCTCAAGGTAATAAACAGAACTAAAATTAACAATAATAGTAATGCAACTCTTGCTAACATCAAACGTAATCTAAATTTTGATGGAAAAAGAAAGCAAAAGACTTGATGGTAGGGACGAATGCCAAAACTGTTCATCTTTTAAATACAGTTTTTTTGTTTATGGTGGCTTTTGTCGATGTGATTGGTTTACTTTTTTGCTGCTAACCAGCTTAGGCATATTGCTGTTCAGTTTTTGCAGCTGGAGTTGCATGCTAATAGTTTTATGAAGTGTGTGTCTGTCATTGATTAAAATTGTAAATGTTTGCCTTGCACAAAATGCTGTTGAGTTATATTTAATTTTCCTTTTTTATTCTTTCTCACTATTTCAGGTATCCACAGGCAAAGAGCACATAATTGAATAGCAGATGTGATGGACTAAGAAGGATAGAGGTAAGCTTATTTTTTATCCTCTCCGAAATAGGGAGATAATCTATACCAACACGGAGCTATGGCAGTGAGCTAGGACACAAAATGCCACTTGTTGAAATACTGGAAAGGTTGAGACTGTTGTGAAGGAATGGAGTTATTTTTATCTTCTTTGAAATAAAGTGATCTAACTCGGTATTTTCCTGGCAAGGCTTTCTGAGCTTATTCAGAAGCTTGTCAAATGAAACGTGAATTAGTTGTTAATCTTCAGCCTTTTTCTTTGCTACGAATTACTGTATATTGCCTTTCCCTAATTGTACGAAGGAAGAGTATTCAAACCTTTAATCTGCATTTAAGAGAAGGAAATCACAATTGTTGGCTGAGATGGAGGGAGTGGGAAAGGGAACCCCATAACCAGCCTGTCGCCTACCTTTTGTCAATGAGATAATATTTATTAACATGAACATTTATTTAGTCAAATACAAAAACTAAACTTGCTCTTATTTTCCCCAGTTATTTCACTGGACTTGTCAATAAACTTCTTGTTTCTCACCTGCCATTCTATTTGATTCAGCAAATATTTACTGAATTCAAAGCGTTATAGGAAATTGAGACTTAATTTCTGTGCACAAGTAGAAAACTTTAGCCAATAAACCTCAGACTGAAAACAATGTAAGGGCAGTTATGAAATCCACAGACTGACTTGAGGCTCAGAGAATTGAAATGGCCTTGCCCCAGCGTTTAAAATAGGGGTAAAACCCCAAATTTCTCCTTCTGGGCCTGGTCTTCTTTTTACTACACAAATATCTATGTAGCCTTAAAAATACCATGTAGCCTTAAACAAGTACCATAGGAGCAGTATGAGAGAGCCTGGAGATATCTTTATGACTAAAGGTAGGACAGAAACTAAGGGACCCTGAGATGAGAGGGGTAGCCTGTCCATTGATGAGGATCAAAGCGCCACCTGGTGAAGGGAATAGGCTGTGTAACTTCATGGAGTCCAAAAAGTTCAGGAAGTGTTTGAAAGGAAAGCAATGGACCCTGAGATCCAGATTCATGAAGGCACAGAGGTAAGGTCAAATCAGGTGGCTGTCCTTGAGTGCTATGTTAAATTGTTCAGATTTTATGTGAAAAATAAAAGGAAGCCACTTTTGGTTTGAAGTAAATAATCAGAGCTAAGGAAAGTATCCCAAAGAACCACGGCAAACCACACTTTTTAGTCATTTTTATAATTACTAACTGCCTCTTCATCTGGGAGAACTTTTCTAAAAATTCAAACTGTTAAGATAACTATTTAAAACTGCAGGTGCTTCAACTAATCAAGTCCCTTTGTTAAGCCGCAGAATGAAAGATCAAAAGTTACAGAGAATACAATTCTGAAATTTCCTTTCTCAGTAACATTCCATACCTGATTTGACTCTTTAAAAATGTTACTGGTTTTATAAACCAAGGGGAGAAAGAATCTCTAATCCAGATATCCTGCAAAGTATTCTCCTTTGATCCTTTTCAAACAATAGGCTTGATCTTGTAAAGCAATGAAAGAGAAACCAGTCACTGTCTGTTATTAGTTTGATATATTAATCAATATGTTTTTGTGTCCACTGGAATTCTTTTATTATTGCTGTTGTTGTTTCATCACCCTGTGGCTTTCTCACCATTCAGGCTGTATCTTTGAATGCATTAACTCAGGGCAGGGCTGTCAGAGCAGAAACATCAGTGCTGATCAACAGAAGAGAACATTCTTGGCTGCTGAATTAAAAAGTAAGAGTTTGTAAAGCACAAAAAAACATGATTTGTGAGAAAGCTGATTTTGAGTTTCAAAAGCCTGCATTTTGAGTAGGCTTTAACTAGCACATAAAGTTATGTGTTAATAGTAGACTCCAATCGATCAATCAATCAGCGATTCATCCACCAAACTTTGACTCTTAAAATAATCAGAAGTGAATATAGGCTTCTCCAGCAATGGGGAATGATAATTTCCCTAAGTTAGTGGCCTTTTAGCAGAAACCTTTGATAGAATGAAACTGTTCAGAGTGCCCAAAGGGTGCCTTCTTGTCTTGTCAGTATCCCACAATGATGCCCCATCCCAACGTCATCCCTTCATGACATCACATCTGCTCTTACTAGTTTCAAAGTGCTGGCACCCAAAGATGGCAGGCAAGAGCTACCCTGCCATTGATATACAAACATTCTCAAGTCTGACATTCACTTCTGCAAGTCATATAAACTTGCATGGCAAATTAAGGTTTATAAATGATAGTGCATTCCACATAAGTGCAGCTTGAAGTTATCCCTGTGTATGTTCCAGCATTATTCAGATAATGCTGGAACTCTTGGAACACTGATGATCCTATGACAGGTAAGAACTCACCAAAACACCAAAGGTAGCTAGCTTGGACACTAAACAAAATATTATAAATAGTAATAATAGCATTAATATGGAATATGGTCTTTGTGCCTGCTATTTGTCCAAAAGAAAGTTTTACTACACTCAAGTATGATTCAATCAGAATCAATCTAATGCAATTTAAGAGACCAAATAGTGCTTTTAGGTCTTATTTGTACTATTTAGATCATTTTTATTTTCAGTATATTAATGGAACTAAGGCCATTTAGCTTAATAACAATTGAAGCACTAACAGTTTTTAAATAAATTTGACACAAATGACATATTAAAGGTTCCCATGAATTCTTCTCAGGGAAATAGTTTGTTTTCAAACTGTATTATTAAGAAATTATTCTTGTGCCTTTAGTTCTTCACTTAAAAATAAACCATTGTGAAAACCACAAATGTCCCTTAACTCTACAGCATTCTCTCATTATCTCTATGTCTCTTGGTTAACATAATATAGAAGTTTATATGTTTCTGGGCGCCTGGATGGCTCAGTCAGCTAAATGTCTGGCTTCACCTCAGGTCATGCATGATCTCACAGTTGGTGGGTTCGAGCCCCACATCGGGCTCTGTGCTGACAGCTCAGAGCCTATAGCCTGCTTCAGATTCTGTGTCTCCCTCTCTATCTGCCTGTCCCCTGCTCACACTCTGTATCTCTCTCAAATATAAATAAACATTAAAAATTAAAAAAAAAAAGAAATGCATAGGTTTGTTTATGGTTTTAAGGGACTAGACAACAGTGATCAGTAACCTGAGTTGGCCGAGTGTCAGGTACCAGTGTCAGTATCAAGAGACCACCTGTTACTGAAAACTCCATTCACTTGCTACTCTTGAAGGTTCTATGGGAATGTTTAATATTTTACTGCAAAAAAAGTGTGTAGTACATGATGAAAATATCCTATTTATGTGTTTTCTGAACATATCTTCCAGGCAAGGTACTATCATTCTCACATAAAAACTTACATGAAACATCTGTGATCCTTACAGCAAGATTACCCCCTATTTTATAGAACAGGAAGTTGAAGTCCAGAGGTTTAACTAATGTCACACTAATAACACATAGCAAAGCCAATATTTATAACAAACTTTGAAAACCCACACATTTTCCAAAATGGTGTGGTGATCTCCAACTTTGAATGAATTTAATTGAAAAGAGAATCTAAAATCTGATAACCTTAACATAATTTCTATTCTATAGAAATATGATAAACATTGACTTAAAAAAAGATTATGATAAAACATTTTAACTTGAAATGCATCTTGACTTGGATCTTTCCTCAAGCTTGTCATTCTTTCAAAAGTTCTGATTCCATCATAGAAAAATGTAGATGAAAGCATACCACATTTGTTGTAAAGCATGGCTACTGTCTTCGGTAGTACAAATGAATTCATTTATAATCTAGATTCCATTTGACATTTTAAAAAACACTCACATGATTAAATAAGCATGAAAGCAATTTCAGGCTTTTATTATTCAATATATAAATCAGGACTCAGCTTTAAAGTACGAGAGTCAGTTTCAAATCGGAAATATCTTTGTATAATCCATGAGGTCATGTGTTAACACAAGTGAAGGTATCACTCATTGTTAAATATTTTAAAATGAAGTATTTCCTGATGCCAGTATAATGTGTAGCATTTCTAGTTTCCTACTAAAATATCTGAGTTAACAGTAAAATACCTGTTCTTGTTGACAGGCAGGCACTAGTCTTCCATATTCACCAGAAAGATAAATTTCCTAGTCTCGTTACATAGAATTTATTAATTGGTACTTGAAAGATCACTTACAGTGAGAGAAAACAGGTCACTCTACTTAATATGCTGTTTTATATCTCAGTCTCTTATACTTTATAGTCGGGCAAGTTGAGAAAACAGGAGAGGAAGCTCTCTGATTCATATACCACTGGATGCCTTAACAATAGCCAGCTTATCTGACTTTATCAAAAAACTAAGTGCAGAATGAGCTATCTTAAAAATTGGGAGCGAGCTTCTAAGCACTAATTTAGTTAACATTTCTGTTCCATCATGTTTCATACTTTGCAGGAGGATACAGTGAATGGTCTACTCACAAGAGAAATTTGGAGACTCTTAGATCAGATCTTTGTATAGCCTCTGGAAGCAAATGTCAGCACTAGACATAGATTTTCTGTCACCTCAGTGCCTCTCAGGATGACTTCTATCAGTAGGAAAATGTTTCCTCCCCTCTGTCTCATTCTCTGTCTGCCCTACCATGTGTATACCATATTTCCTATATTCTAGTCTCTTAGCCTGCCATTTTTGACATCAGGACATTTTTCACCTTCTCTGATATCATCTTGCCCCTTCCTTCCCAATGCCTTCATCACTTTCCCAATTGTACATGGGTACATGAGAAAACAAAAGAAAGGCAGTTGATGACTACTAGGGAAAGAGCACTGTCCAACCTATTCAGCAGATTGCCATGTTAAGAAATGTTGTCTTTATCACAAAACCAGTATGCCCACTGTAAACCAAAAAGTATGCCAAGAAAAAAAATCACATTTAATTAAGGCAGATAAATAATGACCATTATTTATTGGTCACAAAATCTTGCATTCTTAGCTATAAAGGGGAGGCAATAGGTGAGAAAATGTCTCCAATTAGTCTAAATTCTCTGTTTCAAAATACAAACCTTAATATTAGAAAAAAACATACTAATGGAATTTACTAAGATTAGTGCATAATATCTGTGACTGGAATGGAGCTAGTTTTAATGTCTTTAAATAGGGAAGATTATATTTACATGTTGCATAAAGATCATCTTAATGCTGAATTTTTAAGCTGTTTTAACTTGCCTGTTGGAGGTTTAAGAATACAAGTTGACTTATTGACCACTATATAGTATTTAGAACTAATATTCAGAACATATCTGCTGCTTTATGCTTTCTTATAAAGGACTAATTTAAAAAAAAATTTTAATGTTTATTTATTTCTGAAACAGAGAGAGACAGAGCATGAGTGGGGGAGGGGCAGAGAGAGAGGGAGACACAGAATCAGAAGCAGGCTCCAGGCTCTGAGATGTCAGCACAGAGCCTGACGCGGGGCTTGAACTCACAAACCATGACATCATGACCTGAGCCGAAGTCGGTCACTCAACTGACTGAGCCACCCAGGCACCCCAAAGCACTAATTTTTAAAATAAGTAATACCACATTCCATCAGAGAAACTTCTCTGGAATCCTTTTATCATCAATAATCCCAAAGTACAAATTGGTTTAACTTCTTAAAGACCTTTTTTCATTTCTAGTAAATAAATCATTCAGATACAAATAATGGTATCTTAGAATATAGCAGAATTGCCAATGAATTGGAGTTTTTATATATATATATATATATATATATATTGTGTATATATATATATATACACATATATATATATGAGATTTATATATGAGTTTATATATAGAAATTTATATATATATACATATATGTGTATATATGTGTATATATATATAAAAGAAATATATATATTATATTTCTCTTTTTTTTTAACAAAGTAATTCATACTCAGGGTTAAAAAAATTAGAATGTATGATACAAATATATAATGTAAAAATCCAAAATCTATAATCCTAATCCTCAGAGACCACTCTCTTAATAGATTGGTTTATATGCCTTTTTTTTTTTTAACCTTTATTTATTTTTGAAAGAGAGAGAGGAAGACAGAATGTGTACAGGGGAGGAACAGAGAAAGATAGACAGACACAGACTCTGAAGCAAGCTGCAGGCTCTGAGCTATCAGCACAGCCCTATGCAGGACTCAAACTCACGAACCACGAGATCATGACTTGAGCCAAAGTCACACACCTATCTGACTGAGCCACCCAGGCACCCAGTTTATATTCCTTCTGATTTCCTTTCTCTTCCTATTCTTCTTTCCTTCCTCTATTCCTCACCTGCATGTTACTTATTTATTCATTTGAAATGGGATTCTGCTGTATATACACATGTAATTTTAATTTTCAGTAGAGAGCTGAATTTGGTTCTTTGTGAAAAAGTGAGCTAATACCTATTTCCATAGGGCTGATTTGTTTGTGGAGGATTAAAGTTGCATTGTTTATATTGTGAAACTTTAAATCACAATAGAGGCTCTACATTGTAAGCAAAGTTACTTTAACTTGCCAACTTTCAGTGTCCTTAGAACTAAAAAGGTGATAATAATACCACTACTCATAGTGTGGTGAGGTATGTAAAGTCATACAGGTGTGGTTATATCCTCCCCAAATTTAGTTAATATTTTCCCCCAAATTA
The DNA here is from genome assembly GCF_018350215.1 of Panthera leo. Lineage (NCBI taxonomy): Eukaryota > Metazoa > Chordata > Mammalia > Carnivora > Felidae > Panthera > Panthera leo. The sequence continues at coordinate 55,457,571 of NC_056683.1, read as the reverse complement.
TTTTTCCTTAACTAAAAATTTTAGCTTTAAGATATCTTCATGCTGTGTATCAAATGTGTAAATAAAAGCTAGTTTGATCCAATACCAATACTTGTATGATCCGAATCAATTTGTAACTTAGATGTTTCTAAAGTAATCTTTACTGGGGTGCCCGCGTGGCTCAGTCCTTTAAGGGTCCAACTCTTGGTTTTGACTCCGGTCACGATCTCACGGTTTGTGAGTTCCAGCCTGTGTTGGGCTCTGCGCAGATAACATGGAGCCTGCTTGGGATTCTCTCTCTCTCTCCCTCTTCCTCCCTCTCTCTCTCTCTCTCCCCCTCTCTCTCTCTTTCTCAAAATAAATAAATAAACTTTAAAAATAAAATCTTTACTAAAATAATCAACTAGTGTAGGCCTTAGACTACAGATGTAAAAAAGGTTGTCATTATATTCATAAGCAAACATGTATTGGATATCTTCACAACAGGTATTACATATTTATACACAAGAATCTTATAATAATGTTGCAAATATGTAGTTCACATTGAAATAGGGGTAAAAATGAAAGTGAGACTAGTGATAATTTGGTACGTTGTTTCAATAATAATAATAATGTGAAGAAAGAGGCATTTGCAATCATGGAATGCATAAGACACGTCAAGCACAGTATTAAGTATTTTTAGGAATAACTTTATATCTTTTCTCAACAACCCTCTAACTGAAGTTATAGGGTATCTTCATTTTCTAAATGAGAAAACTGGGCCTGAAAAAGAAGTCATCTCCCCAAGTTCACATCACTGGGCAGTGGGGTAGACTCTAAACCCAAGCAATCACAGAGACCTCATCCTTAACCTCTGCATTCTACTGTTCCCTCTCTGTCTTTGATGATAAATTTTATAGTAAACTAAGTTTGAGAGGAAACCAAAATGCAGATGTGTAATTCATTCAAGCTAGGAAAAAGGAATTAGAAGAAATTCTATTATGAATTTCTAAACAATTTCTATATACATAAACCAAAATATTCAGAATAGTCCTTTTCCCTGAGTTTTCTAGAAAGTGAGTCTTGTATGATAACCCTAAACTCCATATATGTTGACCCTGACCATATTTATTTGCTCACCTTACTTAAATGGAATCATGTGTATCTAAGTTTAGAAGTTAGCCTTCAGGGAGACTGAGATGTCCTAAATAACACAACATAAAACTTCAGTGAAAAATGAAAATAAACTGGAAAAATGTATTTCTATAAAAAATAGTAACAGTTAGTTATCTGTTTACTAATGGCATGCTCCATTGTATTGATTTGTCTCAATCTGTACAACTGCAAAAATATATGGAGTTTTCCTTTATCTATATATCGATGATAAACACTACTGTAATGTCTTTTATATTTTATTATACTCAATGATAGGACACTGGATGAAGGTGGACCTGAGGACAAAAATGATTTAGAAAAAGCAGGAGTGCAGCTAGAAAGCTGAGAAAGACCCATTAGAAGTACGGGGAAGAAAGAGGTAGCAGCATGAAACATGAGATACAGCACTCCTTATATCCTTCAGGGAACGTAATGTCCTGAGATCTAAAATTTTCATAAATCATCATCATGTGCAACTTATCATATAAGGCAATAACTTCAGAAATTAAAAACATGCCTTCCCTTTAGAGCAAATATAGAACATTTCTCTATTGAATGTATCTGGGACTTCTATTATCTGTTAGCTTCTGTATCTGATTCTCACAGACCATTGCACTCGCCCTTCACTTTCACCAGAAGAGTGTTTCAGCACTTTGGAAAATTTCTGTGTGTCCAGTGTTGAGTCAAGAACAAACAGATGTACCAGTCTTTCACAGCATATGTTAATTTAAATTTGTGCAAAAGAAAATTACAAATTATTGCATATCATGTAACTTCAGAATCATTCAAAGATGTTAAAAAATAGTAGTAAATCTATGAATTCCAAGGATATGCCAAAGTAATATTTATTACACTGCTTTATAATCATATTGATGTTTCAGAGATACTGTCCTCCAATCTATTAAAAATCTTGTCATTTGGTATTATATACATTTATATATGGATACAGAGACAGAGAGAAAGAGCATATTGAATAAAAAATATAGATTTGTTGGAAGTATTAACTCCATAAAGATTCTCAGTAAGAATTTATGATTTGTTATATTTAGATTGTTAGGAAGACATCTAATGTAGGATTTTATCAAATGTTAATTACTAATAAGTAAAACTTGATAATGAGTTGATTTGATTGCCCAGAAGTAGGAGAGGACCACTAATTAATGATCTCAGGATTTAAGGCCAAGGTATTCATGTATTTATAGTAATATTCAAATTATTTACTGAATCCACATAGTTTTCCATCACTCATTCTATTAGTTCACTGTATCACTCAAGGAAACACTTTAACCTACAAATTAGCCTAGAAATAATAGCCTGTGACTAAGTGAAATAGAGTCAAAAGAAAGTGGTTTTGTGCCACTTGACAGCTAAAAAATATTCAGTGTATGCAAATATAGTCTGCTGAGCTAAATCCTTTCTAGCTGTCACAGAAGAAAAAATGTCATCAAGAGCAGCATCTTGGTTTAAAGGTATTCAAGATGTCTTTTGAGAAAGACTACCCTGGCCTTACCTTTCTATAACAAAAATCTTTAAAACAAACAAAACAAACAGGGCACCTGGGTGGCTCAGTCGGTTAAGTGTCCAACTTCAGCTCAGATCATGATCTCGCGGTTCATGAATTCGGGCCCCGTATTGGGCTCTGTGCTGACAGCTGGGAGACTGCTTTGGATTCTGTGTCTCCCTTTTTCCTGCCCACCCGTGCTCACACTCTTTCTCTCTCTCAAAAATAAACACTGAAAAAATTTTTAAAAAAGAAAAATCTGTGCCCTCTTGGAAAAAGGCATCAGGTTGTTGGTTTTTTTTAACTTAGATAGTATACTGGACCAGACTGATGGGATATATTTATCAAGTATAACTTAATGAATAAATATTTATCAATATACTTCATCTATTTCTGATCCTTGTATTTCTTATGTAACATTTATGATTACGTAAGTTATATTTATATGTAAAATGCTAATATAAGTTCACACATAACATATTTTTATCTATATACCTATCTATTATGCCTTGATACTTTTAAAAACATTTACAATAATATTGTATTTATCATAACAGCTCCATGAAGAAAGGTCAAATTTCCTTATCCTCGTTTTAAAGATAAGAAAACAAAATTTCACAGTGTTGAAAGGTTTGTCCAAAATTGCATGAAGTCTAAATGGTGGGATTTGGGCTGGGACATTAACCTCTCCAAAATAACCATCTTGGAGACAATAATCTCTCCAAAATAACCATATTAGTGGCCAGTGGCAGAGGAAAGAACAATCAAGGGTGAATGAGAACACAGTTCGTGTGCAGTAATTATTAAAACATTTTACAATAAAACATATGGCCAAAGTATTGAGACTTATTTTTACCTATACATAAATATTTACTCATAAACTTACTAATTAATATTTAGATGCTCCCTAAACACATGCCATAATATTGAATACTTTAAGGAATAGCCTATTGGTGTCAGCTACATATTAAATTACTCAAATTGAGACCCTAATCATTCCAGAACTGTACACTGAGTTTATAAAATCTAAATTAATATTTTTTCTGATTTTAGCTGGAAGAGAATTGGAATTGAAATTAATTAAAAATGTAAAATACTAAGTAAGAAATTAATGGAAGCATTCTAACTTGATTTATAACATATCAAAACTGCAACTCCATTTCTTTAGCATCTATGATTAAAAGAACTTCAAAAGAAAACAAAATGGATTATTATCCTACCACTAGACAAGAATTAGCATAACTTTGGCCATTGTTTTTCTAGTACTTACGTTCAGTCCCATCTTTAAAAAAAAAAAAAAGGACTTTATGACTACTAGATAATTGAGATTTTAAATGCTCTGTGAGTTTCAAAATCTAATTTTGGCTCAATTTGCAAAGGCCAAAAAGAGTCACTGCAATTTCCTAATTTTAAATCAAGCACTCTTGTTTTAAGGAAAAGATCCTAGAAGGTTTGAGTCTAAATTATACAGATCATCAGTTGATCTTGATTTAATTTACTAAACAATTTCATTTAGCAGTGCAAAGATTTGGGCTTCTTTCATAGAAGTATAGTCATCTGAAGGGATTCGGGTATTTAGCCCATAAGTACCAAGATCAAGAAATGCACTTTTTATTTATTTATTTTATTTTTTTTTTTTAAGAATATATATGTGACTAGGGACACCTGGGTGGCTCACTTGGTTGAGCATCTGACTCTTGATTCCATTCAGGTCATGATCCCAGGGTCGTGGGATGGAGCCCCGTGTCTGGGTCTGTGCTGAGCATGAAGCCTGCTTACGATTGTCTCTGTCTCTCTCTCTTTCTCTCTCTCTCTCTCTCTCTCTGCCCCTCTTTCCTGTTCTCACTCTCTCTCTCTTAAAAAAAAAAAAAGAAAGAAAAAGAATATGTGACTAATTAAAATATTAGGGCTTATTATATAAATATAATACAGCACCTTAAGTTGCAAATAGTAAAATAAATACATGTAGTGGATGATGAAATGATCCTTGCTGCCTCCCTTCCCCAAGGTAGGAGAAGGAAGGGTCTAGGAACATAATATAAATGAGAGATGACTTTAACTATGTCTATGATGTCCACACCAAAAAAGTTAAGATATTGACAGGCTACAGAGTATTTCTAGATTATGCATATATTTATAAAGAGAAATTATTTGATTATAATGTTTGATAAATATCTAAATAAACATTATTTCCTACTCTTCTGAGGCTAGATATGTTTTTAGTGATTTTAAAATATACCATAAATACTTTATTTGATTGATTTTCTAATTAGACTTCATTACAATAGTATTATACCTATTTCTCACAATAACCTTGGTTGTTAACATTAATATATTACAGTTACCGTCAATTTTATAGAAAGGATACATACCTCCTTTCTCAAATACTTTACATATGTAACTAATATTTTTATTCTTAATATAAGGACCATAGACAACATCAAAATATAATTAACTTATCAGACTATTGATTCCTAAATATAGTACTGGTTTTATTTATCTTTTATTTTCTTCAATGTAAAATATTGAAATCAGAATTTGGGAACAAAAATTTCAGGACAAGGAGTAGTTCATTGATTTGTAAATGACTATGCATTGTAATGGAATTAAATTTCAAAATCAAATTATTGGAGTACAAAAGAAGCAGTGAATGATCTTTATGATTAAAAATATAAAAACAAAACAAGGTCTTGCTGACTGGTGTAGAAGACTGATTTCACAATCTTTAATTCTGGGTATACTGGTTCCTTCAAAAGATATTCAGATCTTACCAGAACTTAAGTAAATGAGTAAGATTTGTACTGCAAACTGTAATGGAATTTATATAAATTTTCTATTTTCCATGTCATATATTTCCCAACACCGAATATTACTGATTAGGCCGTTTTGAAAGTTTCTTTTCTTTTCTACTTTAAGACAGTGAAGTTTAGAAAGTTGAGTGATAATCAGTCCAAACTAGGACATTTGCCAAAGTCAGCCAACAAACTACTAACTTTCTGTTCCACTTTGCATTTATGGAGAATCTAATCATTACTTTTAAGTGACACAATTCCTTTCACATTTCAAAATATGTCCTTATAATGTACTTAATAGAAAAAATGTACAACATAAAACACTCAAGTACCATCCAGTAGCTCTGATTACATTTAACACCAATATTTATATATTATGTTAACATAATGACACACAAAGTTTATTCCTGATATTTTATTTCCTAAAAATATTTTCCTCTACTCTAAGTTTTGACATATGAAAATCAGCTATAGGGGCGCCTGGGTGGCTCAGTCGGTTAAGCGGCCGACTTTGGCTCAGGTCATGATCTCGCGGTCCGTGAGTTCGAGCCCCGCGTCGGGCTCTGTGCTGACAGCTCAGAGCCTGGAGCCTGTTTCAGATTCTGTGTCTCCCTCTCTCTGACCCTCCCCTGTTCATGCTCTGTCTCTCCCTGTCTCAAAAATAAATAAAACGTTTAAAAAAATTAAAAAAAAAAAAGAAAATCAGCTATAAAATAACTGGGGAAACATACTATATGAATTTTTCATTGGAAGTTATATTGAGGATTTATTATCAGTTAATCTACCAAGCCCACCCAACACATTTAGATTTTTATGTCACGTGTTACTTGCTCAGTATAGCTTCAGCACAGACTAGAAATGAATTTGAATATTAATTAGTTTCTAACAGTATGTAGAGTTTGAAAAGGTGTATCCAGTTAAGTTGTAATGAATTTAGTTTTAATATCAGGTAATGATACATTTAAAAATCATAATAAAAGTCAATCGCTCTGCCAAAATGTGTCTTAATGTGCTGTAACACCACACAGATGTATTTATTACAATAATGAGACTGTAGTGCTAAACTAATCAAATTCAAATCAATTCGATTACATATGTTTCAGTGAAACACTATTTAAGAAACACAAAATGAACTAAAAATGAAAGGTTCATTGACTTGTAATCAAAAGCAGTGAGATTTAATCCTCAATCAACCAGGTGAGAAGTTTGTCATTTTTCACTTGTGTTTTTAGTAGGGAGTTGTCAAGAACATTTAACATCTCTTGAACTTGCTATCTCATTTGTCCTTGTTTATGAACCTCGTGTCCTTGTTTATGAACCTCGTGTAGTTATGAACCTCGTGTATGAACCTTGTTTAAACCACAGGACAGGAAGAAGAGGACAGCCACAGTTCTATTAAAATATATACATCAGCATTTGCAAATACTGTGTGTAGTGTTCAAGGATCTGTAATTTGCAAAGGAAATTCGCAATATCTTTCATGTCCTCGGTTCTTGTTTTTTGTTGTTTTTGTCTTTCTTTCCTTTTCCTGTGTCTGATGGTGCCCAACCAATTTGGAACAATAGTGAGTACTATTAATTAACTGCCCTAGAGTTGGAGACCAATCAGGACTCTTATCAGAAGAAAAACAAGTGAGTGATATAACACTGCTATATCCAAATAACTACAAAAGTCAGAAATCACTTTTTCTCATAAATTCTAAAGTGCCAATCTTTCAGTGAAAGTGTCTTTTTAGTAATTTCACAAAACTTCTAACAAAAGAGGGTGCTGACTTAACACATTTTTAATCAACCGGCGCTTTCTGCTAAGTCTTTATGTAAGGAAAGTAGAAATATTAGCAGGTAAAAAGTTATAAGAAAGTCCTTGAAATATAAAAGCTGAGCCTTTCTTAGAATAATAAACCGTCTCACTTTTGACCTAGTCTGACCTGGTCATTTTTAATTTTAATCCTATTTTGATCTTCAATTTGAAGGCAGCAAGGCTCAGGCTACATAGATCATTTCCTTCCAAAGTTTGATTTTTCTGTCACTTCACCAGGCAAGTAGAAGATTTTTGAATATCAATATATGTTCTATATTGCCTAGCTGATAATTTGAGCTACTGTTAGAATTCTAGGAATTTTTTATTGTCGTTGAGGTTCCATTAAACTTAGTTCTCAAATAGCTTCTTAGAGTTTATTCATCAAATAATTCAGGGTGTAAAAGTAGCACATAAACATTAATTGAACAGCCATTAAGCAGTATGACTGTTTGTTTTTGGTTGATAGAGGACATAAAGTTCCATACCCTGTGGTGGAAAACAATTAGGTCTTATGACGAACACGCCATTAAATATACTACTACCAGACTTAGACCAGTTTCACTTTACAGAATGGCAGTCAGCCATAGTTAGAAGCCTGCCCAAGTTATAGGAAGTCATATTTTTACTGTCATGACTTAGCTGCTTATAAATATTGTAGTGTGCCTCATGCCTTATGCTAATGGCAATGACTAATGGTTGTCATTATCTTCATTCAATCTCATAAAAAACTTCCTCAGGAGAGACTGATCATAGCTACAATGCTGCTTAAAGTTAAACTGGTTTTCTAAAACACAGAATATAAAAAGCACTTAAGGACAACGGGTTGGATGGGTAATTTATTTTGTTTTGAGTATGTCTGACAACTGCTGCTGCTGCTGTTAAATTTGCCATGAACTGAATTGATATACCATATGGGAGTGCCTTAGAGATGCCTATATGTGCGACTGCATAATGCTTTAAATTGTTCTGTTCATCTGGGACTCTAGGTGAAGATGTATGATAGAGAAAACAAAAGAAGGAATAAATCTGACACTGAAGTTCAATGTTTTAAACGATGGAGGTGAGCCCCCTCATCTGTTTGTGATTTCATTTGTGCACTCTGCTTACAAGACAGGTACAGAACACTTTGTTATGTGCCCAAAAAGAAGTGCTTAAACGGATGAAGCAGTTCTTTGCATCTGATAGAAGCTAAGTGGGACATTCAATGAATGTTATAATTCAATGAGCTATAATCTGTTATTCTTCCTAGCTATGATAAAACTATATTTTTACAAGGAGTGTACATTTTAAGGTGCAAGAGCACTGAGTTGAACTAGGTTGTAATTCAGGATATTGCTATTACCATAGTAATGATAGTAACAATTACTTATTCAGTGACTAGTTTTTTTACCTAGGGCTTCCTACATTGTAGCAGCATAGCAGTGATATGCTGATTGTCTTGTGTACACAATTTTCATGTGCCTTATACCTTCAGAGCTTGAGGTTATGAATTTCTGTGTCCCAGAATAAAATTAAAACAAAAATCAATCAGGAAATATATTTTGTTGAGAGCTTGTGATGAATAGTCACACAATCTTTGTTAATATGGAGATGGGGGACAGAAAGTTCCTGAGGAGAGGAAATGTCATCCCCTATACATGACACATCTTTATGGAGCCTGTGTCTGAAGAGTTACCTTAGTCATCCTTCCCAATGCCACCTTTTTGTCTTATTGTATTTATTTTATTATTATTATTATTAAAAAAATAATTTGCGAGGTGCCTGGCTGGCTCAGTTGGAAGAGCATGCAACTCTTAATCTCAGGATCCTGAGTTCAAGCTCCATTTTGGCTGTAGAGGTTACTTAAATAAATAAACTTAAAAAAAGCCATTTGTTTCAAGAGTATAAATTACAGTGTATATATATATATATTTTTTAATGAGACAGGAAACTACATAAGAGATTTCAGAAGGTTTCTCTTGAAAGTAATTAAAATAAAATTTAAAGGGGCACCTTGGTGGCTCAGTCGGTTAAACATCAGACTTCGGCTCAGGTCACGATCTCACAGCTGGTGGGTTTGAGCCCTGTGTCGGGCTCTGTGCTGACAGCTCAGAGCCTGGAGCCTCCTTTGGATTCTGTGTCTCCTTCTCTCTCTCTCTGCCCCTCCCCCACTCGCACTCGGTCTCTTGATCTCTCTCAAAAATAAATAAACATTAAAAATTTAAAAAAAAATAAATTAAATTAAAAAAGAAAAAACATTAAAGTGCATTTTCCTTGACCTAGCCAGAGAGACTTTAGGAAATTCTTCAGCTAAGTTATAAATACAATGCAAACATCAGTGACTCCTTTTTTGTCTCACAGGAGTTTGGGAGAAGGCAGCAGCATTATTTTGTGCCCATCTTGAAACTGACCCAAACATACAATCTTTTCAAAGAGTTCCATGTAAATTCTTCTGCACAGTCTCACACTCCCTTAGGAATTTGTTTTCAGCTAGAAAATATAGTATAGATAAGGTGACCATGCACCCTGGTTTATGCCTGTTGTTCCAGTGTAATTATTTTTTTTTTTTAACGTTTACTGATTTTTGAGAGACAGAGACAGAGTGCGAGTGGGGGAGGGGCAGAGAGAGAGGGAGACACAGAATCCAAAGCAGGCTCCAGGCTCTGAGCTGTCAGCACAGGGCCCGACCCGGGACTCGAACTCACAAACCGTGAGATCGTGACCTGAGCTGAAGTCAGACGCTTAACCGACTGAGCCACCCAGGCGCCCCTATTCCAGTGTAATTATTAATAGCACCACCTTTCATTCTCAAATGTGTCCCAGTATGGATGACTAATTATGGTTAACTTTATAAATAATAATAAAATGTTAATAATAATAAAATAACCTTTATTGGAAGCTTGTCATTTGTCCAATACTGAAATGCTTTCATGTAGAGTGAATTCTTCACAACAACCCAATGAGGGAGATATTTTATCGCTCCCATCTTACAGCTGATTAAACAGAGACAGAGAGACTGAATAGCATGGCCTCCTGTCATAGTGGGCAAACCTGAAACTAGACAAAGGTCTGACTCTTTAACAACATAGGCCAGACGATGGTACACTGTCTTCCTATTTGCTGGTTGATATGAGTAACTTGGTTTTACTGAATACAGTCAAAGATTATCAAGACTTGTAATTTATTATTCTTCCTAGATGTTATAAAACTATATTTTTATAAGGAATGTGCATTTTAGGATGCAAGAAAAGAGCACTGAACTAGGTTATAGTTCAGGATATTACTATTACTACACTAATGATAATAACAATTATTTATTCAGTGACTAGTTTTTGTACTGAGGGTTTTCCTTGTGTTTTCTGACTCTTAAATAGCTCTGTGAGGCAGAACATTTCAACCCCACAAATGCGTATGGATTGCTTTAGCTATGAGCCCTAAATTGGTTCAGGTTAAAAGGAAGATTGGGGATCATTTCATTTCGGCAGGCCTCCCCAACTCTGACATTCTATGACTAGATTAGATGTCTCTGGTAGTAACTGGTTATCAGGCTATAAGGCATGAAATCTGTATGCTGAAGAAAATTTGGAGGGGGAGGGTGAAGAGACTTTCTTAATAACTCATATTTATATTAGCTATCATGCATTGAGTGCTTACTAAGGGCATGCACTTTATAAACTTGTTTCTTTTGTTTTTCTCCTCACCATAGGCCAAATAAGAAGAGGATTTGGATTTGAACAAATGTAAGTTTGAACTCCACTATGCTAGAATTATAGTATCTTTTTATGAAACTCTCTAGGGCTTGCCCTAATTCAGACACTTTTCTGAAGGCCAATATTAAATAAAGATGAATAAATAATATTTGCTTATAATCAATTTTGTTCCACCACTGTGTAAAGAACATGAATAGAAAAGCAGATATGAGCGTATTATATAGAGGTTGTTGCAAGGAAATTCCTTTTTCAGAAAAGAAGTAGAAATTCTTCCTCATGCAGAATAGGTTCTGTGTGCTGCAGAGAACAAAGTAAATAGAAGTCTGTGCCTATACCCAGAAGATGCTTAAAATTCACTTGGGGATTTAAGAATATAAATGTATAAATATGGATTATATGGATTATATGCTATTATAAGATACCAAATCATATAGTGTAATTTGAACAGTGTTTCTTAACTGGGAGTACATTATGTGTGGTGTGCTTTAAAAATACAAATGCCCAGACCATATTTGCATTGATTTAATACGTTTCTGAGGTTGGAGCCTGGAAATGTGTATTTTTTAAACTCTGCAGGTGATTCTGAAGTGACTATGAATAACAACCACTGATTAAAATATATGTGGAACATATTAATATGTTAATTATGCAGCTTAAGAAAGAAGAGGTTAATCTGGGCTGGGATTTTAAAAGATGGCTTCATAGAAGAGGTGAGATTTGGATGAAAAGTCAGATATGGACAGAAGGTAGGTAAACCGGAACTTTTTTTTCTTTTACTCTTAGCTCAAAATGAAATCTTGCCTTTAAAGTTTTCTTCCTGCATTTGAGATTCCTATTGGATTACTTTGGAAGAGATAATACAATTTGTAACACCTGGAAATGTTCCATTATCTTCTGATATGAAATTCAGGTTTAAAGTCTTGCTTGAAAGCTTATATATTATTATGGATTATGTATTGATATTATATATATATATATATATATATATATATATATATAGAGAGAGAGAGAGAGAGAGAGAGAGAGAGAGAGAGAGAGAAAGATATATATATATATATATATGTATAGAGATTATAGATTATGCTACCTTAAATAAAGAATTTTTGTCATAATTAGTAAATGCAGTTTAGACTGCAAACTGCCAAGGACAAAATCTATATTTTATTCAAATATGAATTCTTAAATCTTTATCATAGACGTTGGTATCTAAAATATGCCTATAACATATATTTGTCTATTGAATGAGTGAAGTATTTAGGTTTACTCAGTTTATTCATTCCACCTTGTTTGTGGGGAAAATTCCAATATTCTCCACTTGAAGGATCAAGCATTTGATCTATGAAGGTTTTGGTTAGTTTGGTATTTTGTTTCTCGACCCAGAACCAGTGATCTGGCAAAGACTTTCAACAATCATTACTTTATAAAAGTAAGCTTTTAGGCCTTTTCTTTAGCAATTAAAAGGATGGAAGGGAAAGAAGAAAAGTGGAAAAGGCAAAAGAGTTGTAAGCATCTTAGCAGCAGGAGGCATTGTCCATGTATGTTTGTACCCAGAACAACTGGTAAACCCCTATTTTCAGACCAGGCTCTCCACGGAGGACAAAATTGCCAAACCTGTCAGTGGGAAGGAGCGAGCCTTTACAAGCTTTCCCAAGCTTTCTGCAGACCAGCTTTTTTGTAGAATAGGGTTGCTTTGCCATTGATGTGGTTTGGGGTGTTAACTGTTTTAAAGGCGTGACTGCCAAAAAGATCACTTAGAAACTTTATGTTGCCGCATCGCATCTTCCCAACACCAACCATGCCAAGTTTTCTTAGCATTTTGTTAGTAATGTTGTTATTGTTTTATATATATATATAAAAAAGATATTTATATTCCCCCAGTGGAATTTTATAATACTTTTGGAAACAGTTTCCTAGGGGAGAAAATAACAGAAAGAAGAAAGAATAAACAGAAAACAAAACACAGATGAGAAAAGAATATGGTGACATGATGACAAAGCTTTTAATTTATTATTCATGTATGTCTTGGAGAATAAAAAGGAAAGTGAAGGCATTACATGGTGTTTAGTTGTGGACATGTATTTATAAAACATTTTTAACGTGAGACAGCTGTGACAATAAGGGCAGATATTTATTTTTGGTATTAGAGAAGGGACAGGTAGGATCCAGAAGGAGGAGCTTGGGTAGAAGCAGCTCTCACAGAACAGGATGGCTGTGAGCTCAGCCTTGGTACCACTCAAGGGAAGTCCTGATTGTCCATCCCCATTCTTTCTGGTTCAGACATGGCTCTAGGCTACAGGGGCTTTAACAAATGGCCACTCTTCCTTAAAGGACCATTAGATGGACTCTTGAGGTGACTATATTCTGTAATAGACACATGGAATTCTTAGGTTAACCCAAACCCAGAACTTCCAGATTGCTAACTGGACTCTTAGTAACCATACCGGCTGCAAAATAACCTAAGGATCTGTGGTTTGAAAAATGACTGGTACCCGGCTCAAGGTATATATCTACTGATCATCATATAAATAGCTGCACTTTTTCGGCCTCTCCTCTCCCCTCTCCAGCTGCCACATGACTGCCTCATCCCAGACAAGCCTGATTATCATCGGCGAAAAACATTCCAGCATAACACATGATTACAAAATTCATTATAAACAGTGATTGAATGTGAACATATCTAAAACAGTTTAATTCATATTGAGTTGCATAAAACAGCTGAAAATAAAATGAATTTGTGTTTTAAGAATATTTCAAGAGTGGATCATCACATCCATAGCATACATGTCGTCTTGAGTACAACAGTAATTTTAGTCAGCCCCTGGGATGCTGGACCCATATGCCAATGATCCAAATATGTGCATCTCTTCAGTGACTTCACTTTGGTAGCTTCAAGTGGACTCTGGTGGGATTACCTATACCATGGAAATTGTCCAGGGCTTTGTCTTAGTTCAATCCATTCAGGTTGTTCTTTTAAAAAACACCACAGACTTGGTGCTTTTAAACAACAGAAATTAATTTCTCTCAGTTCCATAGCTTGGGCATCTGAGATTAGGGGGCCAGCATGGTTGTGTGAGGGCCCTCTTCCAGACTGCAGACTTCTTCTATCCTCACAGAAGGGCTAGGGAGCTCTGTGAAATCTCTTTTATAAGATCATCATTCCCCTTCATGAGGGCCCCACCTTCTAACACCATCACATGGGTGTTAGGATTCTAATACATGAATTTGGGGGGTGGGGGCAGAACAAACATTCAAACCATAGCATGCTACAAATCACGGCTTTGTTTTTTCTTTGGCAGAAAGAAAAGCCAGTTTAGCAGCACACTGTTGAGTTACTTGCACAATTTAAAAGAAGAAACCCAATATAAATGTATGTCTGTAATTAAGAACACTGCTTGCTAGGTATATATTTAAAAAATCACTGCTTAAGAAAGACAGTATTTTGTTACACTGCTAAGGCTCATATCTCTTATTATGTCAGTTAACCTCCCCATCTCTTTTAGTCCCTCTCTCCTTAAAATAAGAATATAATAATACCTACATCATAGGATTGTTCTGATGATTAAATGAGTTAATCTACGTGATGCATTTTTAAAGTACCTGGCACAGGGAATGTAGGTGCTCAATAAGTATTTTCTATTACCATCAGCAGGAGATGAAACTATATGGTATTTTATAGTCTTCTCTGAAAAGACTGCCTATTTTCAGTGTTATTTTCCTTGTTGAGCTTTTACATGTTTTAGAAGCCCATACCTAACTTCCGTAAGTTCTGTGAAGATCCGTTAAATGAAAGCATATCAAATCACTTTGAAATGCATAAAGTACTATGTAAATGAAAGGTGGAATAATTATGTTAAAGCCATCATCTTGAATTTTGTTTATACTGCATCTTTGAAATGAGCATCAGATTTTTCTCTAGGCAGTTACTGCTCCTACGGAAACAAACACAGATGGTGCCCAAACCTCCTACTGAATAGTTCTAGGCAATGGCATTTATCAAAATACCGCAGGTCACTAAATGTGCAAAGACTCAAAACAAACCCCACATCTCAGTGTCAGGCCAGCATGGTAATTTAGGCAAATAAGCCTTTGTTTGATAATTCAGGGATTTTCTGATTTGTAGAATGTACTAGCACAACAAACAGAAAATCTTCAATGTGGGCTAAGTTTTACAAAATAGGACATTAAAATGCAATTTCTTTTAGAGGAAAAAAAAATCAGCGTTCTTTACTGATGAGTGTTTTTGCCAAATTAGAACTAAGTTTGGGGGTGTGCATGCAGATGTTCTGATGTTATGCTGACCTTCTATCCACAAAAAGCAGAGAAAGAGGAAACATGTTTTAAACATTTTTTTTTCTTATACTCAAAACTTCTAAGAACCCATTCTTTGGAGTGAATGCTTCCTTTTGTCAGCAAGATAGTCCCGTGATTTCTAGAACTTAACTCTCTTGATGGCGTCTTGAGTGGTTTTGAAAGAGCCCTCTCTCTGGCTCACTAGGGGACAGGAAATTCTGACCCCTGAGGCTTCCCTTCCCAGAGGGCAGTCTCAGGGGAACTGTAGCTGGCTTCTGCCAGTGAGACGTGAGGATGGGGACACTGGGAGGACACAGGAGATGGGGAAGAAGGGAGCAGTCAGGGCCCTTCTCTCGACATCGTTTGTCTCCTGCACCTTCTCAGGCAGCAGCTGTGTCTCTTCCATGCCCGCCTCCCAGCAACGAAGCCTGCCACGGTTCCAGTTCTTACCTGGGTAACCCATGCCTCCTGCCTTACAGCAGCCTCTTCTTAACCTGTGTCCCTGAAGCTAGGGTTGGTTACAGCTCATTCCTGTTGCCTCACTTTTCTCTGGTTGGC
Organism: Panthera leo; assembly: GCF_018350215.1. Taxonomy (NCBI): domain Eukaryota; kingdom Metazoa; phylum Chordata; class Mammalia; order Carnivora; family Felidae; genus Panthera; species Panthera leo. The sequence goes on along the minus strand of NC_056683.1, from coordinate 55,441,828 downwards.
TTGTCTCTTTTTTTTTTTTAATTCATCTGTAATGTTCTGTTATTTTTTTTCAATATATGAAATTTATTGTCAAAATGGTTTCCATACAACACCCAGTGCTCATCCCAAAAGGTGCCCTCCTCAATACCCATCATCCTCCCTCCCCTCCCTCACTTCTTCTGTCTCTTTTATCACCTGCTTCATGTTTTAATCAGTTCCCTGCATTTGAATCCTTCATTTAATGAATATCACAGGGAGATCCCATTTTCCTTGACTGGACCCCGACTGACCCAAGATCTAACAAAGGCAACCTGGTCAACTGAATTCTTAGGCAAATAACACTGTGGGAAGTACAGTTCCTCTGTACTCATCATGAAGATCTCAGAGGTCCTTCTTGAGCATGAACTCTTGCAATCACTGTTCCCTTTGCAGCTCTTCCCCTTAGTTACATGATAAATCTTACCTGGAGCCTGCTCTATGTTGCTGTATCCCTGACATGGAGGCAGAGAAAAAGTATGTTTCCTTGTTTCTTTTAACCTCAGTGTCACAAGACTCTCAGCCATTACACTTGTCAGCCTAGTCTGACCCCTTTTTCTGGCCACACCTTGCAAGTTCACCTATCGGTTGTGATTCTCACAAATGTTAATACCTTTCAAAGAAAGTCGAAAAGGATGCCAGAATCCGCAGATTATTCCCACATATAAGAACAACAAGATTGGAGGGGTATCTGGGTGGCTCAGTCAGTTGAGCATCTGACCTTGGCTCAGGTCATGATCTCGGGGTTCTTGAGTTTGAGCCCTGCATCAGCTCGCTGCTGTCAGCACAGAGCCTGCTTCAGATCCTCTGTCCCCCTCTCCCTCTGCCCCTCCCCTGCTTGCACTCGCCCAATAATAAAAAAGTAAATAAATATTTGAAAAAGAATGACAAGATTGGAATAGGATCTATCAGCTGTTGTTATTCTAAAATTCTGCCCCTCTTCTTTCTTTCCATGAAAGGAAGTTTGGGTCACAAAACAACTCTGTATCTTAAAATGGTTTTAAGGAGTTTAAATTAGTTCTATGAATATCATCTCAATCCAAAAGTATCAAACTAGGGTTGTACATCCCGTGCATTTGCTAAAATTAGTTTGGACTTGAACATTGAAACATTCCTTAATGCTGAGTTTCTAAAAAGAATATTTTATAAAGGCTTCTCATGTTTTTCCTACACTTCATCCTACTGCATCGTCACACTTCTCCCCCATCCTGAAAGGACCCTCCTTCCTCCTATTTTCTTGTGTTATCAATTCTCAAATAACCATCTTTCTAGGAGTGTTCTCTAAACTTTCCTACACATCATCAGGGTGACGCTGGTTGTCCCTTGTTCGGGTCCCCAGACTGCACTGTATGATATACATATGCCTGTGTCTCTCTGTCTTGAGTTAGCCTTTAAGCTCCAAAATGAAAGAACTATGTTTCCTCTTTGTAGTCCTGCTGCTCCATAACTTCCTTGGCACTCAGGGATTATTCAAAAATAGACTTGTTGAACTGTTGCTGAAAGTTCCAAGGCCTCTCACGCGGGACAAAAATTAATTTTAGAATCATGGGATGAAACGTTTGTTTCGTTTTTGTACTAGGAATATTTTACTAACAAACATAGAAGAGACACTGATTATTCCACAAATTGCCTGGTGTTTGTGCCCCACATATGGAAGTGCTATGTTTTACCAATAAGCAACATTGATAAATAGGGAAATAGGCACACAAGTACTATAACAAGTTTGGAACGGAGCTTCTCAAATCTTTGCCTTGTTTACAGTCTCCTTCAGTAGAAGTTGCATCCTCTGTGTTTGGCTTCCTAAATTTAAGCCCTAATTTTCAGTGTCCATCTAACTATATTCCCACTGCCTCCACCATCAATAAAATAAATGCCATGCCTCTAACTCATTTCCTTTGAAAAGGATGAGCTCAGCCATGCTCTGTTTCTTCCATTTATAATGGCTCTCTTTGCACATTTTGGTCCATTGCCTCTGGTGCCATTCCTCATGCATCTGTTTATTCTACCCAATTAGACTCAGATCTTTGTGGTCAGAGGTACTTTTCTTTTATATGTCCTCACAGCATGTTCACAACATAGGCTTATGAACTAAATGTCTTCTCGATTTCACCAGTATCTGTGCTAGTATTTTTAGTTCCTTGTCAAATGAACATGTCGGTGTGTTACAGCCATGGGCATTTGGTCAACCACACAGAACACAGCTCTGAGCTGTTCCATTATTCCAGGTCAGAGAGTCTGTGGACTAGGCTGGGCAGCAGGGGGAAAAGACCCCCTTTGCCACTTTTCTTTAAAGCCTTATATCCCTAAGCTACTTCCCCCCTAAGGACTCACCATGGCCCTTCTAGTAGTTCCCACAATCCATAACTGGTTCTCTGTCAAGGAACCTGTTCATTTCTTTCATAGCACTTAGGATAATTTGTATCTAGCTATATATACATATATAGAGATACATACATAAGTATATATACATATGTACATATATATGTATATGTTCATAAAGTATATGTAGAATAAGCACATAAACAAGTTAGATTTATATAAATGTGTAAAATATAGATGTAAGTATAAGCATGTATATGTGTAAGTAATATACACCAAAAAAAACCCATTTGTGTTGGTGTATACATGTGTGTGTTATGTTTTCATTTTTCTCTTTCCCTCTACAGGTTTTCTTCACCATGACTTGCTTCACCACTTAACACCCAAGCCTAACACAGAGCCTGGCACATAGTACATACTCAGAAATATTTGTTGAATAAATAACATGTGAATAAATGAAGCTATGAGAGCAAAGAATTCTTTCCAACTTTCATCACATCAGATCTTACGTTGTACTGGCCAAAAAGTGAAAGAGGAAAGAAATGGAAGCATAGAAAAGGAGTCAATGTTCTTCTCTCTACTCCAAAATTTCACAGACTTGCAATAATGTCTCCTCCAAGAAAGAGCCTCCCAGACTTCTCAGTTTGTCTTTATCTGGAAAGAAGAAAGAGGAAGACAAGAAAGTCTTTGCTGCTCACTGTTGGTGCTACCCACTAATAAAAACAAATATTTCAGCAAAAAGCTAACAGTTTCCAAATAGCATAACAAAAACGAATTGGACATTCCTACATTTACCACTGCAGCCTTCTGTTTCCTCTCTATGAACACAGTCCTGATATCTTAAGGATATATCGATACTATGTGCACCCCATTCCCCTACCTAAATTTCTGATCACTAAAAAGAAAGAGAAGGACATAATTACAGGAGTAAGCAGCAGGGTATGGTTTTTGACAACAAGGACAGTGAGTCCGACTGCCTGATTTCAAGTCCTGGGTCCACTATTTCCTAACAGTGAGATCACAGGCAAGTAGGTAACCTTGCTTTGTTTCTGTTTCCTCATCTGCAAAATGGAGATTATAATAACACCTAACTCATAGGGCTACTTACTGGATTAAATAAGTTAGAACATGTAAAGCCCTTAGCATAATGCCTGGCACATAGTAGACACACAGTAAATGTTCACTAATCATATCCTTAGTTTTTGTATTACTGTTTTTGTGAACAATTCCAAATTAAAGCAGGTTTACTTCTAATGCAGAAGGGATTAATCCCCACTAAGACCGAGTAAGGAAAAAAGAGAGAATGTCCATATAAGTAACAGTAAGTATAAAAGGGAAGATAGCCATAGATGCATTAGAGGTATAAAATGGCATGCTAGAAAGAATTCTTAAGGTTTTATTATGTCCTCTTGAGCAGTTTTTCTTTAATTCTTACTCCTGATAGAAAATGTCCCTTTATATAACTTTTAAATACCAAATATGAAGATTACTCTTGTTTCATGTTTCTTGTCCTAAAAAATTTGGAGAATATTTGATCACAATCTACTTTGTAATACCCCCAGCCAAAAAGCAAAAACGAAAACAAAAATGAAGACAAAAAAACAAAACAAACAAAAACACCCCAGACTTGTTAAGGCCTCACAAGTGATTTACTTCAATGATTTTCAAACTTAATCATTTAAAGGCAATTCATATTCCCCATAGGTGTTTGAATTCCTTTACCTTAGCAAGAAAGGCATCAAATTTTCCATGTTAACAGTATAACATAATACAATAACACCTTTAGCTCTTAAAAAAAAAGAGGAAAAATTCCTTCTCCACTTGACTGCACCTTTCCCTGCTTATTTGTTCTTTATGAAAGTATAAAATGTATTTCATTTAACAAATATTTATTTAGTTTCTATTATGTGCCAAGCACTATATTAGAAACTAGAGTTCTTTTAAAAAGCCAAAAAAAAAAAAAAAAAAAAAAAAAAAGCAAACAAAAGCAGTGAACAAGGCAAAGTTTCTATTTTCATGAAGCCTGGAGTCTAGAGAGGGTTTGATGTGTCTCAATTATAAATATCTCAATTATAAATTAAGATCATTGTTACCCCAGAAATAAATGGAGAGCTTGAGATTGAATAATGAAGGTGGGTAGAGGGGAGGATGAGAGCTATGTTGAGGCAATTACAGGAGGCCTCGATGAGGAAGGGACATTTAAGCTACACCTGAAGGAAGAAAAGGTAACATCCATTCAAATTGCTGGGAGAGGAGCACATTTCATGTAGAAAGAACAGCGGGACAGAGGTCGTGGTGTGAAAAAGAATGTGCACAAGTCAGTGGGTCTGTAACTGGACACCAGTGAGCAATGGGAAGCAATGGTGTGACAAGAGCTAGGAAGGCGAGTATAGGTGAGATCACTCAGGGTTTTCAGATTGGGACATTCTCCGGACACTGCTAAAAGGTATATAAACAAGGAGCTAGGGTGAGCAGGATCTATGTTTCAAAATAATCCTGCTTGCTGTATGGAGAATTCATCGAAAGGGGATATCAGTAAAAATAAGAAGACGACCTAGCAGAATATTAGAGTAATCCAAGCAAGAGAGATTTCTAGCTTAGACTGGAGATTTGTCGATGGAGATGTAGATGACTAAATTATGAGAGATGCTTAGGAGGTAGAAATGACAAAACTTGATGAGACTGGAAAGACAGGAACCGTGTATGACTCTTAACTTTCTGCTTCAAATCTGCCTGATAGCTCCATTTACTGAAAAGGAAAAACTAAAGAAGTACGAGGAGTTCCATCTTGATTGGGTCAATTTCATGATACCTTCATGACACCCCAATGGAGATGTTAAATAAGCATTTGATTATATTGATGTGAAGCTGTTATATAAATGAGCCAGAGATGGCCCCTAGGTCATTTATTTCTTCACTGCAGGCTGAGACCCATTAGCTCAAAAGCCCGCCAGAGACAAAATCAAATTTTTACACATCCATTTATTTTTAAAATAGGCCAAACAAGAAGATTTTTTTTAGCCATTTAGAGCCTTCCTGTTTTTGCATTCCCCTGTAAAATTTCATCCCATATCTGCTAGCACTAGATGACCCCAGGGCCATGGAAACTCCAACCCTGGCTGCCCTTCTGAGCTCTCTGACCCAAAGACTGCCTGCCAGGCTGCTGAGCCACAGTTTCTACATACAGAAGCCCCCTCTCCAACCCCCCCCCCCTCAGGACTTCCCCTGTCCTCCTCCCCTTCTGAGCAGCAGCCCTGGGTCAACATCAGTGGACAGACCCCTGCTGTGAGGGATTTTCCCAAAGAATTTACCAAAGCAGCTCCCAATAAAGTTTGTGAGTGCTACTGCCACCTTGTGGTCACATCTTTTTCCTTGATCAGCCACAAAATCCTTGAATACCCCCTAAAGCTCCAAGGAAAGATGTGTCCTCAGGTGTCTCCCTGGATATAAGTAGCATAGAGATGGCACTAAAGGCCTCTGAGTGTCAATGATACTACCTCAAGAGGAGTATACAGAAATAAGGAGGGTTCAGGAGTAAATCTGAAGTTTCAGAATGTGAGATCTAGTAAAGAGGAAAAGCATGCAAATATAACCACTTGGTTAATTCCTACTCATACTCTATCACTCAGGCCAGACACTGGCTCCTTCAGGACAAAACCCTGTCTCTTCCCCATCAAGCCAAGCTGCATTGGAATGACCGCCCTCTTCTCTGCTTCTGTGGTTTTTCTATGTTACTGCTATACCACATATTCTTGGTTAGTATTTGTCTCCACATGAGGCTGTCCTTGAGGCAGAATGTGTGTTCATCTCTAAATTCCAAGGATCTACCACACCACCTGACAGTGCAAAATACAGACTTTCTGACTGAACAGATGAATGAATTGCACAATCTGACTGTATTAGAATGGGTATAGGAAAGGGTCGTGCTGCTAATGTGGTGGCAGAGGGCTTCAAGTGTTTGGGGAACACTAGGACATCTTTTGTTTCCATGATGATGGTATGACTGGCCACTTCTCTTTCTCATTACAAAGTCAGATTCCACTCTTACCCTACATATAAAGATATTGGGACACTGGGCTCCCCAGTGCTGTACCATAGGGACTATGTAGAGATAACAGAATAACATGAAAATATTGTAAGTAATTAGAAAGGCAGCTAATTTCACAAAGACTCAAGCTGGCATGATACAGAAGGCCTTTTTAAAGTATACCTTACAATATCATTATAGTAATTCGGTTTTGCTTCTTTGTATGAAATTTAAAATAAAGAAAAAGTGGCATGTTAGGTCAATTTGTATAAGATCTGAATATGAGTTACCTCTGAGATAATTCTCTGCTCTTAATTGGAACCCCTTTTTGTGATCTCACTGCCATAGCTTTTGATTCTCATTTAGAGGGGCAAGGCTGGTCTCAGAATGCAATGGCGGCATTAGATCATTGCTTCTGTATATTTTTTACTAAGATACATGTACATCATTCACAATTTGGCCTGTGAAAACAAAAACTAATACTAGAGAAGTCTGTGACACACATCACAGACTTTAATGATGTAGAATAAGCACTCATAAATACTTCATAGCAAATAATAAATGAAATGCATAAAAGATGATGGAGGCTAATTGAGTGATATGCGTTTATCTTCACAGAAGGTCTCTAGACACATGGTGGTACAATATCCTCTACTTCCTGAACTATGAAACAGAATCAATTGTAAGACATAGTTAATGAAAGCTTTTCAGTAAAAAAGATAAATAATCAGAAACTTTTTGGATATTGATTATGAGAAGCACCCTGATTTCAAAATTTAAAAAGCGTGTCTTATAAATGATTTTTAAAAACTCTGTGTGTCACAAAAACAGAACTGAATTAATTTCTATGTCAGGGAGAAATAGTTAGCAAATGTTTTAGAATTCAGTATTTAACTTATGATTATATATAACTGTAGATAATTACATGTTAACTTATATAAACATTATGTTTTATTGACTTATTGATATCTGTTGGTGAAAATACTGACTGAGGTTGGTACCTCCTTTGAGATATGAAATAAGTAAAATTTAGACCTAAGTATGAAAATCCCACACACTAATTTATTATCGTTGCTACCAGTAAACATATTTTCATAATGTTTTAGCATTTATAGGATGCTTTCACAATCATTTCTCGGTAATCTTATTTTATCCTTAGATCTATACTCTTAGAGGTTATGAAGATTAGAGGTTGTACATTTGAATACATACCATATATATATATATATATATATATATATATATATATATATATACTCGTTTTCTACGAGCTTTTTCCTGATAAAAGTTAGATACAAAAGAGTCCAAATACCTAATAAATCTTTCTGATTGCATAGGTGATGAAGTGTGTTTTTCTGGAAGGTGTTTTTCTGGTACTGTGATTGTCAAGGAACCTCAGGGACTGTTCTGAACATAGGCAAAAGCCAAATTACAAAGACCATAGTCTTTACAACTTTGTAAGCTCAGGAAATCAGAATAATTATCTTCTTAATGATGGACAGATCAATAATATATACTGAGGCCTCTTTCTATAATTCCCCAGTGCTTTACATTTGCATACCAATAATAATGGCAATATAACTTTTTTTGTTAATAGTTATTTATTTTTGAGAGACAGAGCATGAGAGGGGCAGGGGGAGGGCAGAATTAGAAGAAGGTTCCAGGCTCTGAGCTGTCAGCACAGAGCCTGATGCGAGGTTCAAATTCACGAACTGGGAGATCATGACCCGAGCTGAAGTCGGAAGCTTAACAGACTACACCACCCAGGCACTCCTATAAATTTTTTCTAATATAATAAATGGTCCTGTAGAGGTGAGGAGTTTGTGTATTCTTTTTTTCTTTTTTTTTTTTTTTTTTTTTTTTTTTGGCCCTACCTACTTTGTTTAAATCTAAAAGTGCTCTCTAAACACAAACTATTATACTGCACATGCTGCTCCAAGCGTTTATTTATTGTTCATTATGGAAAAACATACCTCTATCTACAGCACTGTGTGCTCATTTATATAACATTCCTGTACCTGGAAACTACCAAAAGGAAAAATGGCCACTATGTGGAAACATGAATGCTTTCTTGCAGGCTAGGGAATTGACAAGATCATGCCATTACTGAGCAACTAAACAGGTTCCAAGTACTTTACAGGGACTGACTCATTTAATCCTCTCAGCAACTTTAAGAATAGCTGTTATACTATCTCTGTTTTACAAATAAGGAGATTTAGGCTCAGAGAGATTAAATAACTTTCCATAATCATACAACTTGTAGATGTTAAACTGTTCAAGGCACACACACACAAAATATGTGTTTCCTGGAAGAAATATGAGTGCTACCACCATCATAATCATCAGCCTAAAAAGCAGTTCTATTGACATGGGAAATGGGGGTGTTATCAGAGGTTATATAGAGAAAGTAAGGGTGATCCATTATCACATGAGTTGGAAACATAAAGCTAAACTTTTTTTTTCTGACTAATATTTCTGAGCCTTTAATATTATGCTCCATAAGCCTCCAGGGAGGCATGTAGTTTTCCCAACACATCTGACCACCCACCCCCTTCCACATACAATTGCATTCTAGGAAATGCTATGCCAAATCCTAAGGCTATCCATCTCCCATGCCAGAGCTCCATGGACTACTTATTCAAATACATTTCCTTCAAGAAATCTTTCCTATCACCTTCATCCCTACAAGAAATGTCTTTTTAAAATTTTTGAAATGTCTGATACAGTAGTAGTTAATATAAGTTCTAACGATATATATATATGTGTATATATATATATATATATATACATACATATATATATGTATACATACATATGTATATATATATATATATATATATATATATATATATATATATATATATATATAAAAAACACATATATGTCTATATGTATACAGATCAGAATACACACACACCAGAATTTACACATTTAAGTGAACTATCTTTTAAGTGGCCACCATGGGGAGCCATGCATCACCCAAATAATTTTTTAAATTCCTTTGGGGAACTGGCTTTAAAAATACATCTTGGGGCACCCGTGTGGCTTAGTTGGTTGGGCGTCCAACTTCGGCTCAGGTCTTGATCTCACAGCTCATGGGTTCCAGCCCCGCATCAAGCTCTGTGCTAAAGCAGAGCCTGGAGACTGCTTCTAATTCTGTCTCTCTCTCTCTCTCTGCCCCTCCCCAGCTCACACTCTATCTGTCTCTCTCTCTCAAAAATAAAGATTAAAAAAAAGTTTTTAGATAAAGATAAAAAATATAAATAAATAAATAAATAATAAAAATTGAAAACCACATCTTAAGTATCCTCATGATTGTCCTCATCCTTTCAGAAGTGAAGAATTTCTGCAAAGAATTTGTAGCAAAATGAAATTGAGAATGTCAAGTAATGAAATTGATTTTCTTGCAAGACTTACAAATTGGTTCTGAGAACGATGCAAAAGTGGATTAGAACATAGATGTTAGAATATGATGGTACGGTTTAAACACACATAGGCTGATGACACGCCTGCTCTGGGGAAGCAAATGCAACTTGTTACATTATGTGAGGGGTTATATATTTCAGTGCCTCCAAACAAATTAACTATATGAAATCCTTAAGTATATAAGACAATAGTTAACAAAGGAATTAGTGAAAATGAGAACGTGTATGTCCCTCCTTGCAGATAAAAATAAAAACTAAAAAAATTCACTGCAAAAAACAAAAGCTTCTGTTATTGAAGTAAGGGATGGGTAAAGGGAATATCTTCTGTATGAGTCTTTTTTTTTTTTTTAATCTCTTAAGGCATCCTTTGAGTTATATCTGCTAAACCCTAGGACTTCCCAGACATAATAATAGAAAAGTGACTAGGCTTGACTTCAAACAGACCTGATTTTGAATCAGACCATGTATAGATAAGTTACTTAATCTCTCCAAGTCTCACATTTCTCATCCAGCAAGTTATTAAACGGAGAGGATTAAATGTAACAATGTAAAGATGCACTTAAACTAATGACTGTTACAGCCTCAAATAAATGGCAATAATTTATTTAATAATTAGAATTTAAACACCTTAATATTTAAACATGTGGAAACACTGCCTTGCCTTGATCTCTATCTTTGCATAGAATTTTTAGTATTCTTTCTACCAGCCCTTTAACCAATATTTACTAAACATATTCTAAGCACAGAGCATTGTGCCAGAGACTAGGGATACAAAGGTGAAATGAATAAGTTGTGTTCTTAAAATCTTAGGGTTGATTGGAGGGGGTCCTAAGTGGCTTAGTCGGTTAAGCATCCGACTTTGGCTCAGGTCATGATATCACCATTCGTGAGTTTGAGCCCCGCTTCAGGCTCTTTGCTGATAGCTCAGAGCCTGGAGCCTGCTTCGGATTCTGTGTTTCCCTCTCTCTCTGCCCTTTCCCCACTCGTGCTGTGTGTCTCTCTTTCTCTGTCTCTCTCCCTCTCTCTCTCTCAAAAATAAATAAGCATTAAAAAAACAAACAAACTTAGGGTTGATTAAAAAAGTGAAGCTCATACCATGTTGCAATACCAGTGAGAAGAAATAGTCCAAGAAAGATACACATGAAGAGCTGGAAGAACCTTACAGAGAAAGAGGTGGAGTCTGACAGAGACAAGAAAGACTAAAGTTCTATAGGAAGATGAAAGAAGATTTGGAGGGTCTCAAGCTGAAATGTATAGAAAGAGAGGTTTTATGTAATTACAACATTTATAAGCCTAAGAGTGGAGACCCAAAAGTAGAGTATTTTCAGGGAAGTGCAATTTGTTCTGTTGCTTTACAGTTTCAAGTGCTTAAAAGTAGACTCCAGACACATTTGTGAGGCCTGAAATGCTGAGTGAATGGAAGTGGACTTTGTGATACCATTTGTAAGCCACTGCTAGCTTTTGAACATGAGACTGGTCTAAGTGCCATATTTTAGGAAGCCTAATCTAGAACCATCTGATAGTGTGTGTTGAAGAGGAAAAGATTAGAAGCCAAAAGACCACCAGGAAAGATGTTGAAGTAGCCCCCAGGAAAATGGAGGTGCGTAGCTGTCAATAGAAAGAAGGGCATGTTGGTGATTGAAAGCTGGAAGGCTGAAGGACTTATTTGGAAGATGGGTTTCTTTATCAAGCACAAGATTCTAACAGGTTTTATGCTTTGGGGGGGAGGGGGGGGGTTTGGGCATGCTTTTGGAGATAAGGTTAGCAGCTTTTGGATCATCACCTGAAGGAGTTGTAAAGAGGAGCTTGTTTCGGAGAGTGGCAACAAAGATGGAAAGACAAGAATGAGTATGAGAGAAAGACTTGACAACACCAAGTCTAGTGTTCAAATCACACATTCATATGTGTTCTGTCTTTGCCATCTGTCTATAGCATCTGCTACTTGGTAATGTCCACAGCTTCTGTATCGACTTACCTGATCCCTCGTATGTCTGTTAAAGAAAAGTGTTCTTATCATTTCTCTTCCATGACATTAAGGGTGACTGGATCCAGTTCAGCCAGCAAAGACAAAAATGTATTCTTTGCTTTTTACAGGGCTGCTGGCCATTCTCAGCAGAAGAGAGTAAAGTCATCTGGGGGCAGCAGCTGGCTATTATGTTGACACTAACATTCTTCAAGCCAGATAGTTATGAATAATAAAAAGGGGGTCCTTAGAGAAGGATAAAATGCCAGACTGACTTACTAAGCTCCCCATAGTCTTCTGTGCCATCCAAAGGAGTAGGACATTGTGTTACTAGGGCAATGTTTTCACATGTTCAGTTGGCTCCTAAGTGTTGGGTTAAACATTGTAAAATGAAATTTTAGACAAGCCACTGGACTCCCTTAGAATAAATATATAAAATGACTGAAAGATTACTTTCCTATGGTTCTTCTATAGAACTTTATATATCTATTTGAACTTTCAGTGGAAACATTTACACTTACACTGAACTAGAGTGATATTGTATAGTGAACACTACGTAGCCTTCACTCTGCTTCAATAATTATCAACATTTTTTGCCAATTGGTGCCAACTCTTTCATTATCTCTAGTACTTTTTTATTACAATATTTTATTTTATTTAAGTTTATTAATTTATTTTGAGAGAGACAGCATATGCTCAAGCAGGAGAGGAGCAGAGAGAGAGGGAGAGAGAGGATCCCAAGCAGGCTCTGCATTGTCAGCATGGAGCCCAAACACAGGGCTTGATCTCACGAATCATGAGATCATGACCTGAGCCTAATCCAAGAGTCAGACACTTACCCAACTGAACCACCCAGGTGCCCCACATTTCTATCTTTAAAAATCTATTTCTGACATAATGAACACACTTCTGTCATATGATGTCTCCTTAATATCATCCAATACCTATTCTATATGCACATTTCTCCAATTATGTCAAAGATGTTCCTTTGTAGTTAGTTTGGTCAAATCAACATCCAAACATGATTTAGACATCACTTTTAATTATTATGTCTGTAACAGTCCTCCCTTCATTTATTCTTGACATTTATTTATTGGAAAAACACATTTCATTTCATATTTTATAGCCAGGTTGCCACCCTATTTTCTACTTCTAAAGCAAAACCATAATTCATTCAACATCCATTCAACTACTGTATAATGAATAGTTACTATGTACAGGACAGTATACTAGTGAATATGATTCAAAGATGTCTGTAAATCATGGTCCCTACTGCTACAGGGCTTCACAATCTGAAGGAAAAGCAAAAATAATAATGCACAAATATAATGGCAACAACATGTCAGTAGAAGTTAATTAAGCTGTATAAGATGCTATGTTTTAAAGGCAGAGGCAGGATTTAGAAGATAAAAGGATTTTTTTAGGGAAGTTGGCATGTGACATGGATGGTTTCGAACGGCCAGCAATTCAACAGGCATGAGAGAGCTAAAAAGAGAAACTCATCCTATGACTGAAAAACTTGAGGGGAAAGGAAAAAAAAAAGCCTTAGAGGTGGAGGAAGTAAGAAATAGCATTCAAGAGATTATAAGTGAAATAATTCAGCTGATTCAGGACATTTGTGAAAGAGACACAGGTAAGTAGGGGGCAGATTTGGGAAGATTTTGAATGGCAGGCAGATTGCTTGAACACGTCTTCTAGAACAGGGAGACATCAGCTCCACTCATTTTTCTATATATTGGAGACTGTGGGACATGATGTAAACATAGATATTCCATTAGTAAGCAACATGCATCAGCTTATTTCATAAGGAAGCTTAAAAAACTGTTTATGTATTCCAATAGCAATCATTTTCAAATATTTATAGCAAGCTGGCAAGATAATTTAATGTTTTATTTTGCCCAACAGCTAGATGCACTACTTAGAGGAATACAAACAAATTGGAGCTGATTTAACCAACACATACTTCCCAGAAGCTGAGAGACCTTCATGAAGCAAGGATTAATTATTTGTGGCATAGTATACAACAGTAACAACGACAGCTCAACAAATCTACCATAGGAGAAATAGAAGATAACCATTAAGGATAAATATACTAACCCTGAAAACCTCAGACTCTACCATTTTCATCTACTGTGAAAATACAGTAATGTTTGTAATATGTCTTTGTTTTTGCTTATCGACAATAAATATATACTGACCCGTACATTCTCTCTTTACTAGCATAATGCCAATGGATTTTCATCATTAAAAGATCCTCAAATGGATAGTTGAATTTTCAAAGCTTTCAAAGAAAGTATATATTGAGCTTGTAGCTTGGTTGGTAAGTATTTTCTTCTTGCATGCTGATTCTATGTATTGCATATCACATAAATTTTAAAATATTTTTGAGTGTACTCATATACCAGAGTTTGTGCTAGACTTGTGAGGAAATAAAATTCTGCATAAGGTGTTGTCCTGCTATTCCAGAGGCTTATATCCTAATACACATAACTAAACATATACCTATTGAAGTAAAATTATAAGCAGGATTGAAATAGAGGTTTCAAATTGGATTAAGTTAAGGTTTTTCAACAGTAGCACAATTGACATTTTAGACCCGATTATTCTTAGTGGTGGAGAGCTGTCCTGTATTGTGGGATGTTTAGCAGCATCCCTGATTTCTACCCACTAGAGCTATAACACCTTCTTATTAGTGACAACCAAAAATATGTGCAGATATCACCCTTATCTAAAGACTGAAAAATCACCTGTAGTTTTAAACCTCTGTATTAGATGGAAAGTCTCATGTGCGTGTTGTTAATGAAGAGAACTTGCAGTTGGGGAAATCCAGGAAAGTCCATAGAGGGGAGGGTGGCTGGTAGATGTAGGCTGAGAAGAGGAGAGCATTTCAGGAATAGAAGAGATAGTGAGAAAATGGCCAAACTGGAGATGAGAAGCCAAGTGGATAAGTATAAATTATGTTCCAGAGTCACATGCAGCAGTCAGTGTTCAGGAGGTGGTTAATACAGAAAAACTGAGCAAGTAAAAAGCAATCAAATCATGGAGGTCCTTGATTATATGAAATAAAAAGATTCTTTTTCATTTTGTAGGGATGTCATTGGAAAATATAAGTGAAATGAATAAAGCATCATTTGGAAATGTTAAAATGGCAGTTCTGAGCAGAATGATTTGGGCAAATGAGAAAGTCCATTTTAGGTGTGAGACTCAGTTAAGGGCATAATTTGGCAGAAATTGGAGAATGTATTTGTGGGAGATGTATTTCTCAACACTGGATGACAGAAGCAAAACAAGTGAAGAAGTAAATTCAATAGCTCGCTTCTATATTTGATCTCATAAATTGTTGTTGAAATTGTTTTCTCATAATAGAGTTGACACTTCATGACAGAGCTGATTGGCAGATGTGCCCAGATTCTCTGGGATTCCATGAAGTGGAAAGTTGTAACTGATGTCGAAGAGTATAAAGACAAAGACAATATTATTCTCAGAAATAACTCTCTAGTGACATAGAAACTATGAATGAATCTAGGCATTTAAATAATCTTGGCGATGAAAAGTATTCAATTAAAATTCCAAGGCCTATTGGGGCACCTGGGTGGCTTAGTCGGTTGGGCGTCCAACCTCGGCTCAGGTCATGATCTTGCAGTTTGTGAGTTCGGGCCCCAAATTGGGCTCTGTGGTGACAGCTTAGAGCCTGGAGCCTGCTCTGGATTCTGTGTCTCCCTCTCTCTCTGCCCCTCCCCTGCTCTCACTCTGCCTCTCAAAAATAAATAAACATTAAAACAATTTTTTTTTAATTCCAAAGCCTAAAATTTGTCTGCTCAAGTTAATATTCATCCACATGAAGGTTCACACCACACAACCAGACTTTTGAAAGTCTCCTCATTTCTCTCATGCCTTTAGAGAGTTTTGATCGAAGTTTATCTTCATGTCCCCACTTGGAACATGAAATATTAAGACAAGACATAATTCAATTCCATGTGATATGCAACTGTGACACTAGAACCTCAGAAAACCCCATCTAAAGGGTTAAAATACATACTCAGTATTACTCTTGATTCGTAACTACACTGTTCATTTGCTCTGAAAATATTTACTGTGCCTCCGAATAGTAAAAGCTCTTGTGTTCAGATGATACGGTGTTACAAATAGGGAGTAAAGGAAGCAACAAAGAGAAAGGCCTCATTAGTCATCACTCTACCTGCAAGCCCACATCTCCTTCTGTCCTTGCCCAAGTCACCACTGACTTAGATCTGAGAAAGGGACATTTCCTGATGTCACAGAGACCTTCTAGTCTTTGTTTGCCAACAGGCTAGTATTTTCATTGTAGAAGTTCTTAAACTTACCCTATTTGAGATTATGACACCAAAAAATTAAAACGTAGTTGTTGTTTTCTTTTTTAAAAAAGAATATAGATTCAGTAAGAGATTAACTGAATAAGAAGAAATAAGGATTTAGGAAAATCAGTGGAAAAAATTTAATCTCAGGCACAAGAATTTTGAAAAAGCAAACTCTAGTTTCATAAGCAGGGAATTAAATATTGGTGGAAATTGAAGAGAGGGTTTTTGTTTTTTTTCTGGCAGTTAGATATAAAATAGGTAATGATTGGAAGAAACTTGAATAAGTGAGACAAGTTAAGAGACTGAGGCAATAATCCAGATGTTGCTCATTTATCAGAAACAATTTATAAGGATCCTCAGTATTAATGGCACTTTATTAGATACAAATTAATGCTTACTTGAACTCGGGCAGTGACTGCAGAGATGGAAATGATCCTACTGAATATTAATAAAATGATTAAACCAGCTCACTGTCCATGTTTTCATGAAGCCTTTATTCCTACATTTATTAGACTTTACGTATTTGAAATGGATCCACAATTTGGGGATGCTTTCCTAAAATAAACTGCATTAAGAATCATGGGGAGAATTTTGCTGATAGTTGCTGATCAACTGCTTGTAGTCTGTACTGAGATGACATATTTTTTCTGAGTGAAACAGCACCAAGTTGTAAAAATGAGGGGGAGGAGAGTTGGTGGGGAGCAGTGCAACTCCCTCCAAGTTTCATGAAAAGCTCTATTTCTGTCAGTCACCAGATAATTGAAATCCATCCCAATCTTATAAGAATGCTTTTAGTGAGTTGTGACTGTGTTCATTAAACACAATGAATGTGCCAAATGGCCACCATTATTGATCACTTCAGCCCTGTGGCTTCAGACTGGAAATGGTTTTCAAGGGTCCCAAAAGCGATTTCCAATTTTTTTAATTAATTTCATCTGCAGCACTGTGGACTCAACTCATTCCAGCCACATCTGATCTGTACCATCAGGCCACTGGGAGTAACTGCTAATGAATAAAGAAACTGCATTTGAAAGACTTTTTTTTTTTTTTTTTTTGACAGAGAGACTTTTTTAATCCTGTATAATTTAAAATTTACCCGCAATATTAGACAACTCAGTTTTAGTCCCACTTTTGACTTTTGCTTAAAGTATGAATCAAAAAAAAAAATCTGAATGACCCAAGAAATCTAAAAATATGATTGAAAAGTAAAATCTCTCAGTCATTCCTCTAGCTTGTCAACATAATGTTCACCATTTGGAATTTTTGAAGTAATAGTAATTACAATTAGATGCTTTTTCAGTATTTTATAAAATTGTTAAGTGATATAAATGAAATGAGTTTTCTTTTATGTAAGTTCTTTTTGGAAGGATAAAATATTAAACATAATCAGTGATCATATTCATCTATTTTAAATGCTTGATTAATGTAAAAGTATTTCATTCTATGTGTTAATATATACTCTTTGATGAAGAAATGTCCGTGGGCTCCTATTTTTATTTCTTCAATCTTATAGCCAGCAAACATTTGTTGATACAACCGATTTGTGTTAAATGCAGTAAGTACAAGGAACTGGGTATGTGAGGGCATATTAGACGTAGCTCCCCATTTTCAAGGAATTGACAAACTGGGACATGCAGAAAAATGTAAAAAGTGCCGTCACTGAAATGAGTACTTAGAATACATAAGTCAGAATACAAGTTTTGTATCCTTTTTCCAGTATATTTAAAATCCTGACAGCAAGAATCTCAGAATTTTCCTATGAAAATGGCAACATGAACGTGTGGCTTCTATAAACTGTTCAATATCCTCACAGCATCTAAAGAGCTTGAAGAAATCTAAAGTTAACTAGTAGTTTCTTTTATATACATTCATTAAACATTTCCCATACTCTGACATTCCTATGAAATCTTTAAAACCCACCACATTTTATTTGGGGACTATCTTTCTGGGTCAGAATTGTTTTTTTTCCTGTATCTGTTTCTTTCCCAATTTTCTCCTCAATAAGTCTAAAAGCAGTTCTTTTATTTCTCTGATAAATATGATTTATCTGCTTTTGAAAGAAAAAAAAAAGAAACACTGAAAAACCTGTGGTGCATTTTCTGCTTCAGTAAATGGGTCACACTTTGTCAAATTCTGAATATATTAAGCTTTTGTGAAGTTCTGTTTTTCTCAAATACTAGGTTGCTACACTGGATATCAAAGGGTAATTTATTTTGTTCTAAGTAGGCTTTTACTCAGTTCATTTTTTTTTTTTTTACCTCAAATCATGAATACTTCAAACAAGATAACTCAGATAAATTAGAATGTTTAAAGAAGGAGAATATTGGTTTTCATTTATATTTGTGAAATTGCATGCTGCCCTTCATATATGGAGATGATTACTTCAAACTGAGATCTGTAAGATATTTGCTTTGCTAATTTTCTTGTGGCAGTGATGAATTTGATGCAATCCATCCCGAAGAAAAATGGCCCTGTCAGAACGTAGCTTCTACCAACAGGGAGATCAACATTTGCTGTCCTCATAGGGACTGACCCTAAAGCATAGGCACCACCAAATATAACTACATATTAACAAAGGTAGAAAATATGTATAATCAAGAATATGCCTTTTGCTATCAATTGCCTAAACATTTTTGGTTGAATCTGAACATTCACTTTTTGTATCCAAACTATTTTTTTCAATTGTTTATGCTATAACTTTAAGGAAGAACCAATATTCCATCAAACTCTCCCACTAAAATGATAAAATGCAATATGTACATATTCTTTTTTAAATAATTTTTCGATTTTAGAGAGACAGAGCAAGTGGGAGAAGGGGAGAGGGAGAGAGAGAATCTTAAGCAGGCTCTGCACCCAGCAAGGAGCCCAACAACACAGGGCTCAGTCACCATGAGATCATGACTTGAGCTGAAATCAAGAGTCAGATGTTTAACTGACTGAGCCACCCAGGTGCCTTGCAATATGTATACATTCTAATTTAAGACGTATTTTGTTCTAATAATGCACCCAGCATAATGTCTGGAATATCACAAGTGCTCATAAAGTATTTCTTTCCTCTATTTCTCCATATTTATCATGATAAATTATTTTGAGAGGGTTTAATTCTCATACTAGGTCCATTTCAAAGTGCCACATAACACACTTTTTTTTCCTGAAGATCATCTAGCATTAAAATAATATTTACCAATTACCAGGTAATATTAAACTTTATTTCGATTTGCACATTTCTACCAGCCATCCTCAAATTATTTGGTGCCAGTCTTTTCACAAACACAATCATTCCCATTTTCTCTCAGAACATTTTCATAAAGCCAGAAAAACAACACCAGCCCTGTTAGAGGAATAAATGGGCATGTAAGTGGACACTAATACCTACATCTGGCAACCAACTTTTACCTTCTCCATATAATCTATTTCCATATCTCTTTCAAACCCGTATTTACATCCTCAGAGAGTTTCATAGTCTTCAAACCAATTACCAGTTGGGTGCTCCTGTTGATTGATATATGGCTTTCTTTTCTCCTCCAGTTTCAGCCAAATGTCCATTCTTGAGGAAGAAATATTGAAGTAAACTCAGACTCCAGACTCACATTCTGACAATTTGTGCTATCCCCACAACCACCATCCTACAGTGAGGTCTCCACAGCTTCACACAAAAGTGGTTGACATTGCTTACCTCCCGCCTCCAATCACCTTTCACCTGATTGCCCTACTGAAAGAAAGCTTTAGAAGCATTTCCACCATATTGTTGCTCCCAGTTTGAAAACTTAAATGATCTTCCATTTCTATCAAATCAAAATTAACTATGTCCATTTAAGGCCCAATACTAACTCATCTTTGAATGCCACTGATACATTCATTGTCAAAACTCAACAGACAGCCTTGTACACAAAGTCATGAGCACATATATTTGATAATTAAATTTCATTCAGGCACTATTGTCTTGAAAATATTTTCTGACCCTTCCCCCTTGTTCCTGATTTGGGTGAGGTATACCTCCCCTCTCAGTCTACCTCCAGAAAATCCATCAGAAAATGGAACATACTGCATTGTCATTTTTTGCTTATTTGTCTCTATCCTCCATTAGAATGTAAGTTTCTAATGGGCAGAAATATTTCCTATTCATCTTTATAGCTCTAATTAATATCTACCAAAGTATTGACATGTATTGGCAAAGTATTGGCATGCTAAAAAATGAGTATTGAAAGAATGACATTTCCTAAATAAGGTACTACATTTCTGATTCCAAAAACTTACTGATGTATCTCTTCCAGGTAAAATGCTTTCTTTACCTCTTTCTCTTTCTTTCTTTTTCCTACCTCCTAAACTTGGATAAAATTTTACTTCTTTGGAAATAGTCAAATGTTCATCAAAGAAAGGGAGGTATGACTTGAGCTCCCAACTTAAAATAACTTCTTTCTAAAGCAATAGTGCCTCTCACTAAGGAGTTTAAAAAGCCACAGAACCAAAAGACACCAATAGGTAGTATATGCAGAATCCTGACAAAAGGTTTCAGCATTCAACTCAGCCCTAGACACATGCACCAAACTCTAAGATGTCATTCTTTGGGGTAGTTTATATCCCCCATACATACAGCCCAGCTCTTCCCTTTTAGTGATATGATGAAATCCATTCCCTGCTCATCCCTCTTGCCACTGTCTCCTGGCCACTCTCCTCTCTTGCCCAATGTCTAAGGACCCCTAAAACAGAAAACCCACTCCATTGGTACCTATTCTGCACTTCTTCATTTCAGGCATTAGTTCAGAATTGACTCTGCTCTGTAAGTATATACCATATTGTTGCCATAATACAACGCTTTATTGTATGTGAGAAATTTCCCAAGAAGCCTTTCTCAATATGTACCTCTGGTTTGGTTCTAGGTACTTTCCTCCAAAGATAATCCTAGTCACTGCCGACAACATTGGAACCTTCAATAGTCGGAACTGGAGGCCTTCACCAGAAAGCAGTCCTTTAATCATGTTTTTGCTCTTCCTTTCACTCCTGAAATCAACTTTGGTATAAGTATGATCCTCAGTTATCAGACCCTATCATACATCTATGAAATTTGAAAATAAACAGGTGTTTAAAATATGTGCATATGTACATTTCTTTCGTCTGATTTCTTATTAGCTCAGTATAATATTTAACAAGTAGTTCAAAAAACAGGAGTAAGAAAGTAAAAATAAATGAAATTTTCAGTCACTATCTCATTTTATAGACTTGTCATGAGCACACTATGAAAGCACACACGAGTTGTGTGTTTCTACAATGGCAGCTTTATTTCAGTCATAAAGCAAGGTTAACATAATTATGAAGCAGGTTCAGGATTCCAAACTCAATGACATTTCACCACGTGATTAACTTGGCTTCTTACACAGCATACGGAACAGAACACAAGACAAGTACACAACAAACAACATACACAGGGTTAGGAAGATAATGAACTAAACACGAAGTTAGTCTGTGAGCACACAGTTGAGATAGGGCCTCAGTTGGGTCTGAGTGAGCTCTTGGCACTTACTGCTTATTATGTTCAAGCAGTGAAGGATCTCAGTTCTGTTCAGAGATCAACTGGGCAGAGCCTTCGGCGGCAGCTGCTTTTTAAGTGGTCAGACATAGAGGGGTCATGGTTGAAGAGTCTGACAGTTTGCTACAAAAATCCTCCCTTTTTAAGGGGATTTAATCATTCTTGGGCCCCTGCAGACCTCCCGTCTTTCTGCTTGTTGTAAGTTGTAGGGTGTCAGCTGATGCTGGTCTCAATGATACTTCATAGCTTCATTACCCCTAACTGCCTGCATCATTGCTTGACACAGATCCCTGCTTGACATGAGTGACTCCATCTTGCTCTCTACAAGACCATTATATCAATACATAATTTTGCTATCCCTTTGAGCTTTAGGAGTTCATTTTCAAATTCCCTACTGTGTATCTTTAAATGTGTAGTGACCCACAAACCTGTAAATGGTTAAAGAACTATGTGAGGGAAAACATTAACTCACAGGTGTAGGACTACGAAATCACTACAAGATTATATTTGACAAAGCAAGACCTGTAAAAATGTATTTCCACTGACAGTAAGTAAAAATAATGTGGAATCTTATGAGGAAATTTAAAATTTATCTAATAAATTTAGATCTAATACATCTAACATCTAATATTTTTCAGAGTTTTCACTGTCCCTTTTATCTTTATTTTCAAACACATTTGTCTTCATTCACAGACTGGACGTGCTGTACTTTAAAATTCAGCTTTATAACACCCTAGTTTTTCAGTATTATTGTTGATCAGTCAGTTTCAGAACATATAAAGCTCTTTAAAACAAATGTAGACCTAATGCCCCAGAACCCACTTGCCCAAAAGGTTTAATAAACTCCCTCCAGTCATTTTCAGATTTGATTTTTTTTTTTAAGTTGTGTTTTTCTCACAAAAAGGCCATTGCTTCTCAAGGTGTGTCCCTATTGAATGTGTATATTCAATATATGTGTATATTTTTGATTAGTGAGAATGGAATCTTGTTTTTCTTCTCTTTGTCGCAAAATAACAAAGAATACCAAAATTTAGTCTTCAGTTATATATGGGCATGCAGGTGATGTAAGAAGATATGCCAAAGTCAGGACTGCAAAATTGCCTACAAACACTGTAAAATAAAGTCTGGAGCATGATTCCTTGCCTGTTTAGAAACAGCAAGGGCTACCCTATTATCCATGTAAGTGTATTTTTAGCTAGGTTCCTTGGTGGAAAATGTGACCCTTTGCTGACTTTGGAGTGGATTCCGGTGAGAAAAGTTCATATTAGAACAACCAAGTGAAAATTCACACATGCCCTATTGAAGGACAACAAACAAATATTAGTTTCTCTGTAATTCCGGCTACAAGGAGGGCCATATGGACAATATTACCTCTAATATTGCAGACATTAAAATTTGGGTTGATTAGAACACCTTCAGAATTAGTAGCTAAGGTATTTTCCCATTTTCATTGTTTTTACAGATCAGACTTGACTGCCTGTGCTGATTAGACAGAACAAAGGAAAAGCTATAGGAAAACTGGAAATCTTATGCACTTTTACATGCATTAGTCCTTGAGATCTAAAACATATTACATTTACCTTTTTAAAAAGGCCATGGTATGGTTTTTAAAAGAACCTGGAATAATATAAAATCCCAGGTGGTCTAGACAAAGATCCAAATTAGAACTGCATACAATACACACAATATGCATACAATGTGTGCTAAGAGAATTCAGAAGTACAGCAATCCCTGGGGAAGGGAGTCCAAGAAGGCTCATGGAGGTGGTATTTAGACAAGTAGAGAAGGAAAAAGAGCATTTCAGACATGCAGTTTGTTCAGTGGAATGGAGATGGACCCATATTGTTTAGGAGCAAATAATTGGGTTGGGACAAAGGATTCCTTTATGAAAGTAAGAAACTACAGAATTGAAGAGATGTGTAGGGACCAACATGTGGGGTTCCTTAGAGCAATGGAGTTTGAATAGCAGGGAGATATTTATTCAACAAATAAATGAGCCCCTGCTATGTGAGAGGTATTGCAGTGGGCATTAAACAGATATCTCTGAAAAAGGGGTTTGAGCTTGAGGAAAAGGCAAGTGAGACAAATTTGACTGAACAATGCAGAAAAGACTACAATGAGGATAGGCCAGATTAAGTTGTATTGAATTAGCCGAAGGAAAAAGGGATACACATGTGATAAGAGAACAGGAAATGAAGGAGATGCAAATGAATAATGTTATGAAATAAGAAATTGGACTGAATGGTAGATAATATGGGAGGAAGATTAGAAAGTTCAGCAGATAAACTGGCTGAAAGTAGATTATGCTTTAGGATTCGCTATTAAAGGAAATTATGCTTTAGGACTTAAAGAATGTGCAATGCAGTTCTGATGCTAACAATCCAAATTAGGTCAGACTGGACAGGTTAAGCACATAGCCCCACAGGTTAAGGGCACAGCCCCCCACAAGGCTGCTCCCACTTTAGCCACAAGCTTTAGGGTTCCCAAGCTATCCATACTTGGGACCAAGTGGCTACAAATTTGGAGGTGCCCAGTATCCCTTCTGGTTTGATAATTCACTAGAATGATTCACAGGATTCAGGAAAGTGCTAGTTTTATTATAAAGGATAAAATTTAGGACAAGCTAAATGAAGAAACCTAAAGGAAGATGTGGGAGTTCCCAATCATGAAGGTTCTGTGTCCTCAAGATGTATCAGCCTTTCAGGATATTGATGAGAGTCAGCAGCTCAGGAAGCTGAACTGAGCATCACTGTACATGATTTTTTTTTTTTTTAATTGGAGTTTCATTACATAGGCATGATTGGCTAAATCATTGGCTATAAAATTGAACTTCATCTCTAACCCTCTTTCTCTCCCCAGAGATCAGGCTGATATCACAGGATTCAAAGCCCCAAACCTCTATTTACATGACTGCTCTTTACTGCCTGGCCGGCCCCCATCCAGACTCATCTGGTTAGCATAAATTATATAAAGGCACTTCAGGAGCTATCTCATTAGCATAAACTCAGGCATGGATAAAGAGCCCCACCTTAAAGAACAAAGACACTGTTATCTTGAGAAAGCCAAGGATTTAGAGGATAGGATCCCTCTCAAGAACCAGAGACAAAGGCCAGCCACATTCTTCACTACACAACAGAATGAATTGAAAGTAACTCTAGGCTCTTTTAGGTGGGATCTGGCAGTTGAAATTCCAAAACAAACTGGAGAGAAAGAAAAGAGGACTAGAGTTGTGACTTTGGTCACAAAGAATCCCATGGTATAGTTCAGGGTTCACAGCTACTCAGCAAGGTCTACAGTCCTTGTCAAGAGGATATTTATGGGAAAAGCAACCCAAACAATCACAGCATATTTTTCTAAAGAAAACAACCCTAAGTCTGATACTTTAGCTGATAACATTAGTTTGAATAGAAACTAATTCTTGCATCTTATTTTTTAACCAGATGTCTAAAATATGTATCTTTTACAAGCATATATAAAACAAATCCCTAAAGAAATTGTGATCTTAAAAAATATATAAATCTAAAATTGACATAGCAGTGACTTCAACTTTTTTTTTTAATGTTATTTATTTTGAGAGAGACAGAGTACCAGCGGAAGAGGGGCAGAGAGAGGGAGAGAATCTGAAGAGCTGTTAGCACAGAGCTCGTTGTGGGGCTCAAACTCACAAACCAGGAGATCATGACCTGAGCCGAAGTTGATGTAACAGTGACTTAAAATACTTCATTTTTATTACACAAATGCAAAAGTCATGAGGTCAGCATTATTAATACCACTTTATTTTGTGCATTGCATACCAGCATAAACTTAGCTGTAATTACTCTCTTTTGACATGTCCTCAGTTCAATTCATTGCCACAGATTACTGCAGTTATCAGCTAAGAAGTAGAACAACCAACCCAGTCCCTATACTTGGAACAATACCTACATGCATTTGCCTTTGAGGATGATTGTATCCAAAAGCATTATCTTTCCTCTTATTCAGTGACAGTGGCACAAACAAAAACTATGTGAAAGATTTTTTTTCCATTTCAACTCTTTATTATTCAGTTTTAGAATGATAAGAAATGGATTCCAGAAAGAATATGCCTTACTTAAAAGATATTCATGAGCAGAAAAGGGATATATTATAAAATACACTATATTTGGATTTTGCTTCTTTATACTTCTATAATAGATTATGGACATAGCAAATAGTATAAAAGAATATTTGTTATTTTGAATTAGTAAATATGGTACAATGTATTTTTTAACGTAATCAAATCTTATATGCATGCAAAATATTCACTCCTCTGTGGCTTAAGAAATAAGCAATTTCTATAACATATTAAAAATATACACTGACTGATAAGGAGTTAAAAATTTTTGAGTGCTTAGTTTGAATCACAATGATTAGACTTCCATAGGCAGCATTATCTAATGTCTCAGTTTCATTCCTATGAGAAGTAGAAGCCAAGAATTAGATGTGCAAGTGATTTGCTGGGAGAAATGCCTACAAAGGATAAAGGGAAGGAGCAAGATCAGGAACAGCCTTCAGATTCTGGTGCAGGTCTGACATCTGAGAAAGGAGAGAAGGAAAGAAGAAAGGTTGGGTAGGGGTGTAGTACAGCATCAAAGCAAAAAACTGCCTATAAGTAGAGTGTTACATCAGGTGAGAATTACCTGACTGTTGTACTCAGTTATGGATTTGGGGCAGCCCAGGAGAGCATGGGATTTACATGAACCAGTACTGGAATGGATCCTAAAAGTATAGCCACTAGAGGCCATTTGCCAACTACTCTTCTTACAACAAGTTTCCTAGAAGGGATATCTGAGTGGTATACCTCCATGGCCACCACAGTCCACTCCTTGCATGTCTGATAAAGTCTCTCTGCCACAGATTTTCAGAAAGTATCCCTTCATTCCTGTGGATCTCTCTTCCTGAGAGAAAACTTAAAAGTGGGATATTAGGAGGAGAAATTGTAGCCCTGTCTCTGCAGTTAGTGTTTGAGTAATAATTGTAGGTCTTGCTGGTTTACTGGGTGATATAACCAAAAACTCATTCTTGAGGATTCTGAGCTGTAGGCAATCATATACTTTCTCAGAGTAGGATTGCTCAGACTAGGATGTCCATTCACTATTAAAACTGAATAAGAGAATATCACAGGATATCAGAGTGAAGTGAATTACTTGGATTCCAGACATATTCCTCTCTGCCTCCCTCATGGAAATAGTAGCCTTATATCATTCTGGAAAGCAGATCCATTACTCCTGCAAATTACCTGGTATTTTCTGGCCAAATTTGTCTAAACTGCCTAGGTGGCAGCTGTAGCTTTTAGTTTAATGGGATTTCTGCTGTTTTCCTTGGCAAGAGTTTGCCCCTTTGCAGACAAGGATGTCTAATGGAAAGTCCCACAGTGGGTCATTAGGAGTAACAGTAGCCAGTAAGTGGCACCATTCCTTTCCAACCTCTTGGCTCTTGGGCCCAAACATTCCTCCTGTTTAGACCTCTGACTTAGTGTATATTATGTCCTGACGTATGGCAACACCTCTTCACATAGTACTGCCATCAAGCTGGCTCTCCAGTAAAAGGCCATTCCAATATTCTGTAAGAAGACCTGCCTCTGAATGGTGTGGTACGTGATCCAATCAGTGGATCCATTCCTACACGGTTTCTCTGTTGGATGGTGCTGTGAAGGATTCAATGCCTATGTATCAGACTTTTAGTAAACCTCCACGTAATGGTGCTAACTAAATCTTTGTTGGAAGGAAAGTCAAATTCATAAGAGTACCTGTATTCATAATAGGTATCTATCCCTGTGAGAGTGAATTCTGGCCTTTATAGGATGGAGTATCTCCAGTGTTACTAAATTGTTAACAAGTTTTTACTTGATATCTGTTTCTGGGTGATCAGACCTCCAGATGTGGCAGTAGCTGGATCAGCCTTGGGAATCCATGCTGCAGAGCCAATTGTAGCCTCCACCTCTGCCACTGTAACTATTCTATTCATATGTCCATTATGCCAGTTCTGGGGTGGTTGATGACAAAAGCTGGCTATAGTCACTAGCTAAATCATTTTGCTAGGTATACAGTACCTCTGCAATGGAAAATGATTTGCTGTGGGCATTGACTTAGGATACAAAAATCTCTAAACCTTTGCCTCCCTACCATATGACTTTCCACATATTTCCCCTCCAGACTGCCTTGTCTTCACTACTCTAATCCTTTTATTTTCCAGTCCTAGGTCATTGGTCCCCAGGAATCTGTGTATATTTTCACCTCAGGTCACTCTTCTTTCCCCATAAAGAAGTAACTATGTACACTTCTTGCAGCTCCACCCATGAGGAAAGATTATCTTCTCCACTGAATTTCTAAATCACCCCTGAATGTTACTATAATGCAGTCAACATCTATTTTCAGCTTATATCCACATACAAATTAACCTATCCAAAAGTCAAACTCAGGATTTTTTTTCTCTTTTTTCAGGTGGTCATTTGGAATCCCAACATCTGACCCAAACCCCCACCCTCAGGCCTTTAGGTGTAAGCTGGGGTGGGTGTGTGGGGGGGTCACTGCTGCAACTGTGGAGGGTGACATGGTGGTTTGGGATACCTGCTCATGAATCATACTCATGTCCTCTAGTCCTTCTGAGGCTCATTCAAGATATACTATTTCCATCTTCTGATAGAATGCTAACGGACATGCTCAGTTTTATGATTTGGTGGGTGCAAGAAAGCCCAGTAACAATGAGTAGTTCTGAATGCATAGTCACTTGTTAGACCATGGACAAGAGTTCTGTCTCTGCCAGGGCTCAGTAACATAGCAGGAGTGGTTTCTCAAAAGGCATATACTCCTTTGCTGCAGATGGTATTGCCTTGTTCCAGAACCCAAGGGGTCTGTGTTGTAATTTTCCCACTAGGGCTTATAAGCCCCACACTGCATCATTATCCATTACTGACAAGTCCTACACTATAGGATCTGCTCCAGAGACCGAAGGAATCTTCACAGTCTACACTTGCTCCACTGTTACAGCATCCTTCCTCATTTTTGCCTTCTTCTGTGTGTAAATGTTAATCTCCTCCCTTATTTATTGTCCATCTGTTCTGCCCCTAGAAATGCCACTAACCATCCCCATACCCTTTGCAAATCAAGGTCCCATGGCTGTCAGTCATCCTTGCCAGTCATTCTAGTAACTGTGATACCCTAGTTTCAGGCAGTTAAGAACTTCCAAATGGGCTCTATTCTCTCAAGCCCCATTATTCCCTTTGCTCTTTTTGAACCCCATTCTGTGAGTACTTCTTCTATCATCATCTCTGGCCTGCAGAGGAGAGCCACCATTGAAGTTCTTAGTGATGCTGATGCTCCCATCATTGGCACATATTTTTTTTTTTTCTTTTTGGTAAAGACTTAATTTTTTTAGAGCAGTTTTAGGTTCACAACAAAATTGAGAGGAAGGCACAGAAATTTCCCATATAGTCCCTGCCCCTACACATGTATACCCTCCCCCATTATCAACATCACTCACCAGACAGGTATATTTGTTACCAAGGATGAACCTATACTGACATGCCATAATCACCCACCATGGACGCATTCTTGACACCTTAATGAACGATGTGTCCTTTAGGATCTTTCATGCAACAAAATCCTCTGGTTGGTCTTTTGGTCTTACATAATATATTCATTCATTCCAGCATGCTCTCTTCTCTGAGTATTCATTTTATTCATTATCTTATCTTATCTTATCTTATCTTATCTTATCCCCTGGGATCCTTGTTAAATAGTGTTAAATCCTATGTTCCAAGAAAGACATGCAAGTCACTGAATTCTTGCGTATTTAGACTTACATTCCAACCTACTTGATCAATCTGCCTCAAAATCCAATCCATTCCCTTGGATTCAGCTGGTACATGCTGACCAATCTTATAGCTTTTTTGGACATAAAATCTTTCATCCATTACCAGGCTTAGCTCATCTCCATTCCTATTATACTGAGAAGTAACCCAAGTTATTGGCCTAGAAGCCAGGAGAGGATGTGGGCTTCACTTCAAGGGGCATCTGTTGCTTTGCGGGAGATCTTCATGGTGTCTTTACTGATGCAGACGTGCTATCCCTTAATAGAAAGGGATGGTTTCAGGGCACCTGGCTGGCTCAGTCAGTAAAGCATGCTACTCCTAATCTCAAGATCATGAGTTCAAGCCCCATGTTAGGAGTAGAGATTACTAAGAAAAGAAAAGAAAGGCAAAGTTTCTCTTGAAGAGATACCTAAGTCTCACAGCCCCATGGCTACCACATTTATTTTAATCTTTGAGGTAACTATTATTATTTCTAATTTGCAATGATGAAATTTAGCTCAGAGCCATTGACTAACTTTACAGAACCACACATCCTATAAATAGCAGAGCTGGAACGATAATTCAAAACTGTCTGGTTCCAGAGCCATGTTGCCTCTCCAATAACAGACTATAATGACTAACACTCTGGTTCATTATAAGAACCTTGGAAAGAATAGATACTGTCTTAAATGAATAACATATATGAGATCTCAAAAGAATCAATAATATTACTAATAAAATAAGCCTTTGAGTCTATTTGTATAGTCACTAGTAGAAAAAATGAGAAATTAAAAAAATAATTACCAAAGTAGGTAAGAAAGAATGAAGCAAACTTCTCAAAGTATAAATTTTTAAACAGTTTTGGCTTTTGATATATATAACTATAGTGTGTAATTTTTAAATTAAGCAGTTTCTTAAAATTGAAAACAAAACCCCAAATCAAAAAATAATACTACTTTGGGGGGGGGGGGTGGCTAGAAAGAGCCAACAGCAATGGAATGAATGTAGCAATGATTTTTTATAAGTGACCCATAATCATTATATGTTTGATATTTACAACAAACTTTGCACAGTAATCATATTAAAGAGACTGGAGGTCTTAATACAAAATGACTGACTTTGATTAAAACTACGATATTTTTTGAATCGCAAATTGAAAAAATTTAGCTCACTTACTCTTCAGCACTATAAAAGAAAAATAACTGAATTCCTTAAGGACAGAGAAAATGTTTGTTCAGTGTGCTGCTGAAAATGACATAGCATAAAACAAAACAGGCAAAAGCCTCTGCCTTTATGGAACTTATATTCTAGAGAAACCAACAATAAATACACATAAACAATTAAGGTAAGGGATTAAAGAAAAAGCTGTATGTGTAAAAAGAATGGGAGGCGCGCCTGGGTGGCTCAGTCGGTTAAGTGGCCGACTTCGGCCCAGGTCACGATCTCACGGTTCGTGGGTTCGAGCCCCACGTCAGGCTCTGTGCTGACAGCTCAGAGCCTGCAGCCTGTTTTGGAGTCTGTGTCTCCCTCTCTCTGACCCTCCACTGTTCATGCTTTGTCTCTCTCTGTCTCAAAAATAAATAAACGTTAAAAAAAAAAAAAAAAAAAGAATGGGAATCAGTTATATAAAGGTCAACAGATGACCAATGAAGGAGCTACAACTTCCTGAGGGGTGAGGTATACCTCAAAGGTTTAACCACATTAAGGCCAGTAATTGTCTAGCAGAAAAATGTCACATGAAAATTAAAGTATTTTAAAAATTCCTTTAAAAACCATTCTCTTCCCTGAAAACTGCCCATATTATACATGTGGCCTAACAAATATTCCATGTATAATGGTAGACTGAATTCTAGAACTTCTAGGTATCAAGCAGACCACCACATGACAAAACGATTTCTCAAAGGCACAGCCCCTGATAGGATGGGTCTCAAAATAGTGATTCACCAATGGAGGTGTCAACATTTGTTAATGGATTAATTTGGGAGCATCTATAGGAAATATTTGCCTTCAAACATGTTGTAATTGCTAACAGAATGTCATCATTATTATTGTGACTTTCTACGCAGGTTCAATTTTCTTCCTTATTCTATTCTATTCTATTTTGTTTTTGCTTTTGCTTTTGTGTCTTGTTTTGTTTTTACTTTTCAGGGTTTTTTTGACTTTTTTTTTTTTTAGTTTAAATTCAAGTTAGTTAACATATCGTGTAGTATTGGTTTCATGAGCAGAATTCAGTGATTCATCACTTACATACAACACCCAGTGCTCATCCCTACAGGTGCCCTCCTAATGCTCATCACACACTTAGCCCATCCCCCACCCCCTTCAGCAACCCTCCAGCAACCCACCAGCAATGCTCAATTTGTTCTCTGTATTTAAAAATTTCATGGTTTAAAAACTCCCTCTGTGTTTTTGTCTTATTTTTCCTTCCCCTTCCCTATGTTCATCTGTTTCTTTCTTAAAGTCCACATGAGTGAAATCATATGATATTTGTCTTTCTCTGACTTACTTCGCTGTCATAATATACTCTAGTTCCATCCACGTTGTTGGATGGCAAGATCCATGGATGTTGCAAATGGCAAGATTTCATTCTTTTTGATTGCTAAGTAATATTCCTTTGTATTCATATACCACCTCTTTATCCATTCATCAGTTGATGGGCATCTGGGCTCCTTCCATAATTTGACTGTGGTTGATAGTGCTGCTATAAACATTGGGTGCATTTGTCCCTTCAAATCAACATTTTGGTATCCTCTGGGTAAATACTTAGTTGTGCAATTGCTGGGTCATAGGGCAGTTCTATCTTTAACTTTTGAGGAACCTCCATACTGTTTCCAAAGTGGCTGTACCAGTTTGCATTCCCACCAACTGTGCAAAAGGATTTCCCCTTCTCTGCATCCCCACCAACATCTGTTGTTTCCTGAGTTGCTAATTTTAGCCATTCTGACAGGTGTGAGATGGTAACTCATTGTGGTTTTGATTTGCATTTCCCTGATGATGAGTGATGTTGAGCATCTTTTCTGTGTGTGTGTTAGCCATCTGGATGTCTTCTTTGGAAAGGTGTCTATTCATGTCTCCTGCCCATTTCTTCACTGGATTATTTATTTTTGGGGTGTTGAGTTTGATAAATTCTTTATAGATTTTGGAAATTCCTTCCCAATTTTAAAAACTCATCTGTATCCATGTGGAGAACAACTTGAAATGAAACTGTATGAAAACCATGGAAAGAATAAGAAAATAAATGGCAAATTGATTTGAAATAGTGTTAAATTTTTTTGGAAAAGATGGAAATTTGGGGAAAAAGTTAAGATTTATTGCTTATCTTTTTGTCTTCAATTTCATATGATATTCTTGAAAATCCCAAGGTTAAGCAAAAACAGTGACATTTTCTTAATTATTTCTAGGAAATATGTGGAAGTTAATGATTACCTACTGTCTAGACACAGACAAACACTTCTCCAAACAAATTCAATTTTATTTGTGCTTTTGTAAGTTATTAGCATTCATTTGGGTACAGTTTTTTGTTAAATTACTTTACTTAATGAGGTGTGCTATGAACATGATATTGCTGACACAAGATACTCAAAAATAGATAAAAAAAATCAGAGTTTACTTCAGTTAATAAGCTTTCAGAACAAAATAAATTAACATTCTTCTTAATTTGTATTTTTAATATTTAATTCTAATCACACACTCTGGCTGCCTAACATATCAAAATAAATGTGGTTTGTAAGATACCGAAATGTTATCAAGCATTGCTACAACAAAATATTCAGAAGTAATTACTTTAATAATAGGTAGTGTTTTCGAAAGAAAATCATCAAAATAAGATGATGGTTGAGGGAATGAAATAGATAATCTGGATGAAAGCATAGCTATCCTTCAAAATCAATATCCAGAATATATGCAGACAGCCACACTGATCACTGAGAAGGCTGAAGTGAATCAATTTTTCATGCATCAGTCTTTAAATTCCAGTAGAGTGACTACAGTTTAAAGTGTGGTCTGAAAATAGTTTTACTGTTTCCAAATTTAAAACAAAACCCAACAATTACATATGTCTAAATAGATAAGTTTATTTTAAATGTATTTTTCAATCCCAGTAGTCCAATTATTTCTGGTGAAAATACTTAATTGCTTCACATCTGCATCCAAATTCTCATCTCTCTTGTTTTGACATGGGCTTCAACTAGCACTAAGTATCAGCTGTGATCTATTTCCTATTTACTGTATACATAAAAAAGAAAAACAGGGGTGCCTGGTTGAGTTGGTTGGTTGAGAGTCCAATTCTTGATTTCAGCCCAGGTCATGATCCCAGTCATGGGATCAAGCCTCATGTCAGGATCTGCACTGAGCATGGATCTGGCTTAAGATTCTCTTTCTATCCCTGTGCCCCTCTTCCCTGCTTGTGCTCTCTCTAAAATGAATGAATGAATGAATGAATGAATGAATGAATGAATAAAATAAACAGCTACTCAATAAAATAACTTGTCCCTAAGAATTACAATGGTCATCATAACATTGATGGTTTTAGTAGGTTCAGATCTAGCCTAATAAAGAGATTTTTCCTAAATGTTTTAAAGTTTTCTCCACCTACATTGGGAAGTCAGGGAGGAAAGCTCAACTGGAGAATGCAAGTAGCTGGTCTGCTCTATGCCTGGTATTAAAACTAAGCTAGCTGGGGCACATGGGTGGCTCACTCGGTTAAGTGTCTGACTTCAGCTCCAGTCATGATCCCACAGCTTGGGATCAAGCCCTACATCAGGCTCTGTGCTGACAGCTCAGAGCCGGGAGCCTGCTTTGGATTCTGTGACTCCCTCTCTCTCTGCCCCTTCCCCACTCACACTCTGTCTCTCTCTCTCTCAAATACAAACATTAAAAAAAAAAATAAGCTAGCTAACCAGACTTTGTAAGACATAAGACAATTGACTCTTTAGACTTCAGTCTTCTCATTAATATGCTTTTCATGAGGTGTGTTAGGATCAAGCAAAATGAAATAACAGGTGACATTGTACATGTTTGATGTATGTAAGCCTATCACTCATATTTGGCCTTAGCAAATGCCAAGGGTCCATTCTAGTGTATCAGTCAAATTAACTAAGTCACTTAATCAACTACGAATATTACAAAAATAGCTTAGGCTATGAATGGTTTAGAATCTAATAATATTTCATACATATTCTGTCATCTCATAACTAAAATGTAAACATTCTTACTATAGGATCGTCATATCCCATTCTTCTAGCTAATTGCTCCCCAATAATCCTTCCCTCAACCCCACACACATGGCCATTGAGTTCAAGATGAAATATTTCAATAGTTTTAAAATATAATGTGTCCTAATATTCCAGAAAGGCATTCAAATGGGGAAGCTTTAGTGTATTTCAAAGCAAACAGTATCTTGGTCAGATTTTTAAGTCATCAGTTTTTTGCACCTAAATCTCTCATGCTCATCCTATCCATTGCTGCCCAATGTTTCTTCTGCTAGTACAGTGGACACAGGAACATAAACATTTTTCTATAGCCACTTTCTTTCAGGAAGAAAATGCCATTTTTAAAAAATGTTTGTTTGTGAGAGAGAGAGAGAGAGCACGCACACAAACAGAGGAGGGAGAAAGAGAATCTGAAGCAGGCTCTAGGCTCCAAGCTGTCAGAGCAGAACCCAACGTGGGGCTCAAATTCACCAACTGTGAGATCATGACCTGAGCCAAAGTCAGAAGCTCAAAAGACTGAGCCACCCAGGCACCCCAGGAAGAAAATGCCATTTTGAGACAGACTATAATCTATTCGACTCAGGATTTTGTCTCCTTCTCTCACTCACTCACTCTCTCTCTTTCTCTCTCTTTTAGGATTCTGTCTCTTAACAGAAGTAAAAGTGACATTTAGAGGGAAAAAAAAATGACTACTATCCTTCATAATAAACCTGGAACAACCCTATATGTACTTTTCATAGATTTTTATGGATTGGTCAACGTTAAGTCTGTCCAACTGACATTATAAATACTTATAAAGATGGAACAGCAAAGCTAGACAGATTTGGACCATTCCTCTGATTTCATTCTTTGGTAGGTAGGTATTGTGTGTAGGATATTATCAATCAATAACATCTAGGGATTCAGTGATTCCCCCCCAAAAAAGAAGATATCTCACTTTAGAAACGGGAATGGATGGACCATAGTCTGTCAACAACACTATTGCTTGTTTCTTCATTTGTTTTTAGTTCTGAATTTTCATGTTTTTAAATTGTGAATGATATTCACCTATAATATTTCAAATAATATAAGCAAAGGAGAAGGCTCAGAAGAGTCTTGGTTAGGTGAAGTTTACCAAATAATAATATATACTGAATTATTACTATGAGCTATGAACTGTTATCTGCAGTAACTCATTTAATATTGAAATAAAGCATATGAAGTATTTTATTATTGTGGTTGTCATTCCCATTTTGAAGATGAGAAAACTGAGGTTCTCCCAGGCTAAAGTTCACAAAGCTACAATGTCACAGAGCTAATATCCAAACCAAGGTCATGCTGTCTCTGAAGCATAAGCTCTTAACACAGACACAAAATCCTGAGTTCATGATTTTAAAACAAAACAAAAACTTCATTGTACACTTTTGAGACAATAAAGGAATCTGATACTCACAATGATACCTCTATGTCGAATGAAAATGTTGGGAGACTAAGTGGTCCCCATCTCACCATTCCTTGTGTCTATATGTAACCTAGAATGTCTTTATTGGTCAAGATAATTTAAGTCCTACCCTGAGAGACTGGACAGGAAGGCACTGAGAAGATGAAACTATTATCATTCCACAGATTAAAGCATTATATTTAATCAGAGGAAATAAAGATAAAACTCCTTCATCTTGTAGTGAATTGAGACTGTCACACTAGGAGATCTTTAGAAACGTTATTAACCCTAGCAAGGACATTGAGGAAAAAGCAGATTGCAGATCTATTCTGATAATCATCATGGCAGGCAAATGAACAGCTGAGTCAGCCCAATTACTTATGTTATCACTAGAATCAATAATCATTACTGTCTGTCTGCTTCCCATTCACCATCCCACTACCATGGGAGATTACAGGAAAGAGGTCACAACATGTTTAGTAAATAAACACAGCAAAGTGACTTTAAATCCTGACTTTATTCTTTTTAAAATTTTTTTAATGTTTACTTATTTTTGAAAGAAAGAGAGAGAGAGACATACACAGCGTGAGTGGGGGAGGGGAAGAGAGACAGAGAGGGAGACACAGAATCTGAAGCAGGCTCCAGGCTCTGGGCTGTCAGCACAGAGCCCAACATGGGTCTCAAATCCACAAACCGTGAGATCATGACCTGAGCCAAAGTCGGACGCTCAACAGACTGAGCCAACCAGGTGCCCCCTTTAATTTTATTCTTAATATGTGATTATAGGCAAGCTACGACCTGGGAGCTTCGGTCTCTCATGTCTAAAATGGAACTATGGTACTATTGAAGAAGTGAATGAAATAATGCATCTTAAGGTGGGTGGCAAGCACTGTTTCTGGGTTAAAATACTTCTGATTTGAATCAAAACTAATTGGAGTATAAATTTCCTTTATTACTTTTGGTCAAGTTGATGAATTAGCTACCCTTAATCTAGTATACAAAAAGATGACCCAAAACATCATGTGGTAACTTGTTTGAGTAGAAAAAAACCAAATACTGCTGTCTGCTCATTTGTTTGCAAGTTCAAGGGAAGAGTTTATACCATGGGTCTGTGGAATGCCAAACACCTTCTGGTGGCAATAGTTTTCCTCTAGTTCTTTGTGACATGAATTTGCATTATCCAGTAGAATTAATACTGACAAAGTCAAACAACATCTTTATGTAGAGTTAAAAACATTAAAAAATAAACACACTGAGGGTTTCTTATAACTAAAGAAAGTAAGAGTGTAGTGACTTTACAAAGATAATAGTAAGGAGTGGGTATAAGAAAAACAGGAAGAAATGTAGAAGAGTGAGAAATGCCTCAGCCTGACAGATAGGAGAACCTGACTCCTCATCTCAGTGCTGTAATGATTGGTATGTGATTTTGCACAACTAATGTAATGTCCCTGGAACACAGCTGCCGTATCTAAACAATGAGTGAAACAAACTCTCTAGGTTGAGTCCCAAAGACTTAAAGCACCCTAAGAGTCTGTTAAGTGTTGATAAAGAGCTACTGTAAAATTAAATGTTACCAACCATGGACATTCACTCACTTAAGCATCCAGAAAACATTAATTGAGCAACTATTGTCAGACATTATTTCAGGAAGGGAGGTTACAGCAGGAAATACAGGGAATACCTTGGAGGTATTGTGGTTTTTGTCCCAGACTCCCGTAGTAAAGAAAAGCAAGTATCACAATACAGTCAAATAAATATTTTGGTTTCCCAGAGCACGTAAAACTTATGTTTACACTACGCCGTAGTCTATTAAGTGTGAAATAGCATCATTTCTAAAAAACATGAACTTACCTTAGTTGAAAAATACTTTATTGCTAAAAAATACTAACCATCATCTGAGCTTTCAGTGAGTGATCACTGATCACACAGAACCATAACAAATGGAATAATAGTGAAAAAGTTTGAAACATGGCAAGAATTACCAAAATGTGACACAGAGACACCAAGTGAGTTAATGGAAAAGGGTACCAAGGGCCTTGCTCAGTACAGGGTTGCCACAATCCCTCAATTTATAACAAATGCATTATCTTTGAAGGGCAATAAAGTGAAACACAGTAAAACAAGGTATGCCTATAAGCCAGATAAAGTTCCTGTCCTCATGACCCTTATATTCTAGAGGAGGAAATAAAAAGAAACAATGAACAAATAGGCAAAAACCTACATTTTAGATTGCTTTAGACTGCTTTACCTATGGGAAGGAGATAACGTGGCAGTGGTAACTGTAATATTTAGGTCCATAAAAATGGAAAGGATGGGAAATCCGGAGCACTTGAGGGTGATGGGAGCATGTGACTTTTCCATTTGGAGGTGTTCTGCTATTCTGTACACAGGTGTTCATGCTCCACAATACACAGTGATGTTGAGTGCTTTCCTCACTCCAGGGGCTCATCACAAGTAAGCTGAGAAATACTAATGATTTTTAAGAAAGGTGTGGCTCATGACTAGTATCAGAATCATCTCTCAACCTCATGCTCAACCCCCCTCACATCTCTGCCTCTCAGCCATTCCTTCTTTATGCATTTATCCACTCATCTATAAAAATTATTCAATCAAATGACAGCCACTGTACCCCAATATGTATCAGATAATGTGCTGCATTCTACATTATTTTGCAGTGTCCTAAAAATGTTCATGAAACAGTGGTTAGGAACAGAAAGTACAGAGATAAGTGACTACTGGGAGGTAAGACCCAAAATTGATCTCTAAGAGATTACTCAGGGAGTATAGGAAAAATCCTCTTTTCCTTTCTCTATAATTGGAATTCTCCTTGGAGCTTGGCTGGGGTGATGCCAATAGGGACATGAATCATTTTTCCTGATTTTAATAGCTAAACATGAGGGGCACCTGGGTGGCTCAGTCGGTTAAGCGCCCGACTTCAGCTCAGGTCATGATCTCGTGGTTCATGAGTTTGAGCCCCGTGTCCAGCTCTGTGCTGACAGCTCAGAGCCTGGAGCATGCTTCAGATTTTGTGTTTCCGTCTCTCTCTGCTGCTCCCCTATTCACTGTCTCTTTCTTTGTCAAAAATTAATTAAAAAAATTTTTTTTAATTTTAACAGCTAAACATGATTTAGAAAAAAAGGATATGACCCCATTTGACCAACACTTACCTCTAAGACAGTTTTCAAAGACAGGATGTTTTACCAAAACGAAAGGGAAAAAAAGCGTATTTCATGGGCATGATACTGTCTCATCTAAAGTACTGGAAAAGGCACTGACTACAGGGCAGTCAGGCACACTTGAGTCTGAATGCTATGCTAATTTACTACCAGCTGATGACTTGGGGCAAGGTAAACCCCAAACTAAAACTTTCTCAGTCTCAGTTCCCTTTCTATAAATTAATAGGATTTTTAAAATGTATATAAAGTGCTTCACACAT
This sequence comes from Panthera leo, assembly GCF_018350215.1. Taxonomy (NCBI): domain Eukaryota; kingdom Metazoa; phylum Chordata; class Mammalia; order Carnivora; family Felidae; genus Panthera; species Panthera leo. The sequence continues at coordinate 55,402,339 of NC_056683.1, read as the reverse complement.
TCCCATTATAAAATAAGTGCTCAATAAATAGATACTATCGTTATATGATAATGATATGTTATATAATAACATGCTATGATAATTGTTCCTAAATGAAGAATGGTACAAAAATGTTTTAAAAATATCATAATCATATAAGGACATTATCTATTATTCATTGAGTAACTCTTTTGTGCCAGGCACTATGATAGGAATTTAGAGGCATTATTTTATTTATCCTCCCATGACCATACTGGAAGTAGATAAGATTATGCCCATTATACATTGAGGTTTACAGAATTTAAATAACAGACTACATTGATAGCAATATTGAGCTGGTTAGAAATTATGCTAAACAGGCCCTATTCCCTCCCAAAAGCCATCACTTAGACTATATGCTCTTTTTTCAACTCTAGTCTTATAACAAGACCTGTGGTCAGTGCTAAAAAATAAGACATAATATACAATTTTGAGGGTCTAGGCCAAAGTGTCCTCATTAGCTTAATAAGGAGAGCAATTGAGAGATTTTGTATAGATAGTAATCATACGCCAAGTGTTTCTCTCTAGCAAATTATGAAAAATAAAATATATGGAAAATCATCAAGATTTTATTTAGCTTTTTTCTAATCCTTTACTTTTGAATATGACCCTGATGTTATGTATGCTGATGTATCTAATTTATATACACATACATATATGCACACATGTTTATGATCTGATTCTATTAGTTTTCTCCTATATAGTTGATGTAGTAAATTGTTCCTAAATGAAGAATGGTACAAAAAATACTTTAAAAAACAGAATCTATTGAGTGTATATAGGATTCACTGGTTGAATAAATTCCACAGTATATGTAGACTACTCACACACTGAATTGCTACTTCTAACAAAGGTTTAAGATACTAGGATTCACAACAAATTAAAAGGAAACTAACAAGAGAGAACAATTTAAGGTTTCATCCTAGATATTCCTCAGGCATGATTACTCATCCCATCTCTTTCCTCTCAAATCCTTGGTCTTATCTCTGTGAGGGTCTTTACTTTAGTTCCTTTCTTGACAAATGGTTCCATGTGTGTTTCCTTCCACAAAACTATGATTTTTTCAAAAGGTGAGTGGAGGCTTCTGTTCTCTAGATTTTACAGACAGTTTACAACACAGTTCCGCTGAACATTAAGCTGTCAAGATAGGTTGACAGATGGAAGGGTGGATGGAAGAATGAGTGATTATGAGAGAGAAGTTCAAGATAAAATAACACATGCTGTGCCCCTATTGCTTGATTTTTTCTATAGGATTTACATGTTGTTGATTGTTCTAATTTGCACTTATTTTCTGTTTAAAGAAAAGTATCATAGGCAACCCATTTATGCATGATTTAAAACATGTTGTTCCTAAGGAGATGCAAAATGCCATTACCATGTAGATACTGAAAACAGAATTAGTCACTTTCTCCTATTCTCTCCATTGAAGAGAAAACACAAGGAGTCTTCTTCAGGGTTAGGGCCTTATTGCCAAGTGTTCCCAGCGTGATCCTTAGAATGTTAATAGGTATTATCAAAGGAAAAGAATGGATGCTGATATTGTGGTGGTTTCAAATTATGTCCACAAACTCTTTGATATTCTTTTCTTCAAAAGGTGGGAACGAAGTCCCTTCCCCTTGAGCATGAGTTGTGATTAGTGACTTGTTTTAAACAATACATAACTTAAGAAACAATGTCATAAAAAGCAGTAGGAAGGAAAAAGGAGGGAGGCACGTTGTGTTTCCTCTCTCTCTTGGATCATTTGCCCTAGGAGAAGCCAGCTGCCATGTTATGAGGACAATTTAGTAGCCCTCTGGAGAGGTCTACAATTGTGAGGAACTGACCATGACCAGCAAGTAGGTGAGCCAACTTAAAAACAGATCCTACAGGGCTAGTTAAGCCTTCAGGTGACTGCACCCTCAGCCAACATGCTGGCTGCAAACTCGCCAGAGACTCTAAACCAAAAACAATACAGCTGAGCTACCCTCAAATTTCTGACCCAGAAAAACTGTGAGATAATACATTTTTGTCGATTTCAGCTTCTAAATTACTGGGATAGTTTGTTACATGGCAATCTAAAACTAATAATGTTGTTAAATACATTTTTTAAAAACTTTTTAAAGCTATGCTAGATATATATTTTTCCCCTTAGATTTTTAATGTTATTTGTGGAATACTTGGTAATAATATAAGGCAATATAATGGAAAAATATAGTAGCTATTGCTTTTTTCAAAATTTTGTTTTCAAAATCTTTCCATTGGAATGCCCTGGAAGACTGGTGTTGCTTAAAACATTCTGAGAAAGCATATTTAAAGCAAATTTTCTCTGTTCTCACTGTTAGAACTGATTGCTTTGGGGTTCACAAGCTTTTAAGAGTTATATGTATGTCCCCTGCCTAAAAGGGCCAAAGTTAACAAATAATTCATTAATCCTTTTGTACTTCCACTGATCAAGTTTCTAAACCTACCTAAAACCAGTGACTAGCTGGTTTTACAGAATATTGAAAGAGCATAAAACTTTTACAAATGGTAATTATGAAGCCTATAGCAAATATAATGTAAAGTTTTTAAGGACTTAAAATATATTACAGTTGTGACAACATGAAAATTATATGCACATACTTAACTGTACAAGTAATACATGACATTACTCTTATTTTAACATACAGAAGTATACGGAGAAGAGTTTATTTTTTATTTTTTAATTTCTTTTTAATGTTTATTTATTTATGAGAGAGAAAGAGAAATAGAGTACGAGCAGGGGAGGGGCAGAGAGAGAGAGAGAGAGAGAGAGAGAGAGAGAGATAGAGAGGGAGACACAGAATCAGAAGTAGGCTTCCAGGCTCCAAGCTGTCAGCACAGAGCCCCACGCGGGGCTCAAACTCACCAACCGTGAGATCATGACCTGAGCCAAAATCAGACACTCAATTGATTCAGCCACCCAGGCACCCCAAGAGAAGAGTTTTTTAAATCCTCTTTTAACTTCTATCTTCTACCCAGAGGTAACCACTAATAATAATTGGATGTGTACCCAACCTATTGGTTCTCTCTTCCTCCAGTTAAATGCCTTTTTATTTTATATTTATACAAAGGGAAACTATAACTATCTTTCTGTAACTATTTAAAGTTAACTATATATCATTGAGATATTTCTATATTAATACATATATATCTACTTCATATGGATTGACAGATTTATTTCCAGTCTGGTACCATTATAAACAATGCTGCAGTAACATATGCTTGCTCACATAGCTTGTGCATATGTGCAAGTACTCCCTAGAACTTGTTCATAGAAGCAAAATTTTGTGGTCAAAGAGGTTAAGCATTTTAAATGTCAATAATTAATTTCAAATTGCTTTCTAAACTTGCTTTTTATTTAAAATCACACACAAAAGGGGCGCCTGGGTGGCTCAGTCAGTTAAGCGTCCGACTTCGGCTCAGGTCATGATCTCACGGTCCGTGGGTTCGAGCCCCGCGTCGGGCTCTGTGCTGACAGCTCAGAGCCTGGAGCCTGTTTCAGATTCTGTGTCTCCTTCTCTCTGTGACCCTCCCTCATTCGTGCTCTGTCTCTCTCTGTCTCAAAAGTAAATAAAAAACGTTAAAATCACACACAAAAAACTTATTTCTCCATATCCTTTCCAATAACGTATATTAAAATTCTATTCCCTTATGTGCCAATGTGACTGACAAAAATTTAGTATTTGTTTTAATTTGTTCTCCCCTAATTCTTGAAGAGTGCCATCACATGTTTACTGGTTAGTTGTATTTTAGTTCTATGAATTGCCCATGAACCTTTATGGCATCCCTTTGGTCAGTACAGAATTGACCAAAACATAAAAAAAATATTGCAGTCTTAGAATTTACATTCTAATAGGGAGAAGACAGACATTATAAAGCAAGTAAGTTATATATATATATATATATGTGTGTGTGTGTGTGTGTGTGTGTGTATGTATGTCGGGCACTATGGAGAAAAATAACACATGAAAGGGAATTCAGCAGGGTCATTTTTTTCCAATGGGATGATTACCTTCCAATAAATTTTTGGTAGTGTTTGAAATATTATGATAGGAAACATTTACCTATTAATAAAGGAACTAATAATATTTTCTGTTAGTTTTTTTTAACCATGTTTACGAGGTTCATCATCACAAAACAAAAGTCTTCTGCATCATGAGATCATTACTAAAAGAAAAACTCCTGGGGCACCTGGGTGGCTCAGTCAGTTGAGCATCTGATTCTTGATTTCAGCTCAGGTCATGATCTTGTGAGATCAAGCCCTGTGTCAGACTGGGCATAGAGCCTGGTTAAGATTCTGTCTCTCCTTCTGCCCCTCCTCTGCTCATGCATGCACAAGTGCACTTTCTCTCTCAAAACAAACAAACAAACAAATAAGAGAAAAAAATAAAAGAAAAACTGCTAGTATTTGTAATCTTTTTAGAATCTTTTTAGAGGCTTTTTTTTTTGTGTGAATTTCATTTAGCTCTTTAATCTATCCTAACTATATTATGTGAATATACACATGCCCCTATTTCTTTGCCATCTCAACATCATTTATTGACTAGTTCATTGCCCCTCTAAACTTAAATAGCATCTCAAACAAAATTCTCATATATCCACTGAACTGCTTTTTAACTCTTTTTATACTGATGTACATTTTTTTAGATTGTTACAGCTATAATATGCTTTGGCAACTCATGATGAAGTGCTTCCTTCCTTGTCCTTTAGGTAATTCCAGGCTATTCTTGGAATTTTTTACTTCCATACAAACTCAGTGTATCAAGTTGCATTAAAATAGCTTATTGGGATTTAGGTATGGATTGTGCTAAATTTAAAGATTAATTTCAGAGTAACTTATTACCTACATTTTTTATTTCTTCAATTGGTTATTAGTCCATTCATAATTTCTGCATCTTCTTGAATTAACTTCAGCAAATTTTATCTAGAAAATCATCCATTTGTCTATATTTTCAAATTTACTGGCATAAAGTTATACAGAATTTCTTGCACATTTTAATCTCCTCTGACTGTGTTCATGTCCTCTTTCTCTTATTTAATATAATTTATTATTTCCATATTCCTTCTTTTTCTTGATGAATTATTACAGAGGCTTGTCTATTTCATTAATTTTACAGAAACCAGCCAGTTTTTTCCTCTCGGTCTTTACATTTTGTTACTTTTTAGCTGAATTAATTTCTCTCTTATTTTTATGAGTTTATTTTATTGTACCTTTTTTTCCATCTCTTACTTTTGTTAAGATTTTGGGAAAATCCCTAGGTTAAACTCCCAGCTCACAAATATGCTCTGTAGTTGTGCTTGTTTTACATCAAGTCCCTCTATTATTTAATTTTCTTTCAACAAAATTTGAATGTCCAAAATTTCTACATTATTCTTTTTCATGACCATAATATTCTGTTGCAACTCTGCTCAAATATATTAATTATTCTTGTCCTAAGTTGTTTTTTTTTTTTTTTTACTATTTTTGCTAACACTGTTTTGTCAAGTGTTATGTACTTAATGTAGTGACTCCTTCATAATGTTAATTTCCTTCAGATATTTAGTGATTCTTGGCTACTTAATCATATTTAAATTAGGCAACCCCTGACTACTTCAATGACCACATTTTGCCTCTGATGCTTATTGGAGAGGAGAAGGCAAGGCTGCAGTAAATTTGGGATGTGAGTTAAATTGTCTAATGAGTAGAAGCAACCCTGTCTTTCTTGCAAACCAACAGCTCCCTATCATCCTGCTTTGATTTTATAATCAATTCTGTTCTGGCTCTCTGCTTTATCCTGTAGCCAAATAACAACATCCAGACCACTGCTGGGTTAAAGAGGGGAGAAGTGGGGGGTTGGCTGCTCTAAGTGCGTAAGATGTAGTTCAGTGATGACCTCAACCTGCCCAGTGTCCCAAGTTCCACCCCACAGGCTGTGTTCATTGCACTCAGCCTGGATCAATCAGGAAGTATCAGTGTTACTTCAGGAATATTTAGATCATGTTTTATATTTTGTTTTCTTAAAGTTTTACTCTTCAATAATCTATTCATATTTGCTTTTTATCTTCCAGAAAGTTTCTGATAGTTCTGGTTGTCTAATGACATTCTGTATAGCTTTTCCATAGTCATGGATTTATTCACTGAATAAATGAATCTTCTCTTTTCATTGGCTTTTTGAGGTGAAGATGAGTAGGTACATGTTTGCAGTCTTTCGTTTTTGGTGCAATCTCCGTACTAATGACAGTTTTTGTGGTAACAATTAAACTTCACTATATCAGTGATGAAAAACTTCAAATAATATTTTCCCCCAATTTTAAGTCCCTGAAGCACAGAATGAGAAACAGTGATCTAATTAATTCCCTTTATTTTGATTCCATTCTCATCCAGCAACATCATTTTGTTGTATTCTTGGTTCCCACGGGAAAAATGCATAAATGATGCCTTTGAATGTTCCAATCTTTATCATGGCAATTTCTTATTATAATTATAAAGTAGACATTTTGGATTGAAACACCAGTCTCTGGATTTTGTCTAATGTGTCTCCAACTCTACAGGATGGAGCATTCCACGACTTGTAAGCAGAATCAAGTTTTCAAAAGCTTAAGGTTTAAGGTTAAACCCTGGATGTGTGGTGATCAAATGCCTGGACTTTGATACCAAGCTGTTTGTGTCTGAATTCTGGTTCTGCCACTTAATAACCATAAGGTCTTGTTGTCTCAGCTTCCTCATCTAAGAAAGTAGCTTGACAAACAGAAATTTATAAGTGTAAACAGAAAACATCAGAAGGAAAATTCACATAAGGTCCTATTATCCAAAGTAAACCTACAGGATATGACTTGTTTCAACGAAGAGAGGGTCTATGAAATCGAACAAACTTTAATTTACGGTTTCTCAGATCCCTTAATGTGTTACGTGCAACATGTTTGAGTCTTTAATAGTGGGATTGATATAAACTTAATTGACTCCAAATATATATATAATATTTTTTATTTGGGGGGAAGAGAGAGAGAGAGAGAAAGCAGGGGAGGGGCAGAGAGAGAGAATCCTAAGCAGGCTCCATACTGCCAGCATTAAGCCCGATACGGGACTCAAACTCATGAACTGTGAGGTCATAACCTGAGCTGAGACCCAAACTGACTGAACTGAAAACTTAACTGACTGAGCTACCCAGGTGCCTCTAAAATTATTTTATTTTGGAGTAACTCACAGAATTTATTTCCTCAGAAAGTACTTTGTGAAAAGGTGCACCAAAGGGAAATGTCACCCTGATGGTCCCTTGAGAGACCACAGGCCTGTTATGTGTCCAAGAGACAATCCCAAGACATCTCCATGTGTCTAGTAAAAATGAGTTTTTAGTAGCCATAGTTTTCTAGAGTATATACCCCATACTAGAAATTCTGCATAGCACAAGCACTCCATACTTGTAAAAGTCCCCATCTTTTTCCACATCACAACTTATTTTTTTAAATCCCAGTCCCCCAGCCCTTATAAGGAGAATAACCCAGAAACAATAAAAAGTGGATTACAAAAAAAATATTAGTAGGTTACACTGTTTGGTGTACTCAGTAAATATTTGTTTCTAGTGTAGTGGTTACTCGGTTTTTCAGCACATACTTCCTGCCCATATCCAAAAGGAGGCACATCCAATAGTAAGTTTTTCTGTTACAATGGTGGGGGTGTTTTTGAACGGATGAACATTCACAAATTTGAAAGGATAACAAAATTTGTACTCTTTCCACTGTTTGTGGTTGGGACTGACTATAATCCCTGTAGGGAATGTGGGAGGGATTATTTATAGTCCTCTGTAGGGAAAAGAAAACTCCAAGCAATATGTAACTAAAAAGATTATTTCCCAACATCTACAAACCTTTCTCTTTGGTAAACAAATTTCTCCTCTTCTATTACTAAAAGCTTACTGCAAGGAAGACACAAGGTGATCATCATCAGCTTCTGGGGTTGAGAGGCCTTGTTTCCTTAACTCTTTCCTACTCAGTTTATAGCCTGCTGTCAAATTATATCCAAATGATAAAAAAGGCACTTCTGCATAAATCTGAATGATAGAGCTAGTTAAGAGGGCTTTTCAGGCTGCATTATCCTAAGAAAAGAAAATGAAAATATTATTACTGATGAGAAAATTAAGAAAAAACTTAACTAGAACTTAGATGCTGGAATACATATTCATTCTCAACTACAGGTGAGTATTTAGGTGATGCCCCAAGATAGGCAAGTTGTCTCCCAAGAGGTCTCCTCACGACACTCATTCTCTTTGAGAAACTAGAAGTACAGGTTTAGAATTATCTGAATCACCTAACTACCATCATGAAATCAATTAGGTTATCTATAACATGTCATTATTTTTTTAACTATTATATCTGGGTATAATTATGGAGATTTCCAATTTAAATCACACTGATCCATAAATGATCACTCTTACATCCTCAGGCAATGCAACAAGTTGCCATAGTACTTGTTAAAGAAGTTTTAGTTTTTTCTAAATCTGTGGCACCTCAGAGAAGGGAATGTGGAGAGAAGAGACAAAAGAATACAAAACAAACAGCAGCAGCTGCAATAAATGCCCTCTTTATCTTCTTGTCATTTTTGGAGTTATTGACACAATTAATTACTTATATTTGCATACAGTATAATTTACCAAGCATGCACAAACAATAGTTATATTAATTATAATTGGATGATGCATTAAAAACCCTAATAAATGGACACTTGACTAAATGAAAATGGAAGTGAAGAGCTCCCCAGTTCACCTTTTATTAGCTAGCTTGTCGACAATAGGGTGTGGCCTTCTCTTGTTTACCATGGTATCTGGCTCAGAATATGCACTCGATAAGTATCTGCAGATTAAATGAACTAGAAATTGATGACAAAGGATGAAGCAATCCATTGTCCGAAATACAGTTTCTTAAGTATAAATTCGAATGCAAGAATGAGAACACTATGTGCGATTAGTTTTCTAAGCACCTGTGACTGGATGGTAATACCAATCTCTAGAAGGGAGAGACCTGATCACAGAAATGGTATGTGTGCATAGGGCAGTGGAGGAGAGATACAGTGAGATAAAAGAACAGGGACATTTTAGTGTAAATATATGTACTGTAACCAATGACATTTTGAGAGTTAACCAACCCATTGTTTGACATGGTTAAAGAACCACAATTTGTCAAATAAAATATACCATCCATGTGGCCTCAACTGCAGCTAAGCACTGGTACTACATAAATCTGACCCCAGGTTGAGGAAGGTAGGGACATCCATGCCAACCTTAGGTCATTTCTTAATATCTAAATATGAAAAAAAAAAAAAAAAGTAAATTTTCCATTAACAAACAAAAATAAGAATAAAATGCAATACTAAACTGGATTTATTCAAAGTGATGATTGAGACTGGGTGTTTCCATTGATTTGGGGATATGTTCTAATGGCTGGGTCTGCCCTCCTCCCCACCCTGAACGAGTTTGCAGAAAGAGGAAGATATAAATGCTGTCTCTTCATAGTCTCCCTAGCCTCAGCTGACCATCACTGGGCACACAGTCAGCAAAATGATGGTGAGATTTCAGTTAATCAATTCATACACAGGCCAGTATGTTTAATTTGGCAGTTCCAAAAGGAGTGTCTGCTAAGTCTAGTTGCCATGAGGCCTCAAGTGGTGACTCAAAAAGCCAGCTGTGGCTGCTTCCTCCTTAGGAGGCTTATTATGGGGACCTGAGTGCACAGCATGGAGTGTGGGGAGCAGGGAGAGAGTGCTCAGTTTCCCCAACCCTATGAGAGAATCAAATGCTGAGAAAACAGACTATAAATAGCAAGAAGAAAATGAAATGAGTAGGTATGCAGCTAAATTAAGTCAGGAGGTATTTTTATGTACACAGACATTTCACCTGGTTTTCTTATGTATTATAAGCTAGGTCTTGAGAAGTACAGAAACTCTACTCATGCTATATTAAACTCAAAAGGAATTTATTGACTAAATGAACAAAGAACTCAAGCTTGAAGCCTAGCTTCAGGCATGTCGGGAATATTGGTCTTGAATGCTATCTTCTGGGCTCCCTCTCTCCTTGATTTTTGCTTTTTTTCTGAGCTGGCTACGTTCCTTTCTTACTGCATATGCATTTCCTTCAAGTGACTGGGGACATGGCTATTGGGAGCCCAAATTCAAATCCCCCCAGCCTAGATACCCAAGCAGGTAAAGGTAGCTCTTCTTTCTAAATGTCATAGACAGACACAAAGAAAACTTCCAGTTCTATTGAGCCACATGTACAGCCTTATGTTAGTTACTCTGCCAAGAATACTGAATTCTTCCATTGGTCCAGGCTAGCACAAATGACTTGGATATTGTCACATGGAGAGAGTTAGGGAGAGCCCCTAAGTAAAGTATGAGCTGGTCTAGGTAGAAAACATGGAAGATTTCCCAAAGGAATTGAATCTATTTAATAAAGAAGCGGATGGGGAAAGGTACTGAGCAGGAAGAGAAATCACTACTAACAGGACAATGCACTGATATTAAGACAAATACACATATGGGGAGATACATGCTCCTTGCAGCCTATCTAGCTATGTTTAAAACAAAGCATTTCCCCAATTAATATGAGCACAATGTGTTTTTTTGTTGTTGTTTTTTTTTTTTAAGGTTTATTTATTATTGAGAGACAGAGAGACACAGAGCGTGAGCAGGGGAGGGGCAGAGAGAAGGGGAGACATAGAATTTAAAGTAGGCTCCAGGGTCTAAGCTGTCAGCACAGAGCCCGACACGGGGCTCAAACTCACAAACCGTGAGATCATGACCTGAGCCGAAGTCGGTCACTTAACCAACTAAGCCACCCAGGCGCCCCCTTTTTTTTTCTTTTTTTCTTTTTTTTAAATTTTGCAATGTTTTTGATTATAAGTTAAAAACACACAAACCAAATTGGCTTAGAAGATAAAGGAATGTAAGTAACTAAAAAAATCTAAAGATTTTGGTGTCTTCTGACAGGCGTGATTTGAATTTTTAAATTTTTTAAAAAATTATTTTTATTTTAGAGAGAGAGTGAAAGTTCACAAGTTGGGGAGAGGAGCAGAGGGAGAGAGACAGAGAGAGAAACCCAAGCAGGCTCCACACTCAGCACAGAGTACAAAACGGGGTTGGATCCCACGACCCTGGGATCATGACCTAAGCTGAAACCAAGTCTGACACTCAACTAAGACACCCTCGCTCCGCCGGACAGGCTTCATTTGAAAGCTTAAACAAAGTGATTATGACTTTGATTCTCATTTATTGTTCAGCTCTTTCTTAGTATTGGCTATATTTTCAGCAAGTTTCACCTTCATGGTCCTGAGATGGTATGGGTAGCTCCCAGGATGTGATGCTTTCTCACTTACAAGCACAGAAATAAATCTTTCTCTAATTTCTAAATAAGAGATCTGGGCAGAATCTGATTTAATCAATTAGATTTTTATTTTTTATTTTTATTTTTTTACCATACCCAAAGAACCACTGAAATCCAGGAAATGGAATCATACCAGTAATTTAAAAAAAAAATTTTTTTAATGTTTATTTATTTCTGAGACAGAGACAGAGCATGAGTGGGGGGAGGGGCAGAGAGAGAGAGAGAGAGAGAGGGAGACAGAATCAAAAGCAGGCTCCAGGCTCTGAGCTGTCAGCACAGAACCCGACACGGGGCTCGAACTCACAAACCATGAGATCATGACTGAACCAAAGTCGGTCACTCAACTGACTGAGCCACCCAGGCACCCCTAAGTAATTTTAAGCTTGAAGCATGTGCATCATTCCTGAAGCAGTGGACTATCAGGGGAAGAAAACAGTATCAAGCAAATATTTGAGTGCTAGTCCCAAAAGAAGAAGGAATAGATGCTAGGTAGAAAAAAGCAGTAAGTGTCCACACACACAAAAAAACTGAATATAATTTCTTTGAGGACTCAAAAACATTCCATGTCTTCATAATGTTTCAGACTCATCATGACAATTATTAATTATTATAAGGTGTGGTAGTTAACTTGAGGTCTGGAAAAGATCTTGCAAATCATTTAATATTTTCTGAGTCTCTTATCTTAAAGAACAGGAAAGAGATTCAGAAAGGTGAAATGACTTCTCCAAAGTTATAGCTAGTGTATGCCAGAATTATAATTTCTGTAAAAGTTTCCTTGCATTTCTTTTCCATCATCATGAAGGTAGCTAGTACTACTGAATTATTATTTTTTTAATTTTTTAAAATGTTTATTTATTTTTGAGAGAGACAGAGCATGAGCAGGGGAGGGGCAGAGAGAGAGAGGGAGACACAGAATCTGAAACAGGCTCCAGACTCTGAGCTGTCAGCACAGAGCCCTATGCGGAGCTTGAACTCATGAATCACAAGATCATGACCTGAGCCAAAGTCCAACGCTTAACCGACTGAGCCACCCAGGCACCCCAACTACTGAATTATTATTGCATGAATTTTGTGACACTATAAAATGCTTTCATCACTGGATGAAGGCTTATAAATGATGGAATACCATTTTTCTCTGTTTTGTGCTTTTTAGAAGCCTTTTTAAAAACCATGGTTCTGTCTGATGGTTTCTCTACTTTTGATGTACTTTTTTTTTTTTTAATCACTCTTTTATGCAATGAATTAAAATTGGCCCCAGGAACAAATCCGCAATGACTTTGAAGTAGAAATGATCAGTTATGTGTAGAATAACACTGCATTAGAGTCACTTTGCTACAACTCTTTTGAATGCTCCCATAAAAATTACATGAGTTATCATTTTTATTTTATATTGTTTATTTTCCAATCAAAGGAATACAAGAATCGGGGCACCTGGATGGCTCAGTCGGTTAAGTAACCGACATCAGCTCAGGTCATGATCTCGTGGTCTGTGAATTTGAGCCCCGTTTCGGGCTCTGTGTTAACAGCTCAGAGCCTGGAGTCTGATTTGGATTCTGTCTCCCCCTCTTTCTCTCTGGCCCTCCCCTGCTCGCACTCTGTCTCTCTCTCTCTCTCTCTCTCTCTCTCTCTCTCAAAAATAAACATTTAAAAAATTTTTTTAAAAAAAGAATACAAGAATAGTTTCAAAGATAATTTTGGTAAAAATTTACATAGCAATAGAGGAAAAATCCCAAACATAAATGTAAGTAGGAAGAGAAATTTTTCAACAGAATTATAAAATTTGCTTTAAAGGTTTCACAAAAAAGAAACCACAACTCAGAGCAAATTTTTACACTGTGATCTCTGGTACCAATGCAAATTCCCAATACCCTATTTTGGATTTACTTCCCATGGAGTCATCAAATAATGCTGGAGGTACTTTTCTTTTACTTGAGAAAGCCAAACAAGAAGCATACACTCACACCAATGCTATATTCCCATGCTAATAATCATAAATGTCCTCTGTAATTAGACAGTATGTTTGTTAAACCATCTGCTCTCCCAAGTATTCCTGAAATTATAGATGCAAAACTTCCCAACAAAATGTTAGCAAGTCAAATCCAATAATATACAAAAATAATAAACTTCATACTAAATGGGGTTTATCCCACAAATGCAAGATTAGTTTAATAGGTTAGTCAATATGCCTTATCACATTAGCAGTTTGAGACAAAGAAGTTATACAAGCATCATTTAATTGTTTCAATACAAATTATTAATAAGTACCCATTAAAAGCTCTTGGCAAACTAGGAATAGAAGAAAACTTCTTTAAACTATAAAGAGCATCCACGAAAAAATTAGAGCTAATATGATATTTAATAGTGAAATATTAAATGCTTTCTCCTTAAAATCAGTAACAGACAAAGATGTCTTCTCTCATCTCATCTATTCAACATTATGCTAGACTACTACCTAGTGCAATTGAACAAGAAAAGATAATAACAAACATGAAGACTGGAAAAGATGCAGTAAAATCATCTTTATCTTCATCATGCAAATGACATGACTGTGTTATTTAGAAAGTCCTAAGGAATTCTCCAGAAAATAACTAGAATAAGAAAATTTAGCAATATCACAGGATATAATATCAATATACAAAAAATGAGTTGTACTTATATATTAGCAATGAAAAATTTGAAGATGAAATTAAAACTGCCACCTGTAATAGCATTTAAAACATTAGATATTATGCATAAATTTAACAAAATATGTATAACATATCTACATTGAAAATTACAAAACATTTCTGAGTTAAAGAAGACTTAAGTAGGGGCACCAGGGTGGCTCAGTTTGTTGGGCGTCTGACTTCGGCTCAGGTCATGATTTCACAGTTTGTGAGTTCGAGTCCCGCTTCAGGCTCTGTGCTGACAGCTCGGAGCCTGGAGCCTGCTTTGGATTCTGTGTCACCCCCTCTCTCTGCCCCTCCTCTGCTCATGCTGTCTCTTTCCTTCAATAATGAATAAATGAGTTTTTTTAAATATTTTTTTTAACATTTTATTTATTTTTGAGACAGGGAGAGACAGAGCATGAACAGGGGAGGGGCAGAGAGAGAGGGAGACACAGAATCTGAAACAGGCTCCAGGCTCCGAGCTGTCAGCACAGAGCCCGAAGCGGGGCTCGAACTCATGGACCGCGAGATCATGACCTGAGCCGAAGTCGGCCGCTTAACCCACTGAGCCACCCAGGCGCCCCCAATAACGAATAAATGTTAAAAAAAATTTAAAAAAAAGACTTAAGTAAATGAGAAATACACTATATTGTGGCGCCTGGCTGGCTCAGTCTATGAAGCACGCAACTTTGGATGTTGGGGTTGCGAGTTCGACCCCACACTGGGTGTAGAGATTCCTTTTTTTTTTTTTTTTTTAATTTTTAAAAATTTTTTTTTCTTGAAGGAGAGACAGAGCATGGGTGGGGGAGGGGCAGAGAAAGAGTCAGAGACACAGAATCTGAAGCACGCTCCAGGCTCTGAGCTGTCAGCACAGAGCCCGATGTGGGGCTCGAACTCACAAGCCGTGAAATCATGACCTGAGCTGAAGTCAGATACTTAACCCAGTGCCCCTTAGAAATTACATCTTAAAAAAAAAAAAAAAAAAAAAAAAAAAAGAAATATACTATATTTATGGATTGGAAGACTTGATATTGTTAAGACATTAATTCTCCCTAAATTGATCCATATATTCAATAAATCTCAAAATACTAGCAGGATTCTTTCTAGAAATTTAAAAGCTTATTTAAAAGTTTATCTTTTAAGATAAAGACAAAGATAAAGATAAAGATAAGAAAGACAAAGGAACTAAAATAACCAAAACAATTAAATAAAAGAAGAATAGAATTGAAGGATCTGTTTTACCCTGAATCTAGATTTACTATAAATATATATCAAGTAAATGTGGTCAAAGGATAGACAAAATAGACCAAGGGAACAAAACAGAGAAAGAAATAGAATTACACATATCTGGTCACATGATTTTCAGTGTTGTCAAAGTAATTCAATGAGGGAAATGAAGATCTCTAAAATGACACTGAAACAAACATATCCATTTTTAGAAAAAGAATCTAATTTCATTCATAATATTTATATTTTAATTCCTACTATCCAAAAACTTAGAAATAGCAATGTTAATATCCGTCAAAGGAAGAGTAGCCAAACAAATTGTGTTATCATTCAGTGGAATATTACTCAGGACTACAAAATAAATGAATAAATTATACACACAACAGCACAGATGGATCACAAAACTATTTTGCCGAATGGAGGAAGCCAGACACAAAGTACATACTGTTCAACTTCATGAAATTCCAGAATAGGTAATATTAGCCAATAGTGATAGAAATCAGAATAGTGATTACTTCTCAAGGATAGGGGTTCACTGAAAAAGGGCATGAAGGAATTATGTGAGATGACAGAAAATTTCTGATTCTTGATGGGCAACCTACTCTCATATAAGAGTGAGAAAGTATGAAATATGGCTAAAGGTTAACAACGAATCTAGATGAAGGGCACAAGAAGTTCATATTAGTATTCGCACAACTTTTCTGTGGACTTGAAATTTAAGTCAAAAGATTTTTTTAATGTTTATGTTTGAAAGAGCATGAGCAGGGGAGGGGTGGGGGTGGGGGGACAAAGGATCTGAAGTGGGCTCTGCAATGACAGCAGTGAGCCCAGTGTGTGGCTTGAACTCACGAACCACAAGATCGTGATCTGAGCCCAAGTGAGATGCTCAACCTACTGAGCCACCCAGGTGCCCTTAAGTAAAAAGGTTTTTTAAAGAAAGTAATTAATTCTATCCAATCCTCATCTCAAAGTATTTGGAAAGACTTACAACAAGAGTATGTGTAAATTGTAATTGTACAGAAAGAATGCATAAAATAAATTACAATTGAAGTGAAAAATGTGGACTAGAGAGAAACAGGACCAAGAAAAGATGATTACAAATATACAACCATATGTATATTTGAACTTTAAATTGATCTTTGTGCTTCTAAAAAGCCCAGTAAAATACTGAGTTATACAATTATCATAAGGAAAATGAAGAATTCATCTTTGTTAGATTGTAAATGTTACACTAGCCTTATAAAGCTATAAAAAGTAGCAGTTTTTTTTCTCCTTTTGTAGGTTCTGGAACATTTTATAGGATATAGAAATTTTGTTCCTTAATGTTTGAAGCAACTGCCTATTAAATCGCCTCTTTTGTGAATCACTTTATTACTGGTATTTGAACACTATTTTAGTTAATTGTCTGCTTAATGGCCTATTCAGGCATTATACTTTATTCTGAGTAAATTTAGGCCATTTATATTTTCCCAAAAGCATATAATTTATTTTTAATATTTGCTGTAACTTGCATATATCATTGTGTTTTTCTTCTTCTTCTTTTTTTCTTTTCCCCTGCACTGGACTTCTAGGTTCTTTTCATGTATTATTTTCTAAAAAACATAAAATAAAAACACAACAGCAACAACAAAACTCTTGGATTTGTTCATCCTATTACACTGTCCACGTGAAATCATTATTTTCTGCTTTTATTCTTCTTGTTTCCTTCTACAGACTATTCTTATGTTTCCTTTTTTGATCTAACTGAAGCTGAATGCCTAGCTCCTCATTTTCACTTTTTCTCTCTTGCTATAAAAGCTTTTAGGTGATGAATTTACCACTGATTCAATAAATGTTTCATGTGGTTTTTACTTGCATACATTGTGGTATTATCTTTTTTTTTTTTAATTAACATACAGTATTATACTAGTTTCAGTCATAAAATATCATGATTCAACAGTTTTATACATTACTCAGTGCTCATCACAAGTATATTATCTTTTTTAAAAAAATCAAAATTCCATTTTTTAAAATGAGTTTTAGGACATTTTCTCCCTATACCTTTGTTATTCATGTCTAGATTCAGAACTAGAAAATGTGGTCACCACAGTTTCTAATTTTCATTTGGAGTTTTTAAAGGATAAGTTTTTGAAGATGTTCCATGGACATTTGAAAATAATGTATACTCTTTTTGACTCTTGGGTGTAAAGTTTTCCATGTATCTTTTTAATTAACCTTCTTAATGTTATTCAGATTTTCTATTTATATGTATTCTGGTTTAGTTTAGTTGTCATAAAAAGAAAGTGATGTTTTCAGATTTCCCAGGTCAATTATATTTGTTAATTTTCCTTATAGCTGTATGTTCACTTTATATTTTTTATTATGTTTTACTTCATCCATTAAGTTTCATAGATTTTATGTCTTCACTACTTGTCCTTCTGAATGTCTTTGGCTTTTAATTCAAATTTGACATTTATTTTGCCACTTCTGCTATCTTTTATATATTTGGCTATATATTATTTAAAAATTATAGTTGCTGGTGCCAGATACAGACTGAATGAGATAAATCAAAAAAGAAAGTTCATTAGGTGATACTGAGGTTTCTCATAGAAAAATCAAACTCCAAACCTCAGGAAAGAAGGAAGGCAAATGTCTCACTTTGAGGGTACAGAACAGAGACAGACATGGAGAGAAGAATACAGCATATGATTTGGAAAGTACATGCTTAGTAGCTTGCCTGAGGAGGAGCGTTTGAGTTAGGAATGAGTGGAAAATAGGGATCATAGGTCATTCTCTGAGTCTCAGGCTGAGACTTGTGTTTTAGGTCTGTGGCAGCCTTCTAAGAAAAGGTTTGCTCTGGCCTCCCCAGACTTTACCCACACACGTTTGCTAACAATGGTCTTCTTGAGCTGGCATTCACAGTTTGTGGAAGAAGAACCAGCATTTCCAAACATTGAGTCTGAAGAGTCTATCCTTCATTACCAAGTAGTGTTAGCTGAGGTCAAAGTCCCACGAGCTGCACACAAAAATAATAGCATGAGAGGAAGTTCCGAGGAAGGTAAAGTGAAGGACTGAGGTTCCCAGCAAGGATAGAACGATGATATACTTGTTCTTTTCCGGTCTCATTCCCACCCGCATCCTTATTCTACATTTAAATTTGGCACTGGCAGCCCACTTCCCTCTTTCCCTGCTTCAGGGTTTGACTAAAACTAATACCTTGTGGCATGCTGTCACACTCCACGCTTGTTTAAATAGGAATAAAACAATTACCGACCTTCCTCCTAGGCTGAGAGAGGAAATTACTAGTAACATGTAAATCCCACGAAAAGTACAAGGTGTTCACTGCAAATGCATAGTGCTAGCTACATGATGAAGAGGACAAAGAGGAAAGAAAAAGAAAATCCTTTTCTCATTGCCTTCAATAAATTGGAATCTCCTTTATTTAATTGGTCAGGATAGTTTCATTGTCCCAGCATCTGACTATAATAGCTTTACTACCCACAAATCTGTAAAAGGATAATTTTATCACATTAAAAATATCTTATCACTACAACTATAATACAGATGCAATGGAGCAGCCAACTTCTTATTTGATGAATACAATTTCGTTTTTATAAGGCAAATTTTACTGGCAAATAAAAGCACTTTTAGATGAGCTGTAGAATGCAGGGGCAATGGTATCTGGAATGTGTTATCTGACTGAAAGCTTTACAGGTCTGGAGATACAAGCAGCTGACCAAATAAACCAGAGACTTTCAAAACTCATTCTATAAAAATCAGGGCTCTTATAGACACACTGCCTTTTCAATTCTAAGTGCAATCATGACATATAATTGTCACTATTATCACTCACACACAAATTTTTGACTACTGTACTATTTTGGAGAATGGTCACTATGAATTTTAAGGTGAAAATAAGCGACCAAAATACACTTGACAAAATGTTGATGCAATGTGCCATTAGTGAACTCAAAAGATACACTGACCCCCCACCCCCAACCCCACCTTTACTATCTTGGTCTGCTTTCATTGGTTTAACCTGGCTGAGGACACTCTACATTCAGCCTTTTTCTTCCAGGAGTCCAATGTCTTCTACAGTCATGATTTCATAAGTAAAAATATATATATTTGTTCAGTAAAACAGTAAGAGTGGTGTTTTAGTTAAGAAGATAGACATTTCTTTTTAAGTACTTCTCAAATGTCTGCCTATTATGTTCGATGATATTAATTTTGCTCTCCTGTTTAACTTTTGTGAAATAATCATTGAATTAAAAGCTCTGTAAGAAATATTCTCATTCCTTGACCAAGATTTTTACAACTCTCATATTTGTCATGTTAAGATGATTTAAACATACAAACAAAAAGTAGTATTTTAGCTGCCCCAGAACAGTTATTCTACAATGTTTAAAGATATTTTACTATAAGAATACTATTTATATATTCTTAATTCTATGAAACACGTATATTGTATAAAGAGCATTTTGGTTACTAGCATAATTCTGGGTTTAGTATTATTAATCTGTATAGTCTGGTTAAAGGGTTATAGTTTCACACAGTAAGTCTCTCAATATATTATTTCTAAAAAAAGTGCTCATATAAATCATATATAATCCTTCAAAGCCCAGTAAGAAGTTTTTAGTTTTTGTTTTTGTTTTTCTTCAAAATCAAAAGTTTGAAATCAGGCAGGGAGAATGTGGTTTCTGGTGTTGGATGTGTCTCCACAACAGCATGCTATGTCTCTGGCATTCTCTAGACATTTTCTTCATGGCCACAATATGGCGGCTACGTGTCAATGTTTATTCCTCCAATTGAGGCTGAGAACTCAAGTACTTAACTTTATACAACCTTTATAGTGCAGGCAGGCAAGGAAGAAGACAGTTTGGATGGAGTACTTGGTGCTAGATACATCAACCTACAAAGTTTATACTAATAATAAACCAAATCACAAAACAAAAACTTATTAGAAGTAATAGAAGAAAAAGGCCATATTTACAAAAGTAATGCAACTACAAACTTAACAAATATTCAAAAACTAAATAAAGCAAACATAACACACTACCACAGAACTTAAAGGAACTCTTGATCAAATTGAAAAGGGTTGGATACTACAGTTTGCATATGATGACTCAACATCTTACATATATCAACTCTTTCAAAGATAATCTATGAATCTAGATTGTTTTTTTTAAATTATTGAGAGAGAGAGAGAGAGAGAGAGAGAGAGAAAGAGAGAGAGTGGTGGAGGGGCAGAGAGATAGGGAGAGAGAGAATCTCAAGCAGTCTCAGTGCTGCCAGCACAGAGCTCAACATGAAGCTTGAACTCACAACCATGAGATCATGACCTGAACTGAAATCAAGAGTCAGGCACTTAACCGATTAAGCCACCCAGGGGCCCCAGAATCCAATTTGATTCTAGCCAGAATTTTATGTGTTGTTGTCGTTTGTAATTGACAAACTGTTTCTAAATTCTATATAGAAAAATAAATAAGCAAAATAAAGAATTTTTGAAAAATTAAGAACAAAGTAAGACTAATTCTATCCAACATTACTCCATTTTACAGGGTCATAAAAATGAAAACAGTGTGGAACTGGCTCATTAATAGACAGCAATTGAAAAATGGAGGCCAAGAAATAAACACAAATGCATCCTGAATTTAGTATATGACAAGTACCTATATTGCTTAGTAAATGATGTTGGGACAATTAGAGAGCCATGAGTGTTTGTGTGGGGTGGTGATGGTAAGGATGCTGGCTCTACACTTCATATTTACCTCAATATAAATTCCACAAAAACAAACAAACAAAAAAAAATACTAGAAAAAACTTGATGGTTAACAAGAAAAAAACAAAAAACAACCCTGAGTGTTGGAGGCCATGCTAAGTGGAACACAAAATACCAGATGCCACAAGAAAAAAGAAATTGTTAAATTTGATTACATAGGATTCTACCCAAGATAGAGTAGTAGGGACCAGATTTATCTTTTAATCTAAAAAGCTAGACATGACATATAAAACAACATGCTTCTGGCCACTAGAATCAGGCCACAAATCACTACTTTAAACAAATGGTGATGGCTAAGGAATGGGAAGCAACCCAGGCAAGCCTTAGTTTCTTCAAAGGTAAACTTAGAAAGTATTTTTAATGGAATGAAAATTAATACATAATCAATCAGCTTTTGTGTAAAGCTGCTAAAAAAGTACTTAAAGGTATTATAAAAGGTACATGAGGAGACTTTTGGAGTGATGAATATGTTCACAATCTTGACTGAAGTTATAGTGTCACATGTGTATTCATATGTTAAAACTTACCATACTGTATACTTTAAATATGTGCACTTTACTGAATGTCAACTATACCTCAAAAGAGCTATGGAAAAAAACATTTTTTATTATACAAGGATAAAAAAATGTCCTTAGAAAAACTTGCCATAAACAAAATTAGAGAAACTCTGAATTTCTAAAAAGTGTATGCAACTCATATCAAATCGTGGTCTAATTTCCTTAATATATAAAGAGCAACTATAAATTAATAAGACAAACAATATAAAATGGCAAGAATATATGCACAGAATATATGCAAAGAACAAGAAATAAATTTGTGTGTTAAACTAATAAAAATATGTTCAACCTCTGTCATAATAGAAAAATACAAATTAGGATTACAAAGCAGTAACAAGCAGATAGTTTGACAGTGTACAGTGTTGATGAGGATGTAAGGGAACAGGGATCTTCATATATTGCTGCTTTATTATAGAAGTGTAATGATACAACTTCTTGGACAGCAACTTGCTCACAATCAATAAGATTTGAATTTTGTCAAGAAACACACACACACACACACACACACGTGTGTATATGTGTTTGTATATTTGTGTATATTATATAAACTCTATAAATGCTTACAATATGGCTGTGAGGGAAATTTCTGTATTGCTAAGAGACAAGGCTGTACACTATTTAAAACTGGAATATTTATTTATAGTTTGTATGTATTACTTATTCAAAAAGCACGTCAAAGAATTATTTTTGGAATCATCTGGGCTTTTAAAAATAAATGTTAAGTATGTGGGAGCAGTTTTTTAGTTTATATAGCAATTAATATTTTATTCTGTACATTCTCAAATTATGGAACATCCTAAATATTAATAAATGTTACAATGATAAAAAGAAAAACAATGGACCAGCATAAAATGCAATTTTAGCAATCATTAACCCCAACTCATTATGCTGGAAAAAAGAAAGTCATTTTATTTCACAAAGAAGAATAATTCCTTGTTGTATTACAATGAAAGTAACCATAAGTATTTACAAATATGACTAGAAATAAACAATTTGTAAAGATGCTTCAGAAATGGACAGAGAATTTAAATAGAGTTTTGCATTCACCTTCTAATCAAAGATATTAGGAGTCACATACAAAATAATTCTAAAAATGTCACTAGTATCAATGCGACATCTTTTATCTTGGTGACTTCGTTGCCAGCTAAAGTCGCAGAAATATGGCAAGAGATTTTTATTCTAGAGCCAATTCAGTAAGAATGTGTGAAAGAAACTTTTGTGTAATTTAGAGAGCCAGGGTCATTTTTTTTTGTCCTAAGTACATTAAGACATAATTAGCTTCTGAAACCTTTTTTTTTTTTTTTTAATTTAAACTACATCTTTCCATCAAATCTCCTACCACTTTGCCACTGGGAGTCAGACATACCCAGCTTCTGTGCTATTGCATACATCTCTTGAAATGACTTCCCCACTATTTGAATCCTATCTACCTGCAAGGATCATCTTTAAGCACTTACTTTTTTCTGTTACCTTGAAGGAAGCATTGACTCATCTGGTAATTTAAGACCATAGGGTCACTGTTAAGGATGATAACAGCTACCAAGTATTTTTAATTTTTTCAACCTTTTCTCCCAAAATGTGGGATCAGAGATGTGAGCTTTTAATAGTTATAAACATTAATATCTTTATACTGTTTAGTAAGATATAGTAAGTGAATAAAATTTTTCTTACTATAGTATTCACATATTCATCAATAAAATATAGCTTGTAACACTGATTGGTCAATAAACTCTTAAAAATAATCATGATACATTTTCTAGCAGTTGAGTGAGGAGAGAAATTATGTGTCCAGTTTAGTTACATAGACATTGTCCTACAGCCAATGGGGAGTCACTGTTCTCTAACTGGACCAAAACGTAACAAAACCTGAATTTAACTAACGAATGGAGGTACTGATACCAAATGTTCAAACTCCCTAGATCCTCTGACGACCTAATTGCATATTTAGGTGGTTTAGAATTGCTAGAAGCCCCATTTAGCATCTGTAGGCCAAGGGCAAAACATCTTTATTTTGTTATAACAGCTATCTTGACAAAATGCAGTTAAAGAAAAGATGTGCTGGAAAATATGCTGGTGGAATCCACCTCGCCAAGATGTTCAACCCAAAAACTCTGATGCGGGTAGGTATCAGAACCAGGTCCTAGATTTTCTTTCCATGATGGTCAGGTTATTATATAAAATAAGAAGTTCTATGTATAGCATTTGTAGAACTGAGTCTCACATGGAAAAGTAGAACCAAAAGGAATAATTTAGTATTTGTGTATGTATAAATGTACTATGTATCCATTTCTTTATTCAGTGAATACTTACTAAGCATCTGTTGTATACTAGGCACTATACTAGGAACTAGGAAGACGTCAGCGAAGTCCCTATGTTAAGATGATTCTCTTATGCTGCTACATGTACCACTGTCACCATTATATATGAGGCTGCCCTCTTCCATTAACCTGGCAGCTGCTGAACCCATCTCGACTTGGAGGACGACCACCTTCTAGAAGAAGGCTTCAAGAGCCTCCAATGAACAGAAATGAAGGTGAGAGAACAACATCCACTTTGTAGGGTCACAGAAATAAATGAATGAATAAATAACATCATTGGACACCTGTCTGCCCACACTGTTAGGGGGTGGAGGCTGCACTAGCTTGCTTATGGAGTTTATGGAGAACTACAACAGCTTTTATCCAACCTCTGTTTTCTCCACTCCCTCTACACAAAATGCTAATTTTATGATGGGACTGAAGAAAGTACATACTGGGGCTAGAGATTTGGACACTAGCTTTAAATCTGAGCTGTTAAGAGGAACCAACGAAGAAACAATTGTGAGGTGACTCCTCAAAGCCTGCTTTGGGTCTGCTCTGAGAGGAGGGAGATAGATGGGGAGGGTAAAGATTCCCTTCTAACTGCATAGCCCCATTCCCTGGATAATCTAAGCAGAATTCTTGGGCAGTGGTCCTGTTCATGTAATTATTAGATTGTGCATTTGAACTAAACATCCTTTTATTATTTCTTTTAGAACACAGCTGGGCCAAGGTCACAGATACTCAAGTACTAGCCCTGTCTTTCCACTGTTCATCTCTTTTCCCCCAGGCTCTATATTGTGCTTTGCAGTTTCCATACATAAGTATTTATCTGCAAGTTAGTTGTACAATTTAAAAGTTTCATGTGGAGCACAGTAAGCTCTTAAGAGAAGAGGTGTTATATCAATTCAATAATGAGTAAATATTTGATGACCCACATGTAGTTTGTCAGCAGTGCTCCTGTCGGCATGAATAAAATAAACAGGCTCAGGAACCAACTGACCCAAAGGGATCACTACCAGTCACATTATAAATATGTAGGACTCAAGTCAGCAATAATTACATCATCCTCTATCATATCCTTAGTTCTGTGCTTTCCCCCATTTCTTTTTATTACAGCAGCTTCTTTGAGCAAGAGACACGTACACTTTGATTATCAGTGTGTGTGCTCTAAATTCTGTTTCCAGTGCAATCACTGTATAGCAATTCACACAAGGGGAAAGAACATCCATCTTCTCTTCTTTCTGATGGAAGAAGAGTTTTATTATGCTCCATGTTTCCATTGAAAGTCAAGACTACAATTTATATGCTTTGTGCCTCCAAATCTTATGCCCTTCTCCCTCCCCGTTGGCACATTAAATTCTCCAAGACGGAAAAAGAAAAGTAAGTTATAGCTGAATTTCTATTAACACAAGGAATTTTTCTCTACTTCTAGGTTTTGGGGGTATATATGTGGAAAAATAAGCATAGCCACAATGTAGAACAATATAGATGTTCACATATAGAAAAAATATATAAGCAATACTTTCTTATTCACCTATGCCAAAACTGAGTTACTAGAACAGGAAAAGGGCCTCAAAAGATATAATTTTATTAAATAACTAAAAAGGTTATGAAGGGAGGATGAATTCCACACTCCTGTAAGATTAAAGTGCTCACACTGCAGCCAGGAGTAGCTGTGACCCAGAGTGATCTAGTCCAGGGGCCAGAACCCCAACACATGTAGGAGTTGAAAGATGAGTGTAAATCATGAACAAGTCCAAAAATATCTTAACACTTGATATTAGAGTCAATCATGAATCAGAAACTAGTTTGGCAGACAGAAACCATGATGATACAAAAGAATTAGGCAGAGTGAGATTTCAAAACTTCAGATAAATAATCAATGGCCAAGAAACCTATAAAACCCAAAAAAGACAACACAAAGAAGGCAGGATACCAAATATAAAGACCTTTAAAATTAGGGGCAACACCTGAAATTGTCAAAGGAGCTTTTATGCCCTGCATGCAAAAGTTGAAACAAATTCCCAGACATGGTAAATGTTAGGGATCCAGGTAAAAATCTGAAAGTAGAATCATTAAATTAAAATAAAACAAAATAAACTGACAAAAACAAGCCCTCACATTTACTGAACGCTTCTTATAGGCCAGTCACAGTTCCAAATGCTTTACATTTGTACTGTGTGTACTGAACAAACTTGACTCCTGGGATATAATCAGAATGCAACTTTATTTTTTTATTCCCTCTCTCCACAAAATGTACTCAATTGGGAAATTTCTTCCTCTCCTCTGGAAGAAAACTTGGGTAAGCCCTATGAGTCTTCTGTCACTGGCAATATAAAGCCCTGCCATCTGTTTATGTCCTAAACACATTCCCAGTTTAGTAAATTTTAAAATTCTCCCTTCCACATAACAATCAAATTTCCCAATTTAATAGTGGAGGGAGATAGCACAGAAGGGTAGGGAGGGCAGGAAAATTCTTACATGAACAGAGGTCTCATAAAATGATGTCCTCTTCTCTTTGCCAACCAAAGCCCCACATCTGACCCTTGTCTCAGAGATCCCTGGTTTCCAGGAAAATGGACTCTATAAGATCCTCTCTTATTAGCTCCTAGAAATCCTATGGTCCATATTCAGCTTCTCAACCATGTTGAGGCCTGATCCTCCAAGAATCCCCTTTGAACATATCTCTCAACACACATGTAGTCCACATTCATCTATTTATTTCTAGAATAAGTGTCAATAATGTAGTAGTGCAGGGCAAAGCCAAGGAGTTTAATTTTACTCCACTCTGCCACCCAAGTTCACCAGATTTCTAGGGCAGGAATAAGACACTAGTCTACTGTATGCCCCAAATTATAGCACATATATTAAATTCTGTGAATGTTATCATTGAAGCCCTCTCCCCTGACTGGGAGAACTGTGGAAGCATCCACACTCTTACACCTTGGCATGGTAGTGAAAGGCGAATAAAGAATGGCAACTGTTCTCTTAAAGAAAATTCTGCTCACATATACCCTAATCTCCAATAATCTGACTCTCTTCTATGTTATGTCATCATCCAACCTACTTTGAAATTTCTACAGAACGTTCTATTTTACAAAATCACTTTAGCATCTCTTTTCTCTCTTGGTGCCTAAGATGAGATTTCCAACGTGGTATCTTGTTACACCATTATTTTTTATTTCGTCTTCATACAAACTCTGTCCTATGGACACTCTTAATTCCATTTTGAGAGATCGGCAAACTGAGGTGAAGTGACTTGCCCAGGTCATAAAGTTAGTGAGTAGAAGGAGGGTTAAAATTCAAATTCAGGCAGGCTGTCTCTAAAGCCTGTGCTCATATGCCCCACATTATACTGTCTCCCCAATATCCAAATGAAAGGCAAAATTGGGATGTGAAAGTATCAGAATCTTCTTTGATCTAATTTTTGAAAAAAAGGAAGCTGCACTACATTATTCGTGTTGGCACACACCACTGACCATTTTAAGAAGGAACTGGTTGAGATCCAGAGGACAGGCCAATGCCTAGTTCTGTAACGCATTACACAAGCAAATTCTAGCCTGCTAACATGGGGTTTATTACACCAGCAGTTCAACTTACTCCATAATCTTGACCTTATTTTTCCCTTCAGCAATTGGTGATTTATTCTTTCTTGTTTTTCTCAGCTTTTGACAATAGTGTTTTGACCATAGGATTTCTTTGTTTCGATTCCTTCTGGTTAAAACATTACTAATAGACAACAAGTAACACAGTACTAGCCCTAAAAGAACCAAGAGAATCATAGGCAATCAGCTTATCTTTGCCAACTCTAGAAAACAGAGTTAACAATCTTGGCTGATCATGGATTATCACATTTTCTGATTATGAAGATCAGTAGAAGCAGAAGCTATTCTAAAATATTGTTTCAGAATGTACCTGGATTTGAATGAGCAAGTCAAACAAAAAAATTAATATAATGAATATCTTTGGAATATACTTTATAGAAATACCACTGTAATATTAAATCTTCGTTTGGAATCTCAATCACATTTTTATACTTTAAAAATACTTTAGTCTCTTATAGTAACACTAACAGAGAAAGTATCAAATTTTCTATATAACATTTAGAAATATAGGCCTATTTTTATAACATTAGCTTTCATCAATTATGTTACCAAAATGAAAATTATTTTGTACATTCTATTTCAAAATCGTTACTATTATAAAATAACCAAAATTGGTTTACGGCATTTAAAAACTACACAGGTAATGGTGATTTTACACAAACCACACTTCATAAATGATAAGTTCAAATATATTTTGTATCATTGTGATGAATACATTTCATCACACTTTACCTGGGGATTGCTATAGTCCATCACACTCTAACTGACTATTGCTAAACCGATGATTAATATGATAACTTGCTCTTGGTTTAAATATCCACTGTCAGCTCAGGCTTAAAAGTAAAGGTTAATGTACATTATTGTGGCTTCATGGACTGAAAAGAAAGAAGAGGGAGAGAGGGAGGGAGGGAGGGAGGGAGGGAGGGAGGGGGAGGGAGAGAGAGAGAGAGGGAAGGAGTGAGAAATATGTGTCTGATGTGTGGGACAGAGGGAGAGAAGGGGATAGTGAGGGAAGGAGAGAAAAAGCAACAGAGGAAGGGAGGGAAAGAAAAAGAGGTAAAGTCTAAGTCATATATATGTCTTAGTCACAGTTATCTTTATCTTTGTGACCAACATTACCATTCCCCTCAGCTTGACTGAACTTTAGATAGGATTCTCCCTGACTATATTTCCTGACCTCTCTTTTCTTAGAGCATTATTTTTAGAAAACTTGCAATTGTAATTCTTTCTCTGATCCTTTGAGATGTAAATGTACAACCTGGAATGGTCTTTCTCAAGGACCTGGGATGACTCCCTTTGAAATGTAATCATGGAAGGAGATAAGGCCCCTTTCTCTCAGTCTCGGTGGTGGTGGTAGGGGAAGTCTAACCTCGATAAGCACCAATTAGCAAACACTGATGCCTTAATCACATTCACCAAACTTACCCTTGTTTAAAATATTCCCATCTTTTGTTTCAGAGGAATTGCGTTCAGTTCAGTTTCTCTCCTCTGTTGCAATAGTCTTGAATAACGTTCTTCTTGCATATTTAACTGATCTAGTATTTTTTCCTTGGATTATTAACTGATCTGCTGCTTTTCTTTTAGATTTACCATTACTCTAAATTTAGCACATCTTTAATGAAAGCTCTAAATAAATGACCCATTTATCTCCTCCCCACCCATCACAGCTATGGTTCCTTAGATCTCTTAATAACTTAGTAAAGACATAGTTTGATTGGCTCAAAGAATCAGGATTTTTTTTTTTTTTTTTTTTTGACTACTTGGTATCCACCAGAGGCAAGCCTGACTTAAAAAGGAAAAGTACCATGGCTAAATGAAAGCCCCCATTCAATGTTAAAATATTTATACAGTAGTCTCCGAGACTTGCTGGGTTTATATCCATCTCCATAGCCTTTTTCCTTAATAAGCAGAACAAAAGACATGCAAGTGGACACTTCTTGCTTTTGTCTTAAATGTTTCTTCTGTCACATATCCTAGGGATGTGACACCATCCTCAACTTGTAGATATCAATGTCAGCATTATGCTTTGGAAGAAACCAGATCACCTATATTTTTCATGAAAGAGGGAGGTACTCATCAAAGAGCCATATAATGCTATAAGCAAGCAATTACTTGGGACAACAGAAGAAACAAAAGAAAAGGCCATTATGCAAATTTAAGCCATTTAAAGAGGGTCCCACCCGGAGGAGATAATGTAAATCACTACTTTGTACACCAAGAAAGGTTGGAAAATTATTTCTAGACTTCTGCTTGGTTCATTCCAATTCTGTGTGAATACTGCACTCTTTTAAGGACAGGAACTGTATCTTACACTTTCTTTATAGTTTTCAGCGTGCTTGGCAAGAACATAGAGTACATGCTTAATAAAATGCCCATTAAATTGAATTTAAATGAATTGTCATGCTTATTAAAGCTAGACTTAGGAAAGGTCTGATTAGTGCTTTTTAGGGTTTTGACAAAGATTTGTTTTGTGCTTGGCCAAGGTATTTAACACAGACAGCTACTTGTTTTCTCCAAGCTGATGATTTCATAGTAGTAATCAGAGAGCTAGAGAAAATCTTTTTACTTGACCTGACTTTACTGAACACCACACGGAGAATAAAATGGACTGCAGACTCTAACAGACCATCCAAGGGCATAATCAGACTCCCATTCCTCTCCTGCTGCATGTTTCAAAAGTTTAACAGGCAGTAGTGGAGAAGCAAGCTCTTCATTTATGTGCAAATGACCTTCAAAATGCTGTTTCACGTGCTATAGAGGGCTCCTTTCATTCAAGTTAACTATCCCAATCCCTCTTTGACTCTAACAGATGCTCTATGATGTATTTTCTATGACTGAGTCTCAGTAGTAATAGTTTTAGAATCTATTTTAACAGACATTTTTTTTTTTTTTTTTGCTGTGCATATTTTGTCTGGAAAGTATAACTCCAAGTCTTTTTAGAAGGACACCTTTTTTTTTTCTTTTCTTGTTTCTTTTTTTTTTTTTTTTTCTTTTTGGAGGTAAAAAGGGCTGTGGCTTAGGTTACCCTTGATTCCTATAAATCCATATTCTATTGACCATGACTCTTATTTGGAATGCCTGTTCCTTCCTTCCATTTGTTAGTAAGCTAAATTGATCCTATCAGTGTTAATATTAATAAAGGTCAGCAATCTTAGTTAAAATTCAATCCAAGATTAGCAATTAACATTTACCCTTAAAACTGAAATCAGAGAACTTTAGAAGTTTTCTACCTAAAGTTCTACCTAAAATTAACAAGGTTTAAGAACACCTTCTAACTGAGGAATGTAGGGACGATGGGATTTCATAGATGGCATTTGCAAAACAAATTCCCATCAAATGTATGGCAAGAACAATAAAATGCGGTTGAGAAAGTGGTAACTTTTAAGATTGCATTTTGAGCAATTTCAGACAGAACCTAAGAATAGTTATTATTGACAAGAAAGTGACCAGTGTCATCGACTGGTCACTAATGGATCAACTAGATTTCTGGGGAACGAATGTTGGGGAGATAGGATTAAAAGCAAAATCTTCTTCCAACCCAGAAATCCTCTCCACAAATCTAGAAGAGAAAGAAAACACTTTTATTAGTGAAAAGTAGCTGCTTGATCCACTAAACCCCAAAAGAGGTAAGTTTGAGTTCCTCCCCGTTTTTGCCTCTCAGTCTAAGGTAGTCCCTGATCTTGCTTGAAGTCAGGATAAACCTGACACATCTTCCCAGACTCATGATCTGTCTGGAAAATTTGAGAAAAAAAATTTAATTTTGAATTCTTTTGACCCTACACATGTGTAAGAAAAATTATCTGAGTATACCACATCAGATGACGTTATGGGAATTTTATGCTTGTATGAGGTCAGCAATCTCAAGATTTCCTCATAGTTGGTTAGATTATAGTGAATTTGGCTATTTTGTTTGGTTTATAATGATTTCATCTATAAAGACATTATATAAAGTGTGTCACCATGAAATAATTGGGAATATTTTATTGGTAAGAGAAGTGAGTTTTTACCGGCGTCTCTTGGTATTTAAGGGGCTGGGACAGAGGTTGAGGCAACATACAGATGTACATACAGCAAGAACCAAATCTCTGGTAAGGGAAAACTATAGATTAGTAGCCTGAATCAACACCATCATTCTAACCAACTCAACTAATAACTAACTTCAGTACTGCTTCCAGTAGTGCACATTAGCATATCATTCCAAAGAATTCCCTTAATTCTCATATAAATCTCGTAAGTGGAACTTGGCTTGCCTTTGAATTTTAAAATCCTTTATTAATCATTTATTATTATCATTTATTATTATTGTTATTATTTTATTTATTTTGAGAGAGAGAGAAAGAGAGAGAGTGCACGCAGAAAGGGCAGAGAGAGAATCCCAAGCAGGCTCTGCACCATCAGTGCGGAGCCTGATGAAGGGCTTGAACCCACAAACTGTGAGATCATGACCTGAGCTGAAGTCCAATGCTTAACCAACTGAGCCACCCAGGCGCCCCTCATTTACCATTGTTATTAATCACCTGTTTTTTTAAGTAAGAAGCACTTTGCTTCAAGGCTAAATAGTTACGAAGAACCTTTAAGCAAGACAGTCCCTTATTGAAAGTGCTTATTCCTCTCCCCAGTGTTTATTTAGGGAAGGTGATAGGGTGAAGGTCTTAAACTAGTCTCTTAGCTCCTGACTCTCCAGGTGAGGTTGAATGATTGATACTCCAGAAGATTTTCTAAACACTCCATTAGATAAGAAGCTAAGTAATGAGTTTCTCATAGAAAGCTGAGGTGAAAGCTGCTCAATGTTTTAGCTCCTCTGCAGGAATGTAAGTCAAGCTTAAAAAGTGGTAGCCAGGAGCTAGATCATCATTCCCAGCTGCTTTATCCTTTCCCAAGGTGGATTTACTCTTGTTAATTTTTTGGAGGAGCTTCCTAAACCTCATTCTTGGTATTACAGATCCTGTGCTTCAACATGTGTTTCTGACATATATTTATCTCATGTCACTGGGAAGGGTGTGGGGGTGAGGGGTACAGGGGATTATGTCAACCCATAGGTAATATGTATCATTTATAGTTAATGTTTCTGTCTCTCTCCCTCCCTGCTCCCCATTCTCCCTCCTGCTCAGTATAAATTTCTTGCTAATTCTCATACATACACATCAATCCCTATTCAAAACCAACATTTCTAGCATATTACAAATGCTGTCTGAGAAAAAATATTACAAACTCTGTCTGAGAAAAAAGGGATACATGATCAATTGAGAACCACTCTGCTATGGACTGAATGTGTCCTACTCAAGTTCATATGTGGAAGCCCTAACCCCCAGTGTGGCCATATTTGGAGATGGGGCTTCTAAAAATTAATTAAAGTTAAACAGGGTCATAAGGGTGGAGCCCTAATCTGATAGGACTAGTGACCTTATAAGAGAGACACCAGAAAAGTTCATTCTCTCCTGCACACACTCACCAAGGAAATACCATGTGAGCACACAGAGAGAAGGCAGTAGACTTCTGCAACCCAAGGGGGAAACTCTCACCAGAAAACTACCAAGCTGCCACCTTGATCTCAGACTTTCAGCTTCCAGAACTGTGAGAATGTAGATTTCTGTTATTTAAATCACAGTCTGTGGTACTTTGTTATAACAGTCCAAACTGACTCATGCACTCTCTCTAAATGTTTGTACTTTACCCAACATATAATGATATATGATATTGAGCCAAACAGTTTAATCTATTATCCCTCTGACTTGAAGAAGGTGAGGACAAAAAGTTTTCTAATGGAAGTTTTCTTATGAAATTTTAAACATATTAATATTAAAATATCTCTATTTTGAATTATATGTAATAACTAGAATATACATAGTTCATCAAATAGATCAATATATTGATATACGTTTCATCATATATAATATTGACCACATATGATGAAATATATTTATGAACTATAATGCAAAACTGACATGAAACGAAGAAAAAAACAAAACTTCAAATCACTGCAGGTAATTGTATTAGGCTAGTTTGTGTTTATACCTTCAGGCTCACCTGAAATTATGAATTTATTCTGCTTTTACTTGGAGAACAGGTTTGAGGAAATTGCCATATATATTCATCTTTATATTCTTTTTAGTTTGATGCATGCAGATTTCACTTTAAATTGGCTATTTTTATTAAACTTTATATGATAGTGTAACCTCCTGATCATCGTTCAATGTTTTTGCTGTATTCACAAAGCTAAGTTAAAAAAAAATTCCAGTAATTCTTAAAGATACATAATTAAACTTGATGGACCTAGCTGACAAATTTAATCACCACATTAGTACACAGGCTAAGTAGACCCCTTAAGGAAAGAGAATGCTGTCAGCAGGGTGCCTGGCCAAGGCCTGTTTATTCTTGGCTTTGGCACTCTGTAGAGCAGTGACTCTAACAGATTAAACCAGACTCTCCCTGGTTTACACCACTTGGAGAGTTTTTAAAAATACTGACACATAAAAAACCACACTGGATCAAATTAAGCCAGAGTCTTTGGGAAGGAAACCCTTTCCAAGGTTTCCTTTTTTTCTTGTTTTTTTTTTTTTTAATATTTATTTATTTGAGAAAGAGAGAGCAAGTGCAATCAGGGGAGGGGCAGAGAGAGAGGGAGAGAAACAGGATCCCAAGCAGGCTCTGTGCTGCCAGCGCAGAGCCTGATGTGGGGCTCGACCCCAGGAACCATGAGGTCATGACAATGAGCTGAAATCATGAGAGTCAAGAGTTGGATATTCTACCGACTGAGCCATCCAGGTGCCTCAGTCCTAGGTTTCTTAAAAGCTTTTTGGATGAGTCTAAAGTGTAGCCAGAGTGGGATCAGTTGTTTTAGAGAGACTTATTTAAACTCCTATAAATATGTTAACGGTATTCTTCTTCCAAAAAATGTCCATTTCTCTGTCAAACTCTTGAACTATATGATAGTAAATGACGTTAGCCTTTATAGCCAAGGGGCTGGGAATGATTCACAGAATTCAAAGGGACAGCATTTTAACACTTTACTAATTTAGTAACACATAGAAATGAATCTTCAAATCAAAAGGGAAGAAAAATTATGTAACAACTCTGAGTAATCATTCAACAAAGCAGAGAATTTATACTTAAATATTTTCAGGGAGACAAAAACCTAATGGAAACTGAAGTGATGAATCTGATGCTCCAAAAAAAAAAAAAAAAAAAAAAAAAAAAAACAAAAAAAAAAAAAAAAAAAAAGAACAGAAATTCTATGTTTTAAAGAAAATGGATTATGAAAATACACAGAAACACAGAATACACAGAAATGCTCTTTACAGCGTTTGAAAGAGACTTAACTTCAACTAACTAGGTAAAAGTAACATTAAGGATAAACTAAGTAATAGGGTGGATGGAATATTTTGGTTAATACTTCGAAACATAACACATTTTAGGACAGTTGAATTTTTGTAGTAACCATTTACCAATATAAGGTGGTAAGCTGAGATCACTAGGGTTCAAATTACCCTAAACCAAGCACTTGGAAGCCTTTTGCCCACAAGAATCACCTGGAGATCTTGTTAAAATGCAGATTTTGATGAAGTTGGGAGGAGAGGCCTGAGATTCTGTATATTTAACAAGCTCCCAGGGGATGTGTAAGTCAAAGTCCAAGAACTGCACTTTGAGTAGCAAGGCAAACTATTCATCTTTAAAGTTCCCACTGAGAGGGGCACCTGGGTGGCTCAATCGGTTAAGCGGCCAACTTCGGCTCAGGTCATGATCTCACGGTCTGTGAGTTCGAGCCCCGCGTCGGGCTCTGTGCTGACAGCTCAGAGCCTGGAGCCTGTTTCAGATTCTGTGTCTCCCTCTCTCTGACCCTCCCCTGTTCATGCTCTGTCTCTCCCTGTCTCAAAAATAAATAAAAATGTTTAAAAAAAAAAAAAGTTCCCACTGAGAAAGTTACCCAGGTAATCGACAAATTTAAATTTCAAAGTTGAGGGGTCCCTGGGTGGCTCAGTCAGTTAAGTACCTGATTTCTGCTCGGGTCATGATCTCACGGTCCCTGAGTTCGAGCCCCATGTTGGGCTCCGTGTTGTCATAACAGCTCAGAGCCTGAAGCCTGCTTTGGATTCTGTCTCCCTCTTTTTCTGCCTCTCCCCCCACTCGTGTTTTGTCTCTCTCTCTCAAAAGATAAATAAACATTTAAAAAGTTGTATACAATTCAAAGTGCATTATGTGAATTTGGCTCTTCCAGAGCAGAGAACATTTGATACCTTTTACAGCTCTGTGTAATGCCAGGTGTCTCCACACCACGCTGAGGGTCTAAATGGCAGACTGCTGAATGGAGAGAGGTTAAAAAAAAACAGACTCTATTTTTTTTTGACAGAGATGTCAGAATAGATATGTTCTGAGCGAAAGTAGGAAACTGTGGAATTATCTTTTCTTAAAGATGAAAGATAGAAACGCTTGCCACTAATGCTGACATGGGCCAAGGGTGCGCCAGAATCAGTTCCTACCGTTCTGGAGAGACGACTGTTCATACCTCTTCCCAACTCCGGCTCAGTGTGGAGTGTGATGTTAGCTTGGTAGCTTAAAGGCATCAGCAAGCGCTTCAAATCAGGGGTTTTTTTCCCCTCAGGGTGGATTTACCAGCACACCATGGTATGTGGCTTCTGGCTTACCACATAGTTCTGGAAGAAAAGAAATATAAGCATAACGTGAAACGCAGTGAGAAATGCAATGGCCTTGGGGATCATCACGATTTAAAAAGCATGGGAGCTTAAGGAGATAGGCTTCTTATCTGAATGGTAAAAACAAATATTGGAAAACAAAACTGAAGTTTGTGACATAAGGAAGAACACAAAAGCAACAAACGAATCAAAGTCTAAAATGTATTAAATAACGGTATAATGTTAAACCATGGGTTTTAATGGCTTCTTTGTAACTGTTTCACAAACATTTGGTGTTGGAACCCCTTGATCATCTTAAACATTAATGTATATACACCAATGAGCATTTATTTATGTGATTACATCAACTGATGTTTTACCATATTTGAATTTAAAATAGAGACATTTGACACTTTTTATGTATTGAGCTACTTGCAAATACTAGTAAACCCATGACAATGTTCATAGTTATTGTTCATAAAAAGCAATGTGTTTTCAAAAAACCCAAATATAATTAATATTTAATTAATTAACTTCAATATTTAATGAAGTTAATATCCACTGTGTGTAGGTGTGTGTGTGCGTGTGCGTGTGTTTTCACTGCAAATCTAATGACTGACTTAATAGAGACAGTTGGATCCTCCTCTTTGCTTCTGCACTCATTCTATTATTACACATTGTTTTGGTTGAAACATATGAGGGAAGTCTGGCCATACACAGGTTGGAACAAAGAAGTATTTTAGTAACCTTTTTAGATCATTACGGATGCTTTTCTTTGATTCTTTACCAAAACATGACAGGTGATAGGTTTCAGGTCCAACCTTGGAACCAACCTTTAAGAAACCATGTATCAATGATCTTCTTGCACTGGTACGTTAAAATCCATTGGTCTATCTTATAGGTTAAAGGGATCTCTTACTCACTGCCTTGGTCATTTGGAAAATATTGTTTCACTGAGTTATGCACAGCTTTCAAATGCTGCCTTTTCGTTATGCAATATCAAAAAAACCCAAAAAACAAAACCAAACCATATTCATTAATCTCACTCCTGATCTCATCAGAAAAGTCAGTAAGAATTAGAAAGTAGTAAAATTCAGGGGCACCTGGGTGGCTCAGTCGGTTGAGCGTGCAACTTCATCTCAGGTCATGATCTCACAATTTGTGAGTTCAAGCCCTGCATCAGGCTCTGTGCTGACAGCTCAGAGCCTGGAGCCTGCTTCAGAGTCTGTATCTACCTCTCTAACCCTCCCCCCTTCTCGCTCTCCAAAATAAATAATAAACATTTTTTTAAAAAGTAGTAAAATACATGGTGGCAAATGCAAGTTTTTAAAAATTCTAATTTTCATTTTTAAAGTTCCAAATATATTCATTAGCAAACATATTTAAATGATTTTCCTTGAAGTGATAGGCTCACTTCATTCATTTTTGAGAAAAATGTCTGCCCCAAGTCTTAATTCCATAGTTTGTCATTTTTTCTTTTGAGAAAAGAAGAAGTGTAATTTAAAAAGAGGCTAGTTCAGGTAACAGCACAATGTGTCTTCCTCAAGACAGACCAGGAACTTGGCTGCACAGCAGAAGTGCTACAGGAGCCTCCCCGCACCCTGCAATTTGATCATACAGAATATTAAAAAGACATAGAACTCAAGGGTCAACATTTTATGAAGTTAATACCCACTGTGTGTATGTGTGTGTGTGTGTGCGTGTGTGTGTGTTTTCATTGCAAGTGCATGTTGATGAAAAATACAACTACTCATACCATTTGGTGCCACTGCCTTGATTCTTGCTAAAGTGCCAAGCTTTGTTCACTATTGTTCTGCATCATCAGTACGAGGGTCAACATGGTAAAAAATTGCAAATACATCTTCACATTCTTGTGAAAATCTTTTAACCTCACATGCCACCTGAAATAGTCTCGGGGCCCCCAGGAACCCACAATTATACTTAGAAGACTACTACTTTATGGTACTACATCAGCCCAGGATTTTGTGTTATACTACCATCATCATCATAGTAATAATAATAATAATAATAATAATGTGTGTGTGTATATATATATGGTAGCTCTTTCACTATGTCAGAAAGACTCTAAAATACCAATAATGTTATTCTTTAAATATCTCCAGTGAGCATAAGATACCTTTCTGGAAGCCACTATTGCCTTTTCCCCTATTATTTAAAAAACCCATTATACCATGTCATATCCTTATCAACCAATAAAATATTGCCATTTAACTGTATAACACACCTTCATGGACCTGTGAGCTATGGTACCTTCCTTCAGCCTTGTTTCTCTGTCCAAGAGAGCCAATGCTCCTAAACTCTACTCACATTTTCAGAACTGTGTTTCACAAATTGCCTGTGAAGTTTGTGGTGAATGTGTATATATCTGCTCCCCTTCATTAATCTATGCATTCCAAGTTTTCAGTTAGAAATTCTCCTTGATAAAGATAAAATTCCCATGTAAATGATAAATGCTTTGGTGGGGGGTTTTGCAATAAATTCGCAATATCACACTGTGGAAGATTTTGAGTTCTTAATCGCTTAAAATTAAAAGGAAAATTAGTACTTTTGATTTTTCATAATTATTGTGTATTTATTATTTATAGGCACATTCACATAAGTGTGAAACTTCATTATAAATTAATACAATTTATCTGTAAAAGTACATCTAGGCATATATACATAGATGATTAAACATTTATATGTACACCAATGCAGCATCTATGTACAGGAGGAGTTGTGTGAGTGTGTTTGTGCTGCTTGCTGGAATTCCTAAGGATTTTCATGTCAGGAACAGCTAGTTAGCTAAGCTTAATCTCGTACATTTCTTACTTTTTTCTAGATACTGTTTTACTTGCGCATGATTATTTGAGAGTTCATAAGTCCTTATACATCTATATTCTCATTCGATATCCTCGACAACCCTAAAAGGTAAGAGGATGTGGTAGTTACTATTCTCTCCTTGTTTGTTATCAGGAACTCTAATTTTATTCAAGGTAGCAATATCACAGTTTATGTCCCAGCCTCCTTTGCAGCTAGAACTGGCCATGTGATATGAATATGATCTAAGGTCATTGAAGTGTGATTCAAAATCTGCTGGGGAGTTCTGCAAAAGTGTGGATTACTGATGTCAGCTTGTCTCTTCTTCATTGTCTCTTTCTCATCCTTCCTGCCTGCCATATTGAAGTTTTAACTGAAAGTCTACCAATTATCTTGCAAGCATGAGGGAATAACACAGTGGCACAGCAATCTTGGCCTCCACATTCTTGGGCCACTCTATCTGCGCTGACTTATCCTTTAGTCCTTATGTGATTAAAACATTATACCCTTTTTTGGTTCCATGCTGCAAAATGTATTTCTTCATAGACACAGCAGGTAAATATTATGAATTCATTTATATAGATAAGGAAAGTTGAGGGCAGTTTGTTTTACAGCTGTATAATTGGTACATGACAAATTACAAGTAGAAAAAACGTGAAAACGAAGAAAAAAGATCAGCCCATACACATGGAGGCACAAAAATCTCATCTAATAGATATGTGAGACAAGGAATTGTTAACCTTTAATCTGATCAGTTTATGAAATAAAACTCTCATTTCCACAACTTTCCTGCTCTCCTTTCACTAGCTTTTTAAAAAAAGGTAGAATTACAGATCAGAGATTCCCGATATATCTAGTAGAGGAAGAATAGTTAGTTGGTCATATATGGGCCATAATTTTCTCATGTTTCTGACCACGTTTTTCTTAGACTATTTGGCCTTCTTCAAATTCACCATAAATTTTCATGCCATTGAAAATTTTCTCATGCAGTTCTTTCTTAGTTTCAAAATCCTGTTATTCGTTATCATGACTTCTTTAAGTATAACTTCCTTGGGGAAAACTTTGTAGTTTCCCTCAATTTTTATACCTCTTTTTAAGAGCTATCTCCATGTTTCTTTTATATTCGTGATGTAGGTATTAACCTTGGACTTCTGAGATGTCCAATTAAACTCTCTATAATTACTTCATAACACCAATATTAACACTCACCTCACACAGAGAACATATTTAATAAATGGTTTATTATGTTTTCAGGGGGAAAAGATTTAAGGGTTGAAAATAATATTGCTTTCAGCCTGACATTTGCTAATCAGTGTTTCTAAATTGTAGATCATGAAATCAATGTAGTGTGTCATGATTAGCACTTCGCAAAATGAAATCAAATCCAATACAAAAGAATATAATGGAATAGAACTATCCGAGTACATCATATACGAATGTGTCATCAAGGAATATATTCACTCATTTATCCATTCAACAAATATTTGTCGAGTACCTACTATAGTCCTTGCACTGGCTTATATGCACATGTACATACTGGGTCATGTAAAATGTATTCTATTTGTGGTTTAGTCGCATTTATTTCAAATATCTAAGATCCTTCCCTGTCAAACCACTCCTTATGGGAGAATTATATTTCCTACCCCACAGACGTTGGGTTTAGCCACATGACTTAACACGGCCAATTAAATCTGAGGGGGAATGATGTGTGATCTTCCAAGCAGTTTAAGAGTTATCATTCCACCTCTGCTCTTTTTTCTCTGCCATAAATTTGACACTATCTCATTAGAAACTGACCCATCAGCCTGGGTCTTGGAATGAAAAAAGAATACAGTAGAACTGTAGTCAACCCCCAATTGATACAGAATAGGAGCAAAAATCAAAGCTTTTTTCTAAAAAAGACAGAAACCTGAGGGTCATTTGCTGCCACAATTTGGCCTAAACTATTGACAGATACTGAAGAAGAATGCCGTGGTTTGAGGAGAAAGCAGTAGGAATCTTACTCCTAGGACATGGGACAAAGGGTCCCAAGCAAAGAAAAACCAGTTATAGAGAATAAGGCATATAGAAATACAAATGTGTACGTGACAGTGTAATGAATAGTCATAACAGAATATTGTGATCATGGATGTTAACTATGAATATGTGCAAATAAACAAATGAGAAGAAAAAAAATCCTAAGATTGGCACCTGTTTGGATATAAAAATTCAAAATAAGGTTATTTCGGTGAACATCTTGGCATCTTTGACTAGTTACCTTTCGGCACAATTATTATGCATATCATTAACATATGCCAGAATAACTGTTGTTTTGTTTTATCAAAATATACGCTGAATGTGCACAACCACTTTTCATAGTTTCTGGCCTGCAACCGCCTATTCTTACAGCTACAACATAATAAAAAATTACAAGGGATAACTTCCAGACTTGAAGATTTTCTCTCAATAACAAAAGACTGTATTTCTTCTCCTTTGAAACTGTAATACATGTCTACTTAAAAGGTTTACTGGGCTAATGTTTTCAATCTGACAAATCTCCAAATTTGGCCTAATACAAGAAGTCAGTTAATGAAATTTAAAACAGCCTATTTTCATCCTTTTTTTAAACACAACTATGTATTAGAAATCTGGCAGAGGCTTCTGTCAAACTGAACTATTGAACTCAGGGCAGTAAAAGTCCCTCCCCAGGCAAGAGATTTAAATCATTTTCAAAGTTAATTTCCTGCTCCCAGATGGAGAACAAATCTAATCGGGTTTACTTCATTCTTCGGATGAACAGGAAAATGTCACTTGCATACTCAAAAAGGAAAAAGAAAATCTCAGGGAAGGCAGTCTCTAATCCACATCACAGCAAACAAAGAAGGTGATTCTGAAATTGAATGTATAGGGTCATTTTGAATCTAAAAGCAGATCTGAATTTAATCTAGACAAATCTCCAAGCTTATTTCCAACCTAGTTCTGTTCAGAGATTGTGCCTGTTTACACCTGAAATACACACATAGGACTTTAAAACTGTTCATTTTAAAAGGGGGAAAGAAAAAAACAAAACAAAACAGCTTCTACT
This sequence comes from Panthera leo, assembly GCF_018350215.1. Lineage (NCBI taxonomy): Eukaryota > Metazoa > Chordata > Mammalia > Carnivora > Felidae > Panthera > Panthera leo. Next base: position 55,360,358 of record NC_056683.1, on the reverse strand, counting down.
CCTAAGAAGGGATCTGAATAAACTGTCTGAGCTCAATCTGTGAAATCAGGCTAGAACCTTCCAAAGCCCTATGGATGGTAAGAAAATTTTGCTCTTTATCAGCTATAGCTTAAAAATAAGATAGGATTGGGGTGCCTGTGTGGCTCAGTCGGTTAAGTGTCCAACTTCGGCTCACAGTTTAGTGAGTTTGAGCCCCTTTGCACTGACAGTGCAGATCCTGCTTGATATCCTCTGTCTCCCTCTCTCTCTCTCTCTGCCCCTCCCTGGCTCTCTCCCTCTCCCTCTCTCTCTCTCAAAAATCAAATAAAAACATTAAAAAAAACTAAAAAAATATAGAATGAGTTAACGTTTGAATCTCAAAACAATGGGACTATAGAAAAAATAAAATAAGTATTCTTGTTCTTAATTTAAGAGCTACTGGATTCTATTTAAAGGTTTGCTGCTATGTACTTGTTAGGAAAGATTCACATTAGCTGTCAGGCAGACATTGTGTACCTACATCTCTTAACTGTGTTTTTTCTTGGTAACGAAAGTGTCATCAGCAAAGAGGCAAGTATATCATTAGATCTTCATGAAGCAGGTTAACACTGGCTGGGCTTCTGTCAATTTACCCCACCACATATGGCTTTGCTCGGCTTCCAATGAAAAGCAAAGTGGTAGGTTGCAATCTAAAATGGCAGACATTTTCCTAAATAGCCTATTTAACTCCATCTCTGTTATTACCTCTGAAGTCAACAATACAAAGAAATTGTTCTGAACAGATTGCAATGGACTTGGTAATATTAAAGTTCATCTTTTCTTATAAATATAAAGCAGGAAAAACAGTTATGCTTCACACTGATGGTAAAGAAAAGACCTTCAGAGTTTAAAAAAGGATTTCATTCGCTGTTTGTTTTAAATGTTATTTCAAGTTGTGGGATTCCAATTTTTCGTTTAAAGTAAGTCTGTTTGTCTTAATCCACTGCTTAATCCAAAGCATGTTCAGACAATTAAAAGTAAATTGTCTGTGTCTAACGAGCAGAATATTCAAAATCAATAACGTCAAAATTGATAGATTTAAAAAAGAACAGCAGGGGGGATGCTTGGGTGGCTCAGTCGGTTGAGCGTCCGACTTTGGCTCAGGTCATGATCTCGCGGTCCGTGAGTTCAATCCCGCGTCCTGCGCTGTGCTGACCGCTCAGAGCCTGGAGCCTGCTTCAGATTCTGTGTCTCCCTCTCTCTCTGCCCCTCCCCCGCTCATGCTCTGTCTCTATCTCTCTCAAAAGTAAATAAACATTAAATAAATTTTTTTAATTAAAAAAAAATAATAAAGAACATCAGGGATCTATGCTCTCTTTTGAAACAGATGCTGCTTGACCAAAACAAGGTAAGTTTTATGGCATGACCATTAGCCATGAATCATCACAAGCATTCTGTTGGAGCAAGAATACCAAAGCAGAGGGGAAAAAAGTAACAGCATTCTCGAGAACCTCATTCTGTGCCAGGTAGGGGGTGAAGCACTTTTTTGCCTACAAAATCTCATTTAGTCCTTATTGCAATCTCCATTAAACAAAATTCTAAGAGAGTGCCTCCAGGGTCATAAAATAATGAATTGTGAATGTAGCCCAGTTCCTTACTAAAAAGCAGTTATACTTTGTATGATACCGTCACTTTTTCTGGAGAACTAAAATAGGATATTGTGTTCCAGGAGCAGTCAAAAGTACAAAAATGGACAGAACATACTGAAAATTTTAATCTTGAAAAATATGTGTCCAAACATGTTTATCTTAGAAAGCACTAGAAATTAATTAGAAAACTGGACTCCCCATGCTTGGGATTCTAATTCTGGAGCTGCATTAGTAAATTATGGTAGCTCCTTTAATTTTTGGCTGCAAAGAAAGCTATTACTAACCACTTACTTAATAGAAAATGTATGTGGCAACAGATACATTCAAAGTATACGAAGTTAATTTTTCAAATTTTACACATATTATTGAACCGGAGTATATGAAATTGTGAAGGGATAAAGTTGCAAAAATAATGACATTAATTCTTCACTTGTTAGTAGAATGACGGCCCTTTATGACATCAGGATGGTCTCACTATGTGTATTATCTCAGATTTTTATTGAGTGTAGTTACAGATTAATATTTTGCTCTCATCTACAGCCATGTAATCAAAATATATTTGTATCATTTCAGTTAAAGAAACTGAAATATCTGAAATTTGGCACTAGAATTGTCACAAGTAGAAAATCTGGCCTTTAAGTAATAAGAAATACTTTTTTTACTATTTTTTAAGCAGATCCTTAACATTAAAATATCTTTTAAGCAGACCCTTAACATTCCCAACAGACACTTCCCAAATCCTTTGCAAATACTTTGGTTCTGCAGGTGTTTGGGCAGGATAATTTTTGTCGGGGGAGGGGAGGAGTACTGTGTATTATAAAATCCTGCACATTACACGATGTTTGCCTCTACACAATACATTTTAGTAGCACACTCTCCAGTGTGACAACTAAAAATATCTCCACGTGTTGCCAGTTGAGAGCTGCCCTCAGTAGAGAACCGATGCTCTATGTTTGAAGACCACTTTTAAAAATAACGTGTAATCATTTAAATTAAATGACATTTGCAGATCCAGCAATGAGCAGACAATAGTCAAAGCGTTTTGAAATTTCTATAAGGTTATACTTAGCCAATTCTTCAGGAAATCCATTAAATTCATCTAGAAGATAGACTAGATATAATGCATTTTCTCCTGAAATTATTTTTAAGATTCTACACCCCATGCACTAGAGGCTATTGCAAAATACAGAGAGCAAAATTATTTATCTAAAAAGTCATGAATGACAAGCTATTAGAAGTAGCCATTCTGCATTCTTCAGCAGGCACAGGATGTCCCCAAACTGTGCCTCACTGTTCAATGTTGTAATTTGACACATAGACTTTTTCTACTTCTCTGCTTGCCCTGGTCGAGTGTGTTGGCTTTTCTCCTAAGGCCTTGTCAAAAGATGGCTGTTGCCTCAGGTCCATATTCACAGAAGGCAGAAGGAGAGAAGAGGCAGGGTTTATGGGTCTGTTTCAAACACATTTGTCCCCTTTTACAAGGTAATTAAATGCCTTCTTTGAAACCTCATGAAAAAACTTCTGCTTAGCTCTTACTGGCCTTACTGAGGTCCTTTGGCTGCACTAGTTGTGAGTGATACAGGTAAATTAAGAAAGAGTGAGAAAAAGGATCATTATTGTTTCCTAAGACTAATCACAGCCCAAAACCTGAGCTGAAAATATCACCACTTTGATTCCAAATCCCATTTCCGTTAGCCAAGAGGAAGGGGAAAATTTTTTAACAATTAACTACAACAGTAACAACAACAAGAATAACAACTGCAGCATGAGAAGGCTTTTGTTGAGCATTTGGAGGGGGTACAGGCATTCCTCCAACTGAGGTTTACATTAGGTTCTATTATTACCTTCACTTTGCAAATGAGGAGAGCTGAGCCCATAGTTCAGCAGTTTGCCCTGATTATGTTTAGAACTAAGCAAAGGTTACTTCTCTAGCGTTGGTGCTTCATCACTCACCTGTTACTTAACTATTAAGAAACTACTAAATGACATTTATATAACTGGGGACATTTTTTACTTCTTTAATAAGTAAAAATATAAGGATGTACCAGAAAAAGAGATGTGGAGAATATATATGTAAGCACCTGGCAGTTAATGTCCGGTTACAATGTAAAGGCACATATATATATTTTTTTAATTTTTTAATCTTTATTTTTGAGAGAGAGAGAGAGAGAGAGAGAGAGACAGAGACAGAGCGTGAGCAGGGGAAGGGCAGAGAGAGAGGGAGACACAGAATCCGAAGCAGGCTCAAGGCTCTGAGCTGCTAACACAGAGCCTGATACGGAGCTCAAACTCACAGACTGCGAGATCATGACCTGAGCTGAAGTCGGTCGCTCAACCGACTGAGCCACCCAGGTGACCCTAGGCACATACATATTTTATTAATATTATTTGGAAATAATTTTGGAGTTTTTTATTAAATGGACTAAAGCAGGAAAAACCACATTTGTTCTCCTTAAAGATTAGCATCTTAGGTTGGTGTGCCCAGTTGGAAAACTGATGAATTATATTTCATGCATATAATTAGTTGGTGATTGAGAGAGACACGTAATAACCACCATGTGTGTCACTGGAGTAATCCAAAATGTTATGAATAAAATTCTTCTCAGTCTTAGTGGGGGATAAAAAGATACAAGAGAAAGAGAGAAATAACTCTTGCAGGAGCAAACATTAAATTAAAGTAAAAGATCTTTCTGAAGAGAGGACAGATACCTTGCCCAAATGAGATGGCCTGGCTCAGGGCTCAATTCTATTTTGATAGCAGGTATTAATAGAAAATCAATTTTGCCAATAGGAAGTGTAACATGATTAAATTTAAGAGAATTGAATGAGATATCCTATACTTAGGTAGAAAGGAAAATCAAAGCAACCCACAAAACATTGAGAACGTGGTATCAGAATGGGAGACTGGATGGAGACCAATAGGAAAGCAATTCATATGAAAGCTGACAAGAGCTTTCCTTATATGCTTTGTATTACCCAAGAGTAGAGATGGATGAAAAAAGCAGATGGCATCCAGGGCAGGCTGTATCATTTGTAGGACCCAGGGAAAAATGGAAATAAGAGACTTCTTGTTTCAAAAGCAGGAAAAAAGTGAGACCCAAAAATGACATGAGGTGTTTTTTTTTTTTCTTCTTCTATGGTCTCTTCCACAACTTGTCATGGTGTTTTGTTGATTTATACATTTGCTCTCTAATGTCATTCTAAGTAAAGAAAAACTAAAAATGTTTACTATTAGTGTGAATTTCACTCTCATTTTTAAGTGTACAATTCCATTCCTAAATGCAAATATAAGACCATTGATCTCATATGCACCCAAATTTCACAACTTCTATACCAGTTCCTACAAGTGTAGACAAAGGAAACGTGACATAGAAATGACTCAGCTGTTTTTATTTCAGTTCTTGATATGCATAGATTCTAACACTCTCTACTTCAGGCTTACTGGTGGATAAGTTAAGACTGAAAGAAAAAGGAACTATGGGTTGCTCTTTATATGGTTTTAATCATAGGTGGTTGACTAATTTAGGAAAGTAACAAGCATATGAAAGGATATGGCAGCTTTTCATTATTATTAGTGTTTCTTAGAATGCTATTGCCTTCTTTATGCATTTGAAGCAAGCTCTGGATCAGACAGAAAGCCTGGCTTCCCTAGACAGTAGTGCTCCCGCTTATTCAGTTGTTGATTTCACATGTTTACCTTGTACTCGCTGTAATCTCTCTGAACTTCTGTGCATCCTAACACCACAAGAATTCTGTGCTCATGGGGCATTATAAACATGCCATTTGAATGGAGCAATAAGGAATGGAGAACACTCATTTTGCTAGAAATGTATGTCCTCTACTGACCCATATTCCTCACTGTCCCATTGGACTTCACTTACAAAACGCACATTCAAAGATACAGTTAAGAATTTCAGGACATTCTTATCAGAGCAATAAACCAAGTGCAGGGCTCTTCTGAACATGGTACTGAGTTGGCCCAACAGCACAGGTCACATACCCATGAAGTTAGCTGTGATGACATTTTAGCTTCAGGAACTTTTCTTTTAATAGTGTTCAGTTCAAGTAACAAAAAGAAAACAACTTAAACCTTTTTTGGATGATAATACATTTATTTTAGAAATTTTCACACCTTTTGAAAGTTGACACTCAAGGTTTCTTGTAATTTTTTTTTAATGTTTAGTTTTGAGAGAGACAGAGAGAGACAGAGCATGAACAGGGGAGGGCAGAGAGAGAGGGAGAATCCGAAACAGGCTTCAGGCCCGACACAGGGCTCGAACCCACAAACTGTGAGATCATGACCTGAGCTGACATCAAATGCTTAACTGACTGAGCCACACAGGCATCCCAACAGTCAAGGTTTCTTAACTGGAAATCTTAATTTAAAGCCATTTTTTCCCCCGTAAAGTGACTTTACAAAGCTCTGCTCAGCTATATGCAGAGTAATTTCAGTTCTCAGAAAGAATTATTATTTCCAGAAAAAGGGGAGTAGGAGCAGGGAGTGGGGTTTGATTTGCACCTTATACCACATAATCTTCTAACTTTAAGGCTTTCTACTTCTTCAATTCTACGTTTCAATATTATACCAGTCATTGTATTTATATCTTTATAAATACTATAAGAAGTTTCTGAAATGCCCATGGAATCAGTGCTCAAAGCTCATGGAAGAGTCAGGACTAGAACTCAAAACTCCACTTGCCTTTATGCCTCTTGCTACTGTAAAAATCTATAACTGTATCAATAATGATATAGACGTTCTGAATCATTTATGAAGGGTAGTGGCTATGCTGCCTTTGAATAGAATATGAGTCAACTGATTGGTTTCCATTTAAGTAATTTAGTAATTTTAAAATTGTCTTCCTGTTGTCTGTTCCTGTTACAGCAGCATTAATCAATAGGATACCCATACAGTCAATTTTTCCCTCACCGTCACTACTTCCTCCCTGGGGAGGCACTAATTAGAGAGAATGACTAAATTTTTAAGGATCATTACCCACAGTGTTTCAGTGAATATAAAAAGATTGTGCCTGCTTCTGAAGCTAGCAATGTGATGAAAGTCATAGAGGGGGATAAAGGCCTCCATGGTTTTTATTCAGGGATGGTTGTGAATCTTTGACCTTACAAATAAAACACTAAATAAGAATAAAAAAAAAAGTCATATGGCTATTGGGACACTGAATACCTATTATTTAGAATTCAACGAATGTAAGCAGTGTATGCATGTGAAACACATGAGGAGCTATGTACCTCATGTTTCTGTACCTAAGCACAGCTAAAGTCATTTGTCATTAAACTAATGAAAAGTGTTACAAATAGAACATGAAAACATATAATGTAGTTAGCATATGCAAATGGATTCTATTTCCCATGGAGAGTTACATCCAATGGGAGGACATGAGACAGGCCACATAATAAAAGTAATAGAAGATTCAGGTATTAAATAGAACACAAATTGGGGCACCTGGGTGGCTCAGTCAGTTAAGCATCCCACTTCGGTTCAGGTCGTGATCTCACAGTTCACAAGTTCAAGCCCCACGTTGGGCTCTGTGCTGAGAGCTCAGAGCCTAGAGCCTTCTTCAGATTCTGTGTCTCCCTCTCTCTCTGCCCCTCCCTCCCCCAGTCGTACTCGGTCTCTCTCTCTCAAAAATAAATAAAACATTAAAAAAAAGAAAGAAAGAAAGCAAAAGGACAGGAACCACTGCCAGGAGAAATTAATTCCAAATCTTTTCAATCTTTGGGTCCCACAGCCACTCTTTGATTGGAGTAGGTAGAGTAGCCCTCCCATTTTACCCCCTCACCTTCTAGATAAAACAAAACTAAAGCCCAACTGTTTCAGTCAGTCTCTGGGTTCGCCACAGAAACAGAAGCAATAGGTGAAGGTATGATTTCTTGTTAGAAACTGGCTCAGGTAATGGTAGGGGCTAGCAAATTCAAAATCTGTAGGGCAGACCAGCACACTAGAACCTCAGGCAGGAATCGCTGCCATCTTGAGTCAGGAAATTGTAGGGCAGGTCAGCAGGCTGGAAATGAGGCATAATCCCCTCTTTTCCAAGAAAATTAGTTTTTGCTCTTAAGAACTTCAGCTGATTGGAGGAGGCTGACACACATTATCAAAGGTAATCTAATTTGTTTAAAGTCAACTGATTGTAGATGTTTACATCTACAAAATACCTTCAGAACAATGCTTAGATTTGTGTTGGATTAAATTGCTACTAAAATGACACATAAAATTAACCATCACACCAACTTAAGACAAAGAAGTTTATGGTTTGTGATAACGATATACTAGACCTGAAATTGGGGCAGCATGGATGCAGGAACCCAGACAGAACTAGGGAGTCCCACTACTCCTAGTTCTTTTACACATTCAACATGGTCTTTCAAAATGAAATAATGAATATCAATTGCTTAGCACATTTCCTGGAATTTACTAAATGCACAAAATACAAGGATCAGTAGTTGGCCACTTTATCACTTTTAAATCTTTTTTTTTTTTAAATTGACGTATAATTGACATAAAACATTATATTGTTGCAGGGCTACAATGTAATGATTCAATATTTGTATATACTGCAAAATGACCACCACAATAAGTCTAGCTAACATCTGTCACCATACTTAACTATAACTTACTTTCTTGTGATGAAAAGCTTAAGATTTACTCTCTTACCAACTCTCAGATTGCAATAGAGTGTTATTAACTACAGTTGTCACAGTGTACTTACATCCCCATAACATATTTATCTTAGAACTGGAAGTTGGTACCTTTATCTTTTCCTTTCTCTTTTCTTTTTCCTTCTTTCTTTCCTTCTTTCTTTTCATGCGTATATATTTGCACGTGCAAGAGGGGAGGGGCAGAGAGAATCTTAAGCAGGCTTCATGACCAGCATGGAGCCTGAGGCAGGGCTGCATCTCACAACCGTGAGCTCATGCCCTGAGACAAAATCAAGAGTTGGACGTTTAACTGACTAAGCCACCCAGGCACCCTGGAAGTTGGTACTTTTTGATTCCCTTTACCCATTTACCCACACTCACCCTGCTCCTGCCTCTGGCAATCAACAATCTGTTCTCTGTATCTATGAGATTGTTTTGTTGTTATTGTTGCAGTTTTTGTTTTTATTCCACATATAAGTGAGATACTGTAGCATCTGCCTTTATCTAGCTGAGTTATTTCCCTTAGCATAATGCCCTCAAGGTCCATCCATGTTGTCACAAATGGCAAGACTGCATTCTCTTTTTACGATTGAATAATACTCCACTGTGTGTATAACACACATACAAAATGTTCTTTATCCACTCATCTATCGGTAGATGCTTAATTTGTTTCCATGTATTGGCTTTCATAAATAATGCTGCAATTAACAAGGGGGTTCATATATTTTTTCAAGTTAGTGTTTTCATTTTCTTCAGATAAATACTCAGAAGTGGAATTGCCAGATTATATGGGTATATCTATTTTTACATGTTTGAGGAACCTCCATAATGTTTTCCATAGTGGCCATACCAGTTTACATTCCTACCAACAATACATAAGGGTTCCCTTCCATCCATATACTCACCAATACATATTATTTCTTGTCTCTTTCGTAATAGCCATTCTAACAGGTGTGACATGATATCTCATTGTGGGTTTGATCTGCATTTCCCTAATGATTAGTGATGTTGAACATCTTTTCATGTACTTATTGGCCATCTGTGTGTCTTCTCTTGAAAAAATGTCTAGTCATACCCACTGCTCATTTTTTAATCAGATTGTATGTTTCTTGGTGTTGAGTTGTATGAGTTCTTTATATATTTTGGATATTAACTACTTATCAAAGAGACGATTTGCAAATATTTTCTCCCATTCAGTAGGTTACCTTCTCCTTTTGTTGATAGCTTCCTCTGCTGTGCAGAAGCTTTTTAATTTGAAAAAGTCCTACTTGCTTATTTTTGTTTTCCTTGCCTGTGCCTTTGGTATCAAATCCAAAAAATCATGGCCAAGACCAATATCAAGGAGCCTACCACCTATGTTTTCTTCTAGGAGAAGTTTCAGGTCTTACATTCAAATAGTTTCAGGTCTTACATTCAAATCTTTAATCCATTTTGAGTTAAATTTGTGTGAATGGATTAAGATAATGGTACAGCTTCATTCTTTTGCATTTTGCTATCCAGTTTTCGCAAAAACATTTATTGAAGAGACTGTATTTTCTCCACTGCATATTCTTGGCTCCTTTATTGTAACTTATTGACATTATATGTGTAGGTTTATTTCTGGGCTCTCTATTCTGTTCCACTAATCTATATATCTGTTTTTTATAGAAGGTGGCCATTTCAAATTCAGGTCAACCTTTGGGATATCCAGGTAATAATATGCAGTTTGATAGATGGCTCTAGAACTTGTACCAAGACATTAATTTCATCAGCTAGACCCGTTTCTTCCAAGATTTGGACTACATAATATGGAGTATGGAAAGGATAACTTTGTTATATGAGGGAATAATGGAGCCAAACAACACAAAAAAGCAGAGATGACATTGTCTGGGCTGGAGACAGAGAATGGAGTGTACAACAAAAGGACAGGATTGTTAGGAAAAGTTCATAATCCTCACCTCTCCCCATTGCTCCTACTTCTTATACTCATTAGCGCTCAATGATTGGGGCCCATGTCTCTCAAATCTCTCTCTATCCCCTTTGCCACTACGTCCTCGTGTCATTCACTGGTTTAAAATCCATTAATAACTATCCATAATTCTCTTCCGAACTTCATAACATGTGAAGCTTATGACTGCCAGACCCTGGCCTACTTACTTGGCTTAATTTACAGGCATTTCTCTCACCTTTTGCATTCTATTTTTAATATATATTGAACCCACTTCCATTTCTGCACATATGCTTTATCTCTTTTGCCTCTGGTCCTTTTAGCATCCTTTTATTTCCTTCTGACTATTCTAATGCCCCACTAAAGCCAAACTGCTTAAGAGCAGAAACCATCTCTTACGCTTCTCCGTATCTCTGGTGTTTAGCATAGCACAAGGCACATACAGGCACATAATAATACCTGTCCTTCCTTTCAGATGCTGAATTCTTTAAGCAGAATCAGAAACTATACCTATTTCATCTTTATACTTCTCATAGTGTGGTTAGCAAAGAACTTTAGTTTTCTCAATAAATTCTTGCTGAATTTGGTGAAAGTAGTGATAGAACTATAAACCTTTATAATTATTTAATATAGGGAAATTATATTCCAAGTGTTACAAAATGGGTATAAATGAACCATATGTGTTGATTATGTATGGGAACTGAATATGCTATAAAGTGCACATATGGCAGCAAAAACACAACTCCACTGTATTACTCAATGTGAGTCATGTAAAACTAATATGCTAGCAATAAATGTTAATTAAACATTCAATTAACAACTTGCTTGTCCTTTTGAAACTTAAAATGATTTGAAGGGGATTATTTGGGTCTCTTAAAAGCACTTTCCTGGTAAATTTAAATAGTTATTTTCTCCTCACCATTAATTTCTTTAAAGTATACAGAGGCCAGCAAAATGATTCTATTGACCTCAAAGTTTGGCTCTTTCACTTCAAGAAAAGGCTTTGTATAGTATTAAGATGTGCCCACATACAATCTATAGTGCTTTCTTTCTAAAGGTTTTGTTTGGGTTCTTTGCTCTTCAGTCAAAATTCCGGATGTATTCTCTATCCTTTACCATGGTAAAACACACACACACACACACGCACAAATTCCAAAGCTGCTGTGATACAGACCACAGTCATTCCAGTGCATTTTATTTGGGATTGTTTTAGGTCTATTTTCCTAACAATTCTAAGAACATGTCTTGGGATACCAGAGCTGTCCAGATCCAGTAGCTTTCCACAGCTCCTCAGAATTCCATAGAGACTTTGTATAGAATCAGCCTGTACGCAGTGTGGGGTCAGGAATTATCTATCTTGTTCACTGTTCTCTCTAGTGTCTGGTACTAAATATGGTACCTGGTAGGTGCTTAATAAACATCTGTTCACTGGAAAAAAGTAGCGTAGATTTATAGGACCGAGAGCAAATATACTCCCTAGCAATATTAGTAACTCTCAAAAATACTTGGAAGAATAAAGGTTATGATACCTAGTCACAAACGAGCAAAATAAAACAAGAACTGTGTCTGCACTAACCTGAAGTAGTTAGGGATTATCCATAGGAAAAAAGTGAGATCAGTAACATTCACTATGTGACAACAGAATCCCAGTACAGACATCGTAGGTACCTAACTTCAGCTGGAGTAAAACGAATAGGAAAGAAAAACTGTCTAGTGACATATACTTTATTGTATGGATTCTAAGATATGTATTTTCCCATAATTTATCATCTCTAAATTAAGAAATCAACTTAAAATTAATGATACTTGTTGAAATCACCAACATCTGAAGGAATGGAGGGTTGTTCTTTATTAGCTAGTAAAGCAAGAAAAAAAAATCCTCTGAAGAACTGCTTCAAAGCTGTTATACAGAAAATTAATTTTATTGGTTTATTAATTTTATAGGATCAGAGGCCCTCAGACAAGAAACAACAAAAATTCTGAGAATGGCAAGCAGATTCAAGTACTGTAACACGTGAGTTTTCATCAAATAGGATGAGTTTTCATCAAATAGGATGTTTCCCATGAGCAGGAAACAAAGGAGCCCTGCAATTTCCCTTGGGAAAGATACAAGTGGGCTTCTTTCACAACTTGGTAAAATTTCAGGGATAGGTAAAATTTTCCAGTTGCCATGAATAAGGCCTGGGGAAAGTGCTAGAAGAAGAGGAGATTCAACCTAAGATTTATATGGAACCACAAAGACCCCAAATACCCAAAGCAATCTTGAGCAAAAAGAACAAAGCTGGAGGTATCACAATTGCAGATTTCAAGGTATAATACAAAGCTATAGTAATCAAAATAGGACGGTACTTACACAAAAATAGACACAGATCAATCGAACAAAGAGCCCAGAAATAAGCCCATGATTATATGGTCAGTTAATCTATGGCAAAGGAGGCAAGAATATACAGTGGGGAAAAGACAGTCTCTTCAATAAATGGTGCTAGGAAAACTGGACAGCTACATGCAAAAGAGTGAAACTGGACCACTTTCTCACACCATACACAAATATAAACTCAAAATGGATTAAAGACTTCAATGTGAAACCTGAAACCATAAAATTTGTAAAAGGAAACATAGTAATCTCTTTGACATGGGCCTTAGCAACATACATATGGATATGTCTCCTCAGGCAAAGGAAACAAAAGCAAAAATAAACTATTGGGACTACACCAAAACAAAAAACATTTGCATAGCAAAGGAAACCATCAAGAAAAGGAAAAGGAAACCTACTGAATGGGAAGGACATTTGCAAACAGTACATTTGATAAGGGGCTAATATCCAAAATATATAAAGAATTTATACAACGCAACACCAAAAAAACCCCCAAACAATCCAATTAAAAAATGGGCAGAGGACATGAATAGACAAATTTCCAAAGAAGACATATAGATGGTCAACAGACACATGAAAAGATGTTTAGCATCACTAATCATCAGGAAATGTAAATCAAAACAACAATGAGATACCACCCTACATCAGACAGAATAACTAGTCAAAAAAAGCAAGAACTAACAAGAACTGGTGAGGATTAGAAAAAAGCTAAGTCTTGTGCACTGGTAATAAGAATGTAAATTGGTGCAGCCACAATGGAAAAACAGAGTGGAGGTTCCTCAAAAAAATTAAAAATAAAAATATCATATGATCCAGTAATTCCACTTCTGGGTATTTACCCAAAGAAAACAAAAACACTAATTCAGAATAAATATGCACCTTTAAGTTTACTGAAGCATTATTTACAATAGACAATACATGGAAGCAGCCTAAGTGTCCATCAATAGATGAATGGATAAGGAAGATATGGTATACACATATAAAGGAATACTACTCAGCCATAAAAAAGATCTTGCTATTTGCAATAAGATGGATGTACACATTATGCTAAGTGAAGTCAGACAGAGAAAGACAAATACCATATGATTTCACTCACATGTGGCACCTAAAGAACAAAACAAATGAACAAACAGTAACAGACTCATAAATATAGAGAACAAACTGGTGGTTACCAAGGGAAGGAGGATTGAGGGATGTGTGAATAGGTCAAGGGAATCAAGAGGTACAAACCAGTTATAAAGTAAGTAAGTCACAGGGATAAAAAGGACCGCATAGGAAATATAGTCAATAATACCATAATCACATTGTAAGGTTACAGTGATGTCTACACTTATCATGTTTAGCATTGATTATATATAGAATTGTTGAATCAGTATGTTGTACACCTAAAACTAACAGAACATTGTATGTCCATTATATCAATAACAATTCTTAAAATAACATAAAACAGAAGAAAAAAAAAGACCAGGGGATTTATTTTTCAGGGAAACATGGTTTTTCACATCTTACTGTCATTCTCAACCAGGTGGCAGTAATGACACAGATGCCATTGCCTTGCACATAAGGAAATTTGGTCATGGCTTTCATATTGCCATTTTAGTTGAGTTATGTTAGTACTACAGGTGTTGCATTTAATTACCACTTAAAATGTCTTTAAGAATTACATTATGATTCTACACTGAAAAGTTGTATGTGTTCAGAAAGGCACAGAAATCATGCAGCAGGACATTTATTTAATAGTCGAGAAGCAAATTTCCATCCTAAAAGTAACAAATTCTATTATTTCTTTTCTTGGACATCAAAAACAAAGTGATTTATTGGCACTAAAGGAGAAAGCCTCTACAAGAAGATAAAGATGTGTTATCTTTTGCTTCTACTGACTATTACATGCCAAACAAGAAAGTGCTAGCAAAAAAAAAAAAAAAAAAATTAATCTGCAGAACAGGTGTCAGCAGGTGATGAGGAAATCCCAGAGTGGAGCACTCTTTAAAGAAATGCTGCATTGGTAGTGCTCTTGATGGCACAGAAGACCATATTTTGTGACAAAACACAGATAGAGATCAACAACTATGGGGTTTAAAAAAAGATGCAGAAAAATGGCATTCTAAATATGAAATTGTTTTAAAGATATGCTAAACAACTTGTTTTACCAATTTTAAAATATGCACAAGTGTGATAAAAAATATGCACAAACATCTGTAACAAAAAATTTTTAAAAAGCGATTTCACTAAGCATAAGATAAAAGTTCTAAGGGCTAAACTGTGTCACAGTTTAAGGGAAAGTAAGTGTTTTCTTTGTGAGTCACAATGGTGTCTTAAACTAATAAACTTACATTCTATTTTATTTTAATGTTGACTGGTATCCTGAACTACCTGGAAAATCTTGGGGTTGGTGTGCGAAAGATAAGCTGTTCATCAGAAATACAGAATCTTACTTTGGTGGTAAGACGAAGAAAGATAGAAGAAGTACAAAAGACTAAAAAACAATGAAAAGTTCCATGTCACTAAAAACAGCAAAAGCAAGGTCACTAATATATTTTAATATAATAGTACAAGCTGGTCCCCAAAGCACTTCCAAGTCTGGAGTTCAGTCTTGAAGGTGTTTATCCTTGACTGAAAAACAGCCTAGTTTAGAGTCCATCCTCTTCAGTGAAGTTTTGGAGGAGACACAAAGGGCAAAGAGGAGAGAAGTGAATAAATACTTAGGCAGCTGGATTATCTAAATCAACTCTATTGCCTCTTGGATTGAAACAAGTTGCAGACAGACTGTGGGGTTTTTTTGTTTTGTTTTGTTTTCACATTTTAATTGCACCTACTGCTGTCTGTCCTAGGATTCGGCCCAGGGAAAGTACTGGATTTACGTGAGAGCTGACTCCGTCTGATGATGGTGATGCTTTGTAGCTAGGTAAACCATTCATTTTAAAGTGACAGAATAAGTTCCTTGCAGTGGTTTTAGACAGGTTCCAGTACCTAGAAGAGCATTTCACTGTGCTACAAAATTAACTCAGACTGACTTTCATGACTCTACATTTTTCATTTCCTTCTGGGTTGCCACACCCTCTGGGAATCAGTCTAGCTCTAAATGATTCAGGCAATGAGGCTTCCATTTCTTCCCCTGGGAAACTAATGTACAGTCTAACAGACTGTTAGGAAATTGTTTCTGATATTCAGCCTACATTTTCTTTTCCCTAATTGCATCCCATTACTACATTCTAAACAATTTTTCTTTCTCCTTTATACCCTACAGATTCTTGTCTAGGACCATTTCAATTTGGCCAAGCTTTATAAATTGGATTGTTTTTGTTGTTTCTACTAGAAGTCAAACTTTCTTGTTTCTAGTTTACTTGCTTGATATTCTGCAAATTCCCTTGCTGCTGGCTGTTACTATGATAGTCAGAAGACTTCCATTTACTAAGAATGGCCTGACCAGATAAGGATAGGAAACAGTATTGCCTTCTTATTTTGAATGCAGAAACTCAGCTAATATCATGATGGCTGTATATTTCACTGCCTACATCTTTTCCATGTACATATAGGTTTTAAAAGTTGACATTTTTCAAATTATCTTTCCATGAATTATATTTTGATTTCTCTTACTCAGTTTTTATTTTTCATCACATTAGTGTTTTGTGTCCCGCATGTCTTTTAATAGGTCACAATTTACCAGTAAACATCAAATAAATAGACAAATTTGCCTAATTTTATGGTGTAACCAGTTGTAAAGAACAAAAATATATCTGAAATAAATATCTCTAATCTCAAAGATCCTTATTGCTAAATATTGCTTTCCTTTTTTTTCTCTCTCCCCTTTTTTAATTTAGAAGGCTTGCTGGTTTGGTCTCCCTCTGTGCCCAGGACCCTGAGCCCTGCCTTCCCCGGCAGGTCAGCAGGCAGCTCAAGCTCTCCAAGGCTGGTGGGGCAGCACTTGCTCCAGCTAGAAGGACTAAGCAGAAGCCCACCTAGCAGGCAGGTGGGCTACTGCCCTGCCGAGCTGAGAAGGTAAGGACACCAGAACTGGTCCACCAACCCTGCTGTCACTGTCACAGTCCCACTTCACTCATAGGAAGAAGCCTTCCCCTCTTAATATGTGTATAATACTTTCTAATGTGTACACTTCCACATCTATTACCTTAGTTAACCCGGATCTTAAGTCTATGATTGATTTCTATGACTTCTTTGAGCCCCAGGAATGGATATTGTTGACATTCTCTCCTCTCTCTCTCTCTCTCTCTCTCTCTCTCCTTTACACACACACACACACACACACACACACACACACACACACACACTCCCTCCACCCACCTCACCAGGAAACAAATAACATATTCTTTTCACTATACTTTGCCTTCTAATAATACATTAAATATCATTTATTGAAGACTGAACTTGAATTTGGGAACTATAAGTAATAGATATATTAAAGTATTTCTAGACTTCAGGCATCCTCTAAAACCGAAAAACAAAACAGTACAAAACAACCTACCCTAATGAAAAAGACTCATCCACTGCAGGGGGGGAAAAGTCCTAAGGGAAGGGTTTTGTGTGTGTGTGTGTGTGTGTGTGTGTGTGTGTGTGTGTGTGTTTATGTGTTCTTAATGGAACCACAGTTTCTAGAGAATCTTATTAAGAAGAGACAGGACAGTTTTGAAAAACCTGCCACCTACTAAATAATATTGTAAGGTGTCAAAGATAAATGTGTGTTGGTTACTGAAGGGTGATGATCTGACTTAACTTTAGAAAAACTATCATATAGACAGAGTAGATAGAGTATTTTTCTATCTGAATACATAACTTTAATTGAAATAATGACTGCAGCATCCATAGCACAAGCTTTCCCACCACCCTTTCCCTGTCTCTCTAATTACCTTTCTTGCATAGCAGTGGAAAAGAACTAGCAACAAGATTCTGTGGGCCACAGTTCCCAGAATGGTTTGAGAGCGTTAAAGTAGCACCTTGCAACCTGATGAAGGATCAGGGTCTTTTACAGAAGAGCTCTCATTTGTCCTCCTTTCCTTGGAGGACAGTAAATAGGAGAAGCTTCCTCACAAGGGAGTCAGTCATTCAGTTTTAAAAATGCATTTTCATCTCCATCTGTTTTGGTAGATGCTGTTATAATACATCTTGATAGTGATTGACTTTGCCTCATCCCTGTTTGGAAATCTATTAAGATTTTGTAACAAAAGTACTAGAAAAAGTATTCTATTACAATTTTTGTTGCTTTTTTGACATTTTAAATTAAGTGTGTGTACATCTAATCTTGGTATAAGAATTGATAATAAAATGTATAATGATGGTATTTGACTTACACAAACTCAACTGTATGAGGCAGAGAGACGAAAGAATGGAAACGAGAAGAGAATAGTGTTGCTAACCTTTCTGTTCACCACATCAGAATACGAAGACCTGGATACGCCTTTCTCTGAGCATTGTCTCAATGAGCTAATGCCTCTTATAGCAAGACCATCTCTCTGTGCCAGATATTATAATGAAGTTTTATACCTCTTGACTTCATGTGCCCAATAAGTTATAGGGCCATTTTCAGCAAAATTCCTCAGAAAAATGGTATATACACACTATTTTCAATTCCTTCCCTAAATTCTATTTTCTAATATTTTACTTTGAATTAATTTCAGGTTTACTTATAGAACAGATATAAGAATAGTACAAACAGGTCCTATATAGCCTTTATTCATATTCCCTATCACCTTTATCATTTGTGCTATCATTTCTGACTCTCATATACATATTATGGGTTTTTTTCAGAACTATTTGAAATGTCCCTTAACACTGAAATATTTCAGTGTACTTCCTAAAGAGTAGTCTGTTACTTAGCTATAGTTCAATTATCAAAATCAGGAAATCAATATTGATATAATGCTACTATATAATCAACTGACTTATTCCTCTTTTGCACTTGTTTTTAAAAAAAGCATCCTTTAGAGCAAACACTAATACTAGCTGTGGTGAAGAATCCAACCGGGGGGTCATTTTTTTTTTCAGTTTCCAGTTGTTTGTTGCTAGAATATAGAAAAGTGGTTTTCGTATACGGATCTTTCATCTGCAACCATCCTAATAAGTCTTTTTAATGTTTTATTTATTTTTGAGAGAGAGAGAGACAGCATGAGCAGGGGAGGGGCAGAGAAAGAAGGAGACACAGAATCTGAAAACAGGATCCAGGCTCTGAGCTGTCAGCACAGAGCCCAACACGGGGCTGGAACTCAGGAATCATGAGATCATGACCTGAGAGGAAGTCGGATGCTCAACTGACCGAGCCACCCAGGTGCCCCCATTCTGCAACCATTCTAAACTTACTTATTCATTCTAGTAGTTTTTTTGTAGATTCCACCAGAAAAAAAAAAGGCTTGCATATTCCTTTCCAAATTGGTTGTTTTTGCTTCTTTTTCTTGCCTTATTGCGCAGACTAGAACCTTCAGTGCAGTGATGAATAAAAGTATTGAGAATGCACATCCATGCCTTGTTCTAGTTCTTAGCTGAAAAGCAGTTAGTCTTTCACCATTAAGTATGATGTTACCTATAGCTTTTCTATAGACACCCTTTTTGAAAATATGGAAATTTCTTTCTGTAGCGGGCTGAATGGTAGCCACCTAAAAGAGATGCCCATGTTCAAATCCTTGCACCTGTGAATGTTATCCTGTTTGGGGGAAAAAAAAAATCTTTGCAGATATAATTAAGTTAAGGATCTTGAGATAAGAGTGTTATAGATTACCCAAGTGAGCCTAAGTTCAATGACAAGCATTTTATAAGAGATAGAAAAGGAGACAACACAGATACACAGAGGAGAAGGTGAAGTAAAGATGGAGGCAGTTGGAGTGATGAACCAAGAAAGCGAAGGAATACCAACAGCCAACAGAAGCTGGAAAAGGCACAGAAGGGTTCTCCCCTAGAGCCTCCAAAGGGAGTGCAGTCCTTGCTGACACCTTGAGTTCAGACTTCTAACCTCCAGAACTGTCTGATAATAAATTTTTGTTTCTTTAAGCCAACCAGTTTATGATGATTTGTTACAGCAGGCACAGGAAACTAATACACCTTCTACACCTACTTGCTGAGAGTGTTTTTGTTTCTTTTAAAATCAGGAATGGGGGGCGCCTGGGTGGCTCAGTCGGTTAAGCGTCCGACTTCGGCTCAGGTCACGATCTCGCGGTCCGTGAGTTCGAGCCCCACGTCGGGCTCTGGGCTGATGGCTCAGAGCCTGGAGCCTGCTTCCGATTCTGTGTCTCCCTCTCTCTCTGCCCCTCCCCCGTTCATGCTCTGTCTCTCTCTGTCTCAAAAATAAATAAAACGTTAAAAAAAAATTTTAAAAAATCAGGAATGGATATTGAATTTATCAAAGGATTTATCTCCATCTTTTATCCTCCCACGTTTGTTAATGTGGTACATTCCATTGATTGATTTTCAATTATTATTTTTTTTTTAATACCATACTGTTTTGATTACTATAGATTTATTTTTTTTTTATTTTTTAATATATGAAATTTACTGTCAAATTGGTTTCCATACAACACCCAGTGCTCATCCCAAAAGGTGCCCTCCTCAATACCCATCACCCACCCTGTCCTCCCTCCCACCCCCCATCAACCCTCAGTTTGTTCTCAGTTTTTAACAGTCTCTAATGCTTTGGCTCTCTCCCACTCTAACCTCTTTTTTTTTTTTTTTTTTTTTTTCCTTCCCCTCCCCCATGGGTTTCTGTTATGTTTCTCAGGATCCACATAAGAGTGAAACCATATGGTATCTGTCTTTCTCTGTATGGCTTATTTCACTTAGCATCACACTCTCCAGTTCCATCCATGTTGCTACAAAAGGCCATATTTCATTTTTTCTCATTGCCACATAGTATTCCATTGTGTATATAAACCACAGTTTCTTTATCCATTCATCAGTTGATGGACATTTAGGCTCTTTCCATAATTTGGCTATTGTTGAGAGTGCCGCTATAAACATTGGGGTACAGGTGCCCCTATGCATCAGTACTCCTGTATCCCTTGGATAAATTCCTAGCAGTGCTATTGCTGGGTCATAGGGTAGGTCTATTTTTAATTTTCTGAGGAACCTCCACACTGCTTTCCAGAGCGGCTGCACCAATTTGCATTCCCACCAACAGTGCAAGAGGGTTCCTGTTTCTCCACATCCTCTCCAGCATCTATAGTCTCCTGATTTCTTCATTTTGGCCACTCTGACTGGCGTGAGGTGGTATCTGAGTGTGGTTTTGATTTGTATTTCCCTGATAAGGAGCGACGTTGAACATCTTTTCATGTGCCTGTTGGCCATCCGGATGTCTTCTTTAGAGAAGTGTCTATTCATGTTTTCTGCCCATTTCTTCACTGGGTTCTTTGTTTTTCGGGTGTGGAGTTTGGTGAGCTCTTTATAGATTTTGGATACTAGCCCTTTGTCCGATGTGTCATTTGCAAATATCTTTTCCCATTCCGTTGGTTGCCTTTTAGTTTTGTTGGTTGTTTCCTTTGCTGTGCAGAAGCTTTTTATCTTCATAAGGTCCCAGTAATTCACTTTTGCTTTTAATTCCCTTGCCTTTGGGGATGTGCCGAGTAAGAGATTGCTACGGCTGAGGTCAGAGAGGTCTTTTCCTGCTTTCTCCTCTAAGGTTTTGATGGTTTCCTGTCTCACATTCAGGTCCTTTATCCATTTTGAGTTTATTTTTGTGAATGGTGTGAGAAAGTGGTCTAGTTTCAACCTTCTGCATGTTGCTGTCCAGTTCTCCCAGCACCATTTGTTAAAGAGACTGTCTTTTTTCCATTGGATGTTCTTTCCTGCTTTGTCAAAGATGAGTTGGCCATACGTTTGTGGGTCTAGTTCTGGGGTTTCTATTCTATTCCATTGGTCTATGATTTTCAATTATTAAACGAACCTTTTATTCCTGGGGGAAAGCCCATTTGGTCATGATGTTTTACCCTTTTCCTGTACTCTTGAATTCAATTTGCTAAAATTTTGTTCAGCATTTTTGCATCTATGTTTATGATCTGGTCATAACTTGACTGCAGTTTTCTTGTATAGTATTTGGTTTTGGAATCTGAATAATGCTGGCTTCATAGAATGACTCTGAAGTATTCCTTATTTAACTATCTGAAAGGTTGTGTATAGAGTTGATATTATTTCTTCCTTAAGTGTTTGGTAGAATTCACCAGTGAAGACATCTGGGCTTTGTACTTTCTCTGTGGGAAGGCTTTTAATTAAAAATTAAATTTTAAAAATAGATAGAGGGCTGTTCACACTAGCTATTTTTTCTTGAATGAGCTTTGACAGCTTTTGTCTTTCAATAAATTATTCCATTTCATGAGAATTATTGAATATATTGCTATAAGCATTCCATAATATCTCAAAATTTGTAGAATCTGTAATAATGGTACCTCTATCATTCCTGTAATTGGTAACTTCTCCCTTTTTTCTTGGCTAAAATTAACAGTTTTATTGGTAATATCAAAGAACCAGATATTGCTTCCACTGATTTTCTCTATTATTTTTCCATTTTCAATCTCATTAATTTCCACTCTGATCTTTATCATTTGTGTTTGTGTGTGTGTGTGTTGTTGTTGTTGTTTTTACATATTTCAGATATAAGTTGCCTTTATTTTCTGATTTCTTTGGGTAGAGCTGAGGTCATTAACTTGAGACTTTTATTATTTTCAAATACAAATATTTAGGGGTATCAATCTTCCCCAAGTACTTCTTTTTTTAAAATTTTTATTTATTTTTTGAGAGAGAGAGAGAGAGAGAGAGAGAGAGAGAGAGAGAGAGAAAGAGAAGCAGCATGAGCAGGGGAGGGGCAGAAGGAGACAGAGACAGAATCTGAAGCAGGCTCCAGGCTCTGAGCTGTCAGCCCAGAGTCCGATGCAGGGCTCGAACCCACAAACTGTGAGATCACGACCTGAGCCGAAGTTGGATGCTTAAACTGAGCCACCCAGGTGCCACTCTCCAAGTAGTTAATAGCATGCCACAAATTTTGATATGTCATATTTTTGTTTTCATTCAGTTCAAGATATTTCCTAAATTTCCACTTTGATTTCTTCTTTGACACATGGAATATTTAGAAATTTTGGTCATTTCATTTCCAAATACTTGGGGGGATTTTCTAGAAAATTTTCTATTACTTATTTCTCATTTAATTTTATTTTGCTTAGAGGATTTATGATGTATGACTTGAATTGTTTTACATTTATTGAGACTTATTTCATGGCCCAAGACACTGTATATCTTTGTAAATGTTCCATATCTACTGAAAAAAGAATGTAATGTATACTATATACTTTTGTTGGGTGGCGTATTCTATAATTGTCAATTAGGTCAAATTGGTTGATAGAGATATTAAAATAGTCTATATCCTTACTGATTGTCTGCTTGTTCTATCAATTTTTAGAGAGTTTGGTATTGAAACCTCTAATATTGTGAATTACTGTATTTCTTTTTCTTTTTTTCATTTTTTTGTTATAGGGTACATAAACATTTAGAATTCATAATGATAATAAGTTGATACCAAGCTTGAGCAATACTGTAATTTTTATTTTATAAAAACAACTATTTTGTTTCAACCTTTCATTTTGAAAATTTCCAAACATACACAAAAGCAGAGAGAAAATGAATAATTGTTTACCTATTGCTTAGTTTCCATAACTATCATATTTGTTATATGTGTTTCAACACTCCAAGTACCCCCTCTTTTGTTTTCTTGCTTGACTATTTTAAAGGAAATCCCAAACATCATGTCATTTCACAACAGTAAAGGATATATTCTAATATAACTGTAATGTCATTGCACACAGAACTCCCTAACAGAAATTCCATAATGTTATCTAAATCCCAATTTATATTCAAATTCCCCTAATTGTTAAAAGACAGTATAAACAGAAAACTCCAGATTTTTAATTTATATGTATAAATATTATATATATTACATACACTATTTGTGTGTGTGTATTTTTTGCGCATGGAAGTTTTTGAGTTTTTTTCTTGGTTTGTGTGGATCAGGATCCAAGCTAGATCTTCTCAGTGTATTTGATTGTATATCTCATGAATAAGGTGGTCATATAATCTAAACCTTACCCAAATACTTCTGGAGTAAAAGAAGGATATTAAAAATAATTACAGTGGGATAATAAGAGCAAACCATGACTGTCCCAGCCAACTAGAAAATATCCTCACTCTGAGTCTTTTTTAAGTTGTTTTTAATTCAGAGCATCACCACCATCATCTTTTTTTTTTTTTAAATGTCATTAGAGAAACTGGGTCATTTTTTCTTTCCCCCTTTTTTTTACTTATTTTTTGGGGGGGTTTGTTTTTTTCCTATAAAATATTTCCATTCTGTATTTGATTGATTGCTTCCTATTGATGTCAGTTAACTTGTTCCTTTATCCCCTATGATTTCAACAGACTAAAAACTAGATCTAAAGAGTAGATTTAAGTTCTGTGTGTGCGTGCATGTGTGTGTGTGATAAGAACAGTTTATAGGTGGCGGTATTTGCCATATTACATCATATGAGGAGGCACACAATGTCTAAGCACCTCATTTTTACTGAAAATAAACTGATCAATAGTGACAGCTTGATCTCTTCATTGAAAAGTTCTCCATTAATTTTAACCTAACAGCTTTATCATCTATTTATAGATGAATCATTTATTTCATTAGACATCACAAAACTGTTATATTTCTAATTCTGTTTTTCCTTCTGCATGAATTACCTGGAAAGCTTATGTACTGAAGAACTTACCTATTGAAGTTATTTAGTTACTCTGAAATACAGGTTTTCTTGTAGAGGTAGGATAACTGCTTATTTCTTTTTTTTAACGATCAGTTTTCAAGATGGTAAGTGGGTGTTCTGGCCACTTCCAATGTCTATATTTTAAATACCTTCTAAACATTACTCATTTTGATATATATCACTACCCATCCTTTTTATTTTTAATATTTATTAGTCATTTATGTGTGTCTCTTATTAAAGCAATAACATTGAATATTATTTTATTGGCAAGCTAAAATTCTATTTTAAAAAAAAAAATTTTTTTTTTAACGTGTATTTATTTTTGAGACAGAGAGAGACAGAGCATGAACGGGGGAGGGTCAGAAAGAGGGAGACACAGAATCGGAAACAGGCTCCAGGCTCCGAGCTGTCAGCACAGAGCCCGACGTGGGGCTCGAACTCACAGACCGCGAGATCGTGACCTGAGCCGAAGTCGGCCGCTCAACCGACTGAGCCACCCAGGCGCCCCTAAAATTCTATTTTTAATAGATGAGTTAATCAATTTAAAATTATTGATATGACCAATATGTGTGTATATATAGCCTATTTTCTATACTTAACAATTGTGAAATATTTTGATCTTATTTTGTTGTATTTGTTCTTATTGTTGTTCATTAATTTGAATTTTTTATTCTATATCTAGTATCTTATACTACTCTTTTTGTGTGTGAAAACTATATGTTCTGTATGTCTTCTTTTTTAATATCTATTTCTAAAATGTCTTTCTTTTACATTTTACTAGAGCACTATTTATTTCTTGTGGTCTTTTCAGATTCAATGATTGTCTAGCTACCTCACTTCAAAGCTGTTGTATTAGAGATTTATGCTTTTCTTGCAAAACTTTGATCTTTTTTTTATGTTCTAGACTATTGAAAAATCTGAGAGTAGTTTTGTCTAATTTGCCTACATTTTCTGGTGTCTTCTCCTTATCTGTTGGGACATTTATTTACAGTTTATTTATAAATTTCAATTTATATGGGGTTAGATTGTAAATAATTTTGTTTTTTGTATTTGAAAGAAGTTGGTTTTTGGGTTTGTTTTTTACAAACGAATTAGAAGAGTGTTCCTACATAGGGAGCAGAGAAAAGTCAGATGGCTCAAGAGCTCCTTTTTCTGCTGTTACTATGATGCATTCAGAAATATAGCTTCTTTTTGTTTCCATTTCTGTGTCTGGAGGCTAAGCCTGATTCAAAAAGTTGTCTAATCACTTTGCCAGTGACACATGGTAGCTACACTTGGAGCATAGCATAACCTATAGAGTTGTTGACTCACTCTGTTGTACACTTGAAACTAATGCCAAATTGTGTGTCAACGATGCTCAAATAAAAAAATAAATATAACTTCCCTTGAATCGAGGGAGGGAGGGAGGGAGGGAGGGAGGGAGGGAGGAAGGAAGGAAGGAAGGAAGGAAGGAAGGAAGGAAGGAAGGGAAAGAAAGAGGGAGAGAGGGAGGGAGGAAGGAAGAAAGAAAGGGAAAGAAGGAGGGAAGGGAAGGAGGGAGGAAGAAAGGGAGAAGGAGGGAGGGAGGGAGGGAGGGAGGGAGGGAGGAAGGGAGTGAGGAAAGAGGGAGGAAGGGAGGGAGGAAGGTGTCTTGACTCTACTTCTGAGAGGTTGAGCTTTATAGCCTTTCACATCAGTGTTCTCATGTCCAAAAATTATATTTTGGTTATTGTATATCCTGAGAAGAGATTCTGGTCTCTTTTCCAGGGCTCCAATTTGTTCAACTTAGGTTACATTCTCAATAAAAGTTTCTTCAGTTTCTTCCCTATCATTATAAAAACGAGCATTTGTTGAATATACTTGTGAGATTCTTCAGGGCTTACTTAGGCTGCTTCACTACTATATGAGAGTCTAAGAAAGTACTCAGTAATTTCTTATAGCTTTTCCTCTTTGTCTGTAATTTAGACTCTGTATGAAGTTTTCTGTGTTTCGCCGATTCTTCTTTATTTGCCTAGCTTCCTGAGTTGAGATTTAGCTAAATCCCTCTGTATTCTGAATAATGTGCTCGGTCCGTAAAAGAAAAAGTATAATGTTTAAGAATTTGATGATGAGGTCAGAAAAATTTACCTTCTGAATTGAAAATTAATAAATTCATAATATTCAGAATTAGTAGTTTAATTCAATCAATGTATAATTAGCTTGTTAATGCATACATGTATGTATATATATGAGTTTATGAAAAATAAAATTTCCATAAGCCATAGTCCTACCTTTCAAGTTGCTTGTATTTTTGAGGGGATAGTAATAATAACACACATAAATAACTACTAGAAAAGGTGTGATAGGCTACTCAAGATAATTCTTAATTAATATCTTATGTAGGAGAGAACTTTTCTGACCAGAGGAAAAAAGAAGGCTTCATAGGATAAGCATCATTTCAAAATAGCCTAGAAAATGAATGGAATGCCCAAATTTATGTTTCTGAGGATGTGAGAGATGAAAGTAGGAATCCTAAGACTGAGTAAAGGCAAAATAGTGAGAAAATATAAGATGACTGGAATTCTTGAGTAGTAGCTATATGTAGACATAACTTGCTCAGAGAGAGACAAAACTCTTGAAAGTGTTACTCCAGGTAGTTCAGACCAAGATATGTTTCAATATGTTCCAAAAAATGATACCCTCTTCATTTATATTATGGGAGAATGGGGGTTTATCCAATTCCCTGAACAACCCTCAGCAGGGGTGTAAATGTATTATTTGGTACTGAGAAAACAGTTAAAAAATTAATGGAGATTTGTTTCTAAGCTTAGAGATGAAAAAAGAAATAGTTGTGAACTTCAGATATGTCATCAATTACTCTTTTTCTGTATCTCTTTTGGGGGAGTAAACAGATCAATTAAGCAGAGATACTCTCAATTTTAAACAGCATTTATTTATTAAATATCTACTGAATACTTAAGGCTTTTATGCCATTTATTGTGTGGCTTATATTTTGCCTGAAAAAGAGAAATCTGTAAACTTTCCCTTTCTAACTCTTAAAACAATGGTTCTTAATCTTAGCTACACATCAGAACAAGCAGGGATCTTTAACACAAATGCTGATACCTAGGACCCCTTTCTACCAATTAAAAAGGAACTTTTAGAGGTAGTGGGTCAAGGTTTGAATGTTTTATAAACTTCCCAAGTGATACTAATGGGAAGCCAGGGTTGAGAGCCACTGTCCTTGCTACAAACAGGAGGAAGAGGCAGTGTTTTACTCTATGTAAATAATTAATTTGGGGTTGCTTTTATCAGTATTGGTATTAGTGCTACTTTTCTTAAATATTCCTCTTCTTCAGGGGTGCTTGGGCAGCTCAGCTGGCTAAGCGTCTAACTTCTGCTCAGGTAAGATCTTGTGGTTCGTGGGTTCAAGCCCCACATTGGGCTCTGTGCTGACAGCTCAGAGCCTCAAGCCTGCTTCAGATTCTGTGTGGGTTTCTGTCTCTCTGCCCCTCCCTGCTCATGCTCTGTCTCTCTCTGTCTCTTTCTCTCTCAAAAATAAATAAACATTTTTTTAAATTTAAAAATATATATACCCCTTCTTCAAGCAACAATGGCCCATATTTCTGAATAGTTTGGTTTAGGAGTACAGTTCTCTCTCATGAAACAGGATAAAGAGCACTGGCTCCACTCTTTGCTTCATTAGCCAAATACTTTGACTCATTAACAAACTGAATAAAACTGAGATTTAGAACACAGGGCTCATGAGGCTATGGTCTCAATCTTTACATAGGACTACTGACTTCATTCTATCCCATGGCCACAGAATGTTCCCCAACAGTCAAAATGTTTCCTCTTGGCTGTAGAGAAGTCTGGGTAATGAACAGGAACAGACAACTGCAAATCGATCACTTACTGAAAGCATGCTTGGGGGCGCTAGGTGGCTCAGTCAAGCGTCAGACTTTTGATTTTGGCTCAGGTCATGATCTCTAGGTTTCATGAGTTCAGGCCCCAGATTGGGCTCTGTGCTGGCAGCATGGAGTCTGCTTGAGATTATCTCCCTCCATTTCTCTCTGCCCCTCCCTGACTCGTGCTGTCTCTGTTGCTCTCAAAATAAATAAACTTTAAAAAAAAAACAAAAACATGCTCAGTTATTAGTCAAGAACATGATGTTCATCTATGAGAAAAAATGCAAACTGAAAGGAAGCTAATCTGTTAAGGTGTAATCAGGTCCAAAGAGATTCACTCTGAGAAAGAATCAAGTACAAATACTCTGTTAGTCAGCCCAGGTACTTATGAAGTGTAATTCCTTTGTACCTTCCTATTCAAAGTGTCATGCTCCAATCACCAGCATTGGCTTTACCTAAAAATTGGTTACAAATGCAGAATCTAAGATCCCATTCCAGACTTACTGAGCCAGAATCTGATGGTAGCAGATTCCCCTGGTGATTTGTATGCACATTTAAGTTTGAGAAGCAGTAGACTAGATCCATAAATTTGTAGCAACTCTCACATCAATAATATAATCTCTGAAATCATTATATTGCTTTAATAACAGAAAATAAATATCTTCCTAAAACAACACAATCACCATTCCTCACTTGATAAAAGTATAATAATATCCCATGAAAAATTAACACAATTAAAAATGAATTACTATTTTTTTTATTCATTACCCGCTTTCTGTTAGCCCTGTTTTCTCTTGCACTATGGATCTGTGTTCCAAATGTTATTTATGCATCTCTCTTTCTTTGGCTCTATGTTGAAGTCAAAGAATTTTTTTTAATCTCAATTCTATTTTCTCCTAATACAAGACTTAAGAAAACAATTGTCAAATGGCTTAGTTTAATCGATTACTTAATACCTCTAAGTGATAACTGTATTTTACTTAATACACTGAGCTATCTAGTGAGCTTCTGCATGATTACTCCTTCATTGGAGAAGCCCCACTTACTTCCTTTTTCATTCATACTTACTAGTTTCCTTATTAAATTCACTTTAAAAAAGCAACACTGTATCTCAAATATTTTATTTCCTAATTCAAAATGGTTATACACTGTACTTTCAGAAAATATTTTCTATATTTGTGTAAAAAAGAAATAACATTTTACAAAGTGACATCAACAGAGGTACCTCGGTGGCTCAGTTGGTTGAGTGTCTGACTCTTGATTTCAGCTCAGGTCATGATCTCAGAGTCAAAGGATTAAGCCCCAGGTCTGAGTGTGAGGCCTGCTTAGAATTCTCTCTCTCTTCTCTGTCTCTCCACTTCTGCCCCTCCTCACCTCTGTCTGTCTTTCTTTCTCCCCTGTCTCCAAAAATTAAAAAAAACAAAAAACAAAGTGAAATCAACAGTCTGTTTCCCTGGTGCAGCAAAAACAAGATTTCTGAAAACTGACTGACTTTCATTTGTCATCAGGTTAGGTAATGATACAAAGAGAGCTAAGCTCTGATTTTACACACTTCTATGTGTTAGTTTAAGCTCTACCATTAGCAAGCTCAAAATATTACTGATGTTTTCTTTCACGTGGTTTGTTAATAGGCATGCATAGCCTAGGGCTCACCCCCGCAACACAACAGTATCTGTCAATACTATCATATAGCTCTGACCCCTATCTAGAACTCTCCATTTCATTGTTTTAACATTTGTATACATTTATATAATAATCAGTTACATGTTCTCATTTTTTCCTCCTCTCCCCTATCTCTCTCCTTTCCTCATCTGTTTTTGTTTGTTTTGTTTTGGGATAACTGTTTTTGTACCATGGGGATTGATGGCTGGGTAGTAACCAGCTAGATGTAAAGATGAGAAAAGGGTATTTTAGGAAAGGGGTTACCGGTGTTCTCCTTATTCTAAAATCTTTTGCTTAATTCTCAGTTCTCATTTTATTCACTCTCTCAGCAGCATTTAATACATCTAATACTTTCCCCCTTCCTGAACATGTTTCCTTTCATGAAGTCTTGGGACTCTTCCTTCCTCACTTGCTTCTTCTGGCACCATAACTAATTTCTCCTGAGCTCCCCTACCTTGACATTTTGGAGTGCCCTAAGGACTTAGTCCTCTCATTTACCCCCTTCTCCATCAGTCTTCACTCTATAGGTGAGCTCATCTAGCTCCATGCTTTAATGCCATTTACATGCAGAAGATGCCTGATGTTATATTTTCAGCCCTGACTGCTCCCATCTCTAAGCCCATATATTCAATTGCCAATTCAACCTCTCACCTTTTATGTCGGACAGCTCTCAAAATTAATACATCCCAAACCAAACTTTTTGCCCCCACCCCTGCACACACACACACCTACCTGCTCTCCTCTCAATGCTCCTTAGCTAAGTATAAATTCCATGCTTACAAAAATCTAAGAGATATCCTTGATTCCTATTTTTTTTTTCATTTTAAAATGTTTATTTATTTTTGAGAGAGAGAGAGAGAAAGGAGACAGAGCATGAGCAGGGGAGGGGCAGAGAGAGAGGGAGATACAGACTCTGAAGCAGGCTCAAGGCTCCAGGTGTCAGCACAGAGCCTGACGCAGGGCTTGAACTCATGAACCATGAGATCATGACCTGAGTCGAAGTCGGAGGCTTAACCAACTGAGAGCCACCCAGGTGCCCCTTGATTCCTCTTGATCACAACCCACACCTAACCTACTGACAAATCCTTTCAGATCTACTTTTGAAATTAATCAAGAAAACTCATCACTTCTCCCATTTAACAGCTACCCTCTGGTTCAACCTGTCACTACATCTCACCAGGTTTACTGCTGGAGCTTTCTAAATGTTCTCCCTGCTTCTAACTTGACTTCCTAAGTAATAATCTCAACACATCAGATATTTCCTTTTACAGGACAAGTCAGAGCTTGTCAATAGTCTTTCCTGTCTCACACAGAGAAATTCCAAAGTCTTTATGACAGTCTAAAAGTCCTTCTCCAAAAAAGTCCTTACTACCTTTGCAACTTCATACCATATCAGTTAATCTCAACCAGCCCCGTGGGCTCCTTGCCATTCCTCAGACATGCCAGGTATGCTCTAGCCTCAGTACCTACACACTTGCTGTTCTCTCTCCCTGAATGCTCTTACCTTACTCCTTCACGTAAGTCTCAGTTGAAGCACTATCTTTTCAGAAAGAACTACTGTGACCAACTCCTCTCCTACTACCAATCTGTCCACATCCTTTTATTTTGGTTTGTTTCTCTTATTAGCCCTTATGATTAGTGATATTTTATGCCTTTATTAGCTTACTGTCCATTTTTTTCTAACAGAATGCAAAGATAGAAGCTTCATAGGTCTTGTACACTACTGTAGCCCTAGTGGTAGAATCTTAGAATTTTTGGGACTTCATAAATGTAGCATGAAAGAAAACCTGAATAAATACAGAATGTGCATGCAAAGGCCCTTTCTGAGGGACATCAGAGTCTATGTGGTATGTGAGTAGTGTCCACAGGTGATCATGATAACTAGACTTCTGTAAATAGGAGTTGTGGTCATGGGGCTTCTCTGAAATGCAGTTCAAAAACCTGTAATTATATATTTTTAAATTTATAAACAATGACATCTGAATGCATGTTAAAACAACTTTAGAAACCACTAATTACACAAATGCCTGTTAAGTTTCTTCTATGTGTCAAGCACTAATGTTGAACACTATCACTGTAGTCGGGGAAACTGACATCATCTGGCAACAAATGTTGGGGGGACCATAACTTACGGGTTACCTAGGATAATGCAAAGACTATATGGCTTTGCTATAAATTCTTCTCTGAACCTGGTTAAATCCTATTTCAGGGTATGCCCGCTAGTGATAAGACATGAGTAGCATGAGTGTGGTAAAGAGGTCAGAGCTGGAGGCAAGGCTGGAGTCATAAAGAAGTGCTACTTCCAGCCGAAGAATGAAATCTCTGCAAAAGACAGTCTCTGCAGTTTGACAGCACTTGCTATTGGTATCATTTGTTTAGCAATACAACAGATTCTCTGCCACTGTTGTCTTTTCCTGTACCTATGTTGTGTCCCATTATACTGCATACTATTGGAGGACAGGTGTCAGGCATGGTAACTATATAACCTAGCACTCAATCAATCTATTCTTGTTGCCTGATTGAATTAGGAACTGGGCAAAATAATACAATAAGCTGGTAGAGCCATAAACAACATCCTGGATTAATTTAAATTATCATCAAACATAAAACTTCCTCCTATTATTTAGAATCTTATAATCTCCCCTTCCCTATGGGAGTGAAAATCTTTATGTATTTGAAAAGCCATAGAAGACTAAGCTAGAATTCTTAATTTTTTCTTTCAATCCAAGTATTAAAATAAGCCAAGAACATGCATCTGTCAAAATGACAGGTTGGATATGGACTTCAAATAATACTGTATTCTCATTTTTTTTTCTAACATCATCCTCCCACCTCAGACTTTCAGTGAAGTCTGGGATGCAAAGTAGCTCATTCATATTTTAATTCAGCTAAACAGAATATGAACTTAATCTAAAACTTCCCATATAGTTGTGTTATGAATTTATAACGGGAGCTCCATAATTTATAGGTTGATAGGACATGTTTCCAAAACAACCTGGTATGACTAATGAAACAGTGTGTCACAGTTCAGCAACTGAATAGGTAATATAGCTACAGGGCTTGATTTCTAAATCACTAAACTCATCATGAGGATAGGGGAGCTGCATCTCTCTGTGATAAAAATAAAGAAGGAGGAACACATGTGACATGAACTCCAATGGCATTAGGATTGAATTCCATGCACCGGATATGCATTT
Organism: Panthera leo; assembly: GCF_018350215.1. Classification (NCBI taxonomy): domain Eukaryota; kingdom Metazoa; phylum Chordata; class Mammalia; order Carnivora; family Felidae; genus Panthera; species Panthera leo. Next base: position 55,327,345 of record NC_056683.1, on the reverse strand, counting down.
AAGTTTGAAAAGGGATGCAAGAACCCATTTCTATATTTTCATATTTGGAAAATATCATCAGGGTCAGATTCCTCAATTCAAATAAAAATAATGACAATAATAATAATAGCTGTCATTGAGCATTTACTAGATGCCAGGCACTGTTAGGAACATTAATAAAAATATACTGTGAAACTCAAAAACCTAAAGGTAAGATATGACTAGCTCCAAGGTCCATTTTAGACATGAAGAAACTCCTTGCTTTTCATCCAACTGACCTCCTCGTTTAACAGTTCCTCTTCCATTTACACACACTCTTATGTGTTTATCTTTGGCCTTGCTCTTATACTTAGGTCCATGACTTTTTTTTTCTAACCTTATATAATTTTCTGCTTCTTACTTTACCTCTTTTATCCTGGCAACTTTATTACCTCCCAAGCTTACTAGGATAATAAATATATAATATTTGAGGACTCACCATGAGGACTCACCATTAACTTAATCTTACAACAGAGAATTCTCAAGCTAACTCTAATTGAAAGGATCATCATTCATACACACACACACACACACACACACACACACACACACACACACTCATATACATACACACACACACACACACACACACACACACACACACGAGAGAGGAAGCATACAAGCACAAGCTGGGGAGGGGCAAAGAGGGAGGGGCAAAGAGGGAGGGGCAAAGAGGGAGGGGCAAAGAGAGAATTCCAAGCAGGCTCTGCGCTGTCAGAGCAGAGCCTGATGTAGGGCTCAAACCCACAAACCAGGATATCATGACCAGAGCCGAAATCAAGAGTAGGATGCTTAACTGACTGAGTCACCCAGGCACCCCTGGATGATATTTTTTGTGTGTAAAATGAGGAGACACATAAATTGAAAAGCCTTTCCCAAAGATACATGCATTCATATGTTTATTGCAACATTATTCAATAGCCAAGATATGGAAGCAAACTAAGTGTCTATTGATAAATTAATGGATAAGGAAGATATGTCTATAACATAATATTATGCAGCCTTAAAAAGATGAGAACATGCCATCTGTGACAACATGGATGGACCTAGAGGCTATTATGCTAAGTGAAATAAGAGAAAGATGAATACCGTATTTCACTCATTTATGTAATCTAAAAAAAAACAACAAATTAATAAACACACAAACAGCATAATAAGACCCATACATGCAGAGAACAAACTGAGGGTTGCTGGAGGGGAGAGTAGGGGGGATGGACAAGATAGGGGAAGGGAAGTGGGAGATACAGGCTTCCAGTTATGGAATGAATTTAAGTCACAGAAATAAAAGGCTGAGCAAGGGAACATAGTCAATGATACTGTAATAGCATGTAAAGTAACAGATGGTAGCTAGAGTTGTGGTGAGCATAGCATAATATGTAGAGAAGTTGAATCACTATGTTGTACACTTGTAACTAAGGTAACATTGTGTATCAACTATACTCAAAAAAAAATTTTTTTTTAACACCTTTTCTGGTTAAGGCAACCCTCTCTGCTCCAAAAGCAGCCCTCATCCTTAGGCCAGAATCTCTGTAAACAAATACATAGACCTATCTTAGAATTATTTTTGTGATCCCATTTAGATCGTATGGAGGACAGATCACATAATATATAAGGGTAAAATTTGTCATTAGATAAATCAAATAATTCAACCCATTTTGACAGAGGCCCTATAATGCCTTACACCAAGAGTAAGACTTTAAGAATGTTTTAAACTTCTTAACTTTTTGTTGGTCAGCATCTCAGGATCCTAGTAAAAAGAACTTACACACCAGATTCCTTTAGAGTTCTATGCTATAACTAGGCAGAAAAGAATAGCTATCTAATCAATGAGAAAACAGTGTTTATTTATGTCCTTTAGAGTTCTATGCAATGACTGGGAAAAGCATGTCCTTTGGAGTTCTGTTCTATATAACAGGGAGAAACGAATAGCTATTTAATCAATGACAGAATAAGTGTTCCTTACAAAATATCTCCTCTTGTTTGCACATAGAAAATAATTGTTCGTTTGAGAAGCAATCTTTAAAAAGTTCCTTTTCCTAGAGTGCTAACCTTGGATTGGGAAGCAAATATGCATTGTTATATAAAGGAGTAACAAATACTAAAATCGTTTAGGATGATTCTCATTCAGTTATTTCACCCCAAACCTCCAAATGTAAGGTCATTACAGCCAAGTCAACAGAAACAGAGTTCATTAGGCAAACTATATATAGAGAGGAAAAAAGTTAAAAATACATAAATCTCAACACATCATTGCAGAAAAAAGATTCAAATGGGGTTACTGAGCTAAAAAATAGGTTTAGCACACATCTGTCTGTTTTCCATAACCAATTAGCAGTTTTATAAGCCAGTCAATAGGTTAAAAGACCCACAGAAATAGGTTTTTCATAATAAATGCAGCCTTAAATGATAAGGGAGAAAATGAAAAGAAAATTGAAATATTTGTCTTTCAGCTTTTGTGGCCATGATTCAAAAACATATTCTTGTAATGAGATTAAAATAAAAAGTGCTAGATTTACAGGATTGCGAGGGGTTCTTCTAAAGAAACAAGAATAATAGTAAAATCACATGTCTCTCACACTATTCTTAACTATTTCCATTCATCATCTCCTAACAATGGGCACACAGATGGAGGGAGCATTTTTATGTTCATTCGAGAGATGAGAAATCAGAGACTTGCTGAGATTAAGTAATTTGCCTGCAGTCAGATCTGCTCAAACTTCAAGTCCATATAATCTGACTTCTGAGATTTGACTCATAAATATCTACTTATTCTAACTCAAAAAAGATCAAGAAATAGTTTGATGACAATAGATGAATATTTTTTTAAAGGATACTTAGAATTTCTTCACCTGCAGTACTCATGCTAAATACTTCTGGGGCTGTAACATATTTAGACACTTGTTTAAATACACAGCATTTTTCAAGAATAATAAAACACTATAAATACTTATTGCATACCTGCTACTTTTCTAAAGGCTTTGCATGGATGAGTCATTTAAGCCGCACACACTTCTCTCACATGGATACAATTATCACTCTTCTTACAGATGGAAAAGAGATGGAGACCTCAGTTATATGTACATATTTCAAGTGCTCAGGAGCTACATTTGGCCAGTGGCCACCATAATGGATAGCACAGCTCTGGATGGTCTCTTAAAGTTTAGCCTTTTCTCTTCTATAATCCAAGATATAAACTATTATCAAGATAATTACCCAAACTCCACTTTCATAGCATCATTCCTCTATTTAGTAATCTCCAGTAGCCTTCTGATGAAATGACTGTATCATAGTCAGAATCCAAGCATTCAACATAGTCTAACAAAGAATGTTTTTGTATTTCCTGAATGAAAATGTGTCATTGTTCTCTGCTTCCATAAAGCTCTGGATCCTCTAGTCAAACTAATGTGCACATCCCATCTATATCCGTCACATGTACTTTCCCTCTCCTTATTGACCCATCTCCTTCTCTTCAGTACTGCTGGTTATCCACATTGAAGATTATGGTAACAACAAGTATCCCTGATGAAACTTATGGCACAATGATTATTCCTTTATGGCACAATGACCACTCTAGTATCCCTTCAGTACATCAGGAATTATACACTTAATTTATAATATATTGTAATTATATAATGACTCAGTCTTTATTCCAATATTAAAATAATTTGTGCTTATAGTAGACCAGACTTCAGACATTTTGCCCATTAGTAAATTCATTTAATCTTGGGGCACCTGGCTGGCTCAGTCAGTTACGCATCCAACTCTTGATTTTGGCTCAGGTCATAACCTCAAGGTTCGTGGGTTCAAGCTTTGCATCAGGCTTTGCATTGACAGTGAGGAGCCTGCTTTGGATTCTCTTTCTCCCTCTCTCTCTGCTCCTACCCTGCTGGTGCATGTGTACTTGCTTGCTCTCTCTCTCTCTCTCTCTCTCTCTCTCAAAATAAATAAATAAATAAACAAAAAAATAATTCTCAAATAAATAAATAAATAAATGCATTTAATCCTGTGAACCAACATACAACTTTGTGTGTATATGTGTGTGTTAAAAAGCAATATCTACACGTGTATATGTTGCTACAGTTTGAAAAAACATACCCCTAGAGAACATGAGCACCAAGCCATAGGCATTACTAGGTTTCACATAAAAATCAAGGAATAAAAAACAGGTAAATTAGGGCACATTTAGAAAGTATGAGTCTTAACCTAGACAATGATCTTAAAAGCAGAAAGCTTGAAATTCACATGCAGCGGAGTTGAAGTAGAAAGCTTAAAATAGGAGAAAAAAAAGACAACTGCACTCACAGAGACAACAAGGGCCAATATATGTGATAGGGATAGGAACCAACTAAATATTTGAACAAAAATTGGTTAAGCAAAAATGCTCAACTAATAAATCCTTTAGGTAATAGGAAATTGAAATGCCAGATTTCACAGCTTATAGGAATACTAGGTATTTAGGTGTGAAAAGCAAAAAAGTATAAGACAATTTAGGTGTAGGGCACTACAAGAAAAATTACAAGAAAACTTGCTTCTGACTCAAATGGGCAAGTTTCATGGTTCATGAGCTATGCAGGTAGCCAAACTTCTGTGCTCAGAACTATGTTTTCTTAAATGTTCTGCCATCAATGTCTTGAAAATCTCAATAATTTTATTTTTATACTTGCTTTTAATAAAAGAATTCCAATGGGACAGTAGAGCATGCATGTGAATACAGAATTTACATATGTGCAATATGCCTATCTGTCATGCACACACAATACTTGTGGACCCACCATGGATGAGAGTTCAGTGTAACTCAAAGCAAGTACAAGATAAGCATATTACATCTACAAATGAATAACCAGGGGCACAGACTGCTTTAAGAGACCAAGTATTCATTTTAATCAGAACTTGTGCTGAAAACTACAGAAAGGTTAGAAAGCTTATGAAAGAAATTAAAAAGACACAAAGAAATGGAAAAACATTCCATGCACATAGATTGGAAGAATAAATATTGTTAAAATGTCTATACCATCCAAAGCATCTACACATTCAATGCAATCCCTATCAAAATAACACCAGCATTTTTCATAGAGCTAGAACAAACAATCCTAAAATTTGTATGGAACCAGAAAAAAACCCAAATAACCAAAATAATGTTGAAAATGAAAACCAAAGCTGGGGCATTGCAATTACAGACTTTAAGCTGTATTATAAAACTATAATCATCAAGACAGTATGGTACTAGCATAAAAACAAACATATAGATCAATGGAACAGAATAGAGAACCCAGAAATGGACCCACAAACATAGGGCCAACTAATCTTTGACAAAGCAGGAAGTAATATCCAATGGAAAAAAGACAGTCTTTTCAGCAAATGGTGCTGGGAAAACTGGACAGCGACACGCAGAAGAATGAACCTGGACCACTTTCTTACACCACACACAAAAATAAACTCAAAATGGATGAAAATCCTAAATGTAAAACAGGAAGACATCAGAGGAAAAAACAGGCAACAACCTCTTTTATCTCAGCCTTAGCAACTTCTTACTAGACATGTCTGTCAAGGCAAGGGAAACAAAAGCAAAAATGAACTATTGGGACCTCATAAGGATGAAAATCTTCTGCACTGCAAGGGAAATAATCTGCAAAACTGAAAGGCAACTGATGGAATGGGAGAAGATACTTGCAAAGGAAGTATCAGATAAAGGGTTAGTATCCAAAATCTATAAAGAACTTATCAAACTCAACATCCAAAAAACAAATAATTCAGTGAAGAGATGGGCAAAAGACATGAATAGACACTTTCCCAAAACGACATACAGATGGCCAACCAACACATGAAAAAGTGCTCAACATCACTCACCATCAGGGAAATACAACTCAAAACCACAATGAGATACCACCCCATACCTGTCATAATGGCTAAAATTAACAAATCAGGCAACAACAGATGTTGGTGAGGATGCAAAGAAAGAGGAACACTTTTGCATTGCTGGTGGGAATGCAAACTGGTGTAGCCACTCTGGAAAATAGTATGGAGGTTCTTCAAAAAATTTAAAATCAAACTACCCTATGACCCAGCAATTGCACTACTAGGTATTTATCCAAAGGACACACAAATGCTGATTTGAAGGGGCACATGCACCCCAATGTTTATAGCAGTGCTAGTGACAAGAGCCAAAGTATGGAAAGAGCTGAGTGTCCATAAACTGATGAATGGATAAAGAAGATGTGGTATGTATATGTATGTGTGTGTATATATATATATATATGTATATATATATATATATATATATATATATATATATATATATATAATGGAATACTATTCAGCAATCAAAAAGAATGAAATCTTTCCATTTGCAACAACGTGGATGGAACTAGAGTGTATTATGCTAAGTGAAATAAGTCAGTCAGAGAAAGACAAATATATGATTTCACTGATATGTGGAATTTAAGATACCAGACAGATGAACACAAGCGAAGGGAAGCAAAAATAATATGAAAATGGAGAGGGATAAAAACTATAAGACACTCTTAAATACAGAGAACAAACTGAGGGTTGCTGAAGGGGTTATGGGTGTGGGGATGGGCTAAATGGGCAAGGGGCATTAGGAGGATACTTGTTGGGATGAGCTCTGGGTGTTATATGTAAGTGATGAATTGCTAAATTATATTCCTGAAATCATTATTACACTATGTGTTAACTTTCTTGGATGTAAATTTAAAAAATAATAATAATAAATTAATTAAAAAGAAAAGAAAAAAGCTGGTAACCCAGAAACACCAATGACTAAAGACTAAAACAAATAAATAAACAAACAACAAAAGCCTGCTCTTTCTAGCCAAAGAACTAGGAAAGGGGCAACCTAATGAGACTATAAAATTTTACACAGTAACTGCTCTAATCTATCCCCCAAAGCACAGAAAAAAAATCTGTTAGGCCCACCTCAACCCATGCCAGAAAAGTCTGACTTTAACCTTTACCAGGCAGTAATGAGGGATTCTAGCCCTCCCTCCAGTTTGGTATCAAGGGAGACAAAGAGGAGAGTTGGGATTTTCACTCCCACCAGGCAGTAATAAGGCATGGAGACCATGTAGGGAGCCTTCACTCTCCTCTGACAGTTACAAGACACCTCACCCTATTTTCACTTCAGTGATGTCAAAGAAGGCCTAATGAAGAATCAGAACTTTCACCATCACCCAGTACTAATAATGTCACCTTGCATCCTCCCCAACAAGAGACTAGTGGGGAGCAGGGACTGCCACCTCCACTCAGCAATAAGAAGAAAACTCCCTAGAAGAGGACAAGCGGGGAATATGGACTTCTATCCCCACCTGGCAATAATAAGAGCAGCACCTCCTCTTCCCATTATAGGAAGCCAGCTAAAACACAAGGTTTAAATAAGAAGTAGCATTCATAACAACAAGAAAAAGAAACATTCAGTCAAAATCAGAAAATCAGAAACAAAAAATCAGAAAGATTTCAAGTTGAATTGAAAAATACAATCATAGATGTCAATACAAGATAACTGAGATCTTCTATTGAGATTTGGCAAAAAGAAGCATCCAACAAAAAAATGCTTCAATAAGCAATTATGAACATGCTTGAAATAATGAAAAAATGGGAAGTCTCATCAATAAAACAGAAAGTCTCAGCAAATAGAAGACAAAACAAAAGAACCAAAAGGAAATTTTAGAACTGAAAAATATATAATCCAAATAAAAAACTTAATGGATGAGTTCAGGAGCAGAATGGGTGGGGGAGTGAGGCAGAGGATAGAATCAGTAAACTTGAAGAGAGAGAAATCAGCCAATCTGGAGAACAAAGAGAAAATAGACTCGAGAAAAAAAGAGTACAGGGACCTGTGGTATCCAAGTCCCAGAAAGAGAGGAAAAAGATGAAGTTCAGAAAAATTATTGAAAAAATAATAGCTGGAAATCTTTCAGCTTTGGCAAAAAACATAAACCTAGAGATGCTGAGCAAACCCCAAACATGAAAAAATCAAAGAAATTCACCCGAACACAACTCATAGTCAAACTTCTGAAAGACAAAGACAAAGAAAAACCCTTGAAAACAATGAGAGAACGTCTTACAACCTATAGTGGAAAACAATCTGAATGATACGGAATTTCTCATCAGAAACCATGGAGGTCAATAAATGTGGAGTAATCTTTTCTAAGGCTGAAAGGAAAAGAATTGTGAACCTTACATTCCATATCCAGTCACCAGACCCTTCAGGAATGAAGGGAAAACCAAGACCTGCTCAGACAAACGAAAAATGAAAAGATCGGGCATCAGCAGACTTTCTTTAAAACAGTGTCTAAGGAAAGCTCCTTAAACAGAAAAGAAACAATAAAATGAGTGTTGGAGGATTACGAAGGAAGAAAGAACAGAATAAGCAAAAATACAGGTAGCTTAAATAGACTTTCCTTCTCCTCTTGAGAACTGTCTTGTGATTCCAAAGGTATGTAGAGGAAATGTTTAAGGCAATTATATTATAAATGGAGAAGGGTAACAGGGTGCAAATAGAGGTTTCTTTATTGCTTTTTTTTAATTAAAAAAATTTTTTTACATTTTATTTTTTATTATTATCATTATTATTTTTAAAGAGAGAGAGAGAGAGAACAAGTGGGGAGAGGCAGAGAGAGAAGAAGACACAGAATCCAAAGCAGGCTCCAGGCTCTGAGCTGTCCACACAGAGCCCGATGAGGGGCTCGAACCCCAAACTGTGAGAACATGACCTGAGCCGAAGTCAGATGCTTAACCAATTGAACCACCCAGGGGCCCCTAGAGGTTTCTACACTTAAATTGAATTAGTGAAATGACAACAGCAAGTCATCAAGATAAAGGCCATCAGAAACAAGGAAAATCAGTAAAACTGTCACAGCCAGGAGGAGCCTAAAAGAGCTATGGCAGCTAAATACAATATGGTGTCTCAGATGTTATCACAGAACAGAAAAAGGTCAGTAGGTAAAAACTAACAAAATCTGAATAAACTACTGACTTTAGTTAATAGTAATGTACCAATATTGGTTCACTAACTGTAACAAATATAGCACACTAATATTAAAAGTCAATAATAGGGTAATTTGTATGAGGGAATATATGATAACTCTGTGTATTACCTGCTCAACTTTTAGATAAATCTAAAACTGTTCTAAAAAAAAAGTGTATTAATAAAAAAAATAGTGACAATACTAAATGTTGGGGAGGTTGTGAAGAAACTGGATCACTCATACATTGTATAAATGTGATATGCTACAGCCACTCTGAAAGTTTGTCAGTTTCACAGTTTCTTAAAAAATGAAACAAGTGGGGCACCTACGTGGCTCAGTTGGTTGAACGTCCAACTCTTGATTTCGGCTAAGGCCATGATCCCGCCTCAGGCTCCACACTGAGCACAGAGTCTGCATGGGATTCTCTTTCTCCCTCTGCTCCTCTCCCCAACTCATGCGCTCTCTTGTTCTCTCTTAAAAAAAATTTTTTTAAGGGCACCTGGGTAGCTCAGTTGGTTAAGTGACTGACTCTGGATTTTGGCTCATGTCATGATCTCACAGTTCATGAGATGGGGCCCTGAGTGGGTTTCCAGCTGACAGTGCAAAGCCTGGTTGGGATTCAATCTCTCCCTCTCTCTGTGTTCACACAAAAACCTGTACACAAAGATTTATATCAGCTTTATTCATAATAGCTCAAAACTGGTTAACAACACAATGTCCTTCAGTGGGTGAACTGTTAAATGCTGTGACCTATCCATACTGTAGGATACTTCTCAGCAATAAAAAGGAATGCACTATTGATATAGGCAACAACCAGGATGAAACTCCAGAAAATCATGCTGAGTGATAAAATACAACCCCCAAAGGTTAAATATTATAATTCCACTTATGTGACATTCTTGAAATGAAAATTATAGAAATGAACAATTAGTGGTTGCTGAAGGCTAAGGTGGATGTGGAAGGGAAGGTGGGTAATTATTAATGTGCAATAAGTGGTGATGAAATGTCCTGTATCTTGGGTGTACCACTGTCAAAATCCTGGTTATGATGTTGTACCACAGTGTTGGAAGATGTTACCATCAGGAGAAACTGGATAAAGGGTACATTGGATCTCTCTGTGCTATTTCTTACAACTGTCTACGAATCTATAATTATCTCTAAGTACAAAGTATAATTTGAAAAATATGGGTTTCCTCTCTTTCCATGAATGCTTAAGTTTATATGAACACAAAAATTTTAGAAATCTTTTCAGAAAATTATATTTGGTAATGTATACAGACAGTGACAGTTCATACTGCTTTTAAAAATAATTTATGAAACAGGCTATACTATATAATATTAACTATTTTACAGCTAAATATCAAAATTATAGCAAACCATCAACACCAGTCCTCACTGCACATGCTGGGATCATACCCTTTGACTCCTGATTTTCCAAGTGACCAACCCTCAAAATACACATAAAGATTAAAACTGGAAGAGATTTAAAAGGGCATCTTGATAAAATTTCTCATGTAAAAGATAAGAAAACAAAAACCAAGAGAGTATAAACAGAGTGGCCAAGGTCCCAAGACTAATTTGAGGCAGAACTGTGCCTGGGACTCCATTGTTTTGGCTCTTAGACCATTGCTTTCATATGCTATTTTAAAATTTTTATGTCTTGTAAATATTGCCCATATTTGTACCCTAAAAACAACTGTGTTTTGTGAAGCTGGCTTGCTTTTTTGGTTTATGTAATTATGGAAATCTGTGAAAATTTGCTCATTGGTAATTTAAGGGAAAAGGACTGAGAAATTCTTTCTTTAAATGGGTCTGCTCTTTGCTGAAAGAGCATAAAATTATTAGGAAAAAGTTGGGTTAATGGTGATATTCAAGTATATATTGCACTATATGGAACCTGGCAATGGGTCTTCAAAATTATAAGACTGATTTTATTAGGCCAGCTTTTTTTCTTCTAAGGTTTATTTTGCAAGAGAGAGGAGAGGGAGAGAGAGAGAGAGAGAGATTGAGTGTGTGTGTGTGTCTGTGTGTGTGTGCATGCCTGCACACACATGCATGAGAGGGGCACAGAGAGAGAGGGAGACACAGAAGCCAAAGCAGGATCCAGGCTCTGAGGTGTCAGCACAGAGCCCCATTTAGGGCTTGAGCCAAAATCCGAGGCTTAGCCAACTGAGCCACCAGGTGCCCCTAAGATTAATTTTATTTTTTTTTTAACGTTTATTTATTTTTGAGACAGAGAGAGACAGAGCATGAACGGGGGAGGGGCAGGGAGAGAGGGAGACACAGAATCGGAAGCAGGCTCCAGGCTCTGAGCCATCAGCCCAGGGCCCGACGCGGGGCTCGAACTCACGGACTGTGAGATTGTGACCTGAGCTGAAGTTGGATGCTTAACCGACTGAGCCACCCAGGCGCCCCGCCCCTAAGATTGATTTTAAATGATCTCAAACTATTAGATGGAACGAAGTAAGTAAAAATAACAATACTAGAGGGCATATTTTTTTATTAGTCTTCAAAAATGATTCCCAGTTTTCTATACACCACTAAGTTAGGGGTATATAAGTGTAACTCAAATATAACTTGGCTATTTCTGCCACTTCTGGGGCCAGTTACATACATTGCTACATTTTTAAAAATCCAACTCCAAAAGCATTTATTTGCAGAAATCTTAGAGAAATCAAAGATTCAGAAAACTTAGAGAAACAGAAGGAAGTCTAACAGAGCATCTAACATTTCACATTTTCTACTTCTCTTTGTTTGCTATCACTCTCTTCTGGAGATTTCTTAACCCTTCAGAACTGCCAAATTTCTCTCTTTCTGAAGTTCAGTGCCTGTTTTCTGGCTCTATCTTGTGAAATATCTGTTTCCCTCTCTATGTCTTTCTGCCTTTCTTTCACTGTCCCTATTTTTATCTCTCTCCCTTATTATCCCTCCCTCCTGTCTCCTCTCCTCCTCCCCCTCCTCTCCCTCCCCCACCTCCTTTCTTTCTCTACAGTCTACTGCTTTCCTAAAGGCTACCCCCTACCCTTCTCCATAGTTTTCTGCTCTTACTACTTTTCTTACAGGGTGAATACTTCCAGAAAACACAATTGTTTTTCTTATAACATAAGAAACTTCAAAATCAAATCAATACTTAGTTGGTTAAATAAAAGCACAACTATAGGATAAAAAAATATATATAAATTATCTTTGCTTTCTGGCTCACTACATGTCTTTTGATTAGAAACCAGACTTACTGGGTATTAATGAAATGAAATCTGATTTACAACTCTAACGAAAGCACCCACAAAACATACATCTTGGTGTAGCAAACATGGTAATGGCCACTGAGTCACAACCGGAGCACCTTCAACACAGAAAATGCCTTCGGTTCTGGTTTTTAGTATTTTTCTTAATATACTATATAGTAAAACCTCCAACTTAAAATAGCATTTCATTATATTAAGAAAAATGCCCCCCATACACAAAATTACATCAGAATTGCAAGATGGTAGGGATTTCCAACCACAGGTATTGCACACCATCTGTGATTTGATTCACGGTGATTTGGTTTAGAACATAGTACAAGAAATATTTCCATAAAAATAAACCAATAAACAGCTACCAAAATCAGGTCAAGTAGTATGCAAATTCAGTAGATAGAGGAGATACAATAGCATGCTGGGTGAAGGGAGCTTTACATATGGGTAGGACTGGGTCCACTTGATCTCAACATTTCTTCCTATACCTATTCCTGCCAATCCCTTCTCAACCCAATTTTCCTCCTCAATGGAAAGTAGTTAGGGAGCACCAAGTCTCTCCTCATTTTGCTGATTATTAGGAGAAAGAATAGAGCACTGTGGAACTTTGGGGAGAGTGAAGGGCTATGAGTTGTAATCAGGTACTTCATTCATTCATTCAAAGTTTGAAATTAACTAAAAAGTTATAAACCCACATCAGATGCTAGGGGGCAGGGTGGTGGAACAGAAGCCCTAAAATCATGTTCTTGAGATTCCCCTCTTCACAAGGCAATCCCTGCTCCCTTTAGTTTTCCCCGTTTATTTTGTTTCACCTTTCTTACTCTATGTTGTAGGAACACATTTGTTATCTTATTTATTTTACTATTTCCTCAGAAACTTTTCCCCTATCCCATAGTTGTATATTCATGGAGATTTCTGATTCTTGGTAACTCACAGCTTGCTTAACAGAAGCTTAGAAAATATAGAGTTAATGGTAGGGTTAATCAGCATTAATTGCAACATTTTGAAATGTTTCTTGGCCTTTAAACTTCATCTTCAACAACAGAATAAATTAAGTCAGTGTTTCTCAACCTCAGCACTATTGATATTTTGGACCTGCTAATTCTTTGTATGGGATCTGTCCTGTGCATTGTAGGAATTTTAGCAGAATCTTGGCCTCTAACCCAGTAGATGCCAGTAGTCTCCCCTAAGTCATGACAACCAAAATTATCACCAGGTACTACAAAATGTCACCTGGGAGGCAAAAACCACCACTGGCTGAAAATCACTGGTATAAATGATAACAATGATGATGAAAATGACTTTTCCATGTGTGAGAAACTATTTTAAGTACTCTAAGCACACATTCTCTAATGCCCCTCTCCAATGCATGATTCTTAACTTTTTGGGAGAAGATGTATAGATTTATGCAGTTTAGAGACCCAAAAGCTAATTCCATTTTGACTCTCTAATATATTCAGATGGACTCAGCAGTCTTTCATTGTCATTATATAAACTATTTAAAATGTCACTATTGTTTATATGGTTTTCCTTTAAAAGAGTTATTAACATTATTTTTTATGTACACATATGTATATACATATATTTTTCTACTGTCTTCTCATCAAGAAAAATTATTATTTCTTGAAAAAAGAAAAGAAATTTGAGGAATTATTTCTTCTTTAGAGATGTGAAAGTTTGGAGAAGTGAGAGAAGTATCTCTTCTTATCACTTATCCAATGCTCTGAAAATATTAGAGTAGAAAATAATCATGTCTAACAGACTTCCTCAAAATACAAAACAGTTAAATAGTGAAGACTGAGACCAGATACACTTTGGGTTTTTAAATAATGACAATTGTTGGGGTCAGTGGTTTTTCAATAATGTGTTTCCTTTAGCCACATATTGATTTCAAATATTCTGGGATATAGGGAAATTTCCTCAGCAAGGAGTAAAATAAATCATCACCTAATGATGGTACTATTTTTTTCCCACTTTACTGAAGTGTTTGAATAAACCCTAGCCATAAAACTTTAATATTATATCTATCATGTAGTTAAGAGGAGGTATTCTGAAATAGGAACGAAGTTTTAGTCTAGAAAATAGGTTAACACTAGATCTTCAATTCTTTCACCAAAATTCCTTGCAGAATGTTGGGATTAATTCACCCAAGTGACATTTCCTTATACTAAGTTTGAAGGGTTTTTTGTTTGTTTGTTTTTCTCATTCTTAGAATACAAATATATCCAAGAGGCCTGAAAGAAACTGAATGTTTAGGCTCCTCCTTTACCTGACAACTTAATGACTAAACTGATAAATAAACATAAAAAAAATAATCTATTTTTGAGAGAGAGAGAGAGAGAGAGCAAGAGCAAGCACGAGCAGGGGAGAGGAAAAGAGAGAGGAAGACAAAGAATCCAAAGCAGGCTCCAGGTTCTGAGCTGTCAGCACAGAGCCTGACGCAGGGCTTGAACTCATGAACCACAAGATCATGATCTGAGCCAAAGTCAGACACCCAAGCAACTGAGCAGCCCAGCATCCCTAAACTGATATTTTTAAATCCAACCTACCTCTACTGACCAAATTATCATTGCTTAAATTACTTATGATTCATACTGTTAAACTATTATGCATTTTTCTGAAGTGAGTTGGGTTTTTTCTATGAATTTTAATATATTTTCAGTTAAACTTTTTTTTAAGATGTGGAAATATATATAACATAAAATTTACCACTTTAACCATTTTTAAGTGTACAGTCCAATGGCATTAAGTACATTCACACTATTGTGCAACCATCACCACCATCTCTCCCAAGAACTTTTTTCAGCTTTTGAACCAAAAATTCATAGCCATTAAACAAAAATGCCACATTTCTTGCTCCTCCCAAGCCCCTGACAGCCATTTTTTTTATCTCTATCAATTTAACTATTCTAGGTACCTCATGTAAGTGGAATCATACAGTATTTGTCCTTTTGTAGCTGGCTTGTTTTACTTAGCATAATGTTCTCAAGGCTCATCCATGTTAGAGCACATATCAGAACTTCTTTCCCATTTTAGACTAATTTTTCATTATGTATATATTACATTTTGCTTACCCATTTATAAACCAATGGGCAGGACAGCGATGAGAATATCAATGAAATGCCAATGTGAAGAGGGGGAGGAAAAAGGAAGGAAGAAGAGGGAAGAGGTGGGGGAGAGATAGAAAAATAGGGACAGAGAAAGAAAGGCAGGAGAGAGAACAGTAAGAAAGAAAAGCAAAAAGAGAGAAAGGGAAAACAAAGGCGCAGAGATACAAAATGGTTGCTTTTACCTTTTGGCTAGTATGAATAATAATATGAATTAATAAATATGAAAATATACAAATACCTGTTAGAGTCCCTGCTTTCAAATCTTTTGCATAATACCCAGAAGTGGAATCACTGGATCATATGGTAATTCGATTTTTAATTTTTTGAGGAACTACCATACTGGTTTCCATAATTGCTGTACCATTTTATGTTCTCACCAACAGTGCACAAGGGTTCTGATTTCTCTGATCCTTGACAACACTTGTTATTTCCTTTTTTTGTTTACAATAGCATCCTACTGTAATATGTGATATGGTATCTCATTATGATATTTATTTACATTTCCCTAATGTTTATTGATATTGAGCATCTTCTCATGACCTTATTATTAGCCAGTTGTATATCTTTGGAGAAATTTCTCTTTGAGTCCTTTGCCCATTTTTTAATCAAGAAGTCTGCTTTTGGTGGTGGTGGGATAGGAGTTCTTTATACAGTCTGGATATTTACCCCTTAACAGGTACATAATTTTCAAATATTTTGTCATATTCCATGAATTGTTTTCGCTCTGTTGACAGTTCTTTGATGCATGAAAGTTTTAAATTTTGATGGAGTCCAATTTGCCTATGTATTCTTTTGTTGCCTGTGCTTTTGATATCATATCCAAGAAATCATTGCCATATCTAATGTCATAAGGTTTTTCCTCTATCTTTTCTCCCAGGAGTTTTATAGCTTTAGCTCTCATGTTTAAGTCTTTGATCCATTTTTTAGTTAATTTTTGTATATGATGTAAGGTAAGGACCAAATTTCATTGTTTTACATGTACAGATACCTAGTTTACCCAGCACCATTTGTTGAAAAGATTGCCCCCCCACCACCATTAAACAGTCGTACTGTCTTCGTCAAAAATCATTTGACCATATATGTGAGGGTTTGTTTCTGCACTGCATATTCTATTCCATTCATCGATATTTCTTTCTTTATACCAGTACTGCATTGTTTTTAAACATGTTTCACTTTTTTAAAGTTTAAGAGAAAGAGAGAGAGAGAGTGAGTGAGTACATGTGCATGAGTGGGAGAGGGACAGAGAGAGAGGGAGTGATAGAATCCCAAGCAGGCTCCACACTGTCAGCATGGAGCCTGACACAGGGCTCGATACCACAAACCATGAGATTATGATCTGAGCCAAAATCAAGAATTGGATACTTAACCAACTGAGCCACCCAGCATAACAGTACCACACTTTTTTGATTAATGGGACTTTTTAATAAGTTTTGAAACCAGGAAGTGTGAGACCTCAAACTTTATTTATCTTTTTCAAGGTTGTACCAGTCTCTTGAGATTTAGTATGAATTTTAGGATGGAGGTTTGTTTGTTTTATTTCTACAAAACAGTGCTACGGTTTTGATAGGGAGTGCACTGAATCTATAGATTGCTTTAGGTAATACCGACATCTTAACGTTATTTGTCTTCCAACACACACACATGGGAAATCATTCCATTTATTTAGGTCTTCTTTAATTTCTTTCAGAAAAGCTTTGTAGATTTCTCTGTACTAGTCTTTTGTCTTCTTGGTTAAGTTTATCCCTAAGAATTTTTTTTTGTTTCTGATGCTATTGTAATGGAGTAGTTTGATTTCCACATATTTGTGGATTTTCCAATTTTTTTTTCTGCTATTGATGTCTAGTCTCATTCCTTTCTGATAAGAAACTATACTCTGTATGCTTTTAATCTTTTAAAATTTATTAGAACTTATTTTATGGCCTAAAATATGATCTGTCCTAGAAAATATTCCATGTACATTTGAAAAAAATGGATATTCTGCCGTTGTTGGATGGAGGGTTTTGGATATGTCTGTTAGGTCCCATTGTTCTGTAGTCTTGTTCAAGTCCTCTATTTAGTCATTGATCTTCTTCCTGGTTGTTCTATTATTTAAAATAGGATCACCAAATTCCACACCCAAAAAACAAGTAATCCAGTGAAGAAATGGGCAGAAAACATGACTAGACACTTCTCTAAAGAAGACATCCAGATGGCCAACAGGCACATGAGAAGATGCTCAACATCGCTCCTCATCAGGGAAATACAAATCAAAATCACACTCAGATACCACCTCATGCCAGTCAGAGTGGCTAAAATGAACAATTCAAGAGACTATAGATGCTGGAGAGGATGTGGAGAGACAGGAACCCTATTGCACTGTTGGTGGGAATGCAAATTGGTGCAACCACTCTGGAAAACAGTGTGGAGGTTCCTCAAAACATTAAAAATAGATCTACCCTATGACCCAGCAGTAGCACTGCTAGGAATTTGCCCATGGGATACAGGAGTACTGATGCATAGGAGCACTTGTACCCCAATGTTTATAGCAGCACTTTGAACAATAGCCAAATTATGGAAAAAGCCTACATGTCCATCAACTGATGGGTAGATAAAGAAATTGTGGTTTATATACACAATGGAATACTATGTGGCAATGAGAAAGAATGAAATATGGCCCTTTGTAGCAATGTGGATGGAACTGGAGAGTGTTATGCTAAGTGAAATAAGCCATACAGAGAAAGACAGATACCATATGTTTTCACTCTTATGTGGATCCTGAGAAACTTAACAGAAGACCATGGGGGAGGGGAAGAAAAAAAAAAGAGGTTAGAGAGGGAGAGAGCCAAAGCATAAGAGACTCTTAAAAACTGAGAACAAACTGAGGGTTAATGGGGGCTGGGAGGGAGAGGAGGGTTGGTGATGGGTATTGAGGAGGGCAACTGTTGGGATGAGCACTGGGTGTTGTATGGAAACCAATGTGACAATAAATTTCATATTTAAAAAATAAAAGTAAAATAAAATAAAATAAAATGGGATGTGGGATGTGGAAGTCTCTTACTGTTATTGAATAGCTGCCTAGTTCCCCCTTCAATTCTGTAAATGACTGCTCATACTACTATGTATTTTTTTAATTTTTTTTTTAATGTTTATTTATTTTTGAGACAGAGAGAGACAGAGCATGAACAGGGGAGGGTCAGAGAGAGAGGGAGATACAGAATCTGAAACAGGCTCCGGGCTCCGAGCTGTCAGCACAGAGCCCGATGCGGGGCTCGAACCCACGGACTGCGAGATCATGACCTGGGCCGAAGTCGGACGCTCAACCGACTGAGCCACCCAGGCGCCCCTACTATGTATTTTTTAAAGTGTGTGTAGGTGGGTTATTTATGCTTTTAAACATATGAAGCAGGGTCAGAAAATTTTCACATCTGTAGCAGCCATGTAGGTGTCTCATTCAGATGTCCCTTCAGGAGAACCTGCCAATAAGGAACATAGTCGACTGACAGCCCCAGCTGCTGAACCTTTGGATCCACTCTTGTGTTCAGTCAGAGAACACACTTCTTCTGGGCTGTCTACAGCCAATAACTGAACATGGAGAATGGAGACTTCTAGACCTAAGCTATTCCTGTCCAATGTGGGACTCCTTCAGTGGGCAAATTCTGCTTGGGGACTCTCTGTTGGTTTGGCTGAGGCTTCCTCAGAAGTGCACTCTGGTCTGGAGCTATTCCTATCCAAGTCTCCATCCTTCTGTTCCTCCTTCCGTGAGTATCACAATCTGAATCTTCTCCCTCCTTGCTCTCTCTCTCCTTATCCCTACAGGGGTTCTACTCACTGAATCTCCTGTCCTGCTATCTTGCCTTAGAGTTTTCTTCTCAGAAGACTTGAACTGACACAGCACCTCATTCAGAAGCAGGAAAAAACAGCAACTTTTCCAGAACTGATATAATCTTCCTTACAAATCCTTGACCCTCACTTTCCACCATACTGGGAGGGGGGGCAACTAAAACTTGTTAAGTATCTTTTCTTCTGAATATTCATTCTATTTAAAGTTTAAGTCCTCAGCTGGGCTTGTTTAAATAATATCTTATGGAACATTCAGTATTTTTAGGTAAGATAGAATTCCATACCATCTCTCTTCTCCCAAATGATACTGACTATATGTGTGAAAATTCTTTGCTTGCCCTCACAGAGATAACAAAAATGGTGACAGCAGTCTACACAGTAGTAATTGTGGATTATTAGTAACTAACATTTACCCAGAGCTTTCTATGAGTCAGGAACTACTGTGACTTGATTAATCCTTAAAATTCCCCCATGAGGTATATCCTCCATGAGCTAGCCTATTCTGTGACTTTTTGTAAATTAGAAAAAAGGTGGTCTTACTCAAAAATCTTTATTACTATCTGTCAGAAAATTGTTGCTTTATGTCGATTTCCTCAGAATAAGACATTTGACTGCCATCTGCTGGGAAATTTTTGTTAAAATAAATATGCAAACTATGTTGTCTATAATGTGAATAGAGCCTTGCTAAATGCAGCACACTTATGCAGTATACAACCTGTATAACTGTATGTGGCAGCCCCGAGCTACAAACTATTGCCTCTGAACAAAGCACTTTTTTCTCCCTATTGCTGTGGCTGCAATGGCAGTAGAGTGCTGGGGAATGTGATTTATAAAGACAAGAATTGAAAACCATATAATTATAGTGGTTTGAAAATACTATGCTAATTATGTATACTTAATTAATTTATTGGTTATGACTCGGGGTATGGCTAAATAAAGTAGCTTCGTATTTACTAGCTATTCTACATACTAGAAAAGTTTTAGCTTAAATGAATGCTTGTATTACAGCACATTCAAACAGCTCATAAGTTAGATCTGTTCCCAAACTGAAAACATGATGAATTTGATATTCTCAGTATTAATAAAAAGTGAAGTGGTATGGCCAATTTGTTATCTATGCTAGTTATCAAATATTACCATATGCTCTATACATGAATTACCAGTTTAGAAAGCAATTTAACCTAAGAGATATACTGGATATCATTTAATTCTTTGCTTATGCTTCATAAGGTACTTCAGTGTCCTATACTGCCTAAAGTCATGTTTATATACTTAAAGTATAATTAGACAGAACTGTGTTAAAAATACTACATTTGAGTTTCATGGATGTTACGGACTGAACTGTGTCCCTCAAAATTTATATATGGAAGCCTTAATCCCCAGTGGGACTGTATTTTGGGAAAGGGCCTTCAGGAAGTAATTAAAATTAAATGAGATCATAAAGATCGGGTCCTAATCCAAAAGGATTGGTTGTCTTATAAAAAGAGAAAGTGGTAGAGATCTGTGAATACACAAAGAAGAGATTATGTGAGCGCACAGTAAGAAGGTAGCCACATGCTACCCAAAGGGAGAGCTCTCACCAGACACCAACTCTGCTGGCACCTTGCTCTTGGACTTCCAGTCTCAGAACTGTAAGAAAATAAATTTCTATTTTTTGAGCAACCCCGTCTATTATATTTTGCTATGGTAGCCAGAGATGACTAATACAGTGGCTAATTAGATCCTAAATCAATGGTATTTCATTATTCATTTACATCTAGCAAAAATTCCAAAAATTTTCATTTATATCTGAGATAGACCTGTGAGGTGGCTAAAATTCAAATTTAAAAGAATTTTTGTTTCAGTGAATGCTTCTCAATTACATTCTAAGAAAATATGTGGTATAAGTGAAAACACAGAGATTCCCTTTTCTGTCAGCTAATTTTTCTAAGACTATGTATCACATATATCTTACGTTACCACCCAAATTTTCAGAGAAAATATTCCTATGGGACAAAATTTGTTTTTTTCTCCCCAGCCCTATTCTGCTGGTTAATAGAAATAAATAAATAACCCAGTTAATCTTTATAAATTTGAAGCTTAATTGCTTAGTCTGAAATAATTTTAGCATACTTTCATTTTGTTTTGGTTTTTTTCTGATCATCACCTCTCTCTCCCCCTAGGAGATGTCTTCCTAAGATGTCATTCAGGTACACGGTAGGAGAAGAGTGTCACATACATGTCTTCATGGTGTGGGTACAAGGGGGTCTTCAGCCTTGCATGGTTCCTCAGGGTGTGCTGGCCAGCATGCATAGGTCATTGAGAAAATGTCCAATGACTGCCAAGTGACTGAATGCCCTGTTGGCCTCCTCTGCTGAAGTCTTTAGCTGATTTCTCATTCTTTTGGCTGAGGCAAGACTCCTGGTGGCTCTGTGTTGAACTTGAATTTAACTTAAATTTTGTCATCTATGTTTGACTTCCATTCATTCTCAGATCAAGGGGTCTCCTATTTGCCACACCCCAGGGTAATTCTACACCGACATAGTTTCATCCTCTGTCAAGTTTCCCCAGTTAGTTCTGGGTTCATTCAGTATCACTTAGGAGCCCAGGGGAATTTAGGAAAGCTTCGCTTTAGGACCTTCACCTTTCCAGCTTTTCTAGGATGCCAATTGTATTTGATTTAGCTGTGATCCAAATTGTTAAATGCAAAGCAGCCTCTTTTCAGAGTACCAAATAGCAAGTAGGAAGAAAATAATGTTCTTCCTCTGAGCAACAAAGCTTGGAGAAGAAAAGAAAAAAGTTCATTAGGCACTCCTAATTCTTTCTTTCTTTTGCTCATAATTCTCTCAGAGCCAGAAAGAGCAAAATTTTCCTCTTTCTACTGATGTGGAGAACTTTTCATGTAAAACTCTAACGTGTCGCCTACCACGTAGGGTAAGTTTAATGGGAGTTAAAGAAATTTAGACAATCCTTCCTCAAAAGAAAAGTTTGGTATAGAACCTATTGTTTTATTGAGAAGTTAAATTTTTGAGTGTAGAAACTGAATATTAATTACTTTTAATCTTTGAAATTTTTCTGTAATTTTTTCTTATCTCTCCCTAGGGCAGGGGATGCCTCATGGATTCCAGAATGAAAATCATGTACTTAGAAAGCAAAATAATTAAGCAATTCCATGCCCCCCCAAAAAATTTGTACACTTTTCTTCAAGCATAATAGCCAAGAAACAGCTTAGTAATGTGTATCAGAGTGAATGAGTGTATGTGTGGGTGCCATTTGTCAAGGGTGGGATGCAAGCATTAAATTTATTTTGAAAAGCCCCATAGTTAATTCTGATGCAAAGTTAGGGTGGAGAATCATAGCTATATGTGTGCCTAAAGTAATATAATATTGGCCCTTAAAAGTACCATTATAACTGCTGAAGAGCAGTAGGTCTTTAAGGGCCTTCCAAGGTTATATTTAAGGTATTTTAATCTATGTCACTTAATTTCATTCAAATGAATAAATGTCTCTATTTAAAATCCAGCATCAGATTTCATAACAGAGACAGTCTTATCCCATATGGCTAAGGTGAGAATGGCTTACAAGTTTCCACAATTCCCAAACTTCTTGAAGATTTTGAAGACACACAATTCAAAATAGAATCTAAATGCCTAGTAAAACTCTCACTTTAATTTTTTTTTAACGTTTATTTATTTTTGAGACAGAGAGAGACAGAGCATGAACGGGGGAGGGTCAGAGAGAGGGAGACACAGAATCTGAAACAGGCTCCAGGCTCTGAGCTGTCAGCACAGAGCCCGACACGGGGCTCGAATTCACGGACCGCAAGATCATGACCTGAGCCGAAGTCGGCCACTTAACCAACTGAGCCACATAGGCGCCCCTAAAACTCTCACTTTTAAATACTGTTAGTCTGAAATTCTCTTGTTTCTTCATCATCCCATATTAGTACCCTCTTTAGTGATCCCCAAAACTTCACTGTTATTCACAAAATACACTTAGTATTACATTCGAAATACTCAATTGCATGAATTAAGTTTTTGTATTACAAACAGTCACTCATGAAGACCACAGAAAGTGATGGAAAAATGAACATTACATACCAGTACTAAGGCAAGGACTAAAATCCTGGACAAATGCCACTGTCAATCGATGTCCAGGCATGGCTGGAAAACATACATAAAGCCCTAGCACCAACATTGCCAATATTGACTTCCCCACCCCCTCACTTAGAGAAAATCACTCTGCAAACAAAAACCAACAGTTCTATGGGAATTGTGGGAACTAGCCATCACCCGAGAGCTTGGTTCTTTCATAGCCTAAGAAGCCTAAATCAAAATTCTCCCTGAATGACTTTTAAGCTTCCATGTCACTTTAAATTCTTCTCAAAAGTGAAAGAGCAACACATCAGGCTGGAAAAGAAGAGGCTAAGAAGCATGTAATTCTGCTCACAATAGATTTTTACAGGCCTCACTGGAATTAATTACTGAAAACTTGCACATGTAGTAATTAATTTTATGCAATTCAGCACCATCTGCAGATAGGTTATTTTCATTCCAAACTATATAATTTGATGTAAAATTGAAATGGTTGGGAATTTTAGGAAAGTTAAATCTTTCCATCTTTGTTTATACTAACCAATTAAATAAAGAAATTACATCTTATAGAAACAGTTCAAACAATATCAACTGGATTACCTTTGGAATGTTGAGGAAAAAAAAACAAACCACAAATGCCAAATGCTGACCTTTGCCTCAGAGGTTATATAATCTAACTTAAATTGCTAGGCCATAATGATGGATTCCTGCTGTAATAAGACCGTACAGAGTTTTCAAAAACTCTATAGATTCACAAAGTTTTATACAGCTTGCAAAGTTTGTATTATTCCCATTCACATTAACGATCTCCAGCTACTGCTCCCATAATGCTGGTCTGTAGAGAACAAGTATCTTCTTGGAGTGAGTGCATATACACTCCAGAATTCACTCCCCAGAGCCTGATAAAAAGCTAATCAAAAGAGTATGAAGGGGAAGTAGAGTATATTACCCTTTTCTGTAGGCTTTTCTGTAGGCTCCCTGTCTGGGCCTCATTAGTTTTGCTGTCTCACCCTTTTGTGGGCCTCTCCTCATTTATTTTAGGCCTTAGGCATGTAAGTCAGTACTTTGGCTATTCATGACTGGTTTGAATATGCAGATAAACCTTGCTGGAGCAGAGCCCAATTGCCAAGATCTTAGTTTTGTCAGTCAGAAAGTGTGGACTAGAAGATTCTCTGATTTACAAACCCTAAGACTACCAAAAGCACTTTAAGATCAAGGACACCACATCTCACTGACACACACACACACACACACACACACACACACACAACACTACATCATATTATAAGCCCAGAAGGATTGTGAGTTATCAGTGAGAGATCCAGGAAAGACATCTGTATCACATGCATGCTCTCAAGATCATTCCATGGCAAAAAAGTTGGGGCTGTGGGGCAAGGGCTGGGGTCCACCTATATGTGTTCTTTCCCATTCCTAGTATAAGGAGCACACGTACAAATGCATCTGAAGAATGAAGACAGACATTCAAAGCCTTAATCACAAAAGGTTTTTTCCTCATGTTAAATTGGCAGTATTCACTACTCTGACAGGAATCAAAACCAATTTGTGAACAGAGATACACATTTTTATAGGTACAGAATATATATCTGGAGAACTCATTTTTAGAAGGACAAATGTAGGATTTAGTTTTAAAATTATTTTAAATGTGTGGGTTCTTTTCTTCTTTATGTGTATTTCTTATCTGGCATGATATACCTGCCTTTATAGGCTACGGAATGGGTAGCTAGAGAGGCAACAATATGTGTTGTGTCTACCTATTACCACCTTTTTTTTCCCCCCAAACACTGCCTTAAAACTCATCACAGGAATTATATAAACCATTTCTTCACGGAAGGGATAAAAAGTCATGAAACAAAATTAAATGATTGGTTCCAGAAACACAATTTTTGTAAGAGACTATTTATAACTTCCTCACTATTTATATGGCCAATGCCTCCGTGAGCCTTTTCCAATTATTTTAATTAAATAAATCTCACTCCTAAAAGTATAACTGTGATGGCAGAACAAACTCCAGGGCTCTGTCTGTAATTTAATCCCACAAGCAAAGAAATTCATAGCAATTCTAATGCCATTCTTAGTATAAAAAAAAAAAGTCACGTTGTTTCAGACATTTATTTAACTGACATTTATGGTAGGAAATTTCACCTAGAAACCTTAGGAATGTGAAAACATGATAAGTCATCCATTTCTCTTTCTTGTACAGGTAATTTGATCTTTATCTCATTCTTTCACACTTCAATACCGGAATGAAGTCTTTGTACTTCCTAAACTAAGTGATAAGACTGAAAGAAACAAAATCAAGAAGCTCATGAGGCCAATTCAAGATGAGAGCTAGATAAAATCATCCAGACTAAATGCTGTTACTGAACTAACTTGGCAAAGTTAGTACTGATTTTGACATCAGGAGACTAAAGTTCATGAAATATTTATCCTTTAAAGAAGAAATCTACAATCTTTGCTGAGAAACAGACTTTTTTTTTTTCAATCAATGCCTTATTGATTCATTTTTGTAAATTACAAACTATGGCTATAGACATTGGTTACAAACATCCATTATCATATGTTTTGACTTATGGCCTTTTTTCAATACCTGAAGATAAACTAGCAGGCTACATTTTGAAATAAAAATGTTCATATATGCATTATTTAAAATATTTCTGAACTAGGAGAACAATAATAATGCAATTTTAAAATACACTGATGGGGGCGCCTAGGTGGCTCTGTCAGTTTAGTGACATCGGCTCTGGTCATGATCTCAGGGCTCGTGGGTTTGAGCCCCACAGTGGGCTTTGTGCTGACAGCTCAGAGCCTGGAGCATGCTTCAGATTCTGTGTTTTCCCCCCTCTCTCTGCCCCTTCCCGCCTCGTGCTCTTTCTGTCTCTCAAAAATAAATCAACATTAAATTTTTTTTTAATAAATAAAATAAAATAAAATAAAATATACTGCTGTGTTTGAGGAGATTATCTCCTTTTTGTGCTCAAAAAATGTAAGATTGGAGTATCATAAATGTAAAAATAGGCTTCTCATTAAATTCAGCAAACTATCCCTCTTTCTCTCCCCAAGTTCCATGGCATGTAAACCCCCACAGATGAGAGAACAAGAAACATCAAGAAAACTGTGGAAGATGGAAAACTAAGAGACAACCTGTAATAGCACAGCAAAGGAATTTGAAAATCAAGTGTCTGAAGAAAGCAGCACACAGTGAAAAGACAAGTCATTGGCAGCTCAGAACCCAAAGAGGCAAATGTGATGAGTGTCAGATACCACAAAAGGAAAGAGGAGACAGGGCTTGAAAGAGCAGAAATGATTTCAGAGGCTTCCCAGTACCCTGATCTTGCCCCTACCCCACTCAATCCCATCTAGCAGCTGGCTACTTGGTATCAGAGATACCAAGCACCGTGGGGACTGTGGTCAGATTCTGGAAGAAAATGTGATTTTCAGCAGATGACTGTATACCAACGCTAAGACGCCTACCACATTCCGAGCCTGATTCCAGCTTGCCCCTAAAGTAGCAGAATGGAGGAACATTTCTAAAGGAACTGAAAAATCGCAGAAAGAACAGATACTGGCATTTGAGAATTTCTCAAAGGCCAAAATCTGGCAAGCTTGCCAATATGGCTTCCATGGTCTCTAGTACACAGCCCTTTCTAGGTATATAATCTCCAACTAGCTTCTTAGAGTCCCATTCATAGACATCCAAAGATACCAAACATTTAAGGAAAGCACCTAGATGAAGGACAGACACCAAAATTAACAACAATAACAACAAAACGGGGAAATATGAGGTTACTAAAATCATACAATGAGTGACCAGATGAAATTAGTCAAAAATTAAAATTAACTTTCCAAAATATAAACTACTACATCTATGCAGCAAAATGGAATGCTGCATAGGTAAAATGAAACATTTTAAAAGCACAGGTAAAATATGTTTACTATCTGATACAAGGATTAGAAGATAAAAGGTAGAAGATTTTGAGAAAATCTCATTTAAAAAGCAAAATAAAAAGAAAGACATAAAAAGAAATCAGAAAGAAAAACATACAAAAATTATAGAGAATTATTCCAGGAGATGTAAGTGCTGACCAGTATAAGTCCCTGAGAAAAAATACAGGAAAAAAAATGTAAAAAAAAAAGGTAAAAAAATATATATGAGAAATTTTTCCAAATTTAAAAGGTCCATTTAGGGTCCATAAGAATATAAAAAGACTGACAACAGGGCATATTCTGGGATTTTAGGAATAAAAAAAAACTCCGACAGGAATTGAGACTGTGCCAAATTTATGCAGATAAACTGTTAATGAAGTGTGAGGACAAAATAAAAAAACTTTTAGACATGAATGGCCTCCAAACATTTATCCCTGATGCATCCTTTGGGTGGAAGCTACTGGAGAGTATCTACCTTCAAACTGAGAATATAAAACCAAGAAAGAAAAATAGTGGAATCTAGGAAATGACGGATTCAACAGAAGAGGAAGGTAAAGGGAATTCCCAGGGCATGGAAAGAAAAGCAAAGTTGTAAAACAGGCCTAGAGAATAACTGGTGCAGACTAGCCCAGGAGGCAGGAGGAATCCAGGAGCGTGACCTCTAGGAAAATGAGTAACTCTGATAAATTACTCTGCCTGATAGATTATATGATGGATTCAACTCTATAGAAAATTATATTTAAAAAGTTGTTAGAGAATGTGCAAAAAATTAAAACTGAGTACATAAAACATTAGTAAATGTAAAGAAAGAAGCAAATGCCCAGGAAAAAAATTATTTAAAAAAATACATTGTTTGGCTCAGCAATTAACAATATTTATTTAGGCCCAGTAAACTGCAAAAAATACAATTAAAACTTCAAGTTTTACGGAAGGAGGTAAAAGGGTTACAGTACAAAGGAACAAAATCTAAGGGGCGCCTCAATGTCTCAGTTGGTTGAGCATCTGACTTCGGCTTAGGTCATGATCTCACAGTTTGTGAGTTCAAGCCCTACGTTGGGCTCTGTGCTGACAGCTCAGAGCCTGGAGCCTGCTTCTAATTCTGTGTCTCCCTCTCTTTCTGCCCCTCCCCTGCTCATGCTCTGTTTCTAATTCAAAAATAAATAAACATTAAAAAAAAAATTCAAAGGAACAAAATCCTCAAGTACCACATTGAGAGATAGCAAAACGTGTAAGATGAAGATATTAGAACTACTGGTCATGTCTATATTATTTAGAAATATGAATATTAAAAGCTCCCCACACAGACCTTGGAAAGGACCCATTCCCATCCTCCAAGTATAAGTGAATCAGATGAAATGGTTTTGGTTATAAACTTTTTAGTGTTATTTGACTTTTCTAAAAATATTCATGTAATGCTGGTATAAAAATAACTATTATTTACAGATAAGTATAATTCCAACTTTCCCTGTCTTAAGAAAAATATAACCCAAATGTGCAAACAATACTAACAAAATTATTAATATTACAAAAAGCAAATCTTTTTTAAAGAATCCTTGTGAAAATTAATGCATACATTCAACTATACTCCACAGTTAGGAAGTAAAACTAGCATTTTTGTTAAAAGTGTATCTGGAAAAGGTATAGGTCATATTTTCAGAGTCATAACATTCTGTTTAGAAGAGAAACATTTTGGGGTGCCTGGGTGGCTCTGTCGGTTAAGCATCCAACTTTGGCTCAGGTCATGATCTCACGGTTCCTGAGTTCAAGCCCTGCGTCGGGCTCTGTCCTGACAGCTCAGAGCCTGGAGCCTGCTTCAGATTCTGCCCCTCCCCTGCTCTCTCTCTTTCAAAAATAAACATTAAAAAAACAAACATTTTAAAATTTGATCAAATGGTTGTGAAGATAAATATATATATATATATATATATATATATATATATATATATATATATATATATACACATACACACACACATCATTAAAAGAAACTTGAATTCAGCTCTGATGTTTCCAAAGAAATAATGTAAGAAATTATAAAAAAAGTTATAATTATAAAAGTGGGTTATTTTTGGTATAATTCCTTTACATCATTGTGTTTGCTAAAAAATAGAAACAAATAGAAATCAAAAGAGAAATCTTGTCATTTAACATTTCTCAGATTCAGGAAGAAAATGAACCCTGGTTTTCTGGTCCTGATAATTTTTTTCAAGACAATAGATTATCTCCCAAATGTGAAATGCAGTATGCTTTTCTTGCAAAGTCACCTTTATGACTATATAAAAAAAAGTATAACTAGAACAAGGTAATGAAAGCAGATATGTTCATGGATTCCATTCATTCTCATAAAGCGTAATCCTCAGACTAAAAAAGAAAATGAAAGAGAATGCAATAAGCCTCAAACACATAATTCTATATATATATTACAAAGAAAATAAGTTAAAATAACCCCCATTCCATCTCATGAAACCTCAGCAAATCTCTGGATCTCCTTAGAGATATTGAATATGTTTAGTGGAATAAACTATTGGACTGATAGCACTAGTAATAATCCAATTTTACTGATAAAAAAAACCTGAACTCAGATATACTAAAGGACTTGCCCAAAGTCACACAGCTAGTAAACAAACAGAATGCAAGACTCAAATCCAAGTCCTCTGATACTATAATCTAATACTCTTTCCACCACTTTCTCTCAAAATTTGAATTTGAGTATCTGCTCCTAATTTAATAGTCATATAATTAGGGGCCAGGGTCACCTGATAGAAGCTGAAACTTAATGGGACTGTCTGATCAACCCAGAGCCATAGAGGAGATGTAGCTAGCAAGACAATGCCACTTCGGACAGATAGGGCAGGAAACACCCTAGCTTCTCCTTTTCTCATTTCCTCCTTTCTTCAAGTATTTCCCATTGTCCAAACACACCTAGAACCCAATGACATGAAAGCCTAAGAAAAATAGCCTACAGGGATCACCTCTATGATTTAGAACAGAGGAGGAAAGAAGAAATTGATCTGAGGGCAAATAGGTCAAGGCTTAGATCAGACATTAAAGGAAAGAGCTTTTCATAAAAATTTAGGTTTGTCTAGTATCTTTCTTCTGATGAATGAACCCCTACATTTCTTTTTCCTGCGTCTCTTAAAAATTTCAAAGAAGTAAATTTATTTTGAAAGACTGTAATTCTCCTATTTTATGTGATAAAAAGCACAAACCAGAACTCTGGCATAAATCTTAGCAGTTTACATTTCAGGGAGAAATTTTTATATCAATTATCTTCTTTTTTTAAATCTTTTTTTAATGTTTATTTATTTTTTGAGAGAGAGGGAGAGAGAGAGGGGGGCGGAGAGAGAGAGAGAGAGACAGTGTGAGCGGGGGAGGGTCAGAGAGAGAGAGGGAGACACAGAATCTGAAGCAGGCTCCAGGCTCTGAGCTGTCAGCACAGAGCCTGATGGGGGGCTTGAACCCACAAGCTGCGAGATCATGACCTGAGCCGAAGACAGATGCTTAACTGACTGAGCCACCCAGATGCCCCTATATCAATTATCTTCTAAGCACAAAGAATGATTTTTTTCTATCTTGCAGCCTGCTTATAAATAAACATATATAACTTTTAAATATGTGTTCTTAATTGAGCCACTCATTCATTTATCCAATAGATCTTTATGAATGCTTTCTGGAGGGGGGTACATATGTA
The DNA here is from genome assembly GCF_018350215.1 of Panthera leo. NCBI lineage: Eukaryota > Metazoa > Chordata > Mammalia > Carnivora > Felidae > Panthera > Panthera leo. The sequence continues at coordinate 55,296,469 of NC_056683.1, read as the reverse complement.
ACCTAAGAAGCCAAAGGTAACAAAAATGCAGGTGGGAATGCACAAGCAGCAACATAGAAGAATGGTCAAGGGTTTGGATCTAAAGTCAGATCATGTGATGCTGGGGAAGTTTCTGAGTTCTGTGAGATTTGGGTTCCCCCCGTTTAAAATGGGATAGTAATATTTGTCTCATAGGACTGTTATAAGCACTAATAATGTATGTCTCACATTGAATGGAACAGTTAATTTAGTCATCTTTTAGCTGTATTTCTTAAGTAGACTCTCTTTTTATTCAGTAAGCTTTACTACCCAGTTGTATTAAACATATTAAAATAACACAGTGAGCCTTCAATAAATGTTAACTATTATTATTACCATTTCAATAATGAATAAGACACAGATCTTTTTCCTATGAATTTTAAAGGAACTTATATACTCATTTTTAATGTTATTCAGAAAGCAGTAGGTGTATGTAAAGAGATACAGGTGCAGTGCTATGCTTACCTGTTAAGAATAAAAAGTTGGTATTCAACTTGAAATTTCAGAAGTCTGCACAGGGGACAAAATTTTGGCTAAAGGTTGAAAGAGATATACAGTTTGGATATACATACAGATAGATACAGAGGAAATCATGTGAACAAAGACATAAGTGTGAAAGTGCAGACATGCTAAGTGTTAAGTAGGTACGTTCAAGACAGAACATCCAGTGGGTGATGAGGGGCACTTGAAGTCTAATTTGGAAAGGTAAGTTAATTTCAAAACATAAAGAGTTATTAAGGACCGGCTAGAAGGTTTGGGCTTTCAGAAGGCAAACAGGGTGGTAATATCTAGAACTGGGCATAGATACCATAATGGCATCAGTTGGAAGTATGAATTAGAATGGAAAAAATAAAGGCAAGGATTAAAAACAAGTTAGGTAGTTTTTACAAAAAGTTAAGGCCAAAGGCAATAATGCGGAGTTGAATTAATCAATTACATGCATGTGCCTGGAGTCTTGTTCTCAGATGAAAAGAAAACTCTAGTAGGACTGCAGACCACTTCTAGAATTCAAGAGAGGTGGTATCCACAGATGAGTATACATTATCCATCTGATTCAGTGTCTCCTGATATTCCATAATCACATCCTTCAACTCTTTTTCTTCTCAAATAGAAACAATTTGGCAATTCTGTCTCCAACATTATTGCTGTTGTGTTCTTAAATTTAATCCACACCTGACTTTCCAGAGCATCAGCCTATTTATGGGTCAATCCTATAGCAGAATAAGGGTTATCACAAGCTTCCTTCAAATCTGATAAAATTCCGAAACAACTAACTTCCTCAGGATGCACGATGGTGACAAACTATTTGTGACTGTGACTTAAAGCAATACATCAGTCTTTAAGAGTACTAGAAGCCTGAACCTGACTTTTCCTTCATTTAATTGAAATATATGGCACATATGTCTTCATAATATGGAACAAAAAGGCTCAAAACAAATAACTAAGGATATTTTTTCTTAAGATGTAGTAAAAGTATTTTTTTCTTTTATCTTTGAAGTATCTAGACGGGCCTCATCTTTACATACAGTCAAGCCAGCCATTGTCCCATAGAAGAATCAAGGTAAGTTGACTTATTTTTTAAATGAAGCATAAATCAAGTCCTCTGACCCCATGCACTGCAATATTCATATATATATGATATAGTATTCAACATATTGGCATTTAATTAATTTTGTCTGTCTTTTTTTTTTCTAGACTTTGATCTTCTTAAAATTGGGAACTATATAACATAAACTTTGTTTTTGTTTTATTTTCTGATCCAGTGCCTAATGAATACCTACCACACCATGGGTATTATTAGACAATGTTTGATGAATAAATTAATGGAATATTAGGTTTAATTCCTCTATATTTCCTATACTTGTTTCTTCATTGGCTTTTAACCACAGATTTTAATTATCTTGTTTAGATGTCTTTTATTAAAAAGGAACTCAAAACTATGTTAGGAAGAAAATGACAAATGAATTGTGCATAAATGCTGGTTCTCAAATCATATATGAAGTCAATTCAAATATGAAAGGACTGAAAAATCTAGAATCTTTCTTACATAAAGGAGGCCGATTTCATAACCTGTCAATTAGTGGCAGGAATGGCCTATTGAGACTTTACCAAAGATGACAATTCAGTTCAATTGTATGGGAGAAATTGGTGTAAGTTCATTTGTTTGTGTTGTTTTTTTAAAAAACTGACCCAATTTTTACAGATTTTGATGTTACCTGTGGAGAAGAAAATCTCTAGCAAGAAAACAAAGATTCCTTTATGGTACCAGAGATGAATCTGCTAAAGCTCTGGGTATCATATTTCTGAAGGAAACAATTTACTAAAAATCAGAAGGTAATAGTCACAATAAACATTTTATGCTAGAATGAGATATGGGAAGAATCAAAGGAAATCTCCACCAACAATCTAAAAAGTGAAAAGATAACAAAGTTATAGATAGAAATACAAATGAAGCAAAATGCTGTTACTTCTGGAAAACAAAATCTGATTATCTGAGAAAAAGCATAAGGACCTGGGGGTCATTTGATTGGTAAAATAGTAAAATTGGAAGTAAAGGAGAGACACAAAGGCAAGAGGTAAGATGAGGATAATTGTGAGAAGAGGGGAACAAGACTGATGGCCACTGCATGGAGGAGGATAATTATTATGACTAAGATAGATTCAAAGGGAATCTAGTGCTAAATCTTACGAGGACACAGTTACAGAGACACTGGAAAGAAGTTTATTTATGTGATTAATAGAGAAAGGTCAGGATCAATGAGAGAAAGGACTGTGGGTAATAAATATACTATTCAGGAAATGTCACTTCTTTTTTCATCAAATGAGTGGAAAATCTTAGCCTTTGTTAGATTTGACAAAATGACAATTTTCAAGCAAATCACAAGGCAAGAACTAAAATAAGATCAATTTAAAGTCTCATTTTTTTTGGAAATAGACACACTTTATGTGTGTTCAAATATATGGTATGCTTTGTCCTTTAACTCGGACCCTAATCATTTATATAAAATATAGTTTATCTTATAGTTAAGATCTTTGAAAACCGCTAGGTTGTAAATACCTCACATAGAATTGATTACTTCTGTTTTGTTTGTTTTTCCATTTGCCATTTATCCTGGAGACCTTTGAAAATCCTGCACTTGTAGACAAAGGTGATGTGGTGGCCATTTGCCATCTGGTCACCCTTCTTTAACCTGCGAGGTAAACGCCCACTAAAATTCTTACAGTGTAATCGCTCAAGCCTTCGACATTTAATTCCAAAAACATTTACCTCAAGTTTCAGCAAAAGCAGCAAGTGAAAGTATGACATGTCAAACATTCTTGTATCTTTTTCTGCCCTGAAAGATTACGCATGGCTTCTAGTTTGTAATACGTCCATTAGGAAACAGAGGAAGCCAATCCACTGGCTTCCCAAATGAGAAGAGAAATATTAGATTTGTCTGTTAGACTTTCATTATCTTGGTCACAAAGACAGAATCACTTGCCCTTTGGAAGCAGTGACTAGTTCATTTCTAAAACTTGGATCTCTTTAACCACAATTCCTAGAACAGCGTGGTGAAGAGGGGTGGCGTCAACTGGAACTACTTTTTATGCAAGACAGTAACCTCAGCAGCAGTGGGCCGAGACACCAGTGAAGGTAATATAGTATATGATTATCACTCATTATTTTGAGTAGAAAAGGGCATAGATGAATGCAGAATCTCATACCTGCCCCACCCCTACTGCATCAAAATTTTCATTTTAACAAGTTACCCAGGTGATTACTGCACACATTAAAGTCTGAGAAACACTGTTTTAATTTTTCTCTTTGAATTTTGAATCACCGCCTAGAAAAGTGGACAAAATCACTGACTTGGGCTGGAATAGGTGAAGGTATTCTCTCCTAATCTCTGTTCGAAACCTCCCCAAGAACAACAGAATGTATAGATGGGCAGACAGTAGATGCTTTATAAACACAATTCAGTAAAACAGACCTTAAATTGCCACCTAACCCAAGGTCCTGAGCTCACCCAGGGCTACTCAAGCTACTTACCAAAGAAAGGACTGATTATTAAGAAACTTCTGTTGTTTACAAAATATTCATCTCCCCTGTCTCCCCACCCTTGGATTATACATGGATATTCACAGAAATTCTTTATGATGCTGTCAAGAGAACAGTAAAAACACCCATTTGTTTAAGCTGTCTTACATCAAGATTTCACTGTGTGTACTTATGTTTTAGGAGACATGATCTGAGCTGCAGTATATCTGATTTTGTAAAACGGCATTTTAATGAGGTTTTATATTTGTGAAAAGTATAGAGGAAGACATATATAAGCAAGGGACATGAAAGTGTGATTTTATAACTGAAAACACCAGTTGAATAAAAATAGAAGTTAAAAAAATATTGTGATTCATACCAGGATCTTTAGATATGCAAATCAAAGAAAGTTCATGTATACTGCATAAATCATGGTTGGAATTAATTTATTTATCTATTAGTGTTTATAAAATCAGGCATTTTGATTAACAAATAACAAAAATAGTTTTTATCTGATGATTTAAAATTTATTTAAATGGGGTACATGGGTGGCTCAGTCGGCAAAGAGTCCAACTTCAGCTCAGGTCATGGTCTCATAGTTCGTGAGTTTGAACCCCTGGTTGGGCTCTGTACTGACAGTTCAGAGCCTGGAGCCTGCTTCGGATTCTGTGTCTCCCTCTCTCTCTGCCCCTCTCCCACTTATACTCTGTCTCTCTCTCACTCTCCCTCTCAAAAATAAACATTAAACAAAAATTTAAATTTATTTAGATCTTTTTCCAGATATAAAGTTAATTAAAGATTTTTTATGGCATATTGTTATACAAAAACTACACTATCTTCCTTAAAAATGAGTTAGTTACATTTATCCATTTATTTTTAAATGAAATAATTTATCTTATATTCTGCCTTTTTCAAAAGCAGGCAATATTAATATTCCCCTGATATCATCATTCTAATTATGACACTGTCAATCTAAGTAATTATACACATAAAATAGTAGAAAGAAATAATTAACTATAAATAATCTGCAAAAGTCAACAACATGAAATATGTAAATGCTAGAAAACTAGAAGCCTCTAATATAAATCAGTTGAAAAGGTGATTGCAACCTAATAGATTAATTGCTAACCCATAGCATTGACTCACTGAGCATGTCCACCGAATTGGAAGTTACAAAATGTTAGTTATTTCATTAAAGGATTTATGCTAATTTTTAAAATGAATTTCAGTATGGATCAGATCCAAGCAGAAAGACCCATATTTCAGTTAGGCAGAAGACTATCGCAAGAAAGAACTTCCAGTCCTAGAATTCCCCAGTCCCACCCCTTGAATCCCTCCTCCTGAAAAATCTGTGGCAATATAGTTTTACTCTGAGCTTTTCAGAAATACATGACGATCTCACTGAAAAGTTAGGAAGCCAGAGAATTCTTTAGAGAATTACTTTATTCTCCAGAGAATTCTGGTAGTGTACACATATCCTTTGGGTGCTCAATATACATTTGTTATAAGTTACTATTATTGACTTGTTCTTAATAAGACTGAACACTACTAAATAACAGCTTAGAATTTAACAAGGACAACTCCATTCTCTTAGGTAGTTGAAATGTTATTGATTTTTTTGGTTTTCCTTGAGAAGATACATTGCCGAAAATAGTCTTTATATATAAGCAATGTTAAATTGAAAGCATTATAATAGAAGTACTCCCAGGGATTTACAAACAAGTATTTATACAAGGATTTTATGCTGCATCTGATTAAAAGTCAATTAATATTTATATTGAACCCTGCAAAAGCAGTGATCAAATAATTTTTCAAAAATGACAATTCAGATACATTAGAAATTGCTATATACATGTAATTCTTAAAGGTTGTTGAAAGATAAGGGGAATGAGATTGGTTCTACTGGTCTACCAGTTTAAAAGTCACCACAAGGGGAGAAAATTTAACATTTTAAAAAGCTATGGTCATTAAAACAGTAAGTTTGACAGGAATAAACACAAGGTAAGTAAACTGGACTAGAAAATAAGATACAGTACCAAGAGTATATGAGAACTGAGTATCTTCTAAAATGTCATTTAAAATTAAAGGGAAATAGATTACTCAATAAATGATGTTGTCTATCCATTTATATAAACAAATGTACACTATAAAATACTTTACTGGCAGATTAAAAATATAATGTATGAAACAATGCTACCAAAGTATAAATAATTACAATTAATTAAACATTAAATAGTTTTTAAATATATTCTCTAGATGGGAACAGATTCCTAAGCAAGGCATGAAGCCCAAAAACCATTAAGTATCTTAACAAAAAATGAATTTCTAAAATTTAAAGCTAACTCATGGTAAAAAATAAAACAAAAAATTTTTAAAGTGCTGCACCAACAGAAAATATTTGCAATATATTCAACAAGTAGTTAACATCCCAAACGTTCAAAAACCTTCCATTTTACAAAGAAGAAAAGGAAAACAGTATAATAGAATAAAAGGAGTCATGGATAAGAACCAATAACTCACAGAGAATGACAAAATAATAACCAGTAGACTTTTAAATAGTTGTTCACCCTTACATCTAATTAAGAAAATGAAAATTAAACACCATTAAATTTCATTTTAAATCTATTCTAGTAATAAAGTTTCAAAGGGTACGTTATTATTGAAAGTTTAAATTGAAGCAATCTTTTTGGAGGATAACTTAGTAAGACCTACTCAATTTTTTAATGTGATGCTCAATAAATATATTTTCAATATTTAGCCTAAAAAATAAAAGGAGCACTTTTTATGTATGTATCTACAAGATATTATGTATAAGATATTAAATGCATTGCTGTTCTCAATATAAAAAAACAGAAAAATATAAATATTCAGTGATAGAATGAATAATTAATTGGTTACATTCATACAATCATAATATCATACAGCCAATTACAAATAATTACTGGTTCATAAAGAAATCCACTATTCAATTGGCAAATGAAAAAAGTAAATTAATACATAAAAATAAGAACTTTTTTCAAAATGAATACATTAACTTCAATTACTATCGTAACACGTATGTCTTGATAAGCATCAAAAAATCTAGTTAACAGTAGTTCCTTTTTAAGGAGAGGATTAGAAGAAAAGGTGAGGGAGGAGGATTAACTTCATTTTGTCTCTAAGTGGTAAGCTTATGAAGAGATTTTCACTTTTTTGCTAATTTTCACATTCTGGAAATTAAGTAAATATATATGAGTCTCCAGCAATAAAAGTTCATTTTCTTTGAAAATAATATATCAAACAAATTTATGACTTAGTATGAACAGAACTACTTTTCAAGAAAGTTTATTGATTTGGCTTGAAAAGAAACACAAATATCTTTGTAATAAAAAAATGTTTTTTCCCAGAAAAAGTATGTAAAAGCTAATAAGCTTTGTTGATTCTTTTGCCAGGGGTTTGGAGCATGTGCACCTAATGGTGTATTAACAAAGGTACTGATGTAATGGAGGGTGAAAATAAAACATAAAAATCACTTTTCTCAGGGGCTCCTGGGTGGCTCAGTTGGTTGAGCATCCAACTTTGGCTGAGGTCATGACCTCACAGTTTGTGAGTTCGAGGCCTGTGTCAGGCTCTGTGCTGACAGCTCAGAGCCTGGAGTCGGCTTCAGATTTTGTGTCTTCCTCTCTTTCTGCCCCTCCCCTGCTTGCACGCTCTCTCTCTCTCTCTCTCAATACTCAATAAACATTTTACAAAATTTTTTTTAAATTACTCCTTTTGAGCAGAATCGACTCCCATAAAAATAGACACCCCACTTTAGGAGTAAGAATTTAAGTCCCTATACCTCTAATAATACTACAATTAGCTAATATAAACAGAGCTAGGATTTAAATTTTCAGCATTCCTAATTAATGTTCATTTTTCCTTCTTTGGACTACCTGTATGTTACGGCATGTGTTTAACGTATTTCTTGAGCATGGTTGAAGAGCAAGCAGCATCCTTTTCCAGTTGTTTCTAGTTTGCCTTATTATAGTGGTTCTCAAACTTCAATGGGCATGAGTATCATCTGGAAGGCTTAAGACACAGCCTGCTGGACCACATCCCCAGAGTTTAAGATTCAGTAGGTGATGGGTAGGCCAAAAATTTGCATTTTTCACAAGTTCCAAGGGGATGCTAATGCTACTGTTCCAAAGATTACACTTTGAGAATCCCTGTCTCGTTGTGTTGGAGAGACTGGAAAGCAAAAACTGTGTTTTTCAGATTTGCTAGCAGCTAAGGATCTGCATGTGAATCAGGTTCCACCAATTAGATGCCATCTCCTCTGATTTGGAGAATGAACAAAAGGCAGAAGCTAATTTCATGTTCATTCTGGTTGTTTTCTGCTAGCAAGCAAGTGTACAGAGAACTAGGATTTTTCTACAGTAACATTCCTGTATCCAGCTTCCAGCAGCAGTGGCCCCTGGGTATTGACAGGCCTTTGCAGGGGCACTGGCAGCAGCAATAGCTACAAAAGTGGCCTCGTTTCAGCTTCCTATTCCCTGGAACACAGCACCAGCACAGAGATTCTCACATGGCCTCCTGCACCCTCGACTTAACTACTTGGCAGCCATGGTAGCTCCCCTGATTGGTCAGTTCCACGCGGGGGGGGGGGGGGGGGGGCGCGGGGGTCACACTTAAAGGCCCAGCACAATCCCTGCTTCTTCCAGCCCTTCTAATGATTTCACAAGCACATAAGTATCTTTCTACTTAAAATTCCTAGAGTGGTTTCTGTTTCTTTAGTGAATCCTGACCCAATAGAAATGTAAAGATGTTAAGAAAAGGTTCAAAAACAACACATTTCCTCTGTGACTCAATCCTGCATAACCATGAGCAAATTTGCACACTTAGTTTCTATAAACAGACACGTCCCAAACTAAAAATAGTTTGCCCTACTACCTAACAGAAATGCCAAGATATTTAGAATAATAAGGGAAATTTCCCCAAACCTAACTATACTGTAGTGTGGAAGCTCACTACTTATTACACAATACATGCTAGTCCTCAAATGATAAGACACTAGAACTGGAAGGACCCAGGAGGTTATCAATTCTAATTGCTCTTCTAGACACTACTGCTCTGGTGCAGCAGAAAAAGGACACTGAAATTCAGAAAACTTAAATGACAGCCTACACCCAAGCCCAGGACTTCAAATCTAATTCCTAACAGTTAATAGGTTAAGTGGGTTATCTGATTTACTGTGAGAAATAGTTACCACCTTTTATACCACAATGTGTCCATAATCTCTTTACGCTGATATGCTTTCCACATCTTAGTGTATTCTGTATCGTAGTATAAGGCAAAGTGTGTTTTATCAGGTGATGAGAAAAGATTCCATGGATAATCGTGATTATATGCACTTTATAGTTTGTGGTATCTTTATATATCTTATCTCATATACTTAAATGATTCTTTTTCCCCCCAGTGATTCTTTCCACAATCTTGTGGACAGCACTCACTATTCAGGAGTACCACCATAAAATCCAATATACATACTGCGTCTACTTTGTAACTGAGGCTCCAAATGAATGTGACTCACACCAAAAATCCTGTTGAGCTTCTTGAAAGAAAACTATCCTACAAGATAGTCAGTGATGCAAATTTATTTTTACACAGTTGCATATAGATATGTGAAAAAAACTATCCTAAATCTTTAGAATCCACCTAGAAAAAAAAACTCCGAAATACAAAATTGTCTGAGTCCATTGAATCAGTGTAGTTAATGTCTATAAGATACCCATGGGCTCAGAAATTATGTGCTCAGGAGAGAAAGCATACTTCTAGAAATCAGGGCTTTGTTCTCCAGGAAACAGTAAAGGCAGTAATCAAAATGAAATAAAGGCACCCAATGAAGATTCCCATAGGTAAAACTGCTTCCTAAGTGGATGTTTGATTGCTCTCAGCTTCTCCTTTTATGTTCATCTTTCTACCACAAAGCCCATTCTCTGTGGCACTTCATAAGGTTGCTAATGATTTACTGTTGGAAGATGCAGGTGTCTAGAGGGGAGATACACAGAAATAGTGCAATTTTTTTTTAATGTAGGAGTGTTGGACAGAAATAGATTTTAAAATTCTTGTTCCATTACTTTTATTTAGACAAGAAGAACCCATTTTCCCCATATTCTCTCTGCTAATCTTAAATCTATGTGTTTGTTTTAATACCTGAGTATTATTAGCATATGGATTATGATAAGCAAACTGTAAAGAACACAGTTTACGTTGATACATTCTTATTTAGCTTTCATCTTTTTCATTGCCCCAAAGACTCTCCTGCAGGGTCACTATCAGGGATGCTACTGCCATCGGCCTTTATGCAAAAAATTAACCTACCTCTGTTAATTGTTGACAGTTGGCTCTGTCAACTCTCTCAAGTATTCATTGTGGCTGATTTTACTGACAAGTTACAAGAAAGGTCAACTAACAAACAATTCACACTGAAGTATGAAAGACTAATGTTCCCTCACACATTTCCATTTTAAAAGATGTCAGTTATTAACTGAGTTTCTAAATTGTGGGATCTTAATCTAATGGGAGACTGAAATTTTAATCCAATGCAGTTTTCTTTCTAATCTGATAAGGGGGGAAATTACCCAGCCATCAGTGTATACTGTATATTGTGCTTCTCAAAAGTTTTTTTTTCAAAATATATAAACAAAAATATATTGATTTCAAATGATAACAATTGGCAACCAACCTGATTAGCAGTGTTAACAGACTTTCTGGTTGATAGCCAGCCATGTGGGGCAAGGATAAAACATCATTTTCATCCAGATCAGTTTATAATTATGACCCTAAATAATTTCTTACATTCTATATCTTAAGAAAAGAAATAGTAAAATTTAGGGGCCCCTGGGTGGCTCAATCGGTTAAGCATCCAACTTCAGCTCAGGTCATGATCTCATGGTTGGTGGGTTCAAGCTACATATCATGCTCTGTGCTGACAGTTCAGAGCCTGGAGCCTGCTTCAGATTCTGTGTTTTACCTCTCTCTCTGCCCTCCCTCACTCATGCTCTGTCTCTCTGCCCTTCAAAAAACATTTAAAAAATTTAAGTAATAAAATTTAGGTTTACTTATAATATTGCCTTCAAATGGAAAAATCAAAGCTGAGCCCAACTTCCTTCCATCTAGTTTGTGAGGCTATGAATACTAACACACCCTCCTTCCCAGATTTCTGTTAAGGTTATGTGACTTTAGAGAAATGTGGCCCTTTCATCTCATAAAGTTGTCATATATGAGGGAGATGGCCTGAGGTTTTACTCTGTGGGCCATATCCTTTCTCAAAATCAGAGTTCACTTCTATAGAGGTCAGGGTATTCACTAATGAATCCTTAGATAATATTCTCTGGGAATGTGGTGATGCTGTTGGTAACCTAAGTCTAACAGATAATGTACACAGAGTATTAAATACAATCCAAATATAACCAGACATAGCTAAGGTACTATGTATACTGGAAGTACTGAATGTACTTTAACATTCAAATGAAATATGTGTAAACCACAGGAGAGAATGTATTCACTGGCTTTTGAATCCTTCTAGCTCTCAGTTCTGCTCTACCCAGCTGGATCCTGTCTCTATCCAAGATTGCTGGCTGCTCTTCTCAGTCTTCCCAATACTGAAAAGCACCCTTCTGCATCCATTCCCCAAGTGGGTGTGCTCCTGCTCAGACTGTCATTGATGAAGTTTCGAAAGTTACATAGTGAGGGTGGGGTGAGGAAGAGCCAATCAGGAGTTTACATGAACAAGAGCTTATTACCAGAAAGCAGACATTCATGTACATAAATCATCCTTCTGCCTCACTCATTTGCCATCCCACTGCATAGCTTTCCTTGGCTTGTTGGTCTCCTTTCTCCACTTTCCTTTCAGTGATCCTCTCCCTTGCCCCATTTCCCCCTTCTTAACCTTCTACAGGAAATTCGAAAAGTCTCATTTTATTATGAAGAGAAATTTAATGTTTACTTGTCTTTCTTCTTAGCCCTCCCAGCTATATCTAAACCCCATTTTTCACAAGCAAATGCCTCATCAAAGCATTTTGCCAAATAAAAAATATCAACTTGAGAAAAATTATTCTATTCCTCTAAATTACAAATGCAAATACATTATTTACATTTTCTCTTCAATATGTATATATAAATATATTTCTAAATATATATAGATAGATACAAATATGTATATTTAAATGGTAATAATTAAATTTGGTTTAGTTTTTTTTTTTTTTTTGAGATAATGAATGCAAGTGGGGGAGGTGCTGAGGAAGAGAGACAATCTTTTTTAATTTTTTTTTTTAATGTTTATTTATGTGTGAAAGACAGAGTGTGAGTAGGGGAGGGGCAGAGAGAGAGGGAGACACAGAATCCAAAGTAGGCTCCAGACTCCAAGCTGTCAGCACACAGCCCAACTCGGGGCTCAAACTCACTAACTGTGAGATTATGACCTGAGCAAAGTCAGAGGTTTAACCAACTGAGCCACTCAGGCACCACAAGAGAGAGATAATCTTAAGCAGACCCCCTCCCGGGGCTCCGTTTCACAACCAGGAGATAGTGACCTGAGCCGAAACCAACAGACGCTTAACTGATGCCCCTTGGTTTGGTTTTAATATAAGAAGTTATTGTGCACAAGCCTAGCAATATTTTCAAAACTTTTTTATAGACTTATATACCCACAGGTTTGGCTGGTCCATTACTGATAGAATCATCTTGTGTTAGTACAAAATTTATTAATGATCTGTGTTCTGATCGGTATATCCATGAGAGTATATTTTCATATTAACAGAACACAATGTTTACTATTCCCTAAGATAGATTCTACAAGTTAATCTGAAAGAAAACTCAATAAATAATTTTAAACTATTAGTTTATGATTAAATGTCATGCCTAAACAAGTGTGCTGTATTTGTGTAGTAGTCAAGGGCAGATTCTGAAGATAATTTCAGTGTGTTCTTCCCCACATAATTGACAGACAGCCATACCAACATCGATTGCTTCTGCCTCTGTCGTGAATGGGAGAAAGTATTTATATACAATTATTAAGGGTAAATACAAAAATACATATTTTTACTAGAAAAAGTTTTATACCATGAATTTAAGGCTCCAAATTACAATGGAGATACTTAGAATCTTAATTATCTCTCCCGTCATTGATGATCACTTATCGATGCAAATAGCAAAGAAAAAATTATTTTAATTAATGTGCATATTAAAGGGAGGAAGAAACTCTGCTTTCATGACTGATGTTCTCTATAAGAGTAATTGCCTCATTAACCTTACATATCAACTCTGCCTCATTATGAAGGTGAAATAAATGGTTTTATGTATTTCTGATAGCAGAAAATTGCATACAAAGTATTGAAGTTGCTACTAATCCATTTTTTAGAGAGACAAAGTTCAAAGGACAATCCTAACCCTTAAATGAAATAGGCACAGAGTCCTAACATATAACACATAAAATCACTATCCTTTTCATTATTTGTGCAGAGAAAGCATAATGTCTCAGGATGGCTTTCTAAGTAGACTCTTCAATCAACCAGTGTAAACTACATGCATTCTAGGAATAACATAGGATCAAAGCAGAAGTGTTTTCTCTATACAAACTTTAAAAGTACAAGGGTACAAGTCTTAAAAACAGAGTTTAGAACATAGGATAAAATATAGCCATTGCTCTGATTATGTAAAAATTAAGTACTGTGCTATGTTTAGGACATTGTTTCAAGAAGTGCCAGGATTCCTGACCTATGTTAAATGACCATATCAATATTGTTTCCCAAAATTTTTAGGAGTAATTATCCTTTCCATTGATGTTAACTCTCTCTGCAACAAATTGAGCATGAACAAGAAATTTTTCACTGTAAGTGGACTCTTACTTTCATAGAAATTGCTAAAAATTAAGGTATAATTGATTCAGTTTTAAAAGACTAAGATGCTAATTAACACCTTCTGGATTTTCAAAGGTCTGAAAAAGTAATGAACTCAAACACTAATATTTATCACAATCCAAAATTCGATAACAGCCTTAGTCATTATAGTAAAACAGGACAAACATGCATGTCTGCTTGCATTAAAGTATTCTTAAAGCTGAATGAAAAAATGCCTTCCTATAGTTGGATGATCTTTGTCATATTTAAATACGTTTTTAATTTTAGATCAGTTTTTTATAGAAAAGTTGCAAGTACAAAGAGTTCTCGTATACCTTGTATTCAGTTTTCCCTACTATTAACATCTTATATTAGTATGGTACATTTGTCACAATTAATGATCCGATACCGATACATTATTATTAACTAAAATCTATACTTTATTTGCACGTCATTACTTTCTCCCTAATGACCATCTTCTGTTCCAGGATACCACTCAGGACACCACGTTACATTTCATTGTCATGTCTCCTTAGGCTTCTCCCAGGTGTGACAGTTTCTCAGGCTTTCCTTGTGTTTGATGACCTTGGCAGTTTTGGGGAGTATTGGTCAGACATTTTGTGGAAGGTCCCTCAATTTGGGTTTCTCTGATGTTTTTCTGATGGTTAGAGTTGGGTTATGGGTTTGGAGGAGGAAGGTCACACAGGTAAAATGTCATTCTCAACACATCCAGATATATGTAACCAACATGACTGTTGATGTTGACCTAGATTACATGGTGGTGTTAATGTTTGTCATCTTTCTCCACCATCAAGCCTGGAGAATTTTTAATAAATGTTAGAATGAGCTATAAGAGCTGAGTTTCCTTTTCTTGAAAAACAGGATATACACCCAGCTGTCTAGTAAGGATTAGGACTGTTTCTGCCTGGAAGCAAAAGTTGAGAGGTCTTAAATTCTCTTCCAACTCTAGAGTTAGTTCAAAGCTCCCATTCTCCCTGAATTCCCTCTTGCTAATAGAAGCTGAGTAAATTCAGTCTCTGTGTTGCAAAGAATCTAATAGATGATCCTAAACATGTGTCTTATAACCAAGAACTAATTGAGACCCATAGTGAGAGTGTTTGAATCACACTGAATTTGTTTATTTTTTAAACTTGATTTTTGGAATGATCTCTGAAATTCAACAGCATTTTTAGCTTGAAAATCTTATGACACAAGTAGAATGTCTAACTTACAAATAATAGCCTGCAAGCTCCAAACACATCACTAAGAGAAAATAAAGCAGTGGGCAAGGAGGAAATTCAAAGGAAAGAACTGTGGCAGGATGGCAGGATGGGGGGGATGATGTATGGGAGAGAAAGAATTGTCAGAAATTTATTTGCAAATAGATCAAAGTCATAGTCTCAGAAACATTAAAGTTCCCGAGACTTTACTAAGTGAATTGAAGATTGCTTTTAACTTCTATTATTGCACTAGTTTAAAAGCTCCTTGTATTCAGAGGCTTAGAGTCTAATAAGAGGAACAAGGAGAGACTAAATAAATGCAGGGATCACAGGAAGAGCTATTACACTCATCTGACAGGAGGAAGTAGGTCCAGAAAGGGTCTATAAAGGTGCTAAGGCATAAATACATTTCAGGAAGAAAGATAAACTAGATTAAAGGGGAATATAATAAATCTTTTGAAAGAATTAGTTTATCCAAAAACACCTTCTGATGTGTTATCATTCTTAGGTGACATTTTTCACACACATACACACATTATAATTTATACTCTTTATTAATACATCTCATTGTGATTTGTTGAGGAGCTTGTATGCGTGTATATGATGTGTGTGTGCTTCATTTGTAAAAACATGTCCCACTATCTCTTAGCATAAATAGAGGGCAAACAAAACACTTTATAACACACAAGGGAAGTGACAGCCTGATTTCTCTGATAACACAAAGCTAAAGTGAGTCAGAGGTGACCTTAACTGAAATGACCTTATAGCTATCTGCCATTTCCCAAATAAGTCAATAGAATAGATAATAAGATTAAAAGGATAGAAAAACATGAAAACTTTTGTTTCCTTAGCCAGTTACTGGTTGCAGGATAATCACACAAAAACCATAGAGACAAATACAAGCTAAAATGGAAGCCAGCAGATCATGTTGTAGCATATAATATAACCAACATAGGTTAAAGGTTAAGATCATAAAGTCCTAAAACAGAGTGTGGGGTTCAGATCCCAGTTCTGTCACTTCTTAGGGATCTGACCTATGTGTTCCTCCATTTCATCATACCTAAAATAAGGATAATAATAGGACCTATACCATACCCATAAGGTAGTTGTTAAGAATTAAATGATTTAATAACTGGGGTTCATTTCAAAGTGACTCTGGCAGGTAGTAACAACCACACAAGTATTAACTGTCATTATTATTTCTTGTAGCAGTTAAGGTAGTACTCTACGATTGCTTTATGTAAGCACTCTAGAATTAAATAAACGATGTTTTAGTTCTTACCATCTATATGTGATCCTAGGGAAGTCATTTATCCCCTCTGTTTTCTCAACTTTAAAATAGGGCTTCTGAGGAGTAAATAAAACCATGTATGCATAATCCTTAAGACACCAACATACACATTAAAGAGAATCAGCAATAACGTTTGTTGTGATTACTAACATGCCATTAGCACTGGCCAAATAAAAAATACCAGTAAACCAAGTAAAGAGAGGTGGTTTTAATACCAAGTGATGGACCCTAGCACTGGCTATAAACGACTTTTCAGAGTCCCAGAAACTGATGGAGAGAGGAAAGTACACTGCTACTTTTGAGGCCACAGCAAATGCTGCTTATTGTTGTTATTAAAAAATATTTTATGAGTTAATGCTTTGCTTTGAAAGCAGAGCACTAGATTGTCTAGCAGGCTGATTTTCCCAGATTTGTGGGATGTGGACTGATGCAAAAAAAAAAAATAAATAAATAACCTACAGAAAATTATTTGTACTCTGCGTGCTCTAAACATATTCTTGTGTGATAGTTGAGTACTAATCATCACATGCATGTAAAAAAATGAAATTAGGCCAGGGAAAGAAATTTACAAGATGATTAGAGGTAACAATGCCTGATGCTCACAAGGGCCTAGAATAGTGTTTGTTTCCAAAAGCTAAATGAAATAAACGACACAGTTCATGGACACTGTGTAGAATAAAGAGAAGGAACTAGGCTCAGTAGTGGGGAATAAGTAGGCCCAGATAGAGAACTGCTCCAGACCCATCTAAGAAACCATAAAAACAAGAGACAAAATGATAAAATGGGTTGCAAATAATTTCATTCTAGGGCATAGCTCAAGAACACTTAGTGGAGGGGCGCCTGGGTGGCTCAGTTGGTTAAGCATCCAACTTCGGCCCAGGTCATAATCTCGAGGTCAGTGAGTTTGAGCCCCGCATTGGGCTCTGTGCTGACAGCTCAGAGCCCGGAGTCTGCTTTGGATTCTGTCTCCCTCTCTCTCTGCCCCTCCTCTGCTCATGCTTTGTTCTGCCTCTCAAAAATGAATAAATGCTAAAAAAATTAAAAAAAAAAAAAAGAACCCTTAGTGGAGTACAAATATATTCAAAGATAACAGAACAGATAGACAACAATAGCAAGATAGATTTAAATATAGTTCTTACACTGATAGCATTAAATATAAATAGTCTAGGGGTGCCTGGTGGCTCAGTCGGCTAAGCGTCTGACTTCAGCTCAGGTCACGATCTCACAGTTCGTGGGTTCGAGCCCCGTGTGGGGCTCTGTGCTGACAGCTCAGAGCCTGGAGCCTGTTTCAGATTCTGTGTCTCCCTCTCTCTCTGACCCTCCCCCATTCATGCTCTATCTCTGTCTCAAAAATAAATAAATGTTAAAAAAAAAATTAAAAAAAAATAAATCAATATAAATAGTCTAAATAGCCCAATTAAAAGGCAGATTGTAAGACAGGACCAAAAAACAACAACAACAACAACAACAACAACAACAACAACAAAAACAAGAACCAACTATATGCTGTATACATGAAACACACTTAAATATAAAGCTACAAACAGGCTAAAATTTAAGTGGTGGAAAATATGTAACATGGTAATATCAATCAAAAGAGAGCTTGAAAGTAAAATCTGCAAAAATACAGAGTGAGTAATGAACTGCAAAAGTTCATTAAAGCAACAAAAGAACTGGCAAAACCATCAGAATCAGTTTGCTTACAATTTTGGAAACTAACTAAAAGCCTTCAGCAGCCAAAGGAATGATTAACCAAGGAAAAGTAGCAAAATCTCACTATTACCTTTGTGGTTCCTTCCACTATTGCCCAACTTGATTATGGCCTTGAAGAAAACAGCTCACATTGCCAGTATAAACGTCAAATTACAGAGAACAGAGGGGACTGCAGCTGCAAAAACTTGTGGTTATTTGTTTTGACCTATTAGGTGGCTGCCTGAAGGACCAGCCCTAAAGGGCTTAGCTGTATCCTCCCTACCTCTGAACTCTCTCAGTGCTGAGTCAGCTGCACAGGTGGTATTTGACAAAAAACACTTACATGAAAATATATCGGCCAACGTCACTGCTGCTTGGGGCATTGGCAAAGAGTTGGGGCAGATGACAGACTAAACCAAAACCTTGGGAAGAAAGTCTGGGGAATGAGATGCTTAAGGGAATATGGACTTTGAAATCTCTGATATGTTACTGGAAATCTAGAAGGCTACACTCATGTCCAGGACTGTGTGCATGCTCAGGAAAGACCTGAGAAGGCCCTAACCTCCCACCTCTGACTTTCAGACTCTGCACAAGCAAGAAGTGAACAGCAAGGAGAGTTATAAACTGTTTGGATGAGTGCTGAAGGTACGCTCCAACACACAGGCACAGCGCCCATCTACAAAGTGGCTTATATGCAGAGTGGGAAATTGTTTTGTTCCAGGAGTTCAAGGAAATCTCTATGTAATCATTAGCTGACCATTAAACTAATGGAAAAGAGACTTCAGTGGCCACACATGACAAAGAATACAGACTTTAGAAAATTGCTTGAGAACAGTCACTAAACAAACTACTACTATAATAAGCAACAACAATAAACCGTGGGGAAAGGGCATCTATTTTCCACAGTTACCACACTATAATATTCAAAATATCTTCTTTTTGAAAAACAATTCTGAGGGATGCCAAGAAATAAGGAAGCATGACACATAGGTAGAAAATAAAACAATTGATTAAAGTAATTCCTGGGGAATCCCAGACACTGACTAACTAGAAAACATTTTAAGCCAGCTATTCTAATATGTTCAAAGAGTTAAACAGAAAAAAAAAAATCAAAGACAAAGAATTAAAGGAATTCATGAGAACAATGTCTTACCAAATAAAGAATATTAATAAACAGAAATTTATGTAAAAGAACCAAATAGGAATTCTGGAATTAAGAAGTTTAATAACTGAAGTTAAAAATTCACTAGAGGGGCTCAGGAACAGATTTAAGCAAGCAGAAAATTCTGTGAATTTGAAGAGAGGTTAGTTAAGATTATGCTGTGTGAAGAACAGAAATAAAAAAGAATAAAAAAAGAGAGAGCCTAAAATGCCTGTGAAACACCATTAAGATTACTAATGTATGCATAATGGCAGTCCTTGAAGAAGAGGAAAGAAAAAGGGGCTGAAAGAATACTTGAAGAAATAATGGCTGAGAATTTCCCAAACCTAATGAAAAGCATTAATCTACACGTCTAAGAATTCAAGAAGCTCGAGAAATGCCAACTAGGATAAAATCAAAGAGATATACACAGAGACACAGTACAATCAAACTGCCAAAAAACAGTGATTCCTTTCAGGATTCTGGGAAGACTGGCAGAGTAAGAAACATCCAGAGTAGGAAGTCTGCCTACTTAGGCAACAATTGCAGAGGCAGAATCTGTATATTGTAACATTTTGGAACTCTGTATTCTACTGAAGGCTTGCAAATTTCAGGGAAAGACTGGGATGGTAAATCATGGTTAATTTTGGTCAGTTTCAGCTTTTAGTACAGGAGCAGCCACCCATCTCCCATCCCCAGCTCCAGGGCATACAGCTGTGCAATTATTCCTGAAGCAGCTTGCATACAGCTTATGGGAGCCATGGCGGGCAAAAAGGACTCTCTTTATATAAAGAGAATATAGGGAATCTGTGCTCTGACTGCAGATTGCTCCTTCTGATCACAGAGGTACTGCTGATGCACCTCTCCCCCTTGTAAGTCCCTCCCCCTCTGGTCGAATTGACTTACAGGAGATTTAAAGGGCTGATGCTTTTCCCCTTAGTTTTTTCTCTTTTCTGCTTTTGGGAGCCAGACATTGAAGAATAGGACAGTCAAAAGCAATCATATGTATAGGGGAGATTAGAAAGCCATCACTTTCGCCCAGGGGAAGGCACAGGCTTAGAAAAGATCTGAGTAGACTGAAGTCTACAGCTTAGGCTGATCCTTGGCACAGAGACAGTTTGCAAAAACAAAAAATACAACATTAAAATCAAAAACCAAAAACAGCAAACCCTAGGGAAGGGGATGAATCTCATTCCCAAAATTACCGCCTTATTACATTCAAATGTCCAGATTTCAATTAACAAATCTCAAGGCATATAAGGAAATAAAAAACTATAGACCATTCAAAAGAAAAAAATAAACCAATAGAAACTGTCTCTGGAAAAGGCCCAATGGCCGACCTATTAGACACAAACTTTAAAAACAATTGTCTTAAAGATGCTCAAAGAATTAAAAGAAGATGCAGAGAAAGTCAAGAAAATGATGTATGAATAAATGAAAATATCAACAAGGGGATGGAAAACCTAAAAAGAAAAAAAAATTCTGAAGATGAAAAATACAATAGCTGAAATAAAAATTTCACTATAGGGATTCTAATGCAGATTTACACAGGCAGAAGAAAGAACCAGAAAATTTGAAGATAGGACAGTCTGAGAAACAGAAAGCAAAAAGAATGAAGAAAAGTTAACAACGCCTAAGCAAAATACACATTATGAAAGTTACAGAATGAGAAGAAAGGAAAAAAAGGAGCAAAAAGAATATTTGATACAATAATGGCCCAGAACATCTTAAATTTAATGAAAGACATGACATCACAAACTGTCCAAAGACAAAGAGAGAATTTTGTAAAACACAAGAGACATACAACTAGTCACATACAAAGGATCCTCAATAAGATTACTCACAGATTTCTCATCAGAAACTTTCTTGGCCAGAAGGTATTGGGTTGCTATATTCAAAAAGAAAAAAGAAAAAAACCTGTCAACCAAGAATTCTTTATCTGTCTTTCAAAAGTGAAGGAGAAATTAAGCCATATCAGATAATTTAAAAAGATGAAGTATACATTGCCATGAGAACTTCTCAACAAGAAATGAAAGGACACTAGACAATAACTGAAAGACATATGAAGAAATAAAGGTCTCAGCAGAGGTAAAGGCATGGGCAATTATATAAACAAGTATTATTGTAACAATACTGTGTGACTCAACTTTTTGTTTGCTATGTAACTTAGAAAACTAATACATTTGCAGTGCCTGGGTGGCTCAGCCAGTTAAGCTTCTGACTCCTGATTTTGGCTCAGGTCATGATCTTACAGTTCATGGGATGGAGTCCCATGTCAGGGTCTGTGCTGACAGTGTGGAGCCCACTTACAGTTCTCGGTCTCCCTGTATCTCTGCCCCTCCCTCACTCATGCTCACTTTTTCCTCCCAAAATAAATAAAATAAACATTAAAAAAAGAGAAAACTAATATAGTTGAATAAAACAAATAATAATCTAAAAGTTAGCATTATTATAACTATGGTTTGTAACTCCACATTTTTGTTGTTGTTGTTTTAAATGTATTTATTTATTTTGAGAGAGAGAGGGAGAATGCAGGGGGGAACAGAGAGAGAGGAAAAGAGAGAGGGAATCCCAAGCAGACTCCACACTGTCAGCACAGAGCCCGATGCGGGGCTCAAGCTCACAAACCAAGAGATCATGACCTGAGCCAAAATCAAGAGTCGGATGCTTAACCAACTGAGTCATCCTGGCACCCCCAACGTTCTGTTTTGTACATAATTTGAAAGACAAATGCATCAAAAAATTCTTAGTTTATGTTTTTGGACACACATTTATAAAGGTGTAATTTTGTGTCATCAACAATACAAAAGGATGGGGACAGAGGTGTTCAAGGAGTAGAGTTTTGTATGTTATTGAAGTTGGTATAAGTTGAAATTACAGTGTTATAACTTTAGAATGTGACATGAAATCCTATGGTAACCACAAAGAAAATACCTATAGAATATACACAAAAAGAAATGAGAAAGAAATCTAACCATTTCTCTACAAAAAAAAAAAAAAAAAAAAAATCAACCATACACTAAAGATGATAGTATGCAGGAAATGAGAGACAAAAAAAGCTGTCAGGCATGTAGAAAACACATAGAAAAATGGCAGAAGTCAGTCCCTCCCTATCAGTGACTACTTTATTTACTTATTTAGTTTTTAGTAACCTCTACACCTAACCAAGCTCAAACCTACAACTGCAAGGTCAAGAGTCATATGGTCGCCTGACTGAGCCAGCCAGTAACTACTTTAAAGTGAGATTACTCTCCTTCCAAAGTACCTGCAAAAAAAAATTTTACTCATTTTCTAAAATGGTGGTTATTACTCATATAAATAGTATTTTTAAAAAACTTGGAAATAAACAGTAGAATTCATTGAGATTTCTTTTCTTTTCTTTTTTATTTTGAGAGAGAGAGAGAGCACAAGCAGGGGAGAGGGGCTGAGGGAAAGAGAGAGAGACTCTGAGAGAGAGAATCTTAAGCAGGCCCATGCTCAGCGCAGAGCCAAATGCGGTCTCAATCCCATGACGCTAGAATCATGACCTGAGCAAAAATCAAGAGTTGGGCACTCAACTGATGAAGCCACTATGTACCCCAAGAAATTTCCATATTTAAATAAATAGTATAATATTAATACTTTTAAAAGACAATGACAAATAGAGAATCTTGAAACCAAAAGTAGGTTCTTTGAAAACATTAACAAAATTGATAAACCTTTAGTTAGACTGATAGTCACATGTGTCAATTTGGCTAAACTATTAGTGTTAATTAAACATGAATACTAATCCAGGTCTTACTATTATAGTCAGTATTGGTAACATGTCTTTAGAATTAGTTTCTCTTACCAATATATAGACTAACCTGGGGGAGGGGGGTGGTGGAAGGAAAGATTCAGCCTCTAAAAATCAGGAATAAAAGTGGATCATTACTACTAATGTTGCAGAAATAAAAAGAATATAAGGAAATACTATGAGCAAGTGTATATCATCTAATTAGGTAATTTAGGTAAAATGGACAAATTCCTAGAAACATAAAAACTACTAAAGCTAACTCAAGAAGAAAATGATGATCTGAATAGACCTATCTCAAGTAAAGAGACTGAGCAATTTAAAAACTTAAAAAAGCCAAGTCCAAGGTGGCTTAGCTGGTGAATTCTACCAAGTATTTAAATAAGCAATACCAATCTTTCACAAACTCTTCCAGAAAGTAAAATATTAGGAAACACTTCCTAACTCATTCCTTAAAGCCAGTATTGCCCTGATTCCAATATTCCTTAAGTTCATCTATAGACTTGAAGCAACCCCTATAAAATCCTAGCTGCTTCTTTTTCAGAAATGGACATGTTGGTCCCAAACTTCATATGGAATTTCAAGAACCATGAAAAGCCAAACTATCTTGAAAATAAGTATCGAATGGAGGACTCTCCCAATTTCAAAACTTACCACAAATCTACAGTAATTAAAACAGTGTGGTACTTGCATAAGGATAGACATATAGATCAATGAAATAGAACTGAAAGTCAAGAAAAAAGACCCATCTATTTACAGCAAATTGATTTTCAACAAAGGTGCACAGACCATTCAATGGGGAAAGAATGGTCTTTTCAATAATTGTTGGTGGGACAAGAGGATGCCTGTATGCAAAAGAAGAAAGGTGGTCTCTACCACAAATAATATATAAAAATGAACACAAAATGGATGAAATATCTAAATGTAAGAGTTAAAAATATAAAACTCTCTAAAGAAATCATAGGTTTAAATCTTAATTTGACACCAAAAGCATAATCAACAACAACAAGAAATAAATTGGACTTCATCAAAATTAAAACTTTCTGCATCAAAAGGTAGTATCACTGAAAAAAGACAACCCACAGAACAAGGGAAAATATTTACAAATCATATATCAGATAAGAGTATAGTATACACAACATAGAAAAACATTCACTACTAAACAAAAGGACAAATGACTCCATTAAAAAGGGAGAAGAGTCTTGAGTAGACATTTCTCCAGAGAAGATATGTAAATAGCCAAAAAACACATTAAAAGATGCTCAATAATATTAGTTATTAGGAAAACCAAAACCACAATGAGATACTATCTCATATCCCCTGGAATGGATATAATTATTTTTGGTGGAAAATTATTAGTGTTGGTAGGATGTGGAGAAACTAGAACCCTTATATCTTGCAGGTGGGAATGGAATATGGTGCAGCCTCTATGGAAAACAGTTTGGCAGTTCCTTAAAAAGTTAAACATTGAGTTACCATATGACTCAGCAATTCCACTTCTAGATATTTGCCCAAGAAAACTGAAAGCATGTATATACAAAAACTTGTACATTGATACTCATAGCAGTAGTTAGCTTTTAATAGCTAAAATGTAGAGAGAACCCAAATGTCTATCAACTGATGAACAGATGAACAAAATGCTTTATTTATATCCATGCTATAGAATATTATTCAGACGTAACAAAGGAAAGAAGTACTGATTCATACTAGAATGTGGATGAACCTTAAAAACATTATGCTGAGTGAAAGAAGCCCAATGGAAAAATCCACATTATATGATTCCATTTATATGAAATGTCCAAAATTGGCAAGTCCATAGAGACAACAGATTAGTGATTGCCAGGGCTTAAAGGGAGGAAGGGAATGGAGAGTGACAGCTTAATAGAAATGAGGTTTCCTTAGGGAAGTAATGGAAATTAAACTGCCTACCCAAATTCCTGGGCCCTACATCACATATACTGGAGCAGAATCTCTTGGTGAAGTTTCAAAATATGCCTTTGAATAAGCAGGTCGGATGATTTTAATATGTTCTAAATTTTATGTAGATAATAAAAACATATTCTTAGATTATATATTTATATACATTCTTGAGTATATATTCTTGGAAAATATGACTTGACCCATACTGGATATTCTAAGATGCTTTATAAGTAAGTTTTATCTTACTTATCAAGCAGAACTCCAGGTTTTATTAAATGTTTTTTCAAAAGATGGTAAAGTGTATATACAGAAAATAGCACAAAAAGTCTCACAAGAGTGACCTTCATGCTCCAAATACAGTTATGATTGTCAGAAATATCTGAATTATATTCCAATTTAATTTCATGGCTTCAGACAATCTAGATAGCCTTTCTGTTTCTATTTTTGCAAATGTTGGGATGGTGGAAAATGTGATGAATGATGTTAAAAAAAATATAGAAGGTGACTGGCCATCTATAACTCAAGGAATTAAGCTCTCAAAAAATTCTTCCAATTCTCAAGCTGTGAGGACCTGATTATGGAGCTTGCATTTCTGGTCACCTTCTTGCTGTCTCCCTCTCTGCCTTCCAGGGCTTGTTAGCACTCAATCCTGAGAGTAGGCATCAGAAGGAAGAGGTGGGATTAGTATTAACCAACCGTGACTTCTTAAGAGCTCTGTTCACTCCTCACAGTGAGAGAAAAAGTAAGGAGGCTAGAACAGGATTTCATTGTGATTACATGGAACCAGAAAAATAAAGTTTACCAGCATGTTTACAGTGGACAGGGCTAATCCAAGTATGTTTGTTGGCTAAATGAGTAGCTATAAGACTTTGAGACCTGCCAATGAAGTGAGAGGTTTCAGATAGTCCCGAAAAGCAGTGTAATTCCGTTTGTTTATACTTCTTTTCTCTTCTGCTCAAAAATGAGGTTTAAATGATGCTTGTGCTTCCAGAGAAGGAGACGAATATCACAATATGTACGTATGACAATTACAGTTATCATTCCACGATCACATTCCTTTGTCCATCTAGTCTACATCTAGGGTGCCATTCTAGTCTACATTTAGTTGGACAGATTTGGGCTCCGGAATGCCTGGATTCGAATTCTAACCATGCTGCAGGCCAGATAAATTTGAACACGTGCTTGACCTCTCTGTGCCTCAGTCTTTACATGCATCATTTTAAAATCAGTGTTCTTGCAGAGATTAAATAAAGTAATACACGTAAAGCACTCATATGTAAGTGTTAAATGTTAGCTATTATTATTGTATAGTACTTTCCATTTTTAAAAGAACTTTTTTTATATTATCACATGAGATACCTTTAAATTTAAGGGAATGTGATTTTTTTCCTACAGTCTCTCTTTTAATTATCAACATAATGTCCATTCTAACTACCTAGAAAATATAATAGTAATAAAAGAAATAAATAGGAAGGAGTAAAATGTGAATAAAACCAAACTACCCAAAACTCCTGAAGACAATCACTATAGTTTTGAGTGTTTCCTTTTTTTTTTTTTTACATTCTGTCCATATTTTTATCTCAAGATTATAATAAATTCAAGCCTATGAGATGGCAATACTCAAATTTTAGACCTATAAAAATTTCAATTTCATTTAGTATATAATGTCATATCGTGCATTTTGATCCATTTATTATAAACATCAATAATAAAAGAGAAGAATGGAAGTTATTCTTCCGATTTTATATTTTTAAAAACTGAAACTCAATATAGTTAAATAATTTATTCTAAGAGAGATAATCTGCCAGTGTTGTAGGTAATAATAAAGTCTAGGCCCTTTAATTTGAAGAGATGTATTCTCCATATAGCAATTCACCTTTTCAAAATGTTAGTGTAATGAATAAGAATACTTATGCTCCGATTTCCAATAGTTTCCTATCATTCTTCTGTCTTTATAAACTACCTATCTTCTCATTTCTTTTTTCCATTTCACGCACTCCCACAAGTGCTAGATCCCTTCATCATCAATTCACCCAAGGTTACATATTCAATGCCTAAAAACTAGTCCTAGTGTTTCATACATACTACACCATAGTACAAACAATATAATGAATGCTCTCATCACCAAGATTAAGATTATTTCGGGTGCTTGGGTGGCTCAATTAATTAAGCCTCCGACTTCAGCTCAGGTCATGATATCTGTCTGTCCTTCTAACAGGTTTTGTGAGTTTGAGCCCAGCATCCAGCTCTCTGCTGTCTGCACAGAACAGGCTTCAGATCCTCTGTCCCCTCTCTCCCCGCCCTTCCTGCACCTATTCTCTCAAAAATAAACGTTGGGGAAAAAAAGATTATTTCTCTATTTTCTTTATCTGGCCCATATTCTTACCAACAATATTTTAAACCAAATTCCAAGTGTCATGCTATTTCACCACTTATTTTAGTGCACATTTCCCCAAAATACAAATGTTCTCATATAACCATAATGTCATTATCAAAAAAAAAAAAATGAAATTAACAAAATATCATAGTAAGTGTAATACTCAGGTCATATTCAAACTTCTTAGATTGACTAACAAATGTGCTTCACATTTGATTTTTTTAGTTGAAGTATAATTGGCGTACAATATATTAGTTTCAGGGGTACAACATTATGATTTGGCAATTCTATACATTATGAAAGGTTCACTACCATAAGGGTACTTACCATCTGTCACCATACAAAATTACTATAACATTACTGACTATATTCCCTATGCTGTAATTTTCATCCCCATAACTCATTTATTTTATAAGTAGAAGTTTGTAGCTCTTAACTCCTCACCTATTTCACCCATCCCCACACAATCCTCCCCTCTGGCAACCACCAGTTTGCTCTATTTATGGATCTGTGTCTGTTTTTTATGTTTAGATTGCACATATAAGTGAAATTATATGGTATTTGTCTTTCTCTGTTGGACTTATCTCACCTAGCGTAAGGTCTTTCCATGTTTCATGAATGGCAAGATTTCATTATTTTTTACAGCTGAGTATTATTCCCTTGTAATGTATACCACATAATTTGTATCCATTCATCCATTGATGGACACTTAAGTTGCTTCCATTTATCTTGGATATTACCAATAATGCTGTAATCAACATAGCAGTGCATATATCTCTCAAACTAATATTTTCATATTCCTCACATAAATACCTTAAAGTAGCATTACTGGAATGCCATGGTAATTCAATTTCTAATTTTTTGAGGAACCTTCATACTTTTTTTTTCCATAGTGGCTGCACTAACTTACATTCCCAGCAACAGTGCATTAAGTGTTTCCTTTTCTCTACACCCTTGTCAACACTTGTTATTTCCAGCCTTTCTGGTACTAGCCATTCTGACTGATGTGAGATGATATCTCATCCCAGTTTTGATTTAAATCAAAATGAGAATCATCATATTCCCTGATGATTAGTGATGTTGAGCATCTTTTCATGTGTCTGTTGGGCCATTTGTATGTCTTCTTTAGAAAGATGTCTATTCAGAGTGTCAGAGGGAAGATGGCAGAGTAGGAGTACCCGAGGCTCTCCGGGTCCCACGGATACAACTAGATAGCACTAACATCTGTGTAAATAACCCAGAAAATGACCTAAATACTACTGGAATATATTCCACAACCAAATGTGGTGAAGAAGCCACATGAAGTGGGTAGAAGAGCAGAGACATGATCAGGACTAAATGGATTCTTGAGACTGTCAGCAGAAGGGAGGGACACCATGGGCACAGAGAGGGGAGAGAAACAGATTCCCACAGCTGATGACAACAATGGATAAGACAAATCCCCATAGAGTTTGGCTTTGAAAACCAGACAGGTCAAATTTTGTGAGTTCTTACAACCAGTGAGACTTAAAACCTTGGATATTTTAAAAAATCACCAGGCTCCACTTGGAGAAACTGAGGAAGACAAGAGGAAACTGAGTCCCTGCCCTTAAAGACACATTACAACAAACAGCCTATGGAGATACAGCATAGAAGCAGTGGGTTAAAAGGTGCCTGGGACATATGAGAGGGGGAGTTATTTACTAGTCTCAGAGGAAGTAATTGATAGTAATATAATAATAGTAGGACATCAGTGGACAGATCATTCAAACAGAAAATCAACAAGGAAACAATGGCTTTGAATCACACACTGGACCAGATGGGTTAAAATAGATACATTCAGAACATTCTACCCTAAAACAGCAGAATAAACATTCTTTTCAAGTGTTTCAAGTGCATGGAACATTCTCCACAACAAACCACAGGTCTGTTCATGAAAATGAAAATACAGTGGTCCAAAATCTTTGGGATGCAGCAAAAGCTGTTCTAAAAGGAAAGTTTCTAGCAACACAGGTCTAACTCAAGAAGCAAGTAAAAGCTAAGATAAACCCCCTAACCTTATACCTAAAGGAGCTAAAAAAAGAAAAACAAATAAAACCCAAAGCCAGTAGAAGAAAGGAGATAATAAAGATCAAAGCAGAATTAAGTGAAATAAAAACTATAAAAACAATAGAACAGATCATTGAAACCAGGAGCTGGTTCTTTGAAAAGATAAAAAAAAAAATGGATACAATTTGGGGCGCCTGGGTGGCTCAGTCGGTTAAGCAGCCAACTTTGGCTCAGGTCATGATCTCACAGTCCGTGAGTTTGAGCCCCGCGTCGGGCTCTGTGCTGACAGCTCGGAGCCTGGAGCCTGTTTCAGATTCTGTGCCTCCTTCTCTCTCTGACCCTCCCCTGTTCATGCTCTGTCTCTGTCTCAAAAATAAATAAACATTAAAAAAAATTAAAAAAATGGATACACTTTTAGCTAGACTTCATCAAAAAAAGAGGATTCAAAGAAACAAAATCAGAAATGAAAGAAGGAAATAATAACCAACACCACAGAAACACAAAGGATTATAAGAGAATGTTAAGAAAAATTCTGTGCCAACAAACTAGACAACCTAAAAGAAATGGATAAATTCCTAGAAACATATAACCTCCCAAAACTGACTTAAGGAGAAACAAAAAATTTGAACAGAGTGATTATCAGCAATGAAACTGAATTAGTAATCGAAAAACCCCACAAGCAGAAGTCCAGGACCAGATGGATTCACAGGTAAATTCTAACAGACTTCTAATGAACAGTTAATATCTATTCTGCTCAAACTATTCCAAAAAATAGAAGGGGAAAAAATGCTTCCAAATTCACTCTATGAGGCCAGTATCACCCTGATACCAAAACCAAAATAAATCACTACAAAAGAAGAGAACTATGGACCAGGATATCTGATGAATAGAGATGAAAAGATTCTCAACAAAATATTAGCTAACCAAATCCAAAAATACATTTTAAAAAATCATTCCCCATGATTGAGAGGGATTTATACCCAGGATGAAAGGGTGGTTCAATATTTGCAAATTAATCACTGTGATACATCACATCAATAAGAGAAAGGATAAAAACCATATGGTCATTTCAACAGATGCAGAAAAAGCATTGACTAAGTACAACATCCATACATGATAAAAACACTCAAAACAGTAGGTTTAGAGCAAACATAGCTCAACATAATAAAGTCCTTATATGAAAAAGCCACAGCAAACATCATATATACTTAAATGTGAAAAACTGAAGGGTTTCCCCTTAACATCAAGAACGAGACAAGGATGTCCAGTCTCACCACTCTAATTCGGCATATTACTGGAAGTCCTGGCCATAGCAATCAAACAAGATAACAGAATAAAAGGCATCCAAATTGGTAAGGAAGAAGTAAAACTTTTAATATTTACAGAAGACATGATACTTTATATGGGAAACCTGAAAGACTCCACCAAAAAACTATTGAACTGATCAATGAATTCAGTAAGATTTCAGGATATAAAATCAATGTCCAGAAATCTGTTGGGCCTCTATACACTTATGATGAAGCAACAGAAAGAAAAGAAAGCAATCCCATTTACAATTTTACCAAAAATAATAAAATACTTAGGAAGAAATTTAATCAAGGATGTGAAAGACCTGTACTCTGTAAACTATAAAACACTGATGAAAGAAACTGAAGATGGCACAAATGGACTGCTATTCCATGCTCATAGACTGGAAGAACAAATATTGTTAAAATGTCTGTACTACTCAAAGCAATCTACAGATTTAATGCAGCTTATACCAAAATACCAACAGTATTTCTCACAGAAGTAGAACAAATAATCCTAAAATTTGTATGGGACCACAAAAGACCCCAAATATCCAAAACACTCTTGAAAGGGAAAAACAAAAATGGAGGTTTCATAATTCCAGATTTCTTTTTTTTTATTTTTTTTTTATTTAAAAAAAAAATTTTTTTTTAATGTTTATTTTTGAGACAGAGAGAGACAGAGCATGAACGGGGGAGGGTCAGAGAGAGGGAGACACAGAATCTGAAACAGGCTCCAGGCTCTGAGCTGTCAGCACAGAGCCTGACGTGGGGCTCGAACTCACGGACCGCGAGATCATGACCTGAGCCAAAGTCGGCCGCTTAACCGACTGAGCCACCCAGGCACCCCATAATTCCAGATTTCAAGTTATATTGAAATATATGGAACTGGCACAAACTGGCACAAAAATAAATACGTGGAATGAGACAGAACACTCAGACAAATGCATGATTGTATGGTCAATTAATCTTTGACAAAAGAGGCAAGAAAATGCAACAGGAAAACAATAGTCTTTTCAACAAATGGTGTTAGGAAAATTGGACAGCAACATGCAAAAGAGTGATACTGGACCACTTTCTTACACCATACATAAAAATAAACTCAAAATAGATTAAAGACCTAAATGTGAGACCTTAAACCATAAAAATCCTAAAAGAGAGCACAGGCAATAATTTCTCTGTCATTGGCCATAGCAACATCTGTCTAGATATGTCTCCTGAGGCAAGAGAAACAAAAGCAAAAATAAACTATTGGGACTACATCAAAATAAAAAGCTTCTGCACAGTGAAGGAAATAATCAACAAAACTAAAAGGCAACCTACTTAATGAGAGAAGATATTTACAAATAACATATCTGATAAAGGGTTAGTATCTAAAATGTATAAAAAATTCACACAACACCCTAAAAACCCAATTAAAATGGGTAGAAAACATGCACAGACATTTCTTCACAGAAGACATCCAGATGGCCAACAGACACATGAAAAGATGCTCAACATCACTCATTACATGGGAAATGCAAATCAAAACTACGACGAGATATCACCTCACACCTGTCAGAATGGCTAAAATCAAAAACACAAGTAACAACAGGTGTTGGTGAAGATGTGGAAAAAAAAGGAGCCCTCATGCACTGTTGTTGAGAATGCAAATTGGTGCCACTACTGTGGAAAACACCATGAGGGTTCCTCAAAAAAGTTAAAAATAGAACTACCCTATGATCCAGAAATCACCCTAATGAGTATTTACTCAAAGAATACAAAAACACTAATTCGAAAGGACATATGCACCCTTATGTTTACTGTAGCATTATTAACAATAGCCAAATTATGGAAGCAGCCTAAGTGTTCATTGACTGATAAAAAGATAAAGAAGATGTGGTGTATAGATAGATACAATAGAATATTATTCAGCCATTAAAATGAATGAAATCTTTCCATTAGCAATAACATGGATGAGCTAAAGAGTATAATGCTAAGCAAAATAAGTCAGAGAAAGACAAATACCATATGATTTCACTCATATGTGGAATTTAAGAAACAAAAAAAATGAGCAAAGAAAAAAAGAGTGAGAGAGAGAGACAAAGCAAGAAACACATTCTTAACTATAGAGAACAAATGGTTAGTTGGTAGAGGGGAGATGGGTGAAATAGATGATGGGTATTAAAGAATACATTTATAATGAGGACTGAGTAATGTATAGAATTGTTGAATCACCATATTGTACACCCGAGACTAATATAACACTGTTAACTATGGTAGAATTAAAATTTAAAAAAATAGAAACCAAAAAAAAAAAAAAAAAAAAAGGAAAAAGTAAAATGTCTATTCAGGTCCTACACCCATTTTTTAATTGGATTATTTTGTTTTTCTTTGGTATAGAATTTTATGAGTTCTTTGTATATTTTGGATATTTAGCCCTTATCAGACATATGATTTGCAAATGCTTTGTCATTCAGTAGGCAGATTTTTTGTTGATGGTTTCCTTTGCCATGAAAAAGCTTTTTATTTTGATGTAGTCCCAATAGTTTATTTTTGCTTTTGTTTCTCTCGCCTGAGGAGACATATCCCTCCACATGTTGCTAGTGGCTGATGTCTAAGAGATTACAGCCTACATTTTCTTTCAGAAGTTTTATGGTTTCAGGTCTTACAAATTTAGGTCTTTAATCCATTTTGAATTTATGTTTGTGTATGATATAAAGAAAGTGGTCCAGTTTCATTCTCTTGGATATAGCCATTCTGTTTTCCCAACACCATTTATTGAAGAGATTATATTTTCCCAATTGTATATTCTTGCCTCCTTGGTTGTCAATAACTGTATAAGCATGGGTTTATTTCTGGGGTTTCTATTCTGTTCACTGATCTATGTGGGTTTTTTTGTTTGTTTATTTGTGTTGTTTTTTTGTGTGTGTATGCCAGTGCCATACTGTTGTGATTATTATAGCTTTGTAGTATAGTTTGAAATCTGGGAGCATGATGCCTCCAGCTTTGTTCTTTCTCATTGTTTTGACCGTTTGGGGTCTTTTGTAGTTACCTACAAATTTTAGAATTAGTGGTCCCAGTTCTTTGAAAAATACTATTGGCATTTTTATAAAGATTACACTGAATCTGTACATTGTAAAAACAATGTACAAAAAACAATGTCCAAAAGGACATTTTAACAATATTAATTCTTCCAATCCATTAGCATGAAATCTGTTTCCATCTATTGGTGACTTTTTCGGTTTCTTTCACCAACATCTTACAGTTTTCACAGTACAGTTTTTTCACCCCCTTGGTTATCATATTTAGTTTGATTCCCAACTTACATAAGATCCTCACATTGCCACTTGGACATTATATCAGTTTATAGGTCGAGGAAGCACTAATTTGGCATGATGTCGGCATGAAGTTGGTGTATAAGTTTTAAAAGTTCATTTTTCCCTACTGCTTCAAATACCCACAAACAGGCTATGAGCACCCTGCCCAGTGTAAGAAGGCTGGCTCCTGCCACAAGCCCCCTTCCTCTCCCTCTCCTGTGACCTAATGACTTCAAATGCACCAATGAAATACCCTCCTATCTTTTGCTGTGTTCTCTATCCTGATCCTTAATGAAGGCACTTGCCCACAGGTTTGCCCTCTCCCCACGCCCTGTCCTCCCCACCTGTTTGGTTGAGGCTGCTTCCTGGGCACTCCCCCCTGCTGCCTGCATAACCCCCAATGCTGTGTGGTCTCTCTCTCTCTCTCTTTAGTATTATGAATATAATAAACTGTTTTCCTGCACCTTTCTGGTGTCCCCTCTTGCGGTCCCACCTGATTGACCATCTCATGAAAGAATATAAGCCAGCAGGCATTAAGTGTGCATGAATTTATTGGAAGTTAGAAAAAGAGAGAGCAGGATTGGACAGGGGGAGGCACAGAGCCATGATGCAACTGTAACAAAATTTTTGTGAACCCAATAGGAAGCTCCAAAGCAAAGACTGCCCTTTAGAGGTGCCCTGTCTTGGCAGAAATGGCCAGGCCCTTGTACCACATTCCTGTTCAAATCATTAGCAGAGAGACAAGCTGAGGACATTCTACAGGAACTCACAACTGGAAGCTGTCAACTAGCCACACTGCTCAGAGCTAGGCAACAAGCGTTTTCTTGAAGGGGAATCTGTCTGCCACAGTTATATCTTTTAAGTCCCTTTTTTCTCTTTTTTATGCCACTGACTTAATGAAAGAACTGGGTCAATGTTTGTATAGACTATCTGGCTTTGTGGTGTTATTTAACTTTTTTTTTATTCTTCATATTCTTAATAAACTGTAAGTTACTTATGAAGGCTCGGTGGACTAAGATTCAAACTTTTGGCAAAAATACTTCACAAGCGCTGCTTGAAACTCAAATTGCTATCTATCTGTTAGAAAACGAATCCCCCTACTGTAAAGTTACCCATCAACTTGATGGGTATTATATGATGAGGATCATATCATTAAGAATTGGAAAATCATGATTTTATAAATCTACCATTTCTTCTACATTTATTAGCATGGAATCTTCTGTAAAGAATAACTTTCTCTTACCATTATGAACTACTTGGTTATCCTACAATGCAATTTATATAAGAAAAAGCAAAATAAATGTTTAACTGTTTTCCTTCAAATTACCAATTTTCATAATAAGGAGTGTGTTCTAGTTAGTTCCTGTGACCAGTGAGGAGATGGATTTTATCTTGTATTTTTATTTATATTGTTTTTGGTTTTCTCTTTTTTGTATAACATGAACCCATGGGTTTTGTTTTGACCCATATTTGAGAACAGAATTTCTGAATAACTGAATAAGAAGAAATTGTTTAAGTGAGAAAATCAAAACTTTCTCATTTGTTCTAAATTACTTTCTGTTGAAATTTTGATGAAAGTAATGAATTCTCTTGCCCTTCAAAATTATTAAATGCACACACATTTAATTCTTCCCCTCATATTAAGATTAAAAATTACTACTCTAAATAATCTTTATTATTTTTAAAACTTAGTACATTATCTTGGCCATTGTGTAGTATATGTCAAATCATAATGGTCCCCACTCCTCCAGTTAAGAACCCCCTCTGTTTTTTTGTGATTTTTTTTAACTTTTCATTTTGATATGAATTCAGGTTTACAAAACTTTGCAAAAAAATAGTATAAAAACTTCTGACTTCCCTTCACCCCACCTCCTGGAACAAAGACTTGTGGCTATTTTGGACAATGTGTCAAATTGGGGGAGTAAAGTCATTAACTAAGGATAGTAAAGTAAAAGACTGAAGAAATCTGGTCTTGAATGACAATGGAACAGCCAAACCAGCTAAGTACTGTTTGCTTCTGGATTTCTTGTTATTGAGAGAGAGATAAACCTCTATTTTGTATAGCCACTATTTTAGGCTTTCTATTATACAAAGGCTAATTAAATCTTAACTTGATCCCTAAGCCTTCTTATATCCCATCCCCAATACTATCAACCCCATAACATCCTCCAATATATTGGTTACCTCATATTCATATTTTCCAAGTTGGACTATTCTATAACATTACTGGGAAGGAATTATGTTCTGAAATATGGCTTTTGGATATACATACTAAGCAGCCACTAAAAGTTTTATACACATTTATGCAGTTTACATACTTCCCAACCCAATGGATAGGTAATAAATTTACCTTGATTGTATGTAATCACTATCCCAAGGCCTCTTTGAACCAGAATACTTATCATTTGCTTTGAAATCATCTGTGCTTTGGCTACTCAGTAGCTCTCTATTTAATCAAAATGCATCCCAAACTCTCAATACTCTATTAGTATCAGTTGATCATTTCTATCAGGCATTAAAAGTGGACAGAATGGAAATTATTGCAAGTCAGTAAGTAAACAAACTATGAATAAGAAATACCAAAATTATTTTCTCACAGTCTCATGGCTGGCAAGTTATACAATCAGAATTACAAAGTCGGGTTTCTGGTTCCTGCTCCATGTGTCTACTATACTAATATACATCAGAATAAGCATCTACATATAACAAAGACCTATATGGAATAGAAAATAATAATCTTGCATTTTAACACATGATGATTTCTAAATTCTATAAAACGCATTATTTCCAGCATCTCATATATTACTTATTTACACTATATCATATTTAATTCAAAGTAAGTAGTAATGGTTCTAATACGTATTAAGTGAGGCATCATCTCTATAACAGCAAAGAAATCCTATCATCTTAATCTACATTCTGAATGTTTCCTAAAGATGAAGCCATATTATGTTTTATGTTTGTAGCCAAGCTGATTTTGTGATTTCCCTATTTTTACCAGTTAATTGTGACCAATATGATAATATTACTCACTCCACAGAAAACTTGTACTTTGAGAGTGCAACATAATTTTAACAAGAATTACTATGGCTTATATTTACTTTTTATTTCCTATTACAATTCATAAGTCACATACAGCATTTAAAATAAATTCTATTTGGCTAATTTGCAAAAGCTGGTTAGCAAAGAATCCAAAGTAAACTGTAATAGTCACATGACAGCATTTTCATTAACATAGAAAAAGGTAGGTTGTTTGTATTACAACAAGACATACACATATAATCAGAATATTTTCTAACTAAACCCAAATTTATATGTTTAGTAGAAGATAATTACTTTCGAATTGCCATGGAAACGAGGACATTTTAAGACCATCATCATTGAATCTTTATGACCACTTATGTTACAGTCTCTCTATGTTTCAAATGTACTCAAATAGAAATGTTGCTAGACTTCTAAAATAATTCACAAATTATTACACAGTTATTACTTTGCATTTGGTTCCCAGAAAATGCAAAACTCATGCCTGCAAAGAGTATTTCTAAGCACTTTTTTTCCTCACTTACCATGTGCTCTGTAATGCACATTACTAGCATTGACAAATAGGAGCATATAATGTATAATGCACATGGTTTTCCTCATTTGTTGGTTTTTCCTGATTTTTTGTCACATTGATCTACATGTGGCAAGACAGCTTGACTGAGAAATTAACTATGTCTTTGTTTTCACTATTGTGATCTCAGCATGGAAAAAGAAAACATGTGAGAGGTTTTCAATCGTCATTTCCTCAAAATGAGGAGCCAGGGCTTTGGGTCTTAGAGATCAGGGCGTCCTTGGTCCTAGAGTAGAGAACTTTGTGTTTATAAATATAGGATTCAGAAGGCATTATGAATGAGGGAAGAGTAAGGGTATTAATGTTAAGTGGAGAAGGTTTGAGACCCATTAGCATTTCACTCTTCATGAAGCACTCCAGAAGTGGCAGAACCTCTAAACAATGTGACTGTGTGTATGTCTGGCACTAAGCACCATTTTTGAAATCATAAAAGAAATCCTGTATCAACATTAAGCAAGGATAAAGTAGATGTTGCCACCCAAGAAACTTGCTATCGAATGTATCACACAAACTGAGTAAAGAGAGAAAGCAGAGTGAGTCCACTAGAGTTGTACTACATAACATGGTAGCTACTGCCCACATGCATGCCTATGTAAATTTGAACATAAATGGATTAAAATTCAATTACAAATTTAATTCCTCATTAACACTAGCCACACTTCCTGATTACAAATTATATTACAAAGTTGTAATAATCAAAACATTAGGGTACTGGCATGAAAACAGACATATACACCAATGAGCCTAGAAATAAACCCATGCTTATATGGTCAACTAATATTAACAAGGGAGCCAAAAATTCTCAATGGGGAGAACATAATCTCTTCACTGAGTGGTGTTGGGACCCATGCCAAAAAATGAAACAGGACCCCTATCTTACAGCACTCACAATAATTAACTTAAAATGCATTAAAGAATTAAATATAATACCTGAAATCATAAAACTCCTAGAAGAAAACATAGGATAAAAGGCAATAATTTCATGGTAAGACACCAAAAACACAAGGAACAAAAGACAAAATAAACAACTTGGACTTCATCATACTAAAAAGTTACTGTACCTCAAAAGAAACAATTCACAAAATCTAAAGGTAACCTACCTAATGGCAGAGAATATTTGCAAACCCCATATGTGGAAAGTTGTTACTATCCAAAATATACAAGGAACTCGTACAACTCACTAGCAAAACAAACAAAAAGCCTCAATTTAAATATAGGCGAAGGACCTGAACAGACATTTTTGCAAAAAGGATATACAAATAGCCAACAAGTACATGAAAAAATGCTCAACATCACTACTTATCAGAGAAATGCAAATAAAAGCACAATTCCTGTCAGAATGGCTATTATCAAAAAGACAAGAGACAAGTGGTGGTGAGGAGGTGAAGAAAAGAAAACCCTTTGTACACTGTTGGTGGGAATGTAAATTGGTGCAGCCACATGGAAAACAGCATAGAGGTTCCTCAAAAAATTAAAAATAGAACGATATGATTTAGCAATTCCACTTCTGGATATATGTCTGAAGCAAATAAAATCACTACCTTAAAGAGGTATCAGTACCTGATGTTTATTACAGCATTATTTACATTAACCAAGACTTGGAAATAACCTAAGTATTCTTCAATTGATGAATAGAATAGAACAGAACAGAAATACATATATACATTATATAAATATCCACTATTTAGCCATAAAGTAGAAAGAAATCTTAGCATGATTAAAACTAAAGGGCATTATGCTAAGTGTAGTAAGTCAAACAGAGCAAGATAAAGAATGTTTGACCTTATTAGTATGTAGAATTTTTTTTAATGAACTCATAGAAACAGAGCAGAGTGCAGATTGGTACTTGCCAGGAGGTGGGAGCAAGAGTAGATGGGGAAATGGGTAAAGGTGACCAAAGGGTACAAACTTCTAGTTATGAAGTTCTGAAGATATAATGATATAATGTAAGCATGGTGACTATATTCAACGATTCTGTATTGTATATTTGAAAGTTGCTAAGAAAGTAGATCCTAAAAGTTCTCCTTGCAAAACACACACACACACACACACACACACACACACACACACGTACTTATAAACTGTGTGAGTGATGGGTGTGTTAACAACTACCTCAGTGTGGCAATCTTTTCACAATATATATAGTATATCAAGTAAGTACATTGTACACCTTAAATGTACACAATATTATAGGTCAATTATATCTCAGCAAAGCTGGTGGGGCGGGGGGAAGGAGTCAGAACTCTAAATGATAGCCTAACCTTCCACCTTATGAAACCTAAAGAAAAGGGGTGGGGTAGATAAGACTAAAGGAAACAGAAAAGAAGTAAGAAAGATTAGAACAGAAATTAAGGGAATAGGGGATAAAAATTCAACAGAGAAAAATCAATGAAACTAAAAGGTTTCATCTTAAAAAGGTGTACAAATTGACACTTTAGCTATAATTGCCAAATAAAAAAGGGAGAAAAGCCTCAAATTACTAAAATCAGGAATAAAAGAGTAGACATTTCTACTGGCCTTAAAGAAATAAAAAGAACTAAAAGGTAATAAGTATGGACTAATGTATGCCAACAAATTGGATAAAGTAGACAAAATGGAAATATTCCTAGAAACTGATTCAAAAAGAAAAAAAGAGAGAGAGAGAGAGAATGAGCAAGCCTGGGTGGCTCAGGCAGTTAGTGTCCGACCTGGTACCATCTCAGGTCATGATTTCATGGTTTGGTTCATGAGATAAAGCCCTGCATTGGGTTCTGCACTGACAGTGTGGAGCCTGCTTGGGATTCCCTCTCTCTTTCTCTCTCTCTCTCTCTCTCTCTCTCAAAATAATTCAACAAACATTTTAAAAATGTTTTAAAAAGAGAAATTTCATTAAGTGTATATCAAGTAAATAGATCGATTTATTAATCAAAACACTTCCCACAAAGAAAAATCTGGGCCTAGATGGCTTACCTAATTAATTCTACCAAATATTAAAGAATAATTGAGACCAATCTGTCACAAACTCTTGCAAAAAATGAGAAGGGAAGATTCCTAACTCATTCTATGAGGCCAGAAGTATTACCCTGATACCAAAACCATATAAAGACATCATAAGACAAGAAAACTATAGAACAAAGTTCTTGTTGAATATAGCCACAAAAGTTGTGAACAAAATCCTAGCAAAGTTAATCCAGCAACACAGAAAAAAGATTGTACTTGGTGATCGAGTGGAACTTATCAGTAGTTCAAGATTAAGCAAACATATTAAAATCAATATAGTAGAGCATATAAACAAAATAAAAGGGGGGGGAACCCCACACGATAACCCATCAACAGATGCAGCAAAGCAATGGATAAAATTGACACCATTTTATGATCAAAAATACTCAACAAACTAGGAATAGAGGGGACTTTTGCAACCTGATAGAGGGCATTTTTATGAAAAACCTACAGCTAACATCTTGCTGAATGACTTGGTATTTTTTCCCCAAGATCAGGAACAAGACAAAGATGTCTACTCGTATCACTTCTATTCAACATTGTACTAAAGATGCTATCTAAGGCAAGTGGATAAGAAAAAGAAATAAAAGATACCCAAGAATGGAAGGAAAGAAGTAAAATTATGTTTATTTTCAGTTGGCCTGGTCTTGAATAGAGAAACTTTTACAGAATGTACAAAAATAGTAGCACTAATAAGTTTAGTAATGTTGCAGGATCAGTATGCAAAGAACATCTGCATTTATATACACTAGTCATGAACATTAAAGCTAGAGTAACCAAGATAGTGTGGTAATGACATAAAAATAGATATATAGATCAAAGACATAGAATAAGAAGTTAAGAGATAAACTTATACACTTATGGTGAATTGATTTCTGACAAGGCTGTCCAACCAGTTCAACAGAGAAAGAAAACTTTCAACAAAT
Source organism: Panthera leo (assembly GCF_018350215.1). Lineage (NCBI taxonomy): Eukaryota > Metazoa > Chordata > Mammalia > Carnivora > Felidae > Panthera > Panthera leo. Next base: position 55,255,029 of record NC_056683.1, on the reverse strand, counting down.
TGTGCTGGTACAACTGGATATCCCCATGCAAAAGATGAAACTGGACTCCTACCTCAAATCATACATAAAAATGAACTCAAAAATGGACCAGAGAGCTAAATGTTAGGGATAAAACTGTAAAAACTTTTAGAAGAAAATATAAGAGTAAATCTTTGTGACCTTGGATTAGGTAATACTTTCTTGGATACGATACCGAAAGTAAAGGAGAAAAAAAAAAGGATAAATTGAATTTCATCAAAATTTAAAACTTTTGCCCTTCAAAGGACATTATCAAGAAAGTGTAAAGATGGCACACAGAATCACTAGAAATATTTATAAATAGAAAGTACTTTTGGGGCGCCTGGGTGGCTCAGTCAGTTCAACATCCGACTTCAGCTCAGATCATGATCTCACAGTTCGTGAGTTCAAGCCCCGCGTCGGGCTCTGTGCTGACAGCTCAGAGCCTGGAGCCTCCTTCAGATTATGTGTCTCCCTCTCTCTCTGATCCTCCCCCACTCATGCTCTGTCTCTGTCTCTCAAAAATAAATAAATGTTAAAATTTTTTTAATTAAAAAATAGTACTTTTACAACTCAAAAATGGGCAAATACCCCGACTTAAAGATTAGCAATTCTGTGGCCATTTTGCAATGTATACAAATATTGAATCATGTTGTACATCTGAAACTAGGATAATGTTATATGTCAATTATACCTTAATTTCAAAAATGGGCAAAGAATCTGAAAAAACATTTCTCCAAAGAAGATATAAAAATGGCCAATGAAAAATATTCCAGATGTCATTTGTAATTTAATAGGTGCAAATCAAAAATAATGATGAGATACCTCATCATACCCACTAGGACAGCTATAATCAAAAAGACAAAGAATAACAAGTAATGGCAACAATATAGGGAAATTAGAAACCTCATATATTGCTGATGGGCATGCAAAACAGTACAAACTCTCTGGAAAACAATCTGGCAATTCCTCAACAAGTTGAAAAGAGACATACTATAAAACACAGCAGTTGGACTCCTAGATGTATACCCCAAGAAAACTGAAAACATATTCACAAAAAAACACGTACTCAAATGTTCATAGAGGAATTATTCATAATAGCCTAAAAGTGGAAGCAATTCAAATGTCCATCAGTAGATGAAATGGATAAACAAAAATTGGAATATCCATCTATACAATGAAATATCATTCAGCTGTAAAAAGGAATGAAATGCTGGGGCACCTGGGTGGCTCAGTTGGTTAAGCCTCTGATTTCGGCTCAGGTCATGATCTCAAGTCTGTGACCTCAAGCCCCTTGTCGGGCTCTGCGCTGACAGCTTGGAGCCTGAAGCCTGCTTCAGATTCTTTGTCTCCCACTCTCTCTGCCTCTTCCCCACTCGCACTCTTTCTCTCTCTCAAAAAATAAATAAACATTAAAAAAAAGGAATGAAATACTGATACATGCTGCAGCATGGATGAACCTTGAAAACATGGTGAAAGGAACTGATCACAAAAGATCCCATTTTAGGATTTCATTTAAATGAAATGTCTAGAATATGTAAATCCATAGTGACAGAAAGTAGATTCGTGGTTGCCAGTGCTGAGGGGACTGTAAAATGCAGTATGAATACTGCTCCTATGGAGGGTTATTTTTTTTTCTTGGAGTGATGAAAACATTCCAAATTAAACAATGGCACTAGATGACTATGCTAAATATATTAAAATCCACTGAGTTCTGTTTTAAAGGATTGAACTTTATAGTATAGAAATTTATCTTAATAAAGTTGTTTATAAAAAAACATAACATCTTACATAGAAAACTATAATGCACTATTGAGAGAAATTAGAAAAGATGTACATACATGGGGAAATATTACATATTCATGGATTGGAAAATTGCATATTAAATGTGAGTAAATTCTCCTGAAATGTGTCTCTTGATTCAGCGCAATCCCAACCAATTACAAGTTTATTCTAAAATTTATGTAGAAATGCAAAAGGCCAAGAAGATTAAGACATTCTTGAGGTAGAACACACAGTCATGTTTTACCAAACATGAAGATTACTATAAAACCATATTAATTAAGATATTCTTGCATTAACACTTAGACAAATAGACCTGCCACTGTTGTAGGGGTTCCAGCCAACCATGGGACCCAATATTACCTCCACGGAAATTAAGTGGAGGGGACAACAGCAACCACAGATGCCAAATGACACCTGAGAAAGGACACTTTTGGATCACACATCAAGACCTCCAAACCCCTGCCAGCAAGCTGTAATTGGTTCCCCAGAGATTTCATTACCCTTACAAAAACATGATCTCTTATTTTATACTGACTGTTAAAACTTTTGAACCCCAATTATCACATTAGGGCAGATTTTATAGGGATTCCTCAGAAGCACTTACAAAGGGAAAACTTTGGGAGAGTCGAGTGAGGTCTAGCAGCTGGGAATGCAGTGTGTGTTAGCATCACTGGTTAGTGCAAGCATCTCCCTGAAGGTCTAGCCTTCTAACCTAATTTAAGCAGCAATGAGCTACACCTCTGGGGATGCTTCATTCCCTTCAGCTATACATTCGCAAATTGTTGAAAACACTTGCAGTTCCAATACACAGGAGAAAATACTCCATCCTTGGCCCAGGATCAGCCCTTATATTTTATGTATCCTGAATGAATATTTACATACTGTGGACTCCTGTGTCATACTTTACTGCTTTCACTCAATCTCTTAACCTGTCACAATAGTTTGTATTTGCTAATCTTTCAAGTCTTGTAAATCTATTCTGAACTTGACCCTAAGCCCCGGATAACACTATTTTCTTCAATTCCTTTATTAGGAAATAGGTATAAAAATATGTCATACAAATTGTAACTATCAAGGGAGTACAATAAATATGTTTTGTGAAGTAATTTCAACTGTAAGGTAAGATTTCTATATAAGTTAAGGTTGGACAACTGCTGTAGCGAACAAACCCTAAGCTTTTACTGACTTAAAACAGAACAAGTTCATTTCTCATTTATGTAACAGACTAGACTGGGTTCGGTTGGTGAGGGCAGAGGGTCTGCTGCAGTTATCCAGTGACCCCTGCTACTGTCATTTCTGATATCAAAAAAAGGCTCCCCAAGTTCCTCTAGGTATTGGCATTTCCCTGGCAACATACCTAACTTAAAAGTAAGCTGTGAAATATAGTTTTCTTGCATGCCCAGGGAGAAGAAAATCACTTTAATGATATGCTAGCACCGCAATATTAAAGCTATTTCCTTGATCACCTTAGATGTCCCATTTTATACACAACCATTGAATTTGCATTCAAGTCACTTCAGAGAATGGGACCAAGTTAACGTGAATAAACAGAAAACCAAGAGGTAACTGCCTGCCATACAGCTTAACTCAGTAAAAATGGAATCCTAATAGAAAGGTTGGAAGTTGTTCTTTGCCAAGTAGTGGTAAGCAAGTTGGTAGTGGGGTAGAGCAAAGGAGCATATAGGCAGCCTGTGGATCCAACTGTGGGATGGAAAAGAGCTATTTTTGAACACATTTTTGAAAAATAAACATAAAGTTTAAAGACCAGTCAGTAAGTGAATGTAAAAATCAGTGAACTTCAAAAAACGCAAACAAAAATTTGAAAAACAGTCAAAGCTATAAGCCATTCTAAAACAAAAACAAAACCAATGAACCAAAAACTGTCTTTACTTGCCAAGGGGCATAGCTACCCCTCCCCCCACCTGCCCAGTAAACCAGCCTTGATAAGCCACCTGTTCTTGTGGTGGGGAAGGGAGGGTGGTAGGTGGGGGAGTGGGGAGGGGACTGCTACCTTATGTCCAAAAGTTAACAAAAGAGTTTTCAAAAATTATCCTTTTTATAAGAGAATTTTTTTTTAATTTGAGAGAAATAGCACATGCATGTGCACGTGAAGGGGGAGGAACCAAGAGAGACAGAGACAGAGAGAATACCAAGCAGGCTCCTCATTCAGCAGGGAGCCTGATGCTGGGTTTGATCTCATGACCATGAGATCATGACCTAAGGCGAAATCAAGATTCAGACAGTCAACCAAATGAGCCATCCAGGTGCCCCTCAAAAATTATCTTAAAAACAGGTTTTCTTCAGGACTTCAGCCATGTGATAAGCTAATCACATTGATATAAGGTATAAGATGCATTAATGCCACCCTTCTTGTCTTTCCTTTGGAAAGATTAAGTAGAAATCTCATAGCATTACAAATGGTAATTAAACATTACACAATTAAGATGTCTAGCACTTATTCTAAGCACGATTAAAGATAGGATAATAAATATACAACACTGTACCTTAAAACCAAGTTTATGGTATGCCAAAAAGGGGATTGAAGTAAATGGGAGTCAGGTGACATGGGACCCAGCCCATTCCAGTGTTAAATCGTTGCGTAAAATTGAATAATACTTCTCCTAATGTCTTCTCTTATTTTAAAATGAAAGAAAAAGCAGCACTTCCTAGGTCTTAACAAAATATCAAGTACCTTAATTACATAATCATATTGGGTATTTCAACAATTTCATATCCCTATGATGCCCCACATCCTTTCAACCTATCTCTGATTTCTGCTGTAGCTTTGGTAGACAGTTTTATGTGCATCCAGTGGAGGACAAATGCCTATCTCCCTTTGGAGGCATTTGGCCAATGCCTATGCTCCTTTGGAGCAACATTTCTAGAAGATATTCTGAACTCTTCTCAGAAACCCTGGTGGAATCAATACCCTGTTACCCAGAATAGCTAACTCAATAATAAACTATTAGGCTGTTGTTTTAACTTCCTTTCCAGTCTCATTTTTCCTACTTTTTTACTCCTGTATCCTAGGATCATGTGTCAAATAAGCTACATAAATGCAAGTTCTTGACTCAGTCTCTATTTTTGCAGGAACCCACCCTCAAGCCAGTATATTTGAATAATTTCATTTTATTTTATCTAAGGAAGCTGAAACTCAGTCCAAAGCAACACAGCCAATAAATGATGGAGCTATAATGGCAAACTTAATTGCTAAGATACACATCTCATGCTTTGATGTTGCACCACTTCAGATGATCGCTGAGTCTCTGTTTAGTTCTAATAATCTTTGAATCTATACATATTCATTTGCATCATTTTCTCCCTTTTGTATTATGTTTTCAATATCAAACATTTACTGAGTGCCTAGTACCATTACAGGTATAAATGGCAGGAGAAAAAAGGCAATACTATCTCTATTCTGAATATGCTCCCTACATAAACTGGAAGACAGAGAATCTGACATGGAAAGCAAAAGCAACAAATGCAAAAGTAGAGAACTGGGACTATACCACACTAAAAAATTTCAGCACAGCAAAGAAAACCACTAACAAAATGGAAAGGCAAACTACTGAATGAGAGAAAATATTTACAGTTCATATATCTGATAAGGGGTTAATATCCAAGATATATAAAGAACTTGTAAAACTCAATATATAAAAAGCAATCTTATTTAAAAATGGGCAGATATCTGAACAGACATCCCAAAAAGACATACAGAAAGCCAAAAACTATATGAATGATGTTCAACATCACTAATATCACTAATCATCAAGGAAATGCAAATCAAAACCACAGTGAGGTATCACTTCACATCTATCAGAATGTTTTTATTTTTTTGATAATAGCCAAATAATAAGTGTTGGCAAGGATGTAGAGAAAGGGAACCCTTGTACACAGTTGGTGGGAATGTAAATTAGTCACAGCAAGTGTGGAAAACAGTATAGAGGTCCTCAAAACCTCTAAATAAAATACTATAGGATCCAGCAATTGTACTTCTGAGTGTTTATCCAAAGAAAATGAAAACACTAATTCAAAAAGATATAGCACCCCCATGTTCACTGCAGTGTTATTTTTAACACCCAAGATATGGAAATAACCTAAATGTCCATCAATGGATGAATGGATAAAGATGTGATATATACATCATGTGATATATAAAGATGATGTGACATATATAATGGAATATTATTCATGTAAAAAAATGAAATCTTGTCATTTGTGACAACACGAGTGGACTTTGAGGGCATTATAAGTAAAATAAGTCAGACAGAGAAAGACAAATACCATATGATCTCACTTATATGTGGAATCTAAAAACAGAAACACAAAAAAACAAGCTCATAGATACAGAGAACAGATCAGTGCCATCCAAAGACAGGGGGTATAGGATGAAGAAAATGTGTGCAAGGACTAAAAATGTAGATACTTCCAGTTATAAAATAAATAAGTCATGGGGACATAATGTACAACATGGTGACTATAGTTAATAATGTTGTTTGACATATTTAAAAGCTACCGAGAGAAATATCTCAAAAGCTCTTATAAGGAAAAAAGTTGTAACTATGTATGGTGACAAATGTTCACTATACTTACTGTAATTTCACAATATATACAAAATTGAATCACTATGTTGTATACCTGAAACTAATATGTGATATGTCAATTACACCTCAATTTTAAAAAGACAGACACACTATTATATTTGAATATTCAATAGCAATTTTAAAAACTTTTTTTCATTAGTCTGCTGGGACAGAGCCACCATTCTCAGAGTTATCAGCATAAACAAAAGGGCAACAGATCCCTGTAACCTAAAAGTAGATATTTTAACCTTTTCCCCTGATGTCAAGAGCCAAAAGTGACACTGGATATGAAATCCTCTGAGATTTACACCCCGATTTAAACACTGACCTTGCCTCAACTATTATTTGTCCCTTTCTTTATTTGCCCCAATACTGAGAGATGAAAGGACATGAGAGAAGCATCACCAATATTTCATTTCAGGAAACATGGAATTTGTAAAATAGCACTTAAAACACTCAAATCTCAATCATGTCCAATTTATCACTGCCATAATCGGCCTGATGGTGTTGTTGGAAAGCCCATATATCATTTTCTGCTATAGTGAAATAAAACCACCCATCATCAGCACCATTTCTGATTCATTTAAAAATACAGTAGGGGCACCTGGGTGGCTCAGTCGGTTAAGCGTCCGACTTGGGCTCAGGTCATGATCTCGCGGTCTGTGAGTTCGAGCCCCGCGTCGGGCTCTGTGCTGACAGCTCAGAGCCTGGAGCCTGTTTCAGATTCTGTGTCTCCCTCTCTCTGACCCTCCCCTGTTCATGCTCTGTCTCTCTCTGTCTCAAAAATAAATAAACGTTAAAAAAAAAAATACAGGACACTCAGAACAGAGCCTATTCATTTCCATGTTTCTCCACAATGTAAAAGACTATTCTGTATATACTAATATTCTTGAGTAGTTTTCAATGGACTTTGTTGGGAAAGAAAATAATAAGCTTCATGACCCTGGTATTTACTACCATAAGCCAAGAAGGTTAGTCTTAGATTTATTGGTCTCACTACAATTGGGCATAAATTTTATATAAACTGCCCATTTATTGTATTCTTAAATCTGTTTTCCAAATGGATACGTATTATTTTCATTTCTGGGCCAACCATTTTGCCTCACATTTCTGCCTTGTTCTAGTCACCTCTGTCTTTCAGTTATTGATCTTCATCTAGTTATTACTATTGGTAATTTTATGTGTTTCTTTGTCAATCTATTGTCCCCTTTTCACTGGTGGTTGTTAAAGTCTGTGACAATATTTTTTTCATGGATAAATTTCCAATGTCCTTCTGATTATGGCTTGCTTTCACCTACTAAAATGTTTCAGGCTTCCTTGAAGTGGGCAACAGGCAGAGGAATGTGGCTGCAGACAAGGAGAAGCTTCATTAGAGAACCACCTGATATCTCCAGCAAGTTAATTTGCTGAGAGGCTTTTATTTCTTTTATCATTACCTGAGAAAATAACATTATCTTATACAGTGAACTCTGTTTTTTACATGTCTTTAATATGGAACTGTAGTGATAATTTAAACTGAAGCACATAATAGACAACAATAATACGATATTCCCATATTTTATTTATTTATATCCCTGCCAACTTCCAAAATGATTTCATGAAACTTACCATAAAAGTAGAATGTGCACAGGATATTTAGAAAAACCAAAACCTATATAGATGTGAGAATATTTTCACATACAAAAGTAACAAAACTTGGTATGCCATTCCTTAATCTTTACCATCTAGAGAAACCTAAAATCTCCAAATAGATTCAGAAAGCCCACATTCTAACTAAAGTCAGATTACCACACAAAGCTGGCACAGCTGATTGGTTAGCAATGGATCAGGAGAGAACTGCAGTCAGAAACTAATCTACCACAAAGAAACTTGGCATTATTTGAGATCTGTGGATTGAGAAATGGAAGCAGATAATATAAAATCAGAAACAGCCACAGAGAACGAAGCTTCGGAGCAACCTACAAGAAAGCCTCCCCCACACCCAAAAAGGTATATTCCCTTTCCTCTCACATGCACACTGCTTGACATTTTCCTCTTAACACTTAATAGTAGCTGAAGTTCCAAAACAGAGGTTCATGGAGATTAATATGTACCACCTTTAAAATGCAAATAATTAAGAAGTGTTAAGTAATTATCAGTCATTCACACCGTCATCTTATTTGTTCACTTAGTTCAAAACAGAAAGAATTTCATATCTTCTCTAACGGAGACATGGAGCCGAAGGGTTGGAGTAGTAGCAGTAGAGACTGGAGTGAAGTAATTGAGGAACAAATGTTCCTCCTTCCCTGACTCAGCCCCACATACTACCTCAGAGTTGTCGAGAATGACCGTGCCTCTGTCACCATTCCTCCCTTAAACAAAACCAGGAGAAATGAATAAATTCATACATACCTAAAATAAGTCACCACTTCTTGGTATGAATTCAGGTCCTCTGTAGTCCGGCCTCATAAACCAACATTTCTCGGCATTTGTTTGCCATCACCCTCCAACACACACGCTGTATCAGTGATTCTCAAAGTGTAGTCCTCAGGTCAGCAGCCCCAGCACAACCCAGTAATGTACTGGTAGTTCGGAGTCTCAGGCCCACCGCCAGGTGTAGTAAATCACAAACTCTGCATCAGAATCAACTCTCCAGGTGATTCTCATGCAGATAAAGTTTGAGAGCCACTGCTCTACTCCATTATTATCCAAATTAACTTTATTTTTCTTTGTCCTTGCTTTGACTCACGTTCTTGCCTCTGTCCAGAATTAATTTTCTTCCCAACTTCTACCTGTAGAAACGTTACCTTTCAAGTTCCCACTAAAATGCCAACTCTTCCATGAAGTGCTCACCTGAAAATGGAGTTCAATGATTACTGCAATGTAGGAAAAGTGCTTAGTCAGCGCGAGGCACTTGGTAACCATTCAACTGGATGGCAGAACAGCAGCCTCTTCACAAAAGGAGAAAATCCATAAGTTGTGTGTTCATATATTCTTTACAGAGGTCCCTGTTTAAAAGCTGTTGTCTGTCATAAAGTCTAACATCTCCCAAGTATTGACCTTTTTTACTTTAGATTTGTTGTAGACACACCTAAGTCTTATTCTTCATCATTCTGAAATCTGTAGAAGAGTGGTTCTTAGTCTTTAGCTTTAATCAGGATCACCTGGAGGGCTTATACTAACCTAATTGCTGGGCCTCACTCCCAGAATATAATAATAGGCCTGAAGTTTTCCATTTCTAACAAGTCCTAAGAAGATGTTAATGCCCCTGGACTAGGAAAAATACATTGAAAATAATTGCTGTGGAATAAAACTTACTAAAAACTGACCTGATCACATAATTCACCAAAGGCACCTTTTAAACATATTAATTGCCCTATTTTAGAGGATCTGACTCAGTTTGGGCTGGAACCAAAACTGTGTGCTCAGTAAGAGCTCCACATGATTATATAATAAGGCATGTTTGGGAAACACTGCTATATATAGCAGTGGTATATATAGTTTTCTACCACCGCCTTTATTTTTATAATCATTTTATTTACTTACATAATCAATGGCAAAAGCACAGTTTTTATTATTTTATTATTTTTCTACTCTGCTTTTTTGATACTCCTAAGACCTGAAATATTTAATCCCTATAACTGAATACAACTCAGAATGAGGTAGATGTTTGGAAAAGGTACACAAAGAAAAGTATCTTTAATTGGACTGGGTGTTCAGAAATTTCACTCCTCCCAGATACTTCATCTTATTTTCGACAATGAAGACATTGTTTCACCACAGAAGTAAAAAATTAAATGGTGGAGAAGTTACCAGAAGTTTCAATTCAACAAGCAAACACACACATACACATACACACACTCATGTGCACACACTGATGGGATAATGTTCAGCAATCTCAAGGTACTGACTAAAGAAGAAACCATAGCTCTTCAGCATAATCATATAGTGGTCTGCTGTGATTTATTAAATTCATCCTTTCTTTAATAGGTACACCTAATGTTCTAAGTGATGTATCCATCATGTTTTCCTTGAATTCTTCATTTTGTGGGAATTTCTCTGTGGCAGGGCCCTCTAAATCCCTCACAGTCTCGCCTTTTGAAGGCACAGTTCATTTCACTGACACCTGTTGCTACCAACCATGGACTGACTGCTCACTCTTCTTGGGATAAAAAGATCCTCCCTCACTCCTCCTCTGCTTGGCTCCACAGTTAAGTCCCTGTTTTCTCTGAAGGCAAACAGTTGTAATATATAAAATCCCACTCTAATTACCAGTTTCATTGTCAATTTTTGTTGATTGCTTAAAGGTAACAGAGTTAAGGGCTTGATATATAGAATTAGAAGTTGTCTGCATAGCATAAATAAGCCAGTCACAAAAGGACAAATATGATACGATTCCATTCATATGAAGAATCTAAAATAGTCAAATTTATAACAACAGAAAAAAGAATGGAGGTTGTCAGGGGCTGGGGAAAGGGGGATATGGAGAGTTGTTGTCTAATGGGTATAGAGTTTTGGTTTTACAAGATGTAAAAGCCAAGAAACAAAAGACAATGTTAACATTAGTTTATAAGTTTACCAACAGTTTATGAGAATAATTGTTTTTATACATGCATCAGTATCAGGTATTATTAAACTTTTTGAATGTTTGCCAATCTGGTAGGTGAAAAAAGTATACTGTTGTCCTAATGAGCACTTGCTTAATTATATATCACACTGAGCTTCTTTTAAGTGTTTATTGATTTTTGAGAGAAAGAGTGTATGGGGGAGGGTCAGAGAGAGAGGGAGACAGAGGATCTGAAGCATGTTCTGTATTGATAGCAGAGAGCCTGAGGAGGAACTCAAAATTAGGAGCCTTAAGATCATGACCGGAGATGAAATCAGACACTTAACTGACTGAGCTACCTAGGAGCCCAACATTGAGCTTCTTTTAATAAAATTATAATTTTTCTATGAATTGCACATTTTTTTATTTTTCTGATTTTCTACTACAATGTCTGTGTTCTTACTAATATATATGAATTCCTGGAACATCATAGAAATCAGTCCTTTAATTATAAGTTAGTTATGCCAATTGGCATTGTATGAACTTGGGAGGAAAATATCCCAGAGTTTGGGACCACCATGGAAGAGATATGTAGAAGGAGAAACATTCAGGGGAGTTTACTGAGAGTCCAAGGTCTGCTGGATGGGAATATCAAGGGAAGGATGTGACAAAATTAAAAAAGTAAAAAAACAAAATTTCTACTAAGCATTACATAGAAGTAACTCAAATTATCTTGATTCACCAAGCAAAATTTATGAAAGACAAATGTGACCTTATAAAACAAACTCAGAGATTATAGAGTTGCTTACCTTTAAATGTTCTTGCTCATCTACTATTCAAATACATTTAGTTCTTTGTTTATGTAAACTAATTTAAGAGGAGGCAAAATAGGTCTCTAAATGTGGTACCACTGGTGGAAGTAAAATGTTACATTTCTATATGGGGAAATTCCCTTGAAATAGAATTTACTGACTTGAAACATTTGCTTTGACAAAACATTTTAAAGATTAGGCCTGTTACGCAACTAATGGCCACATCCACATGCATTAGTTAGTTCTTTTACCTAAACTGCTTTTTCTTGTATTTGGATGGACCAGGAGTACTGCTAATGAACTGCACAATAGGAGAACTTACTTAATTCATTATATGGACTCTTTAATATGCTTGTAATAGGCTGAACAGTCATTATAATTACAGACATATAAGGTATACAAGCAATGATACACTGATTACCTATGCAAATTCATGTAAACTACAATAGAATGGTCTGATTAAGTGAGCAGGCATGCAAGACTAAGTGAAGAAAAATCTTGTCCAGCTATTCAAAAGCCTTACCAAATGGTTTTAGTTTACAAAATAAAGCTAAGTAGTTTTTCTAGGAAGAAAAGCCATATGATGAAACCCATTTGTCATGTGTACTCTATGTATATTCTGGCATATATCAGAACACGTTTTTATAAAAAAAACCCAAATTCTATTACAGCCAAGATGGCTCATGGTTTGTTATCATTTTGAACCTTAAATTATGAGAAAAGTCTAACAATGTAAAATGATTAGTTGAAATTCATCATTTCTTCAGATATGAGTAATAAATTAGTAATATAAATATGAGATACCTTACTAAGATAATTCTTATGAAAACTCTAGCTCATCTTAGTTCTTAATAAGAAGTATATATATATTTATATATAAATGTTTATTCATTTTTGAGAGCCAGAGAGAGACAGAGTGCAAGTGGGAGAAGGGCACAGAAAGAGGGAGACACAGAATGTGAAGCAGGCTCCAGGCTCTGAGCTGTCAGCCCAGAGCCCAAGGCAGGGCTCAAACTCACGAACCAGGAGATCATGTTGTGAGCCGAAGTCAGATGCTTAACCAACTGAGTCACCCAGGCACCCCTCATCTTAGTTCTTATTAATTAGCATTAAGAACCAGAGCTAGAACATTCTTAGTTAACTAGCTCAAGTTAGCCCATATTGCGATGTTAACTATTTTTTATGACATTCAAGGAGTTCATCAAGATATGTTTAACTACCAGAAAAAGAGCTTCTAAATTAAATGAAATAAAAACTCCTTGGCATGTCTACCGAGCGGATTTCTCCAGTTTCTTTCTTTCTTTCTTTCTTTCTTTCTTTTTTTCTCTTTCTCCATCCACCACCCAAATTCCTCTCCCCCAAATTGCCATTCTCACCTTTTCATTTGGTCTCTATCATTCTGTTCCCTTTGCTTGAAATACACTTCCCTCCTCTTCCTAGATTAACTTTCCTCATCCTTCAGATATCAAGTGAAAATCTTCCCTGGGGCACCAGGATGGCTCAGAGGTTGAGCTTCTGATTTCCACCCAGGTCATGATCTCACAGCTTGTACGTTTGAGCCCCATTTGCCTTGGGATCTGTGCTGACAGCTCAGAGCCTGGACCCAGTTTCAATTCTGTGTCTCTCTCTCTGCCTCTCCCCCATGTGTTCTGTCTCTCTCTCTCTCTCAAAAGTATATAAACATTAAAAAAAAAAGTCTTCCCTGACCCCATAAAGACTGAATTAGATGTCCATTCCATGTGCTCTCTTACTTTTATAATAGCACTTAATGCACATTACGTATTTCTTTCTTCGTCTCTTTTACTAGTCTCTAAATTCCATGAGGGCAAAGACTGTGGTAACCACCTGGTAGGTTTCCAATGAATATTTATTGGAAGCACAAATAAATATAAAAATAAAAAAAATTAACTAGAACTGTGCTGATCACCACCACAAAGATGACAATTTCCTGATATACTGAAACAGAAAAAAATCTTTCAATAGGAAATCTTTTAAAGTAATTATGAAGAAAGATAAACTTAGATGTAATTAAAGGACAAGAATTCAGGCATACATACTTTAAGGGAGGGATCAGGCAGAAGGATCATACCCGTGTCCCAACTTTATAGTGGAAAACTTTGGCCTCAGATATTTAAAAATATTTCTGCTTAATGATTTACATGATGGAATAATTCTACCAGCTGAAATTTTTAGTGATGTGACAGAAGGAGAGACAAATTTCTGGGCTCTGCCATAGAAAAAAGATCCAGGGTTGCTGGAAAGACTAATCATCAAAATGCTCTAGACTTCCTCCCCTCATTTTTTCAAGCTGACATTGAGTGAGAGGTCTTTGACAAGGAGACAGCAAAGAAAAAGAGAGCAGAAGTAAAATAGCTTAGGTGATTAGGTTGATGATGACTCACTACTTACTATTCATAATGTTAAATTAACCTATTGTTCTCCTAGTCTAGCACATGAACTGAACATTCCTTCAAATAGTTTTGGCATTCAAGGCAATTCAAATATCACATATAAAATTCCACTTGGTTGGCTCATGATCTCAAATAGAAATAGATGATGTTAACAAGTCCAGTTAATGTAATATATTTATGGAAAACTGGACTATTTTACTCCATCAGAAAGCTCTGAATTAACAGCATAGAGAAAAGTTGATGAACAGCTTACTCTTGCCCACTTGCAATAGTATATGTTTTGTTTTCCCTGATCTTACACAAAAAAAGGAATTTAGAAGAGTTAGAATACTGGCCTTAGCGGTCTTCCTTCTATTCTCCCATCAATATGTGCATGTGACTATCTTTTATAACCATGGGAATATTTACATCCATTGGTGTTACACTGTAAACCATGATGCGAGAAGAAACAAAGATCAGCCCATGTAATCAGCAGATTCTGAGTGACTTTCAGCTCCTATTACTACAAACCAAACATGACTCCAATTCACTTTGAAAGCCTCATAGTTCTTAGCTTTGGAAATGTAGAGTACCTAAGGTCTGAGTTTCACAGCTCCTCTGGGGTGGCCTCGATTTCAAACAATACTCTACTACTAAAAAGTTGTGATCATCCTGGTAGCAAAAAAAAAATACTCTACAAAACAAGTAGATGGAGAAATCCTTATTTCTTACATTTTTCAGATTGTGTATTTTTAGAACTTAAAAAAAAAATTTTCTTTTCTATAAAAGTTTATTTATTTTGGGAGGGGAAGGGAGAAAGACAGGTGGACACAGAGAAACCCAAGCAGGCTCTATGCTGTCAATGCAGAGCCCGATGCAAGGCTCAAACTCACAAACAGAAGCACGAGATCATGACCTGAGCTGAAGTCAGATGCTCAGCCAGCTGATCCAGGCAAGTGCCCCTCTATAGAAATTTCTAAGAGAAAAGTTTTCGATACAATGTTTAAATAATTTCAATAAAGTGTGCAAATTTACCAAGGAATGGAGAAAAGTAAAATGGCATTTGCTTTCCCATTAATTTGTGTTTTTTTAATTTTTTTTTAATGTTTATTTATTTTTGAGACAGAGAGAGACAGAGCATGAACAGGGGAGGGTCAGAGAGAGGGAGACACAGCATCTGAAACAGGCTCCAGGCTCTGAGCTGTCAGCATAGAACCCGACGCGGGGCTCGAACTCACGGACCGTGAGATCATGACCTGAGCCGAAGTCAGCCGCTTTACCGACTGAGCCACCCAGGCGCCCCTCCCATTAATTTGTTTTAAGCTAAAAACATTTTAGAATGTGGCTAATACAACCCAATTATTTACAATCCTGAATATAGATAACTGATAAAGTAGACGCCCAAGTCCAGTGGTTTCTTTAAGATTTCACAAGTCTACTGCCACCTATTTAAGCAAGGTTATTCTGTACATGTTCACAATGTGTAAGTTAATTCCCAACATAAGATCAACATGTACAAAAACCCATTTGGAGAATAAGATATTTGCAAATACAGGTAAATAACAAAAATAATGTCCTTCAATTATTCAAGTTTATAATTGTGATGGTCTTTTACAAAGCAGTAAAAGGAAGGACTAAAAGGAAGTTAGAGAAGAAATACTCATTTAGTGCCATTTATTTCTAAGCACTACATTAGGCACTTAACGGGTTATTTCATTTATCTCTCGCAATAACTCTTTGAATTAGACATTAACATTCCATTTTTAAGACACTGAAACTGACAGTCAGTTTTAATTAACAAGTCCAATCTCCCACAGGTGAGATTCAAACTCTGGTCTGACTGGCTCTGAACAAAGCCCACGGATGCTTTCTCTACTGTGCGTGCTGCCCCGTAAATGTCCACTAAGTAATATTACTCTTAGTCATTCTTTTTTTTTAATTTTTTTAATGTTTACTTTTGAGAGACAGAGACAGAGACAGAGCATGAGTGGGGGAGGGGCAAAGAGAGACAGAGACAGAATCCAAAGCAGATCCAGGCTCTGAGCTGTCAGCACAGAGCCCACCCAATACAGGGCTCGAACTCACAAGCTGTGAGAACATGACCTGAGCTGAAATCGGACGCTTAACCAACTGAGCCACCCCAAAGCACCTTAGTCATTCTTTTCAAATAAGTCTTCAGCATGAGCAGAGACAAGAACAGGTACCACTTCATAAGCGTAAAGAGTGAAACATGCCACATGTTCCAGTTTAAATGCAAACTTCCTGAGAACTGTTATGGATACTCCTTCTCTGTTGAACCAGTGTGTCTTCCAGATCCAACCAAATCCTAGAGGACAGTGGTATTTGTCCTCTGTGTTTACAGAACATCTGTGTCCATCTGTGTTTACAGAATATTCATACCTCTTATTTAATAGAACTTTAAATGTTCTAAAAGTTCTAAAAATTTTTCTGTTGGATTTTTAATTTTTATCTTCATTAATTTTGTCCTGAATGCATGTACTATATTTTCTGGATTGGAGGCAGATTTCTATTCACTGACAGCCAATAGCTCTGGTACAAGTCTTATCCCTGGAGTAATTAATGCCATGAAAACCAGATCAAATGTCTTACACATACAAATGGAGTCTGTATTGTAGGTAAGAAATGGTTAAAAATAATTTCCTCTAGCTTATATGGATATGCTGTCCCCTCTCCTTTAGAGAATCTTGAGAATGGAATAAGAGGAGGAATCTTAGGTTCTAACTCTAACCTTTGATATGTAAATAAATCTCTCCACTAGCCAGATAAGCCCAGAGTCTCCAGTTTTATAACTCCAAGATGTCTCCAAGGTCTCATGCCTCATCCCTCCCTGAGATACAAACACAAACCTCTAGAATTAGGTAAATCACTCTGGAAGTCTCACTACCTTTACAGTTGTAAATTTCTTTCCATAGCTTGATCTTTTAGCACAGGCCTCAAGTTTAAACAAAACTTGTTTAGAATGCCCCTAACTACATACACAGGGACACACAAAGATATTTTCTCTAAACAAAATTTTCTCTACAATAAATTTCACATTTACTGACATCTAATTTTCTTTTTCTCTATGTGATGAGATCCTTGAAAGGAAAAAAAAAAAAAAAAAACCCTTAGCTTTGTGTCTCCACAGCCCGGAATAGTACTTGGCACACAGTAATATGCTTTACAAACATAGTCCCAGCTTATTCTTATTTTCCCAATGTAAACATTTTACAATTTTTTCAACTTTAAAAAAGAAGTTTAAATCATCAGAAAAGTTGCATAAATAGTACATTGAAAACCCATATACTCTTCACCAAAGTTCTTCAACTTAGTCACATTTATTTTCTCCCTTCTCTCTTTCTCTTATTGCCTATATAAGTACATACAAATATATACTTTTTTCCCTGAACCATTTGAAGTTAAGCAATTCAACTTTGAATTTTTCAGCATGTATATCTTAAGAACAAGAACGTTTTCTTATATGACCTCAGTAAGGTTATCAAATTCAAAACATTTAACCTTGATACAATCGCATCTAGTACATACTAGTTTCCCTATTGTCCCAATAATGTCCTTTATTGAAATGCTTTTTATTTATTTTTCAGATTAAGAATCTAATCCAGATCACACACTAAATTTAGATGATATGACTCTTGTTTTCTTTAATCTGAAGCTGTTTCTCTCAGCCTTTGTCTTTCATGATATGTTTCTGGCAATAATAATAATAATAATAATGACACTCCTTTCACTCTCAAGTGTCCTAGCTTGAGGGAGAAAATGCTCCATGGTTATTGCCATGTTTCTGCTTGATTGGAGCTTTCTGAGCAAAAGACACTGGCACTTGGATTAAAAGATGACTGAACAGCAACCCTAAAGATAGAAAGGTGTATCTCCCCACAGCCATTTGTTTTCATTGCAGGGCAGTAGAGTGGTACCCTCTCTCCCTCTTCTCAGAGAGGATTTGTTTAAATTCCAGAACAAAGGTCTTCTTTCTTCTTCTAAGGGGAGGATGGTCAGATAAGCCAGCTACCCTAAATAAGCTCCAAGCTTGATATTTCAGGATTCTGCTCCTGTGGTGCAAATCTGGTTTTTACCACATGGCCTGCACAGATTGGGGAAGTGAGAACAGCACAACATGTTGTGTGAGTACAAGTTCTGCCCTTGGATCCAGAGGCCTCATGTTTCTGCAGCATGTTAACTTGTTAGCTTGCAAGTCCAGATCCTTCCAAGTTTTACACTTAACAATTTGTCATTAAGCGTTTAATTTAAATGTTATGAGGGACATTAAAGGAAAAGGCCTGGTCCCTGATCACTAAGAGTTTATCATCTAGTAAGGGAAACAAACCTATATTAAAATACAAGGAGGAAAATGTGTGCTACGGTCAAAACTGGACTGTAAGAAAATGCAGTGAATTATTTCCATTAACTAAATTTCACTATCGGTTAATAAAAAGTCATGATAAGAAAGTAAAAATGAGTCTAGTAAATCTCACTGTCTCACAGAAAAATAATTTGTAGTACACAGTACTTGATGGTGCAAACATACTTTAGCTCAACCTTTTAAATTCTAATACTTGTGCAAACTATTAGCTCTCATAATAAGTCAATTTGCATATTTGGTTATATTATACATTTTACAGTAATGAACTATTTATATATGCTTTGAGAAAATTTTGTGTCCTTGATTTGTAGGCAAAGGCACAAATGCACAGTAGTTGGGAAATGATTTGTCTATTAGGTTTAAAAGATACACATATTTCAAATAGCTAAGTCCCAGAAACATCTATATTTGGGGGAAAAAGTATCATCTGACAGTGCAAGAAAATTGAACCATGGTTTCAGATAGGAGAGACTAATTAAAAATTTCATTACATTGAGGTTTACTGATGGACAAGGAAATGGTAGAAAGAAATGGATAATGAATTCAGATAAGCACGTGTAACATAGAGCAACCAGAATAAAATCATTGAAATAACAAAATCGGATGTGCATAAAATATTCTAATGCCAGTCTTGGATGAGATATTTATTACATTTTATTTTTCAACTACAGAAAAATTAGTGCTATAAACTCAATTTAAACGCAATTATTGTGAGATATCATAATACAGACATTGTATAAAGTTTTATAACTAAATTACATTTTTTGAAAGGTAACCTTGTACCACTGATATTTCAAATGCAAATTACATAACTGTGATGGTTAATTTTATGTGTCAACTTTACTAGGCCAAGGGATGCCCAGATATCTGGTTAAACATATTTTCCTGTGTGTTTGTAGGAGTGTTTGTGGAAAAGATTAGCATTTGAATCGGTGGAGTAAGTAAAGCAAATAGCTCTCCCCCGTGTGGGTGGGAATCATTCAGTCTATGAAAATAGAATAGGATCTTGAAAACTAGGGCTAAAATATCTAACATATATGGTTCTGATATGTTGTCTCATAAAATGTTAGAGCTTTACAGTATTACCTATAATACTTTTCAGCTACCATTTTTCAAAACTCCAGTTATCTTTTCCATTGAAATAAACTATCTGTCATGGGTAGAATGTATTATATCTTCCAGGCCAGCTTATCATGGAAAAAACAGATAAACAATTTTTGTGACATGAATAACTACCTTTTTTTATTGGGGTGATTCAGTATTTTCTGGGTGATGATATTGGTTATGCTTAATCAATGACCTAAGTATAAGGGGGAAAACAAGAATGAAAAGCAATATCCTATGAAACATTGATAAATCTTAATAATATCAATGGCAAGAAGATGGTCAAAGGAAATTGTGGACAAGACCATTCTCCATTGTTTCTTCTCCTAAAGCAGAGAAATTACTTCTCTTAAAGTGAAAGGTAATGGTTGTAGAATATCAGAAAAGGAGAATCATTTAAAAACCCAGAGGGGCGCCTGGGTGGCGCAGTCGGTTAAGCGTCCGACTTCAGCCAGGTCACGATCTCGCGGTCCGTGAGTTCGAGCCCCGCGTCAGGCTCTGGGCTGATGGCTCGGAGCCTGGAGCCTGTTTCCGATTCTGTGTCTCCCTCTCTCTCTGCCCCTCCCCCGTTCATGCTCTGTCTCTCTCTCTGTCCCAAAAATAAATAAAAAACGTTGAAAAAAAAAAAAATTTAAAAACCCAGAAATGGAGTAAAAAGAAGTCAAAAAACTGAAGGAAATAGAGAAAGAGAAGGGAGGGAGGAGGAGGAGAAAGGAAGAGAGAAAGGGTGGGAGAGAAAATAGGAGGAAAAAGGAAAGGAAAGAGGGGGGAAGGACAAAGGAAGGGAGAGAAAGAGGAATGGAAAAAAGGAAGGAGGGCAAAAGGAGGAGGGAGAAAACAAAGAAGGAAGAAAGGAATATCTCCTGAATCGTCCATTACATTAAGGCAAGTTCTATTTTCAAGTTTTAAATCTGATCCGGACAGGTCCATTCAGTTTTAAGTTGATGTTTCTTGTCTCACGCACTCATCCCACTGCCCTTCTTGATTGCCTAAATGCAGCTAGAACATATAGAACTTCCCATGGCTTTCACTCCTAATTATTGCCCCAGCCCATTGTCCACCACCTGTGCATCCAAGGAGTCTCACAATGTAGGCCAAACGTGTTTTCTTCCAGGTCTCTTTGACAAGGAGAAACAGCAATGATGGATACTTTTTTTAAATGATATGTAAATTAAAAAAATAATTGAAATAATAGAGCAAAATCATTTGGGGGATAGTTTTTGTTTTCTTCACAGCTACATTATTATTGGGAATCAATGCTTATTTTAAATGATATAGCATAAACCTATTTTACAATACTTTATTGACTTTTACAATACTTTATTCCCTTTTCTTAAGAATCAAATACCTTGAACACATCTGCACTTATTGGTGATTCATTCATTTAAAATACATGCGGTCATCTACCAAGTTCCTACCATACCAAGGCACCCTGCCCAGTAAAAGATGTACACAAAATTAAATGAGACTCTGTGATTACAGTTTTTTAATCCATAATAGTGTTATTAAAATAAAGAGAAAGTAATCAGGCAGAGTCCAGCATCTGTTCTAAGGTAAAAATACTTATGAAAGAATATTTTCATGCCTAGTCTAACTCATCACTTAGGTTAAACAATGCACAATGGAGATTAATAATAAGAATACTTATATAACATTTTCTAAATGCTTTCTTGTGCTATTATCTAATTTAATCACAAGAAACAATAGATAGGAAAAGTCTTATTGCTGCTGTTTATAAATGAGGAAAATGAGAAAATGAGACAGATCTTGTTTATTGTTTAAGTCCACAGAAAATCAGTGGCAGAAGCAAGAGAAGCCAGGCTACTTGCCCGCTCCTTTTCCCACTATCCCACAATTTTATATATTTTTGTATATGTAACATCATCAGTACAGTTGCACTGAAAGAAAGTAATAAAATGACAAAATAAAGGCTAAATATTTCCCTATGACTTTAAAATAGAAGTCTTAGACACTCAAATACCCAATTAACATTAATGAACTGAAGTTACATTAAACCTCCCTCCCTCTTTCTGTCCTCTAGCGAAAATTTTAAGTGATCACATTCTTGTCCAAAGATCCAAAATATATAACTGATCACTAATTAAATAATATTATTTCTACTGTTTCCAGGATGATGGGTATATTAAGTAACTGTGATGGTGACATAAGGCAGTTTGAACAAAGTCAAATAAATAACACAGCAAGAACTTGAGTACATTTAAGATACAAAATAGCGATTAAAAAATAAGTGTATGCTAATAGTCATTGTTTATACCTAATAATTGAATACGAATACTTTAAGTTTATTAAGGTCATATTAATTAGAAAATAATAGTTATTTCTATTTTCTTTTTATTCTGGTCCCTCCATAAATTATTACTCTAAAGTCATAACAGATCACTGACAGGATGTAGTGAACAATAAGAAACCTCAGCAAATGCATTTTTGTCAACTCTATGCTGATATAAGGTAATATTCATATTTTTCAATTAACACAGGGCATAGGCGGATTTTTTAAATTTGTGATAGTGAAATTGACTGCTTGTAAAACAGAAACAAATGAAAATTATATAGAGGAAACTCTCTAAGTGAGCAGTATAAGCCAAGAGACACAAAAAAGAGAGAAAGCAAAACTCCTAACTTCCCTTTACCTCTGTCTATTGTCTGTTTCAAAATTCCAAGGTATGACTGCCTTACACCTTCTGGAAGATGTGCTCATGTGAAAACCTGAGGGATCCCATAGCTGCAACCTGTCAGGGCTTGGATTTAAGTCAGCTGCAGGTTCTTCCCTTGAGAATTAGCACAAGAATGACTTGACTTATGTATTTTCAATGGATGCAAATGTCAACCTTATCACCAAGGAAGACATATGGTACCCCGTTCTGAAAGCTGAAATCCTGTTCATAATGAATTCAACTCTCCTGCTGCGATCAGAACCTGGTGCAGGGAAAGGCCGAGGTCAATGTGCCTAGAGGGTTGCTTCAGCACCCCACGCAGTGCCTGGAGCTACCTGAAAATGTCAGTTTTTAGAACATCATTCTGCAAGTTGCTTTTACAAAAGTGCATAGCTAAAATAAAAGCAGAGATAAAAAAAAATCATTGAAATCTTTTTTTTTTTTTTTGCAAAGAATATCATATAATGCAGGGTCATCCAGTTAATGTGAGAGTGTTTTTTGCTTTTTTTCCACATTGCCTTGAAATGTGCAGGGAAAAATTGCCAATACATAAATTGTAGTTAACATAATCACCATTGGATTTCAACTATTATGCTTGGATAGCTGCTGGGGTTGTCTGCTTCTACAGAGGTGATAATGTGGCCTAAAGCTTTCTTCCTACACAGTTCACTGATGAACAAACTCGGTCAAAATCCCTACTTTTGCCCTGAGGTCCATCTAAACTGTTCTGTTCCAAAATTACAATTCCATTGTATTAGTTTGCTCAAGCCGCCGTAACAAAACATTACAGGCTGGTGGCTTAACAACAGAGATTTATTTTCTCATACTTCTGGAGGCAGAAGTCCAGATGATCAAGATATCAGCAGGTTTGGTTTCTCATAAGGCCTGTCTCCTTGGCCTGCAGAAGGCCATTTTTCTTATTGTCTACTTTACATGGTCTTTCCTCTGCGTGTGCACCTCTATGGTGTCTCTGTACGTCGAATTTCCTCTTCTTACAAGGACACCAGTCTGACTGGATTAGGGCCTACCTTAGGGGCCCCATTTTAACATAATCAGCTCTTTAAAGGCAAATACCCAAATACTCTCAAATTCTGAGATACTGAGGGTTAAGACTTTAACATATGAATTTTGAGAGGACACAATTCAGCCCATAACATGCATCCTTGTGACATTACAAACTGCTTCCTATTATAACTGATCCACAGGCAGCTGTCAGGCTCAATCTGCAGGTTTATAAATCATGTTTCTGTTTTCATTCTGAGTATTAAGAAACTCAGAGATCAAATTAGTGGCCCTTGCACTAGTTTCCTGGTACAATTATTTCTCCCACTTCCTATGTCTTTTTATCTCGGGTTTTTATTTTAATACACCTATTGCATAATATCCTTAACTAGTAGATAATGCAGTATAGCAGAGCTAGTCAGGGTTTATAGCCTAGCTCTACTCACTGCATACTGAGTGATCCTAGCAACTTTCTCTGCACCAGTTTCTTCATCTGTAAAATGGGTATAGTAACAGTATATATAACTTAGAGTTGTTCCAGTTTAGTGACTTGATGTACATCTAGCTCTTCACACCTGACACATTTGTAGGCACTATGTAAGCAACTGTTATATGTAGGCTAATTTTATGTAACTCATTTATATAATATGATTTTTAAATATGATTTTTTAATGTATGAATAGAGAAGGAAGTCAATTTCTGACAAGTGATATACTTTCAGAATACCATCTCAAACAGATTGTAAATGCATACTTGTATTCAAAGATTTTTTAATCTTATAGTTTATCGAATCTCATCCTTATTCCACAGCTACATTTCCCTTGCATGTCCTTGTTTTATCTCTTTCCTTAGGATAAATGTACATTCTCTCACTTATCGCTAGAAGCCTCCTAGCTGCTTTGCTTCACCTCACCAACCCCTTCTCTGAGGCTACTACAGAACTTGTCACCTAACTGAACAAATACTATGTTATGTATGTTCCATGTGTGGAAGTACAAGCTTGAGAATCTCGCTGCTCTTACTCTCTCAGAGGCAGCAGGCTCCATTCCTCCTGCCTGCTGCCCTATGGTTGTTCAACTGTCAGTATCTATGATGATTGATATACTTTGAGATCTATTTTTCATTTCACTTTGGGCTACTCAGATTTGTGTCTGTAGAGATGATCTCCAGGCTTTGGTAGGATTTTCTTTTCTCAGCATTACAGATGCGAGCCTTTTTTCCCTGTTACTACAGCTGTGTTCCCTCCATAAAGCAAGCAGCCCAGACTTCATACTGTGATTTTCAGAATAGGACAGAGAATGCAATAGATTCAGTGCAATTCAATTCCATACTCTTCACTATACCCCTTATACCCTCTTCTCAACTGATAACTTTGCTTCATATTTCACTGAAAATAAAAAACCAAAGAGGAATTTCTTATCTTCCCAGTACCAAAACCACCTCTGCCCAGGTCCTCTGCCCCTCTTCTGCTACAATAAGCTATCACTGCTCCTGTGTACAGATAGTCCTTCCACAGGTGCCAGCACCACCTACTCAAGGTCTTTGATCCTCCAATGATCCCCTTCCCAAATGATAATATGTGATCATTCTCACCAAGAAGAAAGAAAGAAAGAAAGAAAGAAAGAAAGAGCCAAAAAACCCTTCCCTTCACCGCAACTCACTGTCCAGGGGTGTTATCTTATTTCCCTGCTTCCTTTTGTAGCCAAATTTCTCTAAAAATTTGTGTATAATCCATGTCTTCACTTCCACTTTCTCACCTCCCATTTTCTCTGGAATCCATTCTATCAAGAATTCAACCTCAACAAAACTTTGAAACTGACCCTCTTAAAGAAAACAGTGACTTCCCTGTTGTCATCTCCAAAGGTCAATTCTCAGTCTTCTTAACCTCTCAGCAGCATTGAACATGGCCGACCACTGCCGGCTCTTGGAATTTTCTTTACTTGAAAATTAAGAAACTCAGAGATCAAAATTAGATTCCATTTACTTGGCCTGTGCAGTGTAAACATCCTAAAAATAAGCTTTAGAGTCAGGCAGGTATAAACACAAATACTAGATTTCTACACTTTACTGTTGAGCTTCAGCCAAATTATTAAACCTTTCTGAGCCTCAGTTTTTATATTTCCATAAAACGGGGATAAGAATATCTTTCCTGGAGGATGCAGTGAGTATTAAAGAGTGCTATAACACTTTGGCTTAATTTACAGCACATTGCAAGTACTTAATAAAAGATAAATATTAGCACTAATATTATTATTGCTTTATCTGCTTCCCGCTTTCACACTTTTGCTTATGTCTTTACATCTGTGTAGTAAAAGTACTGTTTTTCTCCCTAACTTCATTCACCTGTGGAAATCCTACCACAGTCTTAAGACCCATCTCCAATATAGTCTCCTCCATAAAGACTTCTCCTTACATGCTTCTGAAAGAAAATGACCCCTTCTGCGAGCCCTTAATTACTTATTTTATCTATGATTCCCACAGCATCTGCATTATATTACTGTTATTCATGAATACATTTTATTTCTCCTACTAGCTTCAGGTTTCCAGTGGACGAGACTAGCTATGTAAAAGAAATAAGTTAAAACAATCCTTGTAGGTTTCACAATTTGGTAATTTCTCAGGTTTGAAAAAAGTTGGAAACATTTGGCTAATACGGCAATATTATGTAACGAAGGGCATATGAAAAAAATTTGAGCATAGAAGCAAACTTTGATAATGAATGGAATCCAGTGTTTCTAGCAAAATCAAATACTTGCAAGGTCCACATATGCCTATAAAGGTCTTTGTATATCTTCTCTGTACCCTCCTCATGTAAGTGACTCCCAAGTGATACCCAAGTTAAAGGAGAGAAAAAAATAGAATAACTAGTCAACAGAGGCAAGGGCTTCATGAAAAGTTGAACCAGGGAGATCGCTGGAAGGTGCCTGCCTTCTCTGTAGCATTTTTCACTCTCTTTATGATTATAGTGGGCTTTGTGAATTTTTAAACATTCTCTCTAATGGCAGTACCATAAATACCTTTTATCTACAGTAAACATCAATGGACTTCTGGGTATATATGGCCCTGACAGCTAGAACACTCTTTACTTATCATCTTTACTTGACTACTGTCATCTATAGAAGGAGCATCAAGGTATTAGTTTGATTATTTCCTCCTTCTCTACAAGTGTATGTATGACTACTGTTAAATTCATAATAAAGAGTTTGTATGGCCACTAAAAATTACCATAAAGAGTTACTTCTTTCCATTTAAGAAAGCAATCATGTATATATATTCTGGTATTATGCAATCTCCACAATATATTCCTAAGTGAAAAACAAGCAACAGGGCAAACAGCCTATAGTGTATGCTCCCATATGTATGAAACAGGGGTATATGGATATATTATGTGTATAGATATAAACATAAATATATAAATAGGTAGATAGATAACTACCTATATTCTTGGCCATGTATAGATTGTCTTTTGAAAGATTCAGGAGAAATTGTTGAGTAGTGATTGCCCCTGAGTGCAATTTAAAGGTCTGGAAATGAAACTTATTTTCACCATCACCATATGCTTTTTATTCTGATAAGTTTTCGATAATGTATATGCATTATTTTTCCATTAACAAAAACTTGGTTAAAAATAAAATTATGTATTACATTACTTTAGTTGGGACTGTGAACAGATCCAAAACAAATGGATACCAGCAGTGAACATGAGGAGGTTATACATGAAAGTCCGTAAAGAACACTAAGAGATCCTCAGTATACACCAGTCTCCAGAGACTTCGATCAACCTCAGAGTCTGGTTTCCAAAGAAATTAAACAATTGTCTTCAATATTCTTTCCCAATTCTAAGTTTTTACTTAGCCTAATTTTTTTTTTCCACCAAGAATATTCCTTCCTCACATTTCCATATGCCCTAATTCTACAAATGTTATTAAGGCCAGTGTAGTAGATTGTTTACAAAAATGATCACAAATGATGTTTCCCATATACACATGGTAGTTCCCTTCCTTTTGAATAAGGCTTACTCTTGTGATTTGTTTTGACCAATAGAATGTGGCAGAAGTGAAACCTTGCCAGGTCTGGGACTAGGCCTTCTTAGACCTGGCAGCTACCACTTTCATCTCCTTCGAATCTAGCAAACATATAAAAGTCTGATTGCCCTGCTAGAGATAAAGGCTAGGAAGTGAGCAGAGACTCTGGAGGGAGACAGACTACAAAGGACAAGAGAGAAAGGCAAGCCAACTCTGACTACCTCAGCTGAGGTACCAGTCATGTGCATGAAGACCTCTTGGAACCCACACCAGCATCACTTGAAGTAGAAACAAGCCACTCCTGTTAGCCCTGACCAAATTGCAGATAAATGTCTGTTGTTGTTAACTCTCCAAGGTTTAGAAATGATACTCTCAAATGGAAAAAAAAATGGAAATGATCCAAACTACTCCTCTACAAAATCCTGTAGCATCACTTTCTACACTGTTTAGAACAAAATATCTCTTACACTAAACTCTTATGTAACATCCTTAAGAGGGATTTACTGTGTCTTATTTATCTTTGCATTTCCAAGCCAGGACAATATTTTCTTGTATAGGACTCAACAAACACATTTATGCATGAGTGAGTGTATGTGTGTTCATCTATGCTAATCACGCACATGAACTCTATACAGTTAGATAGGGACAATTCCCTCCTCACCAAAAGCAATCAATGTCTTTTTTAGCACCTTGGAGTACTGCTGCATCAACCAGCTCAGTCTAAGGTGGTGCTGAGGTATTCCTAACAGTATCGATATTCACTGCATAACAGCTTGAGTTATTGAGATAAAATCAACCATTAGAATGCATTTGTTTTTAGTTTACCTTCCTGCAGATACATTTTAAAGTAAAATCACTGTCCTGAGGTCAATTTTCCACTTTTTTACACATGCCTTAGCATTTTCCTATGGATTTTCAAGTATTTCACAGTGAAACAGATGCTTTTTTCTCCCAACATATGCATTCACAACAATGATGGTAGCCGCTCATATTGGCTCCCAGGAGAGGTTTAGTATATACTTCACAGCATGGCACTGGTATTGTGGCATGAAGGGAATAAAATGGAGACTACACAGTGGTATAGAGGCAAGCAATATGGAGCAAATATGGAGCAAACATGGGCAAGAAGGAAAAATACAGCACAAAGTTCCAGGGATGACAACCCAACTCCACTCTGACTATGGGCACCTATAAGTAACGAGGAGTAGGAGAAAAAGATTAGGAGCATAGCAAGGCGTATGTGGTCAGAAGAGATGTTCAGTGCCAGGTAGAGTGTGTCATTAACTGGGTATGTCAGTTATAAGTAAGTGGAAAGATATGGATGGCAGAAGCCCTGGCAAAGAGCTGGTAGAATCCTCCTAAGTTCAGGCAGGTTAAAACTGGCCACCTGGATCACAGACCAGGATCTTCCACAGATAACGAGGCCTCAGCGTAAGGGCATTCTTGACGGGTTGCTGTATTCTTTGGGAAGTGAGTAGGAGGTCAAACTTTCAGCAAGAGAGCTTTTTTTTTAAACCTCCAGAATAGTAAGTTTTTGTATTAAACTCTAGATCCCTTAACCCTTCTGGCATGAAAGAAGAGAATACTATTTTTGACTATCATAATTGGTGATGACAATAGTTACCACTTATGGTTGATTACTATATCAACCCAACAGGTAGATAATACCTCCTTTTCTGGGTGAGAAAACTGAGGTCATGAGAAAGGCACTTAGTTGTCCAGGATTTAAACATAGGTCTATTGACATTAAGCTCAGGCTCATTCCAGAGCACTTCCATCCTCCTGAGAACTTCAGCTACTCTCCAAGACCAGGCTCCAAGATATTGGAGTGAGGAAGCTTGAAGAAGAGGAGGACTATTACTAACAGGGTTTTGTTAAGCTTGAGGTAGGGAGTGACATCTATATTAATATCAAATACTTGTCCCATAAGAGACTGACATACTATGCCTAAAATGATGGGTTCTGAATATAAGAGAGAAGAGATAAAATTGTAACACTGTGAACTTGAAAAATAGTTTTATGAAGAGAAACATGGCTGCTATAAAATATATATATGCTTATATACATATAAAGAAAGCACTTTTTATTATTTTTCAAAAAATTTTTTTAACATTTATTCATTTTTGAAAGACAGAGAGAGACAGTGCGAATGGGGAAGGGGCAGAGAGAGAGGGAAACACAGAATTCGAAGCAGGCTCTAGGCTCTGAGCTGTCAGCACAGAGCCCGATGCAGGGCTCCAAGTCATGAACCGCAAGATCATGACCTGAGCTGAAGTCAGGTTCTCAACCAACTGAGCCACCCAGGCACCCCAAGAAACCACTTTTTATATCTGTTTAGAACTAATTCCGGGTACATAACTAGAAATGTAAGATCTAATTCTCTGTATAGATTGAATGTTTGCGTACCCCCCAGATTCCTATTTTGAAGCCCTCTCAATGTGGCTGTATTTGAAAATAGAGACTCTTGGGGCGCCTGGGTGGCTCAGTCGGTTAAGCGTCCGACTTCGGCTCAGGTCACGATCTCATGGTCCGTGAGTTCGAGCCCCGCGTCGGGCTCTGGGCTGATGGCTCAGAGCCTGGAGCCTGCTTCTGATTCTGTGTCTCCCTCTCTCCCTGCCCCTCCCCCGTTCATGCTCTGTCTCTCTCTGTCTCAAAAATAAATAAAAACGTTAAAAAAAATTAAAAAAAAAAGAAAAAAGAAAATAGAGACTCTAAGGAAGAAATTAAACCTAAATAAGCTCATAAGGTCAGGGCCCTGATTTGATAGGATTAATGAACTTACAGGCAAGACATCAGAGAGTTCACTCTTCCTTTGTGTGAAAAGGTTACAAGAGCACAAGGCAAGACAGCACCCACATACAAGCCACGGGAAGAGATCTCAGAATGAAACTTATCTTCTTAGCACTTTGATTTTGAACTGACCAGCCTCCAAAATTATGAGAAATAAATTTCTGCTGCTTAAGCTACCCAGTCTATGGTATTTTGTTAGAGCAACCAGTGCTGACTCAAGCATTCTTATGTCCCAGAATAATGAAGAAATAAAAGAACTTGCTCAATTAACACAAGGGTTCCTTGTATACATAGAACTGCTCATATTTAAGTTTCTGTCTTCCTTCTGGTTTGCAGTAATGTGGACAAATATGGATGTTTCTTCTCTAATTGACACAGTAGGCATCCTAGGTCTTCAAAAAATACTCATCTTCATTTCTTTTTGAAATATTATTCTTTTAGGAGTCAGCTGAATATTAACTTCCTTATTTCAGAGCTTAAATTTGGAATAAGATAACCAGGATTCTGATCATGGCTCTGTCACTATTATCACTGAGCAAACTCCTTAATTGAGCCAAGATTTGATTTCCCTGTGTTTAAAAAGGGACTGATGATACTGACCCCATATATTTGCACTGCTACCACTCCTTCTACTGTGACTATTCCTATTACAGACACAATTGCTCCAAAAAGAAAGCCATGTAAGTAGGTTTACCTTTCTTTTACAGATGAAAAATTTTAGAGGCTAGCATCTTAAGTAATGCAACTGGTAAGTTCTGAAAAACTAGGATAAAAATCCAGGTTTGGAAGGTTTTCAAAAAGGTTACTCTTAACCAGCAGCCAATACTGCCTATGATAATGGAATGAGCTCATATCTGTAAAGTGCTTGGTACAAAGCTGGGAAAGACTGGGACCTCCACAAAGCATTCTTGGAGCTATTTTCCTCCACAGTGAGGCCTTTTCTGCCCTCCCCAGTCATTCACTCCTCTCTGCTTTCAAAGTGAATGTTAGTCCACATGTACATATCTTTAGCTTTCTGTACAGATATGCATTGAAGCACCTTTCTTAAAATTAAGTGTATACCTGCGTCTCCATCAGATCATGGGCTGCTGGAGAATAAGAGCCTTTATGCAAGCCTGTTTCACAGCCCCATCTTCACTGCCTCACTCCTCTACCCAGAGTTGTCTTGCTCTTTCAAGACCCGACTTTACTTTAAACATACCTGTACCATAGCACCTATCACATCACAACTACTCACACTGATGCCAGTCTTTACACAAAGGCAAGAAATTCATCAAATTCTTTTTTTTTTTTTTTTTGACAATTATTTATTTTGAGAGAGAGACAGTGTGCCCAAGCCAGGGAGGGGCAGAGATAGAGGTAGAGAATCCCAATACAGGGCTAGATCTCTCGACCATGAGATCATGACCTGAGGTGAAATCAAGAGTCAGTTGCTTAACCGACTGAGCCATCCAGGAGCCCCATCATATTCCTCTTTACACTTTAAGTACCTTCCAAGTTTTAGGAACATAATAAATATCAATGAATGAACGAGTTGATAAGTGAATGAAGGCATTTTATTTAGATTTCCTGATATTGTCTTTTCTCTTGCATTCATTCAATAGCGACAACTGATAAAAGCTCTAATCTAAAATCCCTAATCCATGTATTAAAATATAAACTGGAAATCGATCAATTGGTATAAAACATTGTTTATATAACTGTACCAAGTTTTATTTTAGATCATTATATGTGAAATAGCAAACTCCAGAGGATACAACAAAAATACTCTTGTTTCCCTTTGGTCCATGAGTAAATGAAGGCTTAGAGAGATTATGCAATTTGCCAAAAGTCCTAGGGTTGGCAAATGATGCAATTTGTCCTCAAGTCCAATTCTCCGATATGAAATCTGCATTTCTGCATAAACCAGAGCTATCTTTCTTGATATATTACTAAGAAAAGATCTGAAAATGGCCACCAAAATAAACCTGATTTAAGCTGAAAAGCTAAATAACTGGGGGGAGGGGGGGGTGCGGAAAGGGAAAAGAAAGACAGGTTGTGGGTTTGTTTTTTTTTTTTTCATTTAAGTTATCCAGGTAAGATAGGTAAGATACTCGGGTTTATAATTGTGTAAATGGCAGTTTTGCAAATAAAGCAGCTTTTTTCTTCTGTCCATCCATGGTTCTGGGGAGTGGATGCCTTGTACTTTTACTGCCTAATGCTGAAGAAGAGAGATACACAGGCTCCCTGGACACACAGGCTGTGCTTAGGCATTACTTACTGTGCTCAGGGGCAAGTCAGCAGCTACACATGACTATTTATTCTCCAACCTACATGGTGGTTAATTAATAATGGAAAAAATTCTTGAAAACTGGGCTCAAGTTGTTTAAAAAAAACACCTCTGGATCTAATTTTGCATTCATGGTACTTCTAAAATAGTGTTATAGTTAACACATACTGAGAATAAATCATTCTTCAATGGCATAATTTTTATTAAGTGGTAAACTTCATCATCTAAAGCTATTCTAGAGCAAAATCATCCTGAAATTTGGTACCTAAACGGAAATTATTTCTTAATTCCTGAAAATTAGCTTATACAGCTGTTCTGACAATGCCATTTGAATATTTGAAAATATATTATGGAGAACAATAACTCATCACCCCCATAAATTGTTTCCAAACAAATTAACCCAAAATCCATTAATGCACCAGCTGTTGCAATTAACCAATACATCTAACTTGCTGATTTGGCATTTTGGAATAGAGGAGACATATAGGGAAGCTGAGAATACTTGTGGAGAATACTACAGAGATGAGCTCAATTTCACATTCAGGATAGGAGGCGGGGGAAGCACCTTGCACCACTATATAAGCAAACCATGCACATTTCCATGATGGCCAACAGTGTTTGCATTTACAATTCAGAATGGTTGAGACCTGAAGACAAACATGGGGTCTGTGCTTGCCACATCACAGTGGGTTGGCCATGTTAATCAGTGAGGGTGACTGTAACATTTGGTGATGTTTCATTCCATGATGTTTCAAACCATAAACCTGCTGCACAGAAGCAGCATGTTTCTGCCTATGCTATAGTTCTTCTTTTGGATCTCTCTCTAATGGGCTGCTTCCATGGAGCCTGTATCTCCATGTAAAACAGTCTGTTTAGCATTTCTAGGCTGCTAAGACCTGCTAAGCATGTACTGGATTTGGTTGTTATTGTTGTTGGGTATTGTATTTTTCCCCTTTGAACTCATGCTCTGCTAAGAATTGCAGCTAAACCTACATGTGTAGAGATTAAAGGCAGATCTTCTGTGGCTTTTGAACATCAAATGGCCAGAGTTGTATACGACTCAGGTAAACTGCATGGATCTTTTTTTCCCCTTCATGCTAGAAAACCTCTACATTATCTTTCTTGTTGTGATTTCCCTCTTGCACCCTCCTGGTGATGCCAGATACCCATCACTAGTGATAAACACTATTGCCAGAGAGTATGTGTTCTAACCCATAGCAAAAGAGTAGGTGGGGAGTAAAGATGGGAGGAAAGAGGTAGAAGGAGGACTGACATGATAGGGAGAGAGGGAAAATCTGAATTGACCAACTAAAGCTTTTGAGAAAAAGGCACATGCATATCCTGACAGATAAGGATTATTTGCAGAAACAGTTCTGTTCTGAATCCCAAAATATGATTAAAAGAATGATCTGAATTTGATACAGTTTCTCCATATTAAAGAAAATTTCCCGGGGCGCCTGGGTGGCTCAGTCGGTTAAGCGTCCGACTTCGGCTCAGGTCACGATCTCATGGTCCGTGAGTTCGAGCCCCGCGTCAGGCTCTGGGCTGATGGCTCAGAGCCTGGAGCTTGTTTCCGATTCTGTGTCTCCCTCTCTCTCTGCCCCTCCCCCGTTCATGCTCTGTCTCTCTCTGTCTCAAAAATAAATAAACGTTAAAAAATTTTTTTTTTTTTAAAAAGAAAATTTCCTGTGGAAAGTGAGCTTTTGTTAAAAAACTTTTGGTGAAAAGAAGAAACCAATGTGAAGCAGCTGCTTCAGTAGAATATGATTTATCACTTCACTTTAAGGAGAGGAAGCCCAAGTAACAAACCAACGTAAAGAAGCCTCATTCTGATACAACCTTTGGAACCTTGAAGGTGAACCACAGAATCAGTGAAGGTGCTTCCCATTGAAGTCCCTGATGTTATTAAACTTGAACCTGTGTCTCTTCTTAGGAACCTTCAGATTCAGTTTCACAGACAAAATGATGTGAAGGATATGTTGTTCTGTGTACAATGAATGCTCAATTAATGTTACCGACTTATCAGTTGAGCCAAAAAAAAAATTATTTCCTGTGAGTCCAACAGAAGTCTAAAAATGTGAAGGTAAAATATATTTTCCTACTGTAGAAATTCCCAGAATTTAAAGTCTTTCTAATTAGCACCCAATTGGCAGGACACCAATTTGAAGTCACTGAATTAAACCACTTAATGTTTTTGTAGTATTTCTGAGATCTTTGTGTGCTCTAGATTTTCTCTAGTTCTGGTTTTAGTATTTCTAGTTTTCATATCATTCAAGGAGCTCAGAAAATTCTTACTTCATCTATTTATCCACCCACTGCTCTCCTTACTTACTTTGTGTCCATTTCCACACTGGAAGGAGGGAGATCAGGTGCTGTTCATCAGGCTCAGCCTCCTCTGCACCCATCTACTCTATGTCACCACTTTTGCATTTGCTCTGTTGCCACCGGAATGCACAGAAGTCTCAGAATGGATTTTTTCCTTTATCCAAGCTTAGAGGTTTAATATGCATAGCCAGTTTAAAATCTCAAGGCTGCAAGTAGACACTAACATGATTGCAGAATACACTTGTTGCATCAGTTGCCCTTATAAGAGAAGTTTCTTGGAGACAAAAACAAAAACAAAAAACCTTGAAGAGATAGATGAAGTCAATCAAAAGTGGTCTTTAATTAGCATCTCCCCATGCAGATGTACTTAGCTAAAGCTGATTCCAACCCTCTATTAAAGAACCATGGTCTACATGATCAGGTTTTACAGATTATTTTTGAGAACTCTGAGAAATGGTACACCTTAATCTCCAAAGCCCACAGCTGCCAAGTTCTTGTGTATTCTTCATGACCTCATTTCAAGTTTCCCAAATGCAATTAAGGTTATTGGAGTAGACAAGAACCATTGTGTTCTGTCAAATGGTGGTTTCCTACTTGATTAAGGAAAGCAAGCCATTTGTCCTGAGACCCTTTCCCTCCTTTGCCAACTGTCATGAGCATTTGTCCCAGGCACTACCTCTGTGGCAATCAGTACCCATGGCTGTATTTAACATACTGGAAAAGTCACAAGAATACCAATGCCCAGAAACATACCTGCCACAGATTCTGAAACTCTTCAAGAAATCCTACAGAAGTATTTTTCCTACTGGAATTCTATTTTTATGTTAATTAAACATACATTCTAATTAACTGAGGCCTAGATACAACAGGTTTCCTGAAACTGCAGTCCTACCACTGCAAACACTCTTACATGGGTATGCTGGTGAATCACAAATTCTAGCTATTATGGGAAGAGCACTCTATTAAAGTCAGGCTATTTTCTCCATTCATCTTTTTAAAAAATTGTACAATATATTAGTCTCTACAAGGATTCATTTTTAAGCCTAACAGAAGTTGTTAAGATATCACTTACAGTACCATTTAAGTGCTTACTGCTGAATCTGTAGCCTTTGAACACATACTGAATTATGGCTGTGTCAAAGATGCACATCCCAGCCAAAGGGCAGCTGCGGGAGGGAGCCTGGGGAAAAGCAGCAGAGTACCCCATCTATATTCATTTGTTTGTCTCTACTTAAGTTGATTTTAATGTCAGAGTTTGCTTACACTTTTTAAACTATGTAACATATTTCAAAGAGACAGGTTCAATTTTCAAGTAAAACAGCAGATAATGGCATCAGGGATGCCTGCAACCACAAAGGAAATATACATAAATAGGACAAAACGCAAGTTAAACATTTGCATAAACAGCCAGGTGGAAATGAGATTTCAGGTGGTCCCCTTAGTACCTGGGACTCACTCAGTCCTGTATGTTTTAGGATACTTTCTTGTCATTAAAATCACATAGCATTACTATTATCTCTATTACACATGCTCATCAGTTAAGAAAAAACTGAAATATTAAGTAATTTGCTGGAGACTACTTAGCAAGACAAGACAAAGATATGAAGGCCCTGTCCAGAGGAGAACTAAAATATTTTGCTACTTCAGAAACATGGAATACATTAATTACCTAAGATTTTGAAATAGAGGTTCAGATTCAGAGAGGCTAAACAAAGTTTGGTTTTGAACTAAAGCTGCATGAGACAAAAGCATGGCCTGCCTTATTTACTACTATGTCATTAGGACCCAGTATAATGTAAGGTTTTTGAATGAAATTAAAAAAATTAATGAAATAATCAATCAATCAGTCAATCAATCAATAACAAATGGAGATTTCTGGCCCAAAGAAACTTGATGAGCACATTCAGTTAGAGTTTTAAGTGGGTATCTGGGAAACTAGGAGAACATGTTCTCTAGTTTAGGTTTTCTCTACCCAGTACATTTTTGGGTTTTTTTTTTTTTTTTGGTATCTGTCTTGAAAGAGAAGGAGAGGAGAATACTTCTGAAAGGGCAATATATATGGGAGAAAGGATAAGTTTCATATAAATTAAACTCATGAGACTTTACAACCAGACTTGGCTGTGTAACTTCTGAAAAGGGCTCACCTTTCTGAGTTTCAGGCTCTGAAAGACAGAGAAACCATGACATGCCAAAGAGAATCAGCAGAGTGAAGAATAAGATGAGAGAAAGTGGGCTTGGTACAACCAAGCTCCTTCGGGCCATTACTGTGGCTGGAGTTTGGGTCTTTTTACAAACTAAGAGAATGGTGAGTTCATGCCAAAGATGACTGAATTGCCCTTCCTATCAGCTCTCCTGGTTGTAGGCAAACAAGAGAGAGGCTGTAGTACCTAGCACTGTGTGGTGATGGGCTAGGGGTAGAATTAAGAATGGGGTAAAGATGAAACTGGATGATCACAAGAAGGAGAAAACTGTGGCACTGAGGAGAAAGAAGGGGAAGAAGGGTTATGTAAAGATATTTAGATTGGGTTCTTCATATGTGTGGGCCTCAGAATCCTCTGAGAATCTGATGAAAACAATAAATATTTGAACCAGAAAAATATACCTACAAAAATATCCTGCATATTATATTATTTCAGTTCCAAGCACCTTCTTAAAGCTATCCTTTTAGGACTCCTGCATCGGATGTCTAAATAGACCTTTCCATCTTTAACAGCTATGATCCTATAAAATATATTTTTAACCTGATGGCATTTCTGGGATATCTTGAAGTCACATCACAAGGTATTATTACTCTTAAAATGCCAGCACAAAATTATTTTTCTGTCTTATGTGTGCTTTTCAAAGCAAAGTCTGGAGATTTCCTAAGCATACTTTAAGCTTTAGAAGTAAGGAGCCAAGTATGTCAAAATTCCTAAATCATCCTGGAGCGGCGACTGAGAATGGAGATTATTTTCAGATGAGTTTGAATCCTAGTGTTCCCACTATGTGACCTTGGAGAACTTCTCTTGTGCCTCATTCTCCTCATTTGTAAAATAAAAATAATAATAGAACCCATTTCAAGGACTAAATGAGTTGTGATTACTCAATGTGTTCATACATGTCAAAAACTGAGAATAATATCTGATATATTTTGAATTCTCAGTACATGTTAGATTGAGAGCAGCAGTGTCATTGTTCTGCTGTGTTTGGAATAACTGCCTGACGCCCATCCAGGGGAAGATGCTATCTGAGGAGCCCTACTTCACCTCTCAGCCAACATCTTCTGATAGCTCAGCATGGTATACCCACAGAGCTGCTCCAAAGTGCTCTTGATTGTCTAGCCATAAATTCCTAGAATGCTTGTCTAAAAATTGGGGCTTCGGTGCCCACCTACTACCCTCAGTCTTTAAGCTACTATGGATCCTGACTTGGAGCAAGTTGTGATTGCAATAATCATGTCCTTGTCCATACCATCCTATGGTATCACCCATGAGTCTAATTAGTGTCAGTTTAGCCACCCTATGTATCACTTTAAAAACACAAGGTAAATGAGCTTGGTGCATTTTTAAGTGTATGCAGTAATTACTGTTCTGCTACCTACTTTACATTAGAGCAGTTTTAGTTACTTACTGGGATTTAAGGACAGCCCAGAATTCATTTCACAGTTGGAAGGATAACATAATGTCAAACACTCAGAAGGTGTAAGACACTGTGAATATTGTCTTCACTCTAATAGCCCCAACCCCTGGAACTGAAGCACATGACCAAAGCATTAAGTCATTTTCTGAAATCCTGCTGCTACTAGCTGACTCCACAAACATGCACTTAGCCATATTCTCCCTGGGCTTGCAATTCTGTGGTTGTAAATAGATACCAATCGAAGCTATATTAACTCTTTCAGCTATACCTCCAGCTCTGGCCACTGAACAGAAGGTATAAAAGCAGCAATTTACTAAATGGATTTGAATTATTCTCAACGCTACTCTTGGAAAATGATGGTAAGCCTTAAAGGACTTCAAAGGTTGTAAAATAAAAAAGAAGGAGTATGAAAAAATTACATCATGTAGGATTTCTGTTAACAATAAGAGCAGATACTGATTTTATGCAAGCTGTGCAGCAAGACATGTATGTTTCTTACTGTAAAAATAACCACATGAAAGACTTAATGGGTGCAATAGTTACATGGCTCTAGTTAGATAATTAATTTCCTCAATGACGTTTTTCTCCAAACCAAAACTGTCAATTCCCGTTCTATTACTTTTAAATATGAATAAAGTATTAACCATGACATTAGATTCCAAGTGACATAGATGACTCATAGGCAATTGTGGAAATTATCAGAATATAGTCAAACACTCAACAAGTATATATAAGCTACATAACAAATTAGTAAGACAAGAACAGTCAAACATTCTTATGGGAAATCAAAAATTGTTCTCATGATTGTTGTTACCTCTTCTTGAAATTTACCACTTGAAACCCTGGAAATAATTACATCCCAGGCTCCTAATTCCCGGCTCCATAATTTGGCCAATTTTGTGGTGTTTGAAAGACCTTCATTTAGCATCTTTGAAATTTCATTAGAATGCTTTTACAGTCTCTCCCAGGTCATTAATAAAGGCCTTCTAAGGGGCCAGTCATCTGTCTCACAATAACTACTTCCTCCAGACTCCATAGAGGGTTATTTATTAGCAATCTCTGTGGTCTTTCAATTCTTTTTTATAGGAGTTTTTAATCCCTAGTAATGTCTGAACAAAATGAAACTCAGAAAAACTTCAAATAGAGAAGTTTTATCTTGATTTAAAATAGACTTAAATTTTGTGGTTTTGCTAAATTTTGCCAAATTTTGTGGTTTCATTGATCCTTCCCAACTTTCCTCAAGGTATCACTATAAAACAAGAATGAGTATTCTACTATTATCAAACTAAAAAACATCTAATGACAACAGAAGAGAATTTTAGATGACAGTTAATCTAACAGGTTTTGTATTTAATTGGTATCCCAAGGTCAAGTCATTCAAACTGCTCACTAATACAGTGGTTTCCTTTCAGACTTTATTTTTACTAAAAGATTATCATATTCTAACTATCTCTATAGTAGGCATATGTTTTAAGATGAAACAATACATGAGTTAAAAAGAAATATTACTTGCAGAAAAAGGAATTGCTGAAATATTTACCTTTTCCAGTGCTTGACACATAGCAGTAACTTAATGGGGTATCTTAAAGTAGGTCTTTTTTAATATGGATACGTCTAAGCAATAACATAAGAAATACCACCCTGTAGTTAGATATACCATTAACTAATTTTAGGACATTATCAAGAGTTAGACAACTATACACTTGAGGTAATAGTCTACCCAAGAGCATTCTCACTTCAGACACTGCTCATAAGTCTGGGGGTCCCCAAGCCTACCCTTACTTCAGATCAATTAGCCACAAATTGAGGGTTCTCATGATCTCCTTCAGGCTTGATATTTCACTAGAACAACTTACAAAACTCTAGGATGCACTATATTTATGATTACTGCTTTATTATACTGAAAGAACATAAATTACAATCAGTGAAAAGAGATGCAAGGCAGAATCTGGGAGGGGTCCAAACATAAAGCATCTGATCAGCATCTCCTATGGAGTCCTGGATAATGTTAACTCCTCTGGCTATAGTGTGTGATAGCACAGGGTATCGCCAACCAGAGAAAAATAACCTGAGCCTTTGGAGTCCAGAGTTTTTACTGTGGATTGATCACATATTGCCAATGTAGCTGTCCTTTTATAAATAGCCCCTCACTGACACTTAGGCTAATAATGTCTTTACTCACCAGTTCCTTAGGAAGTTGGAACTATATGGAATGTTCCCCATCATACATCACACTGTTAGACTGTCCATGGCAAAAGCCCACAAACAAACAAAGACCCTTATCAGACAGGTCATTCCAAAAGCCTGTAGATCAACTCCAAGCAGCCTACTTAGGTGATGTTAACCCTTCGCTGTATACACATCATTGTTTCCTAATGGGATGTTGGATATTGGATAGAAAAAGGATATTAGAATGAAAACTTGCAAACAAATCTTCCATAATATTTAGGAAGAATTACATGCATCAGGTATCATATGCAGTTTTAGCCAAAGTCAAAAAGTATAAAGGATGAAATGTAGCAAAAGTGATTAAAATTTGTTTAAAGAATCAAGCATACTATTAAAATAAAAGGAACTAAAGGAAACTGATCCTGAAAAATAAAATAAAATTAAGAATGAGTCAAAAACATTCCCTTAAACCAAACCTAATTTTATCTTGCAGTTATTCAGATTTATGTAGGGCACACACTTTATTTCTAATACTTACCAATATGAGATGTAGTTTC
This sequence comes from Panthera leo, assembly GCF_018350215.1. Lineage (NCBI taxonomy): Eukaryota > Metazoa > Chordata > Mammalia > Carnivora > Felidae > Panthera > Panthera leo. Next base: position 55,214,022 of record NC_056683.1, on the reverse strand, counting down.
AGGGTACTGAGTAGGGAAAAGTAAATTGGCCCATGTGAGAATAAAGTTTATGCCTTTAGCTGAGCTTTTCAACCAACTGATTTTTAAAGAGCCACAAATGTGTGGACAGCAAAAGAAAATTCATTTAAAAATAAATATATTCCTTGAGTGAAAAAATAACAATATTTAGATAGCTCCAAAAGATGTAATGCAACCTCAATTCAGAGAGAACTTTTAAAATAGGATAAATAAAGCAACGGTTTTGGGGAAGCAATGAGTAAGAAGTAAATAAACTTCAGGCCTAAATTTGAACCACATAACTCTCTGGACACCTGGAAAATATATAATTCTATAAATTTCTAAATAAAACAAAAGCAAGAATCTCAAATCAGACATAAAGTAAGTCATTGTTAAATAAACTATCTGAAAAAATAAATAAACTATCTGAAATAGAGTAAAACCTTTGCTAGAAATTTCATAATAAAGAATGTAGCAAGCATTTAATTTTTGATATTACTTCTTTTTATAATATATAATTTATTGTCAAATTGGTTTCCATACAACACCCAGTGCTCATCCCAACAAGTGCCCTTCTCAATGCCCATCACCCACATTCCCCTCTCCCCTACCCCCCGTCAACCCTCAGTTTGTTCTCAGTATTTAAGAGTCTCTTATGGCTTGCCTTCTTCCCTCTCTGTAACGTTTTTTCTCCCTCCCCCTCCCCCATGGTCTTCTGTTAAGTTTCTCAGGATCCACATAAGAGTGAAAACATATGATATCTTTCTCTGCCTGACCTATTTCACTTAGCATAATACTCTCCAGTTCCATCCACGTTGCTACAAATGGCCAGATTTCATTCTTTCTCATTGCCAAGTAGTATTCCATTGTGTATATAAACCACATCTTCTTCATCCATTCGTCAGCTGATGGACATTTAGGCTCTTTCCATAATTTGGCTATTGTTGAAAGTGCTGCTATAAACATTGGGGTACAAGTGCCCCTATGCATCAGCACTCCGATGTTACTTCTTAATAAAACTTTAAGAAAAAGACATCCAGGGGGTGCCTGGGTGGCTCAATCAGCTAAGCATATGACTCTTGATTTTGGCTCAGGTCATAAACTTGTGGTTAGTGAGTTCAAGACCCATGTCTGGCTCTGCACTGACAATGCAGAGCCTTCTTGGGATTCTCTTTCTCCCTCTTTCTCTGCTCCTCCCCCCACTTGTGCGCTCTCTCTCTCTCTCTCTCTCTCTCAAAACAAATAAATAAACTTAAAAAAATTTTTTTTAAAAGAAAAAGACATCTGGGATATTCTTGGATAAAAAAATAATAACAATAAACAAAATAAACGTTGAATTGTTATCTTAAAATTATTGAGGAGACTAGCCAACTCTCATGTATCTTTTACTTTTTAGTATAAGCAATCAAATAATTTATGCATTTTTTTCAACATTTTCTCAAACTTATCCAAGAAAGTTTCAATAGTTGGAAAAATATTTCTTCATAGCCTAGGAAAAGTCAACCTAAAATATCAGCAACTAAATTTAACAAATGTATTTCTTGGCTTAAAGATGTTTTCAGATGATAAATGTTCCCTCTGGTCTTATCATACACAGAAACCACGTATCATTTCTGAGCTTATCTCTATATGACATGAACTATAAAGAAAGTTCCAGAGCTTAAAAGAGAATCTGATTCTACTTAAGCCAAACCTTCTATGACTCTCCATCTCATCTTCCCAAAGACACTGAAATGAGTTTTAAAAGCCCAATAATGATTTAATGAATGGGAAGATATACAATGTTCCTGGAAAGACTTAGTATTATTATGAAACTCTAAATTCTCCATAAGTTAATCTATAAATTAAATGCATGTCCATTTAAAATTCCATTAGAATTTTTTTTATAAAATTAGTGAATTAATTCTCCACTTTTTTTTTTCTACAGGAATGAGGGGATTTTTAAAAAATTGCAATTATAACAAAAGAGAAAAAGCCTTATTGATAGCTCAGCAAATAGTATCATAAAGTTATAGTAATATATTCTAGTTTCTACTTTATAAAATTCTATGAATTTTGTGGGTTTACATAATGTTTATTTATTTGTTTTGACAGAGAGAGAGAAAGAGAGAGAGAGAGGGAGCACATGTGCACGTGAGTGTGGGAGAGGCAGAAAGAGAGAGGGAGAGAGAGAATCCGAAGCAGGCTCCATGCTATGAGTACAGGGCCTGATGTAGGGCTTGATCCTAGGGACTGTGAGATCATGACCTGAGTCGAAACCAAGAGTTGGACATTCAATCTACTGAGCCACCCAGGCACTCTTTGGGTGGTGTTTTATATACTGAATACAAATTCACCTTAGAATAAAAATCTCAATAAAGACAATTCTTAGAAAAAAACTATGTTCAATATTTGAAATTTTGCCTTACAAATTAATATTTAGGAAAGAATGAGCTCTAGAAAACTAGTTGTAAGGATGGTGATTTTTCTTAAAAAAAATTATTACTTATCTTCTGGAATGTATAAAACTTCTGTATGAAGAAGCCATTTTTTATGTACAAAATATGTTCCTTCATTTTATATGTTGAGATATATAAATATATAAAATTATCTTTCAAGACTCACCTTAAGCTTTCCTCCTTTACCAAAATTCTGATATTCCCCTTATTCTGTGCAGAATCAGATAGTCTCTCATTTTTCACCCCAGTAAATTTCACATATAATTATGATAAGTGTTGGTATTATTGATGGTGCATGGAATTGTATATGATAATTGATTGTGAGAATGTAAATGTATCTGTGCTTTTGGAAACCAATTAGCAGCATCTATTAGAATTTTAAATTTTGATGCAATAATATCATTTTGATCTGTAAATCTCCACAAACTTCATATATACTTTCTATATTCAAGCATGTTAAACATTGTTCTAATGGCAAAAAATGAAAAGAAGTCATATTTCCCATAGAATAAGGGTTGCATAAATTTTCATATATATTTTATATATTCCCACCATGGAATATAATGCAATGATTAGAATAAGAGTTGCTATAGTTGCCTAGAGGGATTTCCATGAGGATATGATGAACAAGAAAAGTGAGAAGCAGGTAAATAAATATAATCTTAATTTTGTAAAGCAACAAAAAATATGTCAGTACCAAGAGTACATTTTAGTATAAAGAAAATTACTGAACACTATACATACCTGAGAAAGAAGAAGAATGATGTGGGGAAAAGGAAAGTCAGATAAACAAATAAGAATAAAGAGTGAACTTAAGACAATTCTTAATCTACTGATGTAGTAGACTACATTGATAAATTTTTCACAACTGAATCATCCTTGAGTTCCTATGATAAATAATAATATGTTATCTTTATTATACACTGCTGACTCCATAACATTTTGTTTGTTGCACATACTTTTCCATGAGTGAGATTAGAATCCACACTGTCAGCTCTGAGCCCACCTTGGGGCTCAATCTCATGAAACATGAGACAATGACCTTAGCCGAAACCAAGAACCGGACACTTAACCAATTCAGCCACACTATGTCTTTTTTTTTTTTTTTTTTTTTTATGAAATTTATTGTCAAATTGGTTTCCATACAACACCCAGTGCTCATCCCAACTACCACCCTATGTCTTTTGATTGGAGTGTTTATTTTATTTATTTTCATTTAAATTTAAAGTAATTCTTGATATATATGTATTTGGTCTGATTTTATTGTTTTGTCTTTGTTTCTGGAGATTTTCTCTGTTCCTTTCTTGTGTTTGTCACCTTTGGTCTTTCCTTATCACTCAAAGAGTTCCCTTTAATATTTCTTGCAGGGCCACTAAACCACTGGTGACGACTCCTTTAGTTTTTGTTTGGGAAACTCTTGATCTCTCCTTCTATTCTGAATAAATAGCCTTGCTGGATAAAGTATTCTGGGCTGAAGATTTTTCCCATTCAGCATGTTGAATGTATCATGCCACTCACTTCTGGCTTGCCAAGTTTCTGTGGCAATACCTGCAGCAGATTATACAGTTTTATGGTGTATTATTATTTAAACACATTGCAAGATTTGATTTCTTTCAAAACAGAAACACTTTTACCTCATATATGATCTATGATATAGACCTATAAAGGGAGAAAACTGATGTTTTTTAGGGAGGAGGGGGATCAGGGGATGGGCAAAGTGGGTAAGGGAGTGAGAGATACAGTCTTCAGTTATAGAATGAAAAAATTATGGGAATAAAAGGTATAGCATAAGGTTTGAATACCAGAGCAGTTGAATTTCATGAATTCTTACAACCAGCAGGACTTAAAACCCAGAATTTTAAAAAATCAGCAGGCACGGCTCTGGGAGAGCCAATAGGCAAAAGGAAACTGAGTACCTGTCCTCTAAGGGCCAGCACAACAAATACCCCCACAGACAAGCATAGAAGCACTTTGAAAGGTGCCTGGAGCATATGGGAGGGAGAGTTATTTACTAATCTTAGAGCCTGTCCCAGAGGCACAGAATCCATAAGATAATCTCCTCTAGATCAGAGGAACTGGCAGGAGCCATTTCCTTCCCCAACCCCCAGCATAAACAGTAGGTAATCTGCAGGACTCACTATCCAGCTTGCTAGCACTATGACCCCACGTACCACACTATGCTTCTATTGATCTGCCCTCTCCAATGTGCTCTTGACCAGAGCCCATACAAGGTGGTACCACAGGCCTAGTAGTATGCAAGAAGCCCATACAGTGACCAGCAACGCACCACAGTGACTCTTGCCCCCCCAAAAGAGAAAGATAATCACAAAGACCAGAGACAGAGACCTCAGCAGTAGGTAAGAGGCAGACACTGGTCTTACTGCAGGCCCAGACTACCAATGACAGCTTCTCAGGGGACAACTCGGGAAAAGTGCTTTGTACTTTGGTGCTACTGCATATCTAGCAAATGTCTAGTGTGACTCAACTCAAGCCCAGCACATCCCCAGACTGACCCACTAACTCCAGGGACCAACCACTGCACACAACATACAAGAGCCTAATGTCTAATAGAGAACTTAAAGTAATGATCATAAAGATATTCACTGGACTTGAGAAAAGAGTGGAGGACATAAGTGAGCCCTTAACAATGAAATAAAAAAGAACCAGAGATGAAGAACACAATAAATGAAATTTACAATACATTAGATGGAATAGATAGTGGATTAAACAAAATAAAAAAAAAATGATTCAGTGACCTGAATGAAAAAGCAATGGAAAGTAATCAAACTGAGCAAGTGAGAGGAAAAAACATATACAAAATGAGAACAGACTTAGGGAACTCAGTGATACCATCAAGCATAATAATATTTACATTATATGGATTTCAGAGGGAGATGAAAAAGAAAAGGGGGCAGAATATTTATTGAAAAAATTGTAGTTATAAATTCCCAAATCTGGGGAAGAAAACAGGAATGCAGATCCAGGAGGGCATAGAGATCCCATAACAAAACATACCCAAGGAGGTGCATACAATGACACACAGCAATAGTAAGATGGCAAGAAGTAGTGATAAAGAGAGAATTTTAAAAGCAGCAAGGGAAAGAAAACTGAATAAGGCTATCAGCCAATTTTTTGGCAGAAACTTTGCAGGTCAGAGAGAGTGGCAATATATATTCAAAGTGTTTAAGGACGAAATCTACAGCCAAGAATATTCTATTCAATAAGGCCATCATTCAGAATAAAAGGAGAGATTAAGAATTTCCCACACAAACAACAGTTAAAGGAATTCATGATCACTAAACCAGCCCTACAAGAAATGATGAAGAGTACTCTTTGAGTGGAAAGGAAAGATCATAAGCTAGAGTAAGGAAAGTAGGAGGCACAAAAGCAGTAAAAATAAGTACATCTGTAAAAATCAGTCAAGGGACTCACAAAATAAAAAGATGGAAAGTATGATCCCATATACATAAAATGTGGAGAGGAGAGTAGGAAAGAATGGGTTCAAACTTAAGTGACCATCAATTTAATATAGACTGAGGAGATATATACAGATATATAGAGAGAGATGTATAGAGGAGATATTCTATACAAACTGATGACTACAAATCAAAAACCAGTAATAGATATGCAAAAATATACAGAAAGGAATCCAAGTATATCACTAAAGAAGCAAACTAATCATGAGAGAAGAGAGCAAAAGAAGTAAGGAATGGAGAAAAAAATACAAAAACAACAATAAAACAAGTAACAAAATGGCAATAAATACATACCTATCAATAATTACTTTGATGTAAATTGACAAAATGCTCCAATCAAAACACATAAGATCAGAATGGATAAAAAAACAAACCAGTCTTTATGCTGTCAACAAGAGACTCATTTCAAACCTAGACACCTGCAGATTGAATGTGAAAGGATGGAGAATCATTGACCATTCAGATGGAAGTGACAAGAAAGTTGGGGTAGCAATACTTATACTGCACAAAATATACTTTAAAACAGAGACACTGTTTTAAACAACAAAAAACAAAGAGAGACACTACATTATAATTCAGAGATAATTCAACAAGAAAATGTAACAATTGTAAATACTTCTGCACCCAACATGAAAGCACCCAATTACTTAAAGCAGTTAATAACAAACATAAGGGAGGTAATAGATAGTAATACAATAATAATAGGGAACCTTACCATCACAATTACATCAAGGGACAGATATCAAACAGAAAATCAACAAGGAAACAATGGTTTTGAATGACATACTGGGATAGATAGATTAAAACAGATATATTCAAAACATTCCACCCTAAAACAGTAGGGTATACATTATTTTCAAGTGCACATGGAATATTCTCCAGAATAGACCACAGGTCAGGCCACAAAACAAGTCTCACAAAATTAAAAAACATCTAAGTCATTCCATGCATCTCTTCTGACTACAACACTATGAAACTATAAAGGAACCACAAGAAAGAGCACAAACACATGGAGGTTAAATAACATACTACTAAACAATGACTGTCAACCAAGAAATCAAAGAGGAAATAAAAAAATACAAGACAAATTAAAATGAAAGCAATGGTCCAAAATCTTCAGGGTACAGTAAAAGTTGTTCTAAAAGCAAAGTTTAAAGCAATACAGGTCCAACTCAAGAAGCAGGAAAAAGCTAAAATAAACCACCTAACCTTACACCTAAAGGATCTAGGAAAAGAAAAATGAGCAAAACCCAAAGCCAGTAGAGAATAGGAAATAACAAAGATCAAAGCAGAAATAAATGAAATAGAAACTAGGAAAACAATAGAAAAGATCAATGAAATCAGGAGCTGATTCTTTGAAAAGATTAAAAAAACTGATACACTTTTAGCCAGACTCATAAAAAAAAGCAAGAGAGGATTAAAATAAACAAAATCATAAATGAAAGAGGAGAAATAAGAACAAACACCACAGAAATACAAAAGGATTATAATTTATTGCCATTAAGAAAAATTCTATGCCAATAAATTGGACAACCTAAAAGAAATGGATAAATTCCTAGAAACATATAACCTCCAAAAATTGAATCAGTAATAAATAGAAAATTTGAACTGACCAATTATTAGCCATGAAACTGAATCAGTAATAAAAAAAATCCCACAAGTAAAAGTCCAGAACCATATGGGTTCACAGGTAAATTCTACCAGACATCTAAAGAAGAGTTAATACCTATTCTGCTCAAACTATTCCAAAAATATAGAAGACGAAGGAATGCATCCAAATTCATTCTATGAGACCAGCATTACCCTGATACCAAAATCAGAATCACTACAAAAAAGAGAACTATAGATCAGTATCTCTGATGAACATAGATGCAAAAATCCTCAACAAAATAGTAGCTAACCAAAAATCCAACAATACATTAAAAAAATAATTCACCACAGCAAAGAAGGATTTATTCCCAGGATACAAAGATGGTTCAGTATTTGCAAATCAATCACTGGTTATATCACATCAATAAGAAAAATGATAAAAACCATATGGTCATTTCAACAGATGTAAAAAAAAAGCAGCTGACAAAGTACAACATCCATTCATGATAAAAACACCCAACAAAGTAGGTTTAGAGGGAACATTCCTCAACATAATAAAGGTCATATATGCAAAACCCACAGCGAATATCATATGTACTTAATGGTAAAAAACTGAGAAATTTCCCCTATGATCAGGAAGAAGACAAGGATGTCCAATATCACCACTTTTATTCATCATAGTACTTGAATTCCTGGTCACAGCAATCAGACAAGAAAATGGAATAAAAGGCATCCAAATTGGTAAGAGAGAAGTAAAACTTTCAGTATTTATAGATGACATCATACTCTATACATAAAACCTGATTCTCTCCACCAAAATCTACTAAAACTGATAAATGAATTCAGTGAGATTGCAGAATATAAAGTCAATGTATAGAAATCCATTTCATTTCTATACACTAATAATGAAGTACCAAAAAGAGAAAGAAAGCAATCCATTTACAATTTTACCAAAATAATAAAATACCTAGGAATAAACTTAACCAAGGAGGTGAAAGACCTGCACTTTGTAAACTAGAAATCACTGATGAAAGAAATTGAAGGTGACACAAACAAATGTAACAATATTTCATGCTCATGGATTGGAAGAACAAATATTGTTAAAATGTCCCTACTAGCCAAAGCAATCTACAGATATAATGTGGTCCCTATCAAAGTACAAATAGCATTTTTCACAGAACTAGGAAAAACAATCCTAAAATTTGTATGGAACCACAAAAGACCCCAAATAGACAAAACAATCTTGCTAAAGGAAAACAAAACTTGAGATATCACAATTTCAGATTTCAAGTTATACTACAAAGTTGTAATGATCAAAAAAGTATGGTACTAATAGACACATAAAGAAATGGGACAGGACAGATAGCCCAGAAACAAACCCATGATATGATCAACTTATCTTTAACAAAAGATGTAAGAATATGCAATGAGAAAAAGACATTCTCTTCTACAAATAGTGTTGGTAAAACTGGACAGGTGCATGCAAAAGAAGGAAACTAGACCACTGTCTTTCACCATAAAGAAAAGTAAATTCAAAATTGATTAAAGACCTAAATGTGAGACCTGAAAGCATAAAACTAGAAGAGAGCAAGGCAATAATTTATCTGATATTGGCTATAGCAACATCTTTCTACCTATGTCTCCTGAAGCAAGAGAATTAACAGCAAAAATAAACTCTTGGGATTGCATCAAAGTAAAAATCTTCTGCACAGTGAAGGAAACAATCAACAGAACTAAAACACAACCGAATGAATGGGAGAAGATATTTGCCAATGACATATCCCATAAAAGATTAATATCCAACATATATAAAGAACTCTCAATCTATCCATTTCTCTCATGTATATCAACTACAGCCTTGTTAAAGGTATCATTTCTCACTGGACTGCCACAATGGCCCCTAATGGGTTTGCCTGGAGCCACTAAAGTTTCTTCAAATCCCTTATTTCATGTTTCTGACAGAATGATATTTTCAAACTGGATATATGATTTCATCAGATGATGTTACCTTGACTTTCCCACATGATATCCTAAAACCCTTGCTAACCTTCTTATTGCCCTTAAGATAAAGACAAAATTCTTTAAACATTTCATCAAACTGTAGGGACAGGTTGTTTGTTTGTCGTTTATTTTTTAACAGTTCTTTTCTCCTGCCAAGAATATGCTTCTATTCCCTTTTCACCCATGAGTTAACTCCTTCAGATGTTAACTTAACATCATTTGTCAAGGAAACTTTTCCTGAACTCTATGACTAGCTCAAATTCCCCCATGATGAGTCAATGCACAGTACGGGTCTTTACCTCACTACACAGGTCACAGTTGTCATTTTACATGTGCTTGGAGATTATTTGACCTATATTTGTAAACCTGTTGGACTGTAAGCTTTATGGAGAAATAGACTCCCTTTCTTTTGGCAGGGGGAGGGGACCTCATATTTTTGTGACTGGTGCCTAGTACTTGACGATTAGGCAATAAAATAGTGGTTGAATGAATGAGTGAAACTTAATTCTTTCTTTAAAAGTTTATTTATTTATTTTGAGAGAGAGAGGAGGGAGAGAGAGAAACAGCAGAGGAAATGCAGAGAGAGAGAAGAGAGAGAATCCCAAGCAGGCTCCGTGCTATTGGCATACAGCCCACTGCAGCACTTGATCTCACAAACTACGAGATCATGACCTGAGCTGAAATCAAGAGTCGGACACCTAACTGACTGAGCCACCCAACTGTCCCTAATTCTTGATTCTGAAATTATCCAGGAATTATCCATAATACCAAATGTAGTCTAAGGTGACAAGAGGCTACAAGTGACAAAAAGAAAGGAGAAAAGAAAACTGTCTTGATCAAAGTAGAGCTCAGCTTGGGTCTCATAATGAGGATTCCAAATCTTTTCTTCATTCTACCACCTAGCATCATCAAAGAGGCTCGGTTCTCTCAACTTCTGATTTAATATCCAGTTACACTTCTTATTTTAAACCAATAGTAATTCAACACCCAGTTATACTTATTTAAAAGCCCTTGATACAGTTAAAGTCTTATTAAATATACGTGAATAGTACTTCAGTTCTTAATCTACACATATAACAATCACCTACACGATTTTCTCTTTTCTTACAAGCTCTAAGAAAATAAAACATAATTCCAGGTTTTACCTTACACGGAATATTTTCCTCTCAAAGCTGCACAACATACATATTTGGTCACCATTTAAAAAAGGAAACAAAGGCTTGATGCTTTAAATTATCTACACAACAAAGCCATTCAGCTGAAAGATGAATCTCTTAAGTCCAAAGTCGCTACTCTGGGTTCCCCTAAAAATGTGGAAAAACCATCTGCTTACCTAGCAGATGTAATGATAGAAGAAAAGCTAAGAAACTGTTCTGTACTATATTTAAGGAAAGAATAAATAAAATTCTCCACTGGAGAAACAGGTAATGGCAAAGAAGAAACTAGGGAAGATTTATGAGTCCAGAGGCTACATAGAACCTAATTAACGCCTTTCATTTCCCTAAACTCTCTTTCTCAAAGACTCAAATCATATAAGTTACCTATAGTAGGTTCTATTCTGGCAGGTGTAGAGTAGAGAAGGTATGTTCCTATTATCTCAAAGGAGATCTCTAAATGCAGTTTTTTCTTTTTGAAATATTAACACAGTGATTAAGGCCAATATTGAGATTAAAAGATTTTATTGTCTTGTCCAGAAGATGTAGCTGTTATGTAAAATATTTTATCAGTTAAAAAATAGTCAACATTTTAAACAATTTATTTAATTTTAAAAATATTTTGAAATACAATTCATTAATGAACTTCAAAATGGTGCTGAAGTTCTGAAAATATTTGAATATCAAGGTCAGAATCTCTGGTTAAGATAGTAGCTCTCCCACTTACATAAAATACATTTTCTTCTCTTATTAGAAAAAGACTCAGATGGCACAAAAACAGACACATAGGCCAATGGAATAGAATACAGACTCCAGAATTGGACCCAAAAAAGTATAGCCAACTAATCTTTGACAAAACAGGAAAGAATATCCAATGGAAAAAAGACAGTCTCTTTAACAAATGGTGCTGGGAGAACTGGACAGCAACATGCAGAAGAATGAAACTAGACCACTTCCTTATACCACTCACAAAAATAAACTCAAAATGGATAAAGGACCTGAATGTGAGACAGGAAACCATCAAAACCTTAGAGGAGAAAGCAGGAAAAGACCTCTCTGACCTCAGCCGCAGCGATTTCTTACTTGACACATCCCCAAAGGCAAGGGAATTAAAAGCAAAAATGAACTATTGGGACTTCATGAAGATAAAAACTTCTGCACTGCAAAGGAAACAATCAACAAAACTAAATAAAAGGCAACCAATGGAATGGGAAAAGATATTTGCAAATGACATACTGGACAAAGGGCTAGTATACAAAATCTATAAGGAATTCACCAAACTCCACACCCGAAAAACAAATAATCCAGTGAAGAAATGGGCAGAAAACATGAATAGACACTTTTCTAAAGAAGACATCCAGATGGCCAACAGGCACATGAAAAGATGCCCAACATCACTCCTCATCAGGGAAATACAAATCAAAACCACACTCAGATACCACCTCATGCCAGTCAGAGTGGCTAAAATGAGCAAATCAGGAGACTATAGATGCTGGCGAGGATGTGCAGAAATGGGAACTCTCTTGCACTGTTGGTGGGAATGCAAACTGGTGCAGCCGCTCTGGAAAACAGTGTGGAGGTTCCTCAAAACATTAAAAATAGATCTACCCTATGACCCAGGAATAGCACTGCTAGGAATTTACCCAAGGGATACAGGAGTGCTGATGCACAGGGGCACTTGTACCCCAATGTTTATAGCAGCACTTTCAACAATAGCCAAATTGTGGAAAGAGCCTAAATGTCCATCAGCTGACGAATGGATAAAGAAATTGTGGTTTATATACACTATGGAATACTACTTGGCAATGAGAAAGAATGAAATATGGCCTTTTGTAGCAACGTGGATGGAACTGGAGAGTGTTTTGCTAAGTGAAATAAGTCATACAGAGAAAGACAGATACCATATGTTTTTACTCATATGTGGATCCTGAGAAACTTAACAGAAGACCATGGGGGAGGGGAAGGAAAAAAAAAGTTAGAGAGGGAGAGAGCCAAAGCATAAGAGACTCTTAAAAACTGAGAATAAACTGAGGGGTGATGGGGGGCTTGAGGGAGGGGATGGTGGGTGATGGGTACTGAGGAGGGCACCTGTTGGGATGAGCACTGGGTATTGTATGGAAACCAATTTGACAATTTCATATTTAAAAAAAAAGACTCAGAAATTGTTAACTTCTTTTGTGAAATCAAGAAATAGATCTACATGGCTGAACATACAATTTACTCTTGTCAATTTAATTTTTTTTAAATTTACAAGGCTATAACATTCAGTATAATAAAACAAATATAAATACTCATGCAAAACAATTGTTGCTCTCAAGATTTTTTATCTAAAATCAATTATATTAAAATGTGTATTAGCTTGCCATACTTCAAAATTCCAATATTTTGTGATTGTGTTCAAAACAAAAATATATTAGACCAAAACTGATTAGATTAGAAGTATTTCTCAGTGATTACTTTCGCACCCTATCACTAATGGTATTTTCCACACTTAAGGATTCTATTCCCTTAATCTTGTCAATGTGGTACCTAAAACTTGTCCCAAGAGTTTTAAAATACTTATGTATCTTAGTTTGTGTGTGCTTTTTTTTTTAAAGACAGTTGTATACAAAGACCCTGTGCACGATTCAAATTTTTATGTTAACCATCTTGTATGTGCTATACATTTTCCCTACTTCTTTTAGATCACTTCTTAATTTTTCTTCCTAGATTATACCATCTATGTGATTGTATGTTGGGAAGAGATGAACAAAAAGTCATGTCTATAAATTTCTTTTCTCTTCAATACTTGACAAAATGCTTTTTTCATAGCATCACTTGCATTTGCTAACTGAATTAATGAATCAATAATCACCAATTCTATTTTCAACTTGTATATTTAATGTCTAAAATTCTGAATTACAGATCATTTCAAATGACTAATTCTTTGGTGAGATCCCTGTAATCACCTAGTGCCATTTTCTTTTCTCCCCCCCCCCCACCACCTGGGGGTCTAATGAACACTTTTTATTTTTTAGATCAAAATAGTATCATTAGTAATAATGGTATCACTTCTTTAGGAACTCTTACTCGAAAAATTTTTGAAGTAATTCAAATATCCTTCTTGTTGATCTTCAAAAGCATCTACTTTTCTAATATGGATATACTGACCAAAATGCTATAATGTAGAAAGTTTTGAATATTAATGTATCTTAAGGACATAAAGAGAAAATTAACCCACATTTACTTAATTTTGACTTCCAGCCTTTTTCTGTAGGATAGTTAAACCACAAAGGACATAAAACCCTTCTACAAAGCCACTCTGGATTTTTAAAGAAAAGTTAAGAGCCAAGACAAACGAATTGCTTCGTTTCTGGCCAACTGAGCAGCAATAACCAGAGGATGGTCATTAATCATCAACAAATTAGAAAGAAATCACTGTGCCAAGTCAAAGGTAAAATCAATTACATGACAATTAAAGTACTCAAACATCAAGCTCAAAGCCCCTGTGGTTAATAGACAGCCTAATACGACTTTATAGGGAATTCAGGCATAGACTTTTCCATAATGCTGAAATACAAAAGTAGATTTAATGAAAGGATATACAGCAATAATTGATATGTTAAGAAAAAAGCCTCCAATGGCAATAAAGTTGACAGTGATTTGACCCACTGTTTTACCAATCAATGACTTATATTGCAGAAAGTAGTGGTAAGTACATATTGATTACAGTTCTTTTGCTGCAATCACATCTTTGTGAAGAAAATTCCATGCATTGTGCTTTGATGTTGGCATCCAGCACCAAGACTCAACAAAATAATAGTTTGCACAGAGTTACAGAATTAAAGGACAAACATCACTTTATGCTGCCAACTGTTTCTTTTTTTTCTCTTTGCTGACCTCCAGATAAAATCACTCAAGTCAGTCTGGAGAAATGTAGAGTTTTACAGATCTGTACATTTTCCCAGATGTGTTATATTGTTAATCATAGTTCTACAGTCAACCAACATGACTATTTCTTCTAAGTTTCTGAAATAAGGTAAAGCTATCCCCTGTGAGGTCAGTAGAGAGGCAAGACACCTGTCTCTGCTAACCCTAGTTGTTTAGAAGCAGGATAGGAACATTCATATTCAGTTTATCATAGCAGAAAGATGCTGACACCTTTCTTCCACTTAATCTATCCTGTGTAATTATTTTCCTAAATATACAACAGCATTTGGTGAGTTTATCATAAATCTGGTAAGAAAATCAAAATATCTGTGTTTTATTTTTATTTTTTTAATATATGAAATTTATTGTCAAATTGGTTTCCATACAACACCCAGTGCTCCTCCCAAAGGTTGCCCTCTTTAATACCCATCACCTACCCTCCTCTCCCTCCCACCCCCCATCAACCCTCAGTTTGTTCTCAGTTTTTAAGTCTCTTATGCTTTGGCTCTCTCCCTCTCTAACCTCATTTTTTTTCCTTCCCCTCCCCCCATGGGTTTCTGTTAAGTTTCTCAGGATCCACATAAGAGTAAAAACATATGGTATCTGTCTTTCTCTGTTTGGCTTATTTCACTTAGCATCACACTCTCCAGTTCCATCCACGTTGCTACAAAAGGCCATATTTCATTCTTTCTCATTGCCAAGTAGTTCTCCATTGTGTATATAAACCACAATTTCTTTATCCATTCATCAGTTGATGGACATTTAGGCTCTTTCCACAATTTGGCTATTGTTGAGAGTGCTGCTATAAACATTGGGGTACAAGTGCCCCTGTGCATCAGCACTCCTGTATCCCTTGGGTAAATTCCTAGCAGTGCTATTCCTGGGTCATAGGGTAGATCTATTTTTAATGTTTTGAGGAACCTCCACACTGTTTTCCAGAGCGGCTGCACCAGTTTGCATCCCCACCAACAGTGCAAGAGGGTTCCCATTTCTCCACATCCTCTCCAGCATCTATAGTCTCCTGATTTGTTCATTTTGGCCACTCTGACTGGTGTGAGGTGGTATCTGAGTGTGGTTTTGATTTGTATTTCCCTGATGAGGAGCGACATTGAGCATCTTTTCATGTGCCTGTTGGCCATCTGGATGTCTTCTTTAGAGAAGTGTCTATTCATGTTTTCTGCCCATGTCTTCACTGGACTATTTGATTTTCGGTGTGGAGTTTGGTGAGCTCTTTATAGATTTTGTATACTAGCCCTTTGTCCGGTATGTCATTTGCAAATATCTTTTCCCATTCCGTTGGTTACCTTTTAGTTTTGTTAATTGTTTCCTTTACTGTGCAGAAGCTTTTTATCTTCATAAGGAACAAATAGTTCATTTTTGCTTTTAATTCCCTTGCCTTTGGGGATGTGTCAAGTAAGAAATTGCTGCGGCTGAGGTCAGAGAGGTTTTTTCCTGCTTTCTCTTCTAAGGTTTTGATGGTTTCCTGTCTCACATTCAGGTTCTTTATCCATTTTGAGTTTTTGTTTTGGTTTTTTCTTTTTTTTTTTTGGGAATGGTGTAAGAAAGTGGTCTAGTTTCATCCTTCTGCATGTTGCTGTCCAGTTCTCCCAGCACCATTTGTTAAAGAGACTTTTTTCCATTGGATATTCTTTCCTGTTTTGTAAAAGAGTAGTTGGCCATACGTTTGTGGGTCTATTCCTGGGGTTTCTATTCTATTCCATTGGTCTACGTGTCTGTTTTTGTGCCAATACCATGCTGTCTTGATAATGACAGCTTTGTAGTAGAGGCTAAAGTCTGGGATTGTGATGCCTCCTGCTTTGGTCTTCCTCTTCAAAATTACTCTGGCTATTTGGGGCCTTTTGTGGTTCCCTATAAATTTTAGGATTGCTTGTTCTAGCTTCGAGAAGAATGCTGGTGCAATTTTGATTGGGATTGCATTCAATGTGTAGACAGCTTCGGATAGTATTGACATTTTGACAATATTTATTCTTCCAACCCATGAGCACAGAATGTTTTTCCATTTCTTTATATCTTCTTCAATTTCCTTCATAAGCTTTCTATAGTTTTCAGCATAGAGATCTTTTACATCTTTGGTTAGATTATTCCTAGGTATTTTATGCTTCTTGGTCCAATTGTGAATGGGATAAGTTTCTTTATTTGTCTTTCTGTTGCTTCATTATTAGTGTATAAGAATGCAACTGATTTCTGTACATTGATTTTGTATCCTGCGACTTTGCTGAATTCATGTATCAGTTCTAGCAGACTTTTGGTGGAGTCTATCGGATTACCTATGTATAATATCATGTCATCTGTGAAAAGTGAAAGCTTGACTTCATCTTTGCCAATTTTGATGCCTTTGATTTCCTTTTGTTGTCTGATAGCTGACGCTAGCACTTCCAACACTATGTTAAACAACAGCGGGGAGAGTGGACATCCCTGTCGTGTTCCTGATCTCAGGGGGAAAGCTCTCAGTTTTTCCCCGTTGAGAATGATATTAGCTGTGGGCTTTTCATCAATGGCTTTTATGATGTTTAAGTATGTTCTTCTATCCCGACTTTCTCGAGGGTTTTTTTTAAGAAAGGATGCTGAATTTTGTCAAATGCTTTCTCTGCATTGATTGACAGGATCGTATTGTTCTTATCTTTTTTTTTATTAATGTGATGTATCATGATGATTGATTTGCGAATGTTGAACCAGCCCTGCATCCCAGGAATGAATCCCACTTGATCATGGTGAATAATTCTTTTTATATGCTGTTGAATTCGATTTGTTAGTATCTTATTGAGAATTTTTGCATCCATATTCATCAGGAATATTGGCCTGTAGTTCTCTTTTTTTACTGGGTCTCTGGTTCAGGAATCAAAGTAATACTGGCTTCATAGAATGAGTCTGGAAGTTTTCCTTCCCTTTCTACTTTTTGGAATAGCTTGAGAAGGATAGGTATTATCTCTGCTTTAAATGTCTGGTAGAATTCCCCAGGGAAGCCATCTGGTCCTGGACTCTTATTCGTTGGGAGGTTTTTGATGACTGATTCAATTTCTTTGCTGGTGATGGGTCTGTTCAAGCTTTCTATTTCTTCCTGATTGAGTTTTGGAAGAGTGTGGGTGTTTAGGAATTTGTCCATTTCTTCCAGGTTGTCCAGTTTGTTGGCATATAAGTTGTCATAGTATTCCCTGATAATTGCTTGTATTTCTGAGGGATTGGTTGTAATAATTCCATTTGCATTCATGATATTATCTATTTGGGTCATCTCCCTTTTCTTTTTGAGAAGCATGGCTAGATGTTTATCAATTTTGTTTATTTTTTTCAAAAAACCAACTCTTGGTTTCACTGATCTGCTCTACAGTTTTTTTTTTAGATTCTATATTGTTTATTTCTGCTCTGATCTTTATTATTTCTCTTCTTCTGCTGGGTTTGGGGTGTCTTTGCTGCTCTGCTTCTATTTCCTTTAGGTGTGCTGTTAGATTTTGTATTTGGGATTTTTCTTGTTTCTTGAGATAGGCCTGGATTGCAATGTATTTTCCTCTCAGGACTGCCTTCACTGCATCCCAAAGCATTTGGATTTTGTATTTTCATTTTCGGTTATTTCCATATATTTTTAAATTTCTTCTCTAATTGCCTGGTTGACCCATTCATGCTTTAGTAGGGTGTTCTTTAACCTCCATGCTTTTGGAGGTTTTCCAGACTTTTTCCTGTGGTTGATTTCAAGCTTCATAGCATTGTGGTCTGAAAGTATGCATGGTATGATCTCAATTCTTGTATACTTATGAAGGGCTGTTTTGTGACCTAGTATGTGATCTATCTTGGAGAATGTTGCATGTGCACTCAAGAAGAAAGTATATTCTGTTGCTTTGGGATGCAGAGGTCTAAATATATCTGTCAAGTCCATCTGATCCAATGTATCATTCAGGGCCCTTGTTTCCTTATTGATCCTGTGTCTAGATGATCTATCCATTGTTGTAATTGGGGTATTAAAGTCCCCTGAAATTACCACATTCTTGTCAATAAGGTCGTTTATGTTTGTGAGTAATTGTTTTATATATTTGGGGGCTCCTGTATTCGGCACATAGACATTTGTAATTGTTAGTTCTTCTTGATGGATAGACCCTGTAATTATTATATAATGCCCTTCTTCATCTCTTGTTACAACCTTTAATTTAAGGTCTAGTTTTTATGATGTAAGTATGGCTACTCCAGCTTTCTTTTGACTTCCAGTAGCATGATAAATAGTTCTCCATCCCCTCACTTTCAATCTGAAAGTGTCTTCAGGTCTAAAATGAGTCTCTTGTAGACAGCAAATAGATGGGTCTTGTTTTTTTTTATCCGTTCTGATACCCTATGTCGTTTGGTTGGCACATTTAGTCCATTTACATTCAGTGTTATTATAGAAAGATATGGGTTTAGAGTCATTGTGATGTCTGTAGGTTTCATGCTTGTACGATGTCTCTGGTACTTTGTCTCACAGGATCCCCCTTAGGATCTCTTGTAGGGCTGGTTTAATGGTGATGAATTCCTTCAGTTTTTGCTTGTTTGGGAAGACCTTTATCCCTCCTTACATTCTAAATGACAGATTTGCTGGATAGAGGATTCTCAGCTGCATATTTTTTCTGTTCATCACATGGAAGATTTTCTGTCATTCCTTTCTGGCCTGCCAAGGTTTAGTAGAGAGATCCATCACTAGTCTTATCAGTCTTCCTTTATATGTTATACCAAGTTTATCTCTAGCTACTTTCAGAATTTTCTCTTATCCTTGTATTTTGCCAGTTTCACCATGATATGTCATGAAGAAGATCGATTCAAGTTACATCTGAAGGGAGTTCTCTGTGCCTATTGGATTTCAATGCCTTTTTCCTTCCCCAGATCAGGGAAGTTCTCATCTATTATTTCTTCAAGTACCCCTTCAGCACCTTTCCCTCTCTCTTCCTCCCCTGGAATCTCAATTATGCGTAGATTATTTCTCTTTAGTGCCTCACTTAGTTCTCTAATTTTCCCCTCATACTCCTGGATATTTTTATCTCTCTTTTTCTCAGCTTCTTCTTTTTCCATAACTTTATCTTCTAGTTCACCTCTTCTCTCCTCTGCCTCTTCAATCTGAGCTGTGGTCGTCTCCATTTTATTTTGCAGCTCATTAATAGCATTTTTTTTAGCTCCTCCTGGCTGTTCCTTAGTCCCTTGATCTCTGTAGCAATAGATTCTCTGCTGTCCTTTATACTGTTTTCAAGCCCAGCGATTAAT
The DNA here is from genome assembly GCF_018350215.1 of Panthera leo. Lineage (NCBI taxonomy): Eukaryota > Metazoa > Chordata > Mammalia > Carnivora > Felidae > Panthera > Panthera leo. Next base: position 55,194,222 of record NC_056683.1, on the reverse strand, counting down.
TCTATGACTATTATTCTAAATTCACTTTCTGTTATATTGTTTAAATTGTTTTTGATCCATTCATTAGCTGTTGTTATTTCCTGGAGATTCTTCTGAGGGGAAGTCTTCCGTTTGGTCATTTTGGATAGTCCCTGGAGTAGTGCAGGCCTGCAGGGCACTTCCCCTGTGCTGTGGTGTATAACTGGAGTTGGTGGGCAGAGCCACAGTCAGCCCTGATGTCTGCCCCCAGCCCACCACTGTGGTCACAGTCAGACTGGTGTGTACCTTCTCTTCCCCTGTCCTAGCGGCGGGATTCACTGTGGGGTGACGTCGCCCGTCTGGGCTACTTGCACACTGCTAGGCTTGTGGTGCTGGGGATCTGGCATATTAGCTAGGGTGGATCGGCAAGGTGCACGGGGCCAGAAGGGGCAGGCTCAGCTCACTTTTCCTTGGGAGATCCGCTTCGGGAGGGGCCCTGTGGCATGGGGAGGGATTCAGACCTGCAGGAGGGATGGATCCGAAGAAGCACAGCATTGGGTGTTTGCTCGGTGCAAGCAAGTTCCCTGGAAGGAACTGGTTCCCTTTGGGTTTTTGGCTGGGGGATGGGCGGGGGAGATGGCGCTGGCGAGCGCCTTTGTTCCCCGACAAACTGTGCTCTGTTGTCCGGGGCTCAACAACTCTCCCTCCCGTTGTCCTCTAGCCCTCCTGCTCTCCAAGCAGTGCTGTTAACTTATAACCTTCCAGATGTTAAGGCCCTCTTGCTGTCAGAACACACTCCGTCCAGCCCCCTCTGCTTTTGCAAGCCAGACTCGGGGGGCTCTGCTTTGCCAGTGGGCTGCCCCTCCGCCCCAGCTCCCTCCTGCCAGTCCGTGTAGCGCGCACCGCCTCTCTGCCCTTCCTACCCTTTTCCGTGGAACTCTTGTCTATGCATGGCTCCAGAGAATCTGTTCTTCTAGTCTTCTGGCGATTTTCTGGGTTATTTAGGCAGGTGTGGGTGGAATCTAAGTGATCTGCAGGACGCAGTGAGCCTAGCGTCCTCCTATGCCGCCATCTTCCCTGAAAATAGCTGTGTTTTAATTCCAGTCTTATTACTGCTTAAGTAACTGATCATAGATTAGCCATTTAACCTTTTTTCTTACAGATTTTTTAATCTCAAAAGTGGAAAGAAAGGATCATTTCTATGTATTAAGCAGGGAGGTTGAAAAGATACTTGATTCTGGAAACGCTCTTAATATAATTTCTGAAAAATACTGTATTATTCAAATATATAGTACATGTAAATTTACTTGAATATATTAGTAATAGAATAATACTAAATTTCCAAATTATCAATAGCTATTAGTTACACATGACTCAAAAAAATGTTCCTGAAAATCAAAAACCCTTAAAAGGGTTGTGGTTGCTGTTGGGTAGCATTTTAATTCATTCTGTACCTTTGAAACTCATTCCATGGATAAAATTCCCTTTAAAGACAAAACTATTCTTAGATTTGTTTTACTGAGAATTTAGCAATGACCTTGATATTCTCAGTTTACCACTACATCACTGACTTAATGATCTATCAAATACCTACAGATCTCCACACTCCCTAAGCAATATTCACCTGGTACAACAGTAGTTTCACTGTCTGAGTGATGAATCCCCCCCCCCATTTTGTGACAGTTTCATCTGTGTTTTAGCTACTCATGAAAAGAGAATATGTTTGAAAATGGCACAAATAGCAGCAGAAGTGAAGATCAAGTTTATCTTTGTCCTTGTGGAAAATAAACTCATTTAGCCACATTCTGAATCGAATACACTGGAATTCCACTGGGTTCCACAGCATGCATTGGCAAGCTATTGTACACATATTAACTCATTGACTTTATACTAACCCTAGGAGTTAGGTAACATCACCATAACCATATCACAGATGACAACACTGAGGCTCAGAAAGATCAAAGTCTTGTACAAGACCACTTACATTGTGTCAGAGGCATACATGGAGCTAAGTATAACTCTAAAACTCATTTTCTTTCATCTGACATGAACATATCTCATTGTGAGAATGACAAATAATCACTTTTATGTTTCTACTAGTAAATATTAATTCTGAATTGTTCATAATAATCCTCAAGACCTTTCTATAATTAGAAAATACCTGGAACCAATCTTAAGCTTATTTTATCATTCTGCAAATAGATTGGGCATACAATTACCTTCCTAAATAGCCCTTCCAATAGGCAGTTTAGGAGCGCCTGGGGGGCTCAGTCAGTTGGGCGTCTGACTGTGGCTCAAGTCATGATCTTGAGGTTCACAAGTTCCAGCCCCCGTGGGACTCTGTGCTGACAGCTCAGAGCCTGGAGCCTGCTTCAGATTCTTTGTCTCCCTCTCTCTCTACTCCTCCCCAGCTCGTGCTCTGTCTCTCTTTCTCCCACAAAAATAAATAAACATTTAAAAAATAGGCAGTTTATAAAATGGGGGTGCAGGTAATATAAAACCCTGCAGTCATTTAATAGATGCTGATTGGCTACTAAGTGCCAGGTACTATTTTATCAGTAAACAAAACAGAGGAAGATCTCTACCTTCATGAGGTTTACATTCTAAGAGTAAAAGACAATACGCAATAAATGTAGTAAGTAAATTATATAGTGTGTTAAAAGATGGTAGGTGCTCTGAAATAAAAATAGAGCAAGGTAAGGAGGATTAGGGATGGAAGGGGAGGTAGCAGGAAAAGAGCATGATTCAGTGTGCTTGGGTAAAAGACAGGAAAGGGGTAGGGGGAAGAGGGACATTACAAGAGGAGGTCACAGAAGAAGCAGGAAGAGTCAGAGAGCATAACGACTCTATAGCCTTTGGTTTTTAGTCTTAATGAAGTAAGAAGTCAATTCAAGAATCTGACCAGAAAGTGACTTAATTTTATTTACATTTCTAATAATCACTCTTGTTGCTGAATCAATGGAGGGGAAGAAAAGGCAACACAGGGAGAAAAGATGAAAACAGGTAGAAGGCTATTGCAATAGTCCAGGAGATGGTGATGGTGGCTTAAATCAGAGGGCAAAATAGTAGAGGCTGGAAAAGGTACTTGGATTTTGAAGTAATGTCAACAGAATTTCCTGATGCACTGGATATCGAATGTGAGAAAAACACAAAAAGCGTAAGTACCTTACCCATTAACATAAGTAAGGATGCATGCAGACAAGTTCTGGAGTATAGAAAAGGAGTCCAGTTTTAGAAGACAAATTTAACATCCAAGAGGAGATATTAAATTGGGCCATATATACAAATTAAGGAGTTCTGAAGAGAGATCTGGGCTAAAGATAGAGATCTGTGAGTTATCAGTATGTAGACGGTATTTAAAACCATGAGTCTAACTGAAGTCATGAAGGAAATGAGAACAGAGAGAAAAGGGAAATAAACTTTTTTGTCATTAAATTTATACTAAGCATCTTACATGCTTTTGGTAGAGATGTAAAGCAAGATAGTGTTTTATTTTGGTTTGTTTTATGGGATAAGATAAGATAAGATGATAGTTCAGTGATTGGGGTTCTATGTAATTATTTCTAATTTTCCTTCGGAATAAAAATCTTCACAGTTCAATGACATATAACCTCCTAATGGAAAACTCAAGCTGTCATATAAACTTAAAGTCAACACCAAGAAGCTAATGTACTAAAAGTACCACTCTGACAGTGTTGATAGTGAAAATATGAAAAGCCTATTTCCAAAACTTGGATTTTCTATTTCATAGATGCTGTTGACACCCAATGGAAGTATTTCTAAGAGTTTAGCCCTCTCTGCCTATAGAGAAAAATCTCATAGTAAGAAATTGAAACATAATAAAATTGAGCTTTAAAGAATATCCTTTTATTTTCCAGTAAAGGAGAAAAAATAATGGTGATTTAAACATCTTCATACAAAAAATCCAGAGCCTTTAAACATGCAAACTGAAAGTGAAATGTAGAGTAAATGCTAATACCTCACTTTTTTCCCCTGACAAGCACTTTTTCCCATATTCATTTTTAATGTCAGAGAATTCACAAAACTAAGATCTTTAGTCTAAACCTCTAGAGCTTGCCTAAGAAAGTAGTTATGTAGGTATTTGCCAGAAACTGAGCTAATAGCCTTAGGTACTTAAATTCATATATAGAGTACAATTACATAGGTTTTACCATCACCCTGTTCCCCACCCCCACACTCCCAGGGTCAGGCCTGACTCCAGACTAATTCTGGGCCCTTTTTCCTTGAAGGTTCAGAGATAGGAATGGGAAAAATTATAAAATTCAGGAAAAGTAAAGATGTGATAGAACAGGCATGCAAGTATATAGCTAGTAGGCATATAAGCTGCTTCAAGGTTTGTGGAGAGAAAAGTGGGAGAAGGTCTTAGAGTTTCGTGCTTCTGGGCCCTCCTGTGCTCTTTGTTTTCTCTCAGGTGACTCCCATCCAACTCTCCTGAGCTGATTTGTATGGTGTCTCTGGATTAGATAATGAGTAGAATGGAAGTAGATGGGAGTCCAGTTTGTCTTTCCATCGAGCCATGATTTTTCTAACTCCGAGCTATTTATTTTTCTAATTATTGTGCAGGTTTCTCTTTTTTAAAGTAACTGTATCTATCAGTCAAAGTTCCTGCAGGAAACAGATGGCACATTCAAACTGGATAATTTGAGGAGTTTAATAAAAGAAACTATCTAGAAACCACATGGGCTGTAGATTTTTGGACTAATTAATACACCAACCTCACTTTCTCACTATCCTTTACCTCTGAAACTAAGGAGAAGGGAGACCATGGATGAACAGCAAATGAGTTAGCTGCCCAGACAAGTCTGGCTACATAATCTGTGGAGTCCAGGACAAAATGAAAATGCAGGGCCTCTTTTTTGAAAAAATAGTTAAGAATTTCAAGACAGTGACAACAGAACATTAAACCAAGTTTAGGGTGCTTCTGAGTGTGGGACGCTGTGCGAATACCTAAGTCATGTGCTTATGAAGCCAGTCTGTTCCCAGGACATTGAGAAGAATGCATAAAGATACAGAGGAATCTCAGGGGCAAATGAAGATATCCAACACACATTGTTGTTACTTTGGTTAGGTTATTTAAGTATTCCAAACCACGGTTTCGTTGTCTGTAAAGTGGGGATGATAATAGTACTCCACATTGTTATTGTGAGGATTAGATGAGATGGTACATGCAATTTCCCCAGGCCAATGGCTGGCAAAGAAAAAGCGGTCAGTAAACATCAGCTACTACCACTGACATTGGCATTACTGATTTAATATGCAGAGAAATATATCCATAGGTAGTTGTACTTGGGTAAGTTATGCAATTTCCATCATTTTAGAAAAATATCAAATTTGTTTGGTAGTTTTGGGGGGAAATTTTTCTATTTACAAAATTTTGAAGAATCCCTGAGTGTACACCTAGTGAATGTACACTCCATAAAAATGAAAAAGTTTTCTATCATTATGGCCATCTCTTAATACTTAGGGTATAAAAAACAAAAACAAAAAACACTAAGGATATCAATATTTCAGATATAGATCATAAACTTTTTTAATGGAAATCAGCGACTGAAATTTGGATAAACTTCCCTTCCTTCTACTCTTACCAAGATTCTCTTTTTGTGAATTCTATAAAAAATTCTACTTTCTAAACTATACCTTTTTCTCATCCTTGTAGCCCAGCTGATCTCTTCATTTGGCTATTCTTGAGGTCTTAGTTTTGCAACATGCATTTTCTACAGGTATTAAGTCTGGGCGGGCACACTCCTACACATGTGTGTTAATTCTAAAGCTAGACAGGTCTCAGTTAGAAGTCTGGTTTTGCTGATTACCAGAGTTGTTTAACTATAAACTGAACTTCATGTTCTTCATTTATAATACTTGAGAACCAACTTCTTTAATTACATCGAGCACAAAACCTAACACAAAGGAGGTACGTAATAAGGTAGTTCTTCTTCCTTTATTTTTAGTCTTTCTAACTTTATTTTAAACCCTTTGATGGAGCAGTAATTTGCCTTGTATAAGTGTCCTTATTCAATTTAACTATGCTTTTCAAGACAAGCTATTTTTTACAATGATAATACATAAACAAATGTAAACAGAATCATTTTCTTTTTACTAAAAACGGTGAAAAAATGAGACATGACAAAATAATGTTGAACTGCCAATAAGGAGCCAAGGTCAGAGATTTATTTCTGTCACTGACTGTGTGCCATATGAAAGTCTAGTTTTTGTAACATTCTTATGAATAATATGGTATTGACATAAAAGTGAACTTATGAATAACTTTTGTCTACAAACTAGGAGATCCTACTTAGCTATATTCCTCAATAAAAATATAATATGATCAATGAGAAAGCATAATATTTTTATTTTCTACTACAGTGCACAAAAAAGAATGTGTTGTGTCATAGAAAATATTAGTTTACCAAGTTAACTCTGGCTTAACTCAAACTACTATAAAATCATAATTATTCAGAATCATTAAAAATCAAGTCTGCATAGGAAAGCATTTTAAAGAGCAAAGACTTTAGTCCCCTTTTGGCCACAGATAAAGTATTTTTATATTTTCTAAAAATTCATTTGTTACTTCACATTACTTAATCTTTTCCAGATGACTAGGGGTACGATGGCAGGCATTAATGACTGTATAAGCACGAGGACTCTTGGGAAATATAAGATCATGAGATCCTTTTGTCCTATACAAAAGGGCCCAAACAATTAGTTGTTGGTGTTTCTCTCCTTCTGTGTGTGTGGCAGAAGGGGGGGGGGGGGGGGCGCGGGGAGGGAAGGGTAGAGGAAGAGAGGCATCTGCATTGAAGGTTACTTGTAATTAATTTTGGCTATTTTTAAATTGCTTCCTTTCTGGTTCTCAGGCCATATGCTGAACATTTGAGTTTTGGGTATGTTACACTATTTACAGCAAAATTTAATTAATGTTAATTACTTTAAGTATATATTAAAAAGTGTTTTATTTTAAAAATTTCAATAAAGTAAAGGAATATCTCAAGTTAAAATAAACTTAAATCCTGCTATACTACCAATTTAGTCTAATATATTGCTTTTCTCCTCAATTCAGTTCTCTAATAAATGGCATAGCTTTCAAAAGACTAAGCAGAAAAAATTGATGATTACAAAGCACAGAAATAAATATACCCATGTACTGAATGTATAGATTACTTTCCTTTTACTATATTCCACACAGTAACTAAGATTAGAATTCCTAGCTGAAACGGGAACATTTGCTATCTCATTGTTGGAAGCTCCCTAGAAGAAAGAACAATATGTTCTCATGTACTATCTGATTTTTAAAATGGTGGATTACAAGAATTTTACACTATAAAGCTTCTTTTTACTTTTCCTTTTTCCTGGCAGTCTTACAGTACTCTTAATATATTACACCTGATTCTTTTTACTGTTGTAATTCAAGGTCACTCCATAAAAAATTTGCATGGCTGGCATACAAAAAGTTGAAGGTGGTTGCTGTCACCTTGAATAATTCTGCACATTTCTCTTCCTTCAAAAAAAGAAATGTGAAGCAGCGGTGACTTTATTTTGTACTACTCTACTAAAGATGAATACTATACTCTGAAATTTTTGAGAAAACCCTTTTCTTAAGTGATTTTGCCTTGTTGCAACAAAGAAAAAACTAAAATCTTCGCACCACACGGTAGGGGCAGATTGATAAACATAAGAAAGGAGCACTTGATCCCAGCAGCAGACCTTGGGCACTTCCAAGGTGGAGCTGAAAAGACAGATGGTTAGTTTGGCTTCATGTCTAACAAACATGTCCTGCCTTAAGGGTAAGCAGGGGTCTTTCCATGAGAGGCCACTCTGGGTTTTAGGTAGTTCCAATTCTTCTCAAACCTCTCAGAAGTGTACACAGCTATTTTTATTTTATCTTCCCTGCCTCAATCCTCATGGCATTTTATCTAAGGGATGATAAACTTGTTTCATGTTAAACCCCAAATTTTTATGTACATCAATCTTTCTTCAGACTTCAGCTTACATATGCCCACCCCATTGCCATGCTTCACTGGGAGCATTTTCACAAGAGTAAAATGAAGCACATTCTATACTGTTTTCATCTATTTCCAAAGCTGCTATGCTGACTGAGGTCCTAGTATCATTGTTTTTCTCTGAAACCTTTCCCTTCTTCTCTCTACCTCCAGTCTAAATTAGCCACTACTAGGAGATAAATAGCAAAACTAAATCCTTTAAGCATTAGTGTTACTGTACAACTTACCTATTCAAAAATATGTATCCAATTCAAAAAGGTTCAGTAAACAATGGTATGTTCCAGACATTATATCAAGCATATAAATAAACTATAATACATCTGTTAAGTGTATTAAGAGCTGTTTCTTCTCAATATAAATGTAGCACAGCAGTGGGGACCTAACCAAACTTGGAGAGAGATGTATAAGAAAGGGGTTCCTAGACTTGGTAACACCAGAATTTTAAGAGTAGCAGCAGTTTGGGCCAAAACTGTCAAGATTTGATCCAGCCTCGTCTCCTACACCACTTTTTCAGTGCACGCTATGCTCAGAAAATATCAAACCATTAGCAGTTCTCTGTAAACATCATGCTGTTTCACACTTCCGTTGCCTCATTCAGGAGCTCCTCTCTACTTTTAACTTTCTTCCCAGCCCTCCTTGCTTTATTCTACCTCAAACCTACTTTTCCTTCAAAATTTTCACTGAGATGTAATTGCCAAGGTGATACTGCCTGGTATCTCAAGTTGGGATAAAAACAACAGTTCTACATCCTCCAATAACACTCTGTGAAAATCACCTTTATAGAACATATTACAATATATTGTACTCATTTGTAACATAAATTAATTCAGGATATGATCCATGTGATGTTCTACTTCAAATCCCTAGAACACTGCTTATATTCAACAAATGTGTTTTTTTAATGAATAATAGTTAGACCTAGTGAAACACCAAAAAAACAAAAATAGGAATAAACTCATCCCCAAAGGCTAAACACTTGTATACTGAAAAATATAAAATATTGCTGAAATAAGTTAAGGATACGAATAAATAGAAAGACATCTCATGTTTATGGATTACAACACTTAATATTATTAATTCAATACTGTCGAAAGCAACCTACTGATCAAATGCAATTCCTATCAAAATCCCAATGATGTTTTTTGCATAATTAGAAAAACCTATCATAAAATTCACATGGAATCTCAAGGGACCCCGAAGAGCCAAACAATCGTGAAAAAGAGGAGCAAACTTGGAGATCTCATACTTATTGATTACATAACTCATTTAAAAAGCTACACTAATCAAAACTGGTACTTCTTGATTACATAACTCATTTAAAAAGCTACACTAATCAAAATTGTATAAAGAATGACACATACACCAATGGAATACAATAGATATCCGAGAAAAAAACCCTCATATACATGGTCAAAGGATTTTTGATAAGGGTACCAAGACCATTCAGTGGGGGAAGAACAAACAGTGTTAGGAAAATTGGGTATCCACATGCAAAACTATGAAATGGGAGCCTTACCTTGCACAAAAGACAAAAACTAACTCAAAATGGATCAAAGACCTAAACATAAGAGCTATAACTCTTAGAAGGATACAAAAGGGAAAATCTTCATGACATTGGATGTGTCAATGATCTCTTTGATGTGAAACCAAATGCAAAGGCAATCAAAGAAAAAACAGACAAATTGGGCTACATCAATATTTAAAACTTGTGCATCATTTTTTTTTAAAAACCTCTATTTATTTTTGAGACAGAGAATGAACGGGGGAGGGTCAGAGAGAGAGGGAGACAGAATCTGAAACAGGCTCCAGGCTCCGAGCCGTCAGCACAGAGCCCGACGCGGGGCTCAAACTCACAGACCGCGAGATCATGACTTGAACTGAAGTCGGCCGCTTAACCTACTGAGCCACCCAGGTGCCCCTAAAACTTGTGCATCAAAGGACAAGTCAACAGAATGAAAATGCTGGAATATGAGAAATATGGAATATGGAATATGAGAAAATATATAAAAATCATATATTTGATTAGGTGTTAATATCCATGATATATAAAGAAATCCTACTCAAAAACCAAAAAGCAAGCAACTCAATTTAAAAATGACCAAAGAGCTTGAATAGACATTTTTCCAAAGAAGATATGTAGAAAGCAATAAACATGCAAAAAGGTGATCAACATCACTAATCATTAAGGAAATGCAAATCAAAACAACAGTGAGATATTATGTAACATTATTAGGATGGCTACCATAAAAAGAAAATAACAAGTATTGACAAAAATGCGGAAAAACTGGAATCTTTGTGCAATGTTGGTAGGAATGTAAAATGGTTCAGCCATTATGGAAAACAACATGGCAGTCTCTCAAAAAAGTAAAAACAGAATTACAATATGATCCTTCAATTTCACTTCTAAGTATGCACAGAGAAAAAACTCAAGAAAGCAAGATCTCAAACAGGTATTTGTATACCCATGTTCATAGCAGCATTATTCACAATAACCAAAAAGTGGAAGCAACTAAAGTGTCCATCAATAGATGAATGGATAAACTAAATATGGTATATATACAATGGAATATTAGGTTTAAAAAATAAAAAAATTCTGACACATGCTACAAAATGGATGAACCTTGAGGACATGATGCTAAGTGATATAAACCAGTCACAAAAAGATAAATACTATATGATTCCACTTATATGAGGAATCTAAACTAAAGTAGTCAAATTCATACACAAAGAAAACAGAATGGTGTGATGGTTAATTTTATGTGTAACCTTAATTGGGCAACAAGGTACCCACATATTTGGTTAATGTTATTCAGGGTTGTCTGTGAGAATGTTTCTGAATGAGATTAACTTCTGAATTGGTAGACTAAGTAAAGCAGATTCCCCTCTCCAATGTGGGTGGGCCTTATGCAATCTATTGAAGGCTTGAATAGAATAAAAAGGCAGAGTAAGGGAGAATTCATTTTCTCTCTGCCTGACTTATCTTCCAGATGGGACAGTGTTTTTTGTTTGTTTTTTTTCCAGCCTTTGGACTGTAATTCAGACTGGAACTTACACTGTTGTCTCTCCTTTTCCTCAGGCCTTCAGATTCACGCTGGAATTATACCATTATCTCTCTTGGTCTCCTGCTTGCTGACTGCAGATCTTGGGACTTCTCAGTCTCCATGATCATATGAATCAACTCTTTATAATAAGCTTATTTTTATATTGGTTCTATTTCTTTGCAGAACTCTGACTAATAATAAATGGTGATTGCCAGAGGCTGAAGATCGTAAGTAATGGGGAGTTATTGTTGAATGGGTACAGAATTTCTATTTATAAGATGAAAAGTTTTGGAAACAGATGGTGATGATGGTTTTACAACAATTTGAATGACTTAATATCACTAAACTACATTTTAGAATGATTAAAATAGTAAAGTTTATCTTCTGTGTATTTTACCACAATTACAAAAATTTTTTAAATAGTCAATCCTACTGAACAAAACAGCTTTTGGTTCTGCTTAAACCAACAGTTCTCAAACGTCTTGGTCTAAACCCCTTTACACTACTAAAAATTAATAAGGATCCCAAAGGACTTTTGTTTATATGGATTATATTTATTAATGTTTACCATCTCAGGGATTAAAACAGAAAAATTTAAAATATTTACTAATTAATATAAAATAATAATAATCCATTATAAACATAATACATTTTATGAAAATTAAGTATATTTCCCAATATATAAGTACTTTAGTGACAAAAGTAGCATTGTTTTATATTTTTCAAAATCTTTTTAAAAATCTAGCTAAAACCTCCACATCTTCTACATTCAAGATGAAATATGTTACTTTGGCTGAAGTACGAAGAAAATCCAGTTTCATACAATTATATAATTGGAAAGAATTTAAAAGGTCCTTTGAGGTAAGTTTGGATATTGTTCTTTGGTATAACATTTAAATTCAATAAGAAGTAGTACCTAAATGTTAGTTGCAATGTGGAATCTGAAACCATACCAATCAACTTTTTATGCTGTTACATTAGGTCCATTGGTCTACTTTGTGCTTTGAGTAGATCTTCCATCATGCATTATAATATCATGTATTTTTCATTTTGAAAATATTGTTTCGCTGAGTTCCCACTCAGCTCTTTCAAATGTTGACACATTACAATATTCAAAATTTAAAAACCACATTTATTAATATCACCACTAATCTCATCAAAAAAGTCTTTAAGTATTTGGAAAGTTGATATAAATTTTACAAAATTCTAATTTTCACTTGAAAGCTCATTTTATCATTAGTAACAAATACTGTCAGGGCTATTCCCTGAATTGACAGGTTCATTTGTTCAAATTTAAGAAAATGTCTACCAAATAACCAAGTTTCAATAACCCCAGTTTGTCTGTCATTCTTTTGTGTAGAAAATGGTATTCTCTAACACAGTGGCTGGTTCCGCTTGCAACCCAATCATACAAGTTCTTTTCCTCTGAACAACTACCATACTTTGGTACACTGGTATACTACAGAAGTGTCTTATACCTGTTTCGCATTTTGCCATACAGAATATTAAACAGAGAGATACTTGGGGCACCTGCGAGGCTCAGTCAGTTAAGTGTCCAACTACAGCTCAGGTCATGATCTCATGATTCATGAGTTCAAAGCCCCACATCAGGCTCTTGACTATCACTGCAGAGCCTCCGTGGGATTCTCTCCTTCTCCCCCTTTCTCTATCGCTCCCCCATTTGTGGTCTCCCTCAAAATAAATAAACTTTTAAAAAGTGACTTAAAAAAAAGAGGGATACTCAAGGGTCAAGATGTTACAAATTTAACAATTTTTACTGCTTCACTAAGAACATTATTAGATGAAAACATTCTTTTAAATGGGAATACATTTTTTTTAACGTCCTGAAGAATGCAATAACTGTTTGTGTACTTTGGTGCCACTGCCTTGATTTGTGCTAGGTGCTTTTAATTTCTGCTTTTGTACCATCGGTATAAATGTCAATATAAAGAAAACGGCAAATAAATATTAATATTTTTTAAAAGTACTTTTGACTTCTCAGACCCTCTGAAACGGTCTTGAAGACCTCCAGAGATCTGCTCACCACACTTTGAAAACCACTGGCTTAAACAATACAGGAAGTGTTAGAACTTCTTAATATCAAACCGACTTCAGAATTCAAAATCATTAATCTTTCAAGTAGAAAATGAACAGAGGTTGAATCATGCAGGTTCCTTTTTTTCACATGAGAAAAAAATGCAGTCAAGAGAAAGATGAAACAGCTTTCTCATCACTAACCACTATTAGAACCTGAAATGCATGACTGACTATATTGAGTGATGTCTTCACTCTTGTAGCTCAGTGAGGATAACTTTCCAACATCACAAAGGAAATTACTCAGGAACCTAGTCTTTTCTAAAGTCATTTGGTGGCATGTGACTATAAACCTACTATATTCACTTTTGTATTTCCATTTACTGGTGAGGCCAGGTATGGCTCTGAAGTACAATCCGTCAATCATTTTCCAGCATCCACATATGAGAGATACTAAGATAAGCACCATCATATACAGAAATTTATAATTACCAAGGAGAATGATGGACAGAAACAACTCATACAATGGTCAGAGAAGGCATCTTTGAGGAGATAACATCTTTTTTGAGCCTAGAGGAAAAGACACAGTGAGGCATAGAAGAATCATGGCAAGAATATCTGATACTAAGGAGGTAAGAGCAAGTCCAAAGGATCTGAAGTAGGACCAAGTTTAGGCTATTTCAAAAACCAAAGAGTGAGCAATGTTGCTGAACATAGATGATAATGAGGAGAGCATAATGGGTTCATATTAGAAAGGGATAATTAAGGCCCAGATCATGAGCCGTATGAATTTAAATATTATTCTAAATGCAATAGTAACCTATTATAGGAAATAATCTATTTTAATTTCTATTATAGGAAATAATAGAAAATAAAATAATCTATTTTAAATAGATTCTAAAAGGCAAAGAAACCACTCTAAATGTGACATGTCCAAAAATACCTAAAAACATGGATCTGGTAAGCAATAAAGGCTTAGGGTTTGAATGTATTAGACAATATGACCATTCCTTTTAATGTGTGTGGGAGGTTGAAAAATGCCCCCCAAAGATGTCTAGAACCTATGATATATTATGTTACATGAAAGGAGAAACATCACAGATTCAATTCAGGCTAAACACCTTAATACAGATTATCCTGGATTACCTATATGGCCCCAATGTAGTCATATGATCCATTAAAAGTAGAGAGCTTTCTTGGCTGAAGGCAAAAAAAATTCAGCAGAAAAGGAAGTCAGAGACTTTTAACCATGAGAAAGATGCAGTACACTGTTGCTGGTTTGAAGATAAAGGTTCAGTATGATGAGAAATGTAGGTAGCCTTAAGCTTTAGGAGCTAAGAAAGGCTCCCAATTGACAGCCCACAAAGATACAGGGGCCTCAGTCTTACAACCACAGGAAATGACTTCTGCCAATAGCTTGAATGAGTTTGGAAACAGATTCTCCCCCAGAACTCCAGATAAGGGCCCAGACTAGCTAACATTTTGAGGTTGATCTTGTAGGACACAAAGAGAGAATTCAATCAAACCCATCCATGCTTCTGGTCTACAGAGCTGTGAGATAATAAATTCGTATAGTTTTAAGCTGTTATGTTTGTGGTAATTTTTTACAGCCCCAACAGAAAGCTAATGAATATGGTTTGACAGAAAGAGAGCAGTTAAAAAATTTTAATGTTTATTATAAACCTAAAGATGGCAAAGTGACTTTAACTCATAACCTTAAATCATAGTATGTTAAACAAAATAACAAATGAAATAGAAAAATAATCTCTATATTTAATAAAACAAACAAAAACATTTAATTCTAAATCATAAACTATAAAGAATAGATAATAGTGGGGCTCCTGGGTGGGTCAGTCAGTTAGGTGTCTGACTTTGGTTCAGGTCATGATCTTGCAGTTTGTGAGTTCGAGCCCCGCATCAGGTTCTGTGCTGACAGCTCAGAGCCTGGAGCCCGCTTCACATTCTGTGTCTTCCTCTCTCTCTGTCCCTCCTCTGCTCACACTCTTTCTCTCTCTCTCAAAAATAAATAAACATTTAAAAAAATAAAAAAGAATATGTAATAGTAAAATTTTAACCAAATTTAGGTAAAGCCACAGAAGCTGCTAAAAATCTTGAATAAGCTACAGATTTCTCTAAAAGTTAAGTCAGGTGTCCTAGAAGGCCTATTCACAATTCTTCACTGGAGTCTCTGAATGCAAAAGTGGAAATGGGTTGAAGGGCAATCAGAAAACAGGTCAATATTCAAATTCTCTTTCTATTCCACAGGGCAACCATCTAATCCCATGCGAACTCTAAAGGATCCATCATTCTACCTCTACTCAAGTCCTACACTAGCATAATGGCCTGAGAAAAGCATAATAAATAAAAATATATGAAGTGTATACAACAAAAGTAGAACTAGAAAACAAGAAATCTTCAGGAAAATGATTTAGAATGTATAAAAATGTAACAAATGAAGGAAGGCAAGTAATCAAAGAATAAATGAGGACAACAAACAAATGAGATACAGAGTTACTTGGCAGAATTCAAGAAAGAAATACATGACAATAAAACCATACAGAAATGAAGGGCATATCAGAAGTTGAAATTAAGTAGACTTAATGCTGCTGAAAATATGGTAAGTCATAAGGTTAGAGTTAAGCACACAAAGTGAAATAGAAAAGAACACATATATAAAAGAAAATAGAGAGAACATGACAAATATGGGCAACAGACAAAGAGCCATAATTGCTGTTTTGAAAGAAGGAATCTCGGCAAATGGATTTTTTTAAATATTGCAAATTTAAAATATTTTAAAAGAAAAAAAATTCCTAAAAAAGCCAAATATGCTAATTAGAAAGAAATTCTATATTTCACTTAAAAATATGTAAGGGGAGGCAGTTCAAGATGGCAGTGTAGGAGTATCCTGAACTTACCTCCTCCCACAGACACAACAAATCTACAGCTATATATGCAACAATTCCCTCAAAAAAAAAAAAAAAAACCCGAAAACCAGATGAATCCTACACACACACACACACACACACACACACACACACAAATAAAAGGCCACATCAAGATGAACAGTAGAGGCAGAGAAGTGCTCTCAGCAATAATCCAACCCCTGTAGTAGTGACCCACAGTCAGGAGGAGTCAGAAAAATATCTCATAAATACAAAGTTTCTCCCTGAGGAGTGAGGGGTTTGTACCCCACATTAGGTTTATACCCCGCATTTGTACCCCAGCACTAGAGATGAGCCTCCAAAATATGTGGCTTTCAAAAGCAATGGGGTTTATCAAGGGGAAACATATGACTCTAGGGAATAGAGACTCTATACTTAAAGGATCCATACACAGAATCATTTGCTCTGGAACCCAGTAAAAAAGCATGAGATTGAAAAACCAAGGGGCGCCTGGGTGGCTCAGTCAGTTAAGCATCCGACTTCAGCTCAGGTCATGATCTCATGGTCCGTGGGTTCCAGCCCCACATCGGGTTCTGTGTTGACAGCTCAGAGCCTAGAGCCTGTTTCTGATTCTGTGTCTCCCTCTCTCTGCCCCTCCCCTGCTTGCATTCTGTCTTTCTCTCTCTGTTGCAAAAATAAATAAACATTAAAAAATTAAAAAAAAAAAAACCAAAACACTAGACCACACACGGAGATTCATTTGCTAACATTAAGGCATCTGGCAAAGAGCAAAAACCTGAAGTGACTCCAAGGACAGAGGCACTGGTGATTTCAATATTTGGCATTTTCTTCTACCTTGCTAACACTGGCCAAAGTGCTCTCTCCTTCTGCATGGTTGTGCCAGTACATATGAATGCAAGTTTTGCATTCTAACCTGCTAGCACTGGTGAGAAAACATACTGGCCCTCCATGCAGCTCAGAAAGCTACCATCTAACCAGGTGGACAAGTGTCCCACCAATCTGTGCACTCTCATGACCACCACTAGACCTGTCAGCACCTCACCCCTCTGAGAAGTTCCCACAACCAATGCCAGGCTAGTGGGTATGTACAGCTCATACAGGGCATGACCCTTGAGTGTCTGATCTGGTGGCCATGGTCCATTATTTTCTGGGACCCATGGGTCTGGAACCATCAAAGATACAGGGTGAGTGACAACCAAGAAAAATATAACTAACTAAATAAATAAATTTCATCTCCTACACAAGGCCACTCTTTCAAGACTGGGAGAAATAGCTATTAAATCTCATATACAGACTTAACATCTGGAATGTTATAAGTCAACAGTTCTGCTCCAAGAGCGGGAGGGCTAGAGGACAACGGGAGGGAGAGTTGTTGAGCCCAGAGGACAGAGCTCAGCTTGGCAGGGAACAAAGGCAATGGGAAGCGCCATCTTCCTCACCCATCACCAAGCCAAAATCCCAAAGGGAACCAGTCACCCCTCACGGACCTTGCTTGCACTGCGCAAACACCCAACGCTGTGCTTCTGTGGATCCATCATTCCAATGGGTCTGCCTCCCTCTGGTGCCGCAGGGCCCCTCCGGAAGTGGTCTACTGAATGAAAAGCAAGCTGAGCCTGCTCCTCCTGCCTGTGTGCAACTTGCACATCCACCCCAGCTAATATGCCAGATCCCATAGAAGCAGCACCACAAGCCTGGCAGTGTGCAAGTAGCCCAGACAGGGGCCATACCACTCCACAGTGAGTCCTGCCCCTGGGACAGGGGAAGATAAGGTACACACCAGTCTGACTGAGGCCCCAGTGGTGGGCTAGGAACAGACATCAGGTTCAACTGTGGCCCTGCCCACCAACACAAGTTACTCCAGACAGCACAGAGGAAGAGCCCTGCAATTCTGCACCACTCCAGGGACTACCCAAAATGACTAAATGGAAGAATTCTCCTCAAAAGAAACTCCAGGAAGTAGAGACAGGTAATGAACTGATCAAAAACAATTTAAACAATGTAACAGAAAACAAATTTAAAATAATAGTTACAAAATTAATCTCTGGACTTGAAAAAAGTATAGAGGACAGAAGAGAATATATTACTACAGAGATCAAGGGACCAAGAAACAGTAAGGAGGAGCTAAAAAATGCTATTAATGAGCTGCAAAATAAAATGGAGGTGACCACAGCTCGGATTGAAGAGGTAGAGGAGAGAATAGGTGAATTAGAAGATAAGATTATGTAAAAAGAGGAAGCTGAGAAAAAGAGAGATAAAAAAATCCAGGAGCATGAGAGGAGAATTAGAGAACTAAGTGACACAATTAAACATAATAATATATGCATAATTGGGATTCCAGAGGAGGAAGAGTGAGAGGGAAAGGTGCTGCAGGTGTACTTGAAGAAATCATAGCTGAGAACTTCCCTGATCTGGGGAAGGAAAAAAGGCATTGAAATCCAAGAGGCATAGAGAACTCCCTTCAGACGTAACTCGAATCGATCTTCTGCATGACATATCATAGTGAAACTGGCAAAATACAAGGATAAAGAGAAAATTCTGAAAGCAGCTAGGGATAAACCTGTTCTAACATATAAAGGGAGACTGATAAGACTAGTGACTGATCTCTCTACTGAACCTTGGCAGGCCAGAAAGGAATGGCAGGAGATCTTCAATGTGTTGAACAGAAAAAAAAATATGCAGCCGAGAATCCTCTATCCAGCAAGTCTGAGAGATAAGGTCATCCCAAACAAACAAAAACTAAAGGAATTCATCACCACTAAACCAGCCCTAAAGAGATCCTAAGGGGGATCCTGTGAGACAAAGTACCAGAGACATCGCTACAAGCATGAAACCTACAGACATCACAATGACTAAACCCATATCTTTCTATAATAACACTGAATGTAAATGGACTAAATGCTCCAACCAAAAGACACAGGGTATCAGAACGGATTAAAAAACAAGACTTATCTATTTGCTGTCTACAAGAGACTAATTTTACACCTGGGGAAACCTTCAGATTGAAAGTGAGGGGATGGAGAACTATTTATCATGCTACTGAAAGTCAAAAGAAAGCTGGAGTAGCCATACTTACATCAGACAAACTAGACCTTAAATTAAAGGTTATAACAAGAGATGAAGAAGGGCGTTATATAATAATTACAAGGTCTATCCATCAGGAAGAGCTAACAATTATAAATGTCTATGCGCCAAATACGGGAGCCCCCAAATATATAAAGCAATTATACACAAACATAAGCAACCTTATTGATAAGAATGTGGTAACTGCAGGGGACTTTAATACGCCACTTACAACAATGGATAGATCATCTAGACACAGGATCAATAAGGAAACAAAGGCCCTGAATGATACATTGGATCAGATGGACTTGACAGATATATTTAGAACTCTGCATCCCAAAGCAACAGAATATCCTTTTTTTTTGAGTGCACATGCAACATTCTCCAAGATAGATCACATACTGGGTCACAAAACAGCCCTTCATAAGTATACAAGAATTGAAATCATACCATGCATACTTTTAGACCACAATGCTATGAAACTTGAAATCAACCACAGGAAAAAGTCTGGAAAAGCTCCAAGCATGGAGGTTAAAGAACACCCTACTAAAGAATGAATGGGTCAACCAGGCAATTAGAGAAGAAATTAAAAATATATGGAAATAAATGAAAATGAAAATACAACAATCCAAACGCTTTGGGATGCAGCGAAGGCAGTCCTGAGAGGAAAATACATCGCAATCCAGGCCTATCTCAAGAAACAAGAAAAATCCCAAATGCAAAATCTAACAACACACCTAAAGGAAACAGAAGCAGAACAGCAAAGACACCCCAAACCCAGCAGAAGAAAAGAAATAATAAAGATCAGAGCAGAAATAAACCATATAGAATTTAAAAAAACTATAGAGAAGACCAATGAAACCAAGAGTTGGTTTTTTGAAAAAATAAACAAAATTAATAAACCTCTAGCCAGGCTTCCAAAAAGAAAACGGAGATGACCCAAATAGATAAAATCATGAATGAAATGGAATTATTACAACCAATCCCTCAGAAATACAAGCAATTATCAGGGAATACTATGAAAACTTATATGGACAACCTGGACAACCTGGAGGAAATGGAAAAATTCCTAAACACCCACACGCTTCCGAATCTCAAACAGGAAGAAATAGAAAGCTTGAACAGACCTATAACCAGCGAAGAAATTGAATCAGTTATCAAAAATCTCCTAACAAATAAAAGTCCAGGACCAGATGGCTTCCCAGGGGAATTCTACCAGACATTTAAAGCAGAGATAATACCCATCCTTCTCAAGCTATTCCAAAAAATAGAAAGGGAAGGAAAACTTCCAGACTCATTCTATGAAGCCAGTATTACTTTGATTCCTAAACCAGACAGAGACCCAGTAAAAAAAGAGAACTACAGGCCAATATTCCTGATGAATATGGATGCAAAAATTCTCAATAAGATACTAGCAAATCGAATTCAACAGCATATAAAAAGAATTATTCACCATGATCAAGTGGGATTCATTCCTGGGATGCAGGGCTGGTTCAACATTCGCAAATCAATCATCATGATACATCACATTAATAAAAAAAAAGATAAGAACAATACGATCCTGTCAATCAATGCAGAGAAAGCATTTGACAAAATTCAGCATCCTTTCTTAAAAAAAAACCCTCGAGAAAGTCGGGATAGAAGGAACATACTTAAACATCATAAAAGCCAATGATGAAAAGCCCACAGCTAATATTCTCAATGGGGAAAAACTGAGAGCTTTCCCCCTGAGATCAGGAACACGACAGGGATGTCCACTCTCACCGCTGTTGTTTAACATAGTGTTGGAAGTGCTAGCGTCAGCTATCAGACAACAAAAGGAAATCAAAGGCATCAAAATTGGCAAAGATAAAGTTAAGTTTTCACTTTTCACAGGTGACATGATATTATACATGGAAAATCCGATAGACTCCACCAAAAGTATGCTAGAACTGAAACATGAATTCAGCAAAGTCGCAGGATACAAAATCAATGTACAGAAATCAGTTGCATTCTTATGCACTAATAATGAAGCAACAGAAAGACAAACAAAGAAACTGATCCCATTCACAATTGCACCAAGAAGCATAAAACCTAGGAATAAATCTAACCAAAGATGTAAAAGATCTCTATGCTGAAAACTATAGAAAGCTTATGAAGGAAATTGAAGAAGATATAAAGAAATGGAAAAACATTCTGTGCTCATGGGTTGGAAGAATAAATATTGTCAAAATGTCAATACTATCCGAAGCTGTCTACACATTGAATGCAATCCCAATCAAAATTGCACCAGCATTCTTCTCGAAGCTAGAACAAGCAATCCTAAAATTCATAGGGAACCACAAAAGGCCCCAAATAGCCAAAGTAATTTTGAAGAAGAAGACCAAAACAGGAGGCATCACAATTCCAGACTTTAGCCTCTACTACAAAGCTGTCATCATCAAGACAGCATGGTATTGGCACAAAAACAGACACATAGACCAATGGAATAGAATAGAAACCCCAGGAATAGACCCACAAACGTATGGCCAACTACTCTTTTACAAAACAGGAAAGAATATCCAATGGAAAAAAGTCTCTTTAACAAATGGTGCTGGGAGAACTGGACAGCAACATGCAGAAGAATGAAACTAGACCACTTTCTTACACCATTCCCCCCCAAAAAAAAAAAAAAAAAAAAAAAACTCAAAATGGATAAAGGACCTGAATGTGAGACAGGAAATCATCAAAACCTTAGAAGAGAAAGCAGGAAAAGACCTCTCTGACCTCAGCCGCAACAATTTCTTACTTGACACATCCCCAAAGGCAAGGGAATTAAAAGCAAAAATGAACTATTGGGACCTCATGAAGATAAAGACTTCTGCACTGCAAAGGAAATGATCAACAAAACTAAAAGGCAACCAACGGAATGGGAAAACATATTTGCAAATGACATATCAGACAAAGCGCTAGTATCCAAAATCTATAAAGAGCTCACCAAACTCCACATCCAAAAACAAATAATCCAGTGAAGAAATGGGCAGAAAACATGAATAGACGTTTCTCTAAAGAACACATCCAGATGGCCAACAGGCACATGAAAAGATGCTCAACATCGCTCCTCATCAGGGAAATACAAATCAAAACCACACTCAGATATCACCTCACGCCAGTCAGAGTGGCCAAAATGAACAAATCAGGAGACTATAGATGCTGGCGAGGATGTGGAGAAACGGGAACCCTCTTGCACTGTTGGTGGGGATGCAAACTGGTGCAGCCGCTCTGGAAAACAGTGTGGAGGTTCCTCAAAACATTAAAAATAGATCTACCCTATGACCCAGCGATAGCACTGCTAGGAATTTACCCAAGGGATACAGGAGTGCTGATGCATAGGGGCACTTGTACCCCAATGTTTAT
Organism: Panthera leo; assembly: GCF_018350215.1. Classification (NCBI taxonomy): domain Eukaryota; kingdom Metazoa; phylum Chordata; class Mammalia; order Carnivora; family Felidae; genus Panthera; species Panthera leo. Next base: position 55,171,833 of record NC_056683.1, on the reverse strand, counting down.
AGCAGCACTTTCAACAATAGCCAAATTGTGGAAAGAGCCTAAATGTCCATCAACTGATGAATGGATAAAGAAATTGTGGTTTATATACACAATGGAGAACTACGTGGCAATGAGAAAGAATGAAATATGGCCTTTTGTAGCAATGTGGATGGAACTGGAGAGTGTTTTGCTAAGTGAAATAAGTCATACAGAGAAAGACAGATACCATATGTTTTTACTCTTATGTGGATCCTGAGAAACTTAACAGAAGTCCATGGGGGAGGGGAAGAAAAAAAAAAGAGGTTAGAGAGGTAGAGAGCCAAAGCATAAGAGACTTAAAAACTGAGAACAAACTGAGGGTTGATGGGGGGTCAGAGGGAAGGAAGGGTGGGTGATGGGTATTGAGGAGGGCACCTTTTGGGATGAGCACTGGGTGTTGTATGGAATTCAATTTGACAATAAATTTCATATTTTAAAAAAAATTAAAAAAATAAATAAAATGTTTTTATATTAAAATAAATAAATAAATAAATAAATAAATAAATCTCATATACAGAAATGACCTCATAGTCAAGCAATGTGAGGAAACAGAGGAATATGTTACAAATGAAAAAACAAGGTAAAACCACAGGGAAAAAGAAAACCTTAATGAAACAAAGATAAGTCATTTATCTGATAAAAAGTTCCAAGTAATGTTTATATAGATGCTCACTGAACTTCAAAGAAGAAATGGATGAACACAGTGAGAACCTCAACATAGAGACAGAAAACACAATAAAGTACCAAACAGAAGTCACAGACCTGAAGAATACAAAAAGTTAACTGAAAAATATACTAGCCGGGTTCAACAACAGACTAAATGAAGCAGAAGAAAGAATCAGTTGCCTGGAAAATAAGTCAGTAGAACTCACTGAAACAGAGGCGAAAAAAAATTGAACAGTGAAGACAACTTAAGGAACCTATGGAACATCATCAAGCATACTAACATGTGCATTATAGAGGTCCAAAGGAGAAGAGACAGAAAGATTCAGGACACTTACTTGAAGAAATAGTGGCTGAAAACTTCCTAACCTGGCAATGGAAACAAATATCCAGATCCAGGAAACCCAAAGCTCCAAACAAGATGAACCCAAAGAGACCAACACTGAGACAAATTAGATTGGACCCTTGAACATCAGGGTTAGGAGTACCAAAACCCCAGGCAGTCAAAACTCCACATATAACTTTGATTCCCCCAAAACTTAACTCCTAAAGGCTTACTATTGACCAGAAGCCTTACCAATAACATAAAAAGGCAATTAACACATATTTTGTATATGTATTATATACTCTATTCTTAAAGTAAGCTGGAAGAAATAAATATTAAGAAAATCATAATTAAGGGAAATACACTTATAGTACTGTACTGTATTTATTGCAAAAAATCTGCATGTAAATGGACATACACAGTTGAAAACCATGTTGTTCAAGGGTCAGCTGTATAACTACAATGTCAAAAGTTAAAGAAAATCTTAAGCAAGAGAAAAACAGCTTGATACAAAAAGGGAACCCACACAACACCATCAGCAGATTTCTCAGCAGTAACTTGGCAGGCAAGAAGGAAGTGGCATAACATATTCAAAGTGCTGAAAGGAAAAAAAAAAATTCCAAAAGAGCATACTCTATTTGATTAAGTTATCATTCAGAATTGAGGGAGAAATGATGAGTTTTTTAGACAAGCAAAAAGCTAAATAAGTTCATCACCACTAAACCAACCTTACAAGAAATATTAAGGGGACTTCGTTAAGATGAAAAGAAAAGGCACTAAAATTACGAACAAGTAAATATACAAAAGCAAAAATCTCATTGGTTAGTATAGAATAAAAGTAGTGGATTAAATTACTAACAAAGCTAGTAGGAAGGTTAAAAGATAAAAGTAGGAACAATAAATATAACCACAGCAATTAGTTAAGGGATACACAAAATAAAAAGATGTATAACATGACATCAAAAACATAAAATTTGGGGCACCTGAGTGGCTCAGTTGGTTAAGCATCTGACTCTTGATTTCAGCTGAGGTCACAATCCCAGGGTTGTAGGATTGAGCCCCGTGTTGGACCCCACACTGAGCGTGGAACCTGCTTGAGATTCTCTCTCTCTCTCTCTCTCTCTCTCTCAATCTGTGTCTTTCTCTCTGGAAAAATTTTTTAAAAATATAAAAGGAAATAAAACTTGGCAGGAGGTGCTAAAAATGCAGTTTAAGATATATTCAAACTTGACTTACTGTCAACCTAAAATAGACTGTTTATATGTTTATGCTTCTATACTTGAGCTTTATGGTAACCAGAAACAAAACTCTATAGTAAATACGCAAAAGATAATGAACAAGGAAATTAAGTATTACACTCCAGAACGTCTTCAAACAACATGGAAGAAAGCAGAAGAGAAAAGGAAGAGAGGGAAACTATAAAACACACAAAAAACTATTAACAAAATGGCAATAAGTACATACTTATCAATAATTATTTTAAATGTAAATAGACTTAACACTTTCATCAAAAGACATAGTAGTTAAATGAATAGGAAAAAAAAAGACCCATCTGTATGCTGCCTACAAAATATTCACTTCAGATGTAAGGACACACACAGACTAAAAGTGAGGGGTAGAAAAAGAGGTTTCATGCAGATGGAAACCAAAATAAAGTTGGGCTAGCTACACTTAAACAACATTAATTTTAAAACAAAGACTGTAACAAAAGACAAGAATGGGTACAGCATAATGGTAAAGGGGTCAATATACCAAGAAGATATAACATTTGTAAACATATATGCCCCCAACAGAGAAATATGTAAATACACAAAGCAAATAGACCTAAAGGGAGAAGCTGATAGCTATACAATAACAGTAAGGGACTTTAATACCCTATGTACCCACTGGACAGATTATCTAGACAGATTTTCAATATTAAAACAGTATCCTACATGACACATTAGACTAGACAGATACATAGACAACAATCCATTTAAAAGCAGCAGCACATATACTCTTCTCAAGTGCAATTGGAATAGTCTCCAGGATAAATCGTATGTTAAGACACAAACAAGTCTTAATAACTTCAAGAAGACTGAAATCATGTCAGGTATCTATTTTGTACACAACATTAAGAAAATAGAAATCCACTATAAGAAAAAAATTGGAAAAATTACAAATATATAGAGACTAAGCAACATGCCACCAAGCAAGCAAAAAGTCAATAAAGAAACTAAATGAAAAATCATAAAATATTTTGAGACAAATGAAAATGGAAATACAATATACCAAAATGTATGAGATGCAACAAAAGCAGTTCTAAGAAGGAAAATTACACCAATGCAAGCTGACCTCAAGAATCAAGAAAAATGTCAAATAACAATCTAAGTTTAAACCTAAAAGACACTAAAAAAATACGTAAATAAATCCCAAAGTTAGCAGAAGGAAAGAAATAATAAAGATCAAAATAGAAATAAATGAAATAGACATTAAAAAGACAAATGTAAAGATCAATGAAACTAAGAGATAGTTCTTTGAAAATATAAACAAAATTGACAAACCTGTAGATAGACTCACTAAGAAAAAAAGAGAGAAGGATCACATAAAATCAGATCTACAGACGAATTACAACTGATACTAAAAAAATACAAAAGCTTTTAAGAGACTACTTATTATGAAGAATTATATGGCAACAAAGTAGACATCCTGGAAGAAACTGATAAATTCCTAGAAACATACAATCTTCCAAGACTGCATCATAAAGAAACAGAAAGTCTAAATACCTGGACTGCTAGTAACATTAAATTGGTAATCAAAAACCTCCCAAGGAACAAAACTCCAGGACAAGATGTCTTCACACAGGTGAATTCTACCAAACATTCAAAGAATGCAAAATATTTAAAAGGTGGGAATGCTTTCAGACTCATTTTACATAGCCAGAATTACTCTGATACCAAAACCGGACAAGGACATTACAAAAAATTAAGAAAAAAAATTATAAGGTAATATCCCTGATAAACACAGATGCAAAAGTCCTAAGCAAAATATTAGAAAATGAAATTCAACAATATGTTAAAAGAATCCTTCACCATGACCAAGTGGGATTTATCACAACAATGCAAGGATGTTTCCCAACATCTGCAAACTAATCAATGTAATACACCACGTTAACAAAATAAAGGATAAAAATTATATGATCATCTCAATACATGAAGAAAAATCATTTTACAAAATCCAATATCCATTTATAATAAAAGCTCTCAAAAAAGGTTGGTAAAAACAAAATGTACCTCAATAAAATAAAGGCAATAGATGACAAATCCACAGGTGTCATCATCTCCATGGTGTAAAGCTGAAAACTTTTCCTTTAAGATCAAAAACAAGAAAAGGATGCGAACTTTCAGTACTTTCATTTAGCATAGTATCAGAAGTCACAGCCAGAGCAATTAGACAGGAAAAAAAAAGGCATCTGAATAGTAAAGGAAAAAATAAAACTATTCACAGATGAATGATTTTACATTAAACAACCCAAAAAGTCTCCACCACAAAATTATCTGAACTAAATGAATTCAGTAAAGTTGCATGAAAGTCAATATATAGAGATGTATTGCATTTTTATAAATTAACAACAATCACAAAGAATTATGAAAAAAAATCACCTCTATAAGTATATCAAAAAGAAAAAAATCTAAGAATAAATTTAACCAAGGAGATGAAAGACCTGTACACTGAAAACTATAAGACAGTGATGAATGAAATTGAAGACACAAATAAATGGAAAAACGTCTGTACTCACGGATTAGAAGAATCAATATTGTTAAAATGTCCAATAAAAACAATCTACACATTCAATGCAATACCTATCAAAATTCCAATGGTATGGGGGCGCCTGGGTGGCTCAGTCAGTTGAGCGTCCGACTTCAGCTCAGGTCATCTCACTGTTCGTGAGTTTAAGCCCCGCGTCAGGCTCTGTGCTGACAGCTCGGCGCCTGGAGCCTGCTTCTGATTCTGTGTCTCCCTCTCTCAGTCCCTCTCCCCCTCACACTCTGTCTCTGTCTCTCAAAAATAAATAAACATTAAAAAAAATTTTAAAAAAATTCCAATGGTATGTTTCACAGAAATAGAACAAAATATCCTAAACTTTGTATGGGACCACACACAAGACCCCAAATAGCCAAAGCAAAGTTAAGAAGAACAAATCATGCTCCTGAATTTCAAACTATATTATAAAACTATAGTAATCAAAACAGCTTGGTGTTGGCATAAAAACAGACATGCAAATCAATACATTAGAATCAAGAGCCTACAAATAAAGCCACAATTATATGGCCAATTAACTATGACAAAGGAGGCAAGAATACACAATGGGGGAAAGACAGTCTGTTTAATAAATGGTGCTAGGAAAATTCACCAGCCACATGCAGCAGAATTAAACTGGGCCACTATCTTACACTTTACACAAAAATTAATTTGAAATGGATTAAAGACCTGAATGCAAGTCCAGAAACCATAAATCTAGAGAAAACATAAGTGGTAAGCTCTTTGACATCACTCTTGGTGACATATTTTGGGATCTGACCCCACAGACAAGTGTAACAGAAGTAAAAATAAATAATAGCACAACATCAAACTAAGAAGCTTCTACACAGCAAAGGAAATCAACAAAATAAAAAGGCATCCTGTTGAATGGGAGATGATATTTGCAAATCTTTTATCTGATCAGAGGTTAAGATTCAAAATATGTGAAGAACTCAGGCAACTCAATAACAATAAGGCAAATGATATGATTAAAAAATGGGCAGGGGACCTGAATACACATTTTTCCAAAAAAATACATACAGATTGAAACCAGAACATGAAAAGGTTCTCCACATCACTCATCATCAGGGAAATGCAAATTAAAACCACAATGAGATACCATCTCACTCACACATGTCACAATGATTACTATCAAAAAGATGAGAAATAACAAGTGTTGGTAAAGATGAGAAGAAAAGGGAATCCTCCTACACTGTTGTTTGGAATATAAATTGGTACATCTTCTGTGAAAAACATTATGGAGATTTCTCAAAACTTCAAAAATAGAAATGCCAATGATCCAGCAATTCCCATTGGGATATTTAACTTCAAAAAACAAAAACATTAAAAAAAACATGAAATCTAATTGAAATATGCACCCCATGTTCATTGTAGCATTATTTAAAATGAGATATCAAAAAAACCTAAATGCCTATCAATGGATGAATGAAGAAGATGTGGTTCATATACATAATGAATTAACACCCAGCTATAAAAAAGAATGAAATATTGCCATATGTGACAACATGGATGGACTTAGAGTATATTATGCTAAGTGAAATAAGTCAGACAAAAACAAATACCATATTTCATCTATATGTAGAATCTAAAAAAAATAAAACAAACTAACAAAACCCATAGATACAGAGAAAAGAATGATAGTTGCCAGAGGGTAGAAGAATTGGATGATTGAATGAAATGGGTAAAAAGGATCAAGAGGTACAAACTACCAGTTATAAAAAAAATAAGTCATAGGGATGTAATGTACACCATGATGATTATAGTCAATAATATTGTATTGCGTATTTGAAAGCTGCTAAGGGAGTACATGTTGAAATTTCTCATACACAAGAAGAATATTTTTTGCAACTTTCTGTGAGGACTAATGGTAGCTAGACTTTTTATGATAATCAATTCACCATGTATACAAATATCAAATCATTATGTTATACACCTGAAACTAATACAATGCTATATGTCAATTATATTTCAATAAAAGAATCTCTAAGAATGAGCAATGTCAAGATAACCTGGTGAAGTTACTAAATTTTAGGGGGGAAAATGTATCTTGTGATACCTAGTAAATAAAAACCAGTCACCAATAAAGAACAGCCTTAAAATTTCTGCAGAGAATTTTATCTTACAGATGTGAAAAGAATAAATCAGGATTTACATAGTGCTGAGAAAAAGCAACTGTAATCCCTACATTTAACATCCAATTTGTTATTCATTTATAAGCAACAGATATTTTCAAATAAGCAAAAGGTGAGGAATTACAGTACTGATGAATTCTTTTTTGGAAAAAGAAGTCCACTCAATGACAAAAATTTAATTAATCAAAAGATCAAATAAAGAATCAAATAAAGAATTCAGATACTACAGAGCTATGTTATAAGGAACCAAGAATGAACATTAAATATACTTAAATATAGAACTCAGAAAGATAAACTATGAGAATTACAGCAGCTGAATATAAGGTTATAACTCTGACAATAAAAAAACAATATGACAACAATTATGAAGTGAAGAAAGACAAGGCAAGAGCTAAAAAAGTACAAAATTATGATTTTATTAAATTTCATAAAAGGGAGTAAGTTGATAATGTTAAAGTATATTCACATTATTAAAGAATAAGAATAGCCTATAAACATTCCAAATATAATAAGGGAAAATATAGATACATGCACACATATAGCAAAAGATATTTTAAAAAAGAGAAGAAGAAAGACTTCCACTTACAAAAATTTAGTGGCATAGACATCCTGCAAAAAAAATCAATAAAATGTTCACAGATGCCAAAAATAGTTGACAAATCTTACTCTAAATTATAACTAAGTTCATACAAAAGTAAAAGAAAATCTCAGTGCTCTGCCCCCCACCCACCCAAATAGGAGCCCAAATCAGAGAGTTAAAAATGCTCCAGAGCTATGACTGCCCTAGATATTTCTGGATATAAAAAACCTAGAACCTGAGTTCTAACATCCACGACAGAGACAAAAGATGTAGCCTTGGGTCCATACAAGGTAGGACACTAGACTCCTAGACCCCTTTACTGAGTTAGGGCCTTCAAAGCCTGCTCTTTCAGTAAAAGGATAAACTAGAATTTAAACTGCCAGCAAAGGGATTATACAAGTAAATGTGTCTGTTTCAGCCTCAAACATTTGGGTAATAATGGCCAGAGAGAATTCATCATCATAGCTCTGCCCTCAAATTGGTTTAGGGTTCCCAAACAAAAGCCATAACTTAAAGTGACAAAGGGACTATAATACTGTAGGAATCACAGTAGACATAAAACAAATGTAGGAATAGACTTTCAAATTAGACTTTCAGTATTCTTAGACACTAAGATTAGTCAGAAACAAGTACAAAAAGTAAGATTCCAAAATATATAGAAGAACAAGATGACATCAGTGAAAATCAGCAGAAGTAAAATCAGTAGAATTACCACCTCAAAGGTCTCAGAAATTCAAATTATCAAAACAAAATGCAAAAATAACTTTTAAAAATATTTAAAGAAATAAAAGAGGAAACAAACTATTTAACAAATACTTTTATAATCTTTATTTTGCAGCAGGCACTGTTCTAAATGCCCTATCTATATATATTTACTCATATAATCTTTAACAACTCTAAAGTTGGTGCTACTAATTTTATGGATGAGGAAATCAAAGCTTAGAGAAGTTAAGAAACTTGCCTAATTTACATAGTATAAATTACGTGGCTAGAATCCAAATTCAACCAATTTGATATCAGAATCTGTACTAATAATTATGTTGTATGCAAGGATTAAAAATAATCAATAATGGGGCACCTGGGTGGCTCAGTCAGTTAAGTGTCTGACTCGATTTTAGCTCAGGTCATGTACTCACAGTTGGTCACGAGGTAGAGTCTGGCGTCTCCACGCCCAGCGAGGAGCCTGCTTAGATTGTCTCTCTCCTTCTGCCTCTGCCCCTCCCCCACTTTCAAAAAAAATCAGTAATTAATTGGCCTACTTTTTAAATGAAAAAAATAGAACTAGAAGTTGAAAATACAATAACTGAAAATAAACTCAATGGTCAGTTGAGTTGGTGTCTAACTTCAGGTTAGACACAGGCAAAGATAGAATTAAACATGCAAGATAAAGCTGAAATCATTAAGCAGACTGCATTACAGAAAGATTAAAACATGGAAACCAAAGTTTAAGATACATGGAAGAAAATAATATTTTAATTATCTAGCAGGATCTCAGAAGGAGAGAATAAGGAAAGTAGAAGAAAACCACTATTTAAAGAGATAACAGATGAGATCTGTGTAGAACAGATAAAGAGAAATAAATCTACAGACTCAGAAAATAGCAAAAATCTCATATTGTATATATACAAATAATAGACAATAAGAATGACAAAAGGCTAATTGTTAAACTAGAGACAGGATTGGAAACAAGGATAGGCTTATTAAAGTCTTCTCTTTTATTTTATTTTGCATTTGAATAGTCTCATCATGAAATAAAAAGTAAACATTTGAAAACATTGCTTAAGTCACAAAAAGGCTCCTAAAAGCATCAAGAGAAAAAAAAACTAATAACTTAAAATGAACAATGATTAGACAACTAATTTCTCTACAGCAATAATGAAAGCCAAACATGTGGTCTAATACCTTCAAATTTTGGGGACAAAATAATGGTCAGCCAAGAACTTTGCGACTAACTAAATTTTTATTACGGTGCTGTTTTTTATAATGACATTTTCAGACAAGACAAAATGGGAAATGTAAAACCAACAGACAGACTCTCATTAACAAAATTCAAACAATGTTAAACAATGTACTTCAGTAAGAAAACAATTTCAGAAGAAAAGTAAGCAAAGAAAGCATGTGGATAAAATTGAGTAGTGACCATTTAAAACATAAGTACAGTAGTTCCCCCTTTACCTGAAGAAGATATGTTCCAAGACCCCCAGTGGATGCCTGAAACTGTGGATTGTACCAAACTCTATATACAGTATGTCTCCTATACATATATGCCTATGATGAAGTTTAATTTATAAATTAGACACAGTAAGAGATTCACAATAATAATAAAATGGAACAAAGATAACAATATACTGTAATGCAAGTCATGTGAATGTGGTCTCTGTCTCAAAATGTCTTATTGTACCATACTCACTCTTCTCGTGATGAGGCACAATGATAAAATAAATGCCTGCGTGATGAGATGAAGTGAGGTGAATGGTGTAGGCATTGTGACAGAGGAGCAGCAGGCTACTCCTGACCTTCTGGGTATCAGAGATCATGTTTCCAGACTGCAGTTAACCGCAGGTAACTAAAACTGGAAAGCTAAACCATAGATATGGAAGCCTACTGCAATACTGCTTAAATTGAGGGATTAAAAATAGAGGTAGACGACTTCTGCTTCTGAAAATTAAAGAGTGGCTTATAACAGGCCTCTCATTAAATATATTTCAATTTTGAAAAATAAAGAATCTGGAAGGAAAAGCACAAAACAGCTGCTTGGGGAGTAACAGAGTTGAGGGGCTGGCTACTGTGAGGTAAGCTTTACAAAAGTAGTAGTACTTTTCCCCCAGGGAGACATTTGCCAATGTCTAAGTGGCCTGGGGCTAGGAGACCAAGTAAAAGTAGTGACTCAAAGTGTCAGCAATCTCAGCAGGTTGGGAGACAAAAACTGAAGATCAATGATACGAAGGCACCTAGAACATGAGGGGCTATAGTCCCAAAGAAAAGCCAGACGAGAATGATAAGCCTAACTTTCCAACTAGACATTCCAATAATGTCCAATGAGACACTATTCAACTCTTGATCTGCATAGGACAAGAGGATGGTAAAACCAAACAGAAAGTGGCAGCCAAGTAGCTAAGAATCAAGCAAAGGATTTGTCAGACTCATGATACTGGAGAAACAAAAATTAGAGTTTATGCTCACCAAGGAGAAAAAGCCCTGGTTTATGGAATTTTCAACTGTGATCCCTCATGGGCTACTTTAGAAGCCAGAAGTAGAAGTCTTTCAAAGATTAAAACTCACCATCAATTTAAATCCTCTAATCTCTGTTTGAAGTCTATTATTTGCCTGTATGCTGACTGCCAAAAAAAAGTCAGTTTCCTCTGGAGTATAAGGTGATCATCCCGAGCCTCTGCTGTTTTGCAAACAAAATGTATGGCAGTTAGTTAAAAGTTATGAGGCATGCCAGAGACGAGATCAAATAGCCAAACCCAAGAGAAAATAGTAAAAACAAACTTATATCTGATTCACATACTGATGTTATCAAACATGGACTTTGTTGTTAAACATGATCAACTGATAGAATATGATTTCCTTAAATGTACAAGGAGATGAAAATATTTACCAAGAAATTGAAATCATGAGAAGAAAAATCCTGGAGTTCCTAGAACTGAAAAATATAATCATCAAAATTAAGACATCAGTGGGTATATTCATATACAAAATGTCCAAAATAGTGTTTGGTGGAAAGGGAAAGTTGAAGAACCCTTATAAAAGATACCTCAAAAATGTTAAGAGTTATTTCCCTATTCAAAGGATCCAGGGAGAAGTTCAGAGGAAGGGATGGGGCTTAATTATACTTTTATCTTTAAACACTTCCCTCTTGCTTGATCCCCTTAACAACAAACCAGTATTATTTCTATAAAAAAACTTATTAAAATTTAATTACTACATAATATTAACATACGCTTATTACAGAAGAAGTTTTAAATGATACAGTGGTAAATAAATTTCCTCATATGGTCAATTCAAAATAATAATAACAGTTAATTTTTTGGCTTCATTCCAGGTTTTGGCATTGAATGTTTTTATTAGTTATGATCACATGATATGGGAAGCAGAAGAATCCTAGGATGCTTTCCAAAATTCTATTCCTCCAGTATCCACAGACTTTATAATTCACTACTCTTGAGTTTGGGCAGAATTGTGACTATGACTGGATAGTCACTCCACTGATTAGGTTATGTTACATAAGACTCTATCTTAGCAGACTGGAATAAAATTCTCCTATAAGCTTTGAAAAAGTAAGCACCATCTAGGACCTGAGCATGCCCCCCTTGGAGTTCAGAGCAAGTCATGGTCAACAGCCTATGAGAAACAGGTACATAAACTAGAACTGCAAGGAACTGAATTCGGCTGCAAACCATTGAGCTTGGAAGATACCCCACACCCAAACAACATCTTGATTTTAGTCTGGTGAGACCATAAGTAAAAGACTCATAATCTGTGCCTGGACTCCTATGGAAACTGTGAGATAATAAATTTATGTTGTTTTAAGCTGCTAAATTTTTGGTAATTTGTTATGTAGCAAGAGCAAAATTATACATATTTTTACATTCTATATAGAATATATATTCTTTTCTATTATATATAATATATATTTTTCTACTATATATATAACATATATACTTTTCTATTATATATCAAAGTACCATAAATCGATTGTGTAATGAACACAAGAGAAATACAGTAAATTTGCATATATAGAAAAGTGTAAGAAACACAGAGAAGGCAAATGAACCCAGATAATCACACTTGATATTTTGTTTAGTTCACTAGTCTTTATTTTTTCATTGATAACTATTTAAATATGTACCCTCAAATGATACCATCTTTAAAAGTAATAATAACCATGATACCATTATCCCACCATAGTATCTGTGCTTTTCTAAACTATATTCACTGTGATGATTAGTTTTAAACATCAACTTGGCTAAGCTATAGCTCCCAATGGTTCAGACACTGCTCTAGATGTTGTCATCAGATGCTTTATTAATCTTTCAATTAAAAAATAGTTGATTCAGTGTTATTTTATTATTTTCAAAGACACAGAAAATCTTTACTAAAGTTCTTTGGCAATGGGAATGGCCATTATGTTGCTCTATGCAGTTCAAATTTGCAGAAAGAAAAAAGCAGAATAAAGACTCTTAGAAATTTCCCAGGTGGGTTGACTGCTTAGCCATAGTTAAATGCAGTAATCAAATAATAGTACTATTGTTTTAAATGGTCAATAATGGAGATACAAGATTTATCTAAACTGTGCTTTAAAACACATGTCTCAAGAAACATCTTTCCTGGTGCTCAGAAAGAAATAGAAACAAAAGCATAATATCTAAAAAAAGGTATGCAAAGCACAATTTGCACTTCCATCCTGCAAAAGCTAAAAACCTTATAATCCAACTGCATTCCAGAATTTCTTCTCTAATTAAGGCTAACTGCTACAACTTTAGAAAGCCCTCAGAATTTTAGTTGCTTAACACAATTAAGGTTTACATCTCATTATTGTAAAGTTTGGTGCAGTTCAGGCAGTCCTCCTCTCCATCTTTAGCTCTGCCATCTGGAACATGATCAGAACAGAACAGAACAAAAAGACTGGTGCAAGTGACACATGTCACTGCAACTCACAATCCACTGATGAAAACTGCAAGAGAGGGCAGCACCTGCGTGGCTCAGTCGGTTGGGCGTCCGACTTCGACTCAGGTCATGATCTCACGGTCCGTGGGTTCGAGCCCCACATCGGGCTCTGTGCTGACAGCTCGGAGCCTGGAGCCTTCTTCGGATTCTGTGTCTCCCTCTCTCTCTGCTCCTCCCCCACTCAAGCTCTGTCTCTGTCTCTCTCAAAAATAAATAAATATTGAAAAAATTTTTTAAAAAAGAAAACTGCAAGAGAGGAAGGGAAATGAAGCAGAGGAGCTCTTGGAATACTTACTGCATACTCATTATCTCTACCACACGAACCAAACCAAGTAAGGGAGGAGCCAAAAGGCTTTTTGGCAGCATTCTTCACTATTTTGAGTCATCCCTTTGTCAGCCTCAGTGTGCCTAAATAAAATTATGCAATATGGACCAAAGGTAATTCACTGTATGGGTCCTTAGATATCTGAGATTGATTTTCTCTTAATTAATTCAACAAATACTTCCAAGGCTTACATCAGGTCATGCATTATTCTAAGTGCTAAGTGAGTATACAAAAAGATCTTAACCCAAGAGACATGTTCTTGAGGAGGAAGCAAAAAAAAAAAAAAGAGTAAATAGAATAAATAATTTAATAATTAAAATGTCAAAGGTGACAACTACTGTAGGAAAAAAAGTAGAGCAGAATAAAGTCAGAGTGTTAGGGCTACAGGTTACAGGCTATTTAGTTTCCTACTGGTGTTATGATAAATTACCACAAACTTCGTAATTTAAAACAACACAAACTTATTATCTTACAAAGTCTGGAGGGCAGAAGTTCAAATGATTCTCACTGGTCTAAAATCTAGGTGTGAACAGGGCTATCTGCTCCTTCGAGAGGCTCTAGGGAGAAAATCTGTTTCCTCTTCCAGCTTCTAGAAGCTGCCTGCATTCACTGATACATGGCTGCATCACTCATACTATCTCTCTCTCTACTGTCACATCTTCTCTCATTCTGACCCTCCTACTCCCCTCTAATAGGGACCCTTATCATTATATCGCACCCCACCCCCAGTTAATCTAGGATTATTTCCCCATCCCAAAATCTTAATTTAATCACATCTGTAAAGTCTCTTTTGCCATGAAAGGTAACATATTCACAGGTTCCAAGAATTACAGTATGGATATCTTTGGGGGGGGCCATTATTCAGCCTGCCACATCCATTAAGTAAAGAGGTCACAACAAGCACTGTGAAGGAAGTAATAATCACACCACAATTTAAAGGAGGACATGGGGTTGGTCAAGTGGATCTTTAGGCAGAGGGGCAGCTATAGTAAAGGTCCTGCAGTAGGAGTACATCTACTATATTCAAGAATTGCACAGAGGCCCATGTGGTTGAAGTGAAGTGAGTCTGAGAGATGTAGGGCATGACATCATAAAGGTAATGAAGGGTAATTTGGAGCCATGACTTGTAACTTTTGTAAGGACTTTGTTTTTCTCTCTTTGAAACTGGGAGCCATTGGACAGTTTTGATTAGAGAAGTAACATGATCTTATCACTCTGGCTGCTGAATTGAGAATATAATGCAATGAGGCAAAGGGGATAGGAGCAGGGAGACCTATTAGGAAATGTCAAAAAAAAAAAAAAAGTACCTAAGTTAAACATGCAGAGAAGATTTAATTCAAGACTAGTGCAGCAGGTGAGAGAGATCAGAAGTCAGCCTGAGCTCACCACTAAAACAAAAGGTGGTAAAGTTTTTAAGATCTCTCTAAAGCCATCGGTGTTTGCCATTTAACTTCATCCAAATGAATAGTAATCTTTCCCTTATCTTCATGATAGGAGGAGGTTTTGCAAGATGCCCACTGAGAAGGTAGGTTCCTACTCTACCACAAAGAGTGGAAGTTAGAGGCACTATCTTCCTTATTGGTTACATCTCAAAGAGATACCTCCCAAGTCCTTGAGAAAGACATTCCTGGGTGGTAAAACTAGAAAGAGGCTTTTAAAAAGATTTACAAAGGGGCAGAGATGGGGTATACAACTACAAATTTTCTAAAGTAAGTACTCTAAGAAACAAGAAGTTGGGAATTGCATTAATCCTAAAAAATGGATCCCATCTAAAGTTTAGTCAAGCAGAGGGGAACATTAAGGTCATCTTGGTCAGAGACTATTTCAGTAAACTAACCAAAAGTAATGGTAGTTTGGATCAGACTAATAACAGTGGAAGTGGTGACAAGGATGGATTCTAGATACATTTTTGAAGGCAGAACCAAAGGATTTTCTGAGAGACTGGATGTGGTGTTCCAGAGAGGAAGTCAAGGACAATGTCAAGCACATTCTACATATAATCTCACAGGTGAACAACTGTGCCATCTTGAGCTGTGTGCCTTGGTAAGGTATTATCCTCTCTTAGAGGATGCTCATAGTCATAAGGAGGAAATAAAATAGTGTTTGCAAAGTGCTGAACAGTGTCTATCACTTATAAGTGCTCATAAGTATAAGTTGTAAGTATAAAGTATATAAATGTGTACTTATAAATATATAAGGACAAATATTTTCAATATTATCTTTGGTAAATTCCATAGTAGTTATTTCATTATCTTTTGGCAGTATCACACAGGAGAATTCTGATGTTTATACCTTTTCAGATAATTTGCCGGATGTTATTAGAAACGTTTCTAGCATCTCAGAAAATTTGCCAAGATGTTTTAAGTATGTTTTTCCTTCAATTGATTTTTCCTGAAATAAGATATTTCTTCCTATTTGCTTTTTCATATATATAGTTAATATAGGAAACATCTATGTAATTACATTTATTATATTTACTTTTGGAAATATGAAATATCATCTTTCAGTATCATTCCTTTATCCATTTACCTTCTCTTCCTTTGTGTTTGTCTTACTCTCTTCCTTTGGGAGACCCTCTCAAATTCATCCTTCAAGTGAATGATTTAATTTAATTTCCCACAATGTCATTACTGTCTTTTATTACTTTGTTGCCAATGTATTTTAAGTTTATCGAAATCATTTCATACCTTTCAGTCTACATTTTCATCTAGTCTTATTGTCTTTCTTTCTCAACATGCTTCTCTGTTTCATAGAAAATCTTCTTGTATCCTATAGAGAACAGTAAACATTTCTCCTCGAGGTTGCTTTGGACTTGGACATAAATCCATTGCTGACATTCACTCTTCTGCATCTTCAAGATGGTGTTCCCTTTCCTGACTCTTATAGTACTTTTTCTAGAATCTCTGTATTGTTTTCTGTGTATTTATCTTCACAGAGGGAAAGAACTCTCTTCATTTTGTATTTTCCAAACCTATAATCCCATAGTAATTTGTATTCATATAGAGTGCTTATTCAAATCCCTTCTCAAATCTAAAGCTAAATAACAGGACATTGTTCTCCGCTTTTAACCCAAATCCCAGCGACTGGTAGGCTTTCCTTCAGTGTAACAATGCTACACACTGATGGATTCCTAACTAATCCCAGTATCCTGCTCTCTAATATGCTAATGATACACCACAGGATCCATAATGTACTACTACCTGTCCCTGACCTTCTGTATCACTCTACTTATGAGAGCTTTACAAGCTGAGATGCAGTGTTCCACACGCAGTGTTCCTCATTGACTTCATCCCTAGGTAGTTTTTAGAATTTTTTGTTTCTGAATATTTGTGTTAGAAATATTAGTGAAGATGCAACACTTCATTGTATGTCATTTAAGAAACACTATGAGACACTGAGACAGACTGATCAGGATTTAATGCCCATTTAGAACCATTACTCTCATGTTTGTCTTAAGGACAGATCTTTGAAGCCATGTAGAGTTGTTCCTGTGTTTATTTGCTGCTTCTTCCCAGTTGTGTCCTCTCCTCTCTCATCCACCTGGACCATATTCCATGCCAGAGGTTTTAAATTCTCTGTGGGAGACTCCTTAGCTTTTTTTTTTATTATCCACTGTTTCTTCCATTAACATTGGCAAAACAAGGTTTGAAAATATTTTGCATCTCATCTTAGTATGTACTGAATTGTAGGCTTTTGAACAAAAGAGCAAAATAATAAAATGTTTACTTCAAAAGATTAACCTGGTGGTGTGCAGGATGGACTGGAATTGGTGAGGTCTACAGTAACACAGACACTAATGGAGATTTAAAAAAAAAAGCAAGATGGATAAATGTAAGTCATTTTGAAAGAAGACTCAAATTTCATAATAAAAGTAAATAGAGGCGAAAGATGAGTCAATTACATAGCCAAATAAATTTTTGAAAATACAAATATTATTAGGAACAAACTACTTATGTAAAATTGAGAATGCAGTATAAGAAAACAAGATGGGAGTCAGTGCCCCCCCCAAAAAAAAGAAAGAAAAAGAAAAAAGAAAAATAGCAAACATCTAAATATGCAGTGAAATAAAAGCATTACAGGTAAGAACAAATGGCATTCTCATGACTGACAACTGATTGAACAATTCTATTAGGAATATGAAGAAAAACAGGATTGAATCAGCCGAGGAGAGATGGCATAGTCACACAGATAGAAACTTATGAAATATGATAAAAAAAAGTATCGGTTTCTATCCCACATTCAAGATGACCCATTTTTTAACCTCAGCCAAGTCATTTAATGTCTGAATTGCAGTTTTTCCCTTCTCTGTAAGTGAGGTTAAGATAAAAAACTGTTATATGGAGGCAGAGACTCTAAAGGTCAAAGTTGAAAAACCTTAACAAGGGTGAATCCAGTGCTATAATGGGAAAGAAACCATAGACTCATGAAAGGAAAACCCATTGACTCCCTCAGTCAGCTAACCCTACTCTTCTAAAGTTGACAAAAATGACAGAATATCCCTCTGGAAAAGCACAGCTGGCCAACTCATCCCTGAATCTTGTCCCAGAGGCTAGGAAGATGGAGGATTTAGCAAGACATGAGAATCTGCATGCAAAGAGTCAGGGGAATTATTAGTTCAGCTATCCATTGCCAGGTGGATACTCTCTTTTCACTGGTAATCTCAGAGTCCCTGTGTTGAGTTATATAAGGAAATCTGCAGTTTTCTTTATAGTTCTGCTCCCTCCCTCAATGCTATCACCATCTTGAGGAAATCAATCATTTGAATGCCACAGAATGATGGTGTAGGCACAACATAACTAAGATCATTTCCCTGCCTTCCAGGAGTTAATACCCTAAAAAAAGAGATGATGACTCTGCTCTAGGTCAGAGCAAGAAGTTACACATTAGTGATTTGAACAAAATATTTGAGCAGGTATGAAAATGTGGTTGATAGTTGAAGTACAAAACTGGTATTACTTATTATGTCTACCATTTATTTCAAAATGTTTCTTTTTGCCATCATAAGCTACCCTGCAGTTCATTTTCCAATCATGGCCTCATAATCTACTATCAGTGATGCTAAACATATGAATATACTTGCATGATACATACCCACCCAAAAGCAATAACTACACATTACTTACTTGAGTGCATTGTATTTCCTTAACCACCACACCCCTTCAAAAGGAATTATAAAAAAACTTTTCAAGTAAAGGAGTCATATTTTGTTTAGGTTCATAACAATAATTTTATAAATATTATTATTTAAATTGAGGATATTAAAATGTATTACTCATGTTGTCTGGCAAGAATATTGAGTAAAAGGAATAGGGACATTGATTAGTATCAACTGATACAATAGGATTATCAAGTAATAAAGTCACCAATATTTTAGTTAAAAAAAATGTGCAAGATCCTCCCAGTACATCCTAAATACAAATAAAGCACTTTTAGAAGGTTAACCATTTAATGAATTATTCCACAAAAATTAAGTAGAAAAAAAAATAACCATAATTCACTAATGCAATTTCCATATGTCCTCAAAGAGCTTACATGTAAGGGTGAACTTTTAAGTTAGAAAAATATAAGAGTAAATATTTATTAACTATCTGGACAGGCAAGGGCACTCTTATTTTAAAAGCAATGAAAAGTCATCAAAAAATAGAAAATATGACTACATTTAAACAATCCAACCAAATATAACAAAGTTTAAATTAAAAAGAAAACAAAAACTCAGGAAAAGTATATTTAGAATACATTTACAGAAAATAATACAAACTAGTACTATATCTTTTATTAATGGTTAACTTCATTTTCACCATCTATTTTGAGAGTTGACTGAAAGCTACTACAACTCGACAACAACAACAAAAGCAAAATGCTTATATAAAAAATGGTACATCATATCATGAAAATACCACATGGTTGTGAATCTGCTAAGGTCCATGGACTGCGTCCATAAGAACATGGTATTTATAGCATATAA
Organism: Panthera leo; assembly: GCF_018350215.1. NCBI lineage: Eukaryota > Metazoa > Chordata > Mammalia > Carnivora > Felidae > Panthera > Panthera leo. Next base: position 55,152,351 of record NC_056683.1, on the reverse strand, counting down.
TGAGAAATATTTTTGAAACTCTAAGGCCTCAAATTAATGATCAAAAGTCATGAATTCACAAGGCAGTTCAAGATGGCAGCAGAAGATCCTAAACTCCCTTCCTCCCAAGGACACAAAACTACAATTACATTTGCAACAATTCCCTCTGAAAAAGACCTGAAAACTAGCTAAACAGCTAATCTACAATAAAGAATAAAAGGGCCACATCCAGATGGGTAGGAGAGGCAGAGTTACATTCTTACAAAAAGTCCTAGCCCCCTAGCATGACAATCCACAATCAGGAGGAATTTCACAAAGCCAGGGCTTCTTCCTGAGCAACAAAAGGTTTGTGCCCAAATTTAGAGCACCAACGCGTGAAACCTGCCACGAAGAGACAAATCCATAAAACATCTAGCTTTGAAAACCAATGGAGCTTATACGTAAAAGAACCATACAGCTACAGGGAGTAGAGATTCCCCTCTTTTTTTTTAAATTTTTTTAAGATTTATTTTTATTTTTGAGAGAGAGAGAGAGAGAGAGAGAGAGAGAGAGGCAGAGCATGAGCAGGGGAACAGAAGAGAGGGAGACACAGAATCTGAAACAGGCTCCAGGCTCTGAGCTATCAGCACAGAGCCTGATGCGAGGCTCACACTCACAAACTATGAGATCATGACCTGAGCTGAAGTCTGACGCTTAAACTACTGAGCCACCCAGGCACCCCGAGATTCCATTCTGAAAGGGCTCACATGCAGACTCACTTGGCCTGGGACCCAGTGCAAAAGCAGCAGTTTGAAGGAGACCATGTAAGAAGGAGATTCATTTGCTAATCATGAAGCCTCTGCCAAAGGGGCAGTAGCCTGTCAGAACTCTATCCAAGGACTGAAGTGTTGATGGGCACCATTTTAGTACACTACCTCTAACCTGCTAGTGCCAGGGGGCACAGCCCACCCCTGAAATCATTCTTGTAGCCACAACAAAGCCTGGGACAGAGTTCCCCAACCTCCACACTGCTCCCACAATCCTGCCAATGCCATGCATGCATTCCACACAGGTAATAGCATTTGAGCACATGGCTCTGGTAGCCAGGGAGGATTGTGTTTCTGAGCACCACAGCTCTGAAACAATCAGAGAGACAATTCTTGGCAAACAACCACTCACAGGGCACTGCACACACAGCAGACCAAAACATGCCCCCACTCATCTAGTGAAAAACTTGTTCTGGAGCTTCAGCCTAAGGAGTAGGCTTTAGGTTTATGGCACATCTAGGAGCTGTGAAGGTGCATTCAGTGAATATAGGCCAGGAATACCAACTTTGAACTTTATCAGATATCTCCCAGTAAAAAAGCTCATACACTCATCTGGAGACCAAATTTTTGCAAATGTCACCAAGGTCACCTCAAGTTTCCCTGATCTGGTTTACAACAATAATTGCATAAAACTGTATATATTTGCATACTTTAAGACTATCTGCCTGAGGACCTCGCTTCCAATCAGCCTAAAAATAGGTGCTGAGATCCTTCCCTCTGGAACACTCATAGGTCTTGGCACACCCTAAGAACTAGGTCCAATCAAGAATAAGTCAGGTTTCTTGGAAACTCATAGAAGTTCAAAACTTGAAGCAAGAGTTACCACAGGGTTAAACAATAAAATTCATCTCCTGCACAAGGCCTAGGGCCTCCAAGACTGGGGAGATAGCCATTTTGCCTAATAAATAGAAAACAGAGAGAGTGAATCAAAATGAGAAAGCAGATATATATTTCCAAATAAAATAACAGCAACAAAAAAATACCTTAAGAAACAGAGATGAGTAATTTACCTGATAAACAGTTCAAAGTAATGCTCATAAAGATGTTCACTAACCTCAGAAGAATGGATGAGAACACAGTGAGAGCTTGAACAAAGATACAGAAAATATAAGAAAGTACCAAACAGAAGTCACATAGCTGATGAATACAATAACTAAAATGAAAAACACAGCAAAGGGGTTCAATTGTAGACCAAATGAAGAAAAAGAATCAGTGAGCTGGAAGACAGAATACTGGAACTTACTAAAACAGAGAAGCAAGAAGAAAAAAAAGAAAGAAAGAACGAATTTTTAAAGGTAAGGTTGGCTAGGGGCACCTGGGTGGTTCAGTTGGTTAACCATCCGACTTCAGTTCAGGTCATGATCTCACTGCTCATGGGTTTGAGCCCCATGCCTGGCTATGTGCTGACAGCTCAGAGTCTGGATCCTGCTTTGGATTCTGTGTCTTCCTCTCTCTGCCCCTCCCATCCCTCTCAAAAATAAATAAACATTAAAAATTTAAAAAAATAAGTAAAGATAGCCTAAGAGACCAATAGACAACATCCAGCAGAATAACATTTGTACTATAAGGATCCTAGAAGGAAGAGAGAGAAAAGGGTTAGCAAATTTACTTCAAGAGATAATGGTTGAAAAGTTCCCTGACCTGAGAAGGAAACAGACATCCAGATCCAGAAAGTTCAGAGTTCCAAACAAGATAATCCAAAAAGATCCACACCAAGACATTTTGCAATCAAAATGTCAAAAGTTAAGGAAAGAATCTTAAAAGCAGCAAAAGGAAAATAACTTGTTCTATACAAGGAAACACCCATAAGACTATCAGCAGAATTCTCAATAAAAATTTTGCAAGCGAAAAAATGTGACATGATACAGTAGTTTCTCACTTCCCTGCAATTTCACTTTCTACATTTTCAGTTACATGCAGTCAACCAGTCTGGAACTGGGTGATCTTCCTTCTGACATATCATCAGGTCATTAGTAGCCTAACACTATGTCACAAAGCCTAGATCATTCACCTCACTTCATCTCATCACATAGACATTTTGTCATCTCACATCATGACAAAAGAAGGGTGAGCAGAGTAAAATATTTTGCTTGCAAGAGAAAGAAAGAGACCATATTCGCATAACTTATATTGTTAAATGTTCCATTTTATTATTAGTTATTGCTGTTAATCTCTTACTGTGCCAAATTTATAATTTAACTTTATCACAGGTATTTATATGTAGGTAAAAAATAGTATACATAGAGTTCGGTATGATCCATGGTTTCAGGCATCCACTGGGGGTCTTAGAACATATCCCCTGCTGATAAGGAGTACTGATTTCAGAGTGATGAAACAAAACGTTCCAACAAAGAATGCTCTATCAAGGTAATCATTCAAAATTGAAGGAGTGATAAAGAGTATTCAAAATAAGCTAAAGGAATTCATCTCTACTAAATGGTCCTTACAGAAATGTTACAGGGACTTTTTTAAGATGATAAAGATAATAAGATAATAAAAGGGCACTAACTACTAACAGAAAATATGTGAAAGTAAAGGTAAATATGGTAAGGTAATGGATTAATCACATATACAGATAGTATGAAGAAAAGACAAAAGTAGTAAAAATAACTAACTACAAAAATTAGTTAGGGATACATTAAAGGCCATATATGAAAAACCCACAGCTAACATCATACTCAAGAGTGAAAAGCTAGCTATAATATTGTTCTTTAAGATTAGAAACAAGATAAGAATGCCCATTCCAGCAATTTTCATTCAACACAATATTGAAGACCCAGGAACAACAATTGCACAACAAAAGAAATAAAAGATCTCATATTTGAAAAGAAGATGTAAAATTGTCACCTTGTGTGGACATGATTTTATGTATACAAAATCCTAAAGACTCTATCAAAAAACTATGAGAACTAATAAATATTTTCAGTAATGTTGCAGAGTGCTAAATCAATATACAACAGGGTGCCTGGGTGGCTCAGTTGGTTGAGTGTCTGATTCTTGATTTTGGCTTTGTTCATGATCCCAGAGTCATGGGATCATGGCCTGCTTTGGGCTCTGCACTGAGCATGCAGCCCCATTAGGATTCTCTCTCTCTCTCTCTCTCTCTCTCCCTCTGCCCCTTTCCCTAACTTGCATGCTCTCTCTCTCTCTCTCTCTTTAAAAAAAAAGAGAGAGAGAGAAAAGAAAAAAAATTTAAAAACCCACAAAATCACTATACAAAGATCAGTTGCATTTCTATACATCAACAATGAACTATCAGAAAGAGAAATTGAGAAAATAATCCCATTTGGAGAAGCCAAGATGTCAGAACAGCATGGAAGTTTTTTGGTGTGTCTTGCATCCATGAAATAGAGCCAGACCAACACTAAACCCTCCTACACACCAAGAAAATGGATTGGAGGATTAACAAAAGAATCTGCACAACCTGAACAACAATATTCAGCAGGTATGTGGTGTGGAGAGGTGAACTTGGGGAGCGAGAAGGAGCAGGAAGGGAGGTGCTTTTGTGAGCAAAGAGAGGACGGAGACTGGGGTAGGGGGAGAATATGGGAAAAGCACCCCTCCCCAAAAGCAGCTGGAGAGAAAGTGGAACAGCCACAGAGGCTAAACTAAAAAGGGAGAAAGGAGAAAGGAGAGGGTTTAAATTCCATTAAGACTGTAAACAAGAGGAGTGCAGATTCTGCAACCCTGTAGCTCGATACCTGGCAGTGCTCTGGTGGGAAGGGCGAATTCCCAGGAGCAGAGTGGGGTCCAGGAGGTTCTTGGGCCACACAGGGAAAAGCAGTTCCACTGCTGGAAGGACATTTGATAGACTGTTGAAGCCACCTGGTCCCAGGAGACCCCAGAAAACAGCCACATTCGCTGGTGCTGGAACAAGGTCGTTAAGGGTGAAGTCTGGTGCCAGATGTGTGCTGTGATTTTCAATAATCCCTGAAACGCTGCTGTTACACTATCTCACGAACTTTTTCTGGGGCAGGCTTGCAACTGGCCTCAGTTTCTGGGCACCGGCAGCAGCAGGGTCCAGCAGGCATTCCTGGGTGCAGCTGGCATTTGGCCATTGCCCGGTGAGACCCTCCTGCAGAGAGGCAGAACAGGTCAAAGCCACAGTCCTTCAGAAGTAAGGGGCCAGGGAAAACAGCAGCATCTGAGACAAAACTCAGAGAGTGGTACTGCTTGGGGCCTGGCCACGGAGAGTGAAAACGTGGGGAGTGGACGAGAGCTGAAGACAGAGGACAGGTATGCGATTGCTGATCCAGGAGAAGAGTTCCAAAACCAGAGACTGGGTTGTAGGGTGGTGCCATTTTCACCTCTCCCGTGCATGTGCATAGGCACCTACAAACCATGCAACACTCTACCCCAGTAGGCTACCAGCACCATCTAGTGGAGAACGGAGGCATTGCACTGAGCCCCACTCAACTGGGCCAACTTCTCTCTTCAACAACATAAATCTCGGGGCACCTGAGTGGCTCAGTTGGTTGGGCTTCCTGCTTCAGCTCAGGTCATGATCTCATGGTTCATGAGTTCGGGCCCCACATCAGGCTCTGTGCTGACAGCTCAAAACCTGGATCCTGCTTCAGATTCTGTGTCTCCCTCTCTCTCTGCCCCTCCCCTGCTCATGCTCTTTCTCTCTCTCCAGAATAAATAAACATTAAAAAAAAAGAACATAAGTCTCACCACCTGATTGGTTTATGGACTATAAAGCACTAAATAGTCTGACTTCTAGGGGAAAACGAAATAATTTCAGTCCTACTTCAGCAGGTCCATCTATTAAATTTTCTTTCTTTCTTCTTTTTTCTCTCTTTTACACTTCTTTTCTTTAATACAGAAAGAGAAAACATTCATTTTTATTTTCAGTTTTTATTGAAAATATTTTTCCTTAATTTTTATTATTATATTTTTATGTAAATTTTTTCAAATTTTACTTCCATCATTTTATTTTAGTCTACTACAGTGTTTAGCTTTTTCAAATTTTCAAAGGATTTACTTTATTTCTTCTTTACTTTTATCCTTCTTCTCTCTTTTGTTTCTTTTCTTTTTCCTGAATACAGAAAAAGAAAAAAATTCATTTTTATTTTTAATTTTTATTAAAAATATTTTCTTTATTTTTTTTCTACTATATTGTTTGTGTATATTTTTTCAAATACTGTTTTACTCCAATCATCTCATTATAGTCTATTTCAGTGTACTCATTTTTTCAAATTCTCAAACAATTTCCTTTTTTCCCTCTTCCCTTTTGTTTTCTCTAATCTGTCAAACCACTTTCAACACCCAGACTAAACCACACCTAGGATCCAGCATCATTTATTCAATTTTTTGTGTGTCTGTGTGTGTTTTTAATTTTTTAATTTTAATTTTTTATATTAATTTTTTTATTTTATTTTTTCTACCTCATTAATCCTTTTCTCCCTTCAAAATGACAAAATGAAGTAATGCACCCCAAAACAAACAGCACAAAGAAACGACAGCCAGGGAATTAACCAACACAGATACAAACAAGATGTATGAAGCACAATTTAGAATCACGATAAGAATACTAGCTGGAGTCAAAAGTAGATTAGAATCCCTTTCTGCAGAGATAAAAGAAGTAAAAAATAGTCACAATGAAATTAAAAATGCTATAGCTGAGCTGCAATCATGTATGGATGCAGTGGCGGCAAGGATGGATGAGGCAGAACAGAGAATCAGCGATATAGAGGACAGACTTACAGAGAATAATGAAGCAGAAAAAAAGAGGGAGATTGAGGCAAAAGAGCACGATTTAAGAATTAGAGAAATCAGTGACTCATTAAAAGGAACAACATCAGAATCATAGGGGTCCCAGAAGAGGAAGAGAGAGAAATAGGGGTAGAAGGGTTATGTGAGCAAATCATAGCAGAAAACTTTCCTAACCTGGGGAAAGACACAGACATCAAAATCCAGGAAGCACAGAGGACCCCATTAGATTCAACAAAAACCGACCATCGGGGCGCCTGGGTGGCGCAGTCGGTTAAGCGTCCGACTTCAGCCAGGTCACGATCTCGCGGTCCGTGAGTTCGAGCCCCGCGTCAGGCTCTGGGCTGTTGGCTCGGAGCCTGGAGCCTGTTTCCGATTCTGTGTCTCCCTCTCTCTCTGCCCCTCCCCCGTTCATGCTCTGTCTCTCTCTGTCCCAAAAATAAATAAAAAACGTTGAAAAAAAAAAATTAAAAAAAAAAAAAAAAAAAAAAAAAAAACCGACCATCAACAAGGCATATCATAGTCAAATTCACAAAATACTCAGGCAAGGAGAGAATCATGAATGCAGCAAGGGAAAAAAAAAGTCCCTAACCTACAAGGGAAGACAGATCAGGTTTGCAGCAGACCTATCCACAGAAACTTGGCAGGCAGAAAGGAGTGGCAGGATATATCCAGTGTGCTGAATCAGAAAAATATGCAGCCAAGAATTCTTTATCCAGCAAGGCTGGCATTCAAAATAGAAGGAGAGACTAAAAGTTTCGCAGACAAACAAAAATTAAAGGAGTTTGTGACCACTAAACCAGCCCTGCAAGAAATTTTAAGGGGGACTCTCTGAGGCGAGAAAAGATGAAAAAAATAAAAAAATTAAAAAAAAAAAAAAAAAAATATATATATATGGAAGGCAACAAAGATTAGAAAGGACCAGAGAACATCACCAAACTCCAACTCTACAAGCATCATAATGGCAATAAATTCATAACTTTCAATACTCACTCTAAACATCAATGGACTCAATGCTCCAATCAAAAGACATAGGGTAACAGAATGGAGAAGAAAACAAGATCCATCTATATGCTGTTGACAAGAGACCCACTTTAGACCGAAAGACACCTTCAGATTGAAAGTAAGGGAATGGAGAACCATCTATCATGCTAATTGTCAACAAAAGAAAGCCAGAGTAGCCATACTTATATTAGACTTTAAAATAAAGGCTGTATCAAGAGATGCAGAAGGGCATTATGTCATAATCAAGGGGTCTATCCACCAAGACCTAACAATTGTAAATATTTATGCACCAAATGTGAGAGAACCCAAATATATAAATCAATTAATCACAAACATTAAGAAACTCATCCACAGTAATACCATTATAGTAGGAGACTTCAACACCCCACTCACAGCAATGGACAGATCATCTAATCAGAAAATCAACAAGGAAACAATGGCTTTGGACCACACACTGGACCAGATGGACTTAACAGATATAGTCAGAACATTTCATCCTAAAGCAGCAGAATATACATTCTTCTCCAGCGCACATGGAACATTCTTCAGAATAGACCATATACTGGGACACAAATCAGCCCTAAGTAAGTACAAAAAATCAAGATCATACCGTGCATATTTTCAGACTACAACACTATGAAACTCAAAATCAACCACAAGAAAAAATTTGGAAAGGTAACAAATACTTGGAGACTGAAGAACATCCTACTAAAGAATGAATGGGCTAACCAAGAAGTTAAAGAGGAAATTAAGAAGTATATGAAGCCAATGAAAATGATAACACCACAACCCAAAACCTCTGGGATGCAGCAAAGGTGGTCATAAGAGGAAAGTATATAGCAATCCAGGCCTTCCTAAAGAAGGAAGAAAGATCTCAGACACACAACCTAACCTTACACCTTAAGGAGCTGGAAAAAGAACAGCAAATAAAACTAAAAACCAGCAGAAGACAGGATATAATAAAGATTAGAGCAGAAATTAATGCTATCAAAACAAAAAAAAAAAAAAAACAGTAGAACAGATCAGTGAAACCAGAAGCTGGCTCTTTGAAAGAATTAACAAAAGTCATAAGCCACTAGCCAGTTTGATCAAAAAGAAAAAGGAAAGGACCCAAATAAATAAAATCCAGAATGAAAGAGTAGAGATCACAACCAACACAGCAGAAATATAAACAATAATAAGAGAATATTATGAGCAATTATATGCCAATAAAATGGGCAATCTGGAAGAAATGGACAAATTCCTAGAAACATATACACTACCAAAAATGAAACAGGAAGAAATAGAAAATTTGAACAGACCTATAACCAGGAAGGAAATCGACTTAGTAATCAAAAATCTGCCAAAATACGAGTCCAGGGCCAGATGGCTTTCCAGGGGAATTCTGCCAAACATTTAAGGAAGAGTTAACACCTATTCTCTTGAAGGTGTTCCAAAAAGTAGAAATGGAAGGAAAACTTCCAAACTCTTTCTATGAAGCTAGCATCACCTTGATTCTAAAACTAGACAAAGATTCCACGAAAAAGGAGAACTACAGACCAATTTCCCTGATGAACATGGATGCAAAAATACTCAACAAGACACTAGCCAACCAGCTCCAACAATACATTAAAAAAATTATTCACCATGACCAAGTGGGATTTATACCTGGGATGCAGGGCTGGTTCAATATCCGCAAAACAATTAATGTTATTCATCTCATCAACAAAAGAAAGGACAAGAACCATATGATCCTCTCAATAGTTGCAGAGAAAGCATTTGACAAAATACAGCATCCTTTGTTGATAAAACCCCTCAAGAAAGTAGGGACAGAAGGAGCTAACCTCAAGATCATAAAAGCCATATATGAACGACCCAATGCTAATATCATCCTCAATGGGGAAAAGCTGAGAGCTTTCCCCTTAAGGTAAGGAACAAGACAGTATGTCCACTCTCGCCACTGTTATTCAACATAGTATTGGAAGTCTTATCCTCTGAAATCAGACAACACAAAGAAATAAAAAGCATCCAAATTGGCCAGGAGGAGGTCAAACTTTCAGTCTTCACAGATGACATGATACTCTATATGGAAAACCCAAAAGATTCCACCAAAGAACTACTAGAACTGATTCATGAATTCAGCAAAGTTGCAGGATATAAAATCAATGCACAGAAATTGGTTGCATTCCTATACACCAACAATGAAGCAACAGAAAGAGAAATCAAGGAATCGATCCCATGTACAGTGGCACCAAAACCCATAAAATACCTAGGAATAAATCTAACCAAAGAGGTGAAAAACCTATACACTGAAAACTATAGAAAGCTTATGAAAGAAATTGAAGAAGGCACAAAAAAAATGGAAAAAGATTCCATGCTCCTGGATAGGAAGAACAAATATTGTTAAAATGTCGATACTATCCAAAGAAATCTACATATTCAATGCAATCCCTATCAAAATAACACCAGCATTCTTCACAGAGCTAGAAGAAATAATCTTAAAATTGGTATGGAACCAGAAAAGACCCCAAATAGCCAAAGCAATCTTGAAAAAGAAAACCAAAGCAGGAGTCATCACAATCCCAGACTTCAAAGTATACTACAAAGCTGTAATCATCAAGACAGTAAGGTACTGGCACAAAAACAGATACTTGGATCAATGGAACAGAATAGAGAACCCAGAAATGGACCCACAAACGTATGGCCAACTAATCTTTGACAAAGCAGGAAAGAATATCCAATGGTATCTCTTCAGCAAGTGGTGCTGGGAAAGCTGGACAGTGACATGTAGAAGAATGAACCTGGACCACTTTCTTACACCATACACAAAAATAAACTCAAAATGGATGAAAGACCTAAATGCAAGACAGCAAGCCATCAAAATCCTTGAGGAGAAAGCAGGCAAAAACCTCTTTGATCTTGGCCGCAGCAACTTCTTACTCAGCACGTCTCTGGAGGCAAGGGAAACAAAAGCAAAAATGAACTACTGGGACCTCATCAAAATAAAAAGCTTCTGCACAGAAGGAAACAGTCCGCAAAACTAAAAGGCAACCGACAGAATGGGAGAAGATATTTGCAAATGACATATCAGATAAAGGGTTGGTATCCAAAATCTATAAAGAACCGATCAAACTCAACACCCAAAAAACAAATAATCCAGTGAAGAAATGGGCAAAAGATATGAATAGACACTTCTCCAAAGAAGACATCCAGATGGCCAACCGACACATGAAAAAATGCTCAACATCACTCATCATCAGGGAAATACAAATCAAAACCACAATGAGATACCACCTCACACCTGTCAGAATGGCTAACATTAACAGCAACAGATGTTGGTGAGGATGCAGAGAAAGAGGATCTCTTTTGCATTGTTGGTGGCAATGCAAGCTGGTGCAGCCACTCTGGAAAATGGTATGGAGGTTCCTCAGAAAACTTAAAATAGAACTACCCTATGACCCAGCAATTGCACTACTAGGCATTTATCCAAGGGATACAGGTGTGCTGGTTCGAAGGGACACATGCACCGTGTTTATAGCAGCACTCTCAACAACAGCCAAAGTATGGAAAGAGCCCAAATGTCCGGCGATGGATGAATTGATAAAGAAGATGTGGTATATATATATACAATGGAGTTTTACTTGGCAATGAAAAAGAATGAAATCTTGCCATTTGCAACCACGTGGATGGAACTGGAGGGTATTATGTTAAGTGAAATTAGTCAGAGAAAGACAAAAATCATATGACTTCCCTCATATGAAGACTTTAAGAGAAAAACAGATGAACATAGGGAAGGGAAACAAAAATAATATAAAAACAGGGAGGGGGACAAAACAGAAGAGACCCATAAATATGGAGAACAAACTGAGGGTTACTGAAGGGGTTGTGGAAGGGGGATGTTCTAAATGGGTAAGGGGCACTAAGGAATCTATTCCTGAAATCATTGTTGTACTATATGCTAACTAATTTGGATGTAAATTTAAAAAAATAAAAAAAGAAAATTAAAAAAAAGAAAATAATCCCATTTACAATTGCACCGAAAATAATAAAATTCTTCAGAATAAATTTAACAAAGGTGAAAGACCTGTATACTGAAAACTATGACAATGATGAAAGAAACTGAACAAGACAAAAATAAACGGAAAGGTATTCCATGCTAACTGATTAGAAGAATTAATATTGTCAAAATGTCTGTATTACCCAAACCAAACTACAGGTTCAATACAATATCACAATTCCAATGGCATTTTTCACAGAAATAGAACAAACTGAAAAGTTGCATAAAACCATGAGAGATACTGAATAGCCAAAGCAATCTTAAAAAAGAACAAAGCTGGAGGCATCATGCTTCCTGGTTTTAAACTACATTACTATGTCTGGGTGGCTCGGTCAGTTAAGTGTCCAACTTCGGCTCAGGTCATGATCCCATGGTTCATGGGTTCAAGCCTGTGTCAGGCTCTGAGATGTGCACACAGAGCCTGGAGCCTACTTCAGATTCTGTATCTCCCTCTCTCTCTGCCCTTGTCTGCTTGCAATCTCTCTCTCTCTCAAAAATAAATAAACATTAAAAAAATTAACTATGTTACAAAGCTATAGTAATAAAAGTAGTATCATACTGTATAAAAACAAACACATAGATCAGTGGAACAGAACAGAAAGCCCAGAAATATTCCTACACATATATGGTATTAATTTATGACAAAGGAATAAAGACTACAAAATGGCAAAAGGACAGTGTCTTCAATGAATGCTAATAGAAAAACTGAACAGCCACACACAAAAGAATGCAACTGGAACATTATCTGACACCATACACAAAAATTACTTAAAGGTTAGGATTAAGTGCTTGAATGTAATACCTAAAACCATAAAACTCATGGAAGAAAACATAGGTGGACATCAATCTTTGTGATGATTGTTTGGATATTGGAACATTATCTGACACCATAGTCAGATGGAACATTATCTGACACCAAGTGCTTGAATTAATACCTAAAACCATAAAACTCATAGAAGAAAACATAGATGAACATCAATCTTTGTGATGATTGTTTGGATACTGGAACATTATCTGACACCATACACAAAAATTACTTAAAGGGGATTAAGTGCTTGAATGTAATACCTAAAACCATAAAACTCATGGAAGAAAACATAGGTGGACATCAATCTTTGTGATGATTGTTTGGATATTGGAACATTATCTGACACCATAGTCAGATGGAACATTATCTGACACCAAGTGCTTGAATTAATACCTAAAACCATAAAACTCATAGAAGAAAACATAGATGAACATCAATCTTTGTGATGATTGTTTGGATACTGGAACATTATCTGACACCATACACAAAAATTACTTAAAGGGGATTAAGTGCTTGAATGTAATACTTAAAACCATAAAACTCATGGAAGAAAACATAGATTGACATCAATCTTTGTGATGACTGTTTGGATATCACTCCAAAGGCAAAGGCGATAAAAACAAAAATAAATAAATGGAACTACACCAAACTAAAAAGCTTCTTCATAGTAAAGGAAACCATGGAAAAAATAAAAGACAAAAAAGAAGGTATTTGAAAATCATATATACATTTAGGGGTTAATATCTAAAACATATAAAGAACTCCCACAACTCTTTATCAAAGGAAAAAAAGGAAACAATCCAATATAAAAATGGCAGAAGATTGGAATAGACATTTTTCTAAAGAAGACATACAGATGACCAACAGGCACATGAAAAGATGCTCAACATCACAAATACTCAAGGAAATGTAAATCAAAACCATAATGTGATATATCACCCTCACACCCATCAGAATGGTTATCATCAAAAATACAAGAAATAGCCATCTGTGAAAAGAATGTGGAGAAAAATGAACCCTCATGCACTATTGGTTGAAATCTAAATTGATGTAGCCATTATAGATAGCAGTATGGAGTTTCCTCAAAAAATTAAAGGTAGAAATACCATGTAATCCAGAAATCCCACTTTCAGGTATTCATCCAAAGAAAACAAAAACACTAATTTAAAAATAATTATGAACCCTATGTTCACCACAGCATTGTTTACAATAAATAAGATATGGAGGCAACCATAAATGGATAATAAATTAAGTCCATAAATGGATGAATAAAGAAGATGTGGTATACATTCAGCCATAAAAAGAATGAAATCTGCTATTTGGGACAACATGGATAGACCTTAAAAGTATGATGTAAAGCGAAATAAATCAGACAGAGAAAGACAAATACCATATATTCACTTATACATAGAATCTAAAAAAGCAAATTAGCCAACAAAACCAAATCTGTAGAAACAGAGAGAAGACTGGTGATTGCCAGAGGGGAAGGTGATGGGAGGTAGGCAAAATGGGTGGGAGGAGGGGAATCAAGAGGTACAAACTTCCAATTGTAAAATGAATGGGTCATGGAAATGCTAATTTCAGCATGGTGGCTAAAATCAATAAAATTGTATTGCGTGTTTTTTTAAAGTCATGAATACATATTTTTAAAACTAGCTTGATAATTGACGTGAAGAAATATTCAAACACACTTTATTAAGTCATGCAAATATGAATGATGAAAACTAAGAAGAGTTACAAGAGAAACTCATTCTCTTACATTACCCAGGGCAATGCAAATTTGAAAAATCCATAAAACAATTTGTCAATGTGTTATAAGTACCATAAAACTAAATCCCTTTAACCAAATATGGAAATAATCACAATGCAAAATAATAAATAGGGGAAGGAATACACACAAATGCACATACAAACACGTACACCTTTATAAGTCAAGTGGCTTGCACAGTATTATCCCTAATAGCACATGATTGGAAGCCACCTATGCTTTCAGGTAGGAAAGAATCTGACAAATTTTAGAACATTCACATGAAATTATATTATACCATCAATAAAATATGTTTAAATAATTAGTAACAGCATGGAAAATACATATAATAATAGTTAAGAATCCAGGAAACAAAAATTAAATTACTTGGCACTTTCACTAAAAATTAAGTGATATTATACTTGTCTCTTTCTAGACTTTGTGTTCTGTTTTACTGAATTATTTCTCTCTCTTTACGCTGAGAACACTCTTGTCCTAGTTAATATAACTACATATTAAATCTTGAAGTGTATTAGTGTTGTGTTTTCCAATTTTATTCTTGGTTAATCTTGCTGTGATAGGCCTTTTGCATTTCCATCATAATTTAGGAGTCATCTTGTCAATTTCAGAAAGATTACTGGGTTTTTATTGTGACAACATTAGATATATAAAACTATTTCAAATTAAAATCATAACAGTATTGAGTGTCCAATCTCTGAATATAGTATAACTTTCCATTTGCTTAGATCTTCTTTAATTTCTCACAGCAATGTTTCATGGTTTCCATCCAGTTTCCATTTTGCAGTAGCTTCCTACATTTTTACCATATATGGTGGTTTTTAAATATGTCCATAAATCCTTTGATATTCCTCACTTCAAGAGGTCAAGATTAAGTCCTCTGCCACTGAGTGTGGGCTGGATTTAGTGCGTTCTTTCTAATTAATAGAATATTACAGAAATGATGTTGTGTAACTTCTAAGACTAGGTAACACAAGGCATTTTACAGTATTCTTCTGAGATCTCTTGGATCCCTTGCTCTAGGGAAAGCCTCTTACTCATCTTAAAGACATTCAACCAGTCCTATTAAGAAGTCCCATGGCAAGGAATAAAGGCCTACTGCCAGCAAACAGCAAGGAATTAAGGCATCTGCCCAACAGCATATGAGGAAGCCATGTTGAAAATGTATCTTACAGTCCTAGTAAAGCCCTTAGATGACCACAGCTCTCTGGCCTATAGATTGTCTGCAACCTTATGAGAGATCCTGAGCCAGAACCAACCAGCTAAGCCACTACTTAATTCCTGACCCCAGAACTGGGAAATAGTAAAAGTCTGTGTTTTAAGCTGCTAACATTTTATGCAATAATGTGTTATATTACAATAATAACAAATATACCACATATAAAAATGTAATTTTAATGTGTGTGAGATATTTAAATATTAAGAGGTATTAGTTATCTGGTTGGTGGAAATATGAACCATTTAGATATTATTTTTTATATTTCTATGTTTTAAAAAATGGAAAAATAAACTATGACACAGAGTCCAAGAATTCTATCATCATTAATCAAGGAAGTGATTGTGAAAGGAGAATAATTATAAACCACTTACTAGTCTGCAATCACACTATGTTAGTGCTGTTAGTGCTGCTGAAACATTATCATTACATCAAATTTGCAACAACAAAACAACAGAATAGCTCTTTTGATTTAAATTTCAATTGTCCTTACTGAACAATCTTACTTTTCTCAGCAAAAAAAGTTATAGCAAGTTTTACATTATACAGATTTTTCTTAATTTAGAAAGCAGGAAATTTTGTCTTTACTGATGCCCTAAAATCCATGATGGTATAATAAGCAAGATATGATATATACACATTCTATCTGATGTGTGAAGGTGATGCAGTGTGTAAAAATAACATGCAGTCATCTGCCTTGTGACTCTATGTACTTTATTCTATCTTAAGGACATACACACTTAAGTAAAACTAAAAATTGACTTTTCATATTGTATACATGTAAAAAAAAACTATTATTTTAAATCCATCCAAGCTTTGTAACACAGTAGGCATCAGAAGAAGGTGGGAAAAAGAATTGAATGAATTATTTCGAATTGTCACTATTTGTAAATAGGATGACTATATCATTTATCATCTATACCCAGACATTTTTGAGAGTGAAAGGGGTTGATAGTAATAATTAAGCTAAAACAACAGGCATAAATTGGGTTATATTAGGCAAACCAGGATGTATTTTACCCTATCTTTTATTATTTTTGAAATGTTTTTTTAAATGTTTTTGGGGGGGCAGAGAAAGGGGGAGACACAGAACCTGAGGCAGGGTCCAGGCTCTGAGCTGTAAGAGCCAAGAGCCTGATGTGGGCTCGAACTCACCAAGCTATGAGATCATGACCTAAGGCAAAGTCTGATGCTTAACCAACTGAGCCATCCAGGTGCCCCCTTATCTTTAAATCTTGAACAATATTTACCCAGAAAAGTAGGAAAATTTCATTTTTATCACCTCTCCTCTTAAAACTCCAGGTAACACATATCTAAGACCATTTCTACAAATTTGATGATAGAATTTAGCCTATCACATTTAGATTTGCCAATTGTAATATACTTTTAATGAAATTGATCTTTTTAGTGTGGTTATGAACAAGATAACTGTCATCAAAATTAAGTACAGCCCATCTTTACAAATGAAACGTCTATGATCTTTTCAGCATTTTTGAAAGCTAATATCCCTGTCAGTGAATGTAATACTGAAGATTGGTACAGCACTTGAAAAGTATAATTATAGTTGTTAAATGCCATGAAATCTGAGCTACGGAAGTGAGTAATCTTGTGAATGCAGATGCTGGAAATGTGATAGAACTCAAATGAAAAGTTAGAAAAAATGGATGGTACATCAGAAGAAAGCCAAATACGAAGGCATGAGATTCTAATAAACTCTCTCTCTCTCTCTCTCTCTCTCTCTCTCTCTCTCTCTCTCTCCCTCTCTCTCACACACACACACACACACACACACACACACACACTCACACACACATACACTCACATGCACACACTCACATACACATTTATCACTCAGTTTCTCATGGGAAATATTATTTAAAATGCCATCTGGTGTGGATAAAGTACAATTTCATTTCCACTATGTGAGACACTTTTTATTCTAACACAGAACTATTTAAACTGTTTAATCTAGTGTCTAAAGTTCAGAATGAGTTTCATCTAGTTTAATTCTATTATGAAGAGTCATGATTCTTTTCTGTATTTAGAAACTTAAAACATTTTGAAATTATTTAAAAACTATTCTTAGAGGGTTGCAATAGTTTTCAACTGGCAATTGCAGTGAAATGCCTTTCAGGTATCATTCAGATTACTATTTTAGGTACCTGTCAGTCTTGAGAGGGGCAGTGCAATTTGGAAATGCAGATTAAATCTGAAAATATGATCATGGCACAGGTAATCTTTTTTCAGAA
Source organism: Panthera leo (assembly GCF_018350215.1). Lineage (NCBI taxonomy): Eukaryota > Metazoa > Chordata > Mammalia > Carnivora > Felidae > Panthera > Panthera leo. The sequence goes on along the minus strand of NC_056683.1, from coordinate 55,134,775 downwards.
AAACAGCTACCATCTCCTTCATCAGTGGGAGACTGATCAGGGTTAAGATGGTGACTACTGTAGGCAGGTTAGATCGTGTTCAAGGTTTTTACTTTTCTTCTTATTTCATCCAGAGCCATGCTAGCCACACAGGGTTCAATCAATCTCAGAAAGGATCTACTTCATATTTCCTTCAAATATAAAATTCATTAAGTGACATTCCAGCCACTTAAAGTGGGTTAGTGAAGTTGTTAAAGAAATGCTCACCCTTTCTGATAGAAATGAAATAGGAAGCAGAGAGTGGGCAAGTTTCCAGAGTAGAGCTTTCCAAAGTATTTTCCACCATACTGATTGCTTAAGATGCTTTATGAAACAGTGGATGTGTACATTTTAGAAATATGGTATATCTCAACTTTCTCTAAGAGATTTACATTGCAGATTTGCATGGCATGTACCTCCAAAATTCTGCATCAAGGAAACCTTTTCCATTTTCTCTAGTTCTATGTTTAGCAAACTTATTTTACTAAGCAGGGCTGACTGTAGGTTCTATGGAGCCTAAAGTTTTTACAATTTGGGAGCCATCTTTATGAAAATAATACAAAATAAAATATAAAGTTAATGACATAGTATATATTTATTTAAACATCACTTTAAATTTCTTAGACATTTATATCTTTTTTCTTCTGAGCTCTCTATAGGCAATATGCCAGAAATGCTCCCTTAGAAATGTTCCTGGTGGTAACCTTTCTTCTCCTTCCAGCTCGAATACCATAACTCTCAGCAACTTCCTATATTCTCACTGGTCTTTAGAAGGGGCCTGAAGCGTAAGCTTCAATACTCTAATGGTAAATTTAACTCTGTGACAAGGTAATAGAAAACTAGGTTCCCGAACCCAATTCCAACATGTGTGTTGCGAGTGTGTTGGCAACACCAAGCATTTCCTAGACCCTAGCAGAATGTCTGAGGATTCAACTCAATTCTGACACTATCTACCAGGACACAGCATCAGATTCCACGGGTTGAGTGCTCAGTGCTACAAGACTCCCTCCCCCAAGTCCCCACTCCAGATGCCAATTACAAGCCCAGGCTGTTGCTTTTGACCTGTGCTTTTGACCAAGTGGATACAGACTGGAGGTTCCAATGACCCCCACCAATTCAGGATACTAGTCTCAATCAAGTCCAAGTTGTTACCTCCACTCCAGATCAACTGGCTATAAATCAGAGGTTCCCATGACCCTTCCCTGGGGTCCATTAATTTGTTAGAGCAGCTGGCAGAACTCAGAATCTGTTAACTTACCAGATTGCTGGTTTATTATAAAAAGATAGAGGGCAAGGCATGGAGAAGGGGCCTAGAGTATCCGTGGTCCAAGTGTGGCACTCTCCCAGCACCTCCGTATGTTCAACAACCTGGAACTCTCTGAACCCTGTCCTTTGGGGTTTTACGGAGGATTCACTACATAGGCCTGATTGATTCAATCATTGGCACCACCGTTATTGATTCAACCTCCAGCCCCTCTCCCTTCCCCTGAGGTTGTCAGGGGAGGGGGTGGAAGTGGGTGGTGTTACTTAAAGTTCCAACCCTCCAATCATAAAATCGCTTCCCCTAACCTACACCCCCCAACCTTAGTTTACCTAAGGGCTTTTCCAAAGTCACCTCACTAACATAACAAAAGACACCTTTATAGTTCTTATCACAGGAAATTCCAAGGGTTTTGGAGCTCTCTGCCAGGAACAGGTCAAAGAAAGATTTTTTATTATAAATCATATCACAATAACCCTTTTAAATCTGGCTGAAATAATGTTTTGGGGGCATGCTCTAGAAAATGCCAATATAGAGTTTGATCTAGGCTTATGCCTTAAAAGAGTTGAAACGAAACAATATTTATAATATATGAGATGGTTATAGTGCTATGAAGAAAATTAATTTAGGGAAGGGGATAGAGTGCTAAGAAGGAGACAGCAATTTAAAAGAAAGTTGGTCAGAAAATGCCTTACTGAGAAAGTGAATTGGAACAGAAATCTGAAGAACATCAGGGAACCCTCGGGACAGTAGATGGAGCAGCATGTAGGGAGAAGAGAGCCTTTATTTAGGTATAAAAATGTGGGGAGCAAAATGGAGTCTCTCAGGTCAAGCAGGAGCCCATGTCAAGTAGGGAACCTGTGTCAAGCAATGACGTAAACAGTTAAGGGTAGTGCAACACGAAATATCACCAAGGCCAGCATTAGCTGATAATAAGCTGAAACAGAGGAAGTCTGTAGGGGCCCAAGACTGACTGAATCCCTTTAAAAAGGGAGGATTTTTGTAAATCGTCAGACTCTTCAGCCATGACCCCTCTATGGCCACTTAAAAAAGGCATCTGCCGCCGAAGGCTCTGCCCAATTGATCTCTGAAGAGAACTGAGATCCTTCACTGCTTAAACATAATAAGCAGTATACGGAGAGAGCTGACTGGACCAAGGCCTTATCTCAACTGTGCGCCCACAGACTGACTTTGGGTTTGTTTCCTTAACTTCCTACACCCTTCTGTTATCTTGTTCGTTGTGTGGTTTGTCCGAAGTCCTGCCCCGTGTGCTGTGTGAGAAGCCAAGTTTAATTCACAGGGTGAAATGTCTGTCGTTGAGTTCGGAATCCTGAACATGCATTATAATTGTGATTAACTTTGCTTTATGATTGACTAAAGCTGACAGTATGGAAAGACACAACTCATATGTGCACCTTCAGAGCATGCTCATGACAAAGAAATTATGCTCATGGGATTGTTCTTGTAGCTGAGAGGACATTTTATGATGCAGAAGATAGGGAGAAATTGCTGAATCTCACTGCCACTGCTTCAAAGAAGTTTGAAGGTCCAAAAATCGTCACAGTATTTTGGCTCAGTAAAATTTCTTTCTTTCTTATTTTATGTTTATTCAAAAGAATTTGTTTCCCTGTCACAAAAATTAAATAACCACACCACCACCAACAGCAGCAAAGTCTGTAGAGTTACATTCATGGTGAAGAGTTCACTGGGTAATCCCAAAGTCGCAAAGGTCATAAAGGGGAAAAAAGGGAAAAGAAAAAATACTCAAAACAAATCCAAAACCCATAATGAGCTTGAGGAGAAGCATCACATGACAGTTTCTGTCCTCTCTCATTGTGAGCTGCAGATTTATTTCAGCAGGATCAAGTACAATGTAAGTAAATCCTTCGTACCAACTCCAGCCCCTTAAATGTACCCTGTTAGCAACAATCAGCACAGTGGACTTCTTAAAATGAAATGAGAGCTTTTAAAGTGTAGAGAGGGATTTCCTGGAGGGCAGTACCAGAGAATAATGTGCTCTTCACTTCACCCCCATCTGGCAGTGGCCTAGAGGACACACTGGAAGAGCTGGCCTCAGAAGTACAGCACAGGTGGCTCAGAGGGCAGGCAGACAGATACACAGAGATGTAGAGGTAGGGGTTTGTGTTTGTGAGATTAAGAAGAAGGTTTTTCCTGTTTCCCAGGAGGCAGACTGCTCTATGGACACATGGCTGGGTGAGTGAACTGTCTGTGTGAAGAAGATGGAGCCTTTCCTTCTAACAAAACACCACTGGGCACTTGGGCACAGGGCCTATTGAGCAGAATGTCCATCACCACTCATACCCCCAGGTGGGTATCCTTGTGAATGCATGAGATGTCCAACCATATGCAGCGGTCCTGCCTAACTGGAAATATAAAGCTCCACTCTTTCGTTCCAACAAACATTCTGGAATAGTGCTGAGGTAAGTAGGTAAACAATGCAGGGGAAACCCTTCTGTTTCATTTTGGGGCAAATTCTTCCCATAATTAAATGAAAACAACTCTACTAAGACTGATGAATTTTTTAAAATCAAAGGAAAACAAAATAATGCAAACTTAACACAAAAGAAAAAATAGCACAAAAGAAAAATGAAGAATATACATTTGAAAGTTGACCTCTATGATAAAAGAATATTTGAGACAACAATTCTTTTACATTATCAAGTAAATTAAAGAAAACACACAAAATGCACTGGAAAGACAACATACTGAGAAGCGTACACTGTGACAGAAATAATCTTTAACAGCATTAACAGCACGTAGTAGAAATTACATGCAGAGAACTGAATTCATGATGAGCAGAATTTCTGAAAATTTACCAATATATAATATATCTTGACAAAATTACTAGCTCTCCAGAAATTCAGAAAGACAACTTGGTAGGGTTACTGAACATTGTGGAGTGTCCATTTAAGGTTTGTGCTTGTGAACATAGGGTGAAAACATTCAAGAGAATTGTGTGAATTTTGTGAAGCAGTGTTTCTCTGATGGGAGCAAACCTGTCCCATGTGTCCTTAATTTTTTTGCAATTTTAATCATAACTTATAAGTCATTTTAAAATTTTGACTGAAGAATTTTCAATTAAAAATAGTATAATTATGAAATAATAGGCACAAATAATATGAAAAAGAGAACCAAGAAAGGATATTTTCCCAATAGAGGCTGAAGGGGAAAATAAAATATGAGGAATCACAACACCTTTGTACTCATGCATATAGATCAAAGAAGATAAAACAAATACTAGGAAAAAACATTTATGTAGTGGATTCAGTGATGTTCAACAAGTGAAAAAAATGTAGTGGTGATGTGAGAAACGACTAGCCATTTACGAGAAAAGTTGGTTGGAAAACATTGTCTCATTTGACATCAAAATAAATAACAAGTGAACAAAATAAATGTGAAGAAAAAAAAGCAATTCTATAATAATATGTAGGTGCATATCTTTATAATCCTGAAGTAGAAAGGACTTGCTAGGTATGAACCCAACGTCAAAACACCCTAAGTAAAAATGTTTACGAGAGTTGCCTACTTCAAAATTTTAAGCAGCATGAACAAGGTTAAAATCAAAACAAAACAATTTTTTAAATATTTGTAATAAATTCTTTAAATCAATTTTCAAAACTTCTTATATATAAATCCTAATTATGAATAAAAGAAATATTACCCTGTATGCAAAGGTAAGAAAAGACTGAAATACAAATAGCAGGTGACAGTTATAAAAAAATTTGATTTATTTATATTTATTTATTTATTGGTAAGGATGAATGGACACAGGAAATATCATATATTGTGGAGTTGAGAGTTTAAGTCAATAAACATTCCTGTAAACCAACCTGGACACAGATTAAAATTTTCAAATACAGATAACTTTAGATGTAGAGTTGCGTTTTTTAAAAATTATTAAAAAGAAAAAATAGATAAGTTGCATAAATGTATACAAACTAACATTGTTGTAGCACCATTTATAACAGTGAATAATTAGAAACAATGCAAAAATCTATGAATGTGGGTATGGGATAACAAAAAATTTATACCACAGAGCAGTTACAAATGATAAGGTATATCATGTTATCTATCACCATAGAAAATGTTTATATTATTAAGGAAAATTTCAGGTGAAAATTTTTACTCCTATGCTGGTGTGTGAAAGCACATGAATACCATTATTTCCCTCAGTAATAAACTGACACTCTTATTTCTTGTTCCATCAACTATAGACAGTATCTCTTATAATGATGTGCTGCCTGCCTTTCACCTTTTCCCCACTTTCCATCTCACCACTTCTGCCACCTATACTTTTACTGCATCAGGGATGACAATATTTATGTCCTGTTTTATAACTACAATCAATTATTTTACATTTTGTGTTTACCGAGGAACAACAGTGTTTGTGTTATTATGTGCTTTGTAATTACAGACTCTGCTGTGAACAATAATTCAAACGCCAAAACTGCACACACCGTATTATCGTTCTTCCTGGAGTAACTAATACCTTTTTAAATTGCCTCCTTTTCCCCTACTTATCCTTTGTTTCCTGTGAAAACAGTCCTTCACATCAAGGGGTTTAGAAACCCTCTCCCACCCCTCCCCACACAGAATTCAACTCCCTGTTGGCATCTTTAGAACTTGCACTCGACCCTGAGCAGATATTTTCTGGATGTGCCAAACCACGCTTTACCTGGAACTTCAGGTCTCTGCTCTTATGGGTTATATCTCTCTCCTCTTTCTGGGTGTCCTATCTTTCCCTTTCTTCCTTACTTTTTGTTATATGTCTTCATTTAACTTCCTAAGAAAAGGTGCTTAGGAAGTAAAGTTAATGATTCCTTGAATTTATTCTTTGGGTATACTTTTTCATGTATTTTTTCATTCCTTCATAATTTTGAAAGCAATTTTATTGAGAAACTGAATCTACAAATGGACAATGACCACATCATATATAAAAATAGAACTCTGACCAACAATCTGCAGCAACCAGCCTAGGAAACCAACTTATTATCTACAGTAATCATTCCAAGAAGCCAATCTATGTGTAGGAAGTCAGATCACAATCTCCAACAAACAATAAACCCTGAAAAAATTGGCCCCGAATGGCCAAAACTTGATTAGTAACTGACGGCTTCTCTAATTTTTGTTATCCCTTTCAGTTTAGTAGCAACCAGAGAAAGCCAAATATACACTCCCAACCATTTAGCCTACCTACACTTTCCCTATACCAATAGCCTCCAATCAGAGAACACCTAAAGCCTCTCCTTTTTTCCACTATAGAACTTTCCTTTGCCTGCCTTTGAGTTTCTGCCAAGACCAGGTGATAGTGGCTAACTCCCTTCTTATAAAAAGCTCTGTCTAAATACTATTTGCATATTCTCATCTGGGTGGTCTTTGTTTTTTTCCACATTGTATACAGACTTCTAGAATCCAATGCTGCTAAGGGGCCTGATGACAATATGCCTTTAAAAAAATTAGCTTTATTGGGATATAATTTGCACATAACATACAATTCATCCACCTAGAGTGTACAAGTTGATGGCTCTGTATAGTCACAGAGCAGTGCAAGCATCTCCATAAAACTGTAGAATATTTTCATATCCTATACCTACTAAACAGTCACTCCTCATTTTCCCCCAACCCCACATCCCTATGCAACCACTAATCTACTTTCTATCTCCATAGATATGCTTATTCTGGTCACATCTGGTTATATCATTTAAAAGGATTTTTTTTCTTTTTTATATATAGAGAGAGCACACGAGCAGGAGAGAGGGACAGAGGAGAGAGAGAGAAAATCTAAAGCAGGCACCATGCAGTGTGGAGCCCGACACAGAGCCTGATCCCATTACTGTGAGATCATTACCTGAGCCAAAATCAAGAGTCGGGACTCTCAATTTACTGAGGCACCTATTATCTAGGCACCTAGGAACCTATTATCTAGGTGCCCCTAAAAGATCAAATATGTGATCTTCTGTGACTGACTTCTTCCACTTAGCATGGTATTGCCAAAGTTCATCCATATTGGGACATGTATCAGTCCTTCATTCCTTTTCGTGGCCAGATAATATTTCATTGTATGCATATACTACATTTTATCCATTTATCAGTTGGTTTGTTTCCACTTTGGGGTTATTACGAACAGTATCATTATGAACATTTATACAAAATGTTTTGTGTAGATACTTTTTTTTTTCATTTCTCTTGACTACATACCTAGGAGTGGAAATGTTGGGTCATATATATGATAACTCTGTTTAACCTTTTGAGAAACTATCAGACTGTTTTCTAAAGTGGTATACGATTCCACATTCCCACCAGCAACATATGAGGGTTTCAGGTCATCCATATTCTCACCAACACTTGTTATTATCTGTCTTTTTGATCACAGACATACGCTGAGTACCTTCTCATGTTCTTGTTGGTCATTTGTTTATCTTTTTGGGAGGTTTGCACAAATCCTTTGTCCATTTTTTATTTGGGTTGTCTTATTGTTGAATTGTAAGGTAACCTTTGTTGTTTTCTTTTCTGAAACTTTAGCATCTTCTTTTTATCTTTGGTATTCTGAATTTCCACAATAACACATCTAAACAATTATCTTTTCTTCATTTTGAGGGGCACATGGAAAATCCTTCCAACATGAAGACACATAATTTGCACAGGTTGCCTCCTTTATTATTTCTTTGATCATATATTGTCCTCTTTTTTCTCTTTCAGGAACTTCCACTATTTAGGTAGCAAACCTTGGATTGATCCTAATGTCTTTAATTTTTATTCTTGTATTTCCCTTTCCTGTTTTCTATTCTTTTTATTCTATTTCCAAGAGATTTACTTGTTTTTTTTTTTCTTTACCCTATACAGATTTTTTTCATTGGTTACATGACGTTCCTTCTTTCATAGCATACTGTTATTAAGTTAATAAATGTAACATCCTCTAAAATATCTCTAAAGATACTAGGAAAAAAGACAATTTTAAATTATAGTAGTTATTCTGTTACCTGGAATAACTACTCCCTCTCTGGCCATTGTTGCAAATTATTAATCTGGCTCTTTCTCTTTGACATTCCTCATTTGTCTGGTCCTCCTCAACTGTCTGCCTGAATTTAAGGTTAAGACAACAGAAGATCTATCTGAGTACCCTGTATTGATGATCAAGTGTGCTAACTTGAATATTTCATCTCATGTGGAGCCAGTGGCATATCAACCACTATGAATGGCTGAAGTGTTGAAGACTTCACTCTAGGATGCCAATTCCCACAGAAACTATCTTAGTTTCACTGGTCTTCTTCATTTCTATAGATAAGACATCTCCTTTCTTTTTTTTACTATAGTAAATATACATACCATAAACTTTACAATTTTAACCATTTCTAACTGTACAGTTCAGCAGTATTAAGTACATTCACACTGTTGTACAACCATCACCACTATCCATCTACAAAACTTTTTCATCATCCCATACCAAAACTCTGTACCCATTAACAATAAGCTCCCATCCTCCCATCTCTCAAGCCCCTGTTAACCACTGCTTTCATTTTCTGGGTCCATTTTTATTTAATTTTTACTTTTAGTTTAAAGGTAATTTTTGGCTTTGAGGTTTGTGTCCAAAGGAAAGGAAAATGTGTAAGAAGTATTATCCAGCTATAAGCTTTCCAATACAATTTACCCCCTTCTTTTCAAGGTTACACTCACTTTTGACTACTCTACCTGTAGATTACAAATTGCATGCAGCCCCCAGGGTTTGTAAGGTACCCCTCTTTGGGCATTTTCTAAGCTGTGGTTTCATCTACCCTTTTGAACCAGTATCTTTCAGCCATTCTCTACTTTTCATTAGATTTGATAAAACTTTCACAAACCATTGACTTTCCCTCCCTATTTCCACATTTTTATTCCTATTACTATGAGTTTTGGAGCAAGGTAATAGATAGCATATATTCAACCTACCATATTAAAACATAATCCTGTACTAAAATTTCTAACCTCTTAAATATACCAGGTATACTTAACAGAAATGTAACAGTTTTATAACTGAAATCAGTACCAAAAGTCAAAGAAGTATTTTAAAAATAAGAGAAAAATTCTAAGAAGTATTAAGAATCAGTATAGGAAACATATTTTAATGTAGTTTTCACAAATAAATTTAAATCCTAAATGATTATACATAGTCTTTATAGCACAGATTCAAGTTAGTTTAAAATTATCTATTTTTGTGACCACCACATTTAATTCTTTAGTGATTTTTTATTATTAAGGTATCAGCAGAGTAACATCTTGTCATTAAACGGGCATTTGCTATGGATTCATGAAAGATAACGAAAAACTGGATTTCCTTGCTCATGATGATCACATATCCAGTCCAAGACAGTGATCATATAGAGCAGTGACTGGAATACAGTCTATGAAGTTCAGAAGATCCATTTTTAAGTCCAGGTTTGGGCATCTATTAACTTGAATAATTTTCTCAGCATCTCAAGCTCTTCTTCACCTGCAAAATGGGTTTAAAATAGTATCTATTCTTCGGACATCTGTGAAGAATAGATGAAGCAAGTATAATTCTGGGCTCATCAGAGATGTTAAATAAAAATTAGCTGTTACTATCCAAAGTTGGACTCCAGTGTCACTCTATATGAGTCAGGATCCTGGGTCTAACACCAACTTCCTAACCTTGGCCATGCTACTCAACCTCTCTGTGCCTTGTTCCCTTATCTTGAAAATGGAGATGATAGTGAGCCTACATTGAAGGGTCACTTTAAGGATTAAATTCAACAATACAGATATAGGGTTTAAAACAGTACTCTTATTATCAGCACCTGCATCATCATTATATAATTGCTCTCTCTAAAGCAGACTATATTATTGAACCTAATGCCTACAGAATCACTGTGAGAAGCTAGATATAAACAGCATTTTTTTATTGTGCCACCTTTTCCTACATTCTCTTCCCTAGCTTCTCTTTCCTCCATCCCACGTCAAAATATTTGAAATCACTTTTATCTTTACTTTTTGAACTACTATTATATGTAGAATATTCCACGCTTGAATCATCACCAATGACACACAGAATCAATAGGTAGACTTGTCATCCTTAAAAACTGCAATCTATAAAAAAAAAAAGTTTCGGGGCACCCGGGTGGCTTGGTCGGTTAAGCGTCCGACTTCAGCTCAGGTCATGATCTCACGGTCCGTGAGTTCAAGCCCCGCGTCGGGCTCTGTGCTGACAGCTCAGAGCCTACAGCCTGTTTTAGATTCTGTGTCTCCCTCTCTCTCTGCCCCTCCCCTGTTCATGCTCTGTCTCTCTCTGTCTCAAAAATAAATAAATGTTAAAAAAAAATTTTAAAAAAAGTTTCAATTTTAACTTCTACTGCTTCTACATTTTACTGAATTTTAAGCATGGCTTTTCTAAATTGCTGCCATATTATTTTTTTTCCTTCAGTAAGAAGTAAAGTGTTAAACTTCACTGCAATTGCCTTTAAGAGCTTTCTAACATTTAATCTTAACAACTTGATCTAAAAAAAAATCTTTATTTCCACTATAGGGTTTTCTTACAAGTGGAAACACAGTTCAGTTTAACAGAAATTGAGTTATCTAGTGTAAGTTGCACTGGCTCTCAGCCAAAATGGACAAACAACTCAAATTTTACCAAGCCAGGATTTTTTTTCAATTTGCTTGTTTGGAAAGTCAATTTTGATTATAATATAAATGCTAGCTATCATATGAGATGATACTCTTACTTTCCTTTTCAAAGTACGTGCCTTTGTACCTGCAGTTCCTTCTTCCTGGGCTGCCTTTCCCACTTCATCTACTTTAAGGCCCCCACTCATTCTCCAGATCCAGTTGCCACCTCTACTGTTTTCTCTTTAATTAACTGAATCCCGCTTAGTTACACACTCCTCTTGGCTCCCTCAGAACTTCACTGTTTCCTCACCATAGTCCTTTCCACTATATGTAGCAATGGTTAAAGATTAATCCCATCTACTGGACTGAGCCTAAGATGTGGAAGTCAGCATGGGGTCCCCTCTGTGTCTCCAATACTTTATGATTAATAAATATCGGTTGAAAGAAGGACTTAATAAGTGGTCCCATTGGAGGACATCAGCTATTTTCTTTTGCTCAGCATCACCTCCTTTGGGGGAACCATTCCCAGACTAACACATAACTTCACATATCCATAGGGTGATACAAACCTGGGTTCCAAAGTTGGATGTATGGCCCAGGAACTGACAAATTGAGCACTCCATGTATTTCATCCCACTGGTCACTGTGATGAAATCAAGAATAGGAGTGTGACTCAGTCTGGACCAAGGAAGGTCATCCCTAGGACTTCTTGGATGCAGAATTTAGAGAATTTAGAGAAATGCACTTTCTTTTCTCCTGGACTACAAGATGTAAGAATGATATAAGCTTAGATTTGACGCTAGCCATCTTTGCCACCATATAGGAAATGCTTACCAGAAGGAAGCTAATCCAGAAAAACAGAAAAAAAATCAGAGCGAAGTGATGGTTCGAGACAAACTTCTGCTGATACCATTTGAGCCTCAGCTCCAGACATGTTGGAGTTCATTCTTATCCTTTCCAGTTACCTGAAGTTTTGTTTTCTAGTTGAGTGTTATAATTTATGTCACTGGCTATTGTCTATATATGTATACATATAAAAGTCCTGGGAAAACACAGCTATTTCTTCACACAAGGGCATGAATTTTTTAAATCATGGAACAAACAACACTATTATTGACCACATAGGTATACAACTTATATCTTTGAATTAAGTAGCATGGTGTTGTGGATAATAAGCTAATCCACCACCAACTTTTTTACAGGAACAATAAAAAATTTTTCCTTCTTTCTGAAATCCTCTGGCACAGTTCTCCTATTATATTAAAATAATATGAACATATGCAAAAATGAGTATGTTATGGTTTCTCTTACATTTAAGTTTATGAATTAAACTAAGCAAATGAGAAGGCTACATCAAGAAAAGTATTTTTAAAAATGTTTCTAATGTTTATTTTATCATTGAGAGAGAGAGACACAGCATAAGCAGGGGAGGGGCAGAGAGAGAGAGAGGGAGATACAGAATCCAAAGCAGCCTCCAGGCTCTGAGCTGTCAGCACAGAGCCCGATGTGGGGCTGGACCCCACGAACTGTGAGATCATGACCTGAACCAAAATCGGACGCATCGCTGACTAAATCACCCAGGCACCCCAAGTAATGTATTTTTATAACATGTATTGGCAAGGATGTGGAGAAAAAGACATGCTGTGTGCTATTTGTAAGAATGCCAGTTGGTGTAGCCACTGTGGAAGACAGTATCAAGGTACATTAAAAACAGAATTACCATATGATCCAGTAATTTTATTGCTGGGTATTTACCCAAAGTAAACAAAAACACTAATTTGACAAGAAATATGTACCCCTATGTTTATTGCAATATTATTCACAATTGTCAAGATAAGGAAGCAACATAACTGTCCATCAATAGATGAATGGATAAGGAAGATGTGGCATAAACACACACACACACACACACACACACACACACACACACACACAGTGAAATATTATGCAGCCATAGAAAGGATGAGATCATGCCATTTGCAACAACATGGATTGAGCTTGATGGTATTATGTTAAGTAAAATAAGTCAGAGAAAGACAAGTACCATATGATTTCACTCATGTGTGAAATCTAAAAAACAAAACAAATGAATAAACAAAAGGTGGAATCAGACCTATAAATACAGAGAACAGACTGATAATTGCCAGAGGTGAGGGGGAGAGGAAATGAGCAAAATGGGTAAAAGGGAGTAGGAGACACAGGCTTTCAGTTATGGAATGAACAAGTAACAGAAATAAAAGGCACAGCGTTGGGATATAGGCACTGATATTGTAACAGCATTCTATGGTGACAAATGGTAGCTTAGGCTTGTGGTGAGCATAGCATAATGTAAAGAGAATTTGAATCACTATGCTGCAAACCTGAAACTAATGTAACATTGTATGTCAACTGTACCTAAATTTTAATTTTTTTTAAATGAAAAATTTTAAAGGAAAAAGATTGCTAGAGGATAAGTATTCTTGTCAAAGTTTTGCCCCAGGTATTGCACAAGAAGAGGAGGGTTTGTGTGTGTGTGTGTGTGTGTGTGTGTGTGTGTGTGTGTGTGTTTGATATATGATAGTATGAAAATAAACCACGTTTATGTACTAAAACCTATCATGAAGATCTACTGAATACATCCTTGAACTTTAATATGCACAGGAATCACGTAAATGTATTTGTTAAATATAAGGACTCAAAGGGTACATCCCAAAGATTCCAATCAGTCATACCAGAGTAAGATTAGGAATCCCATTTTGTTTTTAATGTTTGTTTATTTTTGAAGGAGAGAGAGACAGAGCGTGAGTGGGGGAGGGACATAGAAAAAGGGAAACACAGAATCCAAAGCAGGCTCCAGCCTCTGAGCTGTCAGCACAGAGCCTGACATGGGGCTTGAACACATGAGCTATCAGATCATGACCTGAGCCGAAGTCAGACACTGACTGAGCCACCCAGGCAACCTAGCAATCCAAATTTTAAACAAGTACCACAGGTTAGTCTGAATTAAATGTTGCCTTGATCTCTGAGGTAAAGCAATCATAAAAGATGGTAAGCCTCAGAGCTGACTCCTTCTTTGCAAGGTAAGAAATTAAACTAACTTTCACAGGGGCGCCTGGGTGGCTTAGTCGGTTAAGCGTCCCACTTCGGCTCATGTCATGATCTCACAGTCCGTGAGTTCGAGCCCCGCGTCGGGCTCTGTGCTGACAGCTCAGAGCCTGGAGCCTGTTTCGGATTCTGTGTCTCCCTCTCTCTCTGCTCCTCCCCTGTTCATGCTCTGTCTGTCTCAAAAAAATAAATAAACATTAAAAAAAAAATTAAAAAAAAAATAAAATAAAATAAACTAACTTTCACAAAAGGAAATATTAAAAAGAGAAAGTGTTAAAATTTAGTGCATTATTTTCTTAGGTTCCATAGAACAAAATATATTGAAGGCCTCTTTTATCCAGAAAAACATAAGGTCTCAGTTCTATTCCTTTCTTATTCCAGAACTAGTTTGTTTCTTTAGTTTTTACTAAGTGGGACATGAGAAATTGCCTAGAAATAATATGGCTTCCTGAACCTTATATCTAAAGCATAAAATCTGGTACATTCTTAAAAACATAAAATGTTAGATTTCAGAGGAACCTTACAGGTCATTTAACCCAACCATTATTAGTTGTTGGACTCTTTTCTGTACTACTCCCTAAAAGTGGTCATTCAATCTCTGCTTGAACACCTCCAATGACCCAAAACTCATTACTTCATGAAAAAGCAATTTTTTTCTCTTGTGGTAAAATTTTGTGTTTACTTGTTGGCTGGCAGCTGATTGACTGGTTTTCCCTTCCACCAAGCTAAAATCTACCTTCTCGTTTAGGATTTTCATTAATCTTAGGTCTGCTTGCTCTGTTGACACACACAAAATATATAGATGTCCTATATGAAGGTTTTATAATTTGAAAAGTTATCAAGACACCCCCTAAGTCCTCTCTTTTCCAGATTAAACAACCAGTTTATTCAGCTATTTCTTTTCTGTCACAGTTTCTAGAGATGTTCTCTACCCAATAACCCTCTGTCCCTTCTTCTCCTACTTGTTCAATCTGGCCCCTGAATTAGAAGATTTAAAGAATGGGGTAAAAAGTTTATTTAATCAATCCAGGAGGATTAAAGTTACTCATAAAGAGCGCTCTTAGTACATCATACTCTCAATAGAGAATGAAGCAAGCTCTGTTTAACTGAGAGCAATAAACAAAAGGGAAAATAATAATCCTAGTTGTTCCTCCCCTGAACTTTAGGTTTAAACTCTACTGCTGGGTGTTCTCTCATTTGAGGTGATGATGTGTGTGCTCTTACTAACTCCCCTTGACACACAATTTGTCTCCTCTTGGCCCTGACTTCCAGGAGCTTGCTTAAAAGGCACAAGCAAGGAGGTGGAGTTGAGTGCTGACACATTCATAGTCCCATAGTCAGGGCCCATTCCTCTTGCATGCATTGTTACCCTTGCCCACCACTGCAATCTCAAGCACATTCCACCTATTCCTCATTGCTGAAGGCTCACCAAGATGATGGCTCCAGAAGTACTTACTTCCCACTAGCTTATTCAATTTCTCATTTCAAGCGGGTCTGTATCAATTCGTATCTTGCCAGGGAATATCATTTTTTTAATAATAGGAAGAGAGCATTTGGGGGATCCACAGTTGCTATCTTGAAACTAGGTTGTTTTTGTTTTGCTTTGTTTAGTACTTGTCATATGAAAGCCTATTTGACATTTTGTTATCCTTTATTCATCCCCCAAGTTACAGAACTTAGAAAGAATCCCCTGACTCACTTATATTAACAATTCATGCCTTAGATTTGCTTTACAGGCTGCAAAGAACTTCCATGAGCCTTAGAGTAGACCCTCAGTTAGGCAAAATTGACAGCATCTAGTATATAAATATAGTTTGGCCTTTACCACCAAAAACATATACAGGATACAAAGTGATAAGTGCTACAAGAAAAACACAAAGAAAGTATTTGGGAAGTACAAAAAAAAAAAAAAAGAATAAACTGTTTCAGAATAAAGTAATTAAGGAAATGTTTAAGGTTACAGAGAAGAAAGGGCAGGACACACCAGGAAAAGGGGACTCAGTGAGAGGAAAATGGGTTAAGGAAACTCAGTTTTGGTGGCTTTATTCATGAATTAATAATAGAGATCAAAAAATAAAGTATCAGAGCTAAAATAAAATTAGTCAAGAAATAGTCCACAGATCCTGAATATTCTGTTTTCTAAAACGACTCACTAGCAATACTGTTAAAAAGATGTAATTAATTATTTTTATTCTTTGTGATAAAATCAATGAAATAAGTTCATAATGCAAATGAACCTTTTTTTTTTTTCAACTTAAGGGATCTAAAAAGAAAAATACTACTGCACTACTTTTAGGATCCATATAATGCTACCACTAACTTGATCTTACCAAAACAGTCTGATTTTGAGTAGGCAGATAAAATGCCAAAAAAATATAAAACTGCCAAGTACATATTGTATGACTCCAATAAAGTTTACAAGCACAGGCTTATGACTTAATTACTAATATTTCTCAAATTTTATTTTACGTGAACAATTCTTGAGAATATTATGTGTATAATCATTATCATCACTTACTACACTGCTGGCTTAGTAACCAAATATATGTCTGCACTTTTATGTACATGTACAGGTGTGAACCCATACAATATATATGTAGAATATTTGACTAACTGATAAGAGCATGATAATGCCTAGTGGAATAATTGCTAGCAAACTAGACATTGGTTGTTTAAGATTTACTGGTCTACAAATAATGATTTACTTTTTCTTACCATACCTCCATTCAAAGTTCCTTGCATTAGTTCCAATAATGAATAGAAAATCCAGACTTGTTTTTTCTTGTGCTTTTCCATCTACTCTTTTCTTTATTGTGGCCATAAAATTCACTGACTTGAAATCTAGGACTTAATATGAAATAAGATTGTGGGCCACAGGTAATGGTAAGAGTTAACCTTTATTGAATACTAACTATGTGCAAGGCACTGTTCAAGGTAATGTTTTTACTCATTAGTCCTCTTAATAATTTTTTTAATGTCTATTTATTTTTGGGAGACAGAGAGATAGAGTTGGGAAGGGGCATAGAGAGAGGGAGACACAGAATCTGAAGCAAGCTCCAGGCTCTGAGCTGTCAGCACAGAGCACGACGCGGGACTCGAACCCACAAAGCACAGGATCATGACCTGGGTCGAAGTCAGACGCTTAACCGACTGAGCCACCCAGGTGCCCCACTCATTAGTCCTCTTAACAGCCCTTCAAGGTAGGCATTTTTATTATCCCCATTTTGGGGGAAACTGAAATATGGAAAGTCCAGTCAATTTTCACACAGTCATGTAGCTAGTAAATGCTGAAGAATTAGGCTATATAATAGTGACTATTATATTATGCTGCTATCAATATATGTATGTATAAAGTAATAAAATAGGTTAGGATTAGTAATTCTGATCAGTACTATATATCTGCCATCAATAAGATCCAGAAACAAAATCATACTAAAGAGAAGACATTTTAGAATGATTTACATTTTTGAGGGACACCACTATTGAGTTCTTCATTACTTAGGAATTGCAAAAATACTCTTTCATCTTTTTATTGCCAACATTGAGCATAAGCATGGGCACATAGTTAGCACTCATTAAATGCATGTTGAGGGGCGCCTGGGTGACTCCGTTGGCTAAGCTTCCAACTCTTGATTTCAGCTCAGGTCATGATCTCACGGCTTGTGGGCTCCAGCCCCGCATAGGGCTCTGCAACGAGAGTAGGGAGCCTGTTTGGGATCCTCTCTCCCTTTCTGCACTCCACCCTGCTCACATACTCTGTCTGTCTCTTTGTCTCTCAAAGTAAGTTAAAAAAAAATAATTTAAATATGTGTTGAATAAATGAAAGATAATGAAATCAGATCCAGAGAATACTCACTTAAATTGCTGTTATCTCAAACTGGGAACACCATAGTTTATGTCCTGGCTGGAAGAAGGCCATATAACACAGCAAAAAGAGCACAGGCTATAGAATCAGACTTAAATTTGAAATCCATATACAAATACCTGAGGCAACTCATTTAAACTCTTTAAACAGCTTTATCCTTAATATTGTAATAATGACAACTGTCACAAACATGTTGTTTAGGGCATTAAATTTTGGTAAAGTATCTAGGAGATTCTGGCATACAGGAAACAGTTTAACAAACAGTGGTTCTCATTCCCCTTGGTCACTGGCTTAACATGAAAATCATCTTAGAATTTTCCTTTTCTAATTCTATACCCTCTAACTAATATCACTATTTATATAGCCTATTTCTGCCAGTTTTTCCATTGGTCCCCTTCTCGTCTTTCTCACTGTCACCATTCAGCTTCCTCCCATTCTCTGTTCAAAGACTGTTTGAATTGTTCATTAGACAGTCTCCCTGTCTTCACACTGTATCCTGAAAAACAATTCTTAAAGATTATTAGCCACGTCCAGATCAAGTTTGAAGGGTATGAGACCTATACAATTGCATAGGACATTTTGCTGAGAAGGGCCATATTTTGTTTAATGTTCTGCGGTCACCCTCTTGAAATTCTTAACTTATAAACAAGGAGTTACACACGTTTATTTTTCAGTGAACTCCACAAATTATGTAGACAGTCCTAACCATATGCTCCCTTGTTTGGAAAATGAACAGCACATTTTCATTTTCTATTAATCCAATGATACTCATTCTAGACCAGCATTCAGGGTTTTTTGGCCTCCACATGCTTCTCTAGACATGGCTACCGTGGCACGTTCAATAAATCTTTAAACTTTCATTTCTTCATCCATTCAACAAATCTTGATAAAATATTATGACGGCCTACATAGACATGCAGTATACTTGTATATATATGTAGTATAGTTCTCCTGCCTCTTTAACTCTCCTAAGTCCCTGCCCTAATTGCTCCAGCCAAACAAGTCAATATTCATTTCCTATAATCTCCCTTAAAACGTTCTGCCTTGTGGGATTTACTCCTCGATTCTTTATACTGAATCACTCTCCCTCCCCTGCCCCACAGCAATCATTTGCATGGCTTGGTTTCTTATCTTATATCAAGTTAATAAATACCACTTTAGCAGAAAAACTTTTTTTTTAACTCCTGTATTTAAAGTTGACAGTCCCCATTATTATTTGTAATACACTTTGTTTACTTATTTCTTAATAATATTTTTTAAATGATCATGAAAGTAATAATGGTAGGACACCAGGTACTTTACATATATTAGCACATATAATCTACACAACAACTCTACAAGATCAGCATTATTCCTTCACAGAGCATGTGGTACAAAGTGCACTCATTTTGTGTGTTTACTCCTTTGGTGTACTTTGTGTGATAGTGAGTTCGGTAAGAGCAGTGACCATGTTATTTCGGTTCACTGTTACATCCATCAATTCTTCTACACGGTAGGGACTAAATAATTCCTTACCGAATGATTGCCTACTCTATGCAAGACACACTGATTTTTTTATGTTGTGCATTTTCCAAGTGATCAAGAAACCTGGATATCCCTCTCTTTCCTGAATACGTTCGTGGTTTACTACTGCTTTTATTTTTCCCTCAGACTGGAATACATTTTCTTTTTTTTTTTTTTTTAACGTTTATTTATTTTTGAGACAGAGAGAGACAGAGCATGAACGGGGGAGGGTCAAAGAGAGGGAGACACAGAATCCGAAACAGGCTCCAGGCTGTCAGCACAGAGCCCGACGCGGGGCTCAAACTCACAGACCGCAAGATCGTGACCTGAGCCAAAGTCTGCCGCTCAACCGACTGAGCCACCCAGGCGCCCCATGGAATACACTACCTTCTGTTAAAAACCTATCCATCTATGTCCATCAACTGATGAACAGATAAAGAAATTATGGTTTACATACACAATGGAGTACTACGTGGCAATGAGAAAGAATGAAATATGGCTTTTTGTAGCAACATGGATGGAACTGGAGAGTGTGATGCTAAGTGAAATAAGCCATACAGAGAAAGACAGATGCCATATGGTTTCACTCTTATGTGGATCCTGAGAAACTTAACAGAAACCCATGGGGTAGGGGAAGGAAAAAAAAAAAAGAGGTTAGAGTGGGAGAGAACCAAAGCATAAGAGACTCTTAAAAACTGAGAACAAACTGAGGGTTGATGGCAGGGTGGGAGGGCGGGGAGGGTGGGTGATGGGTATTGAGGAGGGCACCTTTTGGGATGAGCACTGGGCGTTGTATGGAAACCAATTTGACAATAAACTTCATATATTTAAAAAAAAAAACCTATCCATCTAAAAAAGCTTATTTCAAAATCTTCTCTACAAAGCCTTTCATAAATATTCTTCTATTCTCCATCCTATCCTTTGGTGACCCTTGCTTATCCCCTCCTTCTTTAATTTCCATAGCATATTATGCTTTTCTTATACTGCTTGTATCTTTTTTCCATTATGATTATTTTTATATTTATCTTTCTTTTAAAAAATGACAAAGATTATATCTTGCTCATCTTTGTACTTAGTATAGCACCTGGTATAATGTTTCACCCATAGGAAGTATTTGATACATACTGATTAATTAGAGCATCTGCAACAATATTTACATTTTGAGGGGATCTGGACAGTCATCTCGAAATCTAAAACAACTCTAAACCAGGGTGGCTCAGTTGGTTAAGCTTCTGACTCTTGATTTTGGCCGAGGTCATTTCACAGTTGTGAGATCAAGCCCTGTGTCCAGCTCTGTGCCGAGCATGGAGCCTGCTTAGGATTGTCTCCCTCCTTCTCTCTCTGCTCCTCCCCCAAGCACGCATGTGCTCTCGTGCTCTCTTTCTCTCTCAAAATAAATAAATATTTAAAAAAAATAAAAACTAAAAAAATAATTCTAAACCATAGTGATGCAACAATGCATCCAACTATATTCTAACTGTCTTTAATCTACCTGAGGAATTGAAATTTGTGTGAAGGTGATTAAGGGTTTTTGCTTTGCTTTCTCTTTTCCACTTGGAGAAATCTGTGCTGATGCAACATATATTTCTTAAAGGGTTCCCAGAGGCAAATTTAGTTACTAATATAAGAACAGCATAAGAACCTGTGAGGCAGAGTGAATGAGCATGGTATTTACAATCAGGTACCCCTAAATTTGTAAATATCACCCACCACTACCAGAGAAAGAAACCTGAGCAAATTATATAACCTATCCATTCCCCAGTTTCCACATCTAATATCTGAGGAAAATATTTCAGAGTTGTTCTGAGGTTTAAAGATAAAAATATAAAACAATATACTAATCATTAAATATTAATATTAAAATCTTAAAATTTAAGTGTTTAAAAATCTAGATAGAGATTTGGGGTTCAAGATGGATGACTAAATATATATGTTTATTTCTTCTTTCCTCCCCAAAATGATAGTAAATGATTTTTTTTTAAGGCTGAAACTCCCAAGAGAAAATAAGATGAGAGGGGAGTTGTCAGTTTTGAGGTTTCTAAATATAGAAAGTAAATGGAAGAAGATTGACAGAATAAGCTGAAGAGAGGAAACTATGGGCTATTTATAACACACAAAGAAGAGGATAAGGGTGGGGAGGGGGGTGGAGCCAGCTTCACCTACAGATCCTTACAGAGGGCTTAGATTCAGAGGAAAGAAACGATGAAGCGTAAAGGGGGCGGGGACAGGGTGAGCAATGGAGAGATTCTGTCCACATTTTGAGGGAGGATGCTTCTGGCTTTCAAATCCCTTTAGCTACTGAATCTATTTAGTGCAACTTAAACTAAAGACATTTTCAAATACACATGACTTCAGAATTCCTTTTGATGAAGTTCTTGAGAATGCCCTCAGGCAAAACAAGGAAGTGAAACATAAGAGGAAAATATGGGATTCAGAAAACAGAGGAGGCAAACTAGATGAGCAGCAAAGGACAGAACCGAAATGACAGCTGGCAGCACCATGGTCCAGACAAGGGCATGAAAGCAAAAGACTCTGGAGGAAGAGGTGCAAAAAGGGAAAAACCGAGATTATATGGTATGAATGATAACCTGGAAACTGAAGGATATTTTAAAAAGCACGAAATGCTAGGGGAAAAACTCAATTATGAGAAAACCAAACACTGAAATAAAATTACATCTGAAAGAGGCATCTGGGTGGCTCAGTCTGTTAAACATCATGACTCTTGATTTCACTCAGGTTATGATCTCACGGTGAGTTTGAGCCCCGTGTCAGGCTCTGTGCTGACAGCTCAGAGCCTGGAGCCTGCTTCTGATTCTGTGTCACCTTCTCTCTCTGCCCCTCCAGAGCTCACTCTCTCTCTGTCTCAAAAATAAATAAACATTAAAAAAAAATTATAAAATTACATTTGAAATATGAAGCAGCATTTAATCCAAATTCCAAGAAAATCAATGTGTGTCAAGAATAAAATTGCCCTGGATTTTAAGCAAGAGCCAAAATGAGCAAGAAACTGAAGGCATTAAGTTTTGGTGAACAGAACTTATAAACCCCAGCCTAGGCTTCCAGGGCAAAAGGGACTGTAAAAGTAGACACAGTCCACATACTGGGTAAACTATAACATGGAATGGTGCGTGGAGTATGGAAAAGAACCCATCTGAACAATCATCTTTAAGTGAAACAGAAGTCACAATACCAGAACCATATAAGAAACAAAAGGAAACCTAGCACACCACTTGGTTTTGCAATGAGGAATATTCTCATAGTCATAATAAGATAAATGTCCACTACCAGCTTTCAACTTTGAGAAGCAACCAACAACAAAACATGGAAATATTAATTGTGGTTCCAAAACATCAAATGTTTTCAAACTTGTCAATTTAAAAATAAAACTAGATTGACAGGAGTGGAAAGTGGAAGGAGGAAAACAGGCCAAAGTACAGGTAAAGGCACTAATTTTCTCTTCCAACAAACTGAGGAGTCAATAGTTAATGGAACAAAAGATTGAAGTTAAGTGTATATTATATGTATTATTGATTGCACAGGTAAACAACTGAGGAACTAGCATTACAATATTAAGCAAGGTAGATAAATAAAGTTGGAGGGATTGGAAAATGAACTAAATCTAATGTGCTATTATGGGAAGATGACAATGTCTACAGCTGATAAGAAAGAATGGTGTGAGTAAACTACATGGGGAACGGGGGAAATCGAGTCTTTGACTCCTTGGGAGAAGACCTAGATGGGAATGGGTGGAAATGGGTATATTCAGGAATTACTGATGTTCATAACCAACCCTTCTGTGTTCTGTTAAAAAGCCTACATGTCTCATTTAGGTGCCTACGTAGCTCATTCGGTTAAGCACCTGACTTTGGCTCAGGTCATGATCTCACAGTTTATGGGTTTGAGCCCCATGTCGGGCTCTGTGCTGACAGCTCAGAGTCTGGAGCCTGCTTGGGATTCTGTGTCTCCCTCTCTCTCTCTGCCCCTCCCCCCACTCATGCTCTGTCTCTCTCCCTCAAAAATAAATAAACAGGTGCACCTGGGTGGCCTCTGACTTTGGCTCAGATCATGATCTTGCAGCTGGAGAGTTCGAGCCCCACATAGGGCTCTGTGCTGACAGCTCAGAGCCTGGAGCCTGCCTCTCCCCCACTCATGCTGGCATGCATGAGCTCTCTCTCTCTCAAAAATAAACATTAAAAAATTAAAAAAAAATTAAAAAGCACACCATTCATGTGCTTTTTAATTTAGATAAAAGAATGAACATAAATAATTAAGGCAGTGAAATGTGCTATGTGGATCCAATGTTTCTTAGGAACAAAAGTAAAATGATTTATAAAATTGTTTACATTGCTGAAAATAGCAACAAACGCACAAGCCAATGTTTTGTGCATTTCCGATTTATTTTTTAAAGCACTCTTCAAGTGTGGCTGTTTCTCCCCTGGAAGTTTGGATCTGAATAAAATATAAAATGGATTTAATAGCCATAGTTGAGGTAAAGAGGTTATATCTCAAGGGGTCCATGGTTTCTTGATTTTTTTTTTAAACTGTTCAGTCTTGGCTTAACATCAGTCTTTTTTCTGATGGGTTGTCACTGGAATAGATTCACAGAATAGCTATGCTTATAAAAGTACCTAAGGGAAGTTACCTGGTTACAAAGAAGAAAGATAACTGTTCCAAACAAGCAATGTACAGAAAAGAATGCACAAAAGTGAGATTAGGGCATTCCAAAGGGAAATTCCTGCTAGGTGTCTGGAATAAGCAAAAGCAAAGATGATTTCTGTTATCAAGCTGAACAGAGAACCACACTTAAGATTGGTTGACCATTAAAAAAGGAGTCTTAATGCTTCTTACCTCTGATTTTTATTCTTTTTTGGCTCAAGCCACTGAAGCAAGTAGACTTTAGAATCTTAAAATCTGTTTCACCTTAGTTACTGCACACAGATTTTCTTTAAAACACTGGACTTTCCACAAAAGCCCCTTTTCATTTCTTTCCATATTAAACCATTCTTTAAATAAAGCCATTATACTTTACAATACTCTAGTTTTCTGTATATATGTACACAATGTAAGCACTGAAGCAAGTATCCAATAAACTGGCACTAAATGCCAGTATTCACATGAATTTACCTTAGTGATTTAAAAAGAAACATTTGAGGGTTCCAATTTTCAGGATATTTGAATCAATTTTTCATTTTAAATGATATATGCAATTACGCAACTAAAGTCAGAATCACAGTTGAATTTTAAAATCTATAATGATTTTCCCCGTTGGATAAAATTACCTCATTTTATCAGAGATAATTTAGTCATCTCCACAGTTATGGATTTGCTTCCCAGTCTTTCTTAACAGGAATCTCATTTAGTTGGTATAATTAGCAGGTAAGGTTAGGCAGGCTGGAGAAACTACTTCCTTCTACCTACACCAATGTGACCAAATATATTTGTCCTCAGTCAACTCATAAAATCTGCAAACTCTCAGAATGTTCCACAGTCCTTATGATTTTTGTTACATATCTTTTCTTTTTAGGATACAGCTTTTATGGTGACTGTGTGTTTATGAGAAATACTAATGCACTGAATAATACCATGATATCAGTTGTTAGAAAAATATCTCCAAATATATGTAATAGAGAAATAAATGAGAATTGACACCTGAGATAATGAACAGAAAAGTGGACTGGCAGAGTCTGAGCAATTATTTTTGTAAAATGGTGCCAGACTCTTATTCTTGTATGGGAATTTTCATCTCAATATTTTATAGATATCACTTTATTCAAAATTATATTATCTTTATCAGCACAGTATGAGATTCCAAATTTTCATTTTAAGCATTTTTTCATTATCGTATAGTATAGTAACCAGTTGGAAGATAATCTCCATCTCATTTTGAAGTTGTCTATTCTTTTAACTTAGTAATGGAAGCATACTTAGCTTAAATTACATACCTTTGTCCTTGGCAGAGATATTGTTAGTTCAACTTGGTTTAGCAAACATTCATCCTTAGCTACTGCAAATCAGAGCTATATAAGTGTGGAAGTTTCAAACATGAAGCAAAGAAATGAAAGAAAGTTGAGAAATATTTTTCTCATCCATACTGATGGGAACTTTACATCAAAGTCTCTCAGGAGGACAAATTTGAGGTTATGTATTAAAAACCTTAATACCCTTTGATCCAGCAATTCCACAAGTCTAGCTTAAGATAAGCTTGAGTTTAGCTTAATAGGAAGGGCAATGCATGCACAAAATATTCACTATATGGCACATTTTTAATTTCTCCTTTAAATGCACATATCAATATATATATTTTTACTTTGTTACTCTTTTCACTTTGGAGTCATATACATACCATGGCCATGAAACAAATTTACTGAGGGACAGTGTGGTTTAGAGGACTATTTGAAAGAGGCCCTCAGAAAATCACTGGGGAGAAATTCTGAAAGTCTCTATAAAGGAAAGGAAAAAGTCATAGAAGAAAAGAAGAAAATATCACTATCATTAGAAAATAAGAACAGAAGTCTTCCCCATATCCTCTACTGACAGATGAACTCTAGGATTCACAGTATATAAGAACCACACGCATCTGAGGTAGCTATGTCTGAATTGCAACTCACAGGTCACTAAATCACATAAAATATAGCCACTTCAGGGATTATAGTATAAACATTAAGAAGAAATGCTACTGTTTCCAACAAATCCAAAGGAAAAGGCTCCACATATTCAAGACTAATAATCAAGTTTTAAGTTCACAGCTAGGATCTTTATGTCTACCAAGGAACATTTTATTTTCATATTGAGTATAATGCTATGAAATTTGTAAGAACACCTATCCATTTACTTCAAATATTCTCAAAAGTGTTGGGTAGGGTAAGGAAGGGTAATAGGTAGGAGGAAAAAGGATGGGAATAAGACAACTCCACAAACCAAGTATGTTTGTCAAAACCCACAAAACTGTATACAAAAAGGGTGAATTTTGTAGTTCATAAGTTATACTTCAATAAACCTGACTTACAAAATAAAAGAAATAAACCGTCCAAGAAAAATTTGGTTAAAAAATCCATCAAATTCCTTAAAATTCCGGTTGTTCAAATGACTAAGATTAAAGTTAAATTCACAGTAAGTGTGATGGAAATATTTTAAACTTTGATTTTGAAAATCCAAATTTCTAACCAAAATATTCTATTTTGGATTATGGGATATGTTGAACTAAAGCTTAACTTTAGCTTACATTTAGATTATAAATGTTAATTGTTAAATGTTACGAAGGCAAACTTGATCACTGGAGCCAGTCAACTAATTAAGCACTGCATAATAATTAATTTAAACAAGTACCTAAACTGAAAGGCAAAAGAAGAAGAGTTCTTCCATCCAAGAATAACGTGAAAAAATTGTGTCACTAGTATTCAAGAGAAATATTAGACATAACTTTGGTGGTGGTAGTGGTTTGTTAGTTTTTTTTACTCTCACAGAAGCAACATGCACTCCCCCATTCACTTTTCTTTCTTCCTCATGCAAAAGACATTAGAAGCCCATCTGGTGGGATAGAACTGAAATAGACAATACCTTTATAAACTAAAGAAGAAGTGACTGAAAGAACAATTCCTTAGCTGAAAATCCCACTGCCATAATTGAGAGATAAGAAAATATCAGCTGCTTTGACACTTTGTGAATCTTGGTAGTCTAGGCACAAAAAATTTACAAAAGAAAATTCTATTGAATATAGTATTAAAATATACTTTTAAAGGAAAAGTTAAAAATTTGTAAGAATAATACCTAATTTTATTCTAGAGTTTATTCTAGAGTTTTATCTAGAGTTGTTTCCCTTTAAAAACGTCCATAAAGTACCAATTCCTTGAAAGACAAAATTGTTAAAACTCAAGATGAAATACATAATACAAATAGTCATATATCTATTAAAAAATTAAATATGTAGTTAAAAATCTTACATCAAATAAAACTCTAGGCTCAGATGGCTTCACTGGTGAATTCTACCACATATCTAAGGAAGAAATGGCTTCAATTCTACATTCTTTTCCCGAAAACTACAAGTAGATGTAAGATTCATTTTCTGAGGTCAATATTACTCTAATACCAAAACCAGACACGTTATAAGAAAAGAAAAATATAGACTACTATCCCTCAAGAGAAAAAAACATGTATCATGAACATATTCCAGAATCATTAAACATTCTTCAAAAGTTCAGTTTTAGTAACTGCATAATAATCTATTATATTAGGTATACCTTAATCCTTTTTCCTACTATTGGAGGAAACTATTGACGTCTTGTCCTAAAGACGTCACTCATTTCCTCTTCTTTTCCGTTCAGAAGTCTATGTACTCCTTGTGTAGTAAGGCAGATCCCAATTTGATCCTCTCTCCAGGGAATTTGTAACTGAGAGACTAAGAAAAATAAATTACTTACCTTGGTTGCTAGGCCTTTCAGGAGCCTAGGGAGCAGCCATTTTAGAGCTCCATGTGCTGATAAGCAAAGGTGCAGAGAGAACCTGGAGAATGGATCAAAAAAGGTCTTAAGTTTTTAATATCCATATTTATTGATATTACTTTGAATACACATACATGTTTGAGGAGCAGAGTAGTAAAATTATCATTTACTTTACAACAAATAACCTTGTGATTCTTTGCTTCAATTTCTTAGAGCAATGCAATAGAAGCTAGACATCATCCAACACAAACATGAGGTATATATCATAGGCAAGAAAGCCAAAAAAAAAATGAGTCCAAGTGTTAAAACACACTATCCCTTTCCCTTCAGTAGAAAAAGAAGACTTGCTTCTTGGGAAGGATCCTGGGTTCCCATTCTAAAGTTCTGGAATGCAAATACATTTATTTAGAGGAAAGATAAAAACCATTGTCCTCAGCTTTACAATCTAAGGATGTCTCCACATTCCAGATCTCTCCTCATGCCCTGAAATCCAAATGCATATCTTTGAGGTAGGTAAATCTCTCTGAAGTTCTCACAGTTTTAAATTACCTTCTACTTTTGTAGCCAGGTCCCAGGTTACCGTCCACTTTTTTAGCCAGGTCCCAGCTTTCAGTAAAATTTGTTCAGAAAAATCCTTAATTGCAGAAACACAAAAAATATTTTCGTTACAGCCCCACAAAAACCAAGCATAGACAAGAGATCATGAAGCATCAAAGACCAAAATAAAGAACATAGCTGTCCTGGATACTGATGGCTTTTTTTTTTTTTTTTTTTTTTTTTAGTTTTCTGTTTGGGCTTTCATGGAAGCAGTTGCACTTCCTACTCTTAGGTCCATAAAATATCTGTGAATGCCTGTTCAAATCACGTTCCCCCATTTCTTCAGCTAGCTGCAGTGGGTTTAAGATGCATGAAGCAAAATGACCCAAAATGAGAAGAGATATTTAGGTTGTTTCTAATTTTTCACTCACCTAAAAATGTATGTAATGTATATATGTGTGTGTGTGTGTGTGTGTGTGTGTGTGTGTGTGTATATATGAATGAGGATGGACTATACATTAAGTGTATATATTCTTTAAAGTTCTTGATATCTATTAATAAATGGATTTCCAGGAAGGTTAAAAAAATTATAACCATATATAATGTAGAAGTGCTCATTTTACCACATCATCTCTTAACATCAGTTATAAAAGTCATACCTCATTGTATGAGTTTGTAGTTCTACAACTAAAAGTAGCTAGATATTATCACACAGTGATTTTTTACATATGCTAGAATCTGTTCCTTGCCTATTGTGAGCCGTGAATCTGTTGATTTTTGTGCCTACACACATCATTTCTTACTGTAGTTTCATAACATACTTTCCTATATAATACTGCATCCTGCTCATTACTTTTTTCTAGCTTCAAAAAACATACTAATGAAGCTCATAGTGTAATTACATTAAACATACAAATTAAATTGGTAGTAATTCAGTTGTGTTTTAGAACCAGCTCTTATCAACTTGGGAAAAGCCAATTATTTAATAATTTAAGAATTTTTCCAGGTGGTTTTAAACTCTTGGTATCTTGAAATCAGCCATGGTGGGGTTTTTTACACCATGGAAATCAGCAAATGCTACGAATCATGGCTTCCACACTCTGACTTCACAAAAAGTCAATTTGCCAGTGTACCACTGGAATAATTTATGATATTTAGTCATGCCATCCAATATTATGTATTTTATATCTTCCTTTTTAAAAATACCAGCAGAGTTGTGTAGCTGAATTTAGTTTGACCTTATATATTATTCTTAGGTAGTTTATGATTTATTACCTATTGGGATAGCTTTTTTTCTTCCATTAAAATTGCCAAATAACAAATTGAACTTTTTGAGTTTTTTCCTATCTGGGTAATGTATTCATCTTTCTTATTACTTCTAACAGGTTTTCCAATAATTCTCTTGGGTTTCCTAGATAGATTATTTAATCATATGAAAATTATGACAATTAAATGTTTCTTTTCCAAAAGATATACTTCTTTGTGTAATGGTTTCATTTCTTATTCAATTGCCTAGAATTTATGGAAGTGTGTAAAATAATGAGTAGAGGCATTACTTGCCATTCTTTTGGTGTTTCATCGCTTACCAAAATGTTCACTTTTAGGTTGAAAGAGATCCTCTTAAATATGTTAAATTTCGGGGCACCTGGGTGGCGCAGTCTGTTAAGCGTCTGACTTCAGCCAGGTCACGATCTCACGGTCCGTGAGTTCAAGCCCCGCGTCAGGCTCTGGGCTGATGGCTCTGAGCCTGGAGCCTGCTTCCGATTCTGTGTCTCCCTCTCTCTCTGCTCCTCCACCATTCATGCTCTGCCTCTCTCTGTCCCAAAAATAAATAAAAAACGTTGAAAAAAAATTAAAAAAAAAAATATGTTAAATTTCTACTCTGAATTTTATGTTGTGGTACGTAGTGAGTGGTGGTGGGATTCATTGGTAATGGTTGTTGTTTTATGGTTTTCATAGTTGTTTTTAATCAGAAATAAGTTCTATGAATCTGTATGCCAGTGGATAAGAGCACAGTTCTAGAGTTGTATCTCCCGGGTTCATGTTCTGGCTTTGCTATTTCTTAGTTGTGCAGTCTTGGGTAAGTTATTTAAAGTATCTATGCCTTGATTTTCTTTTTTGTCAAACTGGTAAAATGAGATAACAGTTCTTATTTTTTTGTAGGTTTGAGAATTCAGTGAGGTAAGGTGTACAGAGAACTTGGAACAGTGGTGGCAGTTTAAGCATTCAATATTTAGAAATTATTATAACTTAATAAGGCTAGTAATTATTATTAATATCTTCAAGAAAACCTTTCAAAATTATAATTTTTATTTCTTTTAACATATTCAAATACATATTTTTTAGTACTTGCATTCCTGGGACAAAACATACTAAGTTGTGTCCATTTCTTTTAATAGCTAGTTGAAGTTAATTTGCTAGTAAGCTTTTAGTCTTCTTTGCAAACATAGATTATTATATAGTTGGGGGAAGGTCTATAGGAGATATTAGTATTAGTATTCTTTTGTCTTTATAAAATGTATCTGGATAACTTATAGACTTGTTTATACTCTGAAACCACTTACATGGCATACATCTTTTTCATTCTAATATTCTATAATTTTTTATAATATCATTTAAAATTTTGTCCTTTTTCTTGATCAAACATATTAAAGTTGTATGTTATAGGATTTACTCCAAGTAAAAATATCTTTAAATTATTTATTATTTCTACTATTTTGTATTTCCCAACTTATTAATGTCTATGTTTGTTTTTATCATCCCTTTTTTTCATCTTTCTATTGGCTTGTGTATTTCTCTATTTCTAATTTCTTTACCTGAGTGTTCAGTTCATTTATTTTCATACTTCCTTATTTAGTAACAAAGGATGATTTATTGCATCTTTAAAATGCATACTAAATGACCTGAGTCATTTTTCATTTATAATTTAAAATATTAAATACACCCAGTGATAGATAGTATATTATGACAAGTCCTGTCATATCTTCAACTTAGCACCTATAAATGTGAATATTCACTATTAACCTTTCAAAATCAGGATACACCCAAAACTAAGCAACCAAGATGGCATTCAATGGACAAATGAATAAACATACTGTGGCACATTCATACTATGGAATATTGTTACTATGGAATAAATTGTTAATCTACGTGACAACATGAATAAATGTTATATGCTATTGCTTAAACAGATGTTGTCTAAAAGAAAGCAGGAAGTTTCAGAAAGATATATACTATATGACATCATGCCTATGAAATTCTGACAAAGACAAAAGTATGAAGGCAGAAAACATATCAGTGCTTGTCATGGCTTGAGGAGGTGGGAAGTTAAACAGGTGAAGCACGGGGGACTTTTTAGGGCTACAAAACTTTTGTGTATGGTACTATAGTGAGGGATACATGACACCGTTTATCAAACCTAGAACTTTACAGTACAAAGAATAACTGTAACAAAAGAATCTAGCTGCATTAGCACTTCACTGAGCTGGAAGTTTGACACATGTATCTTTCAAATCAAACAAACATCATTCACAATCCCTATGTTATTGAGTTTTTTTGCTTCCTCTATAAAAGGGAGTGAAAGAAGGCAAAATGCAGAATATTAGAACCCCAGACACCAGAATCAGATAAACCTGCATTTGAAATCTAATTCTACTACATACTTCCTAGTTATTTAACCTCTGGCACATTACTTAAAATATCTAACACCGTTTGCTTCCATATAAAATGAGGGAAAATAGTATCTGCCTCAGCATTGTTGCAGGATTAAATATTAACGCATATAAAATTCTTAGCCTGGACTATAGTTGTATGATCAAAAAAGCTACATGTTGTTTTCCACAACTGTAGAAATAGAAAACTGTGTTTTCTATTTCTCCTTTTACATATATATTTTAGACATATGCACCTTTTCCTGTGCATATAAATACATGATCATGGCTTTATTATGTATTATGCTCTTCCTAAATATTATATTTTAACTCTATTTTGTTTGAAATTAATAGTATCACAATTGCTTTTTTGTTTGTTTGTTTGATTTTCTATCTTTGCCTGTCTTTACTTTTACTCTTACAATTTTTTTTTTTTTTTTACTGTTTTTGAGTTTTACTCTAGGGATCATTCAACTTTTCACCAATAGGTATCCAGATAGTAAATAGAATAAAAGGAAAAAATAGGAAAAGGCTAAAGGAAGAGATGATAAAAGAGTTAAAGACCTGCCATCTACAAGTTTTAGACTCAAAAATCTCCAGAGCAATTAATGACCTTATATGACTAGATATGACCATATCTAGCCCTTATAACAATTTTGAACCTCAAAGATAAAGTTCTAAATGTTTTCAAGAAGGAAAAAAAAAAAGCTGTGACAAAGAAATGGGCATCATTTTAACATAATGTATCTCAGTAAACTGCATCTCAGAAAGCAATGGAAAGATAGTTTTCAAGTTCTGAGAGAAAATATATTGGAACCTAAAATTCAATATGCAGGTATATCCATGAAAATTAAGTGAAAAATAAAAACATTTCAAGTATTTATAAACTCCAGAATGTTAACCTTCTCCTCTAATCCCCATCCTCGTCCTTTCTTAGGCAACTACTTGAAGTCTTTAGAAGCCAAGGAAGGAGTAAAGCAAAAAAAAAACAGTAGAAGTGGAATTCAGGAAAGAGTAAACTCAATGCTGGGAGCAGCAAGCAGAAGTTCTGAATGACCAGAAGCCGGGGAACCACACAGACTGAGCATGAGATTAAAAGGTCCTGGTGAGGCGTCTGCAAAAATCAAAAGGGGAATCCTTGCAATTGCCAGTATGACTGAAATGGTTAAAAGACTAGGGTTTAAATATACTTGAAAGATGCTGAGTAGACACAGGCATTACCACACACAAACACAAAAGGAGTTAACTATGGGGGCACATGGGTGGCTCAGTCAGTTAAGCATCTCACTATGGACTTTGGCTCAGGTCATGATCTAACAGTTTGTCAGTTTGAGCTTGAGATTCTCTCTCTCCTCTCTCTGAGCCCCCACCACTTCAACATGAATCAATAAACTTAAAAAAAAAAAAGAATAAACTATGTTAATTATGTGAGGTGACAGATGTATTAATTACCTTGATCTCAGTAATCATTGTACAATATAAACAGGTATCGAAACATCTCACTCTACACTTTAAATATACAAAATTATATTTGTCAATTATTACTCAGTAAAGTTTATAAAACAATGAAAAATCTAAATAAATAAAATAAAAGTCTTTGAGAATATAATGAAGGCTCATTTCACCTCCATGCTAGCAATGTTATTCTTCAAGGGTTAGGACATGAGTCACTTTAAGAAAAAAAATAGTTCTCCAGTAAACGATATTTACTGTCTACATACTGTAGTAACTGTTTACTGTTATCAGCTTTTAAAAATAAGTCTATGAGTAAAGTGTAGTAGACTTATTTTCAACATTATCTCTTTTAGATTCCTACTGGATAGATAAAAGACTGCCTGGATCAGCCACTGTGTGATCTGTTTTGTTTCACTTTTATTGTCGCTGTCTTTTTGCTCTACTTTCTGGGAGAATTCTTCCAACCTCACTGCCCAGCCCTTCAAATGAACTGTTTTCTTTTTTAAGTTTTATTTATTTATTTTGAGAGAAAGTGAGAATGTGCACACAAGCAGGGGAGGAGCAGAGAGGGAGAGAGAGAGAATCCCAAGCAGGCCCTGAACTGTTTCCACTCAATTATATTTTTTCAATTCCTAAAAGACAGAGGAGAGTTCATTGACAAAGTAAAAATGTAGCTAACAAGCTGGAAGGTGAAAGTGGAGAGATAAGGTAGAGGGAAGGTTGTGACACTCAGATTCTCATCTCTTCTAAAAGGGTATGGAATATTTGCCTACATATATTGGAACAGAAAATAGAAGTACAGTAAAACCTTGGTTTGTGAGCATAATTTGTTCCAGAAACATGCTTGTAATCCAAAGCACTTGTACATCGAGTGAATTTCCCCATAAGAAATAATGGAAACTCAGATGATTCATTCTACAACCTCAAAATATTCATATAAAAATGATTACAACACTGTAATGTAATACAAAATAATAAATAAAATACAAAAAAGAAAGAAAAGTAAACAACCTGAATTCATCTTTGAAAACCTTCATGGCTGGTATGAGGGAAACGAGAGAGGAGGGTTGTTGTGTAGATGACTTTCACTATCACTAATGGAATCACTGTGATCTACTAGCTCAATGGAATATTTTTCTGCATGGGGGCCATTGTATACACTCACACAGATGTTGACTACAGTACAGTATTAATAAACTCTTGTCATATACTGGATTTAATGTAATTGGCAATACAGCAGCAGAGTAAAGGGTCTATATCTGCAGGCAGCCTGACCTAGAATGAAACAAAGTATTCCTAAGCTTACTCTTGTATGGAAAAGCGAAGGACTGTCCAGAGGTGCTTTGAAGTGACAAAAAATACACTAGTACCAGTTGTGGGCACCTTCTAATGTTCTGAAAAATCACTTATTTCTGCCAAACACTGCAGCCTGAGACTGAGTGTGGGAGACGATCACCCATAACCCCACAGCGAGAGACAGAAAAGAACCATTGGCTCAGTTGTGATCATGTGACATTCAGCATCATGTATTAGTCATATTGCAAGACATTGCAAAACTCATATTGCAATTACCAAGTTAAAACTTATTAGAAATGTTTGCTTGTCTTATGGAACACTCTCAGAAGAAGTTACTCACAATCCAAGGTTTTACTGTATAAGCAAATGATTTAAAATTGGGAAGTTAACAATCTGAATCTTTCACAGTATATGACCAATAAATAAAGACTAAGGTTGATTAATCAATACATGGACTTCAAGGCACATTATTAAGCTATATGAAGGCAACGACCTAAGAACCTAAAAGCAAAATAGTTCAAAAAGTACCTTCTGAGCATAGAGCTGCAGGGTACATATGCAGGTTGGAGGACTGCCCCATTTCAGTATAACTTACATTGGATTCAAAATTATTCCTACAATATTCATTATTACTTTGATATAAGAGAATGAAAAATTGAAAACTTTGATTCTTTCACTTAGTAATATGAATTTAAGATTTGTCCATGTATTCTCATGGCTTGATAGATCATTTCTTTTTAACACTAAATAATATTCCATCACCTAGATGTACCACAGTTTATACATTTGCCCGTTGTAGGACAACTTGGTTGCCTCTAAGTTTTAGCAATTGTGAATAAAGCTGCTATAAACATCCATGTGCAGGTGTACATTAGTTTTCAACACCTTTGGGTAAATATTAGGGAGTGCAATTGCTGAAATGGTTAATTACTATATGATTCCACTCGTAGCACAGTGAATTTTTAGGACCTGTGAAAAACTCTGCATGCTACTATAATGAGAGTTATGTGTCATTACACATTTGTCCAAATCCATAGAATGTACAACACTGAGAGTGAACCCTAATATAAACTATGGGCTTTGGAAGATTGCAATGTGTCAAAATAGGTTCATCAATTGTGACAAATGTACCACTGTGGCGGAGGATGTTCATTAAAGCCATACTTGTGAGGGCACAGAGAATATATCAGAAATCTTTGTATCTGCTTAATTTTTCTATAACCTAAAACTGCTCTAAAAACATTGTCTTTTTTTTTTTTTAATTTGAGTATAGTTGACATACAATGTTACATTAGTTTCAGGTGTACATAAAAATAAATTCTTTAAAAACCTCAGCTACATAGAGTTGTAAAGATTAAATAAAATATGTGTAAAATACCTTATCCTAACAAATGTTTAAATAATAACAACTATTATTGTACCTTTGTTAAACTCTAAGGAAAATAGAGATGAGTTAGGAAGATTGACACTAACAAGTAATTAAAATGTGGCAATAGTAAGAGCTGTAATATAGGCATATACAACATACATCAGAAACACAAAATTGGGAGCCTTACAGAAAAGGTTACATTTCAAAAGAGTTCCCAAGAGCATGAGAAAGAAACAGCAATCCAGAAGCAGGCATGACAGATACTAAGATAAAATAAAGAATGTAAAAGTCTTCCTATGCCTTAATGATAATTTAATACCAGCAAAAATTAAGCTATTATATATCTATTTCATAGTAATGCTGAACCTCTATGGTACAGTTAAAATGCATAATTCTATATTTTATGAGACACAGATACACTTACATGTATATTCTCAAAAATAAAAAGCTTTTGACTTCTGGGGAAGATGGCAGAGTAGGAGGATCCTAAGTTCACTGCATCTCATAGATACACCTAGATAACACCCGTATCAGTGTAAAAAAACTCAGAACATGACACAAATACTGGCATAAGAGATTCTCCAGAGCTAATAATACAGAAGAGTCCACATCAAAGAGGGTAGGAAGGGTAGAGACACAGTCAGGAACCAAATAGACCCCAAGACTGTCATACGAATGAAGGACACTGCAGGTGAGAAGAGGAAGAAAAGCAGACCCCATACCAGTTACCCCAGGCATGGAGGAACCCACACTGGGAAGATGAATCCCTGTAACGTTTGGTTTGAAAACCAGAGGGCCTAACTTTGTGAGTTCTTACAATCAGTAGGGCTAAATACCTAGAAATTTAAAAATCAGCATTGGCTCTGGGAAAGCTGAAGGGCAATAGAAAACCGAGTCCCTGCCCCTAAAGAAACAACCCCAATGAGAAACAGAAGCAGCAGTTTGAAAACCACCTGGGGTGTATGGAAAGATCTATTTACTAATCTCAGTACATGTGCTTGAGGGGCAAGTATCTTTGGGAGACTTCTCCCAGACCAGAAGAGATAAATGGTACCATTTCCCTCCCCTGCCTCCCAACATAGATACATAGACACCTATTGGAACCAGCACAGCACCAACACTCTCCATCTAGCTTGCTACCCATGTGCCCTTCTGCAGAGCTCGCACTCCACCTGATACCCAGCAAGAGTGTTCCACCTCGCTTGTGAACATCTCATACCTCACCCAGGCATTGTCCTGCTAAACCCACTACCTCCAACCCGGCCTTCACAGGAGTCAAGCCAAAGTGGCAGTCACAAGTTTGGCAGTGTTCAAGTAGCTCTGACAGAGGTCAGCACCACTCCAAAGTGACTCTGGCCTCTGGGAAAAGAAAATCACACACACCCATCCAATTGTGGCCTCAGCAGTGGGCTGAGGGCAGAAATCTGGTCTGACTGCAGGTCCCATACAACAACGAAAGCTTTTCAGAGGAGAACACAAGGAAAGAACTCTATAATTTGGTGCTACCACAGCTGTGGCAAATTCCTGGTCTGGCGGAATACAAGCCAAAAGTGGTCCAAGACTGGCTCACCAACAAGACAGGAACCAAAAACTCTGGCCACAGCAGGCAAAGGAGCCATTGCAGATGACAGGACTGAAGGTAAATGTGGCTCAGTGACAACAGCAGGGTGCATGCAACACACATAGGAGACATTCCTGAAGCACCAGGTTTTGATGAACAGGGGACACTGCACTGCAGGTCCCCTTTATAGGACCTCTTCTTCATAAGGCCACTACTTTTCAGAGCAGGAGTCATAGCTGACTTTCCTAACACATACAAACAGACATAGATTGGGGGGGAAGAGTCTCTTATGTTTGGCCCCCTCCCTGTTTTTATATTATTTTTGCTTCCCTTCCCCTCTTTTCATCTGTTTTGTATCTTAAATTCCACATATGAGTGAAGTCATGATATTTGTCTTTCTCTAATTTCACTTAGCATAATTCCCTCTGATTCCATCCATGTTGTTTTGCAAATGGCTACATATTCTTTCCAAGTGCACATGGAAAATTCTCCAGAACAGATCACATGTTAGGTCACAAAACAAGTCTTAACTAATTAAAAAAGACTGAAGTCATATCATGCGTCTTTTCCAACTACAATGCTATGAAAGTAGAAATCAAATAAGAAAAAATCTGGAAAGACCACAAATAAATGGAGTTTAAATATATGCTACTAAACAATGAATGAGTCAATGAAGAAATCAAAGACGAAATGAAAAAATACACAGAGACCAATGAAAATGAAAACACAACAAACCAAAATTTTCAGGATGCAGCAAAAACTGTTCTAAGAGGGAAGTTTATAGCAATGCAGGCTTACCTCAAGAAGCAAGAAACATCTTCAAAAACCACCTAAACTTAAACCTAGAGGGGTTGGAAAGAGAACAAATGAAACCCAAAAGCAGTAGAAGGAAGAAAATAATAAAGATAAGAAATAAATGAATATAGAAATGAATAAATAATAAAGAATAGAAATAAATGAAATAGAATCTAAAAGAAACAACAGAACAGATCAATGAAACCAGGAGCTGGTTCTTTGAAAAGATCAACAAAATTGATAACACTTTAGCCAGATCATCAATAAAGAGACAGAGAGAGAGAGAGAGAGACACATACAGAGAAAAAGAGAAAGAATGAGGACTCAAATAAAATTAGAAATGAAAGAGAATAAATCACAACCACACCACAGAAAGATAAAGGATCATAAGGGAATACTATGAAAAATTATATGCCAACAAACTGGACAACCTAGGAGAAATGGATAAATTCCTAGAAACATAACCTGCCAAAAGTGAACCAGGAAAAAATAGAAATTTTGAACACACTGGTTATCAGCAATGAAATTTAATCAATAATCAAAAAATTCCCAAGAAGCAAAAGTCCATGACCAGATGGATTCACAGGTAAATTCTACCAAACATTTAAAGAAGAATTAAGACCTATGCTTATCAAACTATTCCAAAAAATAGAAGAGGAAGGAATACTTCCAAATTTATTCTATAAGGTCAGCATTACCATGATAAAACAAGATAAAGACACTACAGAAAACAAGAACTACAGGCCAATATCTCTGATGAACATAAGTGCAAAAATCATCAACAAAATATTAGCAAACAATCCAACAACATACTTAAAAAATCATTCATCACAATCAAGTGGCATTTATTCCTGGGATACAAGGGTGGTTCAGTATTCACAAATCAAAGTGATACATCATATCAACAAGAGAAAGATGAAAACCACATGATCATTTCAATAGATGAAGAAAACGCATTTGACAAAGTACATCATCCATTCATAATAAAAACCCTCAAAGAAAGTAGTTTTACAAGGACATATCTTAACATAGTAAAGACTATACATAAAAAATCTACAGTTAATAGCATACTTAATGATGAAAACTGAGAGCTTTTCCCCAAAGGTCAGGAATAAGACAAGGATTTCCACTCTCACCAATTTTATTCAACATACTACTAGAAGTCCTAACCACAGCTATCAGACAACAAAAAGAAAGAAAGGGCATCCAAATTGGTCAGGAAGAAGTAAAACTCTCACCATTTGTAGTTGACATGATACTATATATAAAAAAACCTAAAGGCTCCACCAGAAAAGTATTAGAACTGATAAATGAATTCAGTAAGGTCGCAGGATACATTTAGGATGTAATCCACTACTGGATACATACATACATACATACATACATACATACATACATACATACATACATACATACATACATACATACATACATACATACGCAAACTTCACTTTGGCATTATAAGAAAGCCCAAATATCTTCTATCTTTCGCAAATCCACTTTCCCTACTGTTGTATGATTCTTATATATAAACAACCAAGACACTCACCCGTTTCTTCCAAATTACATCTCATATTTTTCCTACAAATAAAAATTTTCTTCGTCATTCTCCCACACATTTAGAGACTTCGTTTTATTTTCAATGAAGTCTACATATCCTTTTAATTCTGTTTTAATCTGTTTCCTACAAAATTCCCTCCGTCCAAGATCTACATGATCTCAAAAAAAATGTGTTCTTTTTAATTACTCAGTGGATAATCAGAGACTTGATCATTTGAACATATTGCTATTCAAATTGCTACTTTACCTTTGTATTTGTAACTTACTATGCATTTAATAACACGGATTACATTTGTTTTTCATGGGTTCAATAACAAATCATTATAAACTTTACAGCTTAAAACAACACAAATTTATTATTTTATAGTCCTATTATTCAGAAGTATTACACAGGTCTCATAAGGCAAAAATCAAAGTGTTACCAGGGCTGCATTCTCTTGTGTACAGTATAGAGAAGAACCTATTTCCTTGCTCATTAAGTTGGTTGACAGAATTCATTTCCTCATGGTTGTGGGACTGAAATCCTTGCTATCTTTCAGGTGAAGCCCATTCTCCATTTCTAGAGGCCACCTACATTCCTTGACTCACCCTCCTTACTCCATCTTCAAACCAGCCATGATGAGTTGAATCTCTCTCATGCTTCAAACTCTCCTTCTATCTCATCTCTCTGATCCAACCACAGAAGTTTTCTCCTTTTAAGTACAGATTTAATTAGACTGGGCCCACCCAAATAATTTGGGATAGCTCCCCATCTCAAATTTCATACTCTTAATCACATCTACAAAGTCCCTTTTACAATGTAAGGTAATATATTCCTATGTTCCAGGAATTAGAGTTTTAATTTACTATAGTGAGGACATGGGTGTTATCATTCTGTCACATAAAACATAGTATATTTATAGATGAGAGTATACCATAGACTCAAGCCATCCAGTAATCCATGGGTCTTATACTTTGTACAAAACCTATTACATCATACATTGTATACAGACTATACCGTAGAGTATACTATTCTCTACTATAGACTCTTTGAGGTCCATGTAGTTATTAACACAGAGTCAAGAATGTTGTGAACGTTAACATTTATCTATTATTTAGCATGTTATCATGAAAAAATTCTTCATCATCTTTTTAGGTCAAATATTCCCCATTGTTTTTCTCATCGTCTCTGGCAAAAATACTATTGACATTAGAGAAAATGTAAATAGTCCTGTAATTGTTACAGCACTTGTCAATCTGATATTGTCACAACTCCTCTAACCCTCTATAGTTTGCCATTTAAAAATCACTTCTTGTTTTCTACTTTTTCTGCTTGGAGCAATATTTGCAGTCTCTTCTTCAGTTTCTTTTTCTAATAAAATTATTATCCTTGTCATTCATCCTCCTCATTACCCTTTAGAACTTACCCTTTATAAGAGATCTCAATTCCTTGTAGAAAAATCATACGGATTGCAAGGAGTTAAAAATGGAGTACCATTTGCTGTATCACTTTCATCAGAAATGCGAGGATAATGTTCCCAGCTGTGGCATCTGGCTCCTTGGCAATTTCATCAGACAGTGCCAGCCATTATTGTAGAGTTCTGGGCTTGTCACAAGGATTAAGCTGGTGTGCAGCTGTTTCTGCTATCTCAGTGCTATATAGTACAAGTTGTCTTTCAGTTTTTCCTCTGAGTAATTCCTGTTTTCTCTGTATTCATATTTTGCTTAAATACCTAGGAGATTTGTGTCTAGATAGTCTGCATTCCAATGCATGCCTTCAGAGATGGTATACAAGTACCATATTCACATTCAATAGAATTTCAATATGATTTCAACATAATTTCTTCTGCAGGTAAAAGTAAAATTTAAAGTTTTTAGTGCTTTTGTTCTAAGCATTTTTGTTTATGTGCAAGCATAGCTTTTTAATAATAGCAAGGAAATGAAATCTATAATCAGTGCATTCCTCTGTTAAATAACTTTTTTTAAATACACGAGTTACTTCTTTAAGTAACTTTTCTAATCTATTGTTACTGTCAGCACATAAAACAGAAAGTGTTTCTTAATAGAGAGTATTTGGTGAATGTTCTCTTTATCTTTTTCACGAATTCATTTGCTAACTATGGTTGTTAAATTGCTAACTAACCATCAGTGTCAAATGGATTGATCTAGAGTGCTCATTTTCAACTTAATTCTAATGTTCTCTGAGCAGCTTCATTCCTTTTTGACAGTATTATGGCTCAGAATAAGAAATACCATAGAATCACAGATTTTACAATTGTGATGGAACTTAGAAACTACATGGTACTTCCATTCATTTTACAGATGACAAAATGGAAAACCAGTAAAGTTAAAAGATATACCTAAAGTCATATAAATAATTTGTCACAAGACCAAGCCCAGAACTAGGTCCTTGGGTCCCAGTCCAGTGCACCTTCTGAAATCCTACAGTGCTCACCCTAGTACAAGTCTATAGTCCATGATTCTTGCTTCTACTCTTGTGTCTGAAACTGACCTTTTATCTGTGACCCACTCCCACCTCCAATCCTCTACCTCCCCAAGCCACCTTCTTTACCAAGACTTGCACTTCCTCTATCCTATTTCTGTCTCCTAGCCTTCAGTTCCCCTACCTGACTCTACGAGAACTCTACAGACAGACACACTGGAGAGTGCTCTCCTGTCATTGGGGAGCTGAAACAAGTAACAGATGTCCACCTACTAATAATGAGAAAAAAAGCACTTATAGGTCCCAGAAAGTTCAGGAATTATGATAAAATTTAGTGTTTTAGACCATTGCATCTTGAGACACAGGCTCTCTTAAAACAAAGAAAGGATGCAATATATATAGAATTTCTCATCCCTTTCTGCATCCCACACAGGAAAAGCTGTATATGAAAAACTTCTCACACTATTCTCCATTCCACCCTGATGATTCAAGTCCAGCCTTTACTCTGAATGCCAGCTTGATTCCTCTCTTTGAAACATTATTATCACCAATGCCTACGCAATGAGTTTGACTACATCTATACCTCACTCACTTTCCTACTCAGGATATAGCACCTATAACTTCTATTTCTTCAGCCTTGTTAATTGAAAGTTTTGCATTTGATTGGAAAGGTGATTAAATGTTTCATTAGGTAGCTGCACTCAAAGAAAAAGAACAAAAATATTTCTCTGAAAATTGGTCGCCACTGAAGAAATCAGAACAAACTTCATCAAAGTGTGGCACAGCCCCACAAATGGGATATACACACTGATAAACTTATTATGTTATGAAATTTCAGGGCAACGGTATTCATATTCTTCAATTCTCTCAGGCACTGAGTTGTAAGGTAAGGACTGTGCACTCCTGAAGGAGAGGAATGGTATTTCTTGAGATGACTGTAAACAAAGCAGCTAACAACCAAAAGGCAACCTGAGAGAGAATTCTGCTGAAGAAAATGAAGCAGTGTCCTTGCTACTGGAGAAAATATTTGTCTTTGCCTAAGAATGAAAAAAGAGAGGGCAAATACTGATAAAATCAGAATTCTCCAAAAATTAAGTGCAAGAAAAAATGTTTTCCTATTGAATCCTACTTGTTTCCTATTATACATAATCTGATATATTAAGGAAATTAAAAAGAAAATAATGCATCTGAGTAAACAAAATTATGTTAATGAGTAAAAATAGTCAACATATATTAAGGTTTAATCACATGGCACTTGACAAAAGTTAACCAAACCTTACACCACCCTTGCTTGCAAAGTGTTTATGATCTAAAATAATAGCACCAAAGGCATAAACTTTAAAAAGTCTAGTTTTTGCAAGGGAGATTTTTTTGTAATAGTTTTGTTAGTTTACTATTTGGGAATATTTTCAAGTCACAATACAGTGCTATTGAATGCCCTTAGGGAAAGAGAGTGTAAAGGAGAGGACAATTGGGAATAACAAGTTATACACCGATAAGATTCCAAAAAAAGAAAAGGACAGAAAGTCAATCATGATACTGTATCTTTCTTAGAGTTAAGGCCTAACAAAATAAGGCAAATACATTCAAGAATGCAGGCCTTGAGGCCAATTCAAAACTTTCTCCCTCCTGAACCTGTATCATACTCTT
The DNA here is from genome assembly GCF_018350215.1 of Panthera leo. Classification (NCBI taxonomy): domain Eukaryota; kingdom Metazoa; phylum Chordata; class Mammalia; order Carnivora; family Felidae; genus Panthera; species Panthera leo. The sequence goes on along the minus strand of NC_056683.1, from coordinate 55,090,693 downwards.
AGAACTGAGGCTAAAATGTGAGGCCAGTATAAAATCCCCATGTGTCCCACGAGGCATAAACCAGAAGAGGTCTAACAGCCCAAACTGGTCCATATATTCTCAGACTCCCAAATATCTCACAAATATGGACTCCTTCTGGGCCAGATCTGCTCTCTGTAATTTAAACCAAAATCAGTCTAATTTTCTGGAGGCCAAGGACAGAGCAATTTTTACCTTACAATAAGGTTTCTCTATAAATTTCTACAGAGGGACTTGTTTTATCCATATTTTAGTATCAAGAAAGAATAAAAGACAATGAAATTTTGTAGCCTGAATATAAACATATACTTAATTGCTTTTTATTAAATCAAACTTTACTAGGATTTTAAAAATTATGATGAACCTCTCGTTCCAGTCAATACATCTGCATCTATCAGGCAGCACTAAACTGTGATGATCAGATAACTGGGCCCTCACCTGTCAGCATACAGGCTGCATTTCATAAAAGTCTACTTTTATATGAAAACAAATAAGAACACAATGTTAGGAAGGCTGACCTAGAAATTGTTAAATAAATGCAAGAAACCTAAAACTGAAAAGAAAATGGAAAAAAATGGAAACTCCTCTACTGAAAAGGACAAAATTTAAGCCAAGATATATCAATGTCCTCTTTTTTCTTCCTGTATAAAGTATTAAAGAAAATAAAATACCACTTTTGCTTTGTTACTTGTGGCTGAAGAATGAACTTTTTTCAAGAATGATCTTTTAACAAATATACAAGCCACCCTTAGGTTTTTATTTTCTTTCTAGCAAATCCAATCCTTTTTTTTTCCTTTTTACAAATGCAAAGTATTTAAATTGTACATTGTAATGATTTGATACATACATACATGTAAAAGAATTCCCACTATTTGGTTGATTAACATCCTCTACCTCACATATTTTATCTTTTATTTTGTGAAACAGAATTTAAGTTGTATTCGTTAAGCAAATTTCAATTATACAACACAGTGTTAACTGCATTTTACATTAAATCTTCAGACCTTATTCATTTTATAGCTGAATATTACCAATATCTTTACCAACCTCTCTCTTTTACCCACTCACCCCCAGTCTCTGGCAGCCACTTTTCTACTCTGTTTCTACTGAACATTGTTTTTCAGATTCCACATATAATTGATACCATGCAGTATTTGTTTTTCTCTGACTCATTTCACTTAGCATAATGCCCTCCAGGTCCATTCATGTTGTTGCAAATGGCAGGATTTCCTTCTTTGTCATGGCTAAATAATATTCCTGTGTGTGTGTGTGTGTGTGTGTGTGTGTGTGTGTGTATCACATCTTCTTTATCCATTCATCTACTGATGGACACTTAGGTTGTTTTTATAGTTTGGCTACTGTGAATAATGCTACAATGAACATGGGAGTGCAGAATTCCTTCAAAATCCCCTTTTCATTTCCTTTAGATATATCCCCAGAAGTAAGACTGCTGAATAATATAGTAGTTCTAGTTTTAATTTTTTGAGAAACCTCCATACTCTTTTCCATAATGGATGCACCAATTTCTGTTGCCCCTGATGGTACACACAAGGCTTTCCTCTCCATATCCTCATAACACTTGTTGTCTCTCGTCTTTTTGATGATAGCTGTTCTAACAGGTATGAGGTGATTATCTCATTGTGGTTTTGATTTGCATTTCTCTGATGAGTAGTAATATTGCATATCTTTTCATGTACCAGTTAGCCATTTGTACAACTTCTTTGGAAAAGTGTCTATTCAGATCCTCTGTCCATTTTTTAACTGGATTGTTTCTGTTTGTTTGTTTGTTTGTTTTGTGTGTGTGTGTGTGTTACGGAATTATAGCAGTTCTCTATATATTTTGGATATTAACCCCTTATGAGACAAATGATTTGTAAATATCTTCTGCTATTCAGTTAGGGTGCCTTTTCATTTCATCTGTTTCCTTTGCTGTGCAGAAGGTTTTTAGTTTGATGTAGTCCCATTTGTTTATATTTGTTTTTGTTGCTTTGCTTTTAAGGTCACTCCAAAAAAAATCACCACCAAGATCAATATCAATGAGCTTACTACTCAAGTTTTCTTCTAGGAATTTTAAGGTTTCAGGTCTTACACTAAAGTCTTTAATCCATTTGGAGTTGTGTTTTGTGCAAGGTGTTAGGTAGTGGTCTGGTTTTATTCTTTTGTGTGTGGTTGTCCAGTTTTCCCAACATTCTTTTTTGAAGAGACTATCCCTTCCCTATTGTATTTGTTTGGTTCTTTTGTTATAAATTAATTAGGTTTACTTACGGGCATTCTATTCTGTTCTATTGATCTGTATGTCTGTTTTTATGCAGATACTAGCTGATTTAACTACTATAGCTTTGTAGTAGACTTTGAAATCAGGAAGCATGATGCCTCCAGCTTTGTTTTTTCTTAAGATTGCTTTGGCTACTTGGGGTCTTTTGTGGTTCCATACAAATTTTAGAATTGTTTATTTTATTTCTTGAAAAATGCTGTTGAAAGTTCTAAAGGGATTGCACTGAATCTGTAAACTTCTTTGGGTAGAATGGACATTTTAACAACGGTAATTCTTCCAATCCATGGGTATGAAATGTTTCCATTTTTTGACTCTTCTTCCATTTCTTTTGACAACGTCTTATAGTTTTAAGTGTAGAGGTCTTCTATCTCTTTGGTTAAATTTATTCCTAAATATTTTATTCTTTTTGATGTAATTATAAATGAGTTTTTATTAATTTCTCTTTCTGCTGCTTCATTATTGGTGTATAGAAATTCAACTGACCTTGGTACATTAATTTTGTATCCTGCAACTTTACTGAATTTATTAGTTCTAACAGTGTTTTGGCAGAGTTTGTAGGGTTTTCTATATATAATACCGTATCATCTGCAGATAGAACATTTTCACTTCTTTCTTTCCAATTTGGATGTCTTTTATTCTTTTTCTTGCCTAATTGTTCTGGCTAGGACTTCCAGTTCTATGTTGAGTAACAGTGGTGAGAGTGGGCATTTGTGTCTTATAAATCCAATCCTTCTTAAACTGAATATCCATCCCACTTTAACTCATCTGATAGGCCTACTCCCTGAATATGAAATACTCTCAGAATATGAAAATACACACAGTATTTGAGTAATGGACAGTCTAGACAGCAACTAACAACAGATCCTCTGAGTAACACAAACAAATGCTTATGAGACCAAAACAGAAATATACCATAACTTCTAGTGGGTCCTAGGGAGTTATGTACATTCTCTACTTAGTGTTTTTCAAGAGTCACAACACTACAAAAATACCTCCTTGCAATATGAACTTCATAAAATGAATTATTTTTGGGCTAAAAGTCAAAGCCATTTGCTTAGGTTGAGCAAAACTATTTCATGAGCCAAGAGACAGTTTGTCCAACCATTTTCAGAAGCACATTTAAATGCTCTAATGTCCCTATGGATATTTTTCCCCTCCAGTGAATTAGATCCAAGTTAATGGGAACCATTAAATCTACTTTAGTCAAATCTCTTAACTGAGTTTCTTCAAGCTGTTTCTTTTTCAGATGTCTTTTGAGATTTTTTTTTGTTCCACCAGAGTCACTTTGAATTAAAACCTTTGCTGCCCTATGAATGTGTGATAAACCAAAAACACTTAACAATATTTAGAGATTAAATGGATATGATCTGTGGGCTGACCATGTACAGCATTGTATGAAAATACAGCTTGATGCAATGTCTAATCTGCTGTGACATTCAAGTTTTAAGTGATGCTCAAGGAGATGGAAGGATTGGCTCTACATATATCCCAATGTACACTGGTCTTCTGTCTGTTAACTTGCTAATGAACCATGATTGAGTAAAGTAATGAAGAGTTTACAGAGAGCCCCAGGAAACCAATTTCCAATTTTGCAACCAGCAGGCTTTAACTTCACTGCAGCCTTTGCTAATTCTGTCTAGAAGTGGACTTGGATACTAAATGCCATCTCTGCCTTGTGATTCAGGCAGACTTTTCTAATCCCCATATACTTGCTCATTAATGATTGTTTCTTCATTAGATTCATTTTATTTCTCTCATTGATTATTATAAATAGGTTGAGTAGTTAAAAATTATTACACTGAAATATGAAATTTTAACCACTTTGAAATTTAGAAACACTGAAAAGAACTGATCTCCTGTCTGGTCTATGTAAGGCAGGAAAACAAATGTAAGAGAATTATCTCAAATTAATTTATGACAAAATTAAGCAAAAACTGTAAAACAATTATGTAGTGTTTGTTTCTATTTTTAAAGGAGATTATTTTAAATTTCTTTTAACGTGTACCAATTCACTCATTATAATTTTTTACTTGTAGTAAGCAACAATCTAATATGTTAAAAAATACATTTTATGAGGTTAGAGTGGGAGAGAGACAAAGCACAAGAGACTCTTAAAAACTGAGGACAAACTGAGGGTTGATGGGGGGGGTGGGAGTGAGGAAAGGGTAGGTGATGGGCATTGAAGAGGGCATCTTTTGGGATGAGCACTGGATGTTGTATGGAAACCAATTTGACAATCAATTTCATATATTAAAAAAATACATTTTATATATTCATCAAGTCTTCTGATAAATATGCATAAAAATTTGTACAAATCGGAGCTGCTGACAGGCAAAATTGTGTAACTGATAGTAATGCCTTCACACAGTGACACAGACAGGAGTACCTGGCCATGATTTCAGATAAAGTGGATATGCTTATAGGTCACTGACTAGTATTAATCTATTTAAGAATCATTTGGTTCCATATAAATATTGGTAAATGTGAGCACATCTCTCTTTAATTCCAAGGACACTGTCCCATTTTTTTTCTTTTGGTTATTAGAGAAACACCAAAGTACAATTTATTTCTACACACACTCCTCAAAATCGACTATGCTCTTATTTAAAGTAGAGTGGGAGAAAACCCTTTTAGATCTGACTTTAATGACTCAAAGAAGGAAGTATTCTCAAGATAAAGAAAAAACAGGACACGTTAATGCTGGTGTGGTAAAGATGTAAGTCAGTATTCATCGATAATCACCAGGCAGGTGAATGAGGCAGGTTTCCTTCCGACAAGACTAAAAATCTTTTAACTGGAAGACACAGTAAAGAATAGGAATAATTTCTCCCTTTATTCTCACTTCCATTATCTCCTGCCTTTAAAAGTACCTGTAAATGATCGCTCATCATCAAGAGCTCCTTCTGGTTAAATATATCAGAGAAATTGGAGTCTGTCAATAGCTTTTCAAGATGTGAGCTATGCTACTCAGTTACAAAAAAAAAAAGAAAGAAAGAAAGAAAGAAAAAAAAAGAACGAGGCTCTTTTTTCTTTCTATTTTAAAGATGTAGAAGGTAAAATGCATCATCCAGATGAAAATGACTCTAGACATTCTAGATATAACATTGTTATCTCTGAGATCCTTTTCCACTTGTTCCAGCTGAGTGAAGACTGCAGACCTCTTGGGGATAAAAATCTAAATGCTTCAATGGCACTAAAAGATCCAGACGTTCATCAGCATTAGCAAAGCTGGACATTTCTTTTGCATTTTCCTTGTTTGGGTACAGATGCCTATTTTAAATTATAATATACAAGAAGGCAAGGAATGTAAATCTAAAACCTATATAGTTTCAATAACCTTTCTCAAATTTTAAATTCTTTTTTTTGCTTTCACAGTTCCATGCTTGTCCAGAGTCTAGCCTAATAAATGCTGACACTCTTGGCTCAGTTTAATTAACAATGAGCAAGCTTTGTGAAAACACAGTGGGAGCACTGAAGCAGGGCCATGTAGTGCTCCAAGCATGCTACTGCCAATCAAGGATCTGAGTCCAGCTTTCAAAGAAGCCCTGGGTAAAGATATTCTGGCAAAGTCCCTGCTGGCATGACATTTTCATTGAAAGTGCTTTTCATTTGCTCTGTAGTAATACCTGCCTACATATTTTATAATAATTCCAACATTTTAAATTTAGGAGCCTCTCTAGAGTTTACAAATGCTTTCATGCATTATCTCACACAATTTGCCTATTTTTGACATAAGGAGAAATTGAGGCTCAGGAAAGAAAATGAGATTAATCAAAACTATAAAGCCATAAAGAGTCAAAGCCTAGATTTGAACTCAAGTTTCCTAGCTCTAAGCCTACATCTCCTCCTCATTAACAAGAACTGCCTAGAAAGTTCAAGCACAGGTACACATGATTGTGACCATGTACATGAAGGTGGTAGCCACAGGGCACACTTAAACTTTGGCAGCTCTAGCCATGGTTTTATCATCTTACACAAAACTTAAGCAGCACAAAGAAATGTTATAATAAGTTTTTACTGAATGAACTAAAGTATATGAATACAGCAAACTGTCTTGATATTATATAACATTCTTTCTCACATCATGCAACATGAAACTCCAAATAGATGTCAATGAAAACATTTCTATTCTTAACTGTTCTCTAACTTGCCCACATATAACCATAAATGCATTGTGTACAACTTAGTTGTCCTAAAGGAGGCTGACTTGGTGCTAACAATCAATACTGCTTATTACAAAACATTATTGCAGTCAAAAAAAATACAAGAATGATCTCTAAATGAAAAGTGACCCCAAAATAGAACAATATACTAAGAGTGATGATGTTAATTCAGCGATATTTCCTGCTGAGGACAAATTCAACCCCCAATAAGAATGCCATAGCTTTTTCCATCAATTCCATAAGACTCTATCTCCATCTCTCATTCCACAAAACATGGATAAGTAAGGAAGAGATATTGATCTAGTTCAGTAATAAAAATGGCAGTGGAATCAGGGGGATTCTTACATTTTTACTAGCAACAACAACATGCACACTGTGTGGCTCGTGCTCTTTTAGAATTTCTTGCATGAAGACAAGCAAAGAGATTTGAATTCAAAACATGTGGTGTTCAAAACACATTTAACAAGCATTGACAAGCACATTCCCTATGCCAGCCAGGAGAGGAGAATGAAGATTCATGAAGAATGACTATAATCACCTGAAGACACTATCTTATATGATTTCCAAAGTTAAGCTTAGTTGTGTTCATGGCAAAATAGGGAGTGAAAGAAATATATGGTGAATGAAAACATGATCCTTTGTCCTGTCTTTCTGCAACACTGATACAGAAGTTCAGTGTCAGGTTGAAATAGTGGCATCTTGAGTTATAGCCCTCCTCCACACATCCATGCAATGTATATGCTTAGGGCAAGTATTAAAAGTCTTTTCACTTTTAATTAATTTGGTGCTCAATTAAAGCACCAAAAATACAAGTTCTTGCAAGAGGTCACATGATGATTCAGTCATGGAGAGGGAATACAGCCATGGTTTCTTACTTAACTCTGAGTGAAGAATTACTTTAAAAAATTATTATGCTAATACAGGATTAGGAAAATCATTTCAATCAATGCTCTCAGATATTTGCATATAAAATATGTTTAACTCATCGGTAAAATTAACAGAAATTACTTTTAAAATGTATCCTATGGTAAGTGAAAGGTCAAGTAACTGAGAGGTACAGTGCATTTCTATGTAAACACAAAATATTATAAGAAAGTGAAGTTTGTAATAGCAAGTTGACACAACCATTTGGCCCACTAAAATTGAACAAAAATACAAATATTCATGATTTTAGGCTTTCATTTTTTTCATATGATGGTTTATTTTTTATGTAATTTTTAAAAGAGCATGTTTTGTACACAAATCCTCTGCTACTAATTGAAAATGTATTTTGAAGGAAATGCATCAGTGAAACACTTTATTCATTTTCAGTAACACATTCAATGACATTTGTAGAAATAGTTCTCCATTATCTACATTGTATTACTTGGTAAATTTAGCAGAAAGAAGGGGACAGAAAAATATGAAAACACGAAATGTGAAAATAATGAAACTTTAATGTAGCACAAAAACTGTGACAGATGTAAAGCCACAAAGAGTCATTAAATTCTTCCCAGTCCATCTCTTTTTATCTCCCTCATCCCTTCACTATCAATTATTCTTAATGTTTTTCCTTTTTGCTGCTAAACTTGTAGGAGCAATAATAACTTAAGCAACTTGCTTGTTATCTCTCCACCTAAACCAATCTCTGGCACTATAAGTATAACCCCAAAATCACATGGCATGGGATTTCTCTAGGTGAAGAAAATTACAGTAATTCTATCAGAGATGTTTTTAGTCATTATAGGAGCTATAGTGTTTATTGTTACATTCATCACAAAAAAAGGGCTAATGTATTTTGCTATAGTTAGGTAACTGACTCATCATAAATTTGTCTATTGTTTCTCAGACTCACAACATATTGCAGTAAGAGCTGTATTGGTCTTTTTAGCATGGATCAATGCATATGAAAAGAGCCTTAAGCTATACTCATTTGTCACTGTCAACTATAGATAGCCACCTAAACACACTTAAAATAAAATTATACTAGAATCATCTGATGCTATCAGCTTTATTCAAAGTAATAAGAACTATTGGGTCTTTAGGGCCCAATTTTAAATTGTGATAGCTGACAGAGGTGGTCATTCACCTACAGTAATACTTAAAGCCATTACTTAGAATATAAAGAAGCAAATATCTTCCAGTGGAGGCCTATTTTCTTTGGAAGATTCTCCATGCCAATATCCTGCATTATAAGATCTCAAATATGACTCCTAATCCTACAAAATCACAAGAAAAATCCAGGCAGGGGCAGTAAAGATGGGTTATTGGTGGGTGCATGGTACTAAATAATAGTAATATCCAAGCATTTTAACCTCTCTTGTGGGCTTGGGCCGGAAAATGGGCAGAGCTAGGTAGAAGATGAACATCTAGAAGGAGTAAGGGATGTAGATAAGGAGTATGATTTTGTTTTGTACATCTCACTAGTTGCAAAATGTACTTCCTGGAAGAGTTAAGCTTGGCACCTCTGAATTTTAGCATCACCTCAGGAAGCAGAACAGCAGAGTAGCTGAGAACATTTGTCTTGGAACTGATCTCAGTTCTGACATACATCTACTATGACTTTAGGAGAATTACTAAATTTTCTCTGATAATACATACAGTGGATGGAGTAAGAGTGTAAATCATAGGCAAAAATTCCTGACTGTAAAAATTACTCTTGGAAATCCCTGGGTAGTTTTCGATTCATGGTTTATAAATTATTCCTCAAAGATGCTGAAGAAGCATTCCTGGCCTAGGAAGTAATCATGTTTTACTTTTTGTCAATGGATAAGAATTCCTAAAATTACACACGCTTTTCATATCTTATGCTGCTGATGATTTTCAATGCTTTAACAAGGTGTATATATTCAGACTTGTACAATTTCATAGGAAAAGAATTCCACCACCATGACCATCACTTTTTTCCCTACACAAGGCCACAGATTGGAATTACCTCCTTAGTAGAGCAGAGGTCCTTTGGTTGCAAATAACAAAAGCTCACACAAACAACTTCAACAAAGTAAAAATTTTTATAAGGACACAAGAAAATCTTATGAAACTCCTTGATAAGTGGTTCTCATGAGGGTCTGGAACTAGCAACTGAAAAGTATTAGAAAACAAAATTACTTCTCTTTGATTTATAGGGACGTCATGAACTTGAGCTTGCTTCTCTCTGCATAATCTGTCCACTGTTTCTCTCTCTCTGAAAAATATCTCTTTTTAAGGATGTTATAGACCAGTGCTTCCCCAAAATGAAACACTCAGCCAATGAAGCCTGCAACTGGCTACTGGCTCAGAAACTCAAATAATTGGAAAGAGAATCTTATTAGCGGAACCTTGATTCAGAGGGTGGGGGTCATGTGATAAAAAATGGCTGTTAAGTGTTCAATCACATAGAGGAGGAAGATTTTTCAAAGAAAAAATTGTGGGTGAGGCATGTGGCCCCTATAACTATACAATGGTTCTTTCAATATACCATCAATAGCAGATACTTGTATATGAAATACATAGGAATACTTAGAAGAACTTCTCTAGGATTCATTAGCAAAGAGAAGGTAAACCAGATGATCACAAGGGGCACACTGTGAGGTTCTTACAAATTAAGGGATTAAGATTTAGCTTTGAGATTCTTTTAAAAATAATAAACCAAGGGCAATTAAACTTTATCTATATGTAGAATATCAGAGCATCAGAGAAAAAAATACATTTTAAATTACTTAAATGACTTCTTGAGAAACTACTGAGGTGCTGTTCAAATATGGCTTGATTTTTGTTTTTGCTTATGTAACCTGGTATGCTTCTTTGCTAATGACAATATTGGCTTTAAAACCCAAAGCAGTCAGTCGGAAATAATAGTCTTTTGGAAAACAAAATATGAATCTTTAAAATCCCAAATGTATAATAATAAGTTGCCTATCGTGCCTACAGAAAAATATTTCATTTTGATAAATAGTCACAAAAATGTAAAATTGCATTTTTTGGGGGATTTATGACAACAGTTTTTTACCCTGAAAATGGGCTGCTGAATGTCTAGAAATTACATTTTCATATAAATTGCACTTTTCAAAAAAATTACATGATTTCTCCCATTTGAACGAATCAAGGAAATACTAGGATATTCTATTTAATGTATGCATTAGTTTTATTCCCTCTAGTCACTAGCTTTTGCTGAATTTGCCTAAACAGTTAATATTTTCCCAGGAATAAACTATATCTGAATATAAGAAAAGGTCATACAATATGCCATTAACACTTCTCCATCCATGGCTATCATAGTGGGGAGAATACTGAAAAATGTTTTAATAGGGCGGATAATCTTTCATTGAAGTTTATAATAATGCTTTAGTGGTGAATTTCAAAATAATGTTTTCCCTAAAATTGTCTATCTCTGAGAATCTGTGTTAGTTTTGTAGAACATTCACTATATTTGTATATTTGGCATAATACTCTACAAAAATTTTTTATTCTTTTGTTTCTGTCTGTGAAAACTAAATAAAGATCATAAATAATCTGAAAAGCCTCCTAATAAGAGCAGTTGCTACAACTTTTTATTTATTATGTGCCACTCACCGTACCAAGTCCTTTATATTTATGAGATCATTTCTTCCCCTCAATAATTGTATGACATAAATAGTATTATTACCCCCTTTTTATTATTTTATTTTTTTAATAATTTTTAATGTTTTATTTTTTTTTTAATACATGAAATTTATTGTAAAATTGGTTTCCATACAACACCCAGTGCTCATCCCAAAAGATGCCCTCTTCAATGCCCATCACCTACCCCCCTCCCTCCCACCCCCCATCAACCCTCAGTTTGTTCTCAGTTTTTAAGAGTCTCTTATGCTTTGGCTCTCTCCCACTCTAACCTCTTTTTTTTTCTTCCCCTCCCCCATGGGTTTCTGTTAAGTTTCTCAGGATCCACATAAGAGTGAAACCATATGGTATCTGTCTTTCTCTGTATGACTTATTTCACTTAGCATCACACTCTCCAGTTCCATCCACGTTGCTACAAAGGGCCATATTTCATTCTTTCTCATTGCCGCATAGTACTCCATTGTGTATATAAACCACAATTTCTTTATCCATTCATCAGTTGATGGACATTTAGGCTTTTTCCACAATTTGGCTATTGTTGAGAGTGCTACTATAAACATTGAGGTACAAGTGCCCCTATGCATCAGTATTCCTGTATCCCTTGGGTAATTTCCTAGCAGTGCTACTGCTGGGTCATAGGGTAGGTCTATTTTTAATTTTTTGAGGAACCTCCACACTGTTTTCCAGAGTGGCTGCACCAGTTTGCATTCCCACCAACAGTGCAAGAGGGTTCCCGTTTCTCCACATCCTCTCCAGCATCTATAGTCTCCTGATTTGTTCATTTTGGCCACTCTGACTGGTGTGAGGTGATATCTGAGTGTGGTTTTGATTTGTATTTCCCTGATGAGGAGCGACGTTGAGCATCTTTTCATGTGCCTGTTGGCCATCTGGATGTCTTCTTTAGAGAAGTGTCTATTTGTTTTTTCCACCAATTTCTTCACTGGATTATTTGTTTTTTGGGTGTGGAGTTTGGTCAGCTCTTTATAGATTTTGGATACTAGCCCTTTGTCCGATATGTCATTTGCAAATATCTTTTCCCATTCCGTTGGTTACCTTTTACTTTTGTTGATTGTTTCCTTTACTGTGCAGAAGCTTTTTATCTTCATGAGGTCCCATTAGTTCATTTTTGCTTTTAATTCCCTTGCCTTTGGGGATGTGTCAAGTAGGAAATTGCTGTGGCTGAGGTCAGAGAGGTCTTTTCCTGCTTTCTCCTCTAAGGTTTTGATGGTTTCCTGTCTCACATTCAGGTCCTTTATCCATTTTGAGTTTATTTTTGTGAATGGTGTAAGAAAGTGGTCTAGTTTAAGTCTTCTGCATGTTGCTATCCAGTTCTCCCAGCACCATTTGTTAAAGAGACTGTCTTTTTTCCATTGGATATTCTTTCCTGCTTTGTCAAAGATGAGTTGGCCATACTTTTGTGGGTCTATTTCTGGGGTTTCTATTCTATTCCATTGGTCTATGTGTCTGTTTTTGTGCCAATACCATGCTGTCTTGATGATTACAGCTTTGTAGTAGAGGCTAAAGTCTGGAATTGTGATGCCTCCTGCTTTGGTCTTCTTCAAAATTACTTTGGCTATTCAGGGCCTTTTGTGGTTCCATATGAATTTTAGGATTGCTTCTTCTAGCTTCGAGAAGAATGCTGGTGCAATTTTGATTGGGATTGCAATGAATGTGTAGTTAGCTTTGGGAAGTATTGACATTTTAACAATATTTATTCTTCCAACCCATGAGCACAGAATGTTTTTCCATTTCTTTGTATCTTCTTCAATTTCCTTCATAAGCTTTCTGTAGTTTCGAGCATACAGATCTTGTACATCTTTGGTTAGATTTATTCCTAGGTATTTTATGCTTCTTGGTGCAATTGTGAATGGGATCAGTTTCTTTATTTGTCTTTCTGTTGCTTCATTATTAGTGTATAAGAATGCAACTGATTTCTGTACATTGATTTTGTATCCTGCGACTTTGCTGAATTCATGTATCAGTTCTAGCAGACTTTTGGTGGAGTCTATTGGATTTTCCATGTATAATATCATGTCATCTGCAAAAAGTGAAAACTTCATCTTTGCCAATTTTGATGCCTTTGATTTCCTTTTGTTATCTGATAGCTGACGCTAGCACTTCCAACACTATGTTAAACAACAGCAATGAGTGTGGACATCCCTGTCGTGTTCCTGATCTCAGGGGGAACCCTGAGTTTTTCCCCATTGAGGATGATATTAGCTGTAGGCTTCTCATAAATGGCTTTTATGATGTTTCAGTATGTTCCTTCTATCCAGACTTTCTCGAGGGTTTTTATTAAGAAAGGATGCTGAATTTTGTCAAATGCTTTTTCTGCATCGATTGATAGGATCATATGGTTTTTATCTTTTCTTTTATTAATGTGATGTATCACTTTGATTGATTTGCGAATGTTGAACCAGCCCTGCATCCCAGGAATGAATCCCACTTGATCATGGTGAATAATTCTTTTTATATGCTGTTGAATTTGATTTGCTAGCATCTTATTGACAATTTTTGCATCCATATTCATCAGGGATATTGGCCTGTAGTTCTCTTTTTTTACTGGGTCTCTGGTTTAGGAATCAAAGTAATACTGGCTTCATAGAATGAGTCTGGAAGTTTTCCTTCCCTTTCTACTTTTTGGAATAGCTTGAGAAGGATAGGTATTATCTCTGCTTTAAATGTGTGGTAGAATTCCCCTGGGAAGCCATCTGGTCCTGGACTCTTATTTGTTGGGAGATTTTTGATAACTGATTCAATTTCTTCGCTGGTTATGGGTCTGTTCAAGCTTTCTATTTCCTCCTGATTGAGTTTTGGAAGCGTGTGGGTGTTTAGGAATTTGTCCATTTCTTCCAGGTTGTCCAGTTTGTTGGCATATAAGTTTTCATAGTATTCCCTGATAATTGCTTGTATTTCTGAGGGATTGGTTGTAATAATTCCATTTTCATTCATGATTTTATCTGTTTGGGCCATCTCCCTTTTCTTTTTGAGAAGCATGGCTAGATGTTTATCAATTTTGTTTATTTTTTTCAAAAAACCAACTCTTGGTTTCATTGATCTGCTCTACAGTTTTTTTAGATTCTATATTGTTTATTTCTGCTCTGATCTTTATTATTTCTCTTCTTCTGCTGGGTTTGGGTGTCTTTGCTGCTCTGCTTCTATTTCCTTCAGGTGTGCTGTTAGATTTTGTATTTGGGATTTTTCTTGTTTCTTGAGATAGGCCTGGATTGCAATGTATTTTCCTCTCAGGACTACCTTCACTGCATCCCAAAGCGTTTGGATTGTTGTATTGTCATTTTCGGTTGTTTCCATATATTTTTTAATTTCTTCTCTAATTGCCTGGTTGACCCATTCATGCTTTAGTAGGGTGTTTTTTGCTTTTGGAGGTTTTCCAGACTTTTTCCTGTGGTTGATTTCAAGCTTCATAGCATTGTGGTCCGAAAGTATGCATGGTATGATCTCAATTCTTGTATATTTAGGAAGGGCTGTTTTGTGACCCAGTATGTGATCTATCTTGGAGAATGTTCCATGTGCACTTGAGAAGAAAGTATATTCTATTGCTTTGGAATGCAGAGGTCTAAATATATCTGTCAAGTCCATCTGATCCAATGTATCATTCAGGGCCCTTGTTTCCTTATTGATATTGTGTCTAGATGATCTATCCATTGTTGTAAGTGGGGTATTAAAGTCCCCTGCAATTACCACATTCTTGTCAATAAGGTTGCTTGTGTTTGTGAGTAATTGTTTTATATATTTTGGAGCTTCCGTATTCGGTGCATAGACATTTATAATTGTTAGTTCTTCTTGATGGATAGACCCTATAATTATTATATAACGCCCTTCTTCATCTCTTGTTACAACCTTTAATTTAAAGTCTAGTTTGTCTGATATAAGTATGGCTACTCCAGCTTTCTTTTGACTTCAAGTAGCATGATAAATAGTTCTCTATCCCCTCATTTCAATCTGAAAGTGTCTTCAGGTCTAAAATGAGTCTCTTGTAGACAGCAAATAGATGGGTCTTGTTTTTTTATCCATTTTAATACCCTATGTGTTTTGGTTGGTGCATTTAGTCCATATTCATTCAGTGTTATTATAGAAAGATATGGGTTTAGAGTCATTGTGATGTCTGTAGGTTTCATGCTTGTAGCGATGTCTCTGGTACTCTGTCTCACAGGATCCCCCTTAGGATCTCTTGTAGGGCTGGCTTAGTGGTGACGAATTCCTTCAGTTTTTGCTTGTTTGGGAAGACCTTTATCTCTCCTTCTATTCTAAATGACAGATTTGCTGGATAGAGGATTCTCGGCTGCATAATTTTTCTGTTCATCACATGGAAGATTTCTGTCATTCCTTTCTGGCCTGCCAAGGTTTAGTAGAGAGATCTCTCACTAGTCTTATCAGTCTCCCTTTATATGTTAGAGCGAGCACATTTATCCCTAGCTGCTTTCAGAATTTTCTCTTTATCCCTGTATTTTGCCGGTTTCACTATGATACGTCGTGCAGAAGATCGATTCAAGTTACGTCTGAAGGGAGTTCTCTGTGCCTCTTGGATTTCAATGCCTTTTTCCTTTCCCAGATCAGGGAAGTTCTCAGCTATGATTTCTTCAAGTACACCTTCAGCACCTTTCCCTCTCTCTTCCTCCTCTGGAATACCAATTATGCGTACATTATTTCTCTTTAGTGCGTCACTTAGTTCTCTAATTTTCCCCTCATACTACTGGATTTTTTTATCTCTCTTTTTCTCAGCTTCTTCTTTTTCCATAATTTTATCTTCTAGTTCACCTATTCTCTCCTCTGCCTCTTCAATCCGAGCTGTGGTCGTTTCCATTTTATTTTGCAGCTCATTAATAGCATTTTTTAGCTCCTCCTCGCTGTTCCTCAGTCCCTTGATCTCAGTAGCAATAGATTCTCTGCTGTCCTTTATACTGTTTTCAAGCCAAGCGATTAAGTTTATGACTATTATTCTAAATTCAGTTTCTGTTATATTGTTCAAATCGTTTTTGATCAGTTTGTTAGCTGTTGTTATTTCCTGGAGGTTTTGTTGAGGGGAATTCTTCCATTTTGTCATTTTGGATAGTCACTGGAGTGGTGTGGAACTGCAGGGTACTTCCTCTATGCTGTCTTGAATAACTCATGTTGGTGGGTGGGGCCACAGACCTGATGTCTGCCCCAAGCCCACTGCTGGGGCCACAGTCAGACTGGTGTTACCTTCTCTTCCCCTCTCCTAGGGGCAGGATTCACTGGGGTGGTGTGGCCCGTCTGGACTACTTGCACACTGCCAGGCTTGTGGTGCTGGGGATCTGGTGTATTAGCTGGGGTGGATCAGCAAGGTGCACAGGCGTGGGAGGGGCAGGCTCAGCTCACTTTTCCTTTGGAGATCCATTTCAGGAGGGGCCCTGCGGCACCGGGAGGGAGTCAGACGTGCTGGAGGGACGGATCCACAGAAGCACAGCCTTGGGTGTTTGTGCAGTGTAAGCAAGTTCCCTGATAGGAACTGGTTCCCTTTGGGATTTTGACTGGGAGATGGGCGAGGGAGATGGCGCTGGCGAGCGTCTTTGTTTCCCTCCAAGCTGCACCCTGTTGTCTGGGGCTTAAAAACTCCCTCCCGTTGTCCTCCAGCCCTCCTGTTCTCCAAGCAGATCTGTTAACTTATAACCTTCCAGATGTTTAAGTCACACTTGCTGTCCAAACACACTCCGTCTGGCCCCTCCTTTTTTGCAAGCCAGACTCGGGGGCTCTGCTTTGCCGGTGGGCTGCCCCTCCGTCCCGGCTCCCTCCCACCAGTCCGTGTAGCATGCACCACCTCTCCGCCCTTCCTACCCTCTTCCATAGACCTCTTGTCTACGCTTGGCTCCGGAGACTCCGTTCTGCTAGTCTTCTGGCAATTTTCTGGGTTATTTAGGCAGGTGTGGGTGGAATCTAAGTGATCTGCAGGACGCGGTGAGCCCAGCATCCTTCTAAGCCATCTTCCCCTTTCTCCCCCCACACCCCCCCCCCACCTTTTTAGAGATAAAAAAATACACGCCTAGACAAGTTAAGTACTTTGACCAAGGTCTCATGGCAAATAACTGGTAGAGCCAGGATCTGACCCATATGTGTAGGACTCTAAAACATGTATATTAATCTACGACATTACAATTTTGTGGGTCCTACAAATGGGTTTTAGTAAGAGGAATAATTATTCTTGAATAACTGTACCCCAGAAATAATGCCCTGGGTATTATTTGCCAGGTTATCTCCTTTCTCAACAAGGTTAGAGGAATTCCACTGTGAACCACAGAATTTGTACTGGGTCTGAGGCAAAGTGGCTCTTTAATCAATAAAAATCTGTGTCATCAGATTACCCTTTCACTTCAGGTTATGCTTTTTTTGGGGGGTGGTTCTTATTTTATTTTTTTTATTTGATCATTTTCCTAATTTAAATACAAGTTAGTTAACATAACGTAATAATGGTTTCAGGACTTTAGGACTAGAATTTAGTGATTCATCACTTATATATAACACCCGGCGCTCATCCCAACAAGTGCCCTCCTTAATGCCCTTCACCCATTTAACCCATCCCCCCACCTATCAGCCCTCCAAAAACCCTCAGTTTGTTCTCTGTATTTAAAAGTCTCTTATGGTTTGCCTCTCTCTGTGTTTTTATCTTATTTTCCCTTCCCTTCCCTTATGTTTATCTGCTCACCAAATGGTGCTGGGAAAACTGGACAGCAACACACAGAAGAATGAAAATAGACCAGTTTCTTACACCATACACAAAAATAAATGATCAAAGACCTAACACTAAGGCTAAGACCCAAGATTAGGATGAAACACCTAAATGTAAGACAGGAAACCATCAGGGGCACCTGGATGGCTCAGTAGGTTAAGTGTCCAACTTCGGTTCAGGTCATGATCTCACAGTTCGCAGTTGGAGCCCCGCCTCAGGCTCTGTGCTGACAGCTCAGAGCCTGGAGCCTGCTTCAGATTCTGTCTCTCCCTCACTCTCTGCCCCTCCCCGACTCATGCTCTCTCCTTCTCTTTGTCTCTCTCTCAAGAATTAATAAATGTTAAAAAAAATTTAAAACAAAAAGATAGGAAACCATCAAAATCCTAGAGAAGAATACAGGAAGCAACCTCTTTGACCTCATCAGAGCAACTTCTTACTAGATATGTCTCTGGAGGCAAGGGAAATAAAAGCAAAAATCAACTATTGGAACCTCAATAAGACAAAAAAGCTTCTCTGCACAGTGAATAAAACAATTAACAAAGATAAAAGGCAACTGACATAATGGGAGAAGATATTTGCAAATGACATACTGGATAAAGGAGTTATTATCCAAAATTTATAAAGAACTTATCAAGCTCAACACCCAAAAAACAAATATTCCAGTGAAGAAATGGGCAGAAGACATGAACAGAGACTTTTCCAAAGAAGACATCCAGATGGCTAACAGACACATGAAAAGATGCTCAAAATCACTCATGAATAGGGAAATACAAGTCAAAACCACAATGAAATACCACCTCACACCTGTCAGAATGGCTAAAATGAATAACTCAGGAAACAACAGATGTTAACGAGGATGTGGAGAAAGGGGAATACTTTTGCACTGTTGGTGGGAATGCAAACTGGTGCAGCTGCTCTGGAAAACCGTATGGAGATTCCTCAAAAGATTGAAAATAGAGTTACCCTAAAACCCAGCAATTGCACTACTTGGTATTTATCCAGAGTATACAAAAATGCTAATTCAAAGGGGCTCATGCACTCCAATGTTTATAGCAGCACTATCAACAATAGCTAAATTATGGAAAGAGCCCACATGACTGTCGACTGATAAATGGATAAAGAAGATGTGGTGTGTGTGTGTGTGTGTGTGTGTGTGCGCGTGTATAATGGAATATTACTTGGTGATCAAAGAATGAAATCTTGCCATTTACAAGGATGTGGATGGAACTAGAATGTATTATGCTAGGTGAAATAAAGCAGTCAGAGAAAGACAAGTATCATATGATTTCACTCATATGTGGAATTTAAGAAACAAAGGTTGTGTTTTTAATCTTTTATTCTAGAACCTAAAATCTACTTCTCCAGGTAAATAAACTTAGGCTCTGTATCTGATCTCTGAAAATATTTTTTTTTAAAAAGAAAAATACTAGTCTCCTGTAGAAGCCAATTAATGCAGGCCCTTGCTGTGCTGCTGCAATAGATTTGGCCTTCATTGAGAGGGGATACACTAGGGCTTTTGACTGAGACACCCAGACCTCATTAAGCCCAACTCATGAAATCAACTGAGAACATTTTCAAAGTCTCAATGCCTCAACTTTATTTTAACTCATAATATTTTAAATACTTTTGGTGTAAATTTGAGAGAATTTACAGCAGAAATATTTACTTCGCATTATTGTGGCTATTACTTCAACTCCTGGATGGACATCAAGCACTTGCAATTTAGAATGTCTCTTTGTAATTCCTGGATTTCTTTTTCTAAAGCCTGACATATTTAGAATATCTTCATTTTAATAGAATATTTGAGTCTTAATGAAGCAGTTAGAATGACCTCTTCTTATAAGCTCAGACAAAATATTCACACCATATTGTCAAGTGACCTAGTTATCATCTTCTTAGCCTTCAAAGACTAATTTCCTGCCAATTTGGATTAAATTTCTATTGCATAATTACCAAGAACCTCAGGAATCTCAATACCCTTTGCAGTCTTAATCAGACCTTTAATTTTGCTTAATAACTTTCTGGTCCACAAGGATTAAAATATGGGATGTCTGCCCTATATCCCTAGAACTCCTCTAACTTCTTTCCCTAATGCACAAATGAATGATTTGTTATATTTAGAACATTTTGATCTCTGTATTTTCATGATGCTATAAAACTTTCAAGTTTTTCAAATTGAGCGTGTGAATCAGTGATAAACAACAAATATCATAGCTTCTTTGAGTTTTTCTCCTACACCAAGCCATAGTTGAATTTATTCATTCATAAATCTTTTTACTGTTCTTTAAGCAAATATATAGTGATCCAAGCACAATGCTGAAAAACAGAAAAGGAAAAAATCAAAGAATATGGAAGAAGAGAATGACTCATTTTCATCTCTATTTTTACAGTAGTCTTCTCACATCCATTCTTACTTTCCTATAAACTCATCTCTACACAGTATAGTATCCTTTTTAAAACATAAACCTGATCACATATACTTTTGCTTAGAGTATCCAATAACTTCCTATAATTTTCTGGCAAGATTAAATCTCTAACATGCCTAAAACACATCATCTGATTCTGACCTATCCTACCAATAGTACTGCACACAACATGACTTCCTATTTCAACTTCATTGGTATTACTTAAATCCCTTCAACATGCCATACTCCCCCTTACCATAGGACATATGCACATGTGCTTTTGCATAGAGTGTTCTCTCCTCATCCCCACCATCCCATGCTGCTAATTTCCCATTTATTCCTCAATACCCATAAAAAATATTGCTAGTTGGTAGAAACCTTCTTTGAGTGCCTCCCTTCAACTAGGTTGAGTAACTAGTTACATGCTCTAACTTTTCCTAGAATAGGTCTTTTATCATTCAAAATTGTAATTTGCATTTTTATGATTATTTGATTTAGTCACTCCCCCCACCCAATATAATGAAAGCCCCAAGAAGACACAAAGCAAGTCTGTTTTTCTCGTTTTTATCACTGTGACCTACCAAAGGTGACTTGTTTTTCACAGTCAGCATGTTGAGTATTTCTTGCCACTCCTTTCTGGCCTGCCAAGTTTCTGTAGACAGATCTGCTGTGAACCTAATCTGTCTTACCTTGTAAGTTAAGGACTTTTTCCCTTTTTCAGGATTCTTTCCTTATCTGTTTATTTTGTGATTTAACTATGATATGTCTTGGGGATGGCTAGTTTTTGTTGAAGTTGATGGGAGTTCTCTGTGCTTCTTGGATTTTGATGTCTCTGTATCTTTCCCCAAATTAGGGGAGTTTTTAGCTATAATTTGGTTACATAAACCTTCTTCCCCTTTTTCTCTTCATCTTCTGGGACTCCTATGATATGAATGTCATTATGTTTTAATAAGTCACTGAGTTCTCTAAATCTGCCTTCATGATCCATGACCTGTGATTCCCTCTTCTTTTCAGCTTCATTATTTTCCATGATTTTATTTTCTATATCCCTAATTGGCTCCTCTGTCTCCTCCATCCTTGTTTTCATGGCCTCCATTTCAGTTTCCATCTTGGTTATAGCATTTTTAAATTCAGTCTGACTGGATTTTAGTTCTTTTACCTCGGCAGAAAGGGATTCTGTTGTGTCTTCTATGCTTTTTTCAAGTCTAGCTAGTATCCTTATAATCACTGTTTTAAATTCTGGTTCAGACATCTTACTTATATCTGTATTGATTAAATCTTTGGCTGTCATTTCTTCTTGTTCTTTCTTTTGAGGTGAATTCCTCTGTCTTGTCATTTTGGAGGAAGAACAAAATAATAATAATAGTAGTAGTAATAATAAGAATAAGAATAATAATAATAATAAAATGAAATAAAAATTAAAAATAAAAAAAAAAATCAGGGGCACCTGGGTGGCTCAGTTGGTTAAGCATCCAACTTTAGCTCAGGTCTTAAGCTCACAGTTCATGAGTTCAAGCCCTGCGTCAGACTCTGTGCTGACAGCTCAGAGACTGGATCCTGCTTCGAATTCTGTGACTCCCTCTCTTTCTGTCCCTCCCCTGCTCATGCACTCTCTCTCTCAAAAATAAATAGACATTAAAAAAATTTTGTTTTTAAAATAAATAAAAATCAAAAAAAGGATTATAGGTGTGTTTTGGTCTACTTGTTAAGAGAAGCTTGACTGAATAAAGGGAAAAGAAGAAAAAAATTAAAACTAAAAATAAATTAATAAAATAAAAAGTTTTGCTTTTTCTGTAGCCAAGAAACAAAACAACAACAAAAATTAGAAGTGAAAGAAAACAAACAAACAAAAAAAACCCTAAATGAAGCTAGAGTCAGTTTCTCCTAGAACTGAAACTTTGCACCACTCTGTGATCAGTAGACTAAGTGAGTGGAAGGGATTCGTGCTGCTCCTCTGTGGGAAGGGCTTGCTGCTGTGATTTTCAAGCCAACTTGCCCTGGTGGAGACATGCCTGGAGGGCCCAGGTAGGGGGGCTTGGTGTAACAGCTCTATTCTCCACTTGGTGGCACTTTTTAGTTCACTGAGGCCAATCAGTGTTGAGCTAATGGTGAAAATGGCTTCACCCTGCACTGTAGTCTCAGGAGTTTGAAGTTTGCACACTCACAGATGTATGATCAGTCACCCCTCCTGTGTCTCCCACTTCTGTCAGCTCCCCACCTTCCCCAAGTCTCAGCTGTCTACCTTCCAGGTACCACCTCCCTCCAGAGTTTTATCTCAGGTGGGGCTGTGTTTCAAAGCCTCACACTTCAGAAATCCCTGAAGCTTAGACCCATACTGATCCTCTGGGTTAGGGTCTTAACTCAGTGTGGCTGGTGTCAATTTGTCCTAGAAAGTGGTTGTGTGACCAGCCGGTGGCAGTGGATCAGAGTATGGTAAATCTCAATACACAGCTAGTGCCAGGGTTGCTGCCCTTAGCCAGCATCTTTGTCCTGTATGGATGGAACCTGGTGGCTTGATGGTGTCCAGCGGGTCTTCTCCTTGGCAGAGTCTGTGTTGGATCTACCAAATGCACTCCATGCAGGGGAACCACTTCTCCCTGTGTGACCCAGGGAGTCCTCAGACCATGCTGGTCACTCCCTGGGGTTCTACCCTGCATCCTTGCTGGAGCACTGCCAGCCAATGAGCTCTGAAACTTCGGATTCTGTATTCCACTATTTATACAAAATTGGTATTGAAATCTTCTCCTTTTTCTCTGTCAGTGGTTTTAGACAACAGTTTTCTTGTGCAGTCCCCTGCACATGTGTTCACTCTTTTTCTCTAGCTGATTTCAGGGGGTAGTGCTTTCTTGTGCAAACCATACATACTGCTCAATCTTTGTCTCTTTCTCCTCTCTGTGAAAACAGCTCCCTTTCCTCTGTGGCACTGTGGCTCTTCTCCCTCAGTTCACCTCTCTGCACTGTGTACCTGCTGCATTCTCTCCCTCAAATTATGCAGATTGTTCTGTTAATCCTCAGATCAATTTCGCAGGTGTTCAAAATGGTTTGATGTTGGTCTAGCTATTTTCGAGGGATGAGACAAACCCAGGGTCCTCTTACTGTTCTGCCATCTTAACTCCTCCCTGCATGTTTCATTTCTAATTGTGTTTTGATACTCTGGTTCATAAGCTAAGTTGTTCCCATATTTGCCACTTTAAATTCTCTATATTCTTAGAGAAAAATATTGCTAATTCCTGAAAACAATTGTTAGTAATTTATATCATGTTATTTATGTATTAAATATTAAATATCCTGGTAACACTTAAGTGACAGGCTGAATAATGGATTCCCAAAAGACATCTGCATTTTAATCCTTAGAACCTGTGTTATATGACAAAAAAAAAGGGGGGGGGGTCTGAAAATGTGAACAAGTTAAAGATCTTGAGATGGGGAAATTATCTTGGATTATTAGAGTGGGTCATAAATGCAATAATTATATTCTTATGAGAGAGAAGCAAAGGGAGATTTTACTAAACACAGAAGAGAAGGCAGTGGGACCAAAGAGGTAGAGATGGGAATGATGCAGCCACAAACCAAGGAATGCCACCAGCTACCAGAAATTGGATTCCAAGGTAAGATATAGACTCTCCCCTGGAGCCTCATGAGGAAGTACAGCCCTAATTTGACCATATGAAACTCATCTCAGACTTCTGCCCTTCAGTAATATGAGGGAATAAATTTATGTTGTTTTAAATCACAAATTTGTGTTGATTTTTATAGCAACCACAGGAAGCTACTGCAACTTATTAAAGTTGTACTATAATTCCCCATGAGGCAAGAATCACCCAGTTGCATTTAGGCCACCAGTTTTTTAAATACAAAGGAAAGCATCCTCTCTTTTAGGCAATGAGTCAACTTCCTCAGAAACCTAGGTCAGGACACCTAAGAAATCTTTGTATGTTTATTCATACTTTTGTATTAAGTTTCATTAAACAACAGTAACAATTATTTGACAGGTCAAACCATCCTTTCAAGAAAGTATTTATATACTATGATTTAAAGCAAACTATTTCCCAAATTGTCTAATAGTTTATTGTAATACAGCATGCTCATTCATCAGAGTACCTGAGAAACCATGACTATAAAAAATATAAAGGGATTTTAAGTTTTCCACAAACATTTCATAAACAGATATTAGGACCAAAAAGGCCAATTAAAGATAAGGCCCCTGCTCTCACATTAACAGAAGTGAATGGGAAACAATAGGCCTGTGAGGCACTAGCCCTACTGAGGTAAATGGCAGCTGTGGGGAGACATAATGAAAGGCTTGAACACTCTTCACAGACTGATGCTGCTGGTGTTGTGTTACATATATCTTGTACTTGATATATGTATGACTTAATGACTTGAAATTCAATCCTATTCCTATCTTCAGGATGGAAGTGATGATCCATAGTCTTGAAAATCATTGTCACTAAAAGTTAGATCATTCAGAATAAATAAAACCTACATTGAAAGGCATCTTCCCTGGAGCCACAGTTGCAAAGGGGAATCAGCAAATTGGTATCACCTCATTCACTGATTTTTACAAGACAAATAGGCCTTGTCTTCTTTAAAGTGCCTACTATAAAGCTTGTTCCATTTAATTTCAAAGTAATGGTTTACTACGAACAACTAAGTTGATCCAGAAACCAATCTGTGACATCAAAATATCTTACCAACTAAGGTATCCTGATTGCTTCCAGGACTGGAAGCTGTAATATCACATCCTTCTCTTCATTATTTTCACTTTGACAGCCTATTGTTCAAAGTAATACTTACCACAGATCTGTCCACAGAAACTTGGCAGGCCAGAAAGAAATGGTAGAAAATACTCAACATGCTGAATGGGAAAAATATGCAGCTAAGAACACCGTATCCAGCAAGGCTTTCATTCAAAATAGAAGGAGAGATAAAGAGTTTCCCAGACAAATAAAAATTAAAGGAGTTTGTGACCACTAAACCAGACCTACAAGAAATTTGAATGGGGGGAAAAAAAGACCAAAAGCAACAAAGAGTAGAAAGAACCAGAGAGCATCACCAGAAACACCAACTCTACAGGTAACAAAATGGCACTAAATTCATGTCTTTCAATAATCACTCTGAAGGTAAATGGACTAAATGCTCCACTCAAAACACACAGGGTATCAGAATACATTAAAAAACAAGATCCATCTATGCTGCCTACAAGAGACTCATTAGACCTAAAGACACTTGCAAACTGAAAGTGAGAAGATAGAGAACCATCTATCATGCTAATGGACATCAAAGAAAGCCAGAATAGCCATACTTTTACCATACAAACTAGATTTTAAAACAAAGACTGTAACAAGAGATGAAGAAAGGCATTATATCATAATTAAGGGGTCTATCCACACAGAAGATCTAACCATTGTAAATATTTATGCTCCCAACCCATAAATCATTTAACAAAAAACATAAAGAAACTTATTGATAATAATACAATAATGATAGTAGGGACTTTAACACTCCACAACCAATGGACAGATCATTTAAGCAGAAAATCAACAAGGAAATAATAGCTTTGAATGACACATTGGGCCAGATGGATAGACTTAACAGATATATTCATAACATTTCATTCTAAAGCAGCAGAGCAGACATTCTTTTCAAGTGCACATGGAACATTCTCCAGAATAAATCACACACTGGTTCACAAATCAGCTCTCAGCTAGTACAAAAAGATCAACATCATACCATGCATATTTTCAGATCACAATGCTATGAAACTTGAGGTCAACCACAAAACAAAATTTGGAAAACCCTCAAATACATGGAGATGAGAGAATATCCTACTAAAGAATGAATGGCTTAACCAAGAAATTAAAAAGCAAATAAAAAAAAATACATGGAAGCCAATGAAAATGAAAACATGACATTCCAAAGCCTTTGGAATACAGCAACGGCAATCCTAAGAGGGAAATACACTGCAATCCAGGCCTATCTCAAGAAGAAATAAAGGTCTTAAATACACAACCTTGTACCTAAAGGAGCAAGAAAAATAACAGCAAGTAAAGCCTAAAGCCAGCAGAATAAGGAAAATAATAAGGATTAGAGCAGAAATAAACTAGACAGAAACAAAACAAACAAACAAAAACCCAGTAGAACAGATCAAGTGCAACTAAGAGCTGGTCCTTTGAAAGAATAAACAACATTGATAACTCCCTACGCAGACTTATCAACAAGAAAAGAGAAAGGATCCATATAGATAAAATCACGAATGAAAGAGGAGAGATCACATCCAACATCACAGAAGTACAAACAATTATAACAGAATACTATGAAAAATTATATGCCATCAAACTGAGCAATATGGAAGAAATGGACAAATTCTTAGAAACACACAAACCACCAAAACTGAAACAGGAAGAAATAGAAAATTTGAACAGACCCATAACGAGCAAAGGAAGTGAATCAGTAATCAAAAATCTCCCAACAAATAAGAGGCCTGGGCTGGATGGCTTCCCAGAGGAATTCTACCAGACATTTAAAGAAGAGCTAATACCTATTCTTCTCAAACTGTTAAAAAAATAGAAATGGAAGGAAAGCTTCCAAACTCATTCTATGAACCAGCATTACCTTGATTCCAAAACCAGACAAAGACCCCACTAAAATGGAGAATTACAGGACACTATTCCTGATGAAACTATATGTAAAAACTCTCAACAAGGTATTAGCAAATCAAATTCAACAGTACACTGAAAGAATTATTCACATGATTGAGTGGGATTTATTCCTGGGATGCAGGGCTGGTTCAATATTTGCAAATCAATCAACATGATACAACATATTCACAAAAGAAAGGATAGGAACCATATGATCTTGTCAATAGATGCAGAAAAAGCATCTGACAAAATAACAGCATCCATTCTTTATCAAAACCCTCAACAAAGTAGGGATAGAGGGAACATACCTCAATATCATAAATGTCATATGCAAAAGATCCACAGCTAATACCATCATCAATGGGGAAAAAAACAGAGGCTTTCCTTATGGTCAGGAACAAGACAAGAATGTCTGCTCTCACCATTACAATTTAACATAGTACTGGAAATCTCAGCCTCAGCAGTCAGACAACAAAAAGAAAATAAAAGGCACCCAAATTGTCAAGGAAGAAGTCATACTTTCACTGTTTGCCCATGATATGATACCCTATCTAGAAAACCCAAAGACCCCCACCAAAAAATTTGTAGGACTAATACATGAATTCAGCAAAGTCACGGGACATAAAGTCAATGTGCAGAAATCTGTTGCATTTCAATACACCCATAATGAAGCAGCAGAAACAGAAATCAAGGAATTGATCTCACTTGCAATCACACCAAAGACAATAAGATAACTAGGAATAAACCTAACTAAAGAGGTGAAGGTCTGTACTCTGAAAACTACAGAACACTTATGAAAGAAATTGAGGAGAACACAAAGAAATGGAAAATCATTCCATGCTCATGGATTCAAAGAACAAATATTATTAAAATGTTGATACTACCCAAAACAATCTACACATTTAATGCAATCCCTATCGAAATACTGCCAACATTTTTTCACAGAGCTAGAACAAAAAATCCTAAAATTTGTATCAAACCACAACAGACTCTGGATAGCCGAAGCAATCCTAAAAAAGTAAAACAAAACTGGAGGCATCATGATTCAGGATTTCAAGCTGTATTACAAAGCTGTAGTCATCAAGATAATCTGGTACTGGCACGAACACAGACACATAGATCAATGGAACAGGATAGAAACCAGAAATGGACTCACAATTATAGCATCAACTAATCTTTGACAAAGCAGAAAAGAATATCCAATGGAAAAATACAGTCTCTTCAATAAATGGTGTTGGGAAAACTGGATGCGACATGCAGAAGAATGAAACTGGATCACTTATACACAAAAATAAATTCATAATGGATGAAAGACCTAAATGTGGGGCAGGAAACCAT
Organism: Panthera leo; assembly: GCF_018350215.1. Lineage (NCBI taxonomy): Eukaryota > Metazoa > Chordata > Mammalia > Carnivora > Felidae > Panthera > Panthera leo. Next base: position 55,062,590 of record NC_056683.1, on the reverse strand, counting down.
CAAAATTCTAGAGGAGAACACAGGAAGCAACCTCTTTGACCTCAACTGGAGCAGCTTTACGAGACACATCACCGAAGGCAAGGGGGAATATAAAGCAAACCTGAACTATTGGGACTTCATCAAGATAAAAAACTTCTGCACAGTGAAGGAAACAATCAACAAAAGTAAAAGGCAGCCTACAGTATGGGAGAAGATATTTGCAAATGACATATCAGATAAAAGGTTAGTATCCAAAATCCATAAAGAGCTTATCAAACTCAACACCCAGAACACAAGCAACCCAGTTAAGAAATGGGCAGAATATATGAATAAATATTTTTCCAAAGAAGGTATCCAGATGGCTAACAGACACATGAAAAGATGGTCAACATCACTCAACATCAGGGAAATACAAATCAAAACCACCTCACGCCTATCAAAATGGCTAAAATCAACAACACAGTGAACAACAGGTGTTGGCGAGGATGCAGAGAAAGGAGAACACTCTCACACTGTTGGTGGGAATGCAAACCGGTACAGTCACTCTGGATAACAGTATGGAGGTTCCCCAAAAATCTAAAAATAGAACTACCCTATCATCCAGCAATTGCACTATTAGGTATTTACCCAAAGGATAAAAATACAGATTCAAAAGGGTACATGCATCCCAATGTTTATAAGCAGAACTATCAACAATAGCCAAATTATGGAGAGAGCCTAAATGTCTATCAACTGGTGAATGGATAAAGAAGATGTGATAGATACACACACACACACACACACACACACACACACACACGTGGAATATATATATATATATATATATATATATATATATATATATATATACAAATAATGGAATATTACTTGGCTCATCAAAAGAATGAAATCTTGCCATTTGAAATGATGTGGATGGAGCTAGAATATATTATGCTAAGCAAAATAAATCAGTTGGAGAAAGACATATACCATATGATTTCATTCATATGTGAAATTTAAGAAACAAAACAGATGAACATATGGGAAGCAGGGAGGAAGAGGAGAAAAGGAAACAAACCACAAGAGACTCAACAATAAAGAATAAACTGACGGTTGACAGAGGGAGGTGGGTGGGAGATGGGCTATATAGGTGATGGCTATTCAGAAAGGCACTTGTGATGAGCACTGGGTGTTGTACATAAGTGATGAATCACTAAATTCTACTCCTGAAAACAATATTGCACTGTATGTTAACTAAAATTTAAATTAAAAACACAAAGTCATGCTTACCATGAAGCATCTTTTCCAAATTCCTACCATAGCTAACACATTCCTCAACTCAACAGACAAGGCAGTGACTATTAAGGTAACTGATATCCAATACCTACTTTTCACCAGTGGAAGTAAGTTCAAAAAAGGCTTAGAAAGGCAAGGACAATGTATGTCTGGGAGAGTTGAAACCCTAACACCCAACATAGTTCTTCCTTGTATATAATTACTTCAGATCAAACACAGTATAATTAACAGCAAAATCACTTCTTCTTGGTCCCTTTTGCTTCCCCCTCCAAATAGCTGCATCTAGTTATTCTGATAGATGACTCATCAACTGTTTCATTTTTTTCTCCTTCTTGCTAAAGTGATAGCAAGAACCAGTGGAAATTACAACTTGAATTACTTACAAGCTATCAGCAGGAAAAAATATCCTTCAAAGCAGCTGAAAACTCTTCTTCAAAGTTTATTAGCACTAGGGCAAGGACATTTTACTGGTTGCCTATTCATCCAAATATTCAACTTGTTTCAAAAGGCAATAATAAAACAATTCTTGAACATGAGAAATGTTTCCAAGGAGAAATACCATAGCTGACTATTAATCTTACTTATCAAGAACATAAAACACATGAGAATTTATTTATACACCTATTACTAGCATCTCTGTGTTATAGTTTATATTCAGGTTTAGGCCTAACAAGGAAATTATTTTAAATTTAATTGTTATAGATACAATGGCTGTGGAACTGCAAAATCTAGTTTGGCTATTTCATTAGTAGGTTAAAGGCTTCATTCACATACTCTTGTCCAATGAAGGTCCTCCTCTGTGACAAAAGACCATCCTTCTTTGAGTGAACTGTTTCAAGTAAGACACGAGTGGTATGAAGAAGAAAAATACCTACCCCAACAATCAGGTTAGTAGAAAGAATGGAATCTGGAGTCCTGTGAGGTGATATATGTCAGTAGCATTTTAGCACTTGTAAACATGGCCAGCATCACAGTTATAATGATAATTCTAGTTACCATTTATTTTGTTTAAAATGTATCAGGGCCTAGTGGATCCAAAGCATCAAAGAGAAACACACCTTTGAATATAAACTACTAATAATTGAAGTCTGGAGCACTGATGACAGACCAGGGAAGGTGGATCTTCCTACTGATTGAAGAGTTCTGGCTGTGGCAAAGTCAAGGGAAATTGAAACTCCTTAATTAGAGCTGGTATTAGAGACAGATAACAACAAAAGAAAACTACAAAACGAACTGAGGTGATGGTTAACAATTAAACTGGCTGAGGGCACCTGAGTGGCTCAGTCAGTGAAGCATCATTTCAGCTCAGGTCACGATCCCATAGTTTTTGGGTTCGAGCCCAGAATCAGACTCTGTGCTGATGGTATAGAGCCTGCTTGGGATTCTCTCTCCCCCTCTCTCTTTGCACCTCCCCTGCTTGTACTCTGTCTCTCTCAAAATAAATAAATGAATATTTTAAAAAAAGAATTAAACTGCCTGAGAGAAGGTTCTAGCTAAGGGAATACCCATTTACAGCAGTTCTGTCTCTGTGTCAAACATTACTTGTATAAGAAGCAGTTGTACAGTGTTGTGAAAGCAGGTCTTGGGGAAATTGTTAAAACAGAAGAATCAGGACAGCTATTTTGGTTCAGATACTTATGGCTTATATAACAGTGAAGAGATCTCTGTAAACCAAAAGACCAGGTATATAAAAGCTCTTATGGTCTGCGGCCAAGATCAGCTTCACCACACCCCACCCCCCTACCCATACATACATATTTTGCAGCAGAATAAGAAGCCTGGACAGAGGCTCAAATACTAACAAAAGGGAAGAATGACAGAAGATATGTTTGCATTAGAAAGAAAGCCTATTAAAAGTTCTGCTTCATTCATTGTCTTTTACTTCTCATGACCACACTATGAGATTATTATAATGCTCATTTTACAAAGTAAAAACCACAAATGATGTGCCCAAGATCACCTACGCAATGATCTACTACTAGGCTCTGAATCTAGGTCTAGGCTACTGCATGTGACTCCTCAGCAAGGACACACTATGATTAAGCTTGCCATATTTTTTGACATCACTGCCATATTTAGTTTACACAGTTAATGGTAAATGGGTTTCACAAAACCTATTTCTGGGTTAGAATAGCTCTAACCTGTCTCTGTCCTAGAATAGCTGAATGCTGGCATAGGATTTCTCACTCTTAATTTGCTAAGAAGATTTAAATTTAAAATATCAAGACCCTATTATCAATTATCAGGCTGAAAATTAAAAGAATTGTATTACTGAGAATTTTTTACTTTCACGTGATAACTCAATACAGCTTACGCCTAAACAGAATATCTGCAGGGTACAAAGACAAGGAGTGGATCTGGCTTCATGCAGTGGCTCCAAGGACCGAAATTCCATTCAGATGTTCTATCTTCCTCTATAAGTTTCATCTCTACTTCTCTTGGGACCAGCTGTCACCAGGGGACCAAGAAGTATGACTGAAGGCAGCTCTAAGCTAACATCTTACTGCTATTGATAAGGGAAATTTAAAAATAAAACTAAAAGTTATTTCTCATGTTTGCAAAGTTCCCAGGCAAGAATGATATGATTTGGATGTTATCACTACCTCTTGGATAGTATAATTACTTGTGGGACATGAGGATGCACTGTGATTGGCGTAAGTTGATTAACTGTAGCCAGGAGTAGAGTCTATAACCTGAACAGAACAGCAGCATATTCATGACCACCTGGGAAGTTACCATGAGCAAGGCAACCAAAATAAGTTGGGTCTACCACAAAGACATTTAATAATAGCATTATTTTGGAAATGCATACCAGATATGCTAATGGGGGTTCAGAGACCAGGGCTCAGTAAATAAATATGGATGTATTTGGAAGAAGAGCAAGTATGATGACTTTTAAAAAATAAATAACTCGAAAGTAGTCCATGAAAGAACTGGTTGGAGGATGTCTTTTTTTTTTAATATTTTTTAAAGTTTATTTATTTATTTTAAGAGAGAACATAAGCAGGGTAGGATCAGAGAGAGAATCCCAAGCAGGCTCCACACCATCAGCACAGAGCCTGTGAGATCACGAGCAGAGCCAAAATCAAGAGCTGATGCCTAACCGACTAAGCCACTCAGGTGCTCCTGGAGGATGTCTCTTGTAAAGCTACTTTGGTGAAAATAAAAGATGAGTGTATTTGTGAGAGTATTTGAGACACTTTGCATTTGAAAGTCAGAAGAAAAGAATTGCTGGACAAGTGAAAATCCAGCCTGTGCGTTTGTCTCCACTTTCATATCTTAACAATAATAGGATCAAGAAAATAACTGAAACACAAAACACATCTGCACAACGTCATCAAATTAAGAATCCACTGGTAGTAAGTTCTCTGAAAGGTCAAGTAATTCATTGGAACCAATAAATCCAGAAAACAGCTATCATACACCAGATTGTAAAAAGAGTAAGAAAATACTGTAGCAAATAGCCGTCGAAAATGTTTGCAATAATACCTAAGGGGATATTAAACAACTATATTTTGAAGTTAAGTGAAATCATAAAGGAAAATTATTAAGCTTGAATATAATTAATAGCCATCATTATTCCACAAACTGTGCTAAATGCTGTCCATATACTTTCTTACTTAATCCTCAAAATTACCTTCTGAGGTTGATGCTGTTATTATTCCCCACTTTAGAGGCAATATTTAGAGGGGCTTCAGACTACAACGAGGCTACTCTGTTCAAGGTCACACTGTAAGTAAGGGGCACAGCCAGGAATTGAAACTAGGCTGCCTAAGTCTATACTTTCAACACTATCCTACAGAGAAGTATAATTAATTAAAAATTTAAGGAGACAGTAGGGGCACCTGGGAGGCTCAGTCAGTTAAGCAACTGACTTTGTCTCAGGTCATGATCTCATGGCTTGTGGGTTCAAGCCCCCTGTCAGGCTCTGTGCTGACAGCTCAGAGCCTGGAGCCAGCTTCAGATTCTGTCTCCCTCTCTCTCTGCTCCTCCCCTGCTCATGCTGTCTCTGTCTCTCAAAATAAATAAACATTAATTTTTTTTTTAATTTAAGGATTTAATAAAATGAGCAAAAACGTATTACTCTTCACTTTCCACAGAATGCGTCTACCACTCACCCTTGATTCTGAAAAGACTAAAACCTTGTTGAATCTGATATTCTAAGTGATTTTTTTTAGCCTGAACTAGCACATGCTGGAAGTCTAGCCAACCTAATAAAGAAGTCAGACCACATATTTCTCTCTTCCCTGAGATAACTCCCAACATGAAGTTAGAACCACAGTTCTAACAACAGCTCCCTAAACCAACCACAGGATATGCTGGGATCATCCATTCTGGATGGCCTGGCTACCCCTGAATTCCCCCCACAGTAATGCTTCCTTCCTTACTGAAGATGTATTCTTCCTCAAACAAGCCAGAATCTTCAAGCTTCGTACACCTTCTCATCATTAAAACTTGCTCTCCTGAAAGTACAGACCAACTCATACTAACACGCAATGGAATAATAGGCTTAAGTTTTTAGTAAAAAAAAATTAGTTAAATAAATGATTGCAAGGCAACAAAATAATCACACTCATGAGCTGCTAAGAGAAGTGTTTAGAGACTGGTGAAGAGAAGGAAAAATGAGGGTGGGGCAGGAAGGAGGTCAGAGACCTTTATAATACTCCTAATATCTATCTAATTGCTGTAAATGTGTGGTTCACTCCAGTGATACAGCTACATAGAAGGACTTAGGCAAAGAATTAGGACTGAAATAACATTTGTACAGACTTCCAAAAAGCATGTAAAAAGCCAAGGACTGAAATATTCGAATACAAACCTAGCAGTATATATGGCAATAGAAGAGACTTATATTTAGGCAAGTGTTCAGGCATATTTGTTGAGTAGAAGAATGAAGACAAATTAAATCTTAGAGATATAATACTGCTGAGGACATTGCTAAATGGCAAGGAGCTGAAGGGGGATAACTGGTGGTCACAATTTCCCAAGCTTTCCTGACACACCCAGAGTTGCAGCAAATAAAAACTGACCCCTCTGTAGAGGGTACAGTGCATCCCTGGCAAGGACTCATTGAGGTGGAATTCACAGAAGCTCTGATAGATATGGAGCCATTTCACTTCGTGTACATGTATCAACAGAATTAAAAGCTCTGTAATCACCTTCTGTAAGTATGGGTGCTCTCTACTGGGCTCTTGCACTAGTGACACACACACACACACACACACACACACACGAATACATACATATATCTCACTCGTGTATACTAGGGATCTACTCTGCCTGGGAAAAAATAACAAGAAATACAGTGGAGCTTGCATACAAACCTACACAGAGCAATAAATAATGATGCACTAATTTTGAGAACTACCGATAAAAAGCCCTTAGAATTTAATTAACAACAATGCCAACGTGTTTTGAGAGAGGAATGATAAAAATGTGATTCTGAGGTTGCCTATAAAAACAGAAGTAGAGAAAAATCTAATCTTTTAGATGAGCTGTATTTTCCACATGTAAGAGAAGCAGAGAGCAAATGGATGGAAATCAGGTATCTCAGAAGTCTGTGAGACATGACAGCTATCTCAACATTAAAGTTGGAGTAGAGGCTATGATTTCAGGGGATGCTGAAGAACTGTGGAGTTGTGAGAGAATTTATAAAAATGCTAATACAACTGAATTTAGAAGCCTATGTGAATTTCAGAGGAAAAATATATTTGGATACTAACTTTTCACACAAATCCCTCATGATTCACCTATGATTGCTTTGAACTATTCTACAAGTAGGACTTTCTGATATTTTTCAAACTTGAGATCTTTGAAGTATTCCTTTGATTCTCCTAAGCTGAAGCAGGGTGAGGTGTTTTGAGACCTTTAAACTCTCAGCAAGAAGTCCCAACATACTTCAAAATTTTGGAATGGAATTTGCATTATTATAACAAAGGGAATTTTAAGAACAACTAATGTTTTTCAGTTATTAATGGTCTCTAAGTATCCTGTATCATTCAACTGAGTGTGTGTGGTGGGGGCTGTACTCAAATTGCTGATTGACACAGAAATCAAAGCCAGTTTTCCCAAGAACCTTAATACTTAAATGAAGCAGAAGATTTGTAGAAGAGCACTGTATTAAGAGTTAGGAAGTAAGGTTCAAACCTCATCTCTTCAAATAACCAGCTGTAAAATTTGTATAGACTTACATAGCAATCACAGCTCTCTGGGCTGCAACCCTCTCCATAAAAAGGGGCTAGACACGGGGCACCTGGGTGGCTCAGTTGGTTAAGCATCTGATTTTGGCTCAGGTCATGATCTCGCAGTTCATGAGTTTGAGCCCCACACTGGGCTCTGTGCTGACAGCTCAGAGTCTGGAGCCCCCATTGAGTTCTGTGTCTCCCTCTCTCTCTCTGCCTCTCCCGCATTCACACTCTGTCTCTCTCTCCGCCCCCCTCAAAAATAAACAAACATTTAAAAAAGGGAGGGCTAGACTGAACAACTGAGTCATGGTTCTCAAACAGAGGCAACACTTCTCCCAGAGTACATCTGGAAAACCTATGGGGGGTGTTTCAGTTGACATCATGATTGTCAAGTATTACTGCCATTTGGACAAGCAGGGGTACTAGATAGCCCACAATGCTCAGAACAGTTCTACATGATAAGCAGTATCCTCATCCTACAAGATTTTCATCCTACAAGATTTTCAAATGCCCACCAGGAATTCACATAGGTGTAAAACCTGTTTGCTTGTGATTATGTTTATTGAATCCCAGAAATTGTTTCATATAATAGTAATAATACATATATACATGGGTGTGTGTGTGTGTGTGTGTGTGTGTGTGTGTGTGTGTGTGTGGGTGTGTTGGGCATGGTTCTCTGGTAAAGTTCTACATCTTTTCTTCTATTTTCTTGATTTAATTATTTTATTTTAAAATGTGTGTCTAATATCTGTATCACTTATAAGTATGTTTCCATTGTTTATTTTTTCTTTTGGTCCCATTTGTCAGTATGCCAGGTAATTTTTTATTGAATGTTGGACATTAGGTTGAAAGTTTGTAGAAACTCAGAATATTATTTTTCTTCAGAGAGAATTTATTTTAGCATTTGGCTGGGATTTAAATTAGGTATTCAGTTACTTCAAAGCTGAGTTTCACTTCTTTATAAGATCTGGTGTATTTCTGTTATTTCTCTCCAATAGTGTTTCAGGGTCTCAGCTGAGGGCCTGCGGAACTCCAATTTTTGTCCCTCAATTACCATAAGAATCCCCAAAATCCTGCTTAGTTCCCCAAATCCCCCAAATCCTACCTCAGCCTGTTGGTAGCCAGTTTGTGCTCAGCTTTGTAGCCTCTCACTATTCTCTGCTCATGAGTTAACCAGTAATATCTTAAGGGGGAAGATGGTGCAGAGTGTGTTCTCTTCTCTCCAGGATCTTGGCTCCTTCGGTTCTGGCTCCCTTGGTAACTTCTGAGATGGTTTTGAACAGTTTTTTTCTCATTATCTGGCTTTTGGTAGGAGATGTCAACTGCCACAATTCAATCAACCATAGCTGGAAGTAAAAATCCGACATGGTTTTGAAATGTACCTAATTTTCTAGGAATGCAACTCTTATGTAAATGAAGGATCACCACACTTTGTTTTGTTCAGAAATTTATTAAAATAGAAAAATCATATTACTGATGACATCAGCAGTACTGGAGTCACCACTACAAAACCTTTTTGCATCAGTCTGCATTTACTACTTGGTATTTGTAATGATTCTGTGTGTACGTGTATAAATACTTAATCAGTGTTCATTTCTAAATGCTAAATAGAAAGAAAATTTTCCTCCCTTAAATCCAAAGTCATCCATTGTAAATAGGTGTCAGTATCTAAACACATTGTTTTATATTCTAGCATATTAGTGCCTGAGCCACTATGAATTCAAAAGGAGATGACATCCTAAACCCCTTCTTCCCACCCTCTCTCCCCCCAGCTCATGTGCTTATTCAGATATAAAAACTCAGAGGTTCATATAATGTTAGTACTGAATGTGAATATTAAGGACAATTCTCTTGAGACCTTCACCTACATTTTCTCACCTAAAAAAAAGCAGGGCAACTCTAACTGTGATAGCAAATATTAAAGACAGAGCTAGAGCAGCATACGCTCCATGTCCAAGATTAGGATGCAGGGACAAAGGTTCTGAGTTTCCTTTGTGGCTGAGAGGAACTATCTGTGCTTCAGACTTTTGAATACTACTAGGCTCAGGGAAACCACCTACCAGGACAAGGATGTACAGAGTATACAAGGAGCAAGAATTGAGGGGTGTATGTTCACTCAGGACAGCCAGAACATATGCCATCCACCTCAGAGAGAACTACAGAGCTGAGGTCCCAGGAGAAGGTTGGGGGAGGGTGGTGGGAGGGATTCCATAAAGTCCACCAAAGCATCCTTTAAGAAGAATCAGTGTTCAAATATCTGCCACAGTAAGGGCCTCGATGTCAAATTCTAATGGTAACAATCAATTAGGATCTTGCCCTTTTTTTCTAGCTCCTCCCCACTGCCCACCCACAGAACCAGAAGCAATAGTTAATAAGTGGAGAGAAAAGTAGAACAAACTCAGTGATGAAACAGGCTATGCCTTGCCCCCTACTCCCACTGCTGCAGGCTATAGAACCTGGGTTATACTTGAACTGGGGTTGGTGGGTACCAGAGTGAACACAAGGGGAGAAGACTTAAACTGCAAACAAAATGAATTTTTTAAAATTTGGATTACATAGGATTACTTAGTATCTAAAAAAGAGATTATTCTGTATTTCGAACTGACCAAAAAGCTAAGAAATTCACCAGAGTATCATTTAGGGCCTTGAAAGGGAGACTCAACCATGTGGATCTAAAGACAGCAGTAGGGAAAATAAAGCTATTTCCCATTGCATACTACTGAGTAGAGCCCCAACACAACAGCTAGAATTTGCCTGATTATTTTGAAAAGTAACATTTGTTAGCAACATGAGTTCCCCATGTTATTCATTATATGAGATGAGATCAATGGGCTTGGGAATTGAGAGGATCTTGAACATACACATTTTTTTAAAATAATTGACATAAGATAAACGTAATATTCTAAGAATTAAAGTTTAAGCAGTTGGTTAAATATTTATTCTCTCCCCTATGTATTAAAAATATGTAAGATGCTTATATATGCTTAAGAAATTATAATAAATTACAGAAATTACAAGAATGGCACAATAGCCTTAAAATTTTAACTATAAGAGAATCATTCTTATAATGCAAAGCAAAGCAAATAAGCAATTATAAGGTGAATGTTGAATTATTCCAACCTCTGAAGGAACTGGAATTGTCAATGACAATATTTTCATGATAAGACATAAAAATTTCCTATACATGGAGAGTCATGGATACATAAGTATCAACTCATGTGATAAATATCTCAAAATACCAGTTTTGCTGCAAGCACACTACAGAAATTCCTATTGTCTCTCCCAAGTAATACAAGATAAACATTGGAATGATCTTGCTTGTTCATTATGTAATAAAACTTTTAAATTCAAACATTCAATGAAATGCCAAGTGAAATGTAACTTTCACACTAAGTCAAGAGCTCAAATGCATGTATCTTTTTAACTGAATGATGACTCTGACATCCCATCATAACATTCTGTAAAAACACTAGGGTGTTTGGGTGGCTCATTAGGTTAAACATCCGACTCCTGATTTCAGCTCAAGTCATGATCTTAAAGTTTGTGAGTTTGAGCCCAGGGACCAGATCTGTGCTGACAGCATGGAGCCTGCTTGGGATTCTCTCTCTCCCCCTCCTCTCTCTACCCCTACCCAGTTCACACACACACTCACTCTCTCTCAAAAATAAAAATAAATATTTTTTTAAAAATATAATAAATGCCACTAGAAAGTAACTTGCTATTCCATAGATTCAGTTTTTTCTCCAGATCTCATCACATCCCTTATGTGCTCAAGGATACAGAGGGCATCACAGTCGCCATAAACACAGAAAACTCTGTGAGGTATCATCACCACTATTGGACCCCAGCAACAGTGGTGAACTAGTTCACCCCTGCAGGAGACTGGACGTAGCTGGTAATAAACAGTGAAAATACAGAATGAAAAAAAATAAAAGATATTTAAAAAGGAAAAGAGTCACTAACAATAATCCCCTAATCTAAAATTAAAATTAAAATAAATACATAAGCTCCAAACTTCTTACCAAATAGCAACAGCCCAAAACTTTGGGAAAATCTGCCAGAGCAGGAAAACCTTGGTACCAAAGATTCTATCAGTGACTGAAAATCCCACTATATATTTGTTTATATGAGAACAGTTATTTTTTATTAATTACATTCTGAACAATAATGGCATTTTGCTTAAAATGCTAATATTAGCAGGGAATTAAACATAATGGAATTGTGAAGTTGGGGAAACTGATACCGTAATTATATTCGAAGAGCTTTTTGTATTTATTTCCAATATGCTGTAGTTTCTCTTTATACGGTGACATGGAATGATTTAGAATCATAAACTTTATAAGCTTGAAGGAAACATAAAAATAAGTTGGGGAATTTCCTCCAATCTTATTATTTTTTAAATAAGAAACTTAAGCTCCAAATGCGACTTTCTGGGTCACACAATTAACGGCATTTATTCATTAGTTTATTTATTCATCACATATCTGAGTGCCTACTAAGTTTAAGGCAATACCTTAAAGAGTCCAGAGAACACCAAAATGATAAAAACACAGCCCAATCTTCTAAGACTTAGGTACAAAAAGCAGAGATAAGACATTTGCCCACATAACTATAATAACAATTTTTGTATTATAAGATCAACTAGAATGTGTACAGTACCTCAAAGGAGTTTACAGCTATGGAAAAATCAGAAACAGGGGCAAAAGTTTCGGAAAAGTCAAACATATAGTTGGGTGATAAAGGCCAGGAAGGCTAGGAGAGAAAAACAGGACCATAAGCAGTGGGTAGAGCAGATTAATCTGCCTTGGTTTGGTTGCATCGACAAGGTACATAACAAAACTGGGAGTTAAGCTGAGAGCCTATCATGAAAAGTCTAGTGCATCCTGCAAAGATTGATTTTATTTTGTCAAAACTGAGGACCCAGTGAAGACTGTCAAGCACAGGAGAAACAGTTTCATAAGGAACAGTGCTTTAAGAAAATTATTCTAGCAGCAGAATATCAGATGGTTTAGAAAGTCAAAATCTGGAATGGAAGGTTACTGCAAAAGCCCATGTGAAATAATAGTGCACAATGAGGGTCCTCATGAGGCACTTTAGCTCCACCTGGCTAGGGCTCAATTCAAGAAATGAGAGGAAAGTCACAGGTGGTACTTCTGACTGAAAGAAGGTCCGTGAGAGAAAAACTGAATCTGTGGGAGAAGAGGAAGACTCCAATCTGGAATATACCCATAGCGGAGTCCCTATCTGAACTGATCTCTAAAGCTCAGTTCTCTTTCCTCTGTATCACACTGTCTTTCCTAAAAGTTAATTAGGAAATAATCCATTGCCTAACAGTTAACCACAACTAATTCATTCTCTAGTTCTCTTAGAAATTTGGGGCGCCTGGACTTCTGCTCAGGTCATGATCTCGCAGTCCTGAGTTCAAGCCCTGCATCGGGCTCTGTGCTGACAGCTCAGAGCCTGCAGTCTGCTTCGGATTCTGTGTCTCCCTCTCTCTGGCCCTCCCCCATTCATGCTATGTCTCTCTCTGTCTCAAAAATAAATAAACATTAAAAAAAAAAAGAAATTAGACCTTGCCTATTTTTCATGGTCTTTAGTAACAGTAAACCTTTATATTTTTATTTAATAAAAATTAATTCATTTTATAAACAAGAGTAATTTTACTATTTTTATATAAGGACAAGCATTTATACAGTGTTTATAATGTCCCACATATCGTTCTAGGTACAATTTTCATAGAAATCTAGTATTATTCCCACTTTACAGACCAATAAACTGAGGCCCAGGAAGATTAAATACTCTATCTAAGGACATACAGCTAGCACTTGAGAGTTGGGTTCATGACCTGATGCGGTCTGGATAGAGACTCCATGCTTTCCACCACTGCATATACTGCCTCTCAGACCATATACAGCCCCTTTACTCCCGGCTCTAGTCCAACCTCTCCTATCTTTTCTTTTTTTTTTTTTTTTTTTTAATTTTTTTTTTTAACGTTTATTTATTTTGAGGACAGAGAGAGACAGAGCATGAACTGGGGAGGGGCAGAGAGAGAGGGAGACACAGAATCGGAAGCAGGCTCCAGGCTCTGAGCCATCAGCCCAGAGCCTGACGTGGGGCTCGAACTCATGGACCGTGAGATGGTGACCTGAGCTGAAGTCTGACGCCCAACCAACTGAGCCACCCAGGCGCCCCTCTCCTATCTTTTCTAATAGCCTAAGGAGGTTGTGGTGTTGCTCTCTTTACTCTAGCAAAGTGGCAGAAAGTTAATTAGACTTTAATTCTCTCTTCCTCCCTCCCTCTTCTATTCCCATTGCCCCCTTTCCTCTTCCCTCTCCTTTCTTCTCTCCCTCTCCAATTCCCTCTCCCGAGCCCATCTCTTCTCTTTTTTTTTAACGTTTATTTATTTTTGAGAGAGAGACATAACACAAGCAGACGAGGGGCAGAGAGAGAGGAAGACAGAATCCAAAGCAAGCTCCAGGCTCTTAGGTGTCAGCACAGAGCCCTACGCAGAGCTCGAACTGACCAACCATGAGATCACGACCTGAGCTGAAGCGGAATGCTTAACCGACTGAGCCACCCAGGTGCCCCAAGAGCCCATCTCTTCTAATGCTTCACACAGAATCAGAGCTTTCCTCAGGCTTGGGCCAGCACAAACATACAAAGTCATTTTTCACTGGCTTAATCATCACTGGCTTACCCACCCCTTTTTCCCCCGTCAAATTGTACACGGCAAAGAGATAGCGTAATAAAAGGCTAAAGGAATATGGTGAAGTTTCTATGCTCTACATCATACTTTTAATTTCATCATCCTCTCTCCTACCAGTATTCAACAGATCTTTACTTAAAAGTAATACTGTCAAGTGCTTTTTATTAATTCCATACCAACTTTGGAATGAGTGCTATGGATTTAAATTTCACCATGTTCCTTTGTGGTTTGCATAGCAGGGGTGGGGCTGCTAAACACAGCAAGCTTATTAACAAAGATATATTATTTAAAATCTATTGAAAACCATACTGACATGATTGACTATGGATTATTCAATTTTACATACTGTATACGTCAGATAGCTTCTTAAATCATCTCTAGAGCTAGTCTTAATTCCTTAATGGAGAAGAGCCTGATCCTCAGGGACAGGAGTAATTGCTTTTCTCCCTTTCAAATATCCATGCTACAACAGGAGATTAAATTGAACTTTTGGAACAAGTAGCCCAAACAGACTTATCAGTGGTTGAGCCCTATTCCCAGGTTTTTTTTCCTACACGGCACAAGCTCATACTTCTTATGTTGGTATGGTGACACATGATTAATAGTGTGAGCAATTTGCTATCTGGTATTTCTAATCTCCCTTTTTCTCCTGAAAAGGTTTCCTTAGCTATCTTGCCCTGTTTTTCTTAGGTACCAAAGTTTAAGAAGTCACAATGGTAGATTACATTTGTAAATGCTGTAAAGTACTAAAACCCATCCATGATATAATTATAAATACTCATGGGGGAGTGGAGATAAATGAGAGAACATCATCCCGAACCTCTTGCCTCATGATAGATTCACTGACTGCAGATCATCTGCAAAGGAGACCCACAAAGCATAATAATTAGAAGTTTAAAGCACTTTAGATTCACTAATTATTTAATCCAATCACCTCCCTATGGAGAATATTTAATAACTTGCTGACCTTAACATAAGAAGATTGTCCTGCTGAGCCCTATCCGCCTCCCCCAGGTGTATGCCATGAGTTGCTTTGTTAATAACAGAAAAGAAGTTGAGCCTCTCTTTTTCACCCAAGCCCCCTGTGACAAACAACAGCATCCTCATTGGTTGATAAACCAGAGGACTACAGACACATGCCTTGGCTTGAGATAAGGCCAGGACAATGGACAGTCTTAGGAAGGGAGACAATGCTATTGATTTCATTAGTTCTGTGCACTAATCTGCTTAGCTAATACCACAAAAGACAAATGTGGATGCTCCTCTGTAATAAGTAAAGCTATAAAATTAGTATTACACATTTTAAAAATCTGGTTAAGAGTCACATGCCTGCTAATCTCACCTTCTCAAACTTTTCTAGCATTGATTGAATATGACAAATTATAACTGGCATTAATTAATAGACACGGAAGAAACCAATCCTGTGGCAGCCTACTAAAGTTCACAGACATTGATTAAATGAGTAGGTACATGCAGGAGGAGAAAGAAGGAAAGAAAGTACACAATCACAAGCAGAAGAAGAGATAGGAGCAACAAACTCAAAGAAGAGTGGAGACAAAACTACAAGTGTGATGAGAAATATCCACATTCACCTGGAGAGGAAAACGAGATTATTTTGAGCTAGATATTGGAAAAAAATAGCTTAAATCTGGCAAACTCCTGTACAGATAGAATGTTCATATCACCTAGACTTTTGCAAGAAAAAGGAGACACTATTAATAGCACCACATTAATAGGAATCTATTAACCTGGGTAACTAAGACAAATGTTCTTTCTACATGTAGCTATGAGAAATGGCTGAACACAGAAATGAAGAAACATTACTCATATATAGAAACACTACTTATGATGGTTAATTTTATGTGTCAGTTTGACTGAGCCACAGGGTGCCCAGATATTTAACCAATCATTATCTTGAGTGTTTCTGTGAGGGTGTTATTGGATGAGATTAACATTTAAATTGGTTGACTGAGTAAAGCAGATTGCCTTCCTTAATGTATGTGGGCTTCATTCAATTGGTTGAAGACCTGCATAGAAGAAAATGGGAACTCCTCCTGCCTGGCTGCCTTGAGCAGGAAATCAGTCTTTTCCAATCTTTGGACTCAAACTGAGACATCAGCTCTTCCTGGGTTTCAAGCCTGCCAGCCTTTGAACTGGAACTTAGAACATTGGCTCTCCTGATTCACAGGTCTTCAGACTCAGACTGGAACTAAACCATCAGCTCTCCTGAGTTTCTAGCTTGCTTAACTCACCCTGCAGATCTTAGGCTTGCCAGTCTCCAAAATCACATGAGCTAATTCCTTATAAGCAATCTCTTTACAAAAAGAGATTGTATAAATAAAGTGATGTACATATACACTCTATTGGTTCCATTTCTCTGGAGAACCCTAATACATCAGTAAATAATGTCTGAAGTCATTTTTATAAGGTTACTCTTTCTATAGAGGACTCTTTTTTTCCTCCTGTGCTGGAAGAAACCTTCATTAAAGGTTATTGTGAATTGTCCAATGTAACCAAAGCCTCAGATTTGCTGAACAACATAGAGAAAAACAAATAAAGACAGATTCCCAAGTTATAAATTCTTATATACCATACTTCCTCCTTGGATACTGAAGTGTTGAATTTCATCAATAAGAACAAACAACTAATGCAAAAGCATCTTCTATACCCTCAGTTTCACCCTCAGAATTTCTGAAGTCTCAGAAGTCAGGTGAGAGGGGGTAATTAAACCAGAGGGGCACAATTTGGGGCATGGGTTACCCCAGGTGAGTAATAACCTAAGAGAATGAAAAGAAATAGGGAATGTGGAGGAATCAAAATCGTAACAATGAAGGCTTGCTGCAAATTTAAAGGAAGGCCAAGGTTGAGGTAAAGTCAGCATGAATGGCCATAAGGTAGCATGCAAAGCAGCTCCTTAAGGCCTGGGCTAGAAGAATGGCTCTCATGTGCAGGCAAATTGTTAGTTGTAGAGTATAAGTGTGTGGGAGACTAGGAACTCTTCCTTGTCTTCCTAACAAGGAATTTCCTGCAATCTAGCTGCCAGAGATTGGGAGTGCTCAACAGTTTGGGAGTTAACAGGACGTGGGTACAAATTCTGGTTCTGCAACTTTCTGTGTGATCTCGATTAAGTGGTTTATTCTCCATCAAGCTTAATTTCCTAATATGCAAAATGGGTTTACTGCTATTAGTTGTTGTTTGTCTCTTTTGAGGAAAGCATTGCCTGCTCTTTTAAAAGGCCAGTATCCCTGGAATGGATGAGGAGGAATGGATGCCACTTAGAGTCACCAACTCCTTAAGTCAGCTCTAGTGTTCTATTAATTCCATTATAGGAGAGAGCAGAGAAAATGAGAGTACTTGTGTGTATGCGTATGGGGAAGAAGGGTGAATTAAAAAGGAGGAAAAAGATAAAACTATTGAGAGGGGCATACTAATTTCAACTATTACTAACAAACAATTTTCCTTGGATCCAGCCCTATTTGCCAAACACTCTGTGGGCAATAAACATTGACCAACTGACTTGCACAAACTTTTTGTGAACAAGAAATCCTTTCTGGAGTCAAGAACAATGTGTCTGATGGAAGAAATAAACCTAATGGTGAACTGCCGACCCTTCACCTTCATGCCTGGGTCTCCTCACAGAGTCCTACAACTAAAACAACCATCACTTTAATGCACTAGACCATCCTCACGAAAGGCATAGAGCCATGTTTTCTTGCCTGCAGGACTAGAGTTCTGTATTGCTTCAGGATATCCTTCTTCCTAAAGAGTATTTTCATATTATCATTTTTGTATTTTATCATGTGCCAGCAAGGACAACAGCCTTAAAAATCAATTTGCACTCTTTAGCTCTTAATAAAGATTTTTATTTACAGTAATACCCTTCAAAATTTTGGCACACTTACCCCTTTATTGAAAGGCCAATCTGAATCTATTATTTTATCACTATAAGTGGTTTCATTTCCCTGAAGTAGAATGACGCTTACTTTAAATGTACAGTTGAACATGCGAGGCACTTAGAAAATTTAATTTAAAAGCCTTAGGTAAATGGTCTCTGGAATGAGCTATTTGTATCCTGAACTGTCATTAAAGACAACCTGTCATAAGTTCATCCCATATTTCATTTTATAACATAAGTTCTATTAAATTTTCATAACAAACTGATAAGCACTGCTAATATCACTTCCCTTTCAAAAGTGTACCTAAGCCACAAGCAGTTTTCTTCTTAAGAAGCCTTACTCAAAAGTAGATTTTCTATCAGTGTCCATCATAGAAGCCAGGCCTGTTTATGAACCTAAATGCAAAAGTAACAGAAGAATTATCCTACCAGGTAAGGACCTTGGTCCATCCTATTTCATATTCAGTCACTGATAATGGAGCCAAACAATGAGTCATTCAGAAAGGCCTGACCTACCTAACCTAACAATGCTTACCAGAGACATGAGCTCAATAAATTACTAACTAGGTAAATTTTTTATTTCATTTTATTGGTCCTACACTTTCCTTGAGTTTCAAGGATTTCCTGTAGTACCAACATGCAATTTGGCAAATGAGTCTACATCAACCCATTCAATCCTTAGTCATACTCTCTATCTATCCCTGCCTACCATGGTTATATTTTTTTTCTTCTTAATTTTATTTAAATTCATGCTAGTTAACATATAGTAATATACTTTCAGGAGTAGAATTTAGTGGTTCATCACTAACATATAACACCAAGTGGTCATCCCAACAAGTGCCCTCGTTAAGGCCCATTGCCCATTTAGCCTATCGCCCTACCCAACATCCCTCCACCAAACCTCAGTTTTTTCCCTGTATTTGAGAGTCTCTTAAGGATTGCCTCCCTCTCTGTTTTTATCTTATTTTTGTTTCCCTTCCCCCATGTTCATCTATTTTGTATCTTAAATTCCTCATATGAGCGAAGTCATATGATATTTATCTTTCTCTGACTTATTTCACTTAGCATAATATACTCTAGTCCCATCCACGTCGTTACAAATGGCAAGATTTCATTCTTTTCAATCACCAAGAATACCCATTGTGTATATATATACACCACATCTTCTTTATCCATTCGTTGATGGACATTTGGACTTCTTCCATAATTTGGTTATTGTTGATAGTGCTGCTATAAAGTTGGGGTGCATGTGTCCTTTTGAATCATCATTTTTGTATCCTTTGGATAAATACCTAGTAGTGCAATTTCTGGGTAATAGAGCAGTTCTATTTTTAAGTTTTTGAGGAACCTCCATATCGTTTTCCAGAATGGCTGCACCAGTTTGCATTCCCACCAGCAGTGGAAAAGTGTTCCCCCTTCTCTGCATTCTTACCAACATCTGTTGTTTCCTGAGTTGTTTCTTGTTTTAATTTTTTTAATGTTTATTTATTTTTGAGAGAGAAAGAGTGTGGGGGGGGGGGAATGCAGAGAGAGAGGTAGACACAGAATCCAAAGCAGGCTCCAGGCTCTGAGCTATCAGCACAGAGCCCGATGTAGGACTCAAAATCACAAACCACGAGATCATGACCTGAGCCGAAGTTGGACACTTAACGGACTGAGCCACCCATGCAACCCTTGAGTTGTTAATTTTAGCCATTATGACCTGTGTGAGGTGGTATTTCATTGTAGTTTTGATTTGTATTTCCCTGATTATGTATGATGTTGACCATCTTTTCATGTGTCTGTTAGCCATCTGGATGTCTTCTTTGGGAAAGTGTCTATTCATGTCTTGAGCCTATTTCTTCACCGTATTATTTGTTTTTTGTGTGTTGAGACTGACAAATTCTTTACAGATTGTGGAGACTAATCCTTTATCCAATATGTCATTAGAAAATATCTTCTCCCATTCCACTGGTTGCCTTTTAGTTTGGTTGATTATTTTGTTTGCTGTGCAGAAGCTTTCCATCTTGATGAAGTCCAAATAGTTCATTTTTGCTTTTGTTTGCCTTGCCTCCAGAGACATGTCTAGTAAGAAGTCACTGTGGCCAAAGTCAAAGAGGTTGTTGTCTGTATTCCCTTCTAGGATTTTGATGGTTTCCTGTTTTACATTTAGGTCTTTCATCCATTTTGAGTTTATATTTTAAAGTGAAATATATCAAAATAAGCTGTTGATTAAAATTAATTATTACTTATGTAATAAGCCACCATACTAATTTAAACTTTTAAAATATAAGGAAAATAATCCAAAGAAGGTACATACTATGTTTTCATATAATTCCTATACAAACCTCCTTTAGAACCTGAAAAAAATACAGTATTTTCATTATCTCTGTCAGTAGTCTAGATGTTAGAGCATATCAAATCCAGTCATCCATTTGGGTTCAAAGAAAGCTCAAAGCTATGTAGGATTAAACAAAATAACCTCTCTAGCCATATTTGGACATATGGACTCAATGAAAGGGCTCATTTTTCATGGTAATGGGGAAAGCATACAAGTTTGATAAAGACCAAGATTTCCTTGGAAATCTATGTCCATAAGCAGTCTGCCTACTTGGAAGCTGGCATGTGGATCCTATGTACTTCTTTTTTTTTTTTTTTTTTTAATTTATTTATTTATTTTTTTATTTTTTAATATATGAAATTTACTGTCAAATTGGTTTCCATACAACACCCAGTGCTCATCCCAAAAGGTGCCCTCCTCAATACCCATCACCCACCCTGCCCTCCCTCCCACCCTGCCCTCCCTCCCACCCCCCATCAACCCTCAGTTTGTTCTCAGTTTTTAACAGTCTCTAATGCTTTGGCTCTCTCCCACTCTAACCTCTTTTTTTTTTTTTTTTTTTCCTTCCCCTCCCCCATGGGTTTCTGTTATGTTTCTCAGGATCCACATAAGAGTGAAACCATATGGTATCTGTCTTTCTCTGTATGGCTTATTTCACTTAGCATCACACTCTCCAGTTCCATCCATGTTGCTACAAAAGGCCATATTTCATTTTTTCTCATTGCCACGTAGTATTCCATTGTGTATATAAACCACAATTTCTTTATCCATTCATCAGTTGATGGACATTTAGGCTCTTTCCATAATTTGGCTATTGTTGAGAGTGCCGCTATAAACATTGGGGTACAGGTGCCCCTATGCATCAGTACTCCTGTATCCCTTGGATAAATTCCTAGCAGTGCTATTGCTGGGTCATAGGGTAGGTCTATTTTTAATTTTCTGAGGAACCTCCACACTGTTTTCCAGAGCGGCTGCACCAATTTGCATTCCCACCAACAGTGCAAGAGGGTTCCTGTTTCTCCACATCCTCTCCAGCATCTATAGTCTCCTGATTTCTTCATTTTGGCCACTCTGACTGGCGTGAGGTGGTATCTGAGTGTGGTTTTGATTTGTATTTCCCTGATAAGGAGCGACGTTGAACATCTTTTCATGTGCCTGTTGGCCATCCGGATGTCTTCTTTAGAGAAGTGTCTATTCATGTTTTCTGCCCATTTCTTCACTGGGTTCTTTGTTTTTCGGGTGTGGAGTTTGATGAGCTCTTTATAGATTTTGGATACTAGCCCTTTGTCCGATGTGTCATTTGCAAATATCTTTTCCCATTCCGTTGGTTGCCTTTTAGTTTTGTTGGTTGTTTCCTTTGCTGTGCAGAAGCTTTTTATCTTCATAAGGTCCCAGTAATTCACTTTTGCTTTTAATTCCCTTGCCTTTGGGGATGTGCCGAGTAAGAGATTGCTACGGCTGAGGTCAGAGAGGTCTTTTCCTGCTTTCTCCTCTAAGGTTTTGATGGTTTCCTGTCTCACATTCAGGTCCTTTATCCATTTTGAGTTTATTTTTGTGAATGGTGTGAGAAAGTGGTCTAGTTTCAACCTTCTGCATGTTGCTGTCCAGTTCTCCCAGCACCATTTGTTAAAGAGACTGTCTTTTTTCCATTGGATGTTCTTTCCTGCTTTGTCAAAGATGAGTTGGCCATACGTTTGTGGGTCTAGTTCTGGGGTTTCTATTCTATTCCATTGGTCTATGTGTCTGTTTTTATGCCAATACCATGCTGTCTTGATGATGACAGCTTTGTAGTAGAGGCTAAAGTCTGGGATTGTGATGCCTCCTGCTTTGGTCTTCTTCTTCAAAATTACTTTGGCTATTCGGGGCCTTTTGTGGTTCCATATGAATTTTAGGATTGCTTGTTCTAGTTTCGAGAAGAATGCTGGTGCAATTTGGATTGGGATTGCATTGAATGTGTAGATAGCTTTGGGTAGTATTGACATTTTGACAATATTTATTCTTCCAATCCATGAGCAGGGAATGTCTTTCCATTTCTTTATATCTTCTTCAATTACCTGCATAAGCTTTCTATAGTTTTCAGCATACAGATCTTTTACATCTTTGGTTAGATTTATTCCTAGGTATTTTATGCTTCTTGGTGCAATTGTGAATGGGATCAGTTTCTTCATTTGTCTTTCTGTTGCTTCATTGTTAGTGTATAAGAATGCAACTGATTTCTGCACATTGATTTTGTATCCTGCAACTTTGCTGAATTCATGTATCAGTTCTAGCAGACTTTTGGTGGAGTCCATCGGATTTTCCATGTATAATATCATGTCATCTGCAAAAAGCGAAAGCTTGACTTCATCTTTGCCAATTTTGATGCCTTTGATTTCCTTTTGTTGTCTGATTGCTGATGCTAGAACTTCCAGCACTATATTAAACAGCAGCGGTGACAGTGGGCATCCCTGTCGTGTTCCTGATCTCAGGGAAAAAGCTCTCAGTTTTTCCCCGTTGAGGATGATGTTAGCTGTGGGCTTTTCATAAATGGCCTTTATGATCTTTAAGTATGTTCCTTCTATCCCGACTTTCTCAAGGGTTTTTATTAAGAAAGGGTGCTGGATTTTGTCAAAGGCCTTTTCTGCATCGATTGACAGGATCATATGGTTCTTCTCTTTTTTTTTGTTAATGTGATGTATCACGTTGATCGATTTGCGAATGTTGAACCAGCCCTGCATCCCAGGAATGAATCCCACTTGATCATGGTGAATAATTCTTTTTATATGCTGTTGAATTCGATTTGCTAGTATCTTATTAAGAATTTTTGCATCCATATTCATCAGGGATATTGGCCTGTAGTTCTCTTTTTTTACTGGCTCTCTGTCTGGTTTAGGAATCAAAGTAATACTGGCTTCATAGAATGAGTCTGGAAGTTTTCCTTCCCTTTCTATTTCTTGGAATAGCTTGAGAAGGATAGGTATTATCTCTGCTTTAAATGTCTGGTAGAACTCCCCTGGGAAGCCATCTGGTCCTGGACTCTTATTTGTTGGGAGATTTTTGATAACCGATTCAATTTCTTCGCTGGTTATGGGTCTGTTCAAGCTTTCTATTTCCTCCTGATTGAGTTTTGGAAGAGTGTGGGTGTTTAGAAATTTGTCCATTTCTTCCAGGTTGTCCAATTTGCTGGCATATAATTTTTCATAGTATTCCCTGATAATTGTTTGTATCTCTGAGGGATTGGTTGTAATCATTCCATTTCCATTCATGATTTTATCTATTTGGGTCATCTCCCTTTTCTTTTTGAGAAGCCTGGCTAGAGGTTTGTCAATTTTGTTTATTTTTTCAAAAAACCAACTCTTGGTTTCGTTGATCTGCTCTACAGTTTTTTTAGATTCTATATTGTTTATTTCTGCTCTGATCTTTATGATTTCTCTTCTTCTGCTGGGTTTAGGCTGCCTTTGCTGTTCTGCTTCTATTTCCTTTAGGTGTGCTGTTAGATTTTGTATTTGGGATTTTTCTTGTTTCTTGAGATAGGCCTGGATTGCAATGTATTTTCCTCTCAGGACTGCCTTCGCTGCGTCCCAAAGCGTTTGGATTGTTGTATTTTCATTTTCGTTTGTTTCCATATATGTTTTAATTTCTTCTCTAATTGCCTGGTTGACCCACTCATTCGTTAGTAGGGTGTTCTTTAACCTCCATGCTTTTGGAGGTTTTCCAGACTTTTTCCTGTGGTTGATTTCAAGCTTCATAGCATTGTGGTCTGAAAGTATGCATGGTATAATTTCAATTCTTGTAAACTTATGAAGGGCTGTTTTGTGACCCAGTATATGATCTATCTTGGAGAATGTTCCATGTGCACTCGAGAAGAAAGTATATTCTGTTGCTTTGGGATGCAGAGTTCTAAATAGATCTGTCAAGTCCATCTGATCCAATGTATCCTTCAGGGCCCTTGTTTCTTTATTGACTGTGTGTCTAGATGATCTATCCATTTCTGTAAGTGGGGTGTTAAAGTCCCCTGCAATGACCACATTCTTATCAATAAGGTTGCTTATGTTTATGAGTAATTGTTTTATATATCTGGGGGCTCGGGTATTTGGCGCATAGACATTTATAATAGTTAGCTCTTCCTGGTGGATAGACCCTGTGATTATTATATAATGCCCTTCTTCATCTCTTGTTACAGCCTTTAATTTAAAGTCTAGTTTGTCTGATATAAGTATGGCTACTCCAGCTTTCTTTTGGCTTCCAGGAGCATGATAAATAGTTCTCCATCCCCTCACTCTCAATCTAAAGGTGTCCTCAGATCTAAAATGAGTCTCTTGTAGACAGCAAATAGATGGGTCTTGTTTTTTTATCCATTCTGATACCCTATGTCTTTTAGTTGGCGCATTTAATCCATTTACATTCAGTGTTATTATAGAAAGATATGGGTTTAGAGTCATTGTGATGTCTGTATGTTTTATGCTTGTAGTGATGTCTCTGGTACTTTGTCTCACAGGATCCCCCTTAGGATCTCTTGTAGGGCTGGTTTCGTGGTGACAAATTCCTTCAGTTTTTGTTTGTTTGGGAAGACCTTTATCTCTCCTTCTATTCTAAATGACAGACTTGCTGGATAAAGGATTCTCGGCTGCATATTTTTTCTGTTTAGCACACTGTAGATATCGTGCCAAGCCTTTCTGGCCTGCCAAGTTTCAAAGGAGAGATCAGTCACGAGTCTTATAGGTCTCCCTTTATATGTGAGGGCACGTTTATCCCTTGCTGCTTTCAGAATTTTCTCTTTATCCTTGTATTTTGCCAGTTTCACTATGATATGTCGTGCAGAAGATCGATTCAAGTTACGTCTGAAGGGAGTTCTCTGTGCCTCTTGGATTTCAATGCCTTTTTCCTTCCCCAGTTCAGGGAAGTTCTCAGCTATAATTTGTTCAAGTACCCCTTCAGCACCCTTCCCTCTCTCTTCCTCCTCTGGGATACCAATTATGCGTGTATTATTTTTTTTTAGTGTATCACTTAGTTCTCTAATTTTCCCCTCATACTCCTGGATTTTTTTATCTCTCTTTCTTTCAGCTTCCTCTTTCTCCATAACTTTATCTTCTAGTTCACCTATTCTCTCCTCTGCCTCTTCAAGCCGAGCCATCGTGGATTCCATTTTGTTTTGCAATTCGTTTAAAGCGTTTTTCAACTCCTCGTGACTGTTCCTTAGTCCCTCGATCTTTGTGGCAAGAGATTCTCTGCTGTCCTGTATACTGTTTTCAAGCCCAGCGATTAATTTTATGACTATTATTCTAAATTCACTTTCTGTTATATTATTTAAATCCTTTTTGATCAGTTCATTAGCTGTTGTTATTTCCTGGAGATTCTTCTGAGGGGAATTCTTCCGTTTGGTCATTTTGGAGAGTCCCTGGAGTGGTGAGGACCTGCAGTGCACTTCCCCTGTGCTGTGGTGTATAACTGGAGTTAGTGGGCGGGGCCGCAGTCCGACCCGATGTCTGCCCCCAGCCCACTGCTGGGGCCACAGTCAGACTGGTGTGTGCCTTCTCTTCCCCTCTCCTAGGGGCGGGATTCACTGTGGGGTGGCGTGTCCCGTCTGGGCTACTTGCACACTGCCAGGCTTGTGTTGCTGGGGATCTGGCGTATTAGCTGGGGTGGGTAGGCAAGGTGCACGGGGGCTGGAGGGGCAGGCTTAGCTCGCTTCTCCTTAGGTGATCCACTTCAGGAGGAGCCCTGTGGCAGCGGGAGGGAGTCAGATCCGCTGCCGGAGGTTTGGCTCCGCAGAAGCACAGAGTTGGGTGTTTGCGTGGAGCGAGCAAGTTCCCTGGCAGGAACTGGTTCCCTTTGGGATTTTGGCTGGGGGATGGGCGGGGGAGATGGCGCTGGTGAGCGCCTTTGTTCCCCGCCAAGCTGAGCTCTGCCGTCCGGGGGCTCAGCAGCTCTCCCTCCCTTTGTCCTCCAGCCTTCCCGCTTTCCGAGCAGAGCTGTTAACTTCTGACCTCCCAGACACTAAGTCGCGCTTGCTGTCGGAACACAGTCCGTCCGGCCCCTCCGCTTTTGCCAGCCAGACTCGGGGGCTCTGCTTGGCCGGCGAGCCGCCCCTCCGCCCCGGCTCCCTCCCGCCAGTCCGTGGAGCGCGCACCGCCTCGCCGCCCTTCCTACCCTCTTCCGTGGGCCTCTGGTCTGCGCTTGACTCCGGAGACTCCCTTCTGCTAATCCTCTGGCGGTTTTCTGGGTTCTTTAGGCAGGTGTAGGTGGAATCTAAGTGATCGGCAGGACGCGCTGTGAGCCCCGCGTCCTCCTATGCCGCCATCTTCCGGAACCCCCCACTATGTACTTCTTAATAAAAATCTAAACTAGAGAACTTGCAATGTCTATCATGAGTAAAGTACTACTTGGCTCACAGTGACAGATGTTCCCAAGTACATAAGAAGCCTAACCTGAGCTCTTTGTGGTAGCTATATATTTAAATAAATACAGTAAAATATAAAGTATTTTTTTACCTAAAATTCAGACGAGATGGAAATTATTTCATTTTCTTAGATTAATTTTGACTGCATTTTTTAAATTTCTGACTTGGAAATTATGTCAATAAGGGAAAGGGGAAATTTGAAGATGAAAAAAAGAATGAACTAAATGGGAAAAAGTTAAAAGAAAATATCAAAGAAAGAAAATATTAAGAGGGGCACCTAGGTGGCTCAGTTGGTTGAGCACCCAACTTCAGCTCAGGTCATGATCTCATGGTTCATAGTTCGAGCCCCACGTTGGGCTCTGTGCTGACAACTCAAAGCCTGGAGCCTGCTTCAGAGTCTGTGTCTCCCTCTGTCTCTGCCCACCCCACCCCCCCCCCTCCCGCCACTTGCACTCTGTCTCTCTCCCTCTCAAAAATAAATATACATTAAAATTTTTTTAAAAAAGAAAATAGTATGTAAGAACATTGGTAGAAGAGGTAAATACTACTATGGACTATGGAAAACGCCCTGCATTCTCTTTCAGAAGACTTGGTACTGCTTTCACCTTGAGAACAGTGGTTAAATGACAACAAATTATATCACTGTCAGTCACAAAATGTAGGCTTTGAATCAGATCAACTTCCAAAGGTAAAAATAACTGTGTATGAATGTGTGTGTATGTGTGTGTGTGTGTGTATGAAGTGTGTGTATAAATACATATGTTATATACATTAAAATGTTTTAAAACATTATTATTGCTGGCTTTCTATTTTGAAACTTCAGAAAAATTTATGTAAATGATAGAGAAAAGACTATATAAAACAGATCATACAGCTTCTCACTCAAAAAAGAATTTTATGATTTCAATAATCACCAACTTTTCTCCATACCAACATGTAAGTGAAAACAAAAGAGACACTAAGAAGGATCTAAATGTCACATAGAATTTAATATTTTTGACCTGTATTTGTAGCAATGCCACCTGTCAGGATTTATAGGATGCCTCTCAAAGCACTTTCATTTACTTTCTCATTTTTCTTTCCAACATTCTTGTGATAATTTTAGAGGATAAGATTAAAAACGTGTTTTTATTTTATAATTGGAGAAATAAGACAGAGTTTTAAGGATTTATCCAGTCATAACCAGCTAGTGCAAGATAAGAGTTAGATTTGGCTTCCAATTTGTAGTACAGTGCTCTATTTTATAAATGGTAATAAAAACTTAGTATTTCTCTATGGATTATCATGCAATTAACTCTATACAATTCTTACAGCATTAGTTGAAATGTTTATCTGAAGTGCCTGGAACAAGTTCACACAACCATTAAGTGGATGAGATAAGATCTAAACAGATATTTTCTCATTTTAAGACTAATGCTCAATTATTCCAGAAAGTATTTTATCTCTATGGTTGAATTAGGCCCAATATACTACTTTTTGTCTTTTGCCTTTATTAAATATCTCTCCCAAATGAGACAGATTATTTTATATAAAGGGATGGAATACTACTCCATATTAGTTAAAAATGTGGGCTCTAGAACCAGATGGCATCACTTACTAGCAATGTATGCCTGGTTTAATAATTTAACTTATTTGTACCTTGGTTTTCTCATCTGCAAGTGGGGATAATTTTACTACCTACCTCATAGTGTTGTTAATGTAAATAAATTGCTAAGAACAATTTCTGGCATATATAAAGTTCTTGATAAGTGAGTTACATCAAATCCATTACCGGTGTATAAACACTAGAAGGCAATAATAATGCATGCCACATACACCCACTGCTTATGACGCACCTGTCCATTTCAGGTACTGTGGTAAATCTAGCTATAGATTACCCTCAAGAAGCAGTTCACTTCTCCCTTTCTTGCTACTTAATGACATCATGAATAGCTCAGCTTTTAGAGAAGATTCCCAACATTCCCTGAAGATAAACTATATTAACAGTAACTAATAGAATGTACACAATTTAGAAGTATACTATATCCACATTTCTCCTGAGTTAGAGCAAGAATTTTTTAATGTTTATTTATTTATTTTGAGAGAGAGAGAGAGAGAGAGAGAGAGAGAGAGAGAGAGAGAGAGAGAGAGACTGCACAAGCAGGGGAGGGGGAAAGAGAGAGAGGGAGAGAGAGAATCCCAAGTAGGCTCCATGCTCAGTGCCGAGCCCAATGTGGGGCTTGATCTCACAAACCATGAGATCATGACCTGATCCGAAATCAAGAATTAGATGTTTAACTGACTGAGCTATGCAGGCACCCCAGAGCAAGAATTTTGACAACCCACCATAGAGATATTGGTGAAGCATTACTTAGGGTAAAAAATTTGCATTCTGCCAGGTGTCATGGATGATAAGAATTCCGGACTGGCATGAAATACTAAAGGCTTAAACCATTTGAGTGGCTTGGTGCTTTTTTTCCCTTAACCACAGGAGATACAGAAGATAAGAATATTTAAGAAGCACTATGTTAATAATAGCAAAAAATGGTTATAATCAAATACTGAATTGATTGAGTAGTGTTTAGGTTGCGTATGTGCACAGTTATAGCTATATCTTTGTTACTGAAATGTACTACTGGAAATCTGAAACTGAAACTACAGTTTATAAATGCAACCTTCTACATACTTGCCCCTATTAATTATGTAATTTATTATTTCACAAGTTTTCCTAAAAATGTAATTATCAGAAAGAAAAGAAATAACAAAAGTTGGTAAGAATGTGGAGAAAAAGAACCCTCATACACTGTTGGTGAAAATATAAATTGGTACAAACACTGTGGAACACAATGTGAAGGTTCCTCAAAGGATTAAAAATAGAAACACTATATGATCCAATCATTCCACTACTGGGTATTTACACAAAGAAAACAAAAACACTAATTCGAAAAGATATGTTCAGCCCCATGTTTATTGTAGCATTATCTATAATAGCCAAGATATGGAAGCAAACTTAATGTCCACTGATAGATAGTATTTATCCATATCCTGGCAATTATACAGATAATGCTATGATAAACATGGGGGTGCACATATCTTTCCGAATTAGTGTTTTTGTTTTCCTTGTGTAAATACCCAGTAACGGAATGACTGTATCATATATACGTATATATGATACATATATACATACACACATACATATACATATATACATGCAACAGAACATTATGCAGCCATAAGAAGGAGGAGGTCTTGCTATTTGTGATAACATGGAAGGACTTGGAGGGTATTATGCAAAGTGAAATAAATTAGACTGAGAAAGACAAACACCATATGGTTTCACCTATATGTGGAATGTAAAAAAATAAACAAAAAACAGAATCAGACTTATAAATACAGAGAACAAACTGCTGGTTGCCAGAGGGCAGGGATATGAGGAGATGGGCAAAATGGCTAAAGAAGGGTAGGAGATACAGGTTTCCAGTCACAGGATGAGTGAGTCATAGGAATAAAAGGCACACCACAAGGAATACAGTCAATGATATTGTAATAGTGCTGTATAGTGACAGATGGTAGCCACATTTGTGGTGAGCACAGCATAATACACAGAAAAGTTGAACCACAATGCTGTATATCTGAAACTAATGTAACACTATGTCAACTACACTCAAAAAACATTTTTTTAAAATAATAACAATCAGGGTGTAACACTACAGACTGTATAGGATTAAACAGTAAAAAAAGAAATGGTAAGTACTTAGAAGGCATTATAAAAACAGATAAACAAATGGCAAAAATGTCTAGAGTATTTATACAAGAACTTGATTTGTTGTAGAAGAAAGAATGAAAGAAAAGAGAGACAGAGAGAGGGAAGGAATAAGAGAAAAGAAAGAGGGAGAGAAAGAGGGAGGAAGAAAGGAGAAAAAAATATCAGACCCCATATTTTATTTTCCAATACTGGTATATTTAATATCTAGCTATTAATTAATTATATCTACTCATTTAAAATACAGACAGTAGAAAAGTAACTTAAATTATAGTAAGCCCATAAAATGGAACATTAACATTAATATAATGGTTTTGGAGTATATTTAATGAATATCTGTCTTTAATTTATTTTTAACTTAAGTATGGTTGACATATATTAGTATCATGTGTATGACAAAGAGAATCAACAATTATATACATTACACTATGCTCACCATGATAAATGTAGTTAACATCTGTATCCATACAAAGTTATTATAATATTATTGACAATATTCCCTCTGCTATACTTTTCATCCATATGACTTATTTTATAACTGGAAGTTTGTACCTTTTAATCCCCTTCACCCATTTTGTTTATCCTCCACATCCTTCCCCTCTGGCAACCACCAGTTTGGTCTCTGCATTTATGAGTCTGTTTCCATTTTTTTGTTTATTTCTTCATTTGTTTTATTTTTTAGATTCCACATAAGTAAAATTATGCTTTTGGCTTTTTCTATCTGATTTATTTCACTTAGTATCGTATCCTCCAGGTCCATCCCTATTGTCACGGATGGCAAGATCTCATTCTTTTTGTGGTTGAGTAGTATGCCATTGTGTATATACACCACATCTTCTTTATCCATCTGTCTATTGATGGACACTTGGGTTGCTTCCATATCTTGGCTATTGCAAATAATTCCTCAATAAACATAGGGGTGCTTATCTTTTCAAATTAGTATTTTTATTTTCTTTGAGTGAATACCTAGAAGTGGAATGACTGGATGATATGGTATCTCTATTGTTAAATTTTTGAGGAACCTCCATACTGTTTTCCATAGCAGATGCACCAGTTACATTCTCACCAACAGTGCGTGAGGGTTACCTTTTCTCCATATCCCCTCCGACACCTGTTACTTGTTATCTTTTCAATATTAGCCATTCTGACTGGTGTGAGGTAGTATGTATTTGTGGTTTTGATATGCAGTTCCATGATGATGAGTGATGTTGAGCATCTTTTAATTATCTCTGGCCATATGTATATCTTTGCAAAAATGTCTATTCAGGTCCTCTGCCCATTTATTAAATCAGATTTTTTTGGTGTTGAGTTGTAGAAGTTCTTTATAGATTTTGGACATTTACCTTTTGTCAGAGTATTTGCAAAAATCTTCTCCCATTTAACAGGTTGCCTTTTGATTCTACTGACAGCTTCCTTTGCTGTGCAACATCTTTTTATTTTGATGTAGTCCCAAATATTAATTTTTGCTTTTGTTGCCCTTTCCTAAACAGATCCAGAAATATATTGGTAAGGTCAATGTCCAAGAGATTACTGCCTATGTTTTCTTTCAGAATTTGTATGGTTTCATGTCTTATATTTAGCTCTTTAATCCATTTTCAGTTTATTTTTATATATGATATAAGAAAATGGTATAGTTTCATTCTTTTGCATGTAGCTATCCAATTTTCCTAACAAAATTTATTTGAGAGATTGTCTTTTTCCATGGTATATTCTTGCCTCCTTTGCTGTAGATTAATTGGCCATATAAGTATGAATTCATTTCTGGCTATTATGTTCCATTGATCTATGTGTCTATTTTTGTGCAAGTACCACACTGTTTTGATTACTATAATGTAATAAAGATTGAATTCTGGGATTATGATACCTCTCCAGCTTTGTTCTTTTCAAGATTATTTTGGGTATTCAGGTTTTTTTGCGGTTGCACACAATTTTAGGATTATGTGTTCTAGTTCTGTGAAAAATACTATTGGCATTTTGAAAGGCATTGCACTGAATCTGTAGGTTGCATTAAGTAGTATGGACATTTTAGCAATATTAATTCTTCCAATCCATAAATATGTTATATCATTCTGTTTTTGTGTCATCTTTAATTACTTTCATTAATGTCATAGTTTTTAGAGTACAGGTATTTTACCTCCTTGGTTGAATTTGTTCCTAGGTATTTTATTCTTTTCGATGTAGTTATAAATGGGATTGTTTCCTTATTTCTCTTTCTGATAGTTCATTATTAGTATGTAAGTTGCAACAAACTTCTGTATATTAATTTTGTATCCTATGACTCTATTGAATTCATTTATTAGTTCTAACAGTATTTTGGTGAGGTCTTTAGGATTTTCTCTATATAGTATTGTCATCTGTAAATAGTAAGTTTTATATCTTCCTCGTATTTATTTTTCCTATCTGATTGCTGTGGCTAGACTTCCAATACTGTGTTGAATAAAAGTAGGGAGAATGGTCATCTTGTCTTGTTCCTGGTTTTAGAGAAAAACTTTCAGCCTTTCACAACTGAGTATGATGTTTGCTGTGTGTCTGTCATATATGGCCTTTATTACATTAAGATATGTTCACTTGATATCCACTTTGTTAATGGCTTATGTTATGAATGGATGCTCAATTTTGTCAAATGCTTTTTCTGCATCCATTGACATGATGATGTAACTTTTGTCCTTCAACTAATTAATGTAGTGTATCATATAGACTGATTTATAGATATTGAACCATCCTTATATCCCTGAAATAAATCCCACTTGGTCATGGTGAATGACATTTTTCATGTATTGTTAAATTCAGTTTGCTAATATTTTGTTGAGGTTTTTGCATCTATATTCATCAGGGATATTGATATACAATTTTCTTTTTTTATATTGCCTATGTCTGGTTTTGTTATCAGGGTAATGCTGGTCCTCTAGAGTCAATTTGAAAGTTTTCTTTCATCTGTTTTTCAGAATAGTTTGAAAGACTGTGTATTAATTTTCTTTAAATTTTTGATTAAGTTCACCTGTGAATCCATCTGGTTATGGATTTTTGTTTGCTTGGAGTTTTTTGGATTACCAATTCAATTTCATTACTAGTAATCAGTCTGCTAGAATTTTATATTTCTTTTTTATTCCATCTTGGAGGGTTGCATGTTTCTAGGAATTTATCCATTTCCTGTAGGTTGTCCAATTCATTATTGTATAATTTTCTGTAGTAGTCTCACAATCCTTTGTATTTCTGTGGTGTCAACTGTAACTTCTCTTTCATTTCTGACTTTGAGTCCTCTTTTTTTCTTGATGGGTTTAGTTATAGGTGTGTTTATTTTGTTCATTTCTTCCAAGAATCAGCTCTTAATTTCATTGTTCTTTCCTATTGATTTTTAATCTCTATTTCATTTATTTATACTCTGATATTTATTATTTCCATCCTTCTACTAACTTTGGGCTTTGTTCTTTTTCCAGTTCCTTTAGGTGTAAGGTTAGATTATTTGTTTGAGATTTTTTTTTGTTTCTTGAGTTAAACCTGCATTACTGAGCTTTGTCTTAGAGCTGCTTTTCCTGTATCCTAAAGATTTTAAACTGTTGTTTTCATTTTCATTTATCTCAAGGGTTTTTTTTATTTCCTCTTTGATTAAAATCAAGTTTACCCATTGGTCTTTAGTAGCATGTTGTTTAGCCTCGATGTGTTTGTGTTTTTTCTTTGTATTTGGCTTCTAGTTTCCTTTCTTTGTGGTCAGAACAGATGCTTAGTATATTTTTAATCTTCTCAAATTTATTGAGACTGGTTTTATGGCCTAGCATTTGTTTTATCTTGGAGAATGTTCTATGTGCACTTGAAAAAAATGTGTATTCTGCTGTTGTATGGAATGTTCTCTCTCTCTCTCTCCATATATATATATACACATATATATATACATATATATACACATATATATATATACATATATATATACGTATACACACACACACACACACACATATACACACACATACACACACACATACACACATATATATACACATATATGGGGTGTGTGTGTGTGTGTGTGTGTGTGTATACACACAAGCTCGCTCTCTCTCTCTCTCTCTCTCTATATATATATATATATATATATATACACACACACACACACACACAAGCTAATTACATCTGGTCTAATGTGTCATTCAAAGTCACTATTTCCTTATAGATTTCTGTCTGGATGATCTACCCATTAGGTAAGTGGGGTGTTAAATTCCCTTACTATTATTTTATTATCATCAATTTCTTCCTTTATACCTGGTAATATTTGTTTTATATATTTACGTGGTTCTATGTTGGGTGCATAGATATTTAAAATAATCATATCCTCCTGGTGGACGGATCCGTTTATCATTATGTAATGATACATTTTTTTCCTTGTTACAGTCTTTGGTTTAAAGTTTATATTGCCTGATATAAATATTGTCATCCAGCTTTTTTTTTTTTACTTCCATTTGATGGTATATCTTTTTCCACCCCTTCACTTTGTCTGCATGTGTCTTTAGGTCTGAAATGAGTCTCTTGTAGACAGCATAGAAAGGGATCTTATTTTTTTATCCATTCACTCCCCCTGTGTCTTTGGATTAGACCATTTAGTCCATTTACATTTAAAGTAAATATTGATAGTTATGTATAGCTGCCATCTTGCTAATTGTTTCCCGGTTGTTTTTGCAGTTCTCTGTTCCTTTCTTCTGCTTTTGCTCTTACCGTTAGGATTTGATGACTTTTAGTATTATGCTTGAATTACTTTCTCTTTATTTTTTGTGTGTGTGTAACAGGTTTTTAACTTGTGGTTACTATTGGGCCCATATATAACATCTTATGTGTATAGCAGTCTATATTAAGTTGATGGTGACTTAAGTTCTAATACATTCTAAAAGCACTAAATTTTTACTCCCCCTCCACCATATATGTGTATATTCATATTTAACATATTTTGTGTATCCCTTGATATGTTTGTAGATATAAGTGATTTTACTGCTTTTGTGTTTTAGCCTCTATACTGGCTTTATAAGTAATTAATCTACTATATTTACTATGTATTTGCTTTTACCTATGATATTTATTCCTTTCATAACTTTCTTACTTATGGCCCTTTCTTTCCACTTAAAAAAGTCCCTTAAACATTTATTGTAAGGCTGCTTTAGGGGTAATAAACTCCTTTAGCTTTTATTTGTTTGGAAAAGTCTTTATCCTTTTCTGAATGATAACCTTATGGGTAGAGTATTTTTGGTTGCAGGTTTTTTTCTTGCAGCACTCTAATATGTCCTGTCACCCCTTTCTGGTCTACAAAGTTTCTGCTAAAAAATTGGCTGATA
This sequence comes from Panthera leo, assembly GCF_018350215.1. Classification (NCBI taxonomy): domain Eukaryota; kingdom Metazoa; phylum Chordata; class Mammalia; order Carnivora; family Felidae; genus Panthera; species Panthera leo. The sequence goes on along the minus strand of NC_056683.1, from coordinate 55,026,794 downwards.
GCCTTATAGGGTTTCCTTTGTATGTAACTGTTTTCTTTTCTCTTGTTGCTTTCAAAATTATTTATCGTAACTTTTTGCCTTTTTAATTATTATGTATTATGGTGCGGACTTCTTTGGGTTCATCTTGTTAGGGGCTCTCTCTACTTCCTAAACCTTGATGTCTATTTCCTTCTAGATTGGGAAGTTTTCTTCCCAAGCTGTTATTTCTTCACATAAGCTTTCTTCCCCCTTCTCTCACTCTTCTCCTTCTGGGACCCCTATAATTTGAATGTTTTTATGCTTGATGATAACGGAGAATTCCCTTAATTTATTTTTTGTTCTTTTTTGCTGTCCAGCTTGGTTGCTTTCCACAACCCTGTCTTCCATATTACTGATCCCTTCCACATCCTCTGATTTGCTGCTGATTCCCTCTAGTGTTTTTTTCATTTGGTTATTATATTTTTCATATCTGGTTCTTTTTTATAATTTCTATCTCTTTGTTGAAGTTCTCACAGATTTCATCCACTCTTCTCCCAAGTCCAATGAGTATCTTTATAACGATTACTTTGAACTCCTTATTGGCAGATTTCTTATCTCTATTTCATTTAATTTTTTTTTCTGAGGTTTTTTTTTTCTTTTGGAACATATTCCTCTGTCTCCTCACTTTGTCTGATCCTGTGTTTGTTTCTATATATTAGGGAGGTCAGCTACATGGCCTGGCCTTGAAAGTAGTTGCCTTATGTAGAAGGCATTCTGTAGAAGGTGTTCTGTGGGGCTCAGTAGTACAATATCCTCCAGTTACCAGAACCAGGTGTTCCAAGGGTGTTCCCTTGTGGGCTGCATGCACCCTTCTGTTATGACTGGACTGCAAACGCTGCAGGTAAGCTGGTGGGTGGGACTGGCCCTGAGCCCATAATGCAGGAGCACTAGTGTGCCGGACTGGCTCCCAGTGCAGCTGCCTGAAAGGCCACACTGTAGCTACTGACAGCTTGCTGGTGGGTAGGCTTTGCTCCTGGTGCAGCTGGCTGGGAGGCCAGGTGGTAACTACTGCAGGCATGCTGGTGGGTAGGATTAGCCCCCAGCATAACTGGCTGAGAGGCCCAGCCACAACTGCTGTAGGTGTGCTGTTGGGTATAGCAGGTTCCCTCCTCATCAGGGCTGGAGTCACTTGGAAGGAACACCATTCTTAGCCACTGCTGCCCACCAGGTGTGGCAGGATGGTAGCTGCTCTGGAGAGATGCCAGTCCTGACTTAAGGTTGCCTACCACGTGTGGCAGATGGGAGCCACTTTGGAGAGGTACCTGTCAGGATGGGAAGATATGCAGCAGAATGTCAGGCAGGGTGAATGGTGCTAGCAAGGTAAATGAAGAGTGTCAGAACTGGTGTCAGTGAAGCTAAAGTGAGGCGGAAAAACGGTATCTAACTAGCACTTCCATTCCTGGAGAAAGTTCCTACAGGTACCTGATCCTCTGGCACATAACCTAAAATTAGTCAATATTCTCCTTTACATTTAACCCAGGTGCTTTTTAAACTGCTGCTTCAGTAGTAGATCTAGGACCCAGTGATATACCATGCTGCTCCTTTAATAGAGTCTGTTTCCCATAGTGCTCCAGCTCTTCTGCAATTAAACCCTTCTGATTTTGAAAGCCAGAAATTGTGGGGGCTGGTCTCCCCAGTGCAGATCTCCCAGGTCAGGGGTGCCTGATGTGGAGTCTTATCCTTTCACTCAGGGAGGATCTCTGTGCCTGTGATATCCCTTGCATCTGTGGGTTACCACATCAGAGATTTGATTCCCAACTTCATCTCTGACCCTTCTACTCTTCTTGATATGGCCTTCTTTTTATGTTTAAAAATGTGGAAGATCTATTCTGGTCATCTTTTATTTTTTTTTTCAGAGTAAGCATTATATGTAAATATATATATCTGTAACATATATATCTGTAAAAACATATACATATCTGTAAATATATATATATCTGTAAATATATATATATCTGTAAAAACATATATATATCTGTAAAAACGTATATATATATATTATATATATATATATATAATATATATATCTGTAAAAACAGATAAATATATATTCCTTTTGATTTTATATATTATAAGCTCATATATATAGTTCATATATTTATGAAATTAAGTGCCAGCATCTGAGAAATGGAAATGCATCTGAACACTAGCACTACATTGACTCTGTGGGGCTAAAGCAAACTATAGTGTCTATAAATTCCTATGAGGGTGGGGGCAAAAGATAAGGGAATTTCAAGGATTTTGTACTCTATATTTCACATCATACAAAAGCAAGCAAAGACCGATAATTGAAGAAAGGGCCTTTGGGAACTTCTTTGGCTTTGCATGTTATTCTTAACGTGTGCTGCTCCTTTATTCTTTCCACCAAGAGGTTTAATTTTTCAATTTGTGGCACTATTGGTATAAAGCATGCCTCATTAGCTTGTGGGTGGTAGCTAGTCTTCATTAATTCAGTTCTCACATCATTTGCTTTGCACACAGTCATAATTAGCTTCCAAATAACTTAGGTAACTTCCATAGATTTATGACTACAATTTTACTCTATATGTGCTTTTTTTTTTTTTTTACTACATTCTTCCTTTTTTTTGATATTGTATAGAAATTAAAGTTTAAAAGGACAAATCTACTTTGGGGAGTGACCTCATGTTAAAATTTTTGTCATTCAATTGTCTTATATGATCAATGCACAGTGATTTTGGTATTTTAGTAATTTTCATACCCTAAAGAATCTGACAAAAAGGCAAGCACTTGATTTAAACAAACAAACAAGCAAACAAACAATGTGTTGGGGCACCTGGGTGGTTCAGTCAGTTAAGTGTCCAACTCTTGATTTCAGCTCAGGTCATGATCTCACAGTTCATGAGTTCAAGCCCCACATCAGGCTCTGTGCTGACAGTGAGGAGACTGCTTGGGATTGATTCTCTGTCTCCCTCTCTCTCTGCCCCTCCCCCCCTCAAAAATAAATAAATAAACTTTAAAAAGAACCTACTGAAAAATACTTTAAACTATAAATTCAAAGAAGATATCCAAGCCTCATGCCATTTCAGATCCTGTATGTATGTCTTCAATCTATGTTTAAAACATATTAATGTCATATTTTGAAGATATGGTTTCCACATGGGGCTTATACCACACCAAAAAAACAAGGTCATGTGTTGATACTGTACTGACATCGTGGTAGAGTGAAAGCAAAAAAATTATCATAGTAAGTTGCAGCTCCTTCCATGTAGCGATAGAACCTAGTTCTCTTTCTCCTGAATCTGGGCTTAGCCATGTGACTTCTCTGGCCAAAAACCCTTAGCAAATATGAGACAGACATGAAGAAAGCTTGCACACTGGAGCCTGCCCTTTCCTGTTGCTTTTGGAGCCCTGAGAAGAAATCTGGACTAGCCTGCTAGAGGGTAGATAAGTGACCCAGTAACTTTGGTACCCAACCCACATGCTACACTTGTGAGTAAAGTCATCTGGAACCAACCAGATCCGGGCCTACCTAGCAGTTGACTACACCCAAGGGATGAACTCAGGTGAAAGCACCAGAAAAACTGCCCAGTTGAGCCTATTCCAAATTGCCAACCCATAAAAACATCAGTGAATGAGCTAATGAGTTAATGATGTCTTTTTAAACCTCTAAGTTTTATGATTATCTGTAACACAGTGAAGCCTATTGATAAATTGAGATTTATTTTAAAGCATCATAAATTTCAAGGCCTTTCCTTAAATAATGACCATAATTTTAGAATCAATTAATCAATGAAAAAAATGGTTAAAATCACCATGGAAACTGTCCTGTGATACAACCTGAATGAACCAACCACAAAGCAACTAAAATACATTCATTAGATAACTACTGACTATTCAACATGATAGAGTAATAGAGAGTAAATAAACAACCAAATATAGCTGCTACACTTGAGAAGCTTACCCTGCAAAATCTCACTTCTAGAGAAAAAGAAAAAGAAGAAATCTTACCTAGCCCCATCAACAAGAAACAAAAGTAAGCTATATGTTTGACATTGTGAATTCTATACAATAAAGTTTCTTCTCTTTACCCATAGATGAGTCTCTTAGGCCTTCATGAGAAACTATTTAGTCTAAATTTATGCACAATTGCAAAAAATTGAATCATCTAGTTTCCAAGAGAAAAATCAGAGTAAGACATCAAGTTAAAAAAAAAACTGCATATAGATAGGCATGCTGACACCAAAGAGAACAGCTGTTATAAACAAAGGAATTGGTAGAAAACATAAACACCATTTCCAATAACTTAATAAGCTAGGCATCTGGGCCACTGGAAAGCCCTATCCTCCTCAATGGTTTCACAGTGCATCATACACTCAGAGCATTAGTCATGTTCCCTGTGATGACTTAAGTCTTCATAAATCTTTTAAACTTTTTTTAATATATGCTGTTTAAAAGGTCCTCATCAATAAATAATAATAATAATCCAATTCAAAAACAAAGGGCATGAATTTCTCCAAAGAAGATATAAAAATGGCCAAACATAATTGACTTCACAATCATTAGGGAAATATAAATCAAAACCACAATGAGATACCACTTCAAACCCATTAGGCTGGCTATTATCCAAAAAAAAACAGAAAATAACAAGTGTTGGCAAGAATTTCAAGAAACTGGAACTCTTGTATATTGATGTTGGGAGTGTAAAATGGAACAACCACCAAAGAAGACAGAATGATAATTACTCAATAAATTAAGCATAGAATGATCTACAGTACCACTATTGGATAGTCACAAAAAAGAACTGAAAGCAAGAACTCAAACAGATGTCTGAACACCAATGTTTATGGATGCATTATTCACAACAGCCAAAATGTAGAAACAAGCTAGTTGTCTATCAAAAGATAAAGAGATAAACAAAATGTGGTCTATGCATACAATGGAGTACTATTCAGCCTTAAAACGGAATGAAATTCTATACATGCTACAACATGAACAAACTTTGAATATCTTATGCTGAGAGAAATGAGCCACTCCCCAAAATACAAGTATTGCATAATTCCACTTAAATGTGGTACCTAGAGTAGTCAAATTCATAAAGAAAAAAGTAGAACGGTAGTCACCAGAGACTGAGGGAGAAAGCAATAAGGAGTTATTGCTTGATAGGTACAGAGTTTCAGTTCAGGATAATGAAAACTTTCTGGACATGGACAGTGGTGATGGCTGCATAATAATATGAATGTACCTATTGCCACTGAAATGTACACTTAAAAATCATAAATGGTAAATTTTATCTTAGGTATGTTTTACCAAAATATTAAAAAAGGTCAAGGGCCAGTTAGTTGTATGTATAAAAATCACTGGTAAAGAAGTCTAAGAGACATAATTATTTGGCAAGTTATCATATGACTTGGATTGAAAGCTTCAAGGACAAAGAAAAACCTGAAAGATCCCTAAAGGATGGGTGAAGAAGGAGAGAAGGATGAAGGATGAGTGGTGTAAACAAAACAAAGGCAGAGAGGCCCAAATAAACCACCACAAGAAAAAAAATCCTCTTTCCAGGAATAAAGGGAATATGCAAAGAGGGCTACTAGGGATTGGGGAGGGGATGTTCTTGTTATAAAAAGCCATCAGGGGCACCTGGGTGGCTCAGTCGGTTAAGCGTCTGACTTCAGCTCAGGTCATGATCTCATGGTTCATGGGTTCAAGTCCTGCATCAGGCTCCGTGCTGACAGCTCAGAGCCTGGAGCCTGCTTCGGATTCTGTGTCTCCCTTGCTCTCTGCCCCTCCCCCACTCACGCCCTGTCTCTCTCTGTCTGTCTCTCTCTCTCTCTCTCTCTGTCAAAAATAAATAAACTTTAAAAAAATTTTTTAAAAGCCATCAAAGCTAAGAAAGAAATTGGACATGATATACTTTAAATATTTATCAACCTGCTAACATTTTATTTTGTTCGTGAGGGGAATAGTACAATTTTTAAGAAAAGTAACTCTAGTAATATAATTCACATCATATGAAGGGGGGTAAATCTGCTGTGAGAGACACCTGCCAGGTGTTGCTCAGTAATCCTCACAGGAGGTGATTAGGATCCAAACTAGAAATGTGCTGTTAGAAAGGTAAGAGAAATGAAAAATGTAAAACACATTTCAAAGGAAATAATGGAATTGGAGATTTACTGAAATTAAAAATAAATAGGGGTGCATGGGTGGCTCAGTCCATTTAGCATCTGACTCTTGATTTCAGCTCAGGTCGTGATCCCAGGGTCACAGGATCAAGCCCCACAATGGGTTCCACACTGAGCGTGGAGCCTGCTTAAGATTCTCTCTCTCTCTCTCTCTCTCTCTCTCTCTCTCTCTCTCTTTCTTCCTCTGCCCTTCCCCACTCACGCTCTCACTCTCTCTCTAAAATAAAATAAAAAATGAAGAAACAAAAACTAAAAATATACTTTCCCACATTATTAACAGTGGCAAGTCTAAGTATACAGAAGTATGATGTGAAGACAACAAAATTAGAAGCCTAGAACGCTGGGTAGAAAAAAGACTACAAGCTGGAATTTGAGACCAAGACTTGGCTGTTTATAAGAAGTGCATTGCAAGAAGGAAGGAAAATGCCCAACAACCAGACGCTGGGATGCACCATACTTCAGTTCCTGAACACATCATTATTAGGGCTTCTTTTATCCACCCTTTTCAGGGTAAGACAAAACTGAGACAAAAAGAAAATAAATTACTTGTTGAGTATCGTTCAGTCAATAAGTAGAAGAGCATGCTGTTGCTTCAGCAGTGAAAGAATGCAAATAAAATAAATAGCTCTTTAACAATTTTTGGACAACAATGGAAATTTTTCTCAGCTACACAGCCCAAATCATTACAAAATAAGCAGAAGCATGAAACAAAAATAAATAAATGTACTAATATTGAATCACAACATCCCATAGTACAGCAATAGTATTCCCCAATCTGAAGCTTTTTGAACTTCTAGAGTGAAATAATTTAGCATAGGGTATGTTAAAAACCAATCAGTGTCTAGCTAACACATCTCCATTTTTCTAGCATAGCATACTAAAATAAAGTATGCTTTAGTTTAATGCCATGTTCTTTTTTTAGAAGTTTATGTATTTATTTTGAAAGAGAAAGTATGAGTAGGAGAGGAGCAGAGAGAGAGGGAGAGACAATCCCAAGCATGCTCCACGCTCAATACGGACATGAAGCTCAAACCCATGAACCGTGAGATCATGACCTGAGCCAAAATCAAGAGCCAGAGGCTGAACTGACTGAGCCACCCAAGCACCCCTTTAATGCTATGTTCTAACACTAAATAAATAGAATTGTAATCTTAAATTTACTATCAAATAAGTTAGCTGATATTTAGTATGTAATTCTTAAATTCTCAAACTGAGAATGCAATCTTTTCAACAAATATAGACACAATTTACAGATTGTATTTTAATAACGTTGACTAAGTGCTTCTGAACATGTTCTCCCTCATTCCTCATCTAATTATTAAATTCATTAATATGCACAAAGACAACTGAGAAGTTTTGTAATGAACTCAGACTGTAGAAGCAAAACTATGTTAGTGAATATCAGTCAGGTGTTGTGGAGTTTTTTTATTTGTTTAGTTGTAATTAGATATACCTTTCATTTAAATATGATACACAAAAAAGATACATTTTTCATTAAAAATAATAATCACAGAAATTTTGAAATACCATAAAGACAATGTGGATGTCTCCAGCAGATACTGGTACATTAGCAGTAGAAGACATCTAAAATTCACTGGGTCAATATCACTACTGACTCATGAAGGAAAGACTCCAGTCCCTGGAAGGATCCCCTGCCCAGTATTTCTGGGAGTCCCTAGAAGGCAAAGAATAAATCTGCCATTATATGTCCCAACTTCTCCTTCTGGAGGTTCCTGTCCAGCATGAAAATTGCTATTCACTGCCATTGTTTCATGTACCCTGTGAAATATCTGTGCCCAAGCCAAAGTGCCCATTACTGAGGTTGGGAAAAGTTCCTCTCACATACTCTATCACTGTCCTTGGAGCAGCCTAGACCCTCTCACAAATATCATGCAAGTATCATGGCATTTCTCATGAAAGCAGCTCCTTCAGCTTTTTCCTCTACCACACTCAGGGCTCAAAAGTCCAAATGGGCTGTAGCCATTCTGCTTCCTCCATTGTTGATATTTCTCCCATCTCAGCCTGAGATGCTTCTGCAATTAAAAAAAAATTCTTTCTGCTTTTACCTAAAACAATTTTTTTAGGCATATCAATGTATGCTAATAGATGTCCTTACAGGTCACCAGCACATTGGCTCAGCAAACAGTAAGATGCTTATTGTCAATTTAAGCTCAGCTAGGATCCACTTTAAATGGTTAGGGACTGAAATTATTTTTATAATTTAAATGTAACAAAACAAATACTTGAACCATAAATAGAAGCATAGTTATACAACATGGTGGTACATGCCAGCATCTAGAGATTAAATATTAGCTAGAAATACTTCTTTCTCTATTTATTCATTCTTATTAACTAAAAGAAAACGAACAACTGTTTGGAATCACCTAAAGGAGTGCCACTGGCTATTTCAAAAGCACAGTCTCGAAGTGATGAGCTGACATATTTTAATAAACCTTTTTATTCTGTGAATTTGGAAATTCACTCCCTGCTTGGTTAGTTGGTCTCATATAAATCCTCTTTGGATTTACTTTCTGAGTAAATGCTTCCTACTTTGTGTGAGAATCCTAAAGCTTTTGGATGAGCTTTGAGGATAAAATACAATTAAAAAAATCATATTTTCCTGATATCCTTTCTTAAAAGACCAAGGTAATTTGTTTAAAACAGAAAGAGGTATTTTACTATGAGACAAATTATGAAATTATTAAAGTGAGTTGTACTGTAAACACGCATATCTGGCTGTATAGAAACGACCAAAGTCTAAAATATAAACTTTTCAAAAAATTTTAGTAACTTCATGTGTGTGTGTATGTGTGTGTGTGCGTGTGTCTAACACACTGAAGGAAACTAGTGTTTTCTTACCCCTTATGGATTATAATGTATGTACATATATATTCAAATTCACCAGGGATAAGAGGAGGTTTTCTTCAGTGTGTCTTTTTCAATAGTACAGTTTACATATAATTCGAAAATTAAAAACAGTCCCTTTTTTTCTCATTTGGATTAATGGACTCCCCTTTAATACATTCAAAATGCAACATTTCTCACTAATTGGGGCCATTCAATATGTAAATATGCATTTGCTACAAAGGTTTAATACTCTATCCTCCAAATGAAAACAGTTGCAAAAGAAAGATATCTTAGAAAGTAACTAAATAATTTCCTGGGGAAAAAACAGGAAGGATTATTTTTATTTATTTTGTATTTTTTTAAGTAGACTCCATGTCCAGTATGGAGCCCAAAGTGGGGCTTGAACTCACAACCCTAATATCAAGACCTGAGCTGAGATCGAGTGTCAGACCTTAAACAACTGAGATACCCAGACACCCCAGAGAAGGTTATTTTTAAGCAAAAAAATTAGTAAGATTCAAGATATTCATAATATAACAAAAGCAGACTGTGGGCCTATTTTATCTAAGATGAGTTTCAAGGAACTGGGAAAAACTATTATGATTTGTAAAGTCCAAAGTTCTAGAAACAAAAAGAAATGGAGCTTGTGGTCATGTTGCATCAAAATCCTATATCTAAAAAATAAGATGACAGTATTCAATGAACCATTTTTCAGGGAATTTATTATCAGAGGTAGAAGTTGATAAAACTGTTTAGGACATAAGAATGAACATCAGATAAGACAGCAAAATCTGTTGTCAAGAAAGTATTAAACATTAAAGAAATTTTAAGTGTGTGTTAAAAATACACATCATCCTAAAAATCCTAAACCAAAAAACAAACAGAAAATGTTTAGGGCAAGTGACAGAGATATCCCACTTGTCCTTTCCCAGAAAAGAGTGATAATCCATTGCAGGGCCACACCAGGACAGAGTTGATAAGTAGGTATAGGTCTCACTATCGCCAATAAATTCTAGAAGATGGCACAAATAATTATTCACATTCTACTTGGAAAAATTAATTAAGGCATGTCCAACAACAAAAGTGTATTAAAAGCATGCCAATCTCTATTCTGTCTCCTGAGAAAAGGCCAAAGGATAACATACTTTACTAATGAACAGCAAACCTCTGTGTTAATCCTCTCACCATCACTGCCCCCACCTATACCCTTCCAATGCACAGTTCTCACTTCCTGAAACAATCAACAAAACTAAAAGGCAACCTATGGGATGAGAGAAGATATTTACAAATGACATATCTGATAAAGGGTTAGTATCCAAAATACATAAGAATCTATAAAACTTAACACTCTAAAACCCAAATAATCCAATGGGCTGACAACATGAACAGAATTTCTCCCAAGAAGACATATAGATGGCCAATAGACAGATGAAAAGATGCTCATCATCACTTATCATTAGGGATATGAAAATCAAAACTACAATGAGATATCACCTCACACCTGTCAGAATGGCTAAAATCAACAACATAAAAGACAACAGGTGTTGGCAAGGATGCAGAGAAAGGGGAACCCTCTTACACTGCTTGTGGAAATGCAAACTGGTGCAGACACTTTGGAAACCAGTACAGAGGTTCCCCCAAAATTAAAAATAGAATGACCAGGGTGCCTATGTGGCTCAGTCAGTTGAGCGTCTGACTTTGGCTCAGCTCATTATCTCATAGCTTGTGAGTTAGAGCCCCACATCAGGCTTTCCACTGTCATCTGTCAGCATGGAGCCCACTTCGGATCCTCTGTCCCCCTCTCTCTACCCCTCCCCTGCTCAGTCTCTCTGTTTCTCTCAAAATAAATACCCTTTAAAAATTTTTTTTTAAATAGAATGACCATATGATCCAACATTCACACTACTGGGTATTTATCCAAAGAATACAAAAACACTAATTCAAAGGGATACAAGCACCCCTATGTTTATAGCAGAATTATTTACAAGAGCCAAGATATGGAAGCAGCCCAAGTGTCCATCAATTGATGGATGGATACATTAGATCCATGGTATATATACAATGGAATATTATTCAGCTATTAAAAAAAAGAAAGAAACCTTGCAACTTGCAAGGACATGGATGGAGCTAGAGAGTACAATGCTAAGCAAAGTCAGTCAGTGACAGAAAGACACATACCATATGATTTCACTCACATGTGGAATTTAAGAAAAAAAACAAATGAGGAAAGGGAAAAAAGAGAGAGAGAGACAAACTAAGAAACAGACTCATAACTATAGAGAATAAACTGATGGTTACTGGAGGGAGGTGAATGGGGGGATGGGTAAAATAGGTGATGAGAATTAAGCAGTGCACTTGGCATGATGAGCATCAGGTGATTAAAATAAAAGCTTAAAAAATCTTAAAACCATTACCTCAATATTTTTATACAGAATAATTTTTAAATGAGTCCAGACAGATAGGAATATTTAGCCTATAAGTACACTGGCTTTTTAGGGACTGTCATTTGCTGAACATCCATTCTCCACAATTCAGCTGGTTTAACAATGCAGCCTCTTGATGTGCCTGCAGCCAGGTGTCTCTCTCAGCCATTGTTTGTGAGACAAGTCTTTGCTGCCTGGGGTGCCTTGATTTGTAGAAGCCACTTATTCTCTTTTAAATGTGAGGAGCTCAGCAGGTTGAAACATAAACATTTTTTTTCAACCAAGTTCAAAGAACATGAACAATCTACAAAGGACATAATCAAATGTCATCCAAATTGCAAAGCCATAGGTTCCAGACCTTGCCAGATTGCGGTTTTGTGAATATTTCATCAACCATTTGAACAAGAGAGAGCAGCTGACCTACCTGCCTTAGTTATCAAAGGGATCTGTTGTTATCCTGTAATGACAAAAGTAGGTCTGCATGACAATTTAACAGCAAAAGCCATTTCTTTCAATTTTATCCTTTAAAAAACCGCCAGGTAATTAACTTCACAGCAGTTTTGTTGGCAAAGTAATACTACAGATAAAATGAAACTTTCATTAATAATCGACCGTGAAAACTGTAGTTAAATGCTGTTGAGCTAATGTAATCACTAACAGAAGTAGATAGAGCAGAATGGTTGTGAGCGGCTGGGCAGAAGCAATCAAGGGTTTTCCAGCTCCGAAGGGCTAACTAATGAAAGAAAACGGGAGATCAAAAACAAGAGGTAAACTATTATTTCCAATACCTGTATTTTCACATATTTATGGGCTAACCAATTGATTACAGTGTTCAAAGTCCAACTTGAATTCCCCTTTGAAAGATACTTACCCAGAGGTCTTTCTTTCATTTGTATGAGGACTCAGATAAGTGAGAATACACAAACATGATAAATAACCTACAGCCCATCACAGCACATGATGAAATACCCAATTAAGCTACTGATAACTATTCATCAAAGCAAGTACTTTATTACCACTTTAAGGCCCATGTTTTGTCCATTTTACTGTCCTCTAAGTGCTATTGACAATGACTACTTTTCACTTACAGTGTGACTGTTTTTCCCCATACACAACCTTCTGAGCAACTTCAGCAAGAAAGTTTGAGTTCAAAGGAATCCTTAGATAAATAAAACCTTTCATCTACAAAATATCTGCAATTCCTTTTATGCAGAAAATGAAACAAAAGGCAAAGGAAATAATTTCCTTTCCCTCAAAGGGATGTATATCTCAGCTTCAGTATCTAGGTTACCCATGCAATTTGAGCAAAATCATCAAGAGTAGGGAGGCTAACCTTACACTAAAGATAATTTCTTAGCTTTTATACTTGTGTGCTGTTAAAATGATGGGTGTTTATACTGCTTTGATCAGAAGATTGCTAAATAGCATCAAGTCTTTCCTACTAATAATTAAGTACCTTTAAGAATAAGGAATAAACTTTTTTTTCTTTTTTTTGTAACGGTGAGACCCGGATACTGAACTTACTACTAAATTGCTATGGGCAAAGATCAGAAATAAAAATATAATTTTCCACTTTTGTTAACCTGTTCTAAGCAGCAGACCAAATTATACCCTAGGGATTTATTTTTAATAAATTGTTAAAAAGGAAAAAAGCAATGATGTTCAGAAAAGGGATACAGGGCATGGATATAGTCATAAACAAAAATCTCTATTACAAAGGACTTTTGTTGCACCTATGGTAACATTAGAATATCAACAATCTGTTTTGAACTGGCCCATAATTTTTGGTGCAATTCAGAAATAATTGCTAATGTGCTTCTTAACTTGCAATTTTCAGAGTCATAAACCTTAAAATTCACTCTGGAAATACTGGGGCTCTTTATTTTAAAATTTGAGAAAGGAAATGCCTGATGTCTTTTCTGAATATTCTTATTCAAAGACAAGCAGCTCTCTGGATCTATAACAGAGAGGTATGATTTGGTCCATTACACAAAGAACCAAGGGAGTGAAAAAAAAAGGGGGGGAGGAGGTAAATCGAGACAAGTGCTAAGCTGCCCACTGATTAAATTAATAAACAAAAAACTATGCTTTTCTGATTCAAATATTTTAATCACTCAATTTTTAAATAACATGAACATGATTTAAATCAAACATAGCCCAGTTATTTGACTCTAAAGTAAGAAAAGTCATCTTATTCTTTAAGCCAAAACACTATTTATAAAGAAAGATTTCAGATGGATACCTTAATGCCCAAATCCTGGAAAATATTATGGATAGTTTGTGAGATTTCTTTTAAAGAACTCTAACAAAATACATTATTGAACATTCTTTTTTCCCATTTAACAATCTTGAAGTCCTTTTTACAAATCTAAAGTGATTTTGGCTATGATTATGCAGTTACATACAAAGTGTGGAAAAATCATACTAACTAAATTTAAAATAAATTTCTAGGGGCGCCTGGGTAGCTCAGTCAGTTAAGCCTCCGACTTCGGCTCAGGTCATGATCTTACGGTCCATGAGTTCAAGCTCCGCGTCGGGCTCTGTGCTGACAGCTCGGAGCCTGGAGCCTGTTTCAGATTCTGTGTCTCCCTCTCTCTCTCTGACCCTCCCCCATTCATGCTCTGTCTCTCTCTGTCTCAAAAATAAATTTTTTAATTTATTTAAAAAAATTTAAAAAAATTTTTTTAATAAAATTTTGAAATAAATACTGAAAGTAAAATATTTTGCAAATCCATTTCCAGTCTAATCATCTGTCTTTTCTTCCAATGGACTGAACAAGCACACTGCTAAATCATCCCTCAACCACAATTACAAACCACTTACCTCCCTGGGGATTCAAGGCTCCATCTACTCTGGGCTCCTTCAAACTCTAGGTTGGCTGATGGCTGATAGTACTGGAAAATGACATTCTCACTTCCCATCTTCATGCTACAGCTACACATGGGAACATAGGAAGCATCTATACAAGAATACCCCAATTATAACGACTCTTTAATCTGAGACATCTTCCTCCAAACATACAAACACATACCACACACACAAGATCCATGTTGTTCTGTCCCTGTAAATGGCTTAAGAACACTTCCTGCCTCTCCTGTTATGAGCATTTCCTATCAGAGTAAAGAATCTGGGCTTTTTGACCACATACCTTTAGTTAAATACAAACCCCCAAAAGGCAGGGGTCTCCCTGATGAGTCTGATCCTGCCTCACTATCCATTAGCAGCAAGATCTACCTCAAAATAGGCTCCCTGACAGGTTTGTGTCTAAATAGATACTTACATGTAGGAACGTTCATGGACATGTCTATTGTCTTGTGTAGACCAGAAGACAAAGGTCTCCAGCTTTATCATTTTTATAATGTAAGAATCTTTACAAGTATTGACATTAGTTTATAAATGATTTTCTTGAAAGATCCCTAAATATTGCTTTACTCTGGGTCATTTATCTACTCAGATTCATCAAGGCTGAATAATATCACTATTTAACAAAGATTATCCATACTACTCTGTTCCTAAAATTATTTAATAAGGTCCTTAACTTGAGCTAAGTATTATTTCAGATTATGGGTGCACCCTTCAAATTAGTATACGTGTAGAAAATCTGTTAATGCATGTTAGTGATTTGAAAATCTAGCTTTTGCTATTGGGACACCTGGTCATTTTGGCTCAGGTCATGATCTCATGGTTTGTAAGTTCAAGCCCTGCATGGGGCACTGTGCTGATGGCTCAGAGCCTGGATCCTGCTTCAGATTCTGTCTCTCTCTCTCTCTCTCTCTCTCTCTCTCTCCTGCTCACGTTCTGTCTCTCTCTCTCTCAAGAATAAATAACATTAAAAAAGTAAAAAATTTAGCTTTTGCTCTAAACCTATACAATAAACTCAAATATTGTCTCTGAATCATTTTAGGTAACTCAGCTGAATTACAGGTTATGCACTGATTTCTTAAAAACTAGCTTACAAAAGAGGATACATTTCTTGAAAGTTTTCATGTGATTTAAATAATTTATAAAAAAAGATTTTTCTATTCCATTGAATTAAAGTTTGAGATATATTCTACATCAAATAATTGAAATAAATCAATTATAAGTTATTAGTGGATTCAAGTGGCCAAGATCCTCAGTTAGTGTATTTTTTCCCACTGTAATATGCCGTCCATAGGTTACAAATGCTTTTTATATTTTTAAGTTTATTTATTTATTTTGAGAGAGACAGAGAAAGCATGTGCACAAGGGGGAGGGGCAGAGAGAGAGAGAGAGAGGGAGGGAGAGAATCCCAAGCAGGCTCTACACTGTCATCACAGAACCTGAGATGGGGCTCTATCTAATAACCCATGAGATCATGACCTGAGCTGAAATCAAGAGGTGGACGCTTAACTGACTAAGCCACCCAAGCACCCCTACAAATGCTTTTTAAATTAGATATTCTATGAAACAGAGAAAGAGCAAATGACTATTTTTAAGGCCTTGTGACAGTTTGGTTTGCTCTTTTGTGCTCCAATAAAATTTTATTTACAAAATTAAGTGCTGAGCTGGATTTGGCCATTAAGTGTAGTTTGCCCACCCCTGCTGTATAAGACTGTTTTACCTGGAATATCTGGGACCTTATTCTCAATTAGGAATTGCAAATGCATACTTTAAAACAGTTGTTACATGCCAAAGTGTATTACAACTAACGATTTTCGCAACACGGAAAGATCATCAATGATCCTGCAGTCATGCCTGGAGATTATTATTTAAGAATTCTTTTTTATGTTTTTATTTGAGTATAGTCCACACACAATATTACATTATTTTCAGGTGTAAAACAAAGTGATTCCATGACTCTACAGTTTATACTATGATCACCACAAGTGTAGCTACCAACTGTCACCATACAATACTATTATGATACCAAAAATTGTATTGCCTATACTGTACCTTTTATTACTGAGATTTATTCATTCCATAACTGGAAGCCTGTATCTCTCACTCCCCTTCGCCCATTTTTCCCATCCCCCTAACCACCTCCCCTCTGTATTTGTTCTCTGTATTTATAGGTCTAATTCTGCATTTTTATTCATTTTATCTTTTAGATTCCACATATAAGTGAAATCATACCGTATTTTGTCTCTCTCTTAGTTCACTTAGAAAAACACCCTCTAGGTACACTCATGTCATTAAAAATGGCAGATTTCATCCTTTGTGTGGTTGCTTAATATTCCATTGTGTGTGTATGTATATGTATATATATGTATGTGTGTGTGTATGTGTATATATATGTATGTGTGTGTGTGTGTGTGTGTATGTGTGTGTGTGTGTTGCATCTTCCTTATCAATTCATCTACCAATGGACACATAGGTTGCTTCCATATCTTGGCTATTACAAATAATGCTGTAATATTAATGTAAAGGTGCATATATTTTTTTGAATTAGTGTTTTCACTGCATAAACACCTAGTAAAACACCTAGTAATGGAATTATTGGATCACATGGTAGTTCTTTCTTTTATTTTATGAGGACCCTCCATACAGTTTTCCATAGTGGCTGTACCAATTTACACTCTTAACAATAGTGCATAGAGGTTCCTTTTTCTCCACATCCTCACCAACACTTGTTATATCTTGTCTTTTTGATTTTAGTCACTCTGATAGGTATTAGGTGATATCTCATTGTGGTCTTGATTTGCATTTTCCTGATGCTTAGTGATGTTGAGCATCTGGTCATGTGTCTGTTGGCCATCTCTATGTCTTCTTTGGAGAAATGTATATTCATGTCTTCTGCCCATTTTTAATTAGATTATTTGGGTTTCTGGTATTGAGTTGTAGTTCTTTATATATTTTGGAGGTATATATATATGTATAACTTATATAAAATATATCTTTTTATATGTTATATTTTATATAAATATACATTTTATACATATGTGATACCTCTTATTGAATATATCATTTGCAAGTATCTTCTCCCATTCAGTAGGTTGCCTTTTTGTTTTGTTTAATGGGATTCCTTCACTGTGCAAAACTTTTTTTTATTATTATATAGTCCCAATAGCTTATTTTTGCTTTTGTTTTCCTTGCCTCAGGAGACATTTCTAGAAAATGCCGCTATGGCCAATGGTAATAAAGTTATTGCCCATGTTCTAGGAGTTTTATGGTTTCAAGTCTCACATTTAGGTCTTTAATCCATTTTGAGTTTATGTTTGTGTATGATGTAAGGTGATCCAGTTTCATTCTTTTACATATAGGTGTCCAGTTTTCCCAACACCATTTGTTGAAGAGATTAGCTTTTCCCAATTATATACTCCTGTCTCCTTCATCATAGATTAGTTAACCATATATGCAGGAGTTTATTTCTGGGATCTCTATTCTGTTCTATTTATCTATGTGTCTGTTCTTGTACCTATACCATACTGTTTTTATTACTATGAGCTTTGTAGTATATTTTGAAATCTAGAACTGTGATACCTCCAGCTTTGCTCTTGTTTCTCAAAAGCACTTTGGCTATTTGAGATCTTCTGTGGTTCCACCCAAATTACAGTATTATGTGCTCTAAGTGTATGAAAAATGCTGCTGGTATTTTGAAAGGGATTGCATTGCATCTGTAGATAGTTTTGGGTAGTATGGATTGTTAACAATATTAATTCTTCCAATCTATGAGAATAAAATATCTTTCCATTTATTTGTGTCATCTTTAATTATTTTTATCAATGTTCTACAGTTTTCAGAATACAGGTCTTTCATCTCCTTGGTTAAGTTTATTCCTATGTATTTTATTCTATTTGGTCCAAATGTAAATGGAATCACTTTCTTAATTTCTCTTTCTACTAGTTTGTTTTTAGGGTATAGAAACTCTACCAATTTCTGGGTATTCATTCTGTACCCTGCAACTTTGCTACATTTATCAATTTCTTTTAATAGTTTTTTTGTGCAGTCTTTAGGGGTTTCTATGAATAGTATCATGCCACCTGCAAGTAGTGACAGTTTAATTTCTGCCTTACCAGTATAGGTTCCTATTATTTATTTTTCTTGTCTAATTTCTGTGACTGGGACTTCTAGTACTCTGTTGAATAAAAGTGGTCAGAGTGAATATCCTTGTCTTATTCCTGATCTTAGAGGAAAAGGTCTCAATTTTTCACCACTGCGTGTAATGTTAGCTGTGGGTTTATTGTATAAGGCTTTATAACATTGAAGCATGTTCATTCCCTCTACCTCACTTTGAGACTTTTTGTCATGAACATATGTTAAATTTTGTCAAATTCTTTTCCTGCATCTACTGAGATGATCACATGATTTTATCTTTATCATGGTATATCATGGTAATTGATTTGGAAATATTGAACCGTCCTTGCATCCCCAGAATAAATCCAACTTGATCAACTGAATGATCCTTTTGGGTCTTAGGATATTTTTTAACTTGCTAGGGAAACAGGCAACTGACTTTTATGACCTGGCCAAGATAAAATGATAAATAGAAAAAAGAATTCCTATTTACACACCTGTACAGAGTTCTGTATAATTTACCTACACATAGCCCAACTATAAAATCATGTTACCTCTGTAAAGGTTTAATGAAAATTAGAGTTTTATCTGATACTTACAGTCTAAAAATAATGTGACCTAGTAAGTAAACCAAATATTTTAATCAGAGTTATACGCTGTGGGTTTACAAACAAATTATATATGCATGGTAGGACAACACTATATTTATTTCTGTATCCCCCAAGCCTACAATGTTTATGATATATGAAGTTACTCAATGAATATACACTGAATTGATATTAAACACATATAAGATAGCAGGAGGAAGAAAAAGAATGAGAGGAGAAAAAGAGGCCCTTGTTGGCCAGTTATGTGTACTCGTGCACCAAGTAGTAATAATATACATACAGAAATATATTTTTAGGTATAAAAAGTGAAAACTGTTCTTAAAGTTTCCAATAAGCCAAAAATACATATTTTTTCAAACATTCACATGGAAAGCCTGTTTTAGGTAATAAATACAGCCTGATCATCCTCAGGAAGGAATGTATAATGAAAGGATTACAGAACCTAGGGTGCTGATTTACTGCTTTCTTGGGTGCGTTTCCTTGATGATTTATTGAGGTACCATGAAAATTTCCTTGGAAGAAGCCTGTTCCCTTTTTCAGGGAAGAGTTATTCCTCTGACACTCAGCCATGAAGCACAGAGAGCAAAATATAGAAATTAAGATGAAGAAATTTAATTTTGAAGTAATTATGTATTTTTCTTCATGCCCCATTAGTTTTTACAAATCATTAATATTTGAACAACAGCAGGTTATATGGAATTATGTATAAACTTTCACTACCAAAAATAGTACCTGTCAGTGTTGGTAAAGTCATTAGATTCTGACCTTATTCCAAATAAATTTTAGGTGACAAAATACTGCAAAATAGTCCCAGTAAAGAGGAGAAGAAAATCATTAATTGCTCCTACTTTTTCATTCTTGTTAAGTAAGAAATATAGAATTTTTCTTATTAATAAGTGGTCTGTGATTCCTAACATAAAATCTACAATACTTATACTGGCAATAACAAACAGAAACGCCCAGTGCTAGGACTGTATGAAATTCTAGGAAGGTGGAAGTTCCTGTTTCCCTCCCCTCCTGAGTGAGGCCAATACAACTACTAACTTTAGCCCCTAGTGGAGCTGGTGCACTTTCCTCCTCACTACCTCCCCATTGCCCATAACACATGCCAGCAGCCAGAGAAAGACCAAAGAGACATGCGCCACCTTGTGAAAGAGTACTGCCAGAGGAAAAGATGACTACTGAACCAAAAAACAACAAGCAGACATAAGAAGATTGAAATTCAGCATGACAAAATACAGAAAAATTTAAAATTCAGTACATGAATTTCATAAAAAGATGGACTTTTTTTTTTAATCTCTTGAGCCACTAATTAGGTTTCCAAAAGGGTGAGTCTCTAAAAACAAATATCTTATCTTCAGGGAAATGTTAAGGGACTTCAACTGCAGATCACAAAGGATAGGTGGTTCAGAAAAGCAAAAATGAAATGTGATAATGATACAGATAATAGATAAAATTTCTCTAAGCTGAAGAAAAACCTGAGTCTCCTACTTAAAAGAGCTCACCAAATTCCATAAATTATGACATACATTTAACCACATCCTGGTACAATTATCAATTATCTTTTTATGAATGATTCAAATTTTCAAAAATGAAGGAAAAAACTCTTACAACCTCCTAGGCAGAGAGTAGATGACAACTTATCATACAAAGTAAGACACCCAAATCAGAATAGATACTTCAAGGGAGTGGAAGATGAAGAACACAGGAAACAATAGTGAGGGTAGGGGAACATATACATATATAATATATAACAATATAATAATAGCTTATTATATGTATATAATATAATTATTAAATTGAGAGACAAATAATAGTAAGACACTAAAAATACTAAGTAATCTCATTAAAACTTAGAAGTTAGGTCTTATATGTGCAAGTATATCCCTTTCTAAAATACATGGAATTGTAGTGCTGAGTTTACACCACGTGCATGGACTTACCATAATACTGGTATAATGTTATCCTTCATCCAGTGTCGAGATCTGTACACTCTGAACCATTTTGAAGGTACTGATTCCATGCCAGGATATGCTAAAATGGAGAGTCAACGAAAGAAAGACAAACCTCAGTTTCTCTATATTCTCTGACACTTAGATTAAGTACATCTCTTTGTTGGTATGAAATTGAGATATCACTCTTATACACATTGTATTATTATTGAACATTTAGAGCATCTGTTGGCCCTGGATATACCTCACCTTTTTAAAGATGGGGAAAGAGGGGAGTAAATAAAAATGTTTAGTAATATAAAATAAAAAGATAAGCATATCATAGAACAGAAGCATATGTCTTCTTCATGACCTCAATTTTTTTAAATTGTAAATGACTGAAAAAAGAGAGGAGACCTAAGATTAATTGATTAGAAAAAAAAAAAAAAGTCCAAACTGAAAGGCTATCTTGCTGACAGGCAGAAGATCTAGATGAGATAAAGATTTTAAAAACACAAAATCAGTCATTAAATTTAAACTGAATGTCTTAAAAGTGCTGAAGATCATAATCAACACCACAGAAAATCTATTTAGAAAAAAGCTTTAGAATTTTACCTATATGCAGAAAGAATAATTAAGAGATAAAAAAAATCATAAAGAGAAAACAGTAGATATGTAGGAAAGTGACTCACCAGTACATATAATCAGAGCTACTGATGAAGGGAAAAGAAGAAATGGAAGCAAAATAGTACAAAAAGTTGTAATAGAAGAAAACTTTCCTAAACTTATAGAAAACATATATAAATCTACATATTTGAAATAACTCATCATGATTAAAACAAAAACAATGAATATAGGCCAAGATCTGAACACACCTTGATAAACTTTTCACTTTTAAGAATAAATAATGATTCATATATACCCAATGAGAAAAAAAGAATAGATTTGATGTGAAAAACAAAAAAGGGAAAATCAGGCCATCTTCATTAAAGAGTAAGACACAATGAAGCAAAGCCTACAGAATTTTGGATGAAAAAGATGAACCCAGAGGTCTTTACTTAATCCTGTTAGCATTCATTCATACATGAAGTCAACAGAAATGTATTCTTTAGTCATACCATGGACTCAAGAAATATTCTTGTACATACACCACAATGAATTTCCAGTATATTAAAAAATAAAATGTACAACAATGAAATAAAAAAGTACTACAAGAAAATATTAGTTACAATGATTCTGATCTCATGATAAGAAAGACTTTTTAAAGCATAAATACAAAGGCAGAAAACATAATTAAAGAAGATAATAGATTTTGCTTGCAAAAAGTAACTTGCACACATAAATATCAAAAGCCAAAAAAGCATATAAACTGAAAACATTAAGGCCAAGACAGCTAGAGGGCTATTCTTCTTCTTTATTTATTTATTTTTGAGAGAGAGAGAAAGAGAGAGCACACATGCAAGCACAGGAGGACCTAGAGAGAGAGACAGAGAGGGAGGGAGGGAGGGAGGGAGAGAGAATCCCAAGCAGGTTCAGCACTGTCAGCACAGAGCCTGACTTGGGGCTTGAACTCACAAACCATGAGATCACGACCTGAGCTGAAATCAAGGATCAGTCACTTAACTGACTGAGCCACCCAGGCACCTTTGGAGGGCTATTATTATTCTTAATATTACAGGAAATTTCACACAGTATGGTGAAGAATAAGTCAATAAAAAAATAGGTAAAAAATATGATCAAGTAAATCACTGAAAGAAAATTTTAAATGCATTAAACATGAAAAAATAAAAATGATCAACCCTGTTTTTACACACACACACACACACACACACACACACACACACGGGCAAATTTTTTTTTAATTGACAATGTTGACTAGAGTAATGGGAAATGGATACTTTCATACACCATTTCATACAATATAACTTAATACAACTTTCCAGGAGAGCTTTCTGGCAACATATGTGATTACCTTGAAAATATGTGTACACCTTAACAGTTAAGAAGAATTCCAATTTCAGAAAATCACTCAGCAATATTCATGGTGGCCCAAAGTACGATCACTGAAAATAACCAACAGTACTTGATGATTTCACCATGCTTCCAGAAAACGGAATACCACATAGCTACTAAAAATGTGGTAGAAGAATATCTAAATCCCTGATGACTTTTTTTTTAATTTTTTAATGTTTATTTTTGAGATGGAGAGAGACAGAGCATCAACGGGGGAGGGTCAGAGAGAGAGGGAGACACAGAATCCGAAGCAGGCTTCAGGCTCTGAGCTGTCAGCACAGAGCCCGATGCGGGGCCCGAACTCACGGACCCTGAGATCATGACCTGAGCCGAAGTCGGATGCTCAACGGACTGAGCCACCCAGGCGCCCCCCCATGATGACTTTTAATAAATATTTAGTAAACTAATGAATAAATGATTAATTGCTTCAGTGAAAAACAGAATATAGCATATCACGTTACTAATTTCACTTAAATTATTAATATATGTATAGAATATATATTGAAAAAGTAATGAAAAGATCTATGCTAAAATATTTATCATGACTATCTTTGAGTAATGGAGCTATTGGTGATTTTGTGGTCTCCAATATACTTGGACGAAAATTTCCAGAATTATTACAATAAGTTTGATATACTACGTATATCATGTCTCTATACATATCATATTAGAGTCAGTATGATATACTATACATATCATATAACTGATATAATAGAAAAAAGTACAAAAATTTTATGTAAAGTACTGAGCACAGAGTAAGAAATCAATAAATTATAGGTATTTTTAAGCATTAAATAATCATTTCTTTCTTTAATGAAAAGCAGCTCATCAATCTAAAGGACAACTAGTAACACAAAAAATATTTACTGAGAACCTACTTTTAAATTAAAACATAATATTATTTTAGAATCCTTTCCCTCTTGTATAGAATTATCACATTATATATGAGAATTGTTAGTGCCTAGTATTTAAAATCACCATTCTAGAGTTTCTCAAGAGCTTAGATGCCAGTTCATTCACGGGGTATCTCCAGGGCATAGTTACAGGACCTCTGGTTCATAATATATAGAGGCGATTAATAAATGTTATTTTAACAGAATTCATCTAAATTCATCACAGTCATGTGATAGCACAGGAACTGACTTTTATATAAACTATCACCTTAAACCAAAAGCAGTGAAGCTTTTATTATAGAAAATTTTTTAAGCTATGAGCCAGAGATTAGGAGAGAACTTCCCAGCTTTCCATGAATAGCTGAATACCTTTAAAACTCATGCTTTCTGTGTGCTATGAGCATTTCTTCTCTATATAGACACTATTTATTTTCTAAGGGTAAGCCTGCAATTGTACCATTCATGTGTGTTCTGTGGGTTGTAATCCAACATCCTAGGCAGAGCTGGTATAAAAATAATTAGTTTACAGAGCAAGGAAGATCTACTACTAAAATTATGTGGTGGCAATAATAGTAATCACAGTGATCACAAAAGCAAGCACGCATCAGACCCAAAATAAAACATAAAGTCATCCCCACCTTGACATAATTATTTAAGCTTCACAGACAAGACAAATGAAAAGGAAAAGTAAGGATAAATTATAAGTAGGAACTGAATATCCATCACAGAAAAAATTCTAGAAATAGGTATACACGGTTAAAATAAAGAGATAATGAACTTTCAGTACCACAAAACATCCCTTATCTTCTTATTCATGAACTCATACCATTACATCAAAACTGATATAATCTGTGTTCTCCCATCCAAGGTTGAAGTCTGTATATACTGTACTGCTAGCCTGGAGACATTGCAGGTACTGAGGGGAGGGGAAGGGATGTCAGACAAGATGAATGTGTCTGTCAAGAAAGAAAGAAAAAATCCCAGTTTCTCCCCATCTCTTGAGCTTTAGAGTAAGTGGATTTCTTCATTCAACTGTGTTTGAGACATCATTACTATATGTACTGCATTATCCTATAACGTGTATATTTACAGATAAACACTTAACCCAGCATACAACCTGTGACCTGAAACAGTGACATACAAACATAAAATTTTTAAAGTAACAATCAAAATGTCAATCTGTATAAGCACATCATACAAAAGTCGAGAATATTTATACTCATTTCTCTGCTATAAATTATGAATTGTGATCCTTTTATAAAAATATAAAGCTTACAAAAAGTATATTTTAAAATAAATTCAAGATACTTTAAAGTACTTTTGTAGTATTTAAGCAATGTGATTTTAAGTATGAGGTAGGTGTTACTATCAATAATTACCTCTCAATTTTAGATGAAAATGTAATATCACCGTAATATGCCACCCCTTTTCTGTGTACCCTAAGTGAGCTACTATTTTCCAAATTAGATAACTTTGGATAACACAAGAAGTCTTGTATTTGTAAGAAATTTTTTTGCAATTTTAAAAATTAAATCAATCTCCAAATGCTAAAAACATTCAAATTTCAACAATATATAAAAATAAAATAAGTATGCATTCAATAAAAAGCAGAAAAGAAATATCCCCCCAACTCTAATTGTTAATATGTAAGAGTAATGGAATTATAGTTGGTTTGTTCTCCTTTCCAAAGTTAATTTGCTGTCATTTTACTGTTTTGTGAGTAGCATTAACAATGATAATAATAATAATTCAGGTAATTTTGAACATTTTGTAAGGAGAGATAAAATGGGTAGAGGCCTCATAAAGACAGTTGAAAAGAATCCCAAAATTCATCTGCCTCAGAACAAGGAAGATAAAATTTGATGCAATGTAGCATGCAAATATTTTAACGAATACAACAGCATCAGAAATATAAGTGAGTGGTATATTTATTGGAAAAATAACTCCTTATTTTAATTGTTTCAAAAGTTCCAGCCAAAGCAACAAAGCTGGAAACTCTTCACTTTTGAAAAAGACAAAATGACCACTATTTTAAAATTTTTGCTATTCTGTCCAGATAGTATATGAAAATTAACTGGAAGATTACTGGAATTCATAAATTATTAAATACAAATACTTGAATTGTAATAGTTTTTGTATATTATTACAATAACTAAATTAGAAAGCAAGATAGAAAAAGATCCCACTAACAGAAAGATATATGAAACTAATAAGAAATCCCCAGAACTTATATAAAGAACACTACAAAACTTTATTGGGAGAGATAGATTAATTGAACAAATGGACAGACACAACCATGTTCTTGAATGAAAAAGAAAACATTATAAAGATTTCATATCTCCCTAAATTAATGTACAAACTTAGAACTTCACAAAATGATTTTGAAGCTTAGCTTAAAGATTATAAATGACCCTTGGGGCGCCTGGGTGGCGCAGTCGGTTAAGCATCCGACTTCAGCCAGGTCACGATCTCGCGGTCCGTGAGTTCGAGCCCCGCGTCAGGCTCTGGGCTGATGGCTCGGAGCCTGGAGCCTGTTTCCGATTCTGTGTCTCCCTCTCTCTCTGACCCTCCCCCGTTCATGCTCTGTCTCTCTCTGTCCCAAAAAAAAATTAAAAAAAAAAAAAAAGATTATAAATGACCCAGAAAAAAAAACCAGCCAAGACCAATTTGAACACAAAAATAATCAAAAGCAAATTAATGAAATATCCTAAAAGGTTCTCAATTTCCTATCACTGGAAGTATTCAACTAAGAGCTGTAATAGAAAGGGTACATAGAATCTTATTGGGCCATAAGCTTCTCTACATCATTTTTTTTAAGCTTATTTATTTTTAAGAGAGAGAGCACATGCACGAGCAGGGGAGTGACAGAGAGAGAGGAACTGAGAGAATCCCAAGCAGGATCTGCACTGACAGCACAGACAACACAGGTCTTGATTTCAAGAACCAGAAGATCATGACCTGAGCCAAAATAAAGAGTCCGACCCTTAACAGACTGAGTCACCCAGGCACCCCTGTTCTACATCATTTCTAAGTTTCTTTCAATTCTAGAATTCTGTGCCTCAATGCATTAACAATGATACATCAGATATCTCTGAAATATATATTATTTTGTAGTGAGAATTTCATGGTTTACTTTGAATCATAGTAAGTACACACCTGCTGAGTCTGCCTGCTTATAACCAGGGTGCCCCAGCATAGCACAAAATGCAACCTACACATCCCCAGATGGTGACCCACCTAGTAACAGAAGGAGGTCCAGAAGCCCAGTCTGTCCCTCCCTCATTCTCATCACCTCTCTATTAGAGCCCAGGGGTCCCTTATTGTTCACAAATATCTTGGTAAGAAGGTAGGAGTCAGGCCTTGCAAGTTTAACCCAGTTCCTTTCTGACTGAATGCTCTGTTTGGAAAGAGTTTAGCAAACCCTGTCTGAAGCTTAGAATCTGGACAAAGTCTTGAGCTCATCTGGCAGGAATAGGTGCTGAGATGCTGCCCATCCTCACAGTCAAGCATCTTTGAGGGTAGCGCCCAAGCCCCTCTGTTACAGTTCATTCTGTTCTGTCATCTAACACGTATGAGCAAGCAACAACAGGGACTGCCCTAAAAGATATAAGCTCCATGGAGGTGAGATCCTACCACACCATAAAGCCGTTACTGAAGACTGAGTCCAGTACAAAATAGCAGAGGCTGTGTCCTCTGCTCTAGAGCCACCCTGGTTGCTGATACAGCACTTCAGGCTGGCAGCACTTCAGGCAAAAGCACACGCCCACTGTCATGCTCGGAAACAACCCTCTCACCCTTCCAGACTGAAGCACAAGGTGCTATACCACCAGCATTAGCCTTTCAGTTTATTTCCCAGACATATTTGGGGGTGCAAGCCCACTCCCAAAGCCCTGGGTCCAGACACCCTCTGACACCTTCCACCCCAGAGTTTTGAATCAGGAAATACTACATAATTTCAACTATACTTTCTATTTCTGTGGCTTCAGCAAGAACACCTTATCCAACTTGAAAGAAGAGGAAGGAACAGAAAGACAAACAGCAGAACTGATGGCAGTGGTGATGGATATAACTATTAGAAAAAGAAACAGCAGATTATGGGAATTCCCTGCCATACAAAAAAGCAAGTTAGCAACAAGAAGAAAGAAAAGGAGATGTATCCATAAACTGTAGGGGCAAATTAAATACTTTGTAGCTCAACCCCTTCACTCTTACAAGCAGAGAAAAAAACTGCATCTCCTACTCCTACCTCCATGCACACTCTCCTCATTAATTCATCCACTTAGCAGGTTATGCCAGGCGTTGTTTCACATTCTGCTTACTCAACAGTAAGTAAAACAGACAAGGTCACTGTCATTATGGAACTCGCTTATCTAGTAGGGAAGATCAGCACTAAACAAGCAAACATACATGATTTAGAAAGTACAATAACTTCTAAAAGGAAAGAAATGGATATGATAAAAGAGAATAATGGGAAGGTACAAGAGAAGGTACTTCTTCCATGAAGAAGTGACATTACCTTTAAACACAGTTGTTAGACTGATGAACTAGGTAGGGAATGTGGCAGCAGGGGCTCCAGGTGTTAGAGAAGAGTGATGCAGGCAGCAAGTAAAGCAAGTGGAAAGACTGTGAGGTGGAAATAAGCGTAGTGCCTTTGTGTTTGCAAAGTGGACAAAGTAGTTGGAGAAAATGCATAAGGGGAAGAATGAAGAGAGATCGTGTTGAATAAATACACACAGATCAAATCATGCAAGGCCTTAAGGCCACTGTCAAGCTATTTAGTTTTATTTTATGTACCACTGGAAGTCACTGATAGGTTTTAAGACAGAGTGGTTAATCTTTTTCTTTTTTAAAGATCACTCCAGTCGCTATGTGGAAAATAAATGGAGGTAGCCAAGGAAGGAAATAAGGTGAGCATTCTAGGCAAGGGATGGTGGTGGTTTTTATAAGGGTATTTTCTTGTGTGAAAAGCTGAGAAGGGAGATGGTACCAATTACTAAATGGAAAGAGAGCATGTTTGAGAGATGAAACTCAAGGGTTCAGTCTTGAACACATTACATGTGGGATGTTTCTTTAAGATATGAAAAATGCAGGCAATGTAATATAAACTTCAGAAGCATGGAACTAAGAACTGAGCTGGAGATAAGAATTTGAGTTATTTGCCTAGAAGCAGTACTGAAAGCTATAAAAATGCATGAGATGACCAAAGGAGAGTGCAGAATAACAGAAAGGAAGGAAGGGAGAGAGGGATGGAGGGAGAGAGGAAGGGAGGGAGGGAGGGAGGAAGGAAGGGAGGGAGGGAGGGAGGGATGAAGGAAGGAAGGAAGGAAGGAAGGGAGGGAAGGAAGGAAAGCTGGCTGAGAAGGAACCTTGGTAATTCCAACATTAGAAGTCTGTGAACAAATAGCCACTTCTAGGGGCACCTGGGTGGCTCAGTGAGTTAAGCATCTGACGCTTGATTTCAGCTCAGGCCATGATCTCACATTTCATGGGAAAGAGCCCTATACCAGGCTCTACACTGATAGCATGGAGGCTGCTTGCGATTCTCTCTCTCCTTTTCTCTCTACCCCTCCCCCAGCAGGTGCATGTGCGTGCACTCTCTCTCTCTCTCTCTCTCAAAAATAAATAAATTAATTAAAAAAAATAGCCACTTCTGTATTACTAGTCCCAAAGAAATTACAACATTGAGCAACACCAATTGCATCAACTAGATGAGAAGATTGACAGCCCCTATTACAGGACAAACTCTAAACCCTTCAGTTATATGTCCAATACTATCAATAGATACATTTACAGCTCTGCATGCATCATAGTCCAATAAATGTTGTTCAAGAAGTTAGCAGTTACTGACAGATTATCCTGTATCAAACATTATACTAGGTCATTTGCACACGTTAGGGGAAGTCACTGGGCTTTGGAGAATAATGGCTAAGAGAATAAGAGTACAAAGTTCAAAAAGACCTATAATCTCAGTGCTAGGCAGCAGCACACCAACTTTGTGAAACAAAGACAGCAGGGGATGTCAGATTCCAAATCTCTCTCTGTTCAGCATGTGGAAGATTAATTCCTCCCTTTTCCCACTCAGTGAACTAAATAAGATCCCAGGGTTCTTTGGCAGGCTCAAGAAAAAGATGCTAGATTTTGGCTAATAGGACAGGAGGGTGCTCAAATGAGATGTTATAATAGACATATCCAGATCTGACAGAGTGAGTCATATGAGCTAAATATATATAACTAGTGTTAAATAAGCTTATTCAGTAGGGTACAACCTAAAAATAGTCTTTTTTTTCCCCTCCTTACTGTTATCTTTCAATCTGTTCGTTGTATCTCCCATCCCTGTTGGTGGGTTACAATGGAAACAAGCTCCTATTTTACAGACAGTCTCCTAATGGCCAGGGCTGACATGCAGGAGGTACAGACAGAACCATTTAAAACCAGTATGTCAGGATGAGGTCACAGCACCAGGGACAATCTGTATGGGTTGCACTGAAACAAGAAGTCAGGGTCATGCCTTCTAAGGTAACAAACCCCTTTAAATAAATCTTTTATTCTGATCAGGATAGCCTGCAGATCTTTTCTTTATATGTGGCCTTTGTGTCTCAAGATGGCTTTGGCCACTTCTTAGCAAATCATTCTATTTAGAATGTTTAGGATCTTGTGCCCTATTTAGCATTGAGGATCCATCCAAGACTCCTAGACATCAAAACTGTAACCCATGAAACAAATCCTTTGTCACAAATGATGGTATCCCCTTTTGCCCAATGAGAAAACTGATACTCAGAACTAAGTGACTTGCCCAAAGCACAGAGAGATAGAGTGGGATTTGCTCCAAGTCCTGTCAAACAACTATTTTTTTTTAATTGCACTGCAATGATACATGGTTGAGAAATCAAACCACATGTAATATAATTTAGAACCTACTCACCATATTAATTAAGTAGTTAATCTATATATAACAAATTAAATTAAAGTAGTGATTTTGTTTGTTTGTTTTGCAACTAGGGCATGGATTAAAACCACTTTTTAAAACTGTAGATGCCAAAATCCCAAACCCAGAACTCTGATTCAAAAGTCTGAGACAGTTTGTTCATCTATATCTATTTTCGTTTTTAATGTGGAAGCACCTGTGTTAGACTTTCAGCTTTTATTTAATATGTTATTTGAAATTGTCTTAGAGCCTACTGGAATATCTAGTGAATAAACCTGTTAAGAAATCTTCAAACCTAGGAATGGAAGCAAATAAAGGATATTTGTTTCAAGTAAATTGAAGAAGCAAATTATATTGTTGGGGTGTACATCACTCAGGCACACAAAGAATAAGGAGGGCTCCTTCTATATGCAAATTACAAAACCAGCACAAAGGCAAGTAAAGCAGTGATTATTAACTAACCTGCCATCTGCCTGAATTCTGTCTCAATTTGATCAAAGTATAGCACAGGTAAATCCCTAATTTACCTTGCTCATACATCTCTTCAAAAGCATAGGAACAAACCAGAATTTCTTACTTAAAATGGCATCTGTTAACATACCCTAATGTTGCTTCTACTAATTTTTTACTAAAGTACTTATAAAAAGACACAGGAACAGATGAAAAACCACCACCTAAATGTTAGGATTGACAGACAACTTCAAGTAAACATCTGCAAAGAATCTCCACAAAGCACAGGAGAGATTAATCAGTTTGCCCTCAAATGGAAGACTGAGTATGTTTTTTTCTCAAATTGACATCCAAGTAAAAATTTGAGAAGTGGATTCAGTGATGACAAAAATGAACAGAGACTAAGAAGACAACCTAATATCTTGTCTGTTGAAAAATATAGCCTAGATAAACAGCACCTTTTTCAAAAGGTTAATAAGTAGAAGACAGCAAAATGAAACCTATGAAATATTATTTCTTTTCTTTATATTTTTATTTATTTTTGAGAGACAGAGCACAAGTGGGGGAGGGGCAGAGAGAGAATAAGACACAGAATCCAAAGCAGGCTCCAGGCTCTAAGCTGTCAGCACACACCCCGATGTGGGGCTCGAACTCACAAACTGTGAGATCATGACCTGAGCCGAAGTCAGACACTTAACCGACTAAGCCACCCAGGCGCCCCATATGAAATACTGTTTCTTAATAAACTTATTTAAGATCGTAAATTCTTTCTCTGAATACCACATTATCTGTACCCCACAAGTTGTGATATGTACTTTTCTTATTGTTCCATTCTAAAAAGTTTGTAAACCAGGAGTTATTTGACAATTCATATATTTCTTAGTTTCCAAACACAGGTATTATTTTATGCCATTTTCCTTTTATTGCTAATTTCTAGTCAGACTGTTTTAAAATAACATAAAATGATCCATACAGTACATATTTTTTTACATTTGTTGAGATTACTTGTGAGCCTATACATATACATGGCAAACGTATAATTGAAAAGAATATGTCTTATCTTGTGTGCACAATTTTTGTGATTTTACCTTAGACCAATATTACCTGAGCTACAACAAATCCAGAGATAATACTAAGCAGAAAAATTACAGAATCTCTCATTACTAATAATGAGCAGAAAAGTCAAACCATGGGCCAGATAAACTCGGTCTTTGCACACAGACTGAGACTATTTTGGTAATTGCCAGCCACATAAGACCAATGTTATTATATTCTAAATCTAATAGATGCTTCTAATAACTAAAATCTTCTCCTACAACACAATTAGATGAGATTCTAGAAATAAAGACCTATATAGTTTCTTTTCTAATAAATGCTAATATTTTATATCTAGGGGAAAAAAAACCAAGTTTTTAAATGGTTACAGGTTATGCTTAGTGAGAAGCAAATGTCTTGTCAGCCAGTCCAGACTTTGATGTTGACCACTTCTGGATGCACAAATGAATGATGAATTGTCCACATACAGAATAACAATATTAGACAAACAATGATGTCTGCTTCCTGAAAGCAGGAAGAAACAGCTCAAGTTTTGATATATTTGTAGTGACTGCCATTTTTCACCAGAAAGACAAAGTTTCTGCACTAATCATTGCTAGCTGGCAGTATTATCCTGGACTAAGTTCATCTGGAAATAAGACACATGCTCAGGTTTTTACCTGAATAGGAGATTGACATGGGTTGAACTGTGTCCCCCTCAAAATTCATATGCTGAAATCCTAACTCCCAGTAGGAGTTATGACCTACTTTGAATGTTATGACCATTCTTTGAAACAGAATAATTATAGATGTAATAAGTTAAGACGAGGTCATACTGGAGCGGGATGGGCCCAATTCAATATGACTAGAGTTCTTTAAAAAAAAAAAAAAAAGAATACCATGTGAAAAGACAGAGACATGGGAAGACTGCCATGGGAAGATGAAGAATTAGAATGATGCATCTACAACCCAAGGAACACCAAAGATTGCCAGAAAACCACCAGAATCTAGGAACAGGAAAGAAAGGATTCTCCTACAGATTGTAGAGAGAACATGGTCTGCTAATAACTTAGGATGTAGGACTTCCAGCTCCTAGAACTAGACAATAGATGTCTGTTGTTCTAAGCTACCCAGCTTGTGGCACTTTGTTGCATCAGCCATGGGAATTTAATACAGAAATGTCTGCAGATCTTTCTTAGTGAACCTAGTGAGGAGTTTCTAACAGGATCACAATGTAGGACAATTCAAAATAATATTTTTTTTAATTAAATAAGGATAAAAATCTAACTGGAAACACTGAATGAATATCAGAATAAAACTGTTGTAAATCCAGAATCTATTTGCACTCATTTCCAATGCTCACCCCTGAAAAGTCAATGTCTAAAACAATATTTCAGCATTTTAAGCTCCTAAATTAAATACAGAATGAAAATTTAGCAAACCATTAGTCTTCGTCTGATATGTGCCTGTCGTAAATGTTCTTCAAAATTTCTAGTAATGCATTAAGCATGTGTTGTGCTCTTATTAAATCTTAAATAACCTGATGAGACAATATATATGTAAATCACATGAACCTTTAGGAAGGTTAACCAAACTTTTCCTTTGAAAATCAAGCCTATGATTTATCAAACCTCCAATAATGAGGTTGAGCAAGGGATAATTACTAGTACGGAAGATTTCAGCAATCACTTTTTCAAAGAAAGAAAATAAAATTTAAAAATAGGAAATGACTATTACAACACACTGAGCAATAACAATCCTTTTTAGTAGTGTATAAAAACATGCACATCATTAACCCATGCTATGATAACATTTCAATGAATTGAACTCATCTCTTTGGACTAATCTTTTAAGATTATGAACTTCCCATTATCAGCTTGGTGGTTTTTTAAGATGTTTAATTACATATGCTCATAATGACAGAGCTCAAATGTTATCAGTTTAGTCTTATTTTTGCTCTCTTGTCTATTGAATGGTAGTAAAGAAACTTTACTGTTTTCAAATACAAAATTTTAAATGGCAATTTCATTCTTTACAGTAAATTAATTCATACAAGTTAAAATTCTTTACAATACACACAAAAATAGTATATAACATATTTTGTGAACTTTGTTGTGTTCTAGGACACCCCCTCCCACTACTACCACCAGCCTCTGCCCAATCCAGCCATCCTACCAAGGCAGCCTAGGTGCCATGTGCCTAGAAAGACCCTGGCTTGCACCTGATCCAGAAGTCCTACCAACATATCTATGGCGTGGTGTGCCCCAGGACCCCAACAGGCTGCACACAATCCAGCTACCCCACCAAGGCAACCAAGGGTTGCACACCTGGGACCCCCTTCTTAGCCCAACCTACACCTGCTCCAGATGCAGCTATCCAGCCAGGGAGGTGATGGCATGGTTTATTCTAAGACCCCTGGCTATTGCTTGCTCTAGCTCCAACTGTTCTGCAAAAGCTCCCAGGCACATGCAGTCTACACAAGGGATGCTCCTACACAAGGCCACCGTTTCAAAACCAGAAGAGGAGATTGTTCTACTTGAGTCATAGAAACACAAAAGGTCAAACAAAATTAAGATATAGAGGAATATGTTCCAAATGAAAGAATAAGATATAACAGGGGGGAAAAAACATGATGAAAAAAGGTAAGTAATTTGCCTGGTAAATAGTTCAAAGTTAGAGTCATAAAAGATGCTTACTGAACTTGGGAATAAAATAGATGAACATAGTAAGAACCTCAACAGGAGCTTAAAAATAAGAAAAAACAATCAGAGCTGAAGAATACAAAAACTGAAATCAAAAACACACTGGAAGGAATCAATACCAGATTAGATATTACAGAATGAATCAGTTATCTGGATACCAGAATAGTGGAAATAAACCAATCAGAACATCAAAAAGAAAAAAAAAAACAATTTTTAAAATTGAGGACAGGTGATGTGACCTCTGGGACAACATCAAGCATGCCAACGTCCCCAATCTGGGGAAGGAAACAAATATCACATCCAGGTAGCACAGAGTCCTGAAGAAGATGAACCTAAAGAGATCTTCACAAAGACATTATAATTAAAATGGCAAAAAAAGAAAGATAAAGAGAGAATCTTAAAGGCAACAAGAGACAGTCACACCCAAGGGACATCCCATAGCCTATGAGCTAATTTTTCAGCAATTTTTTTTCAGACCAGAAAGGAGTGGCAGGATATACTTAAAGTGCTAAAAGGCAAAAACTTAACACCAAGAATACTCTAACTGTCGAGGTTATTATTCAGAATTAAAGGAGAGAGAGAGTTTCTCAAACATGCAAAAACTAACGGAGTACATCATCCCACTAAACTGGCCTTACAAAAAATGTTAAAGCATTTTCTTTAAGCATAAAAGAAAAGTCCTTAACTAAAAATAAGGAAATAGATAAAATCCCACTGGTAAAGGCAAATGTTTAATAAAGGCAGTGGATTGGCTAATTAAAAAACTAGAACGAAGGTTAAAAGACAAAAATGTTAAAATCAACTAACTACAATAAGTAGTTAGGGATACCCAAAATTAAAAGATGTAAAATATGATATCACAAACATAAAATGTGGAGGAGGAGAATAAAGCTGTAGTGATTTTAGAATGCAGTCAAACTTAAGTCACTATTGGCTTGAGGTAGACTGTTACATACATAGGTTGATAGATGTGAACTTAATGGTAACCACAAACTAAACCTACAATACACAAAAAATAGAGAAAGGAACCCAAACATAACAGTAAAGAAAACCATCAAACCAGAAGATAAGAGACCAAGAGTAGAAGAAAGGAACAGAAAAGAACTAAAAGAACAGTTAACAAAATGCCAGTAAGTACATTCCTATCAGTAAGTACTTTATATATAAACAGACCAAATACTCCCATCAAGAGACACTGGGTGGCTGAAGAGATTTAAAAAAAAAAAAAAAAAAAAAAAAAAAAGGCTTATCTATTTGCTGCCTACAAGAGACTCACTTCATATCTAAAGGTATACACAGACTAAAAGTGAAGACATGAAAAAATTATTCCATGCAAATAGAAACAAAAAGGGAACTGGAGAAACAATACTCTTATCAGACAAAACAGACTTTAAAATAGACTGTAACACAAGACAAAGGAGAGCATTACATAACAAAAAGATCAAACAAGAAGATCTAGCATTAATAAATATGTATACACACAACACAGGAGCTCTGAAATAAAGCAATTATTAAAAGATATAAAGAAATAAACTGACAATACAGTAAGAGCAGGGAACTTTATACCACACTTATATCAATGGTTAGGTCATTCAGACAGAAAATCAATAAGGAAACAGACGGACTTAATAAATATATACAAAACATTCCATCCCCAAACTGAAGAATACACATTATTTCAAGTACACTTGGAACATTCTCTAGGATAGATCATAAGTTAGGCCACAAAACAAGTCTCAGTAAATTTAAGAAGACTGAAATCATATCAAGCATCTTTTCCGACTACAAAGATATGAAACTAGAAATCAGTTACAAGAGGAAAATCAGGAAAAAAAAACACAACAAACACAGGGGGACTGAACAACATGTTACTAAACTTCAGTGGGTCAATGAAGAAATCAGAGGAAATAAAAAATACCTTGAGACAAATGAAAATGGAAACACAACTTTCCAAAATCTGTGGAATGCAGGAAAAGTAATTCTAAGAGAGAAGTTCATAGCAATACAGGTCTACTTCAAGAAGCAAGAAAAATCCCAAATAAAGAGTTTAACTTCACACCTAAAAGAACCAGAAAAAGAATAAACAAACCCAAAGTTAGTGGAAGGAAGAAAATAATAAAGATCAAAGAAGAAATAAATGAAATAGAGATTAAACAAATAATAGAAAAAAGATCAATGAGACTAAAAGCTGGTTCTTTGAAAAGATAAACAAAATAAACCTCTAGACAGACTCATCAAGAAAAAGAGAGGGCCCAAATAAACAAAATCCAAAATGAAACGAATGTCACAACTAACATCACAGAAATATAAAGGATCAAAAAGACTACTATAAATAATTACATGCCAACAAATTGGAAAAACTAGAAGAAATGGATATATATATCCATTATATATATAAGCCATATATAAGATTGAGGCAGGAAGCTAGAAAATCCAAATAAATCAATGACAAGAAATGAAATTGAATCAGTAATTTTAAAACTTCCAAAAAATAAAAGTCCAGGACCAGATGACTTCACAGATGAAATCTCCCAAATATTTATAGGAGAGTTACTACTTTTCTTTCTCAAATTATGCCCAAAAATTGAAGAGGAAGGAATGTTCCAAATTCATTTTATAAAACCAGATTACACTTACATCAAAATCAGACAAAGACACTAAAAAAAAAAAAAAAAAGATAATTACAGCTGATATCCCTGATGAATGTAGATGCAAAAACTTCAACAAAATATCAGGAAACCAAATTCAACAATGTAGTAAAAGAATCATTCACTATGATCAAGTGGGATTTACTCTAGGGATACAAGGATACTTCCACATCCACAAATCAACCAACTTGATACACCACATTAACAAAGCAAAGGATAAAACTTATGACTATTTCAATAGATGCAGAAAAAGCCAATGATATAATTCAACATCCATTTATGATTTAAAAAGAAAACTTTCAACAAAGTAGGTATAGAAGGAAGTACCTCAGCATAATAAAAGCCATATATGAAAAACCCACAGCTAACATCATACTCAATGGTAAAAGATGAAAGCTTTTCCTTTAAGTTTAGGAATAGAACAAGGATGTCCATTCTTGCAACTTATATCCAACATAGTATTGGAAGCCATAGACATAGTAATTAGGCAAGAAAAAGAAATAAAAGGTATATAAATGGTAAAAAAAGAAGGAAATCTGCCACTACTTGCAGATGAGATGAGAATATATATAAAGAACCCTATAACTCCACCAAAAAAAAAAAAAAACTACTAGGACTACTAAATGAATTTAGTATGGTAACAGGATACAAAAATCAACATACAGAAATCCACTGCCTTTCTATACACTAATAATAAAGCAACAGAAAAGAGAAAGAAAGCAATCCCATTTACAACTGCACCAAAAATAATAAAACATCTAGTAATATCATCATGGATTGGAAGAATTAATGTTAAAATATCCATACTGCCCAAAGCAATTTACAGATGCAATATAATCCCCATCAAAATACCAATGGCATTTTTCACAGAACTAGAACAAAGAATCCTAAAATCTGTATGGAACCACAAAACACATTGAATAGCCAAAGCAATCTTGAGAAGAAAAAACAAAGTGAGAAGTGTCACTCTTCCTGATTTTAAACTATACTACAAAGCTACAGTAATTAAAACAGTATGGTACTGGCACAAAAACACACAAATGGATCAATGGAATCAATTCATTAGAAAAATAGACCAAAAATAAACTCATGCATATATGGTCAATTAATCTATGACAAAGAGTCAAAACATACAACAGAAAGAAGACAGTCTCTTCAATAAATCTTGTTAAAGCTGAGCAGCTACATGCAAAAGAATGAAACTGGACCACTATCTTACACCATGTACAAAATGGATTAAAGACATGAAGACCTCAAACCATTAAACTGTTAGAGAAAACATAGACAGTAAGCTCTTTGACATTAGTCTTAGCAATATTTTTTTGGATTAGTCTCCTCAGGCAAGAGCAACAAAAGCTACAATAAACAAAGGGATTATATCAAACTAACAAACTTTTCCACAGTGAAGGAAACTATCAACAAAACAAAAAGTCAACCTACTGAATAGGAGAAGGTATTTGCAAATCATACATTTGATAAGAAGTTAATATCAAAAATACATAGAGAACTTACAACTTAATATAAAAAAAAACAACCTGATAAAAAAAAATGGACAGATAACTTGAACAGACTTTTTCCAAAGACATACAGAGGGCCAAAAGGCATATGAAAAGATGTTCAGCATCACTAATCATCAGAAAAATGCAAATCAAAGCCACAATGAGACATCAACGCATACTTGGCAGGTGCAATAATTGGCTACTACCAAAAGACAAAAATAACAAGTGTTAGTAAGGATATTAAGAAAAGGGAACCTTCATAAACCATTGGTGGGAATATAAACTGATGTAGTCACTATGGAAAACAGTATGGTGGTTCCTCACAAAATTAAAAAAAGAACTACTATATGATCGAGTAATTCCACTACTAAGTATTTACCCAAAGAATACAGAAACACTAATTTGAAGGGATATATGCACCCCTATGTTTATTGCAGCATTATTTACAATAGCCAAATTATGGAAGCAGCCCAAGCATCCATCATAGATGAAAGTATAAAGAAGATGTGGTGTGTGTATGTATATGTACATGTAAGTATATATAAAATCAAATATTACTCAGTCATAAAAAATAATGAAATCTTGCCATCTGCAGTAACATGGATGGAGCTGGAGGATATTATGCTAAGTGAAAGAAGTCAGACCAAGAAAGACAAATACCACATGATTTCACCTATATGTGGAATCCAAAAAACAAAACAGTCAAAACAGAAATGGACTGATAGATATAGGAAAAAAATTTGGTTACCAGAGGGGGAATGGTTTGGGAAGCATGGGTGGGCTTGCAAAATAGGTGAAAGGGATTAAGAGGTACAAACTTCCACTTATAAACAAGTCATGGGGACATAATGTATAGCACATAGAATATAATCACTAATATTGTAATAAATTTGTATGGTAACAGATGGTGGTAACTAGACTTATTGTGGGGATCATTTTGTAACATATAAAAATATCAAATCACTATCATGCACAGCTGAAATTAATAGGATATGTGTCAACCATACTTCAATAAAAATATACTGCACAAATAGTTATGAGAAAGTCAAATTTCTTTTTCTCATTAAAAGTGAGGAGAAACAAAACATAACATTGGTATCTTGGTATCCACGGTATCATGGCTTTACTGTCACTCATACAAGATTGAGATGATTAAAAATTAACTCCAAGAACATTTCAATTGAGCTATTCTTCAAATAATTTTTTATTTAAAAAACTTTTTAATGTTTATTTATTTTTGAAAGAGAGAGACAGAGCATAAGTGGGGAAGGGCAGAGAGAGAGAGAGAGAGGGAGAGACAGAATCTGAAGCAGGATCCAGGCTCTGAGCTGTCAACACAGAGCCCAATGCGGGACTTGAACTCATAAGTAGTGAGATCATGACCTGAGCTAAAGTCAGACATTCAACCTGCCTGAGACACCCCCTAAATATTTTTAATATTACTTTGAAGCTACATGTCAACGCTACCAGTCATTTTTTTAATAGGAGCCTATAATGATGAATTTCATCCACATCTGTCATGTGCTGTTTAAAGCTCACCAGGACTCATCTCTAAGCCTCTGTCTTTCTTCCTGGAATGTTTGTATCTCTCTGGAAAATACCTACACACCTCTTTCAGGATTTAATACAAATATCACCTTCATGTAAGCTTTCCATGTTTATTTCTTACCCTAAGAGCTCCCCATTAGGGAATGA
Source organism: Panthera leo (assembly GCF_018350215.1). Classification (NCBI taxonomy): domain Eukaryota; kingdom Metazoa; phylum Chordata; class Mammalia; order Carnivora; family Felidae; genus Panthera; species Panthera leo. Next base: position 54,985,992 of record NC_056683.1, on the reverse strand, counting down.
ATAAAATAATTGTAAATTATAGAGAGAATGGAATATTATGCAACCATTTGAATGAATAAGTATATCAGGAATAAATTTCAAAACCCAATTGAAGAGTAATGCAAAACAAATGTATTTCTATGTATTTTTAAATACCCAAACAATAAAATCTACTTCATTCACATATACATGCATTTGTAAACAGTAGAAAACATGCATGGGAATGATATACATCAACTTCAGAAGTATCATGACCCCTATGGAAAAAGGAAGGAGCAAAAGAGAATGTATGAAGCTTTAGCTATGGTTGCAATGTTTTTATCAAGAGTGGTGGTGATGATGATAAAGAAGAAAAAGAGGAGGAGGAAGAAAAGGAAAGAGAGAGGAAAAAGAGGGGGAAGGTGAAGAGGGAAGACTAGAGCAGAGAGAGGGAGGCAGGAGAGGAAGAAAAAGGAAGGAGAAATGAGGAAGCAAATAGGGACAAACTGTCAATATATGTTTAATTTCAGTAGTATATAAATAAGTGTCTGTAATATTATTTTCCCTATGTTTCATTATGATTTGAACATTGTTCTTTAAAGTTTTAATTTTAGGGGCACGTGAGTGGCTCAGTCAGTTGAGCCTACGACTTCTACTCAGGACATGATTTCCTGGTTCCTGAGTTTGAGTACCGCCTCAGGCTCTGTGCTGACAGCTCAGAGGCTGGAGCCTGCTTCTGATTCTGTGTGTCTCTCTCTGCCCCTCCCCCACTTGCGCTGTGTCTCTCTTTCTCAAAAATAAATAAAAATAAATATATAAATAAAAAATAAAGTTTAATTTAAAAAATAACTTAAATCCCTCTGTTAAATCTTAGAAGAAAAAAATCTTTACTGACTTGATGATTTCATGTACAGTGGTAATATTTAATAGTTCCTACTAATTTTATCCAATATATACTGACAATGGCATCATAAAAATTATCAAAACATGTGCTGTATTTATATCTTATGTATTCTGTTTTACAGAAATCTTCATGTGGTAGGAACCCGGGATATCCTTGGTTAGATAATTCCAAGATCCCATCTAATGAATAAGATTAAAGTAAAATGCAGCAGAAAATATAGATAAAAAGGTGAAGGAAAAATCCCTGGTAATAATAAATAGGTATATAAATGGGTAAGTGTGTGGATGGATGGGTAGAGGGATGGGCAGATGGATGAAGAGACAGAACAAATTGAAGGAAAAAGCCACATCCTGTTATAAGGGTATATTTCACATGCCTAGAAATTATTTTCACCTGAGATATATAGGCTGATATATATTCACTTATTAAATGGCTCAATGTATAAATCTTGTACATAATAAAATTATAGTGTCCAGAAAAATATTCCCCGCAGTATTGTCAAGTCACTCATTCATTCAGCCAGTCACATGACCATTGCTTACTAAAAGCTTAGATTATGGATTAATTTTGAACACAGTTTCCAAATGCAAAAGTTAATTCCATTCAAGTGACTTAAGGAAGATTTATCATCTACCAATGATGATGCTATTTTGGGAAAAATATTTCTATATTGTTTTTACTGAAGTTTATTGATTCACCATAGGTGGTAGCATACTAAATGAGAAGGATACTCTTCCTAAACATTTTTACATGCTCCATTAACAAGGTCTCTGAACGACAATAATTTCCATCAAAATAAACTTAAGTTGACAAACTAAGCTTCTTTTGGGAAATATTCATCAATAAACTACTATACGCTAGTCACTGTTAGAAACCGACCTAAAAAAAAATTGAAGCCAGTCCATCCCCCAGAGAACTTCACTGTCATTTTCACCAAATCTAAATTAATGGAATTTCCTCTGTTCTCTTCAAACTAGAAATCAAAAGTTAGATTAAACAGATAATTGAACTATTCATAAAAAATGATGCCAACACAAATGCCTTTGACCTCAGAAGAATGTCTATACCATAGTCATTCTCACTGTAATCACTTGTGGAGCATTAAAATACATATAAAAAAGCTGGATCCCACCCTCACAGTTTCTGATTTAATTGTTCTTAGGTGCAGTTTGGGCACTGGAGCAAGAAGAAGCTCTCACATACCAACACTGAAAACCACTACCAGGATTCAATAGCCTAGTAGCCTTTTCTTCCTGCCTGAGGGCACAGAGCCTTTCATAATCATGGGGCTAAAAGCAAAGAATGTTTAAAAAAAAATTAATAAATGAGGATACTCACTAGACAAAATGTATTTGTCATGTTTCACCCTTTCTTATTCAACTGGAAAATAAGATCTTTTTGTTTTAATCCTTACTCTGATACAATACCAATTCCAGCACCATAAACAGTCAACACATTTGTCCTTCCATTATCTCATCCAGTCAACCCAACATCCTAGAAACCTAGAAAACTCAAACGTCTCCCTCACCTAGAAAAAATCCAGCATTTCCTCTTTCATCACAAGATAGGCAGTCAATTATAAAAACTTTCTTCCTTTAGCATTTTCATATGCCAAAATGGTAAGAAGGAAAATGGTGCACTTTTCAAACTGCCTCTAGGTAGAAAGTGGGAAAAAAAGTGAAATTGGCCTTGTACAGGCTTAAAAGGCTTGGAGAATTCACACAATAGGCCACAGTTCTTTGATTTCCACTTTCCTCTATAGGAATAAATATTAGGTAGGATAATAAGTATGTCAAGGTCATGTTTACCTAATTCTAATGAAGTGAAGCATAAATCTCAAAATGTGAACCAACTGCAGGGAATGGAGTGGATCTATTTTTTTTTTTTTCCAGAAGCCAAGTAATTAAAATGGAAAATGTGTTTAGTGTTAAAAAGAAACTAGAATGTTACTATATTAGATAAGGGAGCAGTCCATGACCACATAATGTCATTAAAGTGATCAGAAATTATGTGGTCCTTTAAATTGCTTTATTTCCCTCAGCAGAATATTAATTTCAGGTGAGTAATTTAAATTGCATTAACAGCAGACTCCTTAAGATGACACTTCATTTAGTCTTGAAAGTTGCTGCTGTTTAAGATATCCCCCCAGCCTGCCATTTCATACTGGTGCTAACTCGTGCCAGATTGTATATTGTTTTTCCAAAATACCATGGGGGTGTCAAATGCTTTATTGCAAACCTGCTGCTTTATGGGAATATGCAATGTAAATAAACCAGAGAGACACTTCTGTAAATTGCCCTATTTTAGATGGAAAACATTTCAATTAGACATATGAAATCAACTGACAGTTTTATGAACCAAATCATTTTGGAAATATCCTTCACATACACTGGATATCATCATATTTTCAGAGACCATATGGTAAAGTAGATCCACAAGCTCTTCAAGGACAGGCAAACTTAGCAAGAATCTCGATTCCAGTGCCTGTGTCTCCTTTACTAACAAATATCCAGGTAAGACAATTTTCAAAGTTGCTAATTTGGTGAAAGTATCAAAAAATGTTTGTAATAAATTATTTGCCATGGCTATTTTCCTTAAAAAACAAGATAAATTCACATTCCTCTGCATATCTATGGACCACAGATTCAGTATCCCCAATAGAGACAATAAGAACCTGGACCAAACAGATAACAAGGGCTACAGGGTAAAGGATGAGTTTGTATAATCATTGCTTTGTTAGGACCCTTAAACATCAGCTTGTAACATGAATAATCATTTGTGTAAGAATCAAATTTTCATGGATGACTGAATAACATTATTAAAAGGTTCAAGATACTTTAACCTAGTAGCAAATATATTATACAATTTGAACTTACCTTTGACCTCCCAAGCCCTTCTCAAGAAAAGGAAATGTCATAAATTGGATATGACAAAGTCATTGGTTCATTCCCCCATCTTTTATCAGATAACTCTTCCTCTTTCTATGCCTTCTTTTCTATTATTACAGAAGGCTTACAAGTGTCTTCAAAGAAATGTAACACTTTTTTATAACACAGGGTCTTTGCTTTCTCAACCATAAATCCTGTGACTTGCTTTCCTTTTCCCTTATAAATTTCCTGTTTAATTGGCAACACCTCTCTCCTATTGCTTGTGCATGTACTCATGGATTTGCTTTCTGGCTGCTGCTTTCCTTGCTATCACTGCTTTTTTCTTCTGAGTTATTCCCATGCTGTTCAACTCAGTTGCCATGATATTTCACTATCCCTGATTGTTAACTGCCTCCTGAACCAAGTTCACACATTCCAAGACCATCTTCCCAATAAGGGAATTTCAGGCCATGAATTCACCCCAGCAATCACTGATTTGACTAAGCACATCTCTCTAATTCTCATTTTCTGTCGTATGGAACAGATTCTCCAGAAACCCTAGGTTTTGGAAAGAAAAAAAAAACAAAAAACAAAAAACCCCGGCCTTCCAAGAAGAACAGCAGAAGTAACATTCCAAACGCTGACATTACCATACTTCGTGTCTACTTCCCTGAGAATTAGCCCTGCCACCACTGTGGGACCACCCAGCCATAAGAGGTAGCAAAGCTGCCTGCCCCCCCAAGGGGTTATAAGGGATAAATGTGCATTATCTGACACACTCAGATGGAGAAATTTGAAAACTCTCAAGTAAATGATGACAAAGAAGGATTTAAGTTATACAACATGAGACCAATATCCAAGCAAATTATAAACAGCTTCCTCCCCCTTTCCACATAAATTTCCCTTTATGAAGCTGTCTTCCCCTCACCTTTCCCTTACACAAAGGAAGACATGACTCTTATTCTGGTGATAGCACTGACTTGAGTCTGCATAAACAAACATTACTAAAATAACCCTTAACTTTGATTAGTTTCCTCCACATATTTTTTACTGTCCCTAGATTTCCAAATCCCTTTTCCTTTATCTTGTCACTTTTCCACAATTCATCATCCTATTTTAAAATGGTATATAAGTCCTCAGCCTAATCATATTTTTAGAGTTTTCACTTTTCTGTGACACTCCTATGTGCATGCATAACAAACTGTTTCTCCCATGAAATTGTCATTTGTTGGTTTCACAGATCTCATTCACTAAACTTAAGAGGTTTTAGAAAGGTTCTTTTCCTTTCCTACACTTATATTAACCACAGGTACAATCATCCCTATTATCCTTCATCAGAAACTAGCAAAATGCTCCAGAAAACTGGTATGTTTCTTTTACAGCAATGAAACGATGCAAGAAAATAGAAGGAAATCATGAACACTTTTAATACTATCTTAGCTATGACATCTTTACTGTATTTCCTCCCACTTGTATATTGCTTTTAGGATGCTTCTTTTAAAAAAAATTGTACAGGTGAGGGATACTTTAAGTGAAAAAGCCTTTAGCCCCAACCCCTGATGAATATCATCTGAGTCATAGGTCACTGTAGTCTTGACACACCCTGTAGTAAATAGCAGTAGGACTCAAATGACTGATCCTATTCTCACATGGGCTGAACAGTTGACAAAAATAACATCACCTAGTCTCTGAAGAACTAAAGGCAATTTATAGGCTTATTTTATTTTAGCCTATCTTGAAACGACACCCTGAAGTTGTAGGTGAGAAGATATCATCACTGTAGCATGACAAATATGGAAAACAAAGCTCCAAAAGAACAGAGGAACTCAGTTCTGCATCAGAAGAGGAGAGGCTACTGCTTTAATATGCACTCCAAGCTGGCAGAGTGAACTGTTAGGTGAGACTTCATTTCAACATGAATCTCGCTCTTCCTCTTTAGTATATAATGCCTTTAGCCTGAGATGAAACTTAAAGTGATATGTACTCACCTCTTCAACTATGGTCAGTCTATAACCCAGCCTTTAAGGAAATTATTTTCCCAACAGAATGCAGCTTCTTTTCCCAGGGCATCTTCAAATTCTTACATAACTCATTAAATTTGGACACAAAAATTTGCTCGCCTCTTAGGGATCCCATTTGAAATAGCAGATATTTTAAACTTTATTGTGATAAAACATACATAAAATAAAACTTCCCATTTCTCATTTTTGAGTATAGAGTTGACTGGCTTTAGGTACATTCACATTGTTGTGCAACTGTCACAACTCTCCATCTCCAGAAATTTTTCATCTTCCCACAATAAAATTCTGTACCCATCAAACAATAACTCCCCATTCCCCTCCCAGTGGCCTGTAGTAATCACTCCTCTACTTACTCTCTCTATGAATTTGGCTATTCTAGCTCATATAAGTGAAATTATACATTATTTGCTTTTGTATCACATAATGTCCTCAGGGTTCATCTACTTTAAAGCATGTATCAGAATTTCATTTCTTGTTAAGGCTAAATAATACTCCATCATACCACATTTTGTTTATCCATTCACCCTTTAATTGACATTTGGGTTGTTTCTACCTTTTGGCTATTATGAATAATTTTCTATAAACACTGGTATACAAGTATCTGTTCAAGGTTTTACTTTCAATTTTTTTGTGTACCCACCTATAAGTGGAAATGATACATCATATGATAATTCTATGTTTAATTTACTCAGGGACTACCATATTGTTTTCCATAGTAGCACCATTTTACATTCCTATCAACAATATACAAGCATTCTAGTTTCTCTACATCCTCACTAAATACTGCTTATTTTCTGGGTTTTTTTTTTTTTTTTTTTTTTTGATAATAGGCATCCTAATGGGTGTGGAATGATATATTTCATTATGGTTTTGAGTTGCATTTCTCTAATTATTAATGCTGAGCATCTTATATATCATATTTATGCCTATTTTATTCATTTACTTCCAGCTGAGCTTACCTAATTTGTTCTTTTTAAAGCCTTATTGAAGTATAATTGACATACAATAAAATATACATATTTAAAGTATACAATTTGGTAAGTTTGGGTATAGGCATACAGGTTTGAAACTATCACCACACACCAAGACAATAAACATACTATTGACATTAAAAACAGTAGAACCAGTTATTTTATCAGCAAAATTAGTTTATGCAGAATTAGCAGAGGAATTGCAATTTAGGACAAGCAAGCTATGGCAAGCCATAGGCAAGTCTGGATAACAAAAGAGAAGGGCTTGCTTTTACAGGGGAAAGGAAGAAGCTGAGAGGAGGCTGTTTCACTGAATTCTCATTGGCTGAGCTGTTGCTGGGCAAGGACAAATTCTTCTTTCCTCCTTCTGGGGTATGTAAAGTGTCTCCCTGCTGAGGAATGCAAGGTATGCTTCTTATAGTGAACAGTAGTACATGAGAACTCACCCTTCAAAAGTGCCCTACTCCATTTTAAATGAGGCTTCCTTTATTTTCACAATATCCATCACTTCCCAAAGTTTCTTCATGTCCCTTTATAACACCTTTAATACCTCTTTCCTTATTTTATCCTCTAGGCAAGCACTGATATGTTTTCCATCACTATAGATTAGTTGGCATATTCCAGAATTTACGTAAATAGAATCATAGATTATGTACTATTTTGTCTGTCTCTCTTTACTCCACATAATTATTTTGAGGTTCATTCATGTTGTTGCTTGTAGCAATAGTTCATTCCTCTTTATTGCTGAGTAGTATTCCATTACATATTGTTTATCCATTTACCTGTTGATGGACATTTCAATTGCTTCCAGTTTGGGGCCATTTCCAATAAAACTTTTATGAATTGTCACATACCAGTCTTCAAATGAACATATGCTTTCAGGATGCCTGGGTGGCTCAGTCAGTTGAGTATCTAACTCTTGATATTGGCTCAGGTCATGATTTCATGACTGTGAAATCAAATCCCACATCAGGCTCTGCACTACAGTGCAGATTCTCTCTCTCTGCCCCTCCCCCACTCATGCTCACACTCTTTCTCTCTCTCTCTCTCTCTCAAAATAAATAAATAAACATTTTTAAAAATGGACATATGCTTTTATGTCTCTTAGGTAAAAATATAGAGGTAGAACGTATGGGCTATATGGTAAGTGTATTTTTAACACATACACACAAAAAAAAAAAAAACTGTCAAACTGTTTCTCAAAGTGACAGTACATTACTCCATTTTACATTACACCAGCAATGTACAAGAGTCGCAGTTCCTCCACATCATTGTCAACACTCAGTTTGGTCAGTGTTTTCAATTTTAGTCACTCTGGTACGAGCACTGTCATATCTCATTGTGGTTTAATTTGCATTTTCTCTGTGACTAATGATGCTGAGTATCTTTTCATGTGCTCATTTTCCATCTGCATATCCTCTTCAGGGAAGTATCTGTTGAAATCTTTTGTGCACTTTTTAGATGGGTTATTTGTCTTATCATTAAGTTGTAAGAATAGTAAGTGATCTTATGGGTATATGACTATATCATACAATGGACATATGTCAGATATTGTCAGACTAGTTTTACAAATATTTTCTCCCAGTCTGTAGCTTGACATTTCATTTTGAAGAGAAAATGTCTTAACATTGATAAAGTCCGATGTCTTGATTTTTTTCTCCTGTAGCTTATGCTTTTGTTACATTTAAGAAATCTTTGCTAAACCCAAGGTTGCTAATATTTTCTATGTATTGTCATGTATACTTAATATATTATTTTTAAAATTAAGTAAATAAGAAATATCAAAACAAGAGGAAGACCTTAACTATCCAAACCCTACCTTGAATGAGTGCCATAGAACCTCTGTTAGTATCCTTAAACTCCCTATCCCTGGCTAAACGACTGTAGTCTAAAGAAGGCTGACAGCTTCATATATACACAAAGCCTAAGAAGTAGGCTAACAGAAATAGAAATCAGTGTCCTCGATAAAAATTTCCCTTCAGTAATGCCTGATCCATCAGCCCATCTTTTACACAAATCTGTTCTTCTTTTCCAAAGACTGTCATCATTATGTATATCTAACTTACTATTTAATGACTTCCTTCTCAGGACAGCTGAACTAGAAAGTCCAGAGACACAAACTGCAAAGAAGTTCCTCTGGGTATAGAAACTCATAATTCAACAATTTTAGTCAAAAGGTCAGAAATATGCAATTCATTAACTGACAAGATTCTATCAAATCTTTACAAATAGGAAGTACAGTCAACTATCAAATCCAATTGGATCAAATAAATTTGCGATCTTAATCTTAAAACACTGAATGGAAGCTATATGGAATAATATAAAAATTTTACTTATGTCTTTATTCCAAAGTACCAGTGTTATTTAATAATTAATACAAACATTCAGACATGACTAGGTGTCTTTGCACTTCTCAAGGCTAATGTTCAAACAAATATGCAGGTTTCCCTCTTTCTCTGAAATTCATTCTGATTCTCATTATCACTGTGTCTTCAATAACCCGTGGGCAATAAGTGAAAAATATGCTTTCAATCTAGTTTAGGCACTAAAGGGAAATTTATTATAATAAAATAGGGGTATCACTCAGAGCCTAAGACAGCCATGGAATGTTACAGATACCCAAGGTTCTTACCCTCTATGTCTCTATCTCAGGCTTATGATTTCACACATATGCTCTCTCAGAATGTCCACGTCTTCACTCTAAATACCTTTCTCTGATTCAGCATGTACACAACAGATGATGTCTGCCTGACAACTGCCAGGTTTACTTATCTTTAAGGCAAGTAACCAACTTACAGAATTTAAGTATCTTCACTCCAGCCTTCCAGCCACCTCTAGCCTTCCTATTTTCTTCTTAAGAAGGAAAAATAAACCATAGTTAATTGGGGTCAGGACTTCAAGGATATAGACTGGAAACATCTCAGTGGACAAGTTCTCCTCTATACTACAGAAACACTGGAAGGCCTGAAGACACACACCTTCAAAAAAGACTGAGATTATGGATGGAATGCTCCCTTTCCCCAGATCTTATCACCACTAAAATAGGACTCCAGTATAACAATGGATTATAGTTGAACAAATTAAAACATTAACTCTATCTGAGGAGTTCTCAGGAAAACCTAAAAGACAACAGGGGAGACAAAAACCAGGACACTATAGGAATTGGGCCTCTGGTATTTATAGCTACAACAAACAATAAACATAGCCCAATTCTTAGCCAAATTAACATAAATCCTCATGATAAAGATCTATTTGCCTCCATTTCTATTTCCCAGCACAACATGTCCAATTTTCAAGAGAAAAATAATATGCCAAAAGCAAGGAAAGAAAGCACTGATGAGGTAAAGCAATCATCAGAACCAGATTCAGAAAGGACACAGTTGTTGGAATTTTCAGACAGGGAATTTTAAATAACTATAATTAATACGTAAGGGCTCTAATAGAAAAATTAGACAGCATGCAAGAACAGATTGGTAGCCTAAGCAGAAAGACAGAAACTAAAAAAGAATCAAAAGGAAATTCTAGAAATAAAATACACAGTAACTGAAATGAAAAACACCTTTAATGAATGCAATGTAAACTTTAAATGACAGAAAAGAATCAGAGAACTTGAACACAGGTTAACAGAAACTTCCCAAACCAAAATACAAAGAGAAAAGAAGAAAACAACAACAACAAGACCTGAAAGAATTAAGGGACAATATCAAAACATACAACATACACATAATTAAATACCAGAAGGAAAGGAAAGATAACAAAGCAGAACAATATGTGTGGTAATAATGGCTGAGAACTTTCAAAAATTTAATGACAGACACCAAACCACAGATACAGGAAGCTGAGAGAACACCAAGCATGAATGCCACAAAAAGCATACCTCAGGGGCACCTGGGTAGCTCAGTTGGTTAAGCACCTGACTTTGACTCAGGTCATGATCTTGCAGGTTGTGAGTTTGAGCCCCACAACAAGCTCTGTGCTGACAGCTTGGAACCTGGAGCCTGCTTCAGATTGTGTCTCCCTCTCTCTCTGCCCCTCCCCCACTCATGCTCTATCTCTCTCTCTCTCTCTCTCTCTCTTCCTCAAAAATAAATAAACATTATTTAAAAAAAAAAAAAAAAAAAAAAAAAAAAAGCACACATCAGCATTCCAGCTGCAGAAAACCAAAGACAAAGAGAAAATTTTGGGAATCCAGCAGGAATGGGAGGAGAGGTGTCTTAACCTAGGGAGTAACAGAGGATAAGAATTACAGCAGGCTTATTGTCAGAAACCAGCAAGTAAGAGGAAAATAGAATGAATTAAGGTATTGAAAGAAAACCATCAACCTAGAATTCTATATCCAGCAAAATTACCCTTCAAAAGTGAAAGAGACATAAAGACCTTCTCAGACACACAAAAAGTGAAGGAATTCATTGCAGGCCAACAAGCCCTAAAAGAAATGCTAAAAGAAGTTAATTCAGGCAGAAAGAAATGACATGTTATGATCTACATAAATAAAGCAAGCATGTCAAGGAAGAAATGAATGAAAGTAAAATAAAACCTTTTATTTTCTCTTATACTTAATTGACCTAAAAGATTTCTTTCTTTAAAGCAATAATAGTGTACTGATTATTGATAACACATGAATAAGTGAAATGAATGACTGTAATGCCACAACAGACAAATGAATTAAGAATACTCTGTTATAAGGTAACTTTACTCCATATGAAGTTATTTGAAGATGGATTTAGATTAGTTTAAAAATATGTACCAAAAACCATAAGGTAACCACTAAAATTTTTAAATGAGGTTATTGATACACTAAAAGAAGAGATAAAATGAAATCATATAAAATGATCATTTAAAACCAGAAAAGGCAGAAAAAGAGGGAGGGGGGAGGAAAATAGAGAAAAATGCAAGAAAATAGTCACAATATGACAGATATTATTAACCCAACTATCGTAATAATCAGTTTAAATGTGAAGAGTCTAGGTAAATATTAATTCTCTTACCTGTTGACTTCACTGAAAATTTTTAGACAAGGGTTATATGAAAGGTCTTTATTTTTTTTTAAATTTTTAAATTTTTTTTTAAATTTATTTTTGAAGGAGAGAGGAAAACAGAGCATGAGCAGGGGAGGAGCAGAGAGAGAGGGAGACAAAGAATTCGAAGCAGGCTCCAGGCTCTATGCTGTGAGCACAGAGCCCGACACGGGGCTCGAACCCATGAACCATGAGATCACGACCTGAGCCGAAGTCAGACGCTCAACCGACTGAGCCATCCAGGGCCCCCAATATGGCAAGTCTTTATACTAACTTTGCAACTTTTCTATACATTTTTAAATATTCTAAAATAAATATCTTATTCAAAAATTAAAAGGTTATTTTAAAAAGAAACCCAGCTAGGGGCACCTGGGTGGCTCAGTTGGTTAGGCATCCGACTTCGGCTCAGGTCATGATTTCACAGCTTGTGAGTTTGAGCTCCGCGTCGGGCTCTGTGCTGACAGCTCAGAGCCTGGAGCCTCTTCAGATTCTGTCTCTCTCTCTCTCTCTCTCTCTCTCTGCCCCTCCCCCACTCACACTCTGTCTCTGTCTCTCAAAAATAAACATTAGAAAAAAGTTTTTTATTTATTTTATTTATTTTTTTTTTTCAACGTTTTTAATTTATTTTTGGGACAGAGAGAGACAGAGCATGAATGGGGGAGGGGCAGAGAGAGAGGGAGACACAGAATCGGAAACAGGCTCCAGGCTCCGAGCCATCAGCCCAGAGCCTGACGCGGGGCTCGAACTCACGGACCGCGAGATCGTGACCTGGCTGAAGTCGGACGCTCAACCGACTGCGCCACCCAGGCGCCCCAGAAAAAAGTTTTTTAAAGAAACCCAGCTAAAATCAAGAGTCCCTAATCTTAGACACTTTTCAAAAAAAAAAAAATTTTTTTTGAGAGAGGGAGAGCATGCCTAGCAGGGGAAGGGCAGAGAGAGAAGGAGAGAGAGAATCCCAAGTAGGCTCTGTACTGTCAGTGCAGAGCCTGACGCAGGGCTCAAATTCACCATGAGATCATGATCTGAGCCGAAATCAAGAGTTGGACATCACCCTAATATTACTTTTAAATACTCCTCCCAAAACACTGCATTAAAAACCAATAGTATTTGAGTTCATCAGCAAATGCAGATTTAAGGACATTGTCCAATAAAACCTTCTGCAGTAAAAAAATGTTCTATACCTATGCTATCCAATATAGTAACACTAACCACATGTGGCCACTAAACACCCGAAATGTGGATAACATAACTGAGGAACTAATTTTTCTTTAATTTTTTCAATAAATAATTAAATTTTAAATTTATATAGACACGTTTTCCCCAAGTTGTAAACATAAAACATATAACAGAAACAACAGTCACTGACTATTGAAGAAAACTTGTCTAAACTGATAAAAGATCTTATAACTTACTATAAAAGCCCAACTATTTTCCAAGTAAATCTCAACCACCAGACCAAATATCTACATAATCTGTTAAAGTGCCCAATTAACAGGCTAAAAAGAAAGTCCATAAGGCACTAGGCAGAAAAAAACAAACTGGTTTCTCTACCAAGGAATATTAGCCTGGCCTGAGGTTTTTCCCTTGAAATACTTAGTGACCAAACAATGACATTTTTAGGGAGAAAAGGCTATAACCCAAGACTACAACCAAGCCAAGATGTCATTCACATGTGAAAACATTTTCAACTACAGAGGGGATTCCTACATTCAGAAAACATACCACCATTATCACATAATGTTTTTTGTTTGTTTGTTTGTTTTGTTTTTTTTTTTTTAACATTTATTTTTGAGACAGAGAGAGACAGAGCATGAATGGGGGAGGGTCAGAGAGAGGGAGACACAGAATTGAAACAGGCTCCGGGCTCTGAGCTGTCAGCACAGGGGCCCGATGCGGGGCTCGAATTCACGGACCGCGAGATCGTGACCTGAGCCGAAGTCAGCGCTCAACCAACTGAGCCACCCAGGCGCCCCTATCACATAATGTTTTAAAAGATCAAGAAGTTATATTGGTAGAACCCTTTTCTTTCACTTTTCACATTCCCAGCTCAAACTACAAAAATCATATTTCTGCTCCAGCTCAATGTCTACTTTCTAGGGGAGGCTGTGGGACAATTCTTTGTACCTCAAAAGAATAAATGGGCTCTACCCATTCTCTCTGACCCTCGTCTCTGACTCTGCTGTAACTGCCTAATCAGGTGGAGCATGCTCTCCTCTTCCCCTGTCCTCAAGTAGTAGACTGCCAGTATGAGCCTCCAGCTTGGGAAAAGGACACCTGCTGTACATCTGTGTTTGTGACTGAATGGACAAATTCATTTCTGGGAGATATCCTCAGCTTTTTCAGCTATAATACTGTGGTAGATACGAGATTTGGCTTTGGGCATCAATTCTATCTTCACAGTAGAGAATACTCCTATAAAGTTGGGACTAGAAAAATAAACAATTCAATTTGTAGGCGACTTTGCAGCTAGAGTTTCCAGGTATGATTTAGGTTTGACCTATCAAATACATTCACCAATGACCTGAAAAAGCATTAGTGTTGCAGAAGCCATCTTTTCCAGCTGCTGCTACTATTTTGCAGTAAGCACAATCATGGAGGTTCTTGGTTTTTCTGAAGCAACATTTGCAGTCCAGTCCCTAGCTTCATGGGCCATCCGTTTTGCTGGCACATTTTGTAACAAGTGGGACATAGTCGTATAGCCAGCAGCAATAGTAGCAGTTTCCTGGATCATGGCCTTGAAAGGATCACTCTGGAACTAAATGCTTCCCGATTATAACCGAGGGAGAAGCTTCCTAGGTGGCCTAATTCTGGACTGTGGCCTACGAGCTGCTCTCAAAAGTTCAACCTTGAGTCTGTTTCTACAGCCTTTCTGATAATTTCATAAACTATTTAATACATTATGATTTTTTTCCTGCTAAAACTAGCAGGAGTAGATTCACTTTTCTGTCACTGAGTTCTCTGGAACTAAACTCTTACCAATACCGCCAAAGACCAGTCAACTAAGAATGACATCAAAATTGAAAGCTCAACATTTTAAACAACGTTGTCATATACAAGTACTGGTGGTTAACACTGAAATCAAGTGACTGACTATACAAAATTATTATAAACATCATCCCAAAATGAAATAAAATCTCAAATATATTACATAAAATAAATGTAATATATGAAGTATTAATTATTAATTTAACCACTCATATGACCTACAACCCAGAATAAAACTAAAAAAGATCAGGAATTTAATAATCGGTCAAAAATAAAAGTGACATATAAGGACATTAAAAAGATGCTATGCAATTCTTACTGAAGTGAAGATTTTAAATGTACCTGGAAAGCTATCTTTAAAGACAGCAAACCTGTCATACGTTGCCTACTCACTGGAGGAGGGGGAAAAAAAGCAAACAAAACATAGGCCATCTACAGAAAAAGTCATAAAAATAAGAAAATACTAATCATGGTAAGGAAAGATAAATCATAAAATCAATCAGATGACAACATTTCAGATCACAAATGTGAAAAGAATAAATTTCTTGATTAAATAATAGAGACACTACATACTGCTTACAAAAGAAATAATAAAATTAGAATGATTAAAATGAGTGAAAAATAAATGCCTTATGGGAAAGATATCAAAATCAAACTATAAACAAAAACAAAACAAAAATTTAAAAAACCAGGAGCAGCATATTACTTTTAGACACAGTCACATTTAAGATTCAAATTAAGTGGGCAAAAATTGTTGTTTTAAAAATCTAATCCACAAGGAAGGGATATATTCGTTCATTGATTTGATGAGATATATGAAATAAAAACTAAGAAGTACCAGGAGAAACATATAGGCACACAATTGTTTGTGAAGCTCATAACATCAAGTTCTGGCAGACCATTTACTGTCAACATAAAAAACACAGATATTTTAAATAATACATGGAGGGAAAGAGAACATTTGTTCCTTGTAAAAAGAGAATAAACTCTCTAAGAATATTCATCTGTTCCTGATTATGTAAAAAGAAAGATATCTTTTTTAAAAAAAGAGTTGACAAATTGCATTAGGAACACTAAAATGTTTGTAATTCTAGGTCCCAAGACTTTACACAAATAAAGACAATTCTATGTACAGAGATATGCATAACAGTTACCATTTGAGTACTATGTCCCAGGCATTATGATAGGAGTTCTATATATATTTACATTCAACTATGACATAAATAATAAAAATAGGGAATGAAGAATTTTTACTAACATGGAACAATCACATGACATATTATGAAGTAAGATGCCAAACTAAATAACAGTAAGGTGACTTTTTGTGTATCTGTATTTATGCATACAAATAGCATGATTAGCCTTTTATATATGAAAACAGAAGTCTTAAATGAAGCAAAGGCAGAAAAATATTAACAGCAGCTTTGTCCAAGTAGTGAGATCACAAGTGATTTTTACTTGTTCTTTGTACTTTTCTGTAGTTTCCAATTTTTTCCTTCTATAACTTACTTCTATTTCATTATCAATACAATGTGTTTTAAAATAAAACACATAGGGAAAGTCTCAGATGAGTAAAAATTCATCACAATATGAAATATGGCCATTTTCCAGCCCTTTACCTTAAATCTTACTTTAATAGCTTAAAATAGCAACTGCATGAACCAAATGGATGTTCCCCCACAACTGTGGCAATGTTGATGATATAGTTTAGCATACGTAACTGGCAGCTGACTTGAGAAAACCTATTAGCTAGTTATGAAGAAGAAAGAAATGGCAGTTCAGCAGAAAATCTAATAAAACCAAAACATGACCATGGTGATACAGACATGTTTCTAACATACAAGCTACTGTTA
Source organism: Panthera leo (assembly GCF_018350215.1). NCBI lineage: Eukaryota > Metazoa > Chordata > Mammalia > Carnivora > Felidae > Panthera > Panthera leo. Next base: position 54,969,415 of record NC_056683.1, on the reverse strand, counting down.
CCAATTGTGGCCAAAACTATTAAAATTTATGCAATAGGCCAATCAGAAATACTGTAAAAAGGAAGGACTGTATGGTGTTTATATATATATATGAGATTGAAAAAAAGCCAGCCAAACCAGTTGAAACTAAGTATTAAACTATTATACCTTGGAGAAGAATTGTTAGTACAAGACAAAAATGAATAAAGGCTTACTTGGAAAACACAAAACCTGTGAGGCTTATGGTGAGGTGAGAACACATACACAGTTTTTATGAAATCTAAAATAAATAAGAATAATCATCAGTGCATTAAAACAGTGTGAGAGAGTGGGATTGAACTGAGGAAGAATCTGTATCCAAACTGAACTACTGTAATTTAAAACTCTTGCCTTCTGCAGCTCCTCTATGAAATTTGACATGTAGGCAACAGTGCAATAACAAAAACTCAAGCATGCTTGCAATTTGCCATTCACAATGTTAAGTCCGACACATCTGTTTAATTCTTTCATCAGCTCTGTGGAGTAGATATGATCGCATTTCCCTTTCACAGATGAGGCAACTAAAGCTTAGAGTAAATTTTTTTAGTTGTGCAAATAGAAAATGGTAAAGCCGGAACTTTAAACTTAAGTACATCTAACTCTATGCCCCTGCCCTTAACCATTATGCTATTTCTTTGTGTCAATGTTTCCTTATTTTAACTGCCTTTGCACAACACTCCAATTAACTCAAATCCAAATTAATCATAAATTAAAATGTTAAGAACAAGTATGGTGACAAAGCTATAAATTATGCTTTTCTCAATCCGTTTTCCCTAGTATGTTTCCAGACTGGAGGAGACTTAAAGAATATTCACAAGCAGAAAGTGGAAGTAAGGAAGGATTCGCCAAGATGGTCTGAAGGTCGTGGTGGTTAAATGCGGACAGACTGATGTAGAGTTGGCAGCAGGTCTCAGTTTGTCCGGGCTATCCTCAGTTCCAAATACACTTCCTCTCAACAGCAGCTCAGGTCCACCCACACACGTTTGGCAGGGGTCTCACAGAGACCTTAGCTAGCCAGAGTCACAGCTCCCCGCAGAGTCTTCAATGAATCATCCCCTTTAGCAGCTGGGCATCTTTGGATTTTCACATTAACTGGTTGGTGATTTTTTTTTTTTTTTTTCTGATCCTTCGATTTCCTTTTAGGACCTTCTCTTTTCCAGCTCCTCCCATAACTATTTTCACAGTTCTGGAGGCTAGGAAGTGCAGTATCAAGGTACCAGCAGGTTGACTGTCTGGTGAGAGCCACTTCCTGGTTCACAGAAGACAGTCTTCTTTGCTCCTGTTAATTAAAACAGGCCCTAGGATAGGACACAAGAACATCCTGGTTTTGTCTGAGACCCAAAAGTAAAGACTGTACTCTTACTTAATTTGCCACTTAATGAAAACCTATATAGAATAAAGCTGCATCAGGATACTATTACCAAGGCACCTTCTAACTCCTGTAAGAAATCCCTTCTCGGGGCGCCTGGGTGGCTCAGTCGGTTCAGCATCCGACTTCGGCTCAGGTCATGATCTCGCAGTTCGTGAGTTCAAGCCCCGTGTCGGGCTCTGACAGCTCAGAGCCTGGAGCCTGTTTCTGATTCTGTGTCTCCCTCTCTCTCTGACCCTCCCCTGTTCATGCTCTGTCTCTCCCTGTCTCAAAAATAAATAAACGTTAAAAAAAATTTTTTTTTAATAAAAAAAAAAAAGAAATCCCTTCTCTCATATCCCATAGTGGTTCTACTTCTATGATTGAAGCCCGACCAATAAAAAAACACATAACTTTTTAAACATAAACTTATTAAAATATTTTAAATTAAATGTATTTTCAAAAACAAAGTATGCAGGGTATAAATCCTAATAAACAATGACTAAGGAATAAGGAAATGTTAAAGAAGGTTAAGTCATCCTATCTTTGTACAACAAAGTACAAACATAAAAAGTATTCTGATGGTGCTCACAATGAATTTTCTTTCTTTCCTCCCAGAGAGAAGAAAATAAGTCATATTTTAATTAACAGGAACAAATGACCAATTATTCATGAATTTATGGATTTTTTACTGTCCATTTGGGCTGCTATAACAAAAATACCATGGATTATGTGGCTTCAATGACAATCATGTATTTTTCACAGTCTGGAAGCTGTGAAGTGCAATATCAAGGTGCCAGCAGGTTGAGTGTCTGGTGAGAGCCTACTTCCTGGTTCAAAGAAGACAGTCTTCTTACAATGTGTCCTCACATGGCAGAAGGGGCAAAAGAGATCTCTGTGGTCTCTTTTATAAGTGCACTAATCCCATTCCTGAGGGCTCTACCCTTGTGATTTAATCATCTCCCAAACTTCTAATACCATCATACTTCAGGTTAGGATTTCAACATATGAATTTTGGGGGCACACAAACATTTAGCCCATAAATTTACTAATTACAAAGCTATGATAGGTCCTAGGATAGGACATAAGAACATCTTGGTTTTGTCTGAGACCCAAAAGTAAAGACTGTACTCTTACTTAATTTGCCACTAAATGGAAACCTATATAGAATAAAGCTGCATCAGGACAGTATTACCAAGGCACCTTTTTTCAAACAAAATACCTACCTCCAAATATTCAGATGAAATAATACATCTAATTAGAAACCTAGCAGTATAAGATATACCCTTTATATATGATCAAGATTGTGCTATAAAGTCCACTGTAAATAGCCTTAGCATGTAAGAATGTGAATGGAATCTTTAGTTTGGAAGTTGGTAGAGGTCAATTAAATTAAAAGTTATCTCAAGATATCAGTCAGTATGCTTTGGTTGCAAGGCAGAGACAAAGTCAAAAGGGGTTTTTTAAAGGTGGCAGGGGGCATTTATTGGCTCATGGAATTTAAGAGTCAAAGGGCAAGGATGATTTTGAACACAGCTAGATCTAAGGGCTGAAACCAAGTCACCAGGACCCAGTCTCTCCCCAGTCCTGTTTCTGCTTTCTTCTGTATTGTTTCCACCCCCCAGAAAGCCACTCCTATCACAGTGACAATAGAGAGGACGAAATGGCTGCCAGCAGCCTCAGACTTACATTCTTTTCTTCTCAACCAAAACAGGAAAACCAAAACAGTTGGGCGTTCTCCCACCCAACAGATTGGACAAAAGTCCTGGACCCTGATTCCACTGGCCCAACTTGGGTCATAAATCTATTCCTAAATCAGTGCCTGTGGCCTACTGGATATAAGCTCTACTGATTGGCTGAGGCTGCACACCCAACTCAGCCATATCCAGACAGCATTAAAAATTATAATAACAATAACAACAACAACAACAATAGTAATTAAAGGAATGGAGGCTGTCAGACCCACAATAATGCTCACTACTGTCAGATTTCCCATTTGAAAAGCCATATGGGAAATGAACAGAGATGAAAAAAAATGAACTTAGGGAAAGATCACCCAACTTCACTTTACCTTGGTAACTGCTAAATATTGTTTTTCTTCAGCCACACAGCATGCACTATAACCTCACCTCAGTTGTCTATGAAGCTGGGGAACATGTCCCAGAAAATCTGCTACTACTCCAAGAATACTGACTAGATCTGGCCTTGCTGAATGTCCTTAAAATTTTCAAATTAAAAAAAAAAATTCCTTTTACTAACCCATAAATTTCCAATCATACTTCTAGACAGATCAGCATTTGTGACAAAAACTGTTCTCAGTTTTTATTCAAAACCTCATTTGCCAGTAGTCTCATATATTTTTCAAATGTCTGGCCTAATTTCTTCAAATCTGCACATATCACATATTTTTCTTGGCTATAATTAGTCACTAAGACTTATTAGCATAGGAGTAGCTCCCAGAAACTCTAAATTACAAGTCAGCACTGTGTTTTGTTTTCATGTTTTTCTTGACTCTCAGAAAAAGTATTTGTTTTTTCCTCCTGGAATAAGCCACCACATTAAGTTTCCTCTTTTCACCCTTTGGGAATAGCTATTATTATTAGAAGAGAGCATTACTATAAATTCTTACAGCAACACATCAGAAGGATTAGGTCCCATTTAAGCAGTCTCTGAATTCTGTGACTATAGTGCAGCAAAACCTCCAAACATTAGGAGAAAGCAAGTTAAAACAAACCCTTTACCAGCTGCTACATGTGGGGTGGATCAATAACACTAACTGACAACTTTTCATATGAAATTCAAGCAGTCTGAGGTCTCCTTTTTCTATTCCCTGAATGTCTGTTCTCTCCACTTCAAAGGGCTGTCTGCCGCGGAGCAAGGAGAGGTGGCTCATACACAACGGCACTCGTCTTCTGTTTAAATCATACCATCCGGCAGTTCTGGAGCTGCCAGGCAATGATAAAAGGGCATGTGGCTTTGATTGTTTATACTTCAACAGCAAAGGCAGAGGAGCACTGTGAATGGGGGCACAAGCTTAGAAGATAAGCGTGGATGGGTTCCAACCACAGCTGTGCCACCTATCAGTCCTGTGTGTGACCTTGAACAGATTCCTTAACTCTCTGAGCTCTTCCTTTCCTCATCTTTAAAATTAATATTATAACAGAATTTATCTTTCTTGGTTCGTCGGAGAATTAAGTGAAGTATCCATTGTAAAGTGCTTCACCTAAAACTTGCACTTTAAAATAGCAGCTAACATTTACTGAGCATGTATTATGTGCTCGGTATAAGAAGTACTCAATTCATCTAATAATCCATTCAACAAATATTTACGAGGACTTACAATGTACCAGAAACTGTTCTAAACATTAGGATATCAATGAAGAAAATAGAGATTCCTTCTTGTAGTGTAATACTACTTATATAGCTATTAAGCTTCTAATGTAATTAATACATATACCATACAAAAACAACAATAATCAAAATAAAATGAAATTCCTGTTGAGGAATTTTATATGTTAACTCATATAAAAACTTGCCTAAACTCCTTAGGAGCCGTTGGCCTCTGCAAACACTTCAGGGATAATGGCCCAGTGAAGTCAGCCAAGCGAACTTCAGGAAACAGAGACTCTCCTGCAGCAGGGGTTCTAGTGTCATTTCACAGTTGAGTTCCTTCTGACTGGAGATAAATGAAAATGAAAGCAATATGAAGATTTTCTGCAATGTTGAAATGCTACTAATGTTCTGAAGATCTAAGGAAATAGAGTAGACTATTCATCTTTCTCAGTTCCTCCAGGATTTTTAGGATAGTCACTGCTCTCCCACAATTTCAAATTACAGCGAAGGGCCATTTAGCAATATACCAAGATTGAAGCGACATGTGGAGCAGAGCTGTGATTCCAGTTTCTATTCACCGGTATCTGCTCCTCTCACACACAAAGTTAGATTTTCATGTTTCAACAGTTACTTCTGTTCTTGACCCGAATATATCTTTTTTTTAAATAATATGGGTTTGGGGGGCTTTTTTAGATTTTAAGTAATCTCTACACCCATCACGGGGCTCAAACTTACAACTGTGAGATCAAGAGTTGCACGTTCTACTGACTAAGCCCCCCGAATACATCTTGAGCATTAACCATCCAAATCATAAACAGGATCAGTATCATTTAAAAGGAAGCTGCCATGACTGTGTTAATCTCTATTGGTGGTTAGCTAGAAAAAGGAAAAAGGAGAAATTTTACTTGAGAAAAACAATTGAACTATATCTATCGGGGGCTGAATGAGGATGGAAAAAGTGTTGGGCAAGCCATTGGGAAAATAAAATCAAAACCACAATGAGATACTACTTTACAACCACCAACATATCTATCTTTACAACCACCACAAAGAACAAGATAAAAATAAGTGTTGGTGAGATTATGGAGTAACAGGAAAGCTCACACGTTGCTGGGAGAAATTTAAAATGGTGCAGCTGCTTTGGAAGATGGTCTGGCCATTTCTCAAAGGGTTAATAAACATAGAGTCACCACAGGACCTAGCAATTTCACATCTAGGTATACGCCTTTGTCTGGGAAAACCTTTCTCTCTCCTTCTATTCTGAATGACAGCTTTGCTGAACAAAGGATTCTTGGCTATATATTTTTCCTATTCAGCATATTTAATATTTCCTGCAACTCCCTTCTGGCCTGCCAAGTTTCAGTGGACAGGTTTGCTACTACCTTTATGTGTCTACCCTTGTAGGTTAAGGCCTGTTTGTCCCTTAGCTGCTTCCAGAATTCTCTCTTTATCCTTGTATGTTTCCAGTTTCACTATGATATGTTGTGGTGCTGACCTGTTTTTGTTGATTCTGAAGGGAGTTCTCTGTGCCTCTTGGGTTTGGATGCCTATTTCCTTCCCCAGATTAGGGAAGTTCTCAGCTATAGTTTGTTCAAATAAACCTTCTGTCCCTTTCTGTCTTCTTCTTCTTCTGACCTCCTGTGATATGAATATTGTTTTGTTTCATGGAATCACTTAGCTCCCTAATTCTCCCTTTGTGATCTAGTAATTTCCTTTTCCTCTTTTTTTTCAGCTTCATCATTTCCCATAATTTTATCTTCTATTTCACCTAATCTCTCCTCTGCTTCTTCCATTCTGACCGTCAGTGCATCCAGTTTATTTTGCATCTCATTTATAGCATTTCTTAATTCATTGTGACTAGTTCTTAGGTCTTTGATCTCTGCAGCAAGAGATTCTCTGCTGTCTTCTATCTTTTTTTTTTTTAATTTTTTTTTAACGTTTATTTATTTTTGAGACAGAGAGAGACAGAGCATGAACAGGGGAGGGGCAGAGAGAGAGGGAGACACAGAATCCGAAACAGGCTCCAAGCTGTCAGCACAGAGCCCGACGCGGGGCTCGAACTCACGAACTGTGAGATCATGACCTGAGCTGAAGTCGGCCCCTTAACCGACCAAGCCACCCAGGCGCCCCTCTATCTTTTTTTTCAAGCCCAGCTATTAAGCTCATGACTGTTATTCTAAATTCTTGGTCAGATATATTGTTTATATCTGTTTTGAGCAATCCTCTGGCTGTGATTTCTTCCTGAATTTTCTTTTGAGGAGAATTCTTTCATTTTGTTATTTTGGCTAAGTCTCTGTCTTTTGCATGTTTTAATAGCCTGTTATGTGTCCTGCACCTGTGAGTGCTACTCTATCAAAAAAGGGTCATACACTGTCCAGGGCCTGACACTTCAGAAAGTGTTTCTGATGTACATTGCATGCACTCTGTTGTTGCATTTTGGCTACTCTATCTCACTGGTCAGTTCTCTGCAGAGCTCCTCCTTGCTTGTAGTGGTGAAGTGTTTGGACCTTCAACCATATGTGCTTTGATCTGTTTGTTGAAGTAACCATGGGAAAAAAAAAAAAGGAAAAAGGGAGGGGGAAGCCTGATCCCATACAAAGAGAAAAATGAAAGGGGAGAAAAGAAGACCAAACAGAAAAAATTATATGGCTAAATCCAGAGAAAGAGAAAGGTAGCCAGCTTGTCCTGCTCAACAGTCTACCTCGTCTCCTAGAGGATCAGCTGGGATTCAAACCTGATGCCTTAAAGGACCCTGAACCTCGCAGACCTGGTTCTGGTATAGCACCACTCAGCCCTGCTAATAAAAGGCCTTTGGCTGGCACCTGCAGGGTCTTTCGTCCCTGGGGAGGCAATAAACCCTCTTCCCACACTACTCGAGGAAAGGGACTGTTCTCTCCCAGTGTACCCCTGAGATCGCTACCATGCCCCTGGGCCAGCTCCCTCATAGTGCTCTGGAGAAAGTCAGGCACTCTTGAAACTGGTTTCGCTCTGAAGAAAGTCGTGCACTTTTGAAACCTCCAAGTTTCAGTTCCTAAGGCTGTTTGCAAAATAGAAACGCACTCTCAGTATTTCTCATCCCCTGGTCCACGGTCCAGAAAGGTTTTCCTCTTATGCTAAGTCAATAGTGCAATTTCATAGCCCTCTCTCTCTCTCTCTCTCTCTCCCTTTTGTCTCTCCACAGAAGGGGTTCCCTCCCCTCCTTGGCTATGCCATTTTATCTCCCCCAATTCACATACACGCACCTCAATCCCACCAAGCTATCTCCCTCCAACTGTGGAGATCCTTCTGTCACTCTACCGTCTTAACTCTCAAGCCACTCCTAGATATACATCTAAGAGAAATGAAAACATATGTCCACACAAAAACTTATAAATCAATGTTCAGAGCAACATGATTCATAATAGTGAAATAGTGGAAACAACCCACTTGTTCCTCCAACTGATGAATGGATAAACAAAATGTAGAATATCCCTACATTGGAGTATTATTTAACAATAGAAAGGAATGAAATATGGATAGCTGCCACCACATGGATGAACCTTAAAAGCATTATGCTAAGTGAAAAAAGTCAGTCCAAAAAGATCACATATTGTGTGACTCCATTTATATGAAATGGTCAGAATAGGACAATCCATACAGACAAAGTAGATTACTGGTTTTCTGGAGCTGGAGGGAGGAAGGATGGGAAATGAATGCTAATGAGTATAGCATTTCTTCCTGAGGTGATGAAAATTTTCTAAAATTAGAACAGTGTGATGGTTGCAGAACTCTATGAATACATTAAAAACCACTGAAATGTACATAAATGGTTAAATTGTATGGTATATGAATTATACTTCAACAAAGCCATTTTTTTAAAGCATTGGACACTGCAGGCAGAATAAATTGCCTTTACCCAAAATATTTCTCTTTTTGTTGTTACTCAGTATTTCACTCCATTGTATGATTGCACAGACTTATGGGAGAGCTCACTGTCCCTGAAATATCTCTTGCCCTTGCTCTACTCCTATTTCACTACCTTGTGAAATTAAACCTTATTAACTTCACACCTTTGGCTTAAGCCTTTGCTCTAAAAAATATTCACAATAGATCAGGGAAAGATTTCTCATTGAGCTTTATCATTCATGTGCTGTTTAGTGTGAATGAGTTTGTCAGATCTTCTGCTGACAGAGGGATTTGGTTGAGGGCAAACAGAATGATAAAGTGCTAAGTAAAGGATTAAGGAAGAAGGCACAGAGGAATGAAGGTTAGGGACACACTAATTTCATCTCAATATTTTAATATCACTGATCTTATTGCTTACCTGTCTTTACCAATGCCCTGGCCTGTTTCCTCTTTTTCTTCCTTTTTTCATCCACTGATCCATAAGACCTCTGCACCCTTCAGGGCCTAATTCAAAGGCCACTTACACCAAAAGTCAAGACTGCATAAAATTATACTCATATTTCTATTTCTTCTGCTTTTGGTCCATGTCTTTATAGATTTTCACTTGAAATTACTTTGAAATTTTTTTCATTCTGTTTCACATATATTGGTTTCTTGTCTTAGTATAAAACATTAGTTCTATAACATATTTATGTCATAGATAGCGGAAAGGCTTTCTTCGGAAGGTCAACTCCAGTGGATAGTTAGGAGATGTCTGAAAAGAACACCAAATCACGTCCACCTTCAATAAGCAGTATGTTGTGCTCAATTAGCTAAGTCTGCAATGAGCATGGGCATGAGCAGAGAATATGCATGTTATCCCTGACAGTTGTCACTGCTTATAGAACCCTTTGTTATTTGATATTTCTCTCTACCTTATAATCAAACATGATTTTTAACTACAAAGTAGAGAAACTTTCTTCATTGATGCATACCAGTGTGGGCTGGCCTGTTAGTGATATCGTTTGCTAATAGTCCCAATATTCTGTACCCTAAAATATTATGTGATATTATAATATCTCATCTTTCCACACTACCTATATGACTTAGATCTTCTGACCTCCATAAATAAGAAAATAAATTTAAATATATATAACATATTGCATAGCAGACACTGTTGGTTGCCTACCCAAAAATCCATCTCCCTCATCCTTCCTTCCTCTTTCCAGAAACAATTATAATGTTCTATTATCCCCCCTTCTCCACAGGTCCACATGATTAAAGGGATGCTGATGTCACTACCAACCAAAGAGTCGAAGTCAGTATGAATGAACCCAATCATGACAATCCTATGCCCTTGATGGAGGTTGGTTTAAGACAGGAATGTGATGCAATTCTGATGAGAGGGAGTCTCCTGGGCTGGGGGCATCTGGGAAAGCTTTCTCTCCTTTTCAAAACTTATAGAAATAGATATTCTTTCTCCGGATGTTGTTGTCTAGATACTGTGCCCAGAACTGCTATAGGCATCATGCTGTGGGTCTGAAAATAAGGCTTATCCACAGAGGAGGATGAAATGGAATAAATGACAAAGAGGCAGAGTGACAGTCATGACAACCTGCACCTAGAGCTTTCCCTCCCAAAGGACCTCTTGTTAAAAGAGATAACTATCTTGGTATTTTGAATTTTTTTTAAGTCTATTTATTTATTTGGAGAAGAGTAAATGGGGGAGGGGCAGAGAGAGGGAGTAAGAGAGAATCCTAAGCAGGCTCCACACTGTTGGCACAGAGCCCAATGCAGGACTCAAACCCACAAACTGTGAGATCGTGACCTGAGCTCAAACCAAGAGTCAGACACTCAACGGACTGAACCACTTAGGCACCCCAATCCTTGTATTTTTTAAACACACTTCATTTCACTAATACTTCACACTAACTGATACATACATTCATCCTAAACTATAGCTATACCTATATATTTCACAACACAGACATAAATATTTATCAGTAATCAAAATAATCTTTTTCCAGGGGTGTGTGTGTACATGTGTGTGTAATTTCAAATGTTCTAACAATAGCTATTTTATGGGAATTATCATATTCAATTAAAATATAAAGTAACTGAGACCCAGACATGCCAGAGATCACACAATTAGGGGCATTCTTCATTCATTCATTTCTCTAGGCCATCTGGCCTGGATCTAAGAGTGGCAATGCTGAGCAACACAATCGTTGTTCCATCCAAGAAAAACCAAGCACATTCTATGTGCCAGACATCAATCTAAGGACTGGTGATACACCTAAAAAAAACCTTGATCTCATGGAACTCTTAATTTGTAAGGAAGAAATTTATTAGACAACTATTGGTAAAAAATGTAATTAAAATCGTACTAAGTTCTAAGAAGAAAACAGATTTAAAGGTGTCTAAGAGAATGTGAGAGTGTATTACAGAAACTCAATGTGGACCTGGATGTCAGAGTGGTCATCCTCATGCAGCTGAGCTTTAAACTAAAATCTGAAGACACTAAGAGTTAGTTCAGTGAGGTGGAGGAGTTGGGTGGAAAGCATTTCAAGGAAAAAGCAACAATATGTGAATATATGCAAGGCTCTATGGCAGGAAGGAGTTTGGGGTTCTCCAGGAAAAGAGAGAAGGCCCATCTTCAGGAACATTATGTTCATGAGGATGCAGACATACCATGAGACAAGGTGATATGGGTCAGGAGTAGTAAGAAGAAGCTGAAGCCACTGAAGAGTTTTAATTAAGTGATAGGATTGAATTTACATTTATAAAGATTTGGAAGATGGATTAAAGAGAGGCAATGCAAAAAGTATAGATCTGATTACTGAAGAATACGCAAGAAATAATGGTGGCTTAGAGAAACCCAATTTCTCTTTCTCTTTCCTAAGTGCTTTTGCCACACAGATCCCCCCCGCACTCCAAAGTGGTGTGTATCTCCTATCCTGACAGTAGCACAGTCTACAAACGTTTATGGCACTGGGATTCAATTGCCCTTCCCTCCAAGATAAGTGGACCAGAGTCACAGAGAAGCATTTTCCTGGAGCCTGAAATGTTAGTCACAAAAATGGATGTCTTAAGATACAGGTCGCACTGTGCCAGGGTTGAGCACGTGTTTTTAAAAGTTGATTTTCATGAGTTTGTGATGTGGGTCCTCTCTTGCACAGGACTCCTGCCAGGGGCCACTCAGCCCTGGGCGTAAGAGTGGCCTTACAGAACAACACAATTTATTGTTCTTTCATCAAAGATAAACCAATTACTAAGTGCACGCCTAAGTAGCTGAATGGACTAAGCTGCTACTAAGTACAGCACTGTTAAACACAAGCCGTTAAATGTTGAGGAACAATGATTACAAATGACAGCCTTAGTTTTAGAGTAATAGAAGCCCTTCTCTTTGTTATAATTACACAGTTTATACCAAGGATAATTCAGGTTCATACCAAGGATACTGTCGTGGCGATCAACAGGGGGCGCTAGCAGAGGAGACCCACCCCCCACGCCCCGTCCACATGGACAGTCACAGAGGCCCCCTTGGCTGCAGTCATGCCTGGATGGGGAAGATGCAGGGCCTCAGTGGCAGCTGCTGCAAAAAAAAGCCAGGGGCCAGTGCTGCCATTTTACCGCCCAGACACAGAAAGGCACGTTCAACCTCCCTTCCATGCACCGAGGTGGGGGTAGAGGGGTGGTGGCAGCAAGCTTCCCAAGTGGCGTGGGTGGGCCCAGAGGAACCGGGCTGGAAGCACTGTTACCGTAGGCACCATGCGTTTTCTGCAGGGGCCTGAAAAAGCGTAGAGGCCGAAGAAAAGCCCAGGTGGCAGGCCACGCCTCCTGGGCAGCCCACAGACAGGCCTGGCGCGCCTCACCTGCTTTTGTGTAGGTCCATGCGGACGCGCCAGAGCCAGCCGGAACCCTGCTGCGACTGCCCTCCTGCAGCTCGCTCGGCCCCTCATCCCGGTGAGCACCGCGGCACAGCCCCCCGCCCCTCGTCCTGGCGAGCCCCGCTACCATCTGGACGTCAGGTGAGAGGGAAGTGGCGTGGGAGGAAGAATATGGCGGCCCGAGAGAGGAAGGACAGCGCCAGGAGATTGCTTCAATGGAAGTCAAATTGCCTATCCAAAATTGCTATTTCCGGTGATTTCATCTCAAAGACGCGTGTAAGACGACACGAGACGGGCAGTCTTAAAACTTTGGAAGGCCACATAATTACTTAACGTGTAGAACGATAATTATAAATTAAATGAAAATACACAAAATGCATCATTACGTTCTGGAACGTTCATGGAAAACGTTTTCATCTTGCTAATGCATAGATACAGTGTTAAATTCAAAGGAAAAAATCCTACTCTGTGTCTAAACAAAATTAATCCTGAAAGACTAAATTGGCCCCATTGTGCACACATATACCGAGGAACACAAGAGTGTGAATCATGACTGAAGACTGAAATTAAAAGGAAAGTAGAATAGAAATGTCAGTGTAGTACATATCAATCTCCTCTGTCTCCTGATTCAAAAGTTTGTTGGACTTAAATGATTCAGTTATTTAATCCAGAAATAATGATGAAAATAACAGCACTAACATGAGAAAACATATTTCATGAATAAGGGATTCAGTATGTTCTTCCCTAGCACCATCCTCTGGAAAAGTAGAAGCAGCACTAAATAAAAATACCGGCAGAGTAGAGCATGAAGTAAGAAGCATTCCAGCAGATGCAGAGTTAAACATAGTTACCTTACCAAGAAAAGCAAGAATAAAATTACCAGTTTTATAATTCTGTTGCCAATACACCTTTAAAATATCATAAGCGATATCTTAGGAAATTTTAGTTGACCTTATGTCTTTAAGCTGGAAGTTCCTTTGATGGTGTCATTTTAAATTGTAGAAGTATGCCAATAGGAACACTCTTCTAGCGATAAATAGAGCCTGTAATTTTTTGTTGAGATTTTATCAAGATACAGCTAGAACTGGAAAATAATGTTTTAGATATTACTTTACATACCTCTCACCTCACTAAATGTGAATGGTGTAATATCTGAAAGCTAGGATAGTGTTTCTACACATGGTAACAGCAGTTTATCAAAGGCTAAGAATAAGCCTGCAAAGAAAAAGGATAGAGTTTGGAATAATTGCAAAGGAGTAAGTTAACAGTTCCAGAATAACAACATATTATTTTTAATTTTTCAAGCTGGCCTTGATCCTCAGCAAAATGGTATTTTAAATTATTATTACTAACATTGATGTACATAATAATGTTTCTAATTTTTTCTGTGAAAACAGCCTTTCAAGAAGCCAAGAGCGGATGTGTTTGCCTGTGAAGGAAGGTAGGTACAAAAAGAAGACAAAATTTTAAATTTATTCTTTCAATCTAAAATACAACTTTGAAATAAACCACAGTTCCAGTGTTTTGATGAGGTAGAAAATAGAGCCACATCATTTCCACTGGACCTGTTAAAAAAAAAAAAAAAAAAAAAAAAAAAAAAAAAAAAACATGACAGTATATTAAGCATCTCCAACTAATGGGGACCTGTACTATCTCATCATTAAAAATTGTTTTTAAGTGTGAGCATCTCGTAATGAAATTATCACAGATTTTTATTTGAAGTTAATTTTCCACTAAACTTTGCACAAGTCTTTAGCTTACTATTATATTGTATATATTTGCTTTCTGGTGTCAAACTGTCCAGGTTTTGAATTGTAATACTGTCTCTTATTGTGTTACATTGAGTATAGTTAATCTGTCTCTACCTGAGTGTCCTCATTTAAAAATGGGAATAATAATATCTCTGTTACACAAAAGAGTTGTTATGAGAATTAAATGACATAATATGTCAAGCCCTAGGAATGGTACCTCCTGTATGTGAAGTGTTCAATATATGCTAGCCAATTATCTTCTTATTGTTACAGTGTTTTAAGCCTTTTTTAAATTGTTACTACTTTAGATTAGGTAATAATTGGTTGAAGAAGTACAAAAGTGGGATTTCATTCATTTGCTTCAATAAATATTTTAAGTGCCCCCCCCAAACAAGTGTTACCATCACTATCATCATCACGTTTCTTTTTTTTTTTATCGTGGTTCTTTTTTATGTGAGGGTATGGTTTTCTCTAATCCAAAACAGCTATTAAGATATTGTGCTAGAAATTACTGAGAATCCAAACTCTATCCCTATTTCTTGCACAAAAGCAATTGTTATCCTATTAATCAAAACATTATTACTAATAACCCTAGCTCTTACCATATTTCATTATTTATTTACTTTTTAGAGGAAACTTTTTTTTAATATACTTCATTGTTAGGGGCGCCTGGGTGGCTTGGTTGGTTGGGCAGCCGACTTCGGCTCAGGTCATGATCTCGCGGTCCGTGAGTTCGAGCCCCGCGTTGGGCTCTGGGCTGACAGCTCAGCGCCTGGAGCCTGTTTCGGATTCTGTGTCTCCCTTTCCCTCTCCCTCTTCCCCTCCCCTGTTCATGCTCTGTCTCTCTGTCTCAAAGATAAATAAACGTTAAAAAAAATTTTTTTTTAAATATGTAGTTCATTGTCAAATTGGCTAACATATAGTGTGTAAAGTATGCTCTTGGTTTTTGGGTGGATTCCCATGGTTCATTGCTTACATACAACACCCAGTGCTCATCCCAACAAGTGCTCACCATACTATTTAAAACACAATTAAACATAAGCATGAATAACTGGGAGAGATATCAATTTAGTTTTGTCCATAATCAAGTCCTGCCCACAGATTAAAGGTCAATTAATTCTTGTCTACAATGCCAAAATTTCAAACAATCTTATATTATCATAAAGACAGGTTTCTACAAGGTAGAGAGTATAATAAGTCAATAATGGAATAGCGGTGCTTGAATCTTGCCTTTTTCTTAGGAGGGACATTAACATGAGAAATAAAATTTGCAATTCACCAAGAAGGACATGGCCTATATTGTCAAAGAAATTTACTACACACTAACAGGTCTATAATTTTTCCTCTAAAGAACCAAAGAATGGATTATATTTAGGTAAAATTTGGCATTAATAAAGAAATTGACAAGGATTAAAACACACCACCTGAAGTCTTTGAATAATTCAAAGGCATAAAACCTTACACAATAACTTAAAGTCTTAAATCAAGTATAGAATATTAGGAGGCATAGGAAAACATCCTAGGCAGATGATATTCCTTTATAAAGCTGGCAAATTTAAACATGTCACAAATCCACCAATCCTCTGCCTCACTTCCCAAAATTCTATCTCAAGTAACTATATTTCAAAATCTATTATCATTGTTCAGTTTGATGGAACTTTCCACATACTTTTATTTTAC
Source organism: Panthera leo (assembly GCF_018350215.1). Lineage (NCBI taxonomy): Eukaryota > Metazoa > Chordata > Mammalia > Carnivora > Felidae > Panthera > Panthera leo. The sequence goes on along the minus strand of NC_056683.1, from coordinate 54,953,531 downwards.
CAGATTTTTTAGAGTGTTTTAGGATTTGAATTTGATAAAATCATAGGTGGATGCTTCTGATTTTTTTCATATGTCAATCACTACCTTGTTTCTTTTTTTGTTTTGTTTTGTTTTGCATTGTTTTTGTTTTATTTACTACCTAGAAGTCTTGTCAAAGCACAAAGGTGATGCCATGTTTTCTATGATATCATGTATATCAAAACATTTTTAAGTTATCAATCTATTGACAGGATATAAGAAATTTCTCTTTAAGCTACAATCACAAATTGTGATAACAGCAGGTAACCAATATATCTTAAAGCCCCTTTGTTCATCTTAGTCTTCCTTACCCTCTAATCTCATTAATGTAATCATGGATAATATTCGTTCTGGTTGTTTTTTTCCAAAGATGAAAATAAAGGATTTTTAAAAATATTTAGTCCAAAGCATCCATCTTAAGAAGATATAAGCAGAGAAGGTTTTAACATTAAATAATCTATATTGCTGGTCCTCAGGGAGGAAATGTGGCTAACGTCTCCATTAATGTTCCTGCATCTTCCTATAAAGAGGAAGGCCCATAGAGATAGGACCTAAAGCAATCACTCCAGGAAATCACTCCTTTAGTTTTACATCAGTCTTGGTAATCAGTGGCCAGCGATGATGAACTGAGAGAAGTATGTAAAATAAAGTTATCATCAAGAAGAAAACCAGCATGTGCCAAAAGTATAGAATGCACCATGATAGTAGTGGTGTAAATGTTAAGAAAAATCTCTGTCATATGAACCAAGGATCTCAACAGCAAACCCAATCCTAATCTCAGCAAACCTTTTTACCTGTCAATACTGAAGAAGAAAAAATCCAGAACAGTGATATTCAGTGAGAACTGAATGTTCTAAGTTCTCTTGCAGCTGTAAAACTTAAGTGATATTACTACATTAGTGTCATTTTTTTCATGACCCCAACTGGCCACATTCCATAATATAGGACAGATAACAGATCTCATAAGGTACAACCAGGTAACTTAAATCCTTCAAATTCATTGTCCAGGTACAGAATTTTTTCCCAGATCCTAAAATCTAAGCTAATATAGTTCAAGGTAGAAGTTTACAGGCTTCTGGGGACAATTCTTGTGTACTACTAGATGATGCTGTTAGATAAATTGGAACTTTATCAAGAATTCACACCATGAAGACTAGGGAAAAAAAGACAACTGATTACAAATATTTTAATGAAATGTATGGCCAACTAATCTTTGACAAAGGAAAGAATATCCAATGGAAAAAAGACAGTCTCTTTAGCAAATGGTGCTGGGAGAACTGGACAGCAACATGCAAAAGAATGAAACTGGACCACTTTCTTATACCATACACAAAAACAAACTCAAAATGGATGAAAGGCCTGAATGTGAGACAGGAAATCATCAAAACCCTAGAGGAGAAAACAGGCAACAATCTCTTTGACTGCAGCCGCAGCAACTTCTTACTCAACATGTCTCAGAAGGCAAGAGAAATAAAAGCAAACATGAACTATTGGGACCTCATCAACATAAAAAGCTTGTTCACAGCAAAGGAAACAATCAACAAAACTAAAGGCAATAAATGGAATGGGATAAGATATTTGCAAATGACATATCAGATAAAGGGTTAGTATCCAAAATCTATAAAGAACTTACCAAACTCAACACCTGAAAAACAAATAATCCTGTGAAGAAATGGGCAGAAGACATGAATAGATACTTTTCCACAGAAGACATCCAGATGGCTAACAGACACATGAAAAGATGCTCAGCATTCAACACAAAGGAATAAAAGGCATCCAAATTGGCAAGGAGGAAGTCAAACTTTCACTCTTCACAGACAGCATGATACTGTATATGGAAAAGCCAAAAGATTCCACCAAAAATCTGCTAGAATTTATCCAGGAATTCAGCAAAGTCACAGAATATAAAATCAATGCACAGAAATTGGTTGAATTTCTATACACCAATAATGAAGCAACAGTAAGAGAAATCAAGGAACCTATCCCATTTATAATTGCACCAAAACCCATAAAATACCTAGGAATAAACTTAACCAAAGAGCTGAAAAATCTGTACACTGGAAACTACAGGAAGCTTATGAAAGAAATTGAAGAAGACACACACACACACACACACACACACACACACACACACAGGAAAAAATATCCATGCTCCTGGATTGGAAGAATAAATATGGTGAAATGTCGATACTACCCAAGGCAATTTACGTAGTCAATGCAATCCCTCCCAAAATAACACCAGCATTCTTCACAGAGCTAGAACAGACAATCCTAAAATTTTTATGGAACCAGAAAAGACCCTAAATAGCCAAAGCAATACTGAAAAAGAAAACCAAACCTGGAGGCATCACAATCCTGGACTTCAAGCTATACTACAAAGCTGTAACCATCAAGACAGTATGGTACTGGCACAAGAATAGACACTCAGATCAATGGAACAGAATAGAGAACCCAGAAATGGACCCACAAACATATGGCCAACTAATCTTTGACAAAGCAGGAAAGAATATCCAATGGAATAGAGACAGTCTCTTCAGCAAATGGTGCTGGGAAAACTGGACAGTGACATGCCGAAAAAGGGACCTGGACCACTTTCTTACACCATACACAAAAATAAACTCAAAATGGATGAAAGACCTAAAAGTAAGACAGGAAGCCATCAAAATCGTAGGGGAGAAAGCAAGCAAAAACCTCTTTGACCTCAGCCACAGCAACTTCTTACTCAACACATCTCTGGAGACAAGGGAAACAAAAACCAAAATGAACTATTGGGACCTCATCAAAATAAAAAGTTTCTGCACAGTGAAGGAAATAACCAGCAAAACTAAAAGGCAACCCACAGAATGGGAGAAGATATTGGCAAATGACATATCAAATAAAGGGTTAATATCCAAAATCTATAAAGAACTGACCAAACTCAACACCCAAAAAACATATAATCCAATGAAGAAATGGGGAAAATACATGAATAGAGACTTCTCCAAAGAAGACATCCAGATGGCTAACAGACACATGAAAAAATGCTCAACATCACTCATAATCAAGGAAATACAAATTAAAACCACAATGAGATACCACCAAACACCAGTCAGAATGGCTAAAAGTAACAATTCATGTAACAACAGATGTTGGTGAGGATGCAGAGAAAGAGGATCTCTTTTGTACTGCTGGTGGGAATGCAAACTGGTGCAGCCACTCTGGAAAACAGTATGGAGGTTCCTCAAAAAATTAAAAATAGAACTACCCTATGACCCAGAATTAGCACTACTAGGAATTTATCCAAAGGAGACAGGTGCTGATTCATAGGGGCACATGTATCTCAATGTTTATAACAGCACAATCAGCAATAGCCAAATTATGGAAAGAGCCCGAATGTCCATCAACTAATGAATGGATAAAGAAGACATGGTTAATATATACAATGGAATACTACTTGACAATGAGAAAGAATGAAATCTTGCCATTTGCAACAATGTGGACGAAACTGGAGGGTATTATGCTAAGTGAAATAAGTCAGGCAGAGAAAGATATCATATGTTTTCACTCAAATGTGGAATTTGAGAAACTTAACAGAAGACCATGGTGGAAGGAAAGGGGAAAAAATAGTTTCAGAGAGGTAGGCAAACCATAAGAGACTCTTAAATACAGAGAACAAAGTGAGGATTGAAGGAGGGAAATGGGTGGGGGATGGGCTAAATAGGTGATGGGCATTAAGGAGGGCACTTGTTGGGATGAGCACTGGGTGTTATATGTAAATGATGAATCACTAAATTCTACTCCTGAAACCAAACTACACAATATGTTAACTACCTTGAATTTAAATAAAATCTTGGAAGAAAAAAAATATTTTAAGCATAAGATACAGTAAGAAAATAGGACAAAGAAAGTTTTTTAAAAAGTAAGAAATGAACTAAATTCCCAATTAGGATTAAATATTAAGAGTTAACAATAGTGCAATAAGACATGAGATTTGAGATGTAAAGTCTATGCCAATAAATTTTTTAAAAAAGGAGTGCAAAAGAGATAATGGATTTTTTAAATGTGAATTTAAGAACAGAAAATGTAAAACTATGTAAGATTCAGGTTTAGAAATTCAGGTTTTAAGGACTAAAAAATAAATAGTAAAACTATAAAAGTAGGATGGGAAATATATTTTTGAAACAATGAAAATAATATGTTGGAGAATTAGAAAAAAATGTAAGACAAAAAAATTAAAATACACAATTGAAATATCAGAAATAAAATATTTGAAATCTAAAATGTTGTTTATTACTAACATTTCTCAAGTACTTACAGTTTATTAGTGTTCCTCTTAATCATGAACTGCAGCATGAATCCAAATTTCTATTTCTTTCTGTATCTACTGTAATTTCTACTTTTTGAATGCTGCTCCTAAGTAACCTTTTGACTTTTAACCATGATTGTCTCATTTCTAAAATGGGGATGATAATAGTACCTCCTCATATGGCTCCTTTAAAGCCAAAATGAGTTAATTCCTGTAAAAAGCTTAGAACAGTGGGCACCCCAGATTGAAGAAGAGGGGAGATAGATTACCTCTCTTAATGGGGGAGTGACAAAGTCACATTGCAAAAGAGCAGGGAGGGAGGGAGATGTTGTGGCCATCTTTTGAAATACAATCTGCACATAAGGAATGCATAAAAAAATTTATAACAATGGTTACCAGAGGGATAACACAGGCTATGAGATGGGATAAGAGGAAGATGGAAGAAATATGTATCTTTTTACATGGGTAAAAAAAAATTTGAGTCTGCTAAAAAAAAAACCTGTACTTTAAGGAAGCCATATTTTCTTTGAAAAATAAGACAAATACTGATTAAATGGGCAAATTCTTCCCTAGGCCCATTGGCTACATTATGTACACTCCCTAATCTCCATGCCCAGAGAACATGGTAGAACCACGCCACAATCTAAAATTAAGATCACTGTGTGTGCTAATCCTAATATACTTGATATACTGTTTATAAGTTACAAGTTGAGGTGAGAATTTAGAATTTTCTAACCATCTTCTTTATAAATGTCATATATACTTTATAAATATCATATATGTAACTTTTAAATATTATTAAAATATATAATGCTTAAATATATTCAAAATCAAATATGTTATTAACATCTGGGAAGATTGATGCCTCCCTGCTCTTTGCACAGATAAACTTTAAGAAGGTCCCCATTTTAAATTTAAAGATCTTCTAACACATGATTCAACTATATAGAACTCAAGGCAATAATACTAGCCTTCCTCTGCCCCCCCCCCCCACCAAATGTATGAAACAAAACCTGAAATACAAAACCAGAAAAGCTCACATTTATTTGGGTAACATAGTAGCTGAGGCATGCTGTCACTCCCTAGAGGGTATTAGCTTCCATCCTCCTAAAGCTACTTAATCCTATTCAGTTCAAAAACCAAGGCCCCAGGGATCATGGGCAGAGCCTGTGAGAGCCTTCCAGGACCCAACATTGTCTCATCAAGCCCTGCCTCCAAAGGACCTCTGCTGATCCCAGTGCATGGTTGGATCATACATGCTTTGATAGCTGGATTTATGGGCCATTTTTTTTTTTTTTTTTGGTCAGAAATCCTCTCAATAGCTTCCTAAAGATGCCAAGGTAAGCAAGTAGAAAAACAAGGCTGAAATAAGCAATTGTTGCATAACACTATGTCATGTAGGATCCATCTTCAGAAAAATCAGTTTGCAATGAAAGCCCACTTTGGCTCTTTTAGTAAGATCTGATGACACACATGTGCATTCCTGACTCAAGTGACATCATCTTATCCTTATTTTAGAGCATAATGAATTATCATTAAAAGTTATATTAAATGCTAATATAAATCCTACAGTTAAACTAACCTCCAAAAATATAAACCATGTCAATTAGCGTACTGAGGAAGAGGTTTTCTTATTTTGTTTTGTTTGTTTGTTTTGAACTCATTAAGGGTGCTTTCTCAATTTATAGAGGAGAGGAAAAGTCATTGACATATGCAAAGTATGACCATTCAGTAAGGAAAATGATGTGTGACCTTGGAAATCCCATGCTTTCCTTTGTGGTCACATCCACCACAGCTAAACTGCCATCCCTTCTATAGTATCTATCTTTTCAGATACTTTCCTTTAAAAGAAATCTCATTATGTCCAATACCTAAGCCAAATCAACCACTGCAGTATATAATAAATTTCCCATATTTTCTGGTAGGTGCATTTCACCATGACAAATACTGCATCTGGTGTTCATTTACAGCAACTGGAAATGTAACAGTGTTTACACCATCTCCCAAACTAATCAGGATGCTTAATGGCTTTTTAGATACATGCGGATGCAAGATCATGATGTCCCAATAAGCTCATACAGTAATTTTTCCCCTTTTTCCCTTTCTTCTTTTTTAAAAAATAATAAGTCTCAAACGTTAAAACAAAAAAAAAAATTCTATCAAAGTGTTCTAGAAAAAGAACCAGGTTATTACACATTTGTCAATCTAAATTATATGCCACTGTTACCCTCCCCACCTGGAAAATAGACTCTTTAATAAACACAGGAGGGAAAAATAAATAGGTTAACCAGGAGAAAGGTCATGCCTTGTCTGTTGTAATACAGTCTGATCACCCAAAGTGATTGATTTCTTAAAAGAATCCATATCTGTGACTCTTATAGACATCCTGCCATCCAACAGCCATCTACGAGGTAGCTTGCATTTCTAAGGTCATTTGGAGTGCTTGAATCCCTGTGGTTCTCTCAGGAAATCCAAGAAGTTCAGTAGTCTCACATTTTTTTTTGTGGGGGGAGGCTTTTCAGTCCTTTCTTTCCCTCAAAAAAGGAAAGCTATGAAAATGGAAGGTTAAATAAGAATGACTTAACAACATTATGTATTTTTGCAAAACAATACTTTTGCCTCCATCATGAGATAAAACCAAAGAAAATTATTTTCCTCATAATAATCTATTTCTATTTCTCTCTCTCTCTCTCTGAAAAAATAAAACAAACAAACAAACAAAAACATGTGGTGGTGAAAACTAAATACACGTGGCCCTTGACCCAGTTAAAACAGAGCTAATTCAAAGTAACCATTGATTATTTTTGATTGCTTAGTTTAAAAAAAAGCGGGGGGTGGGAGGCGGGGGGCACCTGGATGGCTCAGTCAGTTAAGTGTTCAACTCTTAGTTTCGGCTTAGGTCATGATCTCACAGTTCATGAGACTGAGACATGCATTGGCTCTGTGCTAGCAGGGCAGAGCCTGCTTGGGATTCTCTCTTTTCCTCTCTCTGCTCCTGCCCCTTTCACCCGTGTGTGCACACACACTCTCTCTCTCAAATATATAAAACTTAAAAAAAAAAAAAAAAAAAAAAAAACTTAAAAAGGGGGGGAGCGCCTGGGTGGCTCAGTCAGTTAAGTGTCTGACTTCGGCTCAGGTCATGATCTTACAGTTCATGGGTTGGAGCCCCACATCAGGCTCTGTGCTGACAGCTCAGAGCCTTGAGCCTGCTTCAGATTCTGTGTCTCCTCCTATCTCTGCCCCTCCCATGCTCATGCTCTGTCTCTGTCTGTCAAAAATAAATACACATTAAACAATTTTTTTTTAAAAAACCACTCTGTGGCTCACCCTCCATTCTCATCTAGTACAGTCTTTCTTCTCCCCCACATAGATTCCTTCTCCTCTACCTTAAAAAACACAGTCATATAAGATTCCTAACACTGTCCTAAAATCAGTAAAAGTAATAAGCATCGAGTAAGTACCACAGCAGCTGACTGATTTACTTTCTTCCTCAAATGAAACAGCACAAGAAAAATAACCAGAAATGGAGAAAAGTAAAAACTTCACTCACACACTGTTAATTTTTTCCAATCTATCTTGTTATGATCTTTTTCCTAACACTCACTCTTCATTGCCATTGTTACTAAAACCACCAATACCAGAAATTATTTAGCATGGAAAAACTAAAATTTAGTCCACCACAATAACCTTAGTTTCACCTAATAATCTAAGCTTTCTCTGTACGTAACTCAATCTCTGTTTATACTACTCCAACAAATCTTCCATGCTCCATTCATCCCTCCCCTCCTCCTCTTCAATATGGCATCAGGAGAATGGGGAGGGTTGTGACATACGAGGCATCCGAGGTTAGGAAAGGGGGTCTGAATCCAAGAGTACTTGGCAGAGCAACCGTTTTTGTTGTGTTGTGTTGTGTTTTGTTTGCACTACTCAGGTCAATATCTACTCACATTTATTTCCATTTTTTGATGTGAGGGGTGACTTGCTGGGTCTAATCACTGAAGTCCTTGAACTCACCCATTTGTCTCCAGTCATGTAGCATCAGAATGCTGCTCCCTCCAGACTCCACACAAATGTTTCCAGAACCCATTACTAACCAGCTTACCTGAAACTGGTATATGAACAAACCCAACTGTGATTGAAACATGGGTTTTTAGAAATCCTTCTTTCTTTAAGCAAATTTTTAGATTAAGAAAATCTTCCCCCCTGCCCTTAAGACTCTTTGACACTTAGAAGCAATATTTCAGTCATTACAACTCACAAAACCTTCTAGTTTGGTAAGTAAAGCTATTCTATATGATAATCCAAACTTGAAACATGATTTTAACTATCATCGCCTCTCCTCCCTCTTGCTAGGGACTGAGCTGCCCACTTGCAGTGGGATAAGAGGGTTAGGGTCCTCCTCTTTCTGTGCTTAATCCTACTCCTTTTCTTCCACCAGCTTAGTAAGCAAGATTTAGAACTCTCCAGTGTTGTGTCCAGAGGAAGAAATGATTAAGGGGAAGGGCAAGCACAGTGACAGGTCCCATTGCTGTCTGGTGAGGAAGCTTTCTGGGAAAGGTGTTTAACACTGACTCTTCCTTACAGAATAGCTCATATGCTCCTTGGAGATTGCCTTCACTGAGAAACTCGACTCTGCCCCATTGACCACTGCCCTTCCTGAGCCCCTAAATTTCATAATGTCTCATTTGATTTGGACTCTCACTACTAAAAGACCTTTATCCTCCCAACGCTGGGCAAGATCTCATTTCACATGGACCACCAGGGGAAACATGCATCTCTGGTTCCAACAAGCTCTAGGGTGTTAACCAGTTCTGACACTGCCACCTCTACCCTGCTGTCATAGACAGCCACAGCTCCTTATGAAACCCAAGTGCTGGGAATGCATTGAAAACTATGAATGGTCCTATTAAAGCCCCCTCTCAAACTAAGCTTGAAGTGAAGGAGATAGAAACACCTCGCCCTTCACAGACACATGTGCACGCGTGTGCACGCACACACATACACATATATATGCACATCCCTTTCCCCCTTAACAATCTCCCTATATCCACTTCTTCTACCTTTTCATAGTCTTGATGTAGATGAGGACCCCTAAATGAAGGCCCATGAAATTTTGTATTTTCCATTTCTTTTATAAATTCAGTATATGGCAATCTAGCACCTCATTTTAGAATTTCACATTATTTCCATTTGTATGGGTCCCAATACCTGAATTTTACTTCCTGATACACATCTAACTGTTCTTCTCTTTGGCTTATGCCATCTCACATATGTTATACCACACTGTAGCGTTGAGCTGAAGGCTGATTTTCTCCTAAGTTCTTGTAGTCTTCCTAATAAATTTAGAGAGGCTGGCCATGCACTTCATTCAGTATCCCTGGGCTGCTTCCCACACTATTTGGTTGAACCAAAGTAAAACTCCTCTATATCAAAGTTTAAAGGAGGAGAGAGAGGGAATTGGACATTCTGTTGACTTACTTTCCCATTTCCCTCTGTCTTCCTGCCCACAATCCACCAAGATCAGAAAGGGTGGTCTTTCCTTTAGTTCTCTTTCTGAGGGGCTGTGACTGTCTTTGCATACCGTCTTATTAAGTCTGCCAGGCATTGTTACCTAGGAACAAAGCCACAGTATTTCTGCAAGGAATATTGTAACAAGCAGCAGGCCTATTAAAGCAAATGTTCTCTATTACATGTATTGACACTATAACTGCCTGAAATTTTGCTCTTCCAAAATCTTGAAGTTGGGTTCCACCCCCCTTCCTAATTGCTAAAGTAGGAAATGTGACTACCTCTATAGTAAAAATCAAATGCGGCTTATTGCCAGAATCACATGGTAGGGGGAGATTAAAATAGTGACTCCTGCCCTCTCAACTCTCACCAACCAATCACTGAGTCAGAATTTCTGAAGGTGGGGTTGGGGATCTTATTCCCCTCCCACCACGATTTTGAGAGTCAACCATGCTTGGCAAAAACTATTTTTTATCATTAAAACTGAAGCTCTATAGAGGTTATAAACTATTCTACAGAGAAGAAATGTTAGGTATAGACAATAAGTATCCTCTGTCAGACTCAATTTTAATCTCCAACATATTTTCAGCAATTTCCAGAATATGAGGATTCATGGACATTTCTAAATTTTTGCTACTGATCAATAATCAATATAAGCCCATTAATTTTTGAAAAGTGAAACACATACTCCTACTGCACAGTAGTCCATGCAGTACTTTCATGCAATAATTGGAATTGATTTGGGGGGAACTTTTTTTATTGCCTTACCTTCATCTGTAGGAAGGTCATAGAAAGCATTAATATATTTTGATATAAATTTTCTAAAGTGTCTAAGGAACAAAAGCTGAATAGTACTTTGAGGGAAAAAAAATATATGTGATTCTCACACTGTAAGAGAATTCAAAATCCTCTTGATGTCCAAGCAATATATAATATGTGAATGGAATACACCCAGCATTTTTAATGCCTAAGCCTCACAGTATAAGTCAGAAAGAAGAGGGTGTTATTATCAAGAAGCTTTTGAGGATGAGAAAGAGTCTCCATTGTACGTATTCCCAAATACACTTGCTGATTTTACACAATGACACAAAAAGAGACAGGATAAAAATTTAACAGACTTCTCTCTTAAGAAGTTATACCTCCTTATGCTAGCCTCTCTTGAACAAATAAACTTGAATAGTTCAGATACATCTCAAAAGTTCCTAAATCATAATCTGAAGATGGTTTTAACATCAATTATTCCTGCAAATAACATTGGGGGTGGGGGCTTTTGTTGTCTCTATAATATGTAGTCACTGCCTCTACTATGGCTTATGTTTCAAAATTAAGAAGACAAGTACAAAATATTTAGAGAAAAAAAATAAGAGAAAACAGATTGTATCGTATTTACTTCAGATTAGGGGAAGCTATTGCTATCTTTTCCAGAGTTAAATATATTATACCCTGAAGTTTTAAGAAACTACTTAAAAAGAAATTAATTCTAATTCTATACTTATGTAGAATAGTGATTTCCAAACTTACGTAAGAAACAAGTCCCTTTAGTGATACAGAATCAAGGGAAAGTAATCAGAAGGTTTGTTTTAGATGGTCTCTCCAAAATAACATGATCAATCTCTTTTATGCCCATTTTTCTTGAAGTCTTTTTGGATCAATTACATTAGTAAATGTTTCAGCTCTCCAACAATGTCAGAACATTTGTAGCTGTATCTTCATCAGAACCATCTTGTAGCTCACAAGCACAGTTCTGGGGTATTTTATTTTATCTGGACACATTATTAGATCTCTAAGAGACTGATAGCATTTCTCATAGATGTTACGTAATGGGTTTAACACTATACCTCAGCAAATGCATACTTGAGTTAACCTGTACTTTAAACAGCTTAATTAGAACGTAATTACTGGACTTCTCGTCCCTAAAAAGTTCTCCTTAATGGAATTCACACAGTAGTGGAGTTAAATGAGGTGATTCTGAATAGTTGTCAGGAATCGTAGCTACCTTGTTGAGGACATACTCAGATTTCTTGACTAGGACATTGTCTTTATTCTATATCCATTGCCATAAAATAAAGTAAAACTCACCTTGAATGGATACATACCTTTTTTTTAGGTTATCAATTCTATCACATTATCAAAAGTGGTCTCCAAGATAGTGTTCCCCACTCCTACCAAGGGCATCCCAGGCAATCCATATGAGTTGAGAAGAAAATATTAAAATTTCTATTTATTCTTTTCATAAAAAAGAAAATTCAGCTTTATCCATTTCCTAGCACTTAATATTCAGACAAACACATTCTCATCCATCCACGTATCAGATATCTGTCACAAATAGGATATGAAGTATCTTGAGGGAAAAGGGACGCTCCCCAATGTGGAGGGGTTAGAACTGGTGCCACCCTTGTTTGTTTCCTGTATACATGTGTAATGGACATAGTGGACTTGAAGTGTGACTAGCTACGTAGATTTACGGATTTTTTCTAGTTTTAGCAGAACTCATATAAACTAGACAAGTGGTTTTAAAATATTCCTTCAAAGACCACAGACTACATACAATACTAACAATGATAAACGTGGGTGAACAGTAAATAGCAGAGTGGATACTACTTCTTACGTGAGATTTTCATTATGAAATGCAAAAACATAATAATAATCTGGCCACCAAAAATAAATCAGATTTATCAAAAATGGTATTTGAGATATGGATTTATACTTACTGTGGTTAGTAATTGCCCCACCTTAACTCTTTGTAGTGCCATAAGTTATCAACAAATGATACTGTCATTTAGCAAGATATTTAAAATAACTTATTTTCATACTTGATTGATTAGCAAGATATTTAAAATAACTTATTTATTCATGCTTAGCTTACTTTTATTTATTTCTGTGTATGTTTTTAATGCACAAAATATTAGTAAAATGAACTATTTAACATATAAGCAAGTAAACATATATAAAGATATTTGGAGAATTTATTCTAAAAATATTTTACCAACAAACATATTACTAAAATAGTTTATAGATCATCGACCTACAAAAATGGCAAAAAGAAGAGATATAGCAAAATATATCAAGTAACCCACAAATAACCTACACACACACACACACACACACACACACACACACACACACACTGTTGGGATATATATTACGTTTTCATACTTATTCTGAATAGAAGCGTGCTTTATGTTTTGGGAATACACACCAAGCTAATAAGTCCCACCCTGAAGCTTTGACTTAGAGCTTAAAAGTTCTAAATATTCCTTTTATCCTCCTTTCTTCAGCACATTTCTTCATTGCCCAATTCAGACTAACTAAGAAATTACTCCTGAGATCTTAAAGAAAAAACAAAAACAGAAACTTGAGTTGCAATACAATTAGGTTCTCTGTCTGTTTCTGGTTTAAGGGAAGCCACACTTATTCAATCCCAGATTAAAATATGCCGTGAGGAACTATGGAAGTATTAGCAGGGAACTATCTCTTCACTAGTTTTACTGGTGATGCTTGAAATGATGTCCCAGTCCATAATGCCTGGGGTAGAATGAAGGAGTTTTCACCAATATTAGCACCTCTAAGGAAGGTTGAGATAACGGTTGTCATCATCTGAGAGCAGAAGAAAAAAAAAGATGGTACAACTAAAAGATCAAACACTCTAACTCTAGAAATAGCAAAAACTCCTTGTGATTATAATAAAATCCAAAGCAAGACACCTGTGAGCCACTTACCACCCAATCAAATGTCTCATCCTTTTATAAAAGTTAAAATATTCTCAGTGAGTTGACCTTTTCACTTTACTATGAGTTTCCCTAAAGGTAAATCTTTAGTAGAAATAATTTGATTCAGGGTTCCTACTCCAAGGGTGGCAAAAACCTAGAAGAAGCTTCCCTTGCATATGAAAGCTGCCTTTTTTTGTCTCCTATAATTTTAAAGGTATTTTAAAAATGTTCCTGAGATCAGACTTTATGTGCAACATGTCACAAGAGAGTCGATATTTATGATCAAACTGCTCTTCTAAAATGTATCATAAAACCAGGTTTATAGTAAATGCTCTTCAGACCATTAGCTACCATAATTCTCTAGTCCTTTTCTTAGCTTTTTATTAATAGTGTACAATCCTCATTACTACTAAGTGTTACTTGTTAAATACAGAGCCATCTACCATAAGCTGGATTCTCCTCCTGCTCCCTGTTCTACAAAATACCAACAAATAGTCTCAAGACCCATCTGTCTAGGATTCTTGAGGGCCCTCCCTCCTAGAAACAGGGAAAAGGGGTTCCCTAGTCTTTTCAGGACTTTTCCATTACTAGAACTTAGTAAGCCTCAAAATTCAGCTTGGCATTATGATTCATTTGGTGGCAAACTTTCTTAATGAACTAATCTCCTGGTAACTTGCTATGCAGAAGAAAAAAAAGGAAATTGACATTCAGAAAGAACAGAAAGACTGGAAGAGGAAAACCGAGAAACAAAAGAGAGGTCCTTTCCTTCATCCATTATTACTTTTGATTTCAGTGTCACCTTATAAAGTCCAGTTAGTAAAACTGACAGCAGTGGGTATGTTTTACTTTCAGTCTCTGTAGTGTGCTGTCTAGAGTAAGTGAAGGCACCTTCTAGAGGTCTCTGACAATCCCAGAGGAAATCTTTCTGCTTCCTCACTGAAGCCCAGAGGGGAAGGCTCAAGGCAGTTCAGCTGAACCAGATTGCTTATGTGATGAGGATGGACAGCAGGAAGAGAGTGAAGCAATTCTGCAGAGTGGATGGCGAATAATAAAAGAGAAGACAGATAGCAGGAACTTCAAGGACTCAAGGGACACCATCTGAAGCAAAGTGACATTGATATCAACATCTAGGAAATGATAGAGGCAGATAAATTGCTCAGGCAAGAAAAAAAGAGATAGGATGACCCAGTTTAAGCAAAAAGTAATTTGCTAATCACAAGGTAAAGAAATAACACAATAGGCTCCTCTCTCCACTCATACACAGCAGGTATAGCCATTATCCAGATAGAGCAGTAGACAGAAAAGGAGATCAACTCAAATGTAACTGGTGCTCAAACCACAGAGGGTTTCTTCAGAACAAGAGCTCACCCCAAAGAAAAATTGGCAGCCAGTGCCACCTGCAGAGGAAAGATATATCTTCTGCAGGCACCAGCTCTCCAAAGGTGACAGGCTGATATATTCTGCTGAATAAATCGAAAAACTTTCAAGTGGTCTAAAAAAGGTAGTCTGAAGTAGACTGCACTGCAGGGATCCAATCAAGTTAAGAATGTCAGGAGCCTGTGGCAACATCCACACCAGGAAAAAAGGCCCCCAAACTCTGAGTTAAGTGCAAATGAGAAAATATCATGGTGGGTTTTGTTTCTTTGTGTGAGTATATTTTGGATTTTTTTTTCCAGTGGTTGTATGTTGTGATATTTTAAAAGACACAAAACGGCAAATGGTTCTTTTCACATATGGAGAAAAGCAGGCACATAAAGTACTTTTTCCTCAAATACATATCAGGTGCATTACTTTCTCCTGTATTTTTTCTTCAGCTTTTTGACCCACCTGAAACTGACTTTCCCTTTCTCCAGGCTGTGTTCAAGCCCTGCCTCCTTCATGAATCTCTCCCGGATGAATCTTTCATTGATCTCTCTTCTCTCTCAACTCGTAATTTGCTTATTGCTTGAATCATTCAATGTAGAGCTTAATTAAATACTGTCTTACCTTCTAATTGCTTTTTTTGGGTAAATGTCACCTCCTAAACAAAACTACAAGATCCTTGAAAGCAGAGGTATGTCCAACACATATATTCTATTCCCTTAACCAAGCTGAATACCCATGTTGAGGGTTTGTCTTCGTCATCTAATATGAGGAATGTGAAGAAGGCCTCCTTACTCAAAAAGATCTCCCCTCTCCTGTGTTTGTTTTCTTTCAGCCAAAGTATTCATTCATTTGGGTTAAGAAATTAGCTCAGTTACAGTACTGAAGTTCCAAGTATGATTTCTATGCTAAGTGGTTCTGTAATGACATGCAAAGATAATCCCTGGGACTCCAAAAACCTGGGTTTGACTCCTTATTCAGTCACTTCCTGATGATGTAATCTTGGCAAGTTATTTACACCTCCAGTGGTTTGTTCATCTATAACATGGGGAAATAGCATTCTACTCATGATTATATGACAACTGAAAGAAAATACTACATGTAATATTTAGCCTCTAGCAAGCACATGCTAAGCATTAGTTTTGTTAACAATAATCACAAGTGCTGAGAGAGAAACTGTGAATGGTCTGATATTTAACCCTAATTGAAAGCTGACAACTGAGCCTGCCAGTTCCATGGATGCTGGGAGAAGACACTAGACTACTGAGTCAGAGACAACAGACTTTGCTACTCACAGCACAGCAAGAGCCTGAGCATTCTGTTTACATCATTTCCACTCACTCCTCAAATTCCATGAGATTTGGGTCACAATCCAGAAACTCTGAGCCTAGCTAGGAAACCCAAATCTTTTATAATGGGCTGCAAGCAAACCTGCCTGATCTTCCCCCTGGAGGGGGAACATTATCCTTACTATCAGTAATCAGGCCTGCCTTCTGCTCCTGAGAGAACCACTCTATCTTCCAAGGCAGTTTGCTGTACAAATATCCCTAAAACAATAAGCCAGGACCATCGGTGTCAGTACCACCACTCCCAATGTGTACAAGAAACAATCAAGCTATGCAGAGCCGTCTCCCAACATAAGTTACCCTCTACTAGCAAGGATCTTGCAATCTGTAGGAGGAGACAGAGAAGTAAATTTAAATATTAAAGGATATAGAAATAGGTATTATTCAAAAAACTTTTGGATACAATAAGTGCATACAATAAACAAAATATCATGTAGCTTTACAGAAATGTGAAGCCATGTGTTGACTAACATGAAAAATGTTTATGATATATTGTTGGCTGAAGAAAGTGGGCCTAAAAGGTAAGTATCATCTACTCCCATTAATATTTGCAGGTAAATCACTTATATGGCATATTGCCAGTGGTCAACAAAATCACTTATTTATATTAAACATTAAATTCACAATATATAATGTTTATAAATATAGGTATCCCCCACTTTTCAAAAGTTCATATTATGCCCCTTCGCTTTTTATGAAAGCTGTACATTAATACCTGTTTTCACTAACTGAAATCTCAAGATTTTTGCTTTTATGAAAAAAATGCAAAAAAAAAAAACAAAACAACGTTCAGTGTTTGTTTTTCAGCGAGTCATTTCAGAGGCAGCAAGAGAGACACTGCCAAGCTCCTTCCCCAGGAACTACACTCAGCATCTCAGCATCAAACCCCCTTACCTGTGAACTGTGTCAGTGAGCATCTGTGCTTTATCTAGATCTTTTCTGTGCATCCTAGAAAGATATGTCCCAAGGTATCAGAAAAGCCTAAGAGAGGTTATTTTTGGGGTCTAAGAACACTCAAGAATTTTTCCACATAAATTAATGGTAATTACTTCTTCACTTTATGCCATTTAGACTTTTGAAAGTTTTCATAAGAATGTTCTACTTTTGGATAGCAGGGGAAACCTATACTGTCTTGGAACAATATAAGGTTGGTTATCCCTCCAACTTAGCTATGCATAAGAAGTTATCTAAAAAAAAGACAGGGAATCCAGGGAGGCTTCCTAGAGGAAGTAATGATTGAGTGGAATTTTTAATTAGATATCAAAAGAAGAAAATTCAGTCAAGATGGATGTGAATACATTAAACACAGAATAGCCTGATGTACTCATGAAACTGTAACACTGCGTATCATTTGATGTAACTGGCATAAACAATGAATGTGAAAAAATAGTCAAAAGTGGGGCTAAAAAGGTAAACACGGACCAGATAAAAATAGCAGTCAATAATGTGCACTAAAAGGTCAGAAGATCAGAGACAGACCTTACCTATTTCAGAGTTCTGCCTGGGGCAGTCCCCATTCTAAAATCCAGGTTCAATAATGTGCATACACTGTTGCTTGCTGAAAAGGGATTTGAACTTGGAGTCTCTCTAGCTCTCTCCATCCCTGAGCTACATTCATGTATCAAATCCAAGTGGATCTCTCCACCTGGATTACCCCTGGCACATCAGATTTGTCATGTCCAAAACAGTGCATATCATCCCTACTTCCCCCACATATCCACTCCTTTTTCTATGTTTCCTTCTCGAGGACTGACACTGCCATCCTCCTGTACCTCAAACCCAAACCCAGAAGTTCTCCCTCCATTCTCTTTACCATCATTCCCCTCCCCCCCCCCACACACACCCCGCAGTTCAGTCAGACATATTTTCTCCCTGCTGCATCCACAACCTCTTAGCTCAGCCCCTTGCCATGACTCTCTGGATGCTTGCAGCAGCCTCCTGCCAAGTCCCTGCAGTGTATCTTCCATGCAACTGTACGGATGGAAGTGCCAATATGATCATGTTCACTGATACCTACAAGGTAAAGTTCACATTCTTTCTCATGGATGTGAGCCCCTTCATGATCTGGCCTGTTCTACTTTTCTATCCTTGCCACGATTGCCACCCTTTAAGCACTGCACAGTTCTGACATGTAAACTATGGTGGTTCCTCCTCAGAAAATACCATGTCTTTCCATTCCTTCTCATCTTCTCACAGGCTACAGCCTCTGCCTAGAAAGTTCTGTCTCTTCTCCCAACACCCCCAGTCCTTTCCTTAGCCATCTGGGGAACTATTCTTTATCTTTTAAGATTCAGGAAGCATCAACCCCTCAGAAAGCATCTCCTGGGCAGTTAAGTGCTTCTTCCTGTGCCAGCAACTAGTGTTACGTGTGGCTCATAGCAGATATGTTACAAATATAGCAACTGACACATTGCTTTATTATTTGTTTATATCTCTCTTTGATATAAAATTTTACTGGTTTGTGAAATTCTGGAAGGCAGGGGCAATGTCTTATTCTTTGCATTTTTAGTGCTCACCACATAATGTATACATTATAAATGTTGGTTATATGATTGGCTCCTGGATAAATGGGTAGATGAATAGTTTCTAGTTGTTTGCCTTATTAATATTAATTGTATTTTAATTAATTAATTAATTTTATTAATTAATTAATTTAATTTTAATTAATTAATTAATTAATTGTTAAAAGAATTTTTCCAATAGAGGAGACATGTTTTCTTAATCCTAGCTCATCTAGTGCCTTAATCTCTCCTTTTTAAACACACATACATGCATACACACACACACACGTGCATGCTCATGCCCAAGAAATTGCCTTAAAAAAAGGTCTTGTTATAGGAAATGTGCTAAACATTCACCAAAGCCAAATATAATCACTAAATAACTAAATATAAGAATTATGTAAAGAACATTTAGCTAATAATAGTTCTGCCTATTGTGTGTTCACTATAAGCCTTGTGTATCTTCTCCATAATACCCTATGATGTATATATTATTATCCCCATTTTATAGATCCCCATCTTATACATAACACCCTAGATGTATATATTATTATCCCCATATCTACTGTCTGTTAGAGCATGTAAAGACATATGGCCAGGAAAAGGTCAAACTGGGATCTGAAACCCCGAATACCTAACTTAAAGTAAATGTTTTATCCACTTCAAGAATCAAGTCATTAACATTTACACTGGGAAAAACGGCATAAGGGATGTGACTTTCTCTTTAATAATTATGTAAACAGTATCAGTATTTTCTTGGACATTTTGAAGATAGGATTTAACCAACAGCTCCACCATGAGTACAGCAGGAAAGTAATAGCAGAACTGGTCAATATGAAAATTCATTTTATACTGCAGTTTATACTGCCCCATTTATAGTTTCTCTAAAAAAAAGAGACGTTTGCCAACAATAATCTGTAATTATTTTTACAATGCATATGAATAAGACAGCAATATTTCTGTTTCAGGCCATGTTCTCTAAATTGTTTTCAAACAATCCAAAAACACTCCTAGCAGGTTAGAGAACAGAATTCTCAGTAAATATTATTGTAAGTGTTTCTAGTTTTAAGAAATGATTTCTTTTGTTTTTTTTTCCTTAATGAGAATGAAAAATACAAATAAATTGGAGCTTAGCTACACTGTGGAGAACATTTTGTATAGAATTTGGTTTGCTCATCTTTGTCTCACATAACTGCTTAGAGTATTAACAAATACTAGAAGCTTGAAATAAGAAACACATACACCTGCCTACCTGTATTGTGGTAGGCAGCCTCCAAGGTCATCCAAAGATTCTTACCTCCTAGTGTTCATACTCTTGTGTAGTTCTTTCCATGCTCGGAGTTGATCTATGTGACCAATTGAATATAGAAGTTATAATGTATAACTTACAAGGCTAGGTCATAAAAGATATTTTGCTTCCTCTATTTTCCTCTCCCTTTCTCCCATCCTGTCCCACTCTGGGGGAATGTAACTTCCATGATATGAGGCTAGGCTACCTACCCCTCAAGCAGCCCTATGGAAAGGCCCACATCATGAGAAACTGAGGCTTCCTGCCAAGAGCCAGTGAGGAACTGAG
Organism: Panthera leo; assembly: GCF_018350215.1. NCBI lineage: Eukaryota > Metazoa > Chordata > Mammalia > Carnivora > Felidae > Panthera > Panthera leo. The sequence continues at coordinate 54,933,225 of NC_056683.1, read as the reverse complement.
GGTTCTGGCCAACACCATATGAGTGAGCCATTATTGAAGTGATCTTCCAGCCTGTCAACTTCCAGATGATGACAGGACTTCTTGACCACATGAGAGACTCTGAAATGAAGTCATCCAGATTAGCTGCTACCAAATGCTGACTCTCAGAAACTGTGCAAGAAAATAAATTCTTGTTGCTTTCAGCTGCAAAACATTGTGGGTAATTTGTCACCTGGCAATAGGTGTGATAAAGACACCATCCAAAACCCACATACAACACTTCTTGAATCCCCTTGCCCAAAAATGTAGGTTCCCATCCACAATTTGATGAGTGTTAGTGTAGGAAAAGCAGTCATTAGTCTAGTTAGCCATGCATCCTGTTAAAAATTAGAAAAAAAGGCAGAGGTGGACAGATACTAGGAGATAAATAGCAGCCTGTAGGACACTCTAATGTTGGCAGCCTCCAATGAACTACACCTCCCGGAATTCCCACCTATGTAGAGTTTCTTCCCATGTGGCCTAGCCAGGTGACTCACATTGGCCCCTGGAATACTGGCAAGCACGATGCTAGCAGAGGCTTACATAGTGGGTTTCATCCTCTTGGCTCATTTCCTTTTATGAGCCTAGCTGCCATTTGGTAAGGAAGTCCTACTGATCCTCCTGGAGAGAGAGAAGCCATGTAAAGAACAAAAGGGTCCCATCCAAGCTTCCAATTGACTGCAGTTGCAAGAGTGATCCCAGCCAACACTGTGTGCAGCAAAAGAATCAATACAGAACCACAAGAGAGAACCAATGTTTAAAGTCAACAGTTGGAGGTATTTTGTTACACACAATGGATAACTGAAACACAACCCTAGCACATATAAAATAGTTTACCTGAAAACTCACTGCAAACTATAAACTATTTTATTTTTTAATATATTCTGAAGCCTTTATTTATTTATTTTTTATTATCAGGTTAGTTAACTTACAGTGTAGTCTTGGTTTCAGGAGTAGAACCCAGTGATTCATTACTTACATACAATACCCAGTGTTTATCCCAACAAATGCCCTCCTTAATGCCCGTCACCCATTTAGTCCACCCCCATCAACCCTCACTTTGTTGTCTGTATTTAAGAGTCTCTTACAGTTTGCTTCCCTTTCTGTTTCTATCTTATTTTTCCTTCCCTTCCCCTATGATCATCTGTTAAGATTCTCAAATTCCATATATGATTGAAATCATATGATATCTGTCTTTCTATGACTGACTTATTTTGCTTATCATAATACCCTCCAGTTCCATCCACATTGTTACAAATGGCAAAATTTCATTCTTTTTCATTGCTGAGTAATATTCCTGTGTGTGTGTGTGTGTGTGTGTGTGTGTGTGTGTGTGTGTGTATACACACCACATTTTCTTAATCCATTCATCAGTTGATGGACGTTTGGGCTCCTTCCATAATTTGGCTATTGTGATAGCATTGCTATAAACATTGGGGTACATGTGCCCCTATGAATCAGCATTCCTGTATCTTTTGCATAAATTCCTAGTAGTGCAATTGCTATGGCATAGGGTAGTTCTATTTTTAATTTTTTGAGGAACCACCATACTGTTTTCCAAAGTGGCTGCACCAGGTTGCATTCCCACCAACAGTGCAAAAGAGTTCCCCCTTCTCCACATCCTCACCAACATCTGTTGTTTCTTCAGTTGTTAATTTTAGCCATTCTGACTGGTGTGAGGAGGTATCTCATTGTGGTTTTGATATGTATTTCCTTGATGATGAGTGATGTCAAGCATTTTTTCATGTGTCTGTTTGCCATCTGGATGTCTTCTTTGGAAAAGTGTCTATCCATGTCTTCTGCCCATTTTGTCACTGGATTATGTTTTTTGGGTGTTGAGTTTGGTCAGTTATTTATAGATTTTGGATACTAACCCTTTATCTGATGTGTCATTTGCAAATATCTTCTCCCATTCTGTCAGTTGCCTTTTAGTTTTATTGATTGTCTCCTTCTCTGTGCAGAAGCTTTTATCTTGATAGATCCCAATAATTCATTTTTGGTTGTTTCCTTTGCCTTCAGAGACATGTCAAGTCTCTAAAGCAGTCAAGAAGCTGCTGCAGTCAAGGTCAAAGAGGTTGCTGCCTGTTTTCTCCTCTAGGATTTTGATGGTTTTCTGTCTCACATTTAGGTCTTTCATCCATCTTGAGTTCATTTTTGTGTGTGGTATAAGAAAGTGGTCCAGGTTCATTCTTTTGCATGTTGCTGTCCAGTTCTCCCAGCACCATTTGCTAAAGAGACTGTCTTTTTTCCATACGATACTCTTTCCTGCTTTGTCAAAGATTAGGTGGCCATATATTTGTGGGTACATTTCTGCATTTTCTATTCTATTCCATTGATCTATGCGTCTGTTTTTGTGCCAATACCATACTGTCTTGATGATAACAGCTTAGTAACACATCTTGAAGTCCGGGATTGTGATACCTCCAGTTTTGGCTTTTTCAACATTACTTTGGCTATCTGAGGTCTTTACTGGTTCCATACAAATTTTATAATTGTTTGTTCTAGCTCTGTGAAGAATGCTGATACTATTTTGATTGGGATTGCATTGAATGTGTAGATTGTTTTGGGTAGTATCAACATTTAACAATATTTGTTCTTCCAATCCATAAGCATGGAACGTTTTTCCATTTTTTTGTGTCTTCTTCAATTTCTTTCATAAGCTTTCTATAGTTTTCAGCATACGGATCTTTCACCTCTTTGGTTAGATTTATTCCTAGATATTTTATGATTTTTGCTGCAATTGTAAATGGGATTGATTCCCTGATATCTCTTTCTGTTGTTTCATTCATTATTGGTGTATAGAAATGCAGCCAATTTCTGTACATTGATTTCATATCCTGAGACTTTGCTGAATTCATGGATCAGCTGTAGCAGTTTTTTGGTGGAGTCTTTGGGTTTTCCATGTAGGGTATCATGTCATCTGCAAAGAGTGAAAATTTGACTTCTTCTTTCCCAATTTGTATGCCTTTTATTTCGTTCTCTTGTCTGATTGCTGAGTCTAGGACTTCCAACAGTGAATATGTTGAATAACAGTGGTGAGAGTGGTCATCCCTGTTGTGTTCCTGATCTCAGGGGGAAAGCTTTGGGTTTTTCCCCATTGAGGATGATATTAGCTGTGGGCCTTTCATATACGGCTTTTATGATGTTAAGGTATGTTCCTTCTATCCTGACTTTCTTGAGAGTTTTTATTAAGAAACTATGCTTTATTTTGTCAAATGCTTTTTCTGCATCTATTGACAGGATCATATGGTTCTTATCCTGTCTTCTATTAATGTGATGTATCATGTTGATTGACCTGTGAATATTGAACCAGTCCTGTATCCCAGACATGAATCCTACTTAATCATAGTGAATAATTCTTTTAATGTACTGTGGAATTCATTTTGTTAGTATCTTGTTGAGAATTTTTTTTTTTTTTAAATTTTTTTTTTTTTTTTTTTTTTTTTCAACGTTTATTTATTTTTGGGACAGAGAGAGACAGAGCATGAACGGGGGAGAGACAGAGAGAGAGGGAGACACAGAATCGGAAACAGGCTCCAGGCTCCGAGCCATCAGCCCAGAGCCTGACGCGGGGCTCGAACTCACGGACCGTGAGATCGTGACCTGGCTGAAGTCGGACGCTTAACCGACTGCGCCACCCAGGCGCCCCTCTTGTTGAGAATTTTTATATCCAGGTTCATTAGGGATATTGACCTGTAATTCTCCTATTTACTGTGCTCTATGGAACCAAGGTAATGCTGGCTTCATAGAATGAGTCTGGAAGCTCTCCTTCCATTTATATTTTTTGGAACAGTTTGAGAAAAATAGGTATTAATTCTGCTTTAAATGTCTGGTAGAATTCCCCTGGCCCAGGACTCTTGTTTCTTGGGAGATTTTTGATAACCAATTCAATTTCTTCACTGGTTATGGGTCTGTTCAAATTCTCTATTCTTCCTGCTTGAGTTTTGGTAGTGTGTGGGTGTCTAGGAATTTGTCTATTTCTTCTAGATTGTCCAGTTTGTTGGCAAATAATTTTTCATAGTATTCCCTAATAATTGTTTGTATTTCTGTGGTATTGGTTGTACTCTCTCCTCTTCCATTCATGATTTTATCTATTTGGCTACATTCTCTTTTCTTTTTGATAAGTCTGGATAGGAGGTTATAAATTTTGTTTATTCTTTTAAGAAACTCACTCTTAGATTCACTGATCTGTTCTACTCTTTTTTTGGATTTTATATCATTTATTTCTGTTCTAATATTTATTATTTCTCTTCTGTTGGCTTTCAGGTTTCTTTGCTGCTGCTTTTCTAGCTCTGTTAGGTGTAAGGTCAGTTTGTGTATTTGGGACCTTTCTTGTTTCTTGAGATAGGCTTGAATTGCAATGTATTTTCCTCTTAGAACTGCTTTGCAGTACCCCAAAGGGTTTGGGCTGTCATGTTTCTCATTTCACTTGTTTCCATGTATTTTTTAATTTCTTCTTTAATTTATTGGTTGACCCATTCATTCTTTAATAGGTTGTTCTTTAACCTCCATGCATTTGGGGGCTTTCCAAATTTTTTGTGTGTGTTTGATTTCAAGTTTCATAATGTGTTGTCTGAAAATATGCATGGTACAATCTCAATCTTTTTATACTTGTTCAGGGCTGTTTTTTGACCCAGTATGTGACCTATTCTGGAGAATGTTCCATGCACAGTCAAGAAGAATGTGTATTTTGCTGCTTTATCATGAAAAGTTCTGAATATATCTATTAAGTCCATCTGGTCCAATGGATCATCCAGAGCCATTGTTTCCTTATTGATTTTCTGCCTAGATGATCTGTCCATTGTTGTAAGTGGAGTATTAAAGTCACCTACAATTACAGTATTATTATCAATAAGTTTTTGTTTACAATTAATTGATTAATATATTTGATTGCCACCACATTGGGGACAATAAACATTTATAATTGTTACCTTTTCTTGATGGATAGACCCCATAATTATGATATAATGCCCTTCGCCATCTCTTGTTACAGTCTTTGTTTTAAAATCTACTTTTTCTGATATAAGCATGGCTACTCCAGCTTTCTTTTGACATTCATTAGCATGATAGATGGTTCTCCATTTCCTCACTTCCAATCTGCAGGTGTCCTCAGGTCTAAAATGAGTCTCTTATAGACTTATAGATGTATCTTGGTTTTTGTTTTTGTTTTTGTTTTTGTTTTTATCAATTCTGATACCCTATGTCTTTTGATTGGGGCATTTAGTCCATTTACATTCAGAGTGATTATTGAAAGATATGGATTTAGTGCCATTGTGTTATCTGTAGGTTTCATGTTTGTGATGATGTCTCTGGTCTTTTTTAGTCTTTACTTCTTTCCACTCACAGAGTTCCCCTTAGGATCTCTTGCAGGGCTGGTTTAGTGGTCTCGAACTCCTTTAGTTTTTGTTTGTCTGGGAAATCCTTTATCTCTCCTTCTATTCTAAATGACACCCTTGCTGAATAAAGGATTCTTGGCTGCATATGTTTCCTATTCAGCACATTGAATATTTCCTGCCACTCCATTCTCCCTGCCAAGTTTCAGTGGACAGGTCTGTTACTAAACTTATGTGTCTACCCTGGTAGGTTAAAGACCTTTTGTCCCTAGCTGCTTTCAGAATTCTCTCTTTATCTTTGTATTTTGAAGTTACACTAAGATATGTCATGTGGTGACCTGTTTTTGTTGATTTTGAAGAGAGTTCTCTGTGCCTCTTGTATTTGGGTGCCTGTTTCCTTCCCCAGATTAGGGAAGTTCTCAGCTATAATTTGTTCAAATAAACCTTCTGTCCCTTTCTCTTGCTCTTCTTCTGGAACTCCTATGATACGGATATTGTTTTGTTTCATGGAATCACTTAGTTCTCTAATTCTCCCCTTGTGATCTAGTAATTTCCTTTTCCTCTTTTTTTTCAGCTTCATCATTTCCCATAATTTTATCTTCTATTTCACCTATTCTCTCCTCTGCTTCATCCATTCTCACTGTCATGGCATCTAGTTTATTTTGCATCTCATTTATAGCATTTCTTAATTCCCTGTGACTAGTTCTTAGGTCTTTGATCTCTGCAGCAAGAGATTCTCTGTTGTCTCCTATACTTTTTTTTTATAAAGCCCAGCTATTAGTCTAATGACTGTTATTCTAAATTCTTGGTCAGAGGTATTGTTTATATCTGTTTTGAGCAACCCTCTGGCTGTGATTTCTTCCTAAATTTTCTTTTGAGGAGAATTCTTTCACTTTGTGATTTTGGCTAAGTCTCTGTCTTTTGCATGTTTTAATAGCTTGTTATGTGTCCTGCAACTGTGAGTACAACTCTATTAAAAAGGGGCCATACACTGTCCAGGGTCTGACACTTCAGGAAGTGTTTCTGATGTATGTTGCATGCACTCTGTTGTTGCATTTTGGCTGCTCTATCTCACTGGTCAGTTCTCTGCAGAGCTCCTCCTTGCTTGTAGTGGTGAAGTGTTTGGACCTTCAACCATATGTGCTTTGATCTGTTTGTTGAAGTAACCCTGGAAAAAAAAAGGAAAAAGGGAGGGGGAAGCCTGATCCCATACAAAGAGAAAAATGAAAGGGGAGAAAAGACCAAACAGAGAATAAAAAAAATCTATAAGGCTAAATCCAGAGAAAGAGAAAGGAAAATAAAGAAGAAAAGATAGAAAAGGTATAAAAAGAATAAAAATGCCTGATCAAACAAACAAAAAATGTGTGTGTGTGTGTGTGTGTGTGTTTGTGTGAGTGTAAAGAATTGACCAGAAACAAATAAGAAACTACGATCCTGATTCCAAAAGAAAAAGAGAGAAGCAATAAAAAATAAAAAGTGAATAAATAAAAGAAAATAAAGAAAAGAAAAAACAAAGAGTTGTTTATTAGTGCTGTGCAGGTCTGGAGGAGAGGCTGTCTGATTCACTCAGTGTCAGTTTTCCTCCAACAGATAAGCAGTTGCCAGGCACGGGGCGGGGGGGGGGGGGTTTGGTGTAAGCATGTCCTGCCTCCCCTGGGGGCCAATGTGTTGCTCTCTGAAGCCCCACCTTATTGGTGTTGGGGTGAAAAGTGGTGACACCCCAATCCCTCCTCCCTGCACCAGGTGTCTCAAACCACACTGTTCGGACAGCCCTCACGGAATAGCATGGGCAGCCCACTTGTCCTGCTCCACAGTCTCCTGCGCCTCCTAGGCAATGGGCTGGAATTCAAAACCTGAAGTCTTAAAGGACCTCACACTACCCTGACCCTGTTCTGTTGTAGCACCACTCAGCCCTGCTGTTAAAAGGCCTCTAGCTGGCATCTGCAGAGTCTTTTGTCCTTGGGGAGGCAATAAACCCTCTTCCCACAGTACTTGAGGAAGGGGACTATTGTCCCCCAGTGCACCCCTGAGATCACTACCACACCCTGGTCCAGCCCCCCCCCTCACCAACTAGGCATGTGCACAGGTCTTCTTGCTTTTGAGACCTCCGAGTTTCAGATCCTAAAGCTTTTTATAAAATAGAAACGCACTCTCTGTATTTCTCGTTCCCCAGTCCATGGTCCAGAGAGGTTTTTCTCTTGTGCAAAGTTTTTACCACAATTTCACAGCCCCTTTTTCTCTTTCTCTTCTTTTTGTCTCTCCACAGAAGGGTTCCCTCCCTTCTATGTCTATGCCATTTTATCTCCCCCAAATCACATACATGCACCTCAATCCCGCCCAGCTGTCTCCCTCCAAATGTGGAGATCTTTCTGTCACTCTGCAGATTGATTTCCTGGGTGTTCCTAATGATCTGACCTCAATACAACTGTGTTAGATGGAGGAGGAAAGTCCCAGTCCCTCTACTTCTCTACCATTTTAACTCCACCCCTCCATTAACTATTTTCTAAATAAAGGCATTTTTAATTCTGCCATACAATAGGGTTTCTGCTATCCTTGATTTCACCAATAAGGCAAATGACTTAAACAGTTCAATAACACAATTAAGACTTCTTACAATAGAAAGGGTACATCTTATAGATCATAGTAATTAGCTATTCTTACACTAAATCTAATATTTGGTTTTTCCCTAAAACATCATTTCTTAAACTGTGGCATGGGTCTTTGGATTGATTTCAGCAGCCACATGTAACAGATGACAAATTTTTTGTCTTTAATTTTTTCTAGATATGTTTGTGATATAAGTCAAGTAAGACTTTGTGATATATATTCTATACATAACAGACTAAGTTACTAAAGCATTGTTGAATTAAGATAATACAGAATAGTAGTACATTATCTGTAGTATACATGGTCAGTTAATTTATATCCATCCTTGTTTTCCTGCTAAGTTATATAGAATAATTTTCCTTTGGAAAGAATAATGGATATCCTAAACTGTCACTGTATTTATAGACATATGATTTTTATAAATTATTTTATAGAACTTAGCTGTAAAATGCCAAAAATATAAAGTATGATAAAATTTCTATATTTTTAGATTTTACTTCTATAATTGAACATAAAAACAGAAGTCTCAGTACTTTGGGTGTTAAAAGATTTTTTCCAATAAAAATATGAAGCCAGCAAAATTCAAATGAGTGTCTTATGCCTGTCCATGATACATTAGACAATGTGAATCTTTTTGAGAAGAAGACTGGATTTGAAAAGGCTGAGATTTTACTAACTCTTGGATTTGCCGCAATACAAAAGTCTTGTCTTGAAGCATTTGAAAAGAAGCTACACCTGACTGAAAAGACCTCATTGAAATCATGTGTTCTGTGTTGTGACTTGGAGCAGAAAAGTGATAATGAAGCAGTGTCCTTGTAAAATAATGTCCCTGACTCCATGGAGCAGGTCATGAATTATATAAGCAGCTAGGCCATTTGCCTACATCAGAATGAAACCATCCGGAGCTCTTAGTGCAGTGAAAATCTCAGTTTTTTTACTTTAATACACACTGATCTGATGAGGTTTGGGGAGATATTGTAAAGGCCATTTTTAATCTAAGGAAATGTTTCTTTGTCAAGAAAATATATGTCTTGAAAAAATCATGGTAATCTTTCAGAGATACTAAGCCACCAATCTAAGTGTCCTTCATTAAAGAAACCAGTTCCACATATCACCAGGATTCACTGCTTCCAATAGCATCATTCCCTGATATCAAAGACTGCCAATACCCATGAAAAAATTCACAGTATCTCTCTGAAAACCATCAATATGAACAGAGTTGCGGCCTTTACTACACAGAAGTTCACCAACATTCAAGAGGGTATAGTGTAAAGAGGCCAACAGAAGTGGATTTCAATCTCATATCGGTCACTTACCAATATAGTCATCTTGAACAACTTCTCTAACCCCTCTGAGTCTAGAGTTTTTCTGTCTGTAAACTGATAATACCTATCCAAAATTGCGTGCTAAGGATCAAAGATGATAATATATAAATAGATCTAGCAATGTGTCTGGTACTCAGCAAGTTTTTGGTTGCTTTAAACTTAATGAAGATCTCAAAACTTCTCTTGTTCTCTCTCCTGAGGCCCCAACTCTAAATTTTCCTAGTGGGCTGAGAGCTTTTTCCCTTTAGGTCTCATCACCATTACCAGCAGTGCTTACAAGACTGGCAAAACAAAGTTGCCTCCTAGATCCTCTAAGAGGGCCCGTTTTCTCAAGGTCAGCCTGTGGCTGCCATGATAGGGCGACCAGGTGTGACCTCTCTCCCCACTCACATCTGGGCACTATTTCCACTCACACATCTAAGCTCTTAGCTGCTTTCTCAGGGTGTATAAGAAAGCCCATCCACTTAACAAGGCAGAGTTTTCTCTGAGATGTGTAAAGCTGTCTTCTCTGATGAACAAGGCTGCTCCAACTCAACATCTGTCATTTTCATTTTTACTCAGTTAGCATCTGACATCCACTAATCTAACCATCCTCTACACATATGGATATTGGGTTAAGATAGCATATGACAAGTACAATATGCAATTGAACTCTAATTTACTTTGGTGTTTTAAGATAATTCATCATGCCATCTGTAGATTTTACAGCTCACCATTTGACTATTGTATAATTCTATTATTTTTAACTAATATTCATTATTTTACACTTCAAACACTTTTAAAAATTTTTTTAATTTTTTTATTTATTTTTGAGAGAGACAGAGCACAAGCGGAGGAGGGGCAGAGAGACAAGGAGACACAGAATCCAAAGAAAGCTCCAGGCTCTGAGTGGTCAGCACAGAACTCACGAACTATGAGATCATGACCTGAGCCAAAGTCTTAACCAACTGAGCCACCCAGGTGCCCCTACACTTCAAACACTTCTAAATAGCTATTTGAACTTCACAAAAATTCTATGTGGTAGGTAAGCCAGATATTATTTGTTCCATTTTTTTTTTAAGATGGGGGACTGAAAAATTTAAGTCGACTGGCTAAAACTATGAAGCTAATCCATTGTCAGATAAACTACATCCTAGGTCTTGTGGTTTAAAATCCTCATCTTTCCCACTATACTATGCTGTCTCCTAGTGTCACTGAGTATTTATTGTCTTTCATCTAACTGGTAATAGAAATAGTCAAAACAAAAGGAAGACTCTGATATTAGCATCAGGGTATATGTATCAAACTAAGTGATTAAAGAAAGCAAAGCTGTACCAAGAAATGCTTTCTTTAATTTGTATTTAAAATGCTATATTTCTTATAAAAACTGAAATATAAAACTGAATTGTTTCTCAGGTTATAAAAATTACATATAGTAATTATAGAAAATATTGAAAATGTAAATAAAAAAATGAAAAGTCACCTGTGTGCTACTTTGAGTTTATTGAATATTTTTTGAGCATTCTGAGTATAGGAACAATATAAAGTGACTTAGGTTCATGTGATTTCTGGAACTGGGGTATACTCTGAACATTCAGTTCATGGAGTATGTGTATGATGTGAGCAAAATAGAGAAGTCAAGAATATATCAGGATTTTGGTGCAATGGGAAAGAGAAGGGGAGGAGTAGGTTTTGTGGGAAAAAGTCTAGAATTCTGTTTTGGATGTGTTATGGTTGAAGTATCTGTTGGTTGTTTATGTAGACTATCCAGTGGCCAACTGAATGTATGAGCTTAGAAAGTATGGGAGAGTTGGGGCACAAGAGAGAAATGTAGTTGTATTATTATACCCCACTGTCTCAGTGTACTAATGTAGCTTGGAATTTGTCTTGAACCATGCCTATATGATTCAAATAGCTGAACAATCAGAAGTTACTTTAGTCATCTGAGAAGGTTGACTATGTGCCTGAAAGTATTCAGTTTATAACGCCACACTTGACCAAGCTAGGTAAAGCTTATACAAAGGAAGCCATTTGTCTCCTTATTAATAATTTTTTAGTGATTATTATAGGAAATTTTCACAGACATCACTCATTCCCACTTGCTTTGTTAGTTTGGATTTTTTGTTTTGTTTTATTCTTTTTGAGAATTGAGTACATCCTCATTACTTTGTATTTATGAGACAAAGATAGTTATTCTGACACATGAAACAGTTTTGTTCTTTTTTTTTAATTATTCATTTTGGGGCACCTGGGTGACTCGGTTGAGTGTCTGACTTTGGTTCAGGTCATGATCTCACAGCTCATGAGTTCAAACCCTGTGTTGGGCTCTGTGCTGACGGCTCAGAGCCTGGAGCCTGCCTCAGGCTCTGTGTCTCCCTCTCTCTCTGCCCCTCCCCCACTTGCACTCTCTCTCTCTCTCTCTCTCAAAATAAATAAACATTAAAAAAATATTTTTTAAAAATTATTCATTTTATGTAGCAGCAATTGTAAAATCTTTAGCTGTGTGGTTTGATATTAATTCAAAAATAACTTCTGAATAACAAAGTACTTTATCCTCTCAAGCCTGCAGCAATAATCACTAAATCAACAACTGTCAGTGGGGGGAACAGTCAGGCGGTCATCTCATGGCTCTTACACTGATTCCTGGATCACCAAGCAACCCTCTGATTATAATTTAGCTTCCTACAAATGGCCAGATTTCATTCTTTCTCATTGCCAAACAGTATTCTATTGTATATATAAACCACATCTTCTTTATCCATTCATCAGTTGATGGACATTTAGGCCCTTTCCATAATTTGGCTAGTGTTGAAGGTGCTGCTATAAGCATTGTGTTACAAGTGCCCCTATGCATCAGCACTCCTGTATCCCTTGGGTGAATTCCTAGCAGTGCTATTGCTGGGTCATAGGGTAGATCTATTTTTAACTTTTTGAGGAATCTCCACAATGTGGATGGAACTGGAAGGTATTATGCTAAGTGAAATAAGTCAGGCAGAGAAAGACAGATACCATATGTTTTCACTCATATGTGGATCTTGAGAAACTTAACAGAAGACCATGGGGGAGGGGAAGCGGGAAAAAAAGTTACAGAAAGGGGGGAGGCAAACCATAGGAGACTCTTAAATACTGAGAACAAACTGAGGGTTGATGGGGGGTGGGGGAGAGGGAAAAGTGGGTGATGGGCATTGAGGAGGGCACTGGGTGTTGTATGGAAAACAAGTTGACAATAAATTATATTTAATATAAAAAATAAAATAAAATTAAAAAAATAATAATTTAGCTTCCTATATTATGACAGTAAGAATGTGCTAGTCTGCATAAGAGTTATAATTCTCATAGAAGTTGTTGCATTGGTCTTCTGAAATACTATATATATATATATATATATATATAATGAAACTTCACCTGAGAAGCCAAGAAGCAAAGATGATGTAATAAGATGTGGAAGACACACAACAAAAGCAAATCTCAAGATGAAACAGACTCAAACAGGCAGCCTTGACCTCACCAATTAGAAATAACAACAGGGATTCGACAACTGATTGTGATGGTAGAGAATAAAGAAGGATGGCAGTGAAGCAAAGCAGAAGAAAAAGAGAAAATTAAATAACTTTAAAGCTTAAAGGGATGCCTGCCCCCACAGACAACCTACACTAAACTTAGGTGAACATCTTTGAAGAAATGATGTATTGCTATTGTTGGTTAATAATTATCTCACTGAAACATGTTGGTCCTTGACAGTGTCAGGGTGTCATGAAAAAGGACAAACTAAATGGTGTAGTAGAGTAACACATGAGGCACAGGTAGAAACTGCTATACCCAGCACAGTTTAGTGACAAGCTACGCTATTGATGATACAATACCGAGCCCACAGTTGTTTTTAAGGTGCACTTTATGACAGGCACCATGCTAAGTGGTTTATATACATTTTTCTCATTTACTCCTCAAACAATCTTGGAGATAAATTCCACCACCCTTTTAGCACTATGGCAGCGGACTCCCCAAGAGATTGTCTAGATGGTATACACAAAAGCAGCATAGCAGAGCCTCTTTATGCAGTCCTCTACTGGGTACCAGTGTTAGAAAACCAATTTGAACAAGCTGAAGAGGAAAAAAGAAAGTAAGTTTGATCCATGTAAGCAAAATGTGTTCACAAGCGTTGGTGCAGCTGTTTCAGGGCACTAGCACCAGGACTGGAAAGCTCCAGAACTCTGCCACTCCTCTCTGCTTTTCTCACTGGTTTGGCTCAACGCTCTCTCTCTTTAAAGGGGCTTCCTCCTCACCATGAGAAACGGAGTTGCTGTGCAGCTTCCACTAATGTCTCCCAATTTCACCACCTGAGAGAGATACTCTCTTGCTAAACATGGACCACTTATTTAACTGGTAGGGGTGGGCTGCGCTAAGTAGCTTAGCTCTTCCTATGTCTCCAACTTCTGCATTAATCATGGCCAGGGGGCCATAGAAGCAGCACAGACACATCTCTGGGGGATCCTGGTGCCGAAGACCACCACAGATCATGTGCACTACACTGTCCCAAGAAATGAAATAACTTTCCAGACAAGGAGAAGATGCAAAACATGAAAGGAAAAGAAATGGATGTCACCACATAATTTCAGAAGTTTAGTTCTAGAGCATTCATGATAGATTCATGATTTGTTTGCATTACATGATTCCAGAACGTAGAAAATGAAATACAGTAAAACCTTGGATTGTAAGTAACTTGTTCTGCAAGTGCTCCGCAAGATGAGCAAACATTTCTAATAGATTTTAACTTGATAAACAAGCCCATGTCTGGCAATACCAGTAGTATCCGATGCCGAATGTCACATGATCACAGCTGAGCCAATGGTTCTTCTCTCCCTCTCTTTCTCTCTCTTGTGAGTGCTCTTTCTCTCTCTCCCTGTGGGATTATGGGTTATAATCTCCCATGCTTGGATGCTCGGTCTCAAGCCACGGTGTTTGGCAGAAATCCATGATTTTTCAGAACTTTGGAAGGTACCCACAACTGGCACTAGTGTATTTTTTGTCACTTCAAAGCACCTATGGACAGCCCTTTGCTTTTCCATGCAAGTGTTCAGAATGCTTTTACTTCATTCTAGGTCAGGCTGCCTGCAGATATAGACCATTTCCTCTGCTGCTTTATTGCCAGTTACATTAAATACAATGACAAGAGTTTATTAATACTGTACTATAGTCAACATCCATGCAAGTGTATACAAAGGCCCCCATGCAGAAAAAGGTTAAAATGAAAGGCAGCAAGAAGAAGGAGATGATTATGGTGGAAGTTAAGAAGGAAATCATCCAGAAGTATGAACGAGTTATGCGAGTGGCCAAAATTGCAAGATTTTATAAGAAGTCTATGTCAACCATTTGCACAATATTAAAGAATACAGAAGAAATAAGGGGCTAGATGCAGCAAAGGGAGTCACAAGAATATCAAAGCAATGGCCACATGTTCTGGAAGAGGTAGAAAAGTTGCTTCTGGTTTGGATAAACGAGAAGCAACTAGCAGACAATGACCGAGAACTTTTTCTGCAAGAGGGCAAAGGCCTTGTACAACAACCTCTTAGGTAAACTGCCAGGTACATCAACAGAAAACAAATAAGGCTTCAAGGCAACCAGGGAATGTTTTGATAACTTTAAGATAAATGGCATCCATAGTGTTGTGAGGCATGGAGAGGCTGTGAGTTTAAACGCCAAGGCATGGGAAGCGTTTACTACTACTAAGTTCCAGAAGCTCATGGTTTCCGAGTGTTACCTGCTGGAGCAAGGTAACTGCAATGAGACTGGGCTTTTTTGGAAAAAGATGCCAAAGAGGATCTACATTACAGAAGAAGAGAATGCAGTGCCCAGTCACAAGCCCCTGAAAGACCATCTCACCCTCTTGTTTGGGGCTAATGCAAGTGGGGATTTCAGAGTCAAGCCCTGCTTATGTATCATTCTGAGAATCCACCAGCCTTCAAGAAAAACAAGGTGCAGAAAAGCCAGTTAAATGTTATGTGGAGGTCCACTCGTATTTTGTTCATTGAGTGGATCGACAAGGTCTTCCATCCTACAGTGAAAACATACCTTTCAGAAAAGAATCTGATTGTGGATAATGCTCCTGCTCATCCTCCAGGCTTTGAGGATGACTTACTGGAGGAATTCAAGTTCATTAAGGTCAAGTTCCAGGGTGCCTTGGGGCTCAGTCAGTTAAGCGTCCGACTCTTGGTTTCACCTCAGGTCATCATCTCACAGTTCATAAGTTTGAGCCCCACATCAGGTTCTGTGCTGTCAGTTCAGAGCCTGCTTGGGATTTTCTCTCTCTTCCTCTCTCTGGCTCTCCACCACTTGTACTCTTTCTCTCAAAATAAATAAATAAACTTAAAAAAAAAAAAAAGGTCAATTCCTTCCTCCCAACACCACTCCAATCTTCTAGCCCATGGATCAGCAGGTCATTTTGAATTTTAAAAAGCTTTATACCAAAGCACTATTTCAGCAATGCTTCAAGGTGACTGAAGGAACAAACCTTACCCTCCAAGAGATTTGGAAAAATCATGTCCACATTGGTAACTGCCTCAAGATCATCGATATAGCCTGCGATGGGGTCACCAAGAAAGCCCTCAATTCTGCTTGGAGAAAACTTGGCCTGATTGAATTCTTGAATTTGACTTAGAGGGGCTTGCTCATAAACAGGAAACTCCAGTTGTCGATGAAACTGTGTCCTTGCGGAAGACCACAGGATTGGAGCTGAATGAGGATGATATTCAAGAGCTGATGGAGGAACATGGCCAGGAGCTGACCACCCACAAATTGATGTCTCTGTATCACGAGCAACAGCAAGAGGTTATGGAGGAGATCTCATCTGCAGAGGAGGAGGAGAAAAAGGCAGAGGAATCCTGCACTTCAAATGAGATTAGGGATATGTGTGAACTGTGGGCAACAGTGCAAAATTTTGTAGAAAAGCAATAACCAAATAAGGCTGTAGCAGTGTGAGCGATAAATCTGTTTAACAACAACGTAATGTCACATTTCCATGAAATCCTCAAAAAGAGGCAAAATCAAGTGTCATTGGATAGGTTCCTTGTTAAAGTTGCATGAAAAGAAAAAGATTCTATTGATCCAACAGATAGCAGTGATTACATTAGTGATAGTGAAAGTCATCCTATACTATAAGCCTCCTCGCTCATCTTCCTCACACCAGCCGTGAAGGTTTTCAAAGGCAAGTGCAGGTTAATTTGATTTTTTCTTTATATTTTGTACTTTCTTTATTATTTTATATTATATTACAGTATTGTAATCATTTTTATATGCATATTTTTGAGTTTCCATTATTTCTTATGGGAAAATTTGCTTTGATATATAAGTGCTTTGGATTACAAGCATGTTTCCAGAACGAATTATGCTCACAAACCAAGGTTTTACTGTACTTTGGAATATTCAGATTCTCGTCTATCTTTACCTGGGAAGCAACACTTCCATACATAAAATAATCCTCTTCCCCAAGTATTAAAAAATTAAAAAACAGAGATTTTAACCTTTGGAGTTCCAGTCCCCTCTAAGAATTTCATAAAATCTATGGGCCACTGGTCCAGCAATGAAGTTAGTATCTCTGCTTTAAATCCACTCAGCTTTGCAATGTTGCAAACCATATTTCTGCTTTGTCAGCTGATGCCTGTTAGAGTCTACCAGTAGGGGGCGCTTCAGAGAGATCGCAAGACATAAGGAGGAAGAAGGATCTTCTGTTAGCTTCCAGTCAGCTTGAGGTTCCTGGGAGCAGCACACCTAGCAATGCTTTCTTACTCCAGCAGGGGCAGTTTGTTCAGGAAGTTGCGGTTGAGTCCAGAGAAGAGATTCCAACACTCTCAGAACCAGCCTCCTTGTGCCCCTTTCAAGAGCCCACACCAGCTGCCTGGTGTTCCTCCTAAGAAGACTGGGACCAAGCACCCCGTGAACAGGGGCTCCTCCAGCTCCTATCCTCTTTTTCTCCAACTCTAGGAGTCCCAGCAGCTTCCTGCAATTGCTACCTCTCTGATTACTTAGAATTCTCTTTTTGTCATTTCAATTACCTTGTTAATAATTTTACACTTAGTTAGCAATTCTTTGTATTAAATCCTAATAAAATAGCTGGTGTGATTTCTGTCTCCTAAGTAGATAGTTATGGCCATATTCCCAGAAATATGCTCATCTTACATCCATACTCTCCATTTTGCATAAAAAATTTAATGTGTTCATCAATACACTAAAATTCATTTACAGCCCCTTATAGAATCCATGAGGCCAAGATTAAGAATCTCAGAGCCTGGTGCAGGATATGTTCAATAATGGTTCTTAGAAAACAATTTGAAATTTCCTTGGGTTCCAGGCTACCACTCACGAGAAAGTACAAACAGGTTTTTAAGTAAATGCATGTTCCTGTGCTGTGTGCTATTTCCTGAAAGGTGGCCTTGGCATTTCAAGTGAGATATCACATTAGAAGACTGTATATTCACCAGTGAAAAATGGTTAATAAATCATAATCCTGAAGGAGAATTTCACAGTCTTGGGGAGTTTCTTTTTGATCTAGTCTATTCTCTGAATAGTTTTAGAGAGTTTTTTTTTTTTTCAAGTCTATTCTTGCAGTGTTTTTCAACCTTTAAGTTGGCAGGTTCCAATGAATCAAGTTCCCTTGGGTTTAAGTAGACTCAAGGTAAAAGCTAATATTAAGATCTTCTAGAAAATTGCAGGGCTGGTGTCATGTGAGAAGTGTCATCTTTTTCCTCTAGTATCGAGAACTCCAAGATGAAATGCAGATTCCCCAGGAAGTGAGCAAGGTGATCTCCTGAGGCACAGAAAGAACTTCTAGAGATTCTACTTATATCCACATTTTATCTGATGCTTTTTAATTTCTATTTTTGTGCATGTTTTATAATGTACATAACATTAGTTTGGTAAAAACATGTAAACATTTTATAAATAAAAGTAAATACCTATACCCTGAGTATATTCTCAAAGCTTTTTTAATAATAAGGGCCCACTTTCAAAATATTTTGGAAACCACTGCTCAAATGGTAAAGCGCTATGCTTTAGAACAAGGTTCAGGAACATTCACCTGCAGGTCCAGTCTGATCCATGGTCTGTTTTTGACAAAAGGAAGAGGGGGAAAATATCACAGGGATTTCCCTTCTCAATTCATTAATGAAATTAGTTCAGATGAGAAGGGAGGGTGGATGCAAGTCCATAGACTGATGCTTGTGGTCCAACTACAGAATTATTAAATATATAATTAGTAACAATAATTACTTGAACAGGGATGAAAAGTCAAAAGCAAAAGGAGCAACAGTGAAGGCATTGATAACTTCTCTGAAGATGATGAAGGCTCTTGTGTTACACCATCCCAAAGAGTCTCGTAATTAAACAGTCTTCATTTTATGAGAAAAAAGCAAGAAAGGACTACATTGGCAATAGTTTTATATCAATATATATGACTATAAAATTTCATAATGACTGATGTTCAAAGGTGACTCTGAGTCATCAAAATTAGGATAAGTCAAAGTATCCTCTCTTTAAGGGCTATGAAATAAATTTTAGTAACATTTATGAGAGAAAATGGCTGAAATAAATAATCCTGAACTTAATAGTTTAATTCACATCCAAAAAACTACTCTACACAGAATGACTTGATACCCAGTTGATCAATTCTTTATGATATAAAGATGGAAACAGAAGCTTAAAGCCAAAATGCTGAGAGCCAACTCATTGAAGATGCCTCTTAGTACCTGTTAGTGAAGAAGAGGAAATTAAAATACAAAGTAATTAGGCTATCTATGTTAGGGACAATAAGGCTTTCCAGTAGGCCTAATTAACTGTAATATGTTCATTCTGTTCCATTTTAAGCTTCAGCAAATATGCTATTCACAGTGTCTAAAATCTGGAAGCTGGGAATATATCTGTCCTTTGACCACTGGATCAAACAGAATTAACCTTTTCAAATTTAATATAAATGTCTAATAAAAAGCGTACACCAACCACAGTCTGTGACTGCCAGGAAGGAAAGTTTTTATTGCTCACTGAAGCACCATATTAGAATGTGAACAGCTTGAACACAGAGGTCATGTCTGTGGCAGACATTGCCAATCGACTACCAGTACCCGTTCCGCTTCTTCCTGTCTAACAGAGCTTCAATTTTGTGTGGAGCCACTGTGTACCCAACTAAAAACATCCAGTTTCCCAGCTAAGACTGGCCATGCAATCCAGAACCTACCAATTGGTATGTGGATGAAGTCCATAAGAAGGACACTTCCTCCAGAATAAAAACGCAAAGATTGCAAGCAAGCCTGTCCCTGGCAGCATTAGTGAGGAGCTGAACTAGTTTCCAGCTATCTATCTCTGGCCTCGTTGTTATGTGAGAAAAGAAAACTCCTCAGTTTTTTAAGCTATTGCTGATCAAGTGTTCTGTGAACTCAGCCTAACGCAGCCCTAATTTTTACAGTGTGTTGTAATTATTATTGTCAAGGTACAGTCCTAAGTGCTATAAAAACACTACCTAATTTAATTTTTTCAGTAGCTCTACAAAGAGGAAACTATTATCACCCATTTTACAGAGATTTGAAGCAACTGGCCCAAGATGACCCAGCTAGTAAATAGCAGAACTCAAACTCAAATCCAGATCTATTGGTCTCTATTGCTTCTTCCATGATGCTAAACGTACTGCATTGTGTGTAGATGGTTGCTCTATAACAGTTTTGTTTGAAGATGTTGTAATCAACAGCCACAGAAGCTAGAGAGAACAACACTCTGCTGGTCAGAGAGCAGATTTATTTACTCACTCCATAATAAAAAGTCTTCCTGCATTCCTCAGAGGAGATTTGTTCGCATTCCAAGTTGATAAAAGTAATGTCTTCCTTGGGGGCAAAGATTGGATAGATTTGCCAGCAGCCCTTTATAAGCATAGGGATTTTTAAAATCTAGGGGTTCCTCATCTGTGACATATACACCTATGTACACGGTATCCCCCTGGGCCTATGTCCATATCACCCATGGGACTGGGGGGTCAAGGAAAACTGATTAAGCTGATGCATAAACTGTCTAAACATATTTGGGCTTGTTGTCTCTTTACCGAAGGAATCTATGGAAATGTGGCCAAAGTAGTAACTGCAGTAGACATCGTTGCTTAGGATCTGCTCAACTTCTTGACCATAGAGATGAGATATTTAGGTAATCTGGTTGAAATACCTCTTTTTGGCCCTACAGGATGATGGTAAGAGAATCAAGAACCTTCCATTTGAGTGCCTCACACTACTTTCTCTAAGACATATTTATCCCAAAGCAGTAGTTCTCAACCATTTTGGGGTTTGTCACATCTTAAATTCTAGCATTTTTGCAATATACATGAAGGGATTAAATACCAAAATCATCATCATTAAAGTTACTAACAATAACATGGAAATCACTATTGTAATATAACAGCATCTCATAGTTACAATGAAAGCTTCTCTCATTATGGCTTCATTCATTCCCTTGTAGTCTTTCCATAAGACTTTCTGTGTGGCCGTTTGAAAATACCCGTATTGTCCTCTGATCACTTGTATCCTCAGGCTGTAAAAGATCTCACATGTTCCAATAAACATATGTTCTTTCTTCAATGCCCATTTTATATTGACTAAACTGCATCATGCAACCTACTCACCCTACATTATATCTCACAGAGTTCTGAGTGATAGTATTCAGTCTAGCAAAAACAAAAATGTTATACTGGGACATGAGAGTCTTAGGCAAGGCTGGAAGGCCCTGGGCCCAAAGTGAGTTTCCATGTGTGAACCATGCAGGAATCAAGAAGACTCTCCATTCACTCAGAGAGTTTGCTTCCATGGATGAGTGCCAAGGAACACATTGGCTGTGACCTTCCAACTTCTCCCTCTCCCCTTCCTCATCAGGTGAAAGACCCCCTGTCTCTGGCCTTCCCACTTCCCTTCTCTTCTTCTCTATACTTATCTTTTTTTCTTGGGCACCTAGCATTACCTCAACTACAACATTTATACAATTATTATACCCTACAACAAAACTAACAGTTACATGGTGTTTGTTATCAGGCACTGTTCTAGTGCTTTATTATGCTTACTCATTTAATCTTTACTTCTTCAATAAACTTCTAACATAGCACTAAAGCTATCACCATTTCAGTTAAGAAAACCAAAGCATGAAGAGGTGGCTTTGTCCAAGGTCATATAACTGGTAAAACTGACTGATTGCTAGTTTTGACCTCTTAGTACAGTTAAGAAGAGCCACTGACCTCAAGAAGCTTCTGTTTGCACAGTGCTGTGGAAGCTTCCTCATAGAATATGAACCACAGACAAAGATAGGACACGAATATGTTCTAGTTCCCGCTCTCCTTTTTTAAACCATACATTAGGGTCAGTCATATTTTAAACACCATTCAAAAAATTTTACAGATTTAGAGTTTTCTTATGATAGTTTTTAAACTTAGAGTGGGGTTAGATTTGAATAATATTATCAGGTTTAAAAGGTTTTAACTCAATTGTTCAAAAACAAGAAACATTCAACTTCCTGAATTTATTACTCAATTTTATCTGGATGTTGGACAGCTGGATAGCTATCCTGTGGCGATGAGTCCTAGCAATATAAATTTGTGGTTTTATAGGAGGCAGGGTCAAGAATGTTTAGATCACAAATCCTCAACCCTGACCCCAAAGTTTTTCAGATTCACCATCCACAGGAAATTTCAAATAACACTCAAGTGAAAAGCAATCTCCTAGACTCCCAGAAAGTACTCTTTTGAGGGTTTCTGCCCTTTTGGCATAGAGGAAAGCTGAAAATAATGATCTCTCTCTCTCTGTCTTTCTAAAGAGTTTTAAAAGTTAAGGCTAAATCAGTATACTTTTAATACTGTATTTCCAGAAAGTGAGATTTCTGGGATTTGTTCCCATCTAAATGAACACTGTGAATAATCAAGACTTATTTTTCTCCTGACAATTCATCAGACATGATCAAATGTGATATAAATTTCTTGTGTCATATTTTTCTTATTTCTGATAGTAACTATTATGAAGCAGCCTTCATTTTTAAAGGGAAAGTACAAAGTCTGATGGGTATTTCAAGAAGAAAAAACAACAACAACTGATTTACTCTATCAAAGCTTGTCGTGTAACAGCTGAGCCCTGGCACTACCAACAACAAACAACAAATGTGCCAAAGACAGTAAGATGCATTAGGGAGATAAAGTGCAGCTTCCTTCATGCCAAAGCACCCACTTGAACAGATGAAAAGAGGGCATGGATGCTGCTTGAAGAAGGTGGATGCTGAGAAGGCGGTTGTGACAACGCAACACTGGGCAGTAATTGAGAATGTTGGTCTCATTCCAGACCTCTGCGACAGGGCAGCTGCGAAGTGTCTTTTGACATTGCCACTTGGAGCCAAGTCATCTTTCTCATTAGGCTCTTTAAATGCCACCTGGCCATGCTGAGCAATCTTCTGCAATACAAAGAATGTCAGCATTCCCCAAAGAAAGGTACAGCAAAAATCTAAACAAAGACAATGCTAACACAGTGCAAAACTCTAACCTGCCACTGGCACATTATCCTTCTGTGTTGTCACAAATCATGGTAGTTTAATCTAAAAACTTAACTGCAAATTACAGAATTGTTTAGGAGTTTCTCCCTTCTATCATTGCTGGAAGAATTATTCATGTGCTGAAGCTAACTACAACTAACCCACAACTAAGCTCTGAATGTCATCTTTTAAACTGAAATCAAGAATTTGGTGGCTGGCCTCTCAGTTCCCAGATGTAGGGAAGCCAGAATATGTTTCAATCCATCTCCAATCTATTACTATAAAACATCTAGAAAGCTCCCCAGAAAAGATACTCAGAGAAGAGTTTTGCAAACTTCTGGAAGGTTATTTATCACAATGTCTCTGACTCTATCTCTACCTCTTTGGTGCTCTTTGGTGCCTTCTCTGGCTATTCTAGATAAGGGAGCAGAGAGGAGACCAAAAAAAAAAAAAAAAAAAAAAATGAAGAGTTAAGATAAAATAGAGGTGATTGCTGTTAATGCATCCTCTGACAGTGAAAAGCAAGGAAATGCTAATCACTTAACAATTAACAATGCTCTCAGTTTAATTAGATGTGTACCACATTAAGGAGAAACTTGGCCAAATAATTTCCAACTTGATTGAGATGATTATCAACCCCAGAAGGACCACTGCGGCACAAGTAAGGGCGATCTGTAAGTACATGCTGGATCTGTGTTGCTAAGGCATCTGTGATTTTGTATCACTTAGGACAGCAACTCTCAAAGTATGGTGTACAGACCCACTAGAAGTCCTCGGGATCTTTTCAGAGGAAATATCAGGTCAAAACTATTTTCAAAATATTAATGCTTATTTTTTTTTTTTTTCTTTTTTTTCAACGTTTTTTTTTTTTTTTTTTTTATTTTTGGGACAGAGAGAGACAGAGCATGAACGGGGGAGGGTCAGAGAGAGAGGGAGACACAGAATCGGAAACAGGCTCCAGGCTCCGAGCCATCAGCCCAGAGCCTGACGCGGGGCTCGAACTCACTGACCGCGAGATCGTGACCTGGCTGAAGTCGGACGCTTAACCGACTGCGCCACCCAGGCGCCCCGTAATGCTTATTAATATAAGCAGATATTTGCCTTTTCTACCGGGTTGACATTGCACTTACAGTACAAAAGCAATGGTCAGTCAATGAGTAAAACTACTGCTTGAGTCACTCATTGCATCTTACTGTACCTAATAGGTAAGAGTTGTTTCACTTAAGAGGGTCCTTGATGAATCTGTGAGAAGTATTAATTTTTTTAATTAATTCTCAATTCATAAGTTCACTTCTTTTAAGTATTTCACGTGACAAAATACACATTAAACCCCTCTGGACTAATACCAAAGTACAACAGTTGTCTTAAGAAAAAAGCACTTATGTGATTGTTCACGTTGTGAGGTGAACTAGCTGGCCAGGCATTTCAGTCAATAGAGAATGATAAGCCATTCACTCACAATTAATATTTCTTGAATTCAGTGTTCTTCTTAGTCTGAATTAAACATAATCACCATCAGCTCTCTTTCAAAGTTGAATTATACGTCGGCAAGTTTTCAATCATTCTTTTCTTAATAATATTGACATATAATTCACATTCTGTACAATTTACAATGGTTCAATGGTTTTTAATATATTCACAGAATTGTTCACCCATTACCATAATCAGTTTTAGAAACACTTTTTATCACCTCACGAAGAAACCCTGGCAATCCTTAGCAGTCTTTCCCTATTTCTTTCCAACCTCCCCAATTCTAGTTCTGCCTTTTGTCTTTATAGATCTGTCTGTTCAGGACATTTCATAAATCATACAGTATGTGGTCTTTTGTGACTGGCTTCTTTTACTTATCATGTTTTTGAGGTCCATGTATGTTGTAGCAAATAGCAGCACTTCATTTATTTTTATTGCCAAATAATAATCCATTGAATGGATACACTACATTGTATTTATCTTTTCATCAGTTGATGGAGATTTGAGTTGTTTCCACTTTTTAGCTTATTACAATGGCAATATGCTGCTATGAAATGTTAGATACAATTTTTTGTGGGGATTACATTTCATTTCTCTTGGATGGATAGGTAGGAGTGCAATTGCTGGGTCATATGGTAACTCTAATGTTTAACCTTTTGAGGAACCGCCAGATTCTTTTCCAAAGCAGCCACGCAATCATTCTTAAAAACTTTCAGCACTAATTCATTCACTCATTTAGGAAACATTTACTGAACACTTACTATGTCCAATTTCATGTGTTATATATTAGAGATAGAATGGCAAACAAAACAGAGACTTTGCCATAATGGAGATTATAACCTAGCAGAGATAGACAAAATCATAACTTTGGGGATAAGCATAATGATAGGAAAATAAAGGATACATAGGGACAGATAATAGAGGGACTCAACCTGTTTAGAAGCCTTGTAAGATCTCCCTGAGGAAGAAATGTTTTTGCTGAAACCCAAGTGAAGAGATAATCAGAATTAACTTGAAAAGAAGGAGGTAAGTGTTTGGTGCAAAGGAACAAACTCATGTAAGACTCTAGTTGTAGGGGGGTGGGGTATGTTCTGCTTGAGGAACAAGAGAAATTCAATGTGAATGTAAAGTGTATAGTGTGCAAGATGAAAGAGGGTAAAAACTGAGTTTGGAGAAGTAGATAGAGACCATTCAAAGGTTTTTATTAGAAGAGTAATGCAATTAGATTTCTGTTCTTAAAAGAACACACTTGTTTCTATCTTGAGAATGGATTGGAGGAAAGCGAACTAGAAGCTGAAACCATTCCAGAGTTTATAGAGAAAGAATGTCCAGAAATAATGGTGGCCCAGACTACAGTGGTGGTAAAAGACATGGAAGGGAAGGGAAGGGAAGGGAAGGGAAGGGAAGGGAAGGGAAGGGAAGGGAAGGGAAGGGAAGGGAAGGGAAGGGATCAAGAAACATTTAGAAAGTACAATCAGTAGGATTTAGTGATTGATTGCACGTGGAGGGCAAGAAACAGGAAGGAGTCAAAATAGATTTTCTATTCAGGTACTGGGTGGTATTCAGGTATTCAGGTAATACCATTTACAAAAACAGAGACACAGGGAATATGACAAATCATGGTCCACAGGCCAACGCACAAAGAAGGAGCATTTCCATGTACTCACTAAATGCAAGGTACTGCAGCTATGAAGAAAAGAGTTAACATAACAGTTCTAAGCATCTATCCTTGAAAAGACCTCCTTGCAAGATCAGCCCCTGGCTAGCTTCTGGGAATTTAGATTTGGGAGGTTTCCCAATATTAACTGATAAGGATGGCTTACTGTGCCTAAAATGTTTGTGCAAGCAATATAGTTTGTGCTGAACATCTGCATTCCTTCTAGGAATCTAGAATTTTGGCACACAGCAGACAACGTATGCCTATAGACAGCTCCAATAAAAACCCTAGGCACTGGGTCCTTAATGAACTTCTCTGGTTAGCAACAGGTTGCTTGTGCTGTCACAACTCATCACCTTGGGAATAAAGCACATCTTATGTGATTCTCCTGGGAGGGACCCTTGAAAACTTGTGCCTGTTTTCCCTCAGAATTTTCCTTTTTCCTTGGTTGAATTTTCTTTGCTTTGCTTTTTTGCCATAATAAATTATCATTGTGAATATTGCTGTATGCTGAGTTCTTTGATTCTTCTTAGCAAAGTATCAAACATGAGGGTGGGGACCCCAAACACACATAGCAAAAGGAGTTTTGCAGATGTGATTAAAAGCCTTGAGATGAAGAGCTTGTCTTGGATTATCTGATTACGCCCAATGTAATTGAAGCAGAGGTAACAGTGGTGTAATTGCTGATTTTGAAAATGGAGGAATGGGCCATGAGCCAAGGAAGGCAGGTGGCCTCCAGAAGCTACATAAGATAAGGACGTGGACTTCTCCATAAAATCTCCAGAAAGAATACACCTTTATTTTAGCACAGTGAAATTCATTTCAGACTCCTGACCTCCAGCACTGTAAGATGATAAATTTTCTGTTTTAGGCCAGTAAATTTGTGGTAATTTATTATGGCAGTACTAGGAGACTAATATAGATGACCTCAGGGACCATGAAGTTTGGTAGATGAGACAAATACATATGTATAGAATACTTCCCAAAGATTTCAATTACAAACTTTAACTATTATGTACTATCCCGCTTACCACAACTATTCTCTTTTCCAAGGATAATGGGACAATATGACAATATTTATGAATTATCAGAAAGTAAAGCCTTTCTGAGCTGTCCAGAGAGGGGTCCGTGTTGTATCGCTCTAGGTTTCCACCCTAACTTACAGGGAAACTTTTACAATGTCTGGAGTCTTTAATGTCTTACAGATGAAAGAGGAAGATGTTCTCAAATTCCTTGCAGCAAGAACCCACTGAGGTGGCACCAAACTTGACTTCCATCTACAAAAGGAAAAGTAATGGCATCCATATCATAAATCTGAAGATAATCTGGAAGAAGCTTCTCCTGGCAACTCATGCCATTATTGCCATTGGAAACCCAGTTGATGTGAGTGTCATATGCTCCAGGAATACTGGCCAGTGGGCTGTGCTGAAGTTTGGGGTTGTCACTGGAGCCATTATTGCTGGCTGCTTCTCTGCTGGTACATTCACTAACCAGATCCAGGAAGCCTTTTAGGAGTTGAGACTTCTGGTGATTACTGATCCTAGGGCTGACTGCCAAGCCTCTAACAGAGGCATCTTCAGTTAACTTGCCTACATTGCTGTAACAGACTCTTCTCTGTGCTATGTGGATATTGCCATCCCATAGGTCTGATGTGATGGATGCTGGCCCAGGAAGTTCTGCACATGGATGGCACTTTCTCCTGTAAGCATCCTGTAAGATGTCTGATCTCTCCTTCTATAGAAATTCTGAAGAGATTGAAAAGGAAGAGCAGGCCACTGCTGAAAAGTCTGTGACCAAGGAAGAATATCAGGATGAATGGATTACTGCAGCTCCCAAATTTACTGCTATTCAATCCAAGCTTGCAGAGGGGGTCTGAAGGCATGCAGGTACCCTCTGTGCCTAGTCAGCAGTTCTCTACTGAGGACTGGGGGCACTTGGGCTGCCACCGAGGACTGATCTGCAGCTCCCATTGATCAGGCCACTGAATGAGTAGGAACAACCACCAAGTGATCTTAAGCTGTTCCTCCTCAGCCTCTTAAACAGAAAATAGAAGAAGATTGACAGAAAATAAAGTTTCTACAAAAAGAGAGTAAGAGAGAGAGTGAGAAAGAAAGAAAGAAAGAGAGAGAGAGAGAGAGAGAGAGAGAGAAAGAAAGAAAGAGAAAGAAAGAAAGAAAGAAAGAAAGAAAGAAAGAAAGAAAGACTAAGGAACAGCTTGTTATAGATTGAGAAAAGTAAAATAAAACTGGCTTACTGGATATTTTTCAACTCTTGTCACCAATAACAACACTGTGCAATACAAAAGTCTAAATGACAAGCTGGTTTACCAAATCATGAGCCAGAAAACATAATATACAGGCTTTAATGCCAGCTTGAAAAATTTTCTGAGGGGGTGAGGAAAGACATTAGCTGGCACTTTATCAGGTTAGAAAACTCTGATAGGCTTTCTTGATATAAACTAGTAGGTAACATGATGTTAATTATTGTGAGACAGAGTTAATTGATGGACTGGTCAATAATACATATAAAATAAGGTTTCTACTACCAAGAAAATAGGTGTCTGTTTGATGGAAAGGCAAAGTTAGACAATACAACCACCTTTAATTTCACAGTCTGTGCTTCTTCATAAAACTTTTAAAGATCAATTATGTCCTATCAATGTTAGATCCAAGCCAAACTAAGTGATTTATATACAAATACCCTCACACATGGAGTAATTGTTGATTGAGTAACTTATCTTTATTAAACATGAACTCAAGAGATTATATTGGGAAGCAATTTACACTTATGACTTTCTGTACACTTTTTAATTCACCTCCACTTTCTGTTTTAAAAATATACCCTTTAAATAACTAGAGGACAAGAGATATTGCTTTTATTTTAGAACTAAATTAAACACAGTGGTTTAATGTGTTGATTCAGATGTGTCTATAAAATTAGGTGATATTATATTTAATCCGGTTTTTCTAAATAAGAGCTTTCAATGATGCTGCACTTCCATGAAAATTCCATTCCCTGAGAGTTGGCTTCACTTATTAATTATATAAACATTCATATGGCATTCACTACTACCCTGAAGACACAGAGCTAGGTACAGGTGAGTAAAGAATAGCCTCTGATCTCAAGGAGTTCACAGTCTAATGGTGGAAATTGACACATGAACAGATCATAATAAAGATAGGATGGAAAAATACAGTGATAGAATATGCAGTACACAGGCACCTAAACCAGCCTGACAGTAACAGGGAAGCATCCTGGAATCAGGGACAGTTACTATGAGCAGGAATTATGTTGGCTCCAGCAAATGGGATTGGGTCAGTAAAAACTAAAAGGGAATAAAACCTTTTATTTAGCAAGCTGTTAGAGGATTTTTTTTTTTTCTCTGATAGCTACACATCAAAGTTTGATTTAAGTAATAGCTGAAGTGTCATAACATAGTATACATTTGGTTGGGGGAAAAAGGTATTTAAAACCCATTTTTGTTTTAATAGTATCATTTTTGATAGATCCCTCTGTACCATCCCATCCATTAAAAACAGTTAATATTTTGGAATTAGTTTAAGTTTCCCCAATTTTTATTGCTGTTTTCTACCGTAACCCGAATGGTTTCATAGTTAAATGTTTAGCAAAAGAGAATCCTAAATCTTCTTTTGCTATGCGTCTTTCCTAGATTAAACACTGCTCAAAAAAATCCCTTGGAAATAATATTAAATTCAAGAAGAATCTGAGAAAATACCCACATGCAGTCTAGCACACCAATAGCATTACTAAATCTTTGTTGTCCCCCGGCTCTCATGTCATCCTGAGCTGTAAATGAGTTGAGTGTATCTGCACAATCCACCCTGTGGAGACAATCAGATTACTAGGAAGGCACTCCTAGAGCAGACTGCAGCAATAATAAACTAACCCATTCATCGCCCTAGAATACCTAGAACTTAAAGGAAAACCCAAAGTTTCACATAATAACTGGACTCAATAATCCTACCATGAAAAATGGTGATAATGAGTTATACAACTAGTTTGTGAATGCATATATTAATAGAATAAGTGGAATTAACTAGATGCCTTCATATCATTTATATTCCCAATAACCAATGAAAGAAGAAAAGGAAATCACATCACTATTCAGTATTTTCTTCATTAAGGTGTCAAGTACAATATTAAGAAGAATGTAGGCCTAGAATCTAAAGCAATCATGCTTTATTTCAGAGTGCTTTCAGTTTCTTCAACCCATCTGCTGAAACTGTGTGAGGCAAACTGGACTATCAATTTTTCAGGTGCAACTTCTCTATCAGAATATATTTTAAGAAAGAAAAGTTTAGAGATACAAAAAAAAATGAATTTTTTCTCTGTAGTAGGATGTAATTTCAAGCTGAATGTAAACTCATCAAGTCAAAGCTTACATTTCACAATTGCATTTACATTAATTAAATATATAAACTATTCAACATTCCAGTCTTTTTCTAAAATAAGTTGTTATGGATCACATAGAGACAGAGCTAAATATAAAAGTATAACATGGTGCCTGGGTGGCTCAGTCGATTAAGTGTTTGACAGTGGTATCAGCTCAGGTCATGATCTCACAGTCTTGAGATTGAGCCCCATATGGGGTTCCACACTGAGCATAGAAACTGCTTGGTATTCTCTCTCTCCCTCTCTCTCTCTCTCTCTCTCTGCCTGTCCCCTTCTCTCTTACTCTCTATCTCTCTCTCAAAAAAAATTTTAAAATTAAAAAAAATAATAGTGTAACAAATTTCATGTTGCTTATTAAGCAGTAACCAAAAAAAAAAAAAAAAAAAAAAATCATCTACTCTGTGCCAAACATTGAAGTTCCCAGGAATACAAAATACCATGTGAAAAGTGTTGTAAGAGAAATATGAACAAAGAACTAGGAATGTGGAGACACCTTCACAAATGAAGAATCTTCACAGAAGAATCTAAGCCTTGAAGGTTGAAGTTCACCAAGTGAAAATGCAGAGGAAGGAAATCCCAGGCCCAGGAGTCAGCAGAGACACCAAGGAATGCAAGACATGGGAGTGTGGGCAAATTCATCTAGTCTGCAGCTGATAGGGCATGAATGTATGACTAAAAATGGCAGAAGAGTAGTGAGGGCACATGGTGAACTATTATGGGCTACACTGGAAGTAAGCAGGAGACTGAGATGCAGAAAAGTGTGAGTAGGCCAACTCGAGCAGTGTGATAACCTGGAAGCAGGGACCCAATTAAGGCTACTCCACCTGTGCCAGTGAGAGCTGACGGGGAAAACAGTGGAAAGAGAGAGAAGGAAAAGGACCTGAGAGACATATCAGATGCAGAATAAACAAGAATTGGCAACTGAGTAGATATGGATAGGATGATAAGCTTGCTAATATGAAAGCTTGGGATAATGCTATTTAATAGAGAAAGTGTACACAGAAAAGTAGGGTTACATGGAAAAATAATGAGTCCCCCTTTTTTCCACATTGCGTATGCGGTGCCTATAGGACTTCCAAGCAGAGATGTGCAGTGGATGATTTGGGGGTAGGACTGCAAAAGAGAGGAAATGAATATAAATAATTAGCAAATTTGTGAGAGGCTAAAGTCTTAGAGGCTGGAAATTTTGTCTTTTACTTTTTTGTCCCTAGTGCCTTGCATAATATCTGGCATATAGTAGGACTCAATAGACTTGTATTATTTAATTACATTTCTGAATGAATGAGCATAAATGGGAAAGATAAGGCATTAAAAAGAACCTTATAAATATACTTGGGGCACAACGATATGTGAGGGGTAGGCAAAGGCAGAGATTCCAAAAACAAGAACAAGAAAATATCAGAGGAAAGAGAGAGACCCAGGAAAGAGAAATGCCTTAGAAACCAAGAGAGCACAATAATGTGTGGAGGACAAAATAAGATAGATCAAGTGTACATATTTGTTGAAAATTACAAAGAAGAAAGCTGACACCAAAATGCAAATTAATTCTAGAACATATTTAATCTATGTGGGCAGATTATCTGTTATAAACTAGCCTTTGGGACTGCAACATTTTAACCTGGTAATTAGTTAACATTTATATTTTGTAAATTTCTCAAAAATATTCTTTATATTTAGCACGGTAAACAGGCAAAGATAGTTTCATTTAATCCATTTAGTTAATAATATAACCAGGTCCTAGAGAGACATGTAATGTATTAGAGTTCCCACAAAATTGAAAACTCCATTGTTCAACAATTTGTTACACATCCCTTCCTTACATTGTTTTTCAATGACAAGAGTCTTTTGTCCTAAACTATTTGCAAAAGTTTATCAGAGAAACAGCCCACCCTTACGACCTCTTAACATAAGTACTCTCGAAACTGATAATTTCCCAACACCTTCTTCTCTGGGGATTGAGATACTTGCTTCTCACATCTATTTCTTATCTTCAAGGAGCCATTGCAGTTGTTGGAAATACTTCTCCAAACTGTAGTATCTTTGGCCAGAAACTAAACTTAATCAAATAACTATCCAGAGAAAGAAAAAGATACTCAGCAGGCATCCACAGGAAATTTTTGTTCCAAGAATCCTAGAAACCAATGGTTTCAAAATCCTTAGAAATCATCTGCACCAAAAGATCCTGCACCTTACCACTTATCAGAATCACCCGGGGAATTATTTATATATCAGTGCTTCTCAGCTGTTTCCTAACCCAAGTGGGAAACTCCATCAGACCTTAAAAAGCCCCAAAGAGGTTACTCATGGCTATGGCACCTGGCCCTGGAGCACTGGCCTCACGACAGCTGAAGGGATCAAATCTCAAGCCACAAGTCCTGTGCAGTGAAGAGTTAACTCAGCAAGCCTGGGCTGCACAAACACTGAGCTTTCTAAAGAAAGAATTGGCCTTCAACTGGCTTCTGGATCATACTTTATACAGGGACATTATATCAGCAGCAGAACCATGAAGTTGTTGGAGTGATCTCCAACTGCCAGCACAGCAAGAGGTGAAATAATTCAAAGAATCCCTTTATTAAAGCTGATGAGGGGGAGGGTAGAGACAGAGTTGGAGGCAGCCAGAGGAACCTTACCCTGTAGACTGTCTAGTGATACTTCAGAAGTGAGTGGTTATATTGACATGAATGTGATTTTCCAAATTCATGCCACAAACCATCCTCTAAAGGTTGCAATAAAAAATGCATGCTGCATTATGTGGTCAGAAGTCACACTATTAAAGTATACACTCAAGGACAAAACACACACACACACACACACAAACCTCTTAGGCCTTGGAATTTCTTACCCGATAAAAGTGTTTTTGTGTGCCTAAAGTCCTGGGCCATGCCCTATCAGTTTGATCTCTGGGGACCTAGAGACTAAATAGGAAAGGTCAGGCACTCAGGTGATGAATGCCTGACTGACCCACAATTTAAAACCTGGACACCAAGGCTTGAGTGAGCTTACCTGGTTGGCGATACTTTGCACATTTTGTCACACATCATTGTTGACAGTATTAAATGCATCCCCATCTAACTCCACTGAGAAGGGACACCTGGACACTTGCAACTGGTTTCTCCCGGACTATGCCCTATGTGCCTTTTTCACTTGTTGATGTTAATCTTTATCCTCTCATAATACACTGTAACCATGAATATAACAGCTTTCCTGAATCCTGTGAGTCCTTCTAGTGTCATGAGCCTAAAGGTAGTCTTAGGGATCCCTGACACAAACCCATTCATGACAAACTACATGACACGATTGGCAAGCTATGATTACACTATGAGGCTCTCCCAAAGTTCCCTTAATCAGAATCTCTATATAGCATTCTTTATATTTTACACACTCCCTGGGTTAATCTAACACAGTTAGTGGACCACTAGTTTTAGAACAGGCTTTTGGGAGTTTCTGATCAAACCAACCAGCCATGTGCTTAAAATAACCTCAAAAAAATCCCTATTATTTGATTTGTTAATTTCTAGAGATAGGAAATTCACATTCTCTCAAGACAGCCCTCTTCAATATTTAAGTGGTTCACATTGTTGGAAGAATTTTCCCTTATGTGTGTGTAAAATATCTCCACGTGACCTCTAGTCTTTGCTCTTACACACAATGAGGCCATTCAGAGTAAATCTCATCTGCCTTCCACATAATAGTCCAAACATAGCAGTCTTTTTGTTTCTCTTAAGTCTTCTCTTGTCTTATCATCCTGAGTCTCTTCAATAGATCTCAATCAGGCTGATGGAAAAGCTGCTCTCCGGCAATCAACCGTATTGAGACCCTCAGGATAACAAATACAATGAGATATGAGGGTATAATAAAATTACTAGTCAGGGAAAGAGGTCATAATTTTTGAGTAATACAATCTTTATTCTAATGTTTAACTTTTACAATTATAGTACTGTATCAAGCATGGAAAAGCTAGTTTAATAAGAAGAAAAAAAAAACAATATATACATTCAATATGTATACATACTGACCTGACACAAATATACACATTTAAAGAAAGATAAATATTTTTGTCTGTTAATTTGGCTAGTTGTACTGAAACCAACTTACAGAGTCCATTAAAAATAGAATAAACTCTGTGGAATGATACTGGGCAGGTGGATGGGGGACAGAATATATTTCCAAAGAGGAGAAATTAATTTTCTGATTTGTGAACTATGGAGAATGCTAAGCCAGCATGGTATACTTCCAGGTTCTCTTTTGTAGCTGCCTAACTGCAGACTGGGTACATCTTGTCTGCTCTCTGCCATGTGATAAGACTCTGTCTCTGTGGAGTGTGGTCTATGGTTGTCCAGGTACTCCAGTGATGGGTAGCTAAGTCTACCTATGTCAGCAGTCAAGTATTTTTAAAATGTATGCAGACACATATCATCTTGTCCTCCAACTGAGCTTCCTTGGTAATAAAGCTGATAGTCTCCCCTGTCTGACTCCTATGCTTTTCTCTCAATATATTTGAGTTTGGGAGGGCAAAACAAGATTTATTTGTTGGGCCCCTAAAACTTGTCTTACTTTTCCATCTAGGCTTTCCTGGGGTCACAAGCCTGTGAGTGCAATACACAACGAATATAAACTGATCCTCCAAAGTTATATCTCAAGCCACAGCATCTTGAGGCTGTCCTGAAGCTCTAGACTGGACAGAAGTAACTTTTCCTCTGTGACTCATTTGGAACCTTCAATTTATTCCTTGCTAAAGTTACTTTCCATTTCGTATACATATATGTATTTCCCACATGTAACTGTAAGCTCTTCAGGAGGAAGAAGTATTATATTTCTCCTTTGTGTTCCTTGGCTGCTTTCTTAGTGTCATACACAGAGGACGAAATCAATAATTTTGGATGCCTGAGTGGTCCTCCCAAGAAGCTTCGACATCCACAATTGAAATGGTTTGTGAGTCACATTAATCTCACAGTCTACAAATAACTAACCTCTCTTCTCTTCCAATTTGATCCATGGCAGGATACAAAGCTTATTGCTGTGAATTCCTGCCTCTTTACAGAGCTGTTCTGCTACTATAAGTAAGGTGCCAGTGTGCCCTTGAAGCACTTCTTCTGTCCATTTCACATACAATTACATCCCTTCAATTCACCACACATCAAGGGCCCTGGCATCCTGGTGTCATCCATTCTCATTGCATTATTGGCCAAGCATCATGGAGTTGTGATAAGCTTGGCATGAATGCCCATAGGTCTCTGTTTCCAAATCTCTTTACTAACGACCATTTGATCTGAAATAAAGCAAGCAGGTGTGGCAATGAACTCTTTCCTAAAGCCAAAAGAATATTGGCTGCTAAGAGGTCCAAATGTCACACCCATACCATAAATAGAGCAAATTTTGCTTTGTTGACCTTTGCATTCTTTAAAGACTGAGCTCTCTTCTCCGCTATAAAATCTCTGTTAGAAAAATTGCCTCTTAGAGCCAACAATAAAAGCCAAATGTTTCTGTACAGTGTGGAGCCTAGGAGGGAAGTGTTAAATAATTCCACCTTTTTTATTTCTCCTAATATGCTCCTAATATTTTTCTTGTTTTGTTCAGGGAAGGCATTGGGCATAGAACCTTCCAGCTGAACTGCAAAGGCATCAAGACGCAGTCTATAAATTTAAGACATCCAATAAAGCTGGCAAGCAAAGGTACTACTGGAGACCTGGGGTTAAACAAGCTGGTGGAGTCAAAAACATCAAGATCTGGATGCAAAGTACACATTCAAGTTCGGGATACAGGTTCAGGATAATACAGGGCATAGGCTCACAAAAGCACAGTTCAATGGCTACCAAAAAGTCAGGATAATCAGAGGCCCGGGTGAGAGAGGACAAATTCTCTTGTTCGGGCTCAGAGTCTTGGAGGGAAAGGCAATCAGCAAGGATGCCCTTCTCACCTTGACCACTTAACCTAGTTAAAGCTAGCCTCTAGGACCTACACCAACATTTACATAGCAGTGCTTCTCAAATATTTAATGTCAATAAGATTTTTTTTTTTTTTTTTTTTTTTTTTTGAGATTCAGAGTCTGATACTGTAAGTCTGGAACAGGGTCTAGGAATCTGCATTTCTAATAAGCTGTTGCTGCTGCTGCTGCTGCTGCTGCTGCTGGCCTGCAGAATATCACCCATATGCCAGACACTGCTTTCTGCTCTTCACATATGTTTACTCATTTTATCCTTATTATAGGGACCATGGTTATCATCTTTCTCTTCTCAGAGGGCACAAAGAGGTCACAAATGTGTCCAAATTTTCATCGCTAGTAAGTGGCAAAGCAGGATTTGAACCCAGACAGCCTGATCCCGGTACAATCACCAAGATACACTGCTCTTCCAAGGCCAGGTAGCATGTACCACTTGCCAGCATCCCTGAGTAGAACTAGTGCTGAGCTGAATTTGGATGCCCTGCCAGAGTTAAATCATCGTAACATCACTTTAGTGTCCAACTTAATCCAACAGGAAGGGAGAGTGACTTTAATAATATTCACTCAGTTGAATATGAGTCGTACGATATGCAGCGTGTGCCTGCTACAAGCTCGTTGCACAAAATGGTGTGTGTTTGCATACACTTTCTCCCATCACTTATTTATTGTACCATTCTTACCTGAATCCAGCCCTGAGAATCGAAAACAGACAGCAGATTAACACAAGGAACAATACACATGGATTTACTCTTATTTTTCCCCAAGAGAATCTGGCTCAACTTCCTCCTCAAGACTTTGTATCTTACCAGCCTCTGTACAGTTTTGCTTGTCTTTGTGAGGCAGAGAAATGCTGGCATCTCCCGTGGATTCAAATAACTGTAAAAACCCTGATTTGAAAGGGCCTCTGGGCCCGATGCCTGGCTGCTCCAGGCAGCTAAAGAGTTGAATTCTATTGAATTAAAATCTACTGTGGTCAGAGACAGTGGCAGCGAGGGAGGGAGTGCCAGCCTGATAGCACAGCTGCCCTGAGCCTTAGCACAGTTTCCCAGCAGCTATCCAGGCTTTAGCAGCCTTAGCAGCAACTGGCCAGCCAACGCTCTGTCTCAGAAATGGCAACCCTCGTCCGGGAGGCTTACTGACTGCTCCATGTGTTCCCACAAGCCCAGAGAGGCTCATCTCAGTCAAACCTGTGCATGGAAACACAGGGACAGAAGAGAGTGGCAAGAAATCGTGAAATGACGCTACATGAGACCCTGGAGAGGGAGACTAAGAAATGAATAAAATATTCCCTTATAAACAAGTGGAAGCAAAAATTGCTCCCCTCCCCTTTATGTGAGAATCCTTTCCTTCTTTAATATTTATTGATTTTTTTTTTCTGATAAACTTCCATCTTGGGCACAAAGTAATAACATGTAGAATAGGCAGGAAGCTTAAGTGTGGAAAATGGCATGTGACTTCAGTCAGTGTTAACAACACCACGTAGTAATTTGGCTTTTTCTGTGATGCTATCAGTTGAATAAAAAGTAAAGCTACTTTCCTATAACAATACATTTTTAAAAGATATATTTGGATTTTTGAGGTAAATTAAACAATTGTATGTATATTATATGCTTTCAGCCTGTATACTATTATAAAGCTTAGAGAATATCCAATCTATATCTCTGCCAAATGTCAAGATGAAGTGCCTTTTACTTATCATAATTGATTCTTTCAGGATAAGTGGATGTAAATATATGTGAATGTTTGGATAATACAAATATTTTCCAATTAACTAAGAATTTGAAATGCAATAAAATTTTTACATGGTTTTCTTTTTAGATTTTCTTTTAATTTTAATTCATTAGCCAATGTGGCAGGATAGCAAATATTTAACTCACAAATCAAATCAGATATGCAGAGAAAATGTAATTTCTTGATTTGTCTGTAATTAATCAGCCTTCCTTTCAAGCTGGTTGGCGAGAAAAAATAACCTACGTGTCCAATCTGTTTATTTCATGCCTGATCCTGTGGTTTAAATAGTACCTTTTAGTATCACTCAGTTTTTCTTGGATAAAATTACTTCTCAGAGGCTTTCCCTCCTTCTTCTCTCCTTGAGTTTGCCTCTCAAGTTTAGGGTAAGGGAGACACAGGATCTTGGCTTTAAGGCTAGTTTTGGTTCTTGGATCCATACTGAGTCTTTGTAACACATCATACTGTCATTTAAAGATGACTCTATGTCAGGGGCGCCTGGGTGGCTCATCTGGTTGAGCATCTGACTTCAGCTCAGGTCATGATCTCACAGTTCATGAGTTCAAGCCCTGTGTCAGGCTCTGTGCTGACAGCTCAGAGCCTAGAGCCTGCTTTGGATTTTCTCTCTCTCTCTCTCTCTCTCTCTCTCTCTCTCTCTGCACTACCCCT
Source organism: Panthera leo (assembly GCF_018350215.1). NCBI lineage: Eukaryota > Metazoa > Chordata > Mammalia > Carnivora > Felidae > Panthera > Panthera leo. Next base: position 54,894,558 of record NC_056683.1, on the reverse strand, counting down.
CCTTCCACTGCCTTGCTTGTGCTCTCTCTCTCTCTCTCTCTCTCAGAAATAAATAAAAATTAAAAAAATGTTTTAAAAGATGACTCAGGTATAAGTTGTAGTTTATTTTCTTCTAGATTACAGCCTGTGTTCCCAGTGTTCCCTGGGTGATTCAGCCTCAGCTCAGTTGGCACTAGTGATTAGACTCCTTTGAGATCTAAACTGGACTTCCCAGACATTATACTAAGTGAAATAAGCCAGTCACAGAAAGAAATATACTGCATGATTCCACTTATATGAGATATCTAAAATAGTCAAACTCGTAGAAGCAGAGAATACAGTAGTGGTTGCCAGAGGGGAAATAGGGAGTTGTTAGTTAATGGATACAAAGATTCAGTTGCAAGATGAAAAAGTTCTAGATATCTGTTATACAACATGGTACCTGTAGTAAACAATACCATATTATACACTTAAAACTTATTAAGAAGGCAGATCTCATGTTAAGTGTTCTTACACACACACACACACACACACACACACACACAGAGAGAGAGAGAGAGAGAGAGAGAGAGAGAGAGAAGAAAAAGCAAAGAGACACAAGGAAACTTTTGGAGGTGATGGTTATGTTTATTATCTCAATTATGAAAATAGTTTCAGGGATGTATGCTTATGCCTAAACTCACCAAATTGATACATTAAATATGCACAATTTTTTTGATAACAGAGTTTTAAGAAAATTAAAATAAGTAAACTGGACCTCTCCTGTTTGCCCTGAGCTCAAATGGTTCACACTAAAGCCCTCCTTGCCCTGGCCACTTCTACATCCAACTATGCCATACTAAAACCAAGAGTAAATTGAGAAATTAAAACTTGAGAGATTGGAGTCTCCAGAGTCCAAACAGAAAAAGCCAAGGAAGGGAAATTGGAGCACATACCTGATTAATCCCATTTTTCTCACCTTTACCTCTTCCACAAATCCCCTTCGGTTTTGCTCTGAAAACATTTCCCCTAGCCTTACCCTCCTACTGTCAAGCAAAAGACATGTATTTTTCTATCATTGATGAAAATGTTAAGCTATGACAGAATTCTATGTGTGGGGGTCTTCCATATTTGGTTATTGGATATTTTATAAAAATATATATTCTAAGATATTTATAAAAATGATTTTCTCCTGGATCTCAAGATTTACTTGAAAATCCCATTTTGCATATTAAAAATTGGCCATTATCTTATTCTTTCTCTGCATTACTTGTAACAAACACTGCACTTCTCATATAGGTAACCTGGCCTTGGGGGAAGATCCAGTCTTCAGAACTTGGGAGAAGATTTAGTCCTCAATTAAGTTAAAGAAAAGAGGACATTACTAAAATGTTAAAAAAAAAAAAAAATCCCATTAATTGCTCAAGGCAAACTTAAATTGCATTTGGAAATAATTGGGCTATACTCTACATCTCTGCTGTCTTAAGTGATTATTAGCTTATTAAATTTAAAACACATTTAGAGCCAGCCACTTGGTGGAGAATGATATATCTAAAAGAAAAGTTTCCAGAGAAATAAAATGTACTCTTTATCTTTGGGGACTTAGCTATTATATGAAATAAAAATAATATAAATAGGGGTCTTCCAACCATATGAAAAGAGGCATGAGAGAGGGCTGATTAGAACTACTCTGCTTATGGGGCGCCTGGGTGGCTCAGTCGGTTAAATGTGTGACTTCGGCTCAGGTCATGATCTCATGGTCCATGGATTCGAGCCCTGCGTCAGGCTCTGTGCTGACAGCTCAGAGCCTGGAGCCTGCTTCAGATTCTGTGTGTCTCCCTCTGTCTGCCCTCTCCCACTCATGCTCTGTCTCTGTCTCTGTCTCTCAAAAATAAACATTAAAAAAAGTTTTAATAAAAAAATTTTTAATTAAAAAAATAAATAAATAAAAAGAACTACCTTGCTTCTGCTTCAGATTCTGTGTCCCCTCTCTCTGCCCCTCCTCCACTCATGCTCTGTCTCTCTCTCTCAAAGATAAATAAACATTAAAATTTTTTTTTTTAAAAAACTACCCTGCTTCTGCTAGCCCTCTGCTATAGACTGTCCCTTGCCAAATTCATACATTAAAATCCTAACCTCTAATATGATGGTGTTAGAAGGTAGTGCCTTTAGGAAGTGATTAGGTCATGAGGTGGAGCCCTCACAAATGGGATTTAGTGTCCTCATAAAAGAGACCCCAGAGAGCTTTCTGCTCCTTCCTGCCATGTGCAGATACAGTGAAAAGGTAGTTGTCCATGAACCAGAAGTGGGTCATTACCAGACACTAAATCTTCCAGTGCCTTAATCTTGGACTTCCCAGCCCCCTGAACACTGAAAAATAAATTCCTGTTGTTTGTAGGCCTGTCAGTCTGTGATATTCTGTTACAGCATCTCAAAAGGACTAAGACAACCTCCTCAGGTGGAGTGTCCGAGAGAAGCTATGACTATAGAAGTTCCTCTGCTCCACATCCAACCAGAGTGGATTGACGCAGCACTCATCTGCTTTCTTTTGATTAAAGGCAGCTTTCCTCCAGTTCTTGGAAATATCAATACCAAGATCATGAAAGCAATGCAATTCTCAATTTACCTTGTAGATCGACCCTTTTCTGGAGCTTTGTCATTGTAGTGGCTTTTCAGACAAAAACTATGGTAGAAAATATATAACTTTAAATAATCTAACATTCTAGCCACGAAACTGACTCATTAGAAGCTTCTGGTTTGCCTGGAAGAGCTAATTCACATTAAGCTGTTGAAGAATGTAACAGAAACTCCTGGGACCCATAATATCCTTTTGCTTCTTTTCTGGGCATCCAGCTAAACAACATTTTAAACTCTCTTGCATTTTGGTCAAAACCAGGTGACTCACTCCTGGCCAATGGAATGAGTGAGAAAAATATATGCTATTCTGTGTCTGAATCATACATATATCCCACCTAAAACTAATCCAGCATTCAGCAAATTACAGCCTCATGGCTAAATGCAGCCACCACATATTTTTGTAAATAAAGTTTTATTAGAAAAAAACTATAGTTACAGCTGCTTTTCTGTTATAATGGCAAATTTGAGTAATTGCAACAGAACCATGGGGTTCACAAAAATAAAATATCTAGCCCTTTACAGAAAAAGTTTGCCTCCTTGCTCTAGTCCCTCTCTCTTCCCACTATGCAATAACTTTAGAGGCCATAATTGAAGATGCTGGGTGAACAATATAAAAGAAGTCTGAATTCTTGAATTATAGCATGTAACAAGGCTCATCCTACCCCATTGGACTTTATGTGAGTGAAAAATGAATTTGTATTGTGTTGCCACAGAGAATTTAGGATTATCTGTTTCAACCACTAGCATCACTTTCCCTGAAAGACCCAAAGGCCATCATGAATATACATGTGTGCTTTTGGTTAATCATTCTGACTCTTTATTGACATGCAAACTGGAAATATGTCACTTTATAATGGAATCACTCCAAGTATCTTCCTTATCAATGCCCCTGACAGTATACTAACTCTCATAACCTTTAACTGCACAGGATCCAAACTAGCAGGTGACTCTAGAAAAGATCTCTGTGCTCTCTATCTCTGCAAAAGTAAAAAATTCTGCTTGTTTAGGCTAAAATAAAGAGGGCAGGTGACTCTCAAAGTCTCTAGGTATCAGTGTGGATTCATAGCCCCCAAACATTGAACAAGACTGCGAAAGTGCATAGCTCCCAACAGGAGCACTTCACAATACACTTACCAGAGGAGCAGTTTACCTGAAAGGACACATGGGAAAGATGTTGATAGCTGCTACCCACTATCTCCCACACGAGACCCAGATGTGATAGACGAGGACAAGACCTTTGCAATGTTACATGTGGGTTTCCCTAGTCAGAACAACACCTGTTCTTTTTCAACAAGGCAGGAATTTCCAAGATTTTTAGTCATATCATCTAATGTGCACTTTAAAAGTACCATTTGGATCCTAAGGGTAGAAGAGAGTGCATCTTAATCAAGACCCAGAGATTTCTTGATTCAGAGAACATGGAAAAAGTAGACCGTAAAATGATTCCAAGACCTTCATTACCTCATTTCTGTGCAGCAGCTGTAGCTGGAAAAAAACATAAGATCGCTTTCAATGGAGCCAAGTAACTCTTCTGCCAGTGGGGCATCAATAAGAGGTTAGCCTTGAGAATGAGTTCTCAATAGGACCAGTGTGTCTTGATGATGAGAATAAACTTCCTTCTATAAGCTGCTGCCTGGGAAGTCAGAAGGGTGAAAAAAGCAGTCAGGAGAACAAACACATTTCAGATTTTAAGTTGTTCCTTATTGGGTGGTTTTCGGGGGGGGGAGGGGGAGGGGGAGGGAGGAAAGATAGCAAAACAAATCTCAAATTATGCAAACCAAAAAAAGGAGGAAGAGATTCCAGATTCTCCACAGCCTATACTATTGAAGAGTATTAAATTATTTACAAAATCTCCCAAGCCTGTTTTTCAGCAAGCATGGTAAGTTAGGTGCATATTATTACCTTTGAATTGTGGTATAAGTACTAATCTAAGCATATTGCGGGGTTTTTTAAATTTTTTTTAACGTTTATTTATTTTTGAGACAGAGAGAGAGCGTGAACAGGGGAGGGGCAGAGAGAGAGGGAGACACCGAATCTGAAACAGGCTCTGGGCTCTGAGCTGTCATCACAGAGCCCGACGCGGGGCTCGAACTCACAGACCATGAGATCATGACCTGAGACGAAGTCGGACGCTTAACCGACCGAGCCACCCAGGCACCCCTAAGCATATTGGTTTTTAACCAGAATTGTACTTGTAAAAGGACATATGAACATTCATTCTGGGTACAAAAGTCCTCATAGGAAATCTCTTTTAAAAATGTATTTCTTTGTACAGAACATATATAGAGAAAAGTAATATTTTACCTAGGCAAGTTTTCATGGTAGTGATTCTCAGAAGAAACCATTTATTATTTTTTAATCTTTTCTTTACTAAGATATGATTCACATACATTATATTAGTTTCAGGTGTACAACATAATGATTTGATATTTGTATATATTATGAAATGATCACCACAATGATCATTGTGATCTATTATTTTTTAATCTTACTAGGAGACTGGTCATAAATCATGACAATGCAAAAACAGACAAGCAAACAAGCATTTTATATCAAAGTATACTCCCTTGTCACTCCCCCACTCCTGCAAGCTTCACTTCCCTCTGTTACATGGGAAGAAAAGAGGTGGGTTTTCTGTGAGTCCTTCCTATATTGCCTGCTTTGCAGTCTCTGTCACCATCTGAGACTGTCTCTGACACTTAGAACACGAGAGTGGACCTGCCTGGTGCCTCCCAGACCGTTGGGATTGAGGTTGTTCCAACTCTGGAGAGTTGATGTGGGACAAATCATATTTCCCTTTAGTCTCACTTTATCCTTAACAACCCTAGCACACACAGCTATATAGGTGTGCTCACCTTTGTTCAAGCGCTGAAGAAATTAAAGGGAATTATGCATAGGAGAAAACTGGAACTGTAGAGTAAACATGGCTTTTCTGATAGTCCAAGGGAAAACATCCACAGAAATAAACCTTCTCGGAACTCCTTGCTTGGTCACATCCCACTCATAACCTTTCTCTGCAATTCTGAGGTCTGCACTCTTCTACCTCCCTTCCATTCCACTCCCAGCCCTGCATGTGGCTGGACACACACCCCATGGCAAATCCCACCGGATGCTCACAGGTACTGTTTTCAAACCAGATACGTCTCTTTCTACCAAATGGTGCACTTCCCCAAATCAGATTAATTTGGCCTAGAATAAAGCCTTGGAGAGCGTCAGCCACATGGTCAGTGGTGGTATTTGGCATTCTGCCTTTAAAGAATAGGCTTGAGGAATGTGGTATAACACTGATACTTGAAAGTCCTCCAGGACAGAGAAGACACTTCAAGTCTGACACCCTTCCAAATTTCTCCACCAGTGACTTTCAGTCACATCTTTTCATTTTCCCAACCACTGAAATATTTGCTTGCCTATACACACAAATATATACAAGATCACAATCATATAGAGACTTCTTCATTAGGCAAGCATCAATTCTCTGAGAAAGTACATGCTAAACAGTGTTGTAATTTTGTAAAAGTATTTCCTTTTTTTTGTAATTTCCCCACCCGGATGTCAAATTGTGTCTGCTTAAACCTGCTGAGAATATAAAATAGCCATGGCTCAGCTATCCTTCTCTTAATAGCTGTTCCCTTAATAGCACAACGACTGGCCTTGGGTAAATTTCCAAGTTTGGAGGCAGCAAGCTAGCTGGGCCTGATTCACCTTTCCCTGCCTTCCAGTTAAAAGACTCTTGAAAACAGAAAAAGACTCGACATTGTAAGAGAATTTAAATAAAGAATATCAGTGAAGGAGTTACCCAGTTTGGGAAATAAGTTATCTCTAAATACAAAGCAAATGAATAGATTTGAGAAATGATTAGCACCTGAGTTATGTCTAAAGCACTTCCATACGTAGAGATAAGAGGTGTAAAAAGACTTTCAGCCACCCCTAATTTATAATTTCAAAACCACAATTATATCTCAGATAGCTGAGAGTCACTCTCTGCCACCCCCATTGTACAAAGAAGCTCTGACCCAAAGGAACTTTAAGATCAGTGTCTCTTTATATCCATTCAGGAGACGACAGCTCCAGATCATATCATACAGAGCAAGGATACAGCACATCCTCAGCTGTGACACCATGAGTCCAGCTCTGGTGGTCAAGAACCATAAATAACTGATCAGTTGACAATTATGATGAAGGTGATAGCGTTTAGCAGTGAAGATTATGAACACTAGAGTCAGACAGACATGAGTTCTAGTCCTGACTCTTCTGCTTACTAGCTGTGTGACCTAGGGAAAATAATTTCAACATTCCGAGTCCATTTCTTTAAAAAAAAATTTTTTTTAACGTTTATTCATTTTTGAGAGACAGAGACAGAGCATGAGTGGGGAAGGGGCAGAGAGAGAGGGAGACACAGAATCTGAAGCAGGATCCAGGCTCTGAGCTGTCAGTACAGAGCCCGACACAGAGCTTGAACTCATGGACTGTGAGATCATGACCTGATCTGAAGTCGGACTTCAGATCAGTCAGTCAACTGACTGAGCCATCCAGGTGCCCCTGAATCCATTTCTTTATTTTTAAGAAGAGGACTGTCCCTCTATTATTGTTTTTGAAGAAAAAAAAGTTAATTTAAGAACTTGTCACAATTGTCTGCCACATGGTAAGCATTTAATAAATAACATCCAAGAGCAGATAGAATAATGACATAGTTTAAAACACAGAATTGAGAGCCCAAGTTTCCCTTCCAGCAGGTGTGATTAGGTTCAGCTGGTTATGCCTAAGTTCCGGCCAATTGTGAGCAGAAATAACATAAACAGCATTTGGATCATGTACTTAAGGAGAGGTCCTTCTCTTGCCCTTTTCCTTTCTGCTGGATGAAATGCAGACACAGTAATGAGCCATTTTGGACCATGCAGATTAGGGCAACACACTAGAGATTATGAATTAACAAGACCTCTCTCCATCCTCCTGCTCCTACTTAGATTAATTATACTCTAAGTCTGATCCACAGCTGTCATCCTGAAACTGCCTGCATTTCTCTCCTTAGTTGATTCTTTTTGTTCCAAATGCCACATTCTTCTCTTATTTCATTCCTTCATTTTGTTTCATTAAAGAAGATTACATGAAAGGTAAATGCTCTATGTTCCTGCGTGTCTCAAATTTTTTTTCTTTTCATGTTAAGTGATAGTTTGATTAGGTATAGAAGTCGGGGTTGAAATTAAGTTTCTGTCCATTTTTTAAACATTATACTCCACTGCTTTACAGAACCCAATATTTCCCTTGATAAGTTGTATATTCATTTAATTTAGCATTCAATAATTCTCTCTCATTTGAAGAGTCATGTCATTCTTTATCTGTGAGCAACTACATGCTTTTATTCCATTTGTAACTTTGTTGAGTTTTTCTGTTCTCTCTTTCTGAAAGGCCTATTATTACATATTAAAATTTCTGGAATTATTCTGCCTGTCTCTGAGTTTTAACTCCTATTTTCCCTTTATTGTCTTCTTTTACACTAAACTACTTCCTGATTTTTTTCTTTCAGTTCTTCTATCGAAATTTTATATTTATAAGCATAATTGTATTTACCAAGAATTCATTATTGTCCATAAGTTTTATTTTTCATTGCATTCTGTTCATGGTTATGGGTATGTTTTCTTAGAGTTTGTGCCAAATTCTTTATATGGTTCATCTTATTTTCTGAGATAATTCTCTGTGGAATAAAGAACAAATATTATCACTTTACAGATAAGAAAAAAAAACTTAGCAAAATTACATTACAGTTTTCAATATCAGAAAAAAAGTAAATTTAAGTGATAGAATTAGGATTCCACTCAAGTAATCTGATTTTAGAATTAACAATTTTAATGACATTATAATACTCTTATTTTCTTCAGATAGATTACAATAGGTTGAATAATGAACCCCCCCAAAATTTCCATATCCTAATATCTCAAATCTTTTAATATGTTACATTTCATGGCAAAAGGGACTTTGAAGATGTGATAAAGTTAAGGACCTTGAAATTGTCCTTAACTTAATCAGATAATCAGATTATTCTGGTTATCCAGGTGAGCCCAATGTAATCACGATCCTTAAAAGATGAAAGAGGGAAGGAGAAGAATCTAAGAAGCAGAGGTCCAAGTCATGCATTGCTGATTTTGAAGATAGAGGAAATGGTCATAAGTTAAGGAATGCAGACAGCCTCTAGAAGCTAGAAGGGGCAATGAAATATTTTCTCCTTAGAGCTTCCCAAAAGAATACAGCCCTAGGAACCCATTTTGGACTTCTGAGCTCCAAAACTATAACAGTAAACAGTAAATTTGTATTGCCCTAAAGTGCTAATTTTGTGGTAATTTGTTACAGCAACAATAGGAAACTAATATGTAGATCTTGCACATTTTTGGTCAGTTATTCCTGGATGTTCTGAGGCTTTTGTCTATTTTAAAGGAGGTCCTTTCATCAATCACAGCGATGAAAATTTCTAAATGATGACATCTTTGATGTATATTGATTTTTGTATATTGACTGAATTACAAGCCATCTCCCTTAATTCTTTTAAAAGCCCTAATAAGTTTTGGTTAAGATTTTAAATAGAAAATCATAATGTCTGAAATTACTCATTTTTCCCTTTATCATCCTCAAACTTTTTTGTTTGTGTCTTTAATCTATTTATTAATTATTTCTTGTTCTATTTATTGGCTTGGATCACCTGAACAATATTAACAGTGATAATTTCTTGTTTTAATGCAATGCATATGATATCTCAAATTTGAGTGTATTTGATGGACTTGATGTTTTAAAACATTATTATGGCTATTTGTTCTTATTTTTAGAAATAAAACATCTGTAATTTTCTCTTTTCATGGTATCCTCACTCGGTTTTCCTATTATTGATTACAAGTTTTGCAGTATTAGCAAGCCCTTCATCTTTTTCATAAAACATGAATTAACTATTTACTTACTTTAAGTAGAAATTTCCCTTAATTCTTCTGTGCCAGGTACTTTTTATATGGATAAATTTCTGACTACCTTATCCATATTTTTATCAAGAAATATTTCTAATAAGAGTTGCCAGCTCTTACAATTTCAACTGTGTAGCATATTTTCTCAGAAAATATTCCATTTCATATAGATTTCATATTTCTTAGCACAACAGTGTACGTATGGTGATTGACTAGTTTCACAAAAAATCCCAACATTTTGTCTATTTAATCTGATTTAAAATTGATTAACTTAACTAAACATAAAATAGTCTCTTGGTACTGTGATCACCAAAGACCGAAGAATTAGCATTTTTGTCTTTCCGTATTAGTCTGGTCCAAAGTTGCCAAAGTGATATAATCAGTTTATAATAAATATATTTGGAGTGGGAATTTAATAATTAAAAACAAATAAAAATAAAATTTAAGATAATACTTTTTTCAGAATTATTTTTTTTGTAATACAAAGAAGAACATTTTTTTAAAATTTTTTAATAGTTTTATTTATTTTTGATACAGAGAGAGACAGAGCATCAGCAGGGAGGTGCAGAGAGAAAGGAAGACACAGAATCTGAAGCAGGCTCCAGGCTCTGAGCTGTCAGCACAGAGCCTGACTCAGGGCTCGAACTCATGGACTGTGAGATCATGGCCTGAGCCGAAGTTGGATGCTAAACCGACTAAGCCACCCAGGCTCCCCTACAAAGAAGAACATTTTAAAATATTTTGCAGAATGATAAACACCCAGATTTTGCTTTAAAGTGAAACGTATGTCTTTCCAACCAGTATTTTTGTATTTAAACACTAGTAATAAAGTTCCACATTAACATCTATCTAGTCTTCATCTCTATATTACATCTACTGTTAAGGTCATGCTTTCTAAACTACATGCATTTTGGTGTCAAGGAATCCCAATGCCTAGAAAGGAGTCTAGAGCATAAGCACAGAAGATCAAAATTAAATGAATGAATGAAAAAATACATGGAGATCACAAGTACAAGTAACATTCATTATTTCACTATGCCCTACTAAATACAAAGAACTTTGATAATATCATCCCTCTGTCAAGTATTTTAAGAGACTAAATTTAAGAGTAAATTTTTGGCATTATTTTCATTACAAAAATACACATTTGAAGAAATTTTAACTTAAAAAGTTTTATAATTTCAAAATTCACATATAATGAAGAAAATTAATTTTCTTATTTGGGAAGTACTAAGCAAATAGAGGATGTGATTTTTCCCAATTTAAATGAGACCTGATTTCACATATTCTAATACCCAAGATCTCTTTTTGTGATTGCATGCAATAATTATTTTAGTCTTAAAAATCAATTCATCTTATGTGACTGAAAGAAATCACAAGTGTGAATAACCTGAATATACATGTAGGTAAATGTATTGTCCATGAACTCCTCAAAAAGAAAAACCATACTTTATTCACCATTTTTATCCCCAGCCCTAGTACCCTGCCAAACAAAATGGAAAGGAGACTAGAAGTAAGGAAAATTCAGGAAAGGAGAGCAAACAGCAGAAAGATAGGAAGATAACACACAGCAGTGTCTTGGATCATAGTAAATACTTAATAAATATATGTATATATTTCAGAGGCTCAGAGAGAGAGCACATGAGCAGGGGAAGGGCAATGGGAGAAGAAGCTAGAATCTTAAGCAGGCTCCACAGTGCAGAGCCTGATGTGACATGGCGCTTGATCTCATGACTGTGAGATTATGACTTGAGCCGAAATCAAGAGTCAGATGCTTAACCAACTGAGCCACCCAGGCACAACTCAATAAATATTTAATGAGTGAAAAATAAATGAATTTTAAAAAATAAACAGGAAAAAAAATGGGATGAACTGGAAATCTAGGTACCTAGGTATTCTCACAATAGTGAGAATTTTATTAACCAATAAAATGCATGACTTTTTATAATATTGCCAAATATTAAAATTTTATTTTTCATGTTTTTCTTTTATAAAGACCTATGAAAGAAGCCACTTGGCAAGGAATTAAATGATATTCCAGAAGGAAGAGTCTTAAAACACTTGCAAAATAAAATTTTGTGTTGTTTTAATTAAGACTGAGGAAAACGATGTCATAAAGCTTTTCTTTTGTGTCTTAAAGAGAATCTGCAGGCTCAGAAATTCATGAAAACCTGAGGAACTCATGAGTAATGAGTTCTGAAAATTAAAAGAGAGATGTTTTGTTTTGTTTATTTAAGTGGAATTTGGAAAGTATGTTTCATTCCCATGATTCCTTGGAAAGCATTTATTGCAACTTACATTTCTTTCTTTAAAAAGTATGCAAGTCAAATTATAATAGATTTGTGATAGGAAAGGGATGGAGAGGGGAACGCTCCAAAATATAATCTTTGGTTACTATTTATTGAAATGATACCTTTGGTTAATGGTTAACTAAAATGTATTTATGAATAAGCAATTTCATAAAAAAAACTAAGTTTAGATGAGATTTAACTTTGGCATTACCTTGCTTCATGAGTTTCAGTATGGCACGGATTACTCTTCCATGTAGTTCTTGAAGGTAGGGTAAACCCATTAAAAATATTTGGATACAGAAGGAAACTAGTCATCCTTCTCCACAACTGTACTAAGAATTTTATTGATATAAATGATTTTTGATGACGTATCATATAAATTTATGTATTTTATGTCATATAAATATACACGAATATATATTTTGAAGGTATATAAAATATATATGCATATATATTTATATTATATAAATCTAAGTGTCTTCAAGTACAAATGATTTTATCAGAATTTGTTTTCATCATGCCCAACTGAAGGCATGAAAATCTGAATTTTTTTTTGTAACCAGTTCTAACATTTCCAGTTCTAAACTCTTACAGATTGGTAAACCCAACCATCTTCCCTTTTTGATTCACCAACCCCTGTCAATTCTATCTCTGGCATCTCTCTGGCTTCTTCTCTCTATTCCCATTGCCTTAACTGTGGCGTCCCCATCACTCCAAACATTACCTTATCTCCCTCAACCAAGTCAATCCACCCTTCACATACAGCCTAGATGGGTTTTCTAGAAAACAAGCTCTCATAATACCTTCTTACTTAAAAGTCTCCATGGTTCCCCATTAACAAGATTAGGATTGGAGAACCTCCCAGCCCTGCCTTTCAAGGCCTTTTTCAATCCAGGTACTACCCAACTTTCCAAGTTCATCTCCTGCTCCCTCTGTCCTATAAACCCACATAATTGTCTTTGCAGCTAGACTGTCAGCTTTCTGAACACTGCAAAACTTTTCATATCTACCTGCCTCGGAAGGATCTTATTGCCCAATTCTATTTGATAGATTTTTATTATTTAAGCTCCATGTTCAACTCTTACTTTCTCTGTGAAATCCTATTAAATCCTCCCTCTGACCATTCCTGAATAAAGCTCTCCTTCCTCAACTGGAAAACATCACACATTATTATTTTATTTACTGCCTTACTCCACTCACTCTCCTACAACACTTTGGAATGAATGCACTTCAAGTTCAGAGACTGGGTCTTACTCATCTTTGTACTTTGAGACCTAACACAAAGTGTAGTACATAGCGGTGATTCAATAAATATCTGCTGTTGATTACATTCAGCTCTTATTTATGTGTAACAAGGGGTGGGGAAATGAGAGTAACTCAAAGCTACTATTAAAACAAAACAACCATCTCCTCTAAAATACCCAGGGGTAGTATACCTCTGATTCTGTCAGGCATTCTCTTCCCCAGTGGGCTTAATGTTAAACCAGTGGCTCATCAGACCTGCTAGGCAGGAAGAGGGAATCAGAGGAGAGGATGAGTCTTGGAGCCAGGCAAATGCAGAGGAGCTGGCGATGGAGCATGCCTGGAAGACGACCTGGGTCTACGTACCTCACCAATAGCAGCTCTTAGAACCAAATTACTCCTCTCCTTCCATCGTGCACCCTCTCCCACAATAATCACCCACAGTCTAATCTGAACTTCCCTGAGAAGGTAAGACTTTCCTTAATTCTTACTAATTTCATTCCAGTTAATCCAAAACTTTATCAGAGTTGTCCATATATTTAAATGGTGAGTTGTTCTTCATCTTCTGAGCCTCCATTACTTTAAAAACAAAACTAAGAAAACATGTCTCAATAACAAGAAGGAGATCCAAGATAATATAAATAAGAGGCATTGATTTAGGGGAAAGCAGGATTTATAATTTGCTATTTTTCAAGTGGTAACTCATTACATGGTGGGAAATTGAGATACGCCAACCTCAACATGCATTTAGCTCTAACATGAGAAGTTTTTCATACAAAAATAATTACACTAGATTCTCCTCTTGCTATGCCAAATTCCTCTCTCTCTCTCTCTCTCTCTCTCTCTCTCTCTCTCTCTCATAGTCTATATTAGTCTGCTCAAGTTGCCGTAACCAAATACCAAAAACAGGGTAACTTAACAGAGTTCTCACAGCTCTAGAGGCTGGAAACTCCACAATCAAGTTGATGATGAGGTAGGTTCTTTCTGCAGCCTCTTTTCTTTTCTTATAGGCAGCTGTTATCTCATAATGTGCTCACATGGCCTCTTCATTATGTGCACAAGGAGAAAGAAAGACAGAGACAGTTATTCTTCTGGTGTCTCTCCTTACCAGGGTACTACTCCCATCATGAAGGCCCCACCCTATGGACCTCACCTAACCCTAATAACCACCCAAGGCACCCTCTCTAAATACCATCACACTGAAAGGTAGGGCTTCAATTAGGAATTTTGAACACATTGAGTCCATCACAACCCTGAATCCCCAAAATGAATAGCATTTAATACCTTGCATGACTTGAGCTCTAGATATCATGTATTCTTCGCTAGAAAGTATTGCCACTAGTTGTACTACTTCCTTGGGTTTACAGTTATATAATAAAAGGTTGATATTATCCACAGTTCTTTTTATATCTCATATTGTCTTTCTTCCATTTACTACTGTTTGTTGGACTTGTCACACTAACTAGCACAGATGTTTCCTTCAAATTAAACAACACCACTCCTCATTTCTAGTCACCAGCATGATCCGTCTGCTGCTATTTTTTCACAATTACCAGCACGTTCCTTGAACTAGTTCCAATGGTGCTTCAGTGGTAATTTCTACCCTGGAAAAGAGAGGCCAAATATTTGCAAAAACTCTTCATGCAGATGTATAAAAAGTCCACCTGAGGTAGAATGTGTCATTTTCCTGAGTATTATACAAATGCGTAGTACCTATGGCCATTAAAAAATAAGATATCAAAACGTTCTGATGTGAAACAAAATTGTTACAGAGATTCTATAGGATCATATTTTTATTAATATTTTAACAGAAGCTTTAAATTCCCTAAAGCAGAAAGCTAATTTTTGTTTGGTTTATTTTCAAAAAGGAAAAAAAATTCTTAACTCGTGTAGCCAGCTTAGAAGAGACAAAATGGAAGGAAAATTGGTGAAAACAGGGATGAACCGTTTGAACTAAGCAGAGGAACAAATCCTATAGTACTGCAACATAAAAAGAAAAATCCATCATTGACAAAAGAGACTGTCTGAGGACACTGGTCTCCTTTGAAAGTCTGGAGAAGCAGTTCAGAATAACAATGATGGCCATTGCAATGACTACAATTTGTGCATTATAAATGGTATGTTTTTAATAAGTTCTTACATTGATATATCTCTTTGTTAGAAAGATCCTATTTCTCCCCAGGTCATTTTTCATGTTCTTCTCCCTGAACATAGCCTACTTTTTCTAGTGAAACAGCAATGCCCATATTAATGGTGTAAAATGGATCTGAGTAAAAAACAAATTGTGTAACGTAGCTGTAATAGCTCTGTCCCTGTCAACTGAACTGCAATTGACCTTGGAGGGAAGGTTAGGTGTTACATCCCTAAGGATGCTCTTTTGAGCTGGAAAAAAATGTTGACTGTGGAGGTAACAACAGACTGAGGGAGATAGAAGGAAAGACGGCTGTTTACTTTACCAATATAGATGCTGGGTAATTCACGGTTCAAATGGTAATGCCAACATCCCAAGGTAGTCATGAGCCATGGAATGGCTTCTTCTTGACAACAAACCATTCCGATTATACAGTGAGAGTAAACCATCTTTACTTCCAAAAGCTTTGCAACTAGGAGTGACTGTGACTATCTCTTTAACATGTAACAAATGTGTGTTGTTTTTCAGAGGAGTCCCTTGTAAGTTTTATATGTTTGCTTTCTTGGAGATACCATTATCCAAATCACTCCAGGTTAAAATGAGGCAAAACATTCCAAGTAGAAGTGAAAGCAAGTGAGACACACTTGGTGTTTAGAGAGCACCCAGGCCAACAGAAGCAGAGCAAGGCAGAGGAGAATTGCTATGAAAAGCAGGCAGAGTAGCAGCAGTGGCCCAGTACACAGTCCTGGGCTTGATAGGTCATAGAACGGAGTTTAGAACTTATTTTCAGTTTCATGGGAAGGCATCAAAAATCTTAACCAAGGGAGTGATAAGACACATTTAAAAATCACTCCGGCTGCTATGCAAAGAACAGATCGTGTAAAGGCAAGAGTAGAAACAGAGAAACTATTTGCTAGATGCAGGTAAGGTCATGGTGGCTTCCAGTAGGAAGTAATGATGGAGATGATGGGAAGTGGTTAGATTGAGTTTGTGATTTGTATGTCGATGGAAAGAAAAGGAATAGCAGATATGGAAAAGACCAAAAGTGCATAAAACAGTAAATTCTTTGTTACGCTTTCAAACATTGAAGATATGAGATTAGGAGACTCTGACTCTTTCAATCCTTTACAAATATTTGCCTCCTCTTAAAGGACTATTAAGAAAAATATCAAGAAAATTTGTACTATTTTAAGTTTAAAGTTAGTATACTTTAGTTCCATTCTTGTAAAATTCAGAGTATTCATTTTTTCATTTATTTCACAATTACTTGCTGACCACTTACTATATGTATAGTGCCATGCTAAGTAATAGAAATTCGAAGATGGATGAAAGACAGTACAGTTCTGCAACAGTGTCAAAACCGTGAAATTGTTATACAGCTCAAAAGTAGAAGCACACAGGGGCGCCTGGGTGGCTCAGTCAGTTGAGCGGCCGACTTCGGCCCAGGTCACGATCTCGCAGTCTGTGAGTTCGAGCCCCACGTCGAGCTCTATGCCGACAGCTCGGAGCCTGGAGCCTGTTTCGGATTCTGTGTCTCCCTCTCTCTGACCCTTCCCCATTCATGCTCTGTCTCTCTCTGTCTCAAAAAAATAAATAAAGGTTAAAATTAAAAAAAAAAAAAAGTGGAAGCACACACAAACTCTTATGTGCCACTTCATGGGAGTATCTACCACCTCCAGGTCACGGTGCACCCCAAACATGTATTTTTTCCATGTGATCAATCTGTGACTAGTTCTTTAACATATAACAAATGTATAAGGGATAAAATCATGTGAACTACGGGTTTGGGTTTGGTGTGATCTCATAGTTGTATAAGAAAGAAACAGGGGAGCCTCAGGGAAGGTGTGGTCAGCTCCATTCCAGCAGTCAGGGAGGTATGTCTTTGAAGAATCCACAGTTTTTCTCACACGACTTCAGTGTTTTCTTCTTAAGACTGAGATAATAACACCTGCCCAACTACCTCAGGCAGTTGTTCTATGGTACATGTCATTTCTTCTCTTTCTGTAAGACCATCCTACAGTATTCCAATTATGGAATTTACATAATGTATCTCCTCTCAGAAATCTCAATGATCATTCCTGTCATTCTTATGTTGTAGCTTGACTCTTACACTTAAAGTCTTAAAAAAAAGGATGATTAAAGTTTTAGCCTTGTGCATTTCTACATTAGCTGTCCTTGCCCACTTACATTTTTACTCCATATTTGAGTTCCAATATTATATATCTTTTGTGCCATTGGATTTCAAGTTCCTCAAGGAAGGCCTTTGATGAATTAAAATATAGCTATGGTGTCTATATCTAGAAGGCTTAACATATATTAAATAATAATCATTTCAATACCATAATAAATTAAAGGAAAGAACAAACCATTAACATTGTACCTTAGGGTAAATTCTCTATGTAAACAGAAATATTGCATTTACCTATCTCTTTATGTACATCATAATAATATTACTTTATTCTTCTCCAAAAATCAAATGTTTAGAAAATTAGTTTTTGGAGACCTCTACTTCCAGCCAAGAAGAAGCAATGCCCTGACTGAAACAATCAAAAACAAAAACAGATAAATAAAACAAGCAAGGTTTTAAGACACAGAATGAGGATTGAAGAACTGTGATCCCTGAGAGACAGGAAACAAATGAAGAAAGCCCTACAGTTACCCAGCTTACTACTGGAAAGAGTTTCCAGGCCTGCCTACAGGAAGGGGGAACATGAGCTGAGCCTGATGCTCTGTGAGTTGAGGAGACACGGTTGGGAGTCCAGGGAGACCAAAGAGGCTAGAGTACCTAAGAAAATATCAGATAGGAGAGAGCTACATGAAGAGAGAGATCCAGAAAACTGCGGATTGAAGAGCACTTGTATGTGTGGAAACTACACAAATCCAGGGAAAGAACCATCTGAAATGATTAGAGGGAACAATGCCAGGTGTTTGCCCAGTACGGGAGTAAGGCCCATTCACAACAGCCAGACTCCAACTTCATAATGCATGAGGCATTGAGTAGAATATTCAGGAGGGTCTTGCCTCAGTGGGGAATAATTAGTCCCAGACTGATCATCACCCCAGATCCACCTAACAAATCATAAAAGCAAGATGAAAGTATCAAATTGATTCTAAGCAAATTAACTGCATTCCAGAACAAACTCAAGAAGATTTACAGAAACACAAAAATATCCAACACCAAAAACAAGATAAAATTCACAATAGATGGCATCCAATCCAATAGTATCAGTCATGCAAAGAAGCAGGAAAGTACAACCCATAATGAGGAGAATCAATTGAGTCAGAACTGACACAGATGTTAGAATTATTAGATAACAACATTGTAAAAGTTATTATAACTATATTCCATATGTTCCAAATCTAAGTGAAGACATTGAAGGTAAAAAGTAAGATCCACATCAAACTTCTAGAGAGGAAAACTACAATGATGGAGTTGAAAAATACACTGGATGGGATTAAAAGGAGATTTACATTGCACAAGAAAAGATCAGTGAACTTAAAGATATAGCAGCAGGAACTACACAGAATGAAATACAGAAAGAAAAAAAAATTTTTTGACGAAAAGCAAATCAGTGACCTTGGACAATTTCAAGTAGCCTAATATACATGTAATTAGAGTCCCCAAATAATAGAATAGTAAGGGAAAAACAGAAAATATATTTGAAGAAATAATGGCCAAAATTGTCCAAATATGATGAAAACTAAACCCATAGATTCCGAACCCCAACAAACTCTTAGCATAAAAAACTTGAAAACAGGCGCACCTGGGTGGCTCAGCAGCCAGCTTCACCTCAGGTCATGATCTCTCAGTTTGTGGGTTCAAGCCCCGTATCGGGCTCCGAGGAGCCTGCTTCAGATTCTGTGTCTCTCTCTCTGCCCCTCTCCCGCTCATGCTCTCTCAATTATAAATAAACATTAAAAAAAAATTTTTTAAGAAACTTGAAAGCAAACACAGTAAGTTACATCATAATCAAATTGCTCAAAACCAATGACAAAGAGGAAATATTAAAAGCAACTAAAAGAAAACACATTACTTACAGGGGAACAAAAATAAGGATAATAGCATATTTCTCTTCTTAGAAAGACACAAAGAAATTAAAATGAAAAAAACACAAACTAGGAGTAATTATTTGCAAAGTCTAGATCTGATATAGAACTTATATCTATATTACATTAAAAAAACAACTCTCCAAACCCAGTAATAAAAAAACAAACAACTCAATTTTAAAATGGTAAAATATTTTAAGACACTTCACCAAAGAAGATACATGGATAGCAAATAAGTACATGCAATGATACTCAACGTCATTAATTATAGGGAAATACAAATTAGAACTCCACTTATATACCACCACCCGCATATTAGAATGTCTAAAATTAAAAAGATTGGCCATATCAAGTCTTTGTTGGCAAGCATATAAAGGAACTGGACCTCTCTATTTCCATGCTACTAGTGGTAACATGAAATGGTACAGCCACTTTGGAGGCAGTTTGGTACTTCATTAAAAAGTTAAATATATAGGTACCACCTAGCTCAGCCATTTTATTCTTAGGTGTTTTCCCAAGGGAAAAAAAAAAAAAAAGGATATGTCCATACAAAGACTCGCATACAAATGTTCCTAGAAGCTTTATTTGTAATTGCAGAAACTAGAAACAACCAAATTTCCATCAACAAGTGAGTGGGTAAACAAAATTTGGTACATCCATACAATGGAATACTACTCAGGAATAAAAAAGAAACAAAATATTGACGAATGCAACGACAAAGATACTTTTAAAATAATTCTGCTGAGAGAAGACAACTAGATTACATTTATATAAATTTTAGGAAAGGCCAAATTGTCTATAGTGACAGAACACAGAACAGTGGTTATCTGGGAACTGAGATCTGGTAGGGGAGGAGGGAGGATTTCAAAGGGGCATAAGGAAACTTTGAGAGTAATGGAAATGTTCACTATCTTGATTTTATGTTGATGCTTCCACTCGTGCGTGCATATGTCAAAACTTACCAAAATATACAGTATAAATATGTGCAATTTATTGTGTTCTCTTATACCTCCAAAAATTTTTTGATACTTAAATATAAAAACAGATCAAAGAAACTAAAATTTTAAAAATGAATTTTCTTTTTCAGAGCAGTTTTAGGCCCATAGCAATATTAAGCAGAAAGTGCAGAGCTCTCTCACACACTCCCTACGCCAACACATGTATAGCCTCCTGCATTATCAACATCCCTCACCAGAATGGTATATTTGCTACAGTCAATGAACCTATACTGACTCATTATTATCATCCAACTCTATAGTTTCCATTACTGTTCGCTATTGGCACTGTACATCCTATGGGTTTAGACAAATGTGTTATGACATTAAGGATCACACGGAATAGTTTCACTGCCCTAAAAATCCACCTTGAAAATGAGTTTTTTACTTAACTTCTTTTAACACTTTAATTTTTGTGTGTATCTTATGTGCTAATGTTACAAACTAACATTTTAATCTTTTTTATGAACTCAACTGCCTTTTGGAAAATGAGTGAGTGATCAAAGAATATATATCTTGATACACTTGAAAAACTCATCTTTAAATGATATATGATTAAGTACATTTATGTAAAACTTTATTGCAAGAGTTCAGGAGTTCATGTTTCTTTTTAAGAATTCTGTCATTGCTTGGCTGATCTCCTGCATGCTTTAGGCTTTTTGACTCATTCTTGATGCGAAAAGATTTCATACTGAGACTCCCTGGTGGACACAATAATGAAGGTTGTTTAGTTGATATGTTTTTTTTTTCAAACTTTACCACCACACTGACCCCCAAGTATTAAATCTCAGCATGAAGATGTTTCTAAGTTACATTTATACAACACAGTCATCCATAACACTTCAGGGATTTTATATTATGGTGTCAAGGTTATCTTCTGTCAGCCATTGTAGTTTTTCATAATCATTGGGTTCTAACATTATGGCTACTGCTTATAAAAACAGTGTTTTAAAAGATATTTCTTATCAAGGTTATGTCCAACATGAATATATGTGCAAATTTTCCTGTGCCATTATAAAATAAAAATCCTTTATTACCTCATTTTTCCCTGACTAGTTGGATGTATACACATGACATGTTTTATAGCTCATGTAATTCTTTAAATATCACATTTACTGATTTGAGAATTTCAGAAAAAATTTTTGAAAAAAAATTCCTCTGACCTTTCCATTGTATTTGGATCAAGATATTACTAACTTGATTTAAACATTAGATTTTATCTGCTATTTACATGTGTTAAACAATGATTCTTCATAATTTCCCATCTAAGGAAAGAAATGAAGGTATTAACTAATTAACTAAGGAAAGAAACGAAGGTATTAACTATAACATGCAGCAAATTTATAAGCACAAACCATACCAAAATCAGAGGATTCTAGGCTAACACTCAAAAGTAGAAAATTACATGGTATGTGATTCATTTGATTTCTGGTTTAGAAATAAGACAATACAGGTTTTCAGGAAAACTAAAAATTGTTTTGATGTGTTTGTCTCAGTGTTCTTTCTTTTTAAAATTTTTTTAATGTTTATTTACTTTTGAGAGAGAGCACACGTGGAGGAGGAGGGGAGAGAGAGAGAGAGAGACACAGAATTTAAAGCAGGCTCCAGGCTCTGAGCAGGCTCCAGGCTCCAGCACAGAGACTGACGCGGGGCTCAAACTCACCAACCGTGAGATCATAACCTGAGCCAAAGTTGAAGGCTTAACCGACTGAGTCACCCAGGCACCCCTGTCTCAGTGTTCTTGTTCTTACAAAGTTTTGTTATAGGTCACAAAAGGTAAATAATGCATGCCTTCTATTCTTTCTAGAGGGAAAGAGGAGCCTTTGCAAATATTGGTATGATTAAGAGTTGCAGTAGCAAGAGTATCCAGTGTTGAAGGTCATCTTAGCCACGTTGTTTTATTCCTGCTTGCTATAGGATTCTGTATTTTACGCATTTAGATTTCATTCACCAAGCCAAAGAATGGATTTCCACAGGAAACTCCTATTTTGCTTTCCAATAAAACTATTTATTACTTTCCTAATATATGGGTTTAGCACATCTAAACATTTTTAAATGGGGAGTCTAAAGAATTCTGAGCTAAGGTTAACTACAAAGCAGCACAATGAATTAATACCACTCTTTTATCCAGACCAAATTATATATCAAATCCTTGGTGTTTTTAACCATTATGATAACATGTATTGCTTGGTGTTGGCATTCTTGGTGGTAAAAACTGAGTTCCCAAATATGGCCTGAAAGTAGGAGAGCATTAAATGGCATAAGGTAAAAAGAAAATTAGATACATTTTAAGTTATAACAAATCTAGAAGTCAAAGATCACTACTAAAATTTACCTATAAACTTGCTTACCAGGCTGGTTAAACAACAGTGATGTGTAGGACACTTTATAGGGAAAGGATACTAAGGGTTCTCAGAAGAGGCTTTCTTTGGATGCTGGCAATGTTATGATCCCTGAGAGTTGAAGGCTAGAGCAGGAAATACCTAGGAAATGGACATCTTCATACGAAGAAGAAAACTTGGGGATTACAATTAAGGAAATAAGTTTAATGCCTGATTTTATCAACTAATGTTTAATATATGTAAGTTATGACTTCAGAGTAAGTGAGAAAAGACATAATTGAGGCCACCAGGGGCTGCTATGTACCTAGAGTCCAGGAGAGCAGAGATTAAACAACTTCTAGGATCAGAACATGAGCGTCAGGAAGATCTTTGGGTCTTTGAGAAAGCTCCGATGAAACACTTTATACATGTTCAGTCATCATAAACAGGTAGAAACTTTTGACAATATGCACATCACTCATAATAGAGAAACACAAGTGATAACTAAAATAAGACACCTTAGGTTGTATCAACTTGGAAGAAATTAAAGTTCAATGTTTTTAATGCATTGCTGATAGAATTATAAATTTCTACAGCTTCTAGGAAAAGCAATTTGGCAATATGTGTCAAAATTACAAGTGCCCATACCCTTTGACATAGAAATTCCACTTGTAATAATTTTTCCTACACATATACTCACAAGTGTGCACAATGACCTATTCATCTGATAAATACTTGGTGAGCACCAGCTGCATTGAGTTTCCATTCTAGGCACTCAGAATAGAGCAACAAACATAGTCGAGTCTCATGAAGCTTATGTCGGTTGGGGAGATGGGCTATAAATAAATAAATACAGAATATGTCAAGCGGTGGCATGAAGAAAAAATAGGGTAAGAAGAGTAGGAAGTAATGAGGGAAGGATTCTATTTTATATGAGGGAAATAAGGAGGTGACATTTAAATAAATGAAATGAGGGAGCAAGCTATATAGATACATATGGGAAGAGTGTTCTAAATACACGTCATCATAGCATCATTTGTAAAAACTGGAAAACAACCTACATATCATCAATAGGAGCCTGATTGAATAAGTTAGATACAGATATAGCATATAACATATATGGCTTACAGTTATCTATGTATAAGCACAGAGAAGAAAATGATAAAGTGATTTTTGAAGAGTACTGGGTGGCTGGGGTACTGACCTATTTTTCATTGAATCTCTGTTTAGTCCTTCAAATTTTGCACCACAGGAATGTAATTTCAGCTTCATATATAAAACACCACAATGACATGGTTTACATTAAATAAATGTCTAAATTTGACTAAGGTAAAAATATCCATCCTGCTTAAAATATTTCTGGGAGTTATGGGAATCCCAAATGATAGTATTCTGCAACGTAAAATACCTGGAGAAATTTATACACAAATACATGTCACATGTGTTACACTAAGAGTATTTCTGGCCTTTCTGATAAAGACAGGCCCTCAGCAAAGGGAAAAAAATGTACCTTCTGAAAGAGCAATTCAAACCACACATCATCATCCATGTCACTAAACAGGACTGAATGTCACAGATCCATAGCATGTTGTCAAATTTTTTAAGAATTTAGGGGTGCCTGGGTGGCGCAGTCGGTTAAGCGTCCGACTTCAGCCAGGTCACGATCTCGCGGTCCGTGAGTTCGAGCCCCGCGTCAGGCTCTGGGCTGATGGCTCGGAGCCTGGAGCCTGTTTCCGATTCTGTGTCTCCCTCTCTCTCTGCCCCTCCCCCGTTCATGCTCTGTCTCTCTCTGTCCCAAAAATAAATAAAAAACGTTGAAAAAAAAAAAAGAATTCATATTAGCACTCTCTTGTATGGAAAACATTCTGTACATTTTGCCTGTTCCACATTTGAATGAAAAATGGTCATAAAGCAAAGGCAGGCCTAAAACTGAAAACAAATTCAGGCCAAAAAACTAGGACAACAAATCAGAACAAATACACCAGCACCGAACTCGGGGTCCTCATGAAAACCAATGCTAAAATAAACTCAACACATTCAATTTCCCTGTATTTTCCTCGATTTTATGGAAGAATATGAATTCATCGGGAAGCCATAGACTTGCTACAGACAGGTAAGTTACAGAACAGAAGATAGCTTTAATTACAGGGAAAATTCCAATATTTAACTGGTAAACCTGGCTTGTGCTGACTTCCTCTTATGGACCAGACGCACCACACCCTGAAGGCTGTAACCACTGTCCCCAGTTGACCTAATCAGCCACTCAGGTGTGAGAATGGCAATATAAGCAGAGGCCGGGCTGGGAGAAGTACCAGCAGGCACATTAAACGGGCCGTGGCTATACACAAATGGATCTGGACGGTCTGTTCCCCAGCACCCTTCACCAGTATCTCGCTGTACCCTTCCCCCACTGCCAATAACTCCAGCTTGAAAAGACTCCGTATTGAACACCTGTGGTAGGCAGAATTTCTGGGATTCTACTCATTTTACTTAACTATTTTCAAATCTGAGGTAAAGAATTATAAAATGTACAGATGATTTTGAGGCTAGGGTGACTGTGGTTTGGGGGGAGGGGGTGAGAGGTATCCTTTTGCCAAAGTGTGTTATTGCAGTTTGGGAGAGCACTATCCCGTAAGCTATTCATTTGTGGTGGTCAACAGTGTTCAACGGTTATATTAAGTTTGGACTCAGGAGGCAAGCTCAGAATTTGCTGCCTTTACTACGTCTCTGTTTTTGTTATATACATGTTCAATTTTTCCTGGTGTTTTAGCAAGCTAAACTGTACCTTTGAGTCAATGTGAGCAACACACAGAAACTACCTTTCATGTGGCATTCCCAGTAATTGACAGGAGTGGCCATTGCACTGGTCTGCTCCTCTTCTCAGAACATTCTCATCTTCCTTCAGTTACATCAAGCCGCATCAAAGTAAACCACCAAAATCAGTCTGAGATGCTTTCGAGTCCTTTCTATCTGTTTTTTCAGAGGTCAAAGTATAGTTGTATGATACTATTTTCTCTAGCCTGGTCACCACACCATATAGCCAAGTGAGTGACGTGTTCTGGTATAGATCTAATCCCAAATCCTTTTCATATGTCAGAGAAATCAGTGAACCATGAATGAAATGGATGGCTGTCAACTTGTACATTTAATAAACATTGCTTCATAATAACATTAGCTGATGTAACACCTGTGTGGCTCAGTCAGTTAAGCATTAGACTCTTGGTTTCGGCTCAGGTCATGATCTCACAGTTCATGAGATAGAGCCCTGCATTGGGCTCTGCGCTGATAGGGTGGAGCCTGCTTGGGATTCTCTCTCTCCCTCTCTCTCTACCCCTTCCTGCTTGCAGTCGCTCTCTCTCTCTCTCTCTCTCTCTTTCTCTCTCAAAATAAACTTTAACACTAGCTGAAACTGCTATAATAGTTTTATTTTGTTGTTTTACTACATAAACATATAGCAGTACAGGATTCGTTTGTGAAAAGAGAAAGGTGTAGAAGACAAAGGAACTGACAGTGATGGTGGGGAGAGTTTCCCAGAAGCAAATAGTTGAAGATTAAAAAGGCTCCTCTCTAAAAGCATCCCTTTGCAATCCTGACAGTTTCAGTGATGATATCGACATTACGTTGAACATTTTCACCCTCAAAACTCCTTCCCAGACTGTACTGCACAGCCAGCACATCCGAACATGTGGGACCAAAGACAAGGGGAGCCCTAGTCTTGCTCATTGCTCCTGGAAATGACCCCACAGAGAACAGATCTAGCTAGGCTGTAGGAGCATCATTGCTTCTACAGAGTCTCACAAACTGTTTCAGGATTTGGAAGCTTGTGCTGTTCTGGGTCTTTTTGTTTCCTGCGCAGATGTAGGTACACATGGTAAATAACAATAATCCCCGCACTGTAAAACTGAAGTTGTAGTTTTTTTTTTCAGACAGCGTTCTGTACAAATCTGTTTCCAAGGCAATTGGAGTTTTATGTCTTAAAACTCAAGAACATGTAGTAGAATCTTATTGATGGATATTTCATCTTGAGTACAAACTTCGAGTTGCTAAAAAGCAATGTAGGGTATTTATCAATAAAAGCTTATTAGATAAACTTGGAATCTATTTGTGGTAAGATCTAAGCATGCTCTCTGTTTATATCAAAGAATTTGTAGTGGTGATACAGGAAAGGACAATTGAAGAAAAAAGGAAGTGAAACTCTTAATGACAAATAACTGTGCCTACTGGTGAGATAATCAGCCAAGTAACAGAAGGGTCTACCGTGAATGTGACTGCTACGGATTAAAACACCAGATACAATAGACACGGTGGCTCTCACAAACAATTAGCTGTTAAGTGTGTGCAAAGAATGCAAGGGAAACTAAGCTCATTGGTTCCAAATATAGCACAGTAAATTTGGACCACACACACAACCTGCCTTTACCAAGCAGAAACAGCATGAGGCCATGAGCAAAGAAGAAACGTACAGGCGCCTGTCAGAACCGAGTTTACACATGCCCATCATCATTTAAAATCAATTTATTTCTCTGTGGAAAAAAAAAGCTCTTCAGAATTTTTTAACACTCTGGATTCCAATTAAATGGTGGTATCCAGGGATGTGGATTAGAGAACCAGGAGAATCTTACCCTATCAGTGTATCATTATAGGAAAAGTGTCAGCCTGCTCTTTGGGGTTATGACAACTGGTTTGTGCCAGATAAACACAAAAATAAGACTAATCAAAAATTAAATGGAAAGTACTTTACCCTTCACCTTCTCAGACAACGTTGGACTTTCAAAATCAGATTTACCTGCTCTCATTATCTCACAGAAGCCCATGACTATTTCAAGACTTTTCTGAACAAAGAAGCAAAAGAAAAGCATTTGTAGAGCAAGATGAGCCTTCTTGTGCCCCCCACACATTCTCTGGGCTTCTCACTTTCCCATCCATGAGAAGTTTTCATTGATTTGTCATTGAGTGCTCCCTGGAGTCCCATGAAAGCATGGAAAATGTGACCATATGTTTCAGCCGTGCCCTTGGTCGCGCAGCTGCTGACACCTTCATTGTCCAGCCTTCAAGATTCTTTAGTACATTTTATGTCTTAGAGACAGAAGTTATTTTAAAGTGATTGACTGAAGCAGAGCTTCTGGAATTAGAACAGGTGTGATTTGCGTACACATCTGTTTGGCCATAAAATATTGGCAAGTAAGTGGGGTATCCAGGCTCGCAGCTGCTTTCCAAAAGCTGCAGACTGCAGTTAACAGCCTTCTGAGACAGCAAGAGTAGGGGGTGAAATACTCTTTCATTGTAGACAACAAAAATTAAATTATCTGCGTTTTGCTTACAATTAATGGTATATTTCTGAATTTTTAATAGAATGAAGTCATCTAAATTCATGGTTTCTAAAGTATCCTTTTCTTTTAAAATGCCCATGTCTGTTCTCTTGTGGAACCCATAGGGAGAGATGCAAATATTTAACGAACTAAACAATTTGAATCACACATAAATGTTCCCATTTACTCTCATCATTCCCTTAGAATAAACCTCTGAGGAATAAATACATTTCTTCTAAAGAGGGAAGAGTATCCAGAGAACACCTACATGCAAACACTTGGAACCAGTCAGTCCATTCCACTGGTATTTGTCTCTTCTGTCCTCTGTTGTAAAGATATATTTTAATAATATTGACCAATTGTGAGATGGAAGTTTCTAGGAATACTTTATTAATGTAGTCAGATAGAGCTTTAGATTTTAGGAGTAATATATTAACACACGCTCAGAGAAAATAAATTTTAGCTCTGCTTCTGTAATTCCCCTCACACACTTATACGCAAATATTTTCTCAGGCCAGGAAACAAACTACCAAAGGAAAAATCATCTTGACTTTCATACCAAGATATAAGTTCTCTCCACAAGGCCAGTATTTCCATTGAGATAGGTTGCTTATGGCAAGATTTAATATTCATTAGAAAATCGTGCCTTGGAGGTTATTTTCATCTGTTTGGCATCTCCAAGGGAACTTGACACATAAGCCAGTTGATTTTAAGTAGCTTAAGGCAAAAGAAAATTCCTGGTGATGGCTAGATTCTTCAAATGCTATTCTTTCCCCAGACCACTATAAACGTTTGTAGGCCACCTCCCTTGTGACCATCAAGACCCTAGTTGAAACTACCAGGTGTTTCACATTGTAATCCCCTAGCAGTTGTGAAACATATATAAAGAACTGAGCACAGTGTCACATGTAAGATAAGACAGTGTGGCCAGTGCCCAAACAGAACTACTGAAAAATAAGGCCCTTCAGCCATCTCCCAAGGGCAACCTACCATGGCTGCCTAAAAGGAGAGGAGACTTTCAGAGCTCACAGATAAGAAGGCAAGAATATAAAGGCTGGAGAAAAGCTGATCTGCTCACCCCCAGCAAGGGCCTCACACAGGATAAGACTCAAGAACCATCTGAAGACCCAGTCAGTAACTAAGAATTTCCACGTGTGTGTTCTATTATGCTAAATACAGCAGGCCCAAAGTCATCTTCCTCAGCAAAACTAAATACGGACCATATTTTTATCTGGTTCCTCCAGTTTCTTTTTCCTCATCCCTTTCAGTTATACCAATACATCTTAAATTTCCAAAACTATTCCTTCATCAAGTTATCCCGCTGTTGGACATCTTCTAAAGATTCCTGTTTCCTTCAGGGTAAAATCCATGGCATTTCTAGCTAAGATGCTCTATGATCTGTCTTCACATTGCCTGTTTCTGACTTCTCCCCAAGACCTATACTACATTCTAGACTACTTATTATTGCATTCTTTTGACATCAAGTTCAGGCTCGATTCTAAGTTTTTGGTCCTGTAGTTCCTTTCACATAAAATGCCTTTCCTCTCCTTTCTAGCCAGTTCCCGCCCATCTTTTAAAAAGCAACTCTTTATCAACATAAACAAGGGAGTTTTTCTGCCCAATCCTGACTTTTAAAAAAAAAATTTAAGGGGCGCCTGGGTGGCTCAGTCAGTTAAGCGGCCGACTTCGGCTCAGGTCATGATCTCACGGTCCGTGAGTTCAAGCCCCACGTCGGGCTCTGTGCTGACAGCTCAGAGCCTGGAGCCTGTTTCAGATTCTGTGTCTCCCTCTCTCTGATCCTCCCCTGTTCATGCTCTGTCTCTCCCTGTCTCAAAAATAAATAAAACGTTAATTTTTTTTTTAATTAAGGTTTATTTATTTATTTTGAGAGAGACAGAGACAGCATGAGTGGGGAAAGGGCAGAAAGAGAGAGGGAGAGAGAGAATCCCAAGCAGGCTCCACACTGCCTGTGCAGAGCCCCATGCGGGGCTCAAACTCACGAAACTACCAGATCATGACCTGAGCCGAAATCAAGAGTCTGACGCTTAACTGACTGAACCAACCAGGCACCCCGATCCTGACTTTTTTTTTTTTTTTTTTAATTTTTTTTTTTCAACTTTTTTTTTATTTATTTTTGGGACAGAGAGAGACAGAGCATGAACCGGGGAGGGGCAGAGAGAGAGGGAGACACAGAATCGGAAACAGGCTCCAGGCTCCGAGCCATCAGCCCAGAGCCTGACGCGGGGCTCGAACTCACGGACCGCGAGATCGTGACCTGGCTGAAGTCGGACGCTTAACCGACGGCGCCACCCAGGCGCCCCCCGATCCTGCCTTTTTTAACCTTCACCCTCACCTACCTACATGACTCATTTTGACTGTTCGTATATTACCATCCATTCTTACATGTATGATTTATATTTCTAATTATATTGGTTCTTCCTAAAGAACAGGTACTATTTCTTACATTTCTCCCTTAGCACTGAACATAGCAGGCACTTGATAAATACTTATAGGAGAACACATGAACCAATGTGCAGTTTGATCTTACATGGAGTAAAGAACAGAGAAGAGGTCAGGAGTCTAAGCTGAGTTAGGTCTGCATGGTTCCTGTTAAACCCTAATTGCCATTGCTAAATGTCCATGTTAACTCCAAATCCTTAAATACATTGTAAAAGCCAATCAAATGTAAAATTACTTCACAGGAAAAAAATGTGAGAACAAAAGTATCACTGGAGCACCTATTTTCATCTAACATGTTTAAAACCAAACTAATTTTGTCTTGTATAAATCACGGCATTATTTCCTAATATTATATATAGGAGGGAAATATATATTAAGGAATTGCGTGTGACCAAAATAAAAACCCTGGAAGGACAGCAGATACATAATCATTTTTTTTAAAGTATTTTCATGTCAAAAATTAAAAACTCTGTTTATGGGCAACAATTTCTGGTCAAATCATCATAATATATAAATATGAAAATAGGTCAGTGATATCTGTAGAATATAAACTATTTTAAACTCTTCAGTCACCTGAGAAATATCAAATTGGCAAAATTGCACTTAATAAAAAATATGTGTTTACTTTGTACAAGGCCCTGTCCTGTGAATATCCTCATTTAATCTTCTCAACAAATCTATGAATTAGACACCATTATTCCCATTTTATACCTGTGCAAACTGAAGCCAGAGAGATTAAGTAACTTGCCCAAAGTCACACAGCCAGTAGAGGGCAGATCAGGATAGGCATCCAGGAGTCTAACTGCACTTTGAGAACAACCCATGTGTCCATTTCCTTTATCCAGGCAGGAGGTATTAATAATGATGCCTGACATCATGATCCATGATGACCCACGGTTGAAAGATGAATCCTTACTTAGTACAGAGGAACAGAAGATTTTGTACATTTTCAAAATATTAAAATCCTGGCTAGAATCTTTTTAACACTTGTTTTATTGTTCATTTCAGCATCATTATTGCCTTATTCAACAGATCGAATGGACTTCTAATCCCTTCACCAGTTTATGAAGAACTCAGTTAAGAAATAGAAAGCATCCCTACTGATATTTTAATCCCTGCTGAAACATAAGAGAAAAATAGCAGATATAAAAAGAAGAAAAACAAAATCCTTGAAAGGTCTGTTCTCTGTGATAAAGTGTAATACAATGAGCCTCCTCAAGCCAATAGCCTGGAAAGAAAATTTCAGCTTTTCAAAGGACCATATTTGATGTTCAGTTGCCGTATAAAACTCACAGAAATGCAGTCTTATACACATTAGAGTGTGACCTTAGGGAAGCTAATTTATTTGTGGATCTGTGTCTTCATCTGTCAAGCGAAGAGACAGATGGTTTCTATTTACATCATTTATTCCTTAATGTGCTTTTATATTTATTTCTTACATTTGCGTTAATTTATAAAGAATTTGAAATAATTGCATAAGCTATAAATATTCCTACATACCTAAGTAATGATTTAGTGAGTTGATGGTGAATTTTTTTTTATTGCTTTATTTTTTATTTTGAAAAATTGCAAAGCTGTAAGAAATTGAAACAATAGTTGAACAAAGATTATATGTCCTTCACCTAGATCCACCAGTTGTTAAAGTCTTCTTCACACATTTTGCTTTGTCTTATTGCCCTCCTGCCCTCCAACTCTCACACACACAGACATATCCAGTTCTGGACAAAACCATTACAAAGGAAGTTACAGTTTGCAACTAATTACATCCCATAGGTCTCTTAAGAACAAGAACATTCTTGGGGCACCTGAGTGGCTCAATTGGTGAAGTGTCTGACTCTTCATTTTGTCTCAGGTCATGATCTCACAGTTGATGAGTTTGAGCCCTATGTCAGGCTCTGCATTGACAGCACAGAGCCTACTTGGGATTCTGTCTCTCCCTTTCTCTGCCTCTCTCTCTCTCTCTCTCTCTCTCTCTCTCTCAAAATAAATAAATAAACTTAAAAAAAAGAGAAAACAAGAACATTCTGTTGCATAAATACATCAATTACATACCCAAGAAATTTAACATTGATACAATATTGTTTAATACACAGTCCCTATTCAAATGTCTCTGTCCACAAAGATGTCCTTTCTAAATGTGTTTTTAAAATTGAAGATCCAGTAAAGAATTATACACTTCATTTAGTTGTCATGACTTTTTGCTTTCCTTCAACTTAGATAGTATCCTGCTGTTGTCTTTGTTTTTCATTGCACTGACATTTTTTGAGGACTCCAGGACAGTAAGTCTTAAGAAATGTCCCATAATCTGGATTTGTCTGATTGTTTCCTTGTGATATCAAGTATTTTCGATATTCAGTATGCAATAATCCATTACTATCATGATTTTTTTGATGCTCATAGTGTTTCAAATTTAGCCAGTCCGGTGGTTGTTCTGTGGTCTCCAACATGTTCCCGTTACTTTCTCAGCACTTCCTTGCTTTCTGATGTTCCAGGTTTATCTTCTGCTCTCTCTCAGGGCAAGAGCTGAAATCACCCAATACACCAAAAATCCTGGTTCTGTTTCGTGGGAATGGTATTTAGAAACTAATATCTCAGTGCTTGCAAATGCCATTTGCATCCTGGCCCTTTCAGTGGACAGAACTAGGAAAGAGAATCTGTTAAAATCATAAGCTCACTAAAATAGATGATCTGTTTGGAGTTTATGATTGATGCATGTTTTGAATATGAACTCTATTTTTTTCCTTTCTCAAGATTATCCTATTGTTCCAACACTTCTTTTGTACAGTAAGTTAATATACAATTTTATCATATACTTATTTTCTGTATTTACTTGGGTCTCATTTCTGTACATACTTTGGTCTGGTTTTGAACTTTCTATTCTTTTCCAGTGGTCTATCTATTCATATGCCAGTATCCATATTCTTCATTCTCTTTTATGGTGATGAGAACACTTGACATGAGGTCTACTCTCTTAAATGTTTAAGTGTGCAATGCATTGTTGTTGATTATAGGTACAATGTTGCAAATCAGATGTCTAGATCTTATTCATCTTGCTTAACTAGAAGTTTATGCCCGGTAATTAGTAACTGCTCATTTCCTCCTCCTTCCAGCCCCTAGCAACCACCATTCCACTCTTCCAGCCTATGAAATTATTTTTAGATAACTCATATTTGGAGAATAATGCAGTATTTGTCTTTCTGTGACTGCATATTTCACTTAGCCTAATGTCCCTCAAGGTTCATCCATATTGTTGCATATTGCAGAATTTCTGTCTTTTTTAAGGCTGAACAATATTCCATTGTATGTATATGCTACGTTTCCTTTATCCATTCATCTATCATGGGCATTTAGGTAATTTTCACATCTTGGCTATTGTGAATAGTGTTACAATGAACACAAGACTGTTATTATCTCTATAAGATCTGGATTTCAATTCTTTTGGGTAAATACCCAGAAGGAAGATTGCCGGATCATATGGTAGTTACATTTTTTAATTTTTTGAGGAAACTCCATACTGTTTTCCAGAATGGCTGCATCATTTACATTCTCACCAACAATGTTCACATGTTCCAGTTTCTCCACATCTTTGCAAACACTTGTTGTCTTTTGGGTTTTTATGATACTAGCCATCCTGACAGGTGTGAGTCCAGTATCATATTCTTTTAATATGGAAGCTTTAAATGTTTCATTATCATTCTCTCCTGAATGATAATATAATCCTGAATGATTTTATAATCATTCTCTCCTCACTGCTCTTATTTTCTGGGATTTTGCCCCATGTGTATTTTTTCAGTATGAGTATTTTTATATGTTATTTTTAAATAATTTCAAATTTATACAAAAGTTGCTGAAATAATACAATGTCCCACATACACTATATGCACAACAAAAATTATGTGTGCTTCAAGGTAGGTGCTTTCATATTCTTCAGTGACTCTGAGCTATAAAGATTCTTCTAAATGACAGTTTACTCAGATTCTGGTTGAGTTATCAAGTCAATATCATATCCCTTGAAGTTTTTGCTGAAATTTTTAGGTGAATCTAAAAAATTATTAAAATAAAATTTTAAATTTTTAAGCGAAAATTTAAAACCAATTGAGACTATGATATATCAATATCAAAGACAATTTTTAATCATTCATAGACAACTTAAAAATTATTTCCATTTTTGTACATTGCCCTTCAACTCTTGTCCACATGCTCCTAGATTTTTTAATGTAACATAATAAACCTCTAACTTGAGTTGTTTTTCTTTTTTTTTTTTTTTTTTTTTATTAAGTAGGCTCCATGCCCAACATGGGGCTTGAACTCACAACCCTAAGATCAAGAGTTGCATGCTCTACTGACTGAGCAACCAGGTGCCCTAAGTTGTTTTTCATTAATCATATCAAAATCTTTCTCCAGGTTTATGTGTAATCTACCTCATTGTCATTTTGGAAGATTGAAAAATATTTTGAATTTTGTCAACATTTATAACATTACTACTGGGCAAGTTTAGTTCCATGCTGTGTACCCACATCAGCGTCACCTCCCACACCCCCAGCAAAGGTAACTATTATTCTAAATTTGTATCTATCATCCCCATACACACCTTTCTCTCTTTCTTTTTCTTTCTTTCTTTCTTTTTGCTAAAATGTATGTGTTGTTAAAGCAGTACCAGTACTATGTTGCATGTTTTTAAACTTTATAGGAATGGTATCATATTGTATGTATTCCCCTACAACTTACATTTTTCATCCAAAATTAGGTTGTAAGAATTATCTGGGTGGATATATACTGCTTTAGTTCCTTAATTTTCACTGCAATATACCATTCTGCTATTTGATTCCATCGTAATTTTTTTACACATTCTTCTGTTATTGGACATTTAGGTTGTTCTTAATTTTTACTGTTACAAATGCTATCATTCTTGTAAATACATTTTCGTATGCTTGTGTGGGAGCTACTCTAAGGTATGAATGTGGCAATGGATTCCTATTCCATAGGATATTGTATCTTAAAGTTACCTAGTTATTGCCATATTATCTTCCAAAGTAGTTCCATTATATTCTCCCATGACAGGTCCTGGTATGCTAATAATAGGTGCTATGATCTGAATGTTTGTATTCCCCCCAAAATTCATAAGCTGACATCCTAACCCCCAAAGGTAATGGTATTAGTTGATGGGGACTTTGGTAGGTGCTTAAATCACAGGGGTAGAGCCCTCATGAATGGAATTAGTGCCATACAAAATAGGCTCCCAAGAGATCCCTGGCCCCAATTGCTATGTGAGGATACAAGCAGTCTGCCGCCTAGAAGAGGGCACCCAAGCTGACCCTGCGGGCACCCTGACTTCCACCCTTAACACTTCCCAGCCTCCAGAACTGTAAGCAATAAATTTGGGTGTTTATAAGCCACCCAGTCTGTGATATTTTGTTATGGCAGCCCAAATGGTCTAAGACAATAGGTATCTTTTGACTGGTAATTTTGCCTGATAGATATTTCATTTTGATTTTACATTGCAATTTCCTAATCACTAGTGAAGTTAAGCATTTTCTCATATATTTATTTAGCTACTTATGATTCCTCTTCTACAAATTTCATGTCCATTTCTCATTTTTCTGTTGGATTGTTTTGATCTTTTCTGATTAATATAAATATGAAGGAGTTATAATTTTTTTGATATCAGGTGGTGATTTCTAGCAAACTTTTTTTTTACACTAAATATTTTACTGTGTACTGCTGCCAATGTATATAAAATAATTACCTTAGTGAAACAATTTTATGAAAGTTCAGAGAGGTAGATGTTCAGGACTGACAAAAGTAGAAGTTTATGTAGGATAGCACATGTTATAGGGATAAGCTTTTGTACAGGCTTCAAATTTAGCTGTCCTCTCACGAGTTCATGAAAAGTGGTTTAGGAAACCTCCAAAGATTCATTTTACTACAAAAAGGAACAGACTTTCTGGGGTCTGAAGGGATTTGTACTTAACGATACTCCAGTTAGCAGGGGGTCATGTTGAGCGTTTTGCAGACAGAATTGTTTCAAATCTGCATCTGCCTGGACAACCTGAGGGCGTCCAGCCAGCGCTGTTGAGCTCCTGCCTTCACAGCAGCGCTGTTGCAGGAACCAGACTTGGCGCTCGTGGGAGGAGCAGGGCAGACTCCTTGGTGGGTGCCTGGATCAGTTAGGTTGTGGATCCTCTGGATCCTCGAGCTCCAGCGAACTTCTTTTTTTTTTTTTTTTTTTAAATGTTTATTTATTTTTGAGACAATGCGAGAGACAGAGTGCAAGCAGCGGAGGGACAGACAGAGGGAGACACAGAATCTGAAGCAGGCTCCAGGCTCTGAGCTGTCAGCCCACAGCCCTACACGGGGCTCGAACTCACGAACTGTGAGATCATAACCTGAGCTGAAGTTGGAGGCTTAACCACC
Organism: Panthera leo; assembly: GCF_018350215.1. Lineage (NCBI taxonomy): Eukaryota > Metazoa > Chordata > Mammalia > Carnivora > Felidae > Panthera > Panthera leo. The sequence goes on along the minus strand of NC_056683.1, from coordinate 54,857,809 downwards.
CAGGCACCCCTCCAGCAAACTCTTAATTGTTCAGTATTTATTAACAAATACCTCAATAGACATTCCTTTGAACATATTATTGTGCCTACATAAAAATATTTCTGTTGTATAAAAATAAGATGTGAATTTCTAGAAGTAGACTTGATATTTCAAGGGCTATGTGCATTTTTAGATTGCTCACCTAAAATTTCCATAAATTTACATTTCCATGAACATTGGGTGACAGTGACTGGGTTTCCATAGCCTTAAAAACACTAAATCTAATCAGTCTTTACTATTTCTTCTTCTTCTGCATTGGCTACTGATGGGCTTTGTTTGTTTTTTCCAAAGCGATATACGTGCTTTGTTTTCCTATGACTTTGAAAAGGTGGTTTTATCATTCAGTATTAATCCTTTCTGTGATATGATTCAAATACTTTCTTCCAGTCAGTTTTGTCCTTCAGCTTCATTCATAATAAATACCTTTTTCAAACAGAAGTTTCAATTTTATGTCATTTCAAATATGACATTTTTTAGCTTTATTTTTTCTCTCCCCGAAGATTATAGAAATATCACACTGTACCACACACATTGAAAGAAATTTCAGACTCTTTAGATTTTAGAAACCTGCTCAGAAATTGTTTTTGTGTGTGTGAGGCAAGTATCGTTTTTAAAAATCATTTACTCATTGTTCCAACATCATGTAATTAATTGTTCATGTTTTTCTCACTGACTTGAAATCATGTATACATATACATGTGTACCTGTGTAGGATAAAATTTTTTACTCTATTCCTTTAGTCTATTTGCTTTTTCTTAAGCCTATACCATGCTGTTTTGATTATTGTGATTTTATAATATGTTTTGCTATCTGGTGGGGTAAAACCCCAATCGAAAGAGGAACCTCCCTTCAAAACTCTCTTGGCTATTACTGTGCATATCCAGATGAATTTTGAAATCATCATTTTGTCAAGATCCTCCCAAAGGGATTTTATTTTCTCATATTCTATACAGATAAACACTTTCCTCAACCAAATTGGATGCTTAAGGGATCCTTTATGATTCGATTAGAAGTTCTCAAAATTGAGTTCTAGGGAAGAAATAAAAAGTAATAACAAAAACACCCATCAAAATCACTTTTCTTTCAAATGCTTAATAAACATGATCTCTTTTCTTCCTTTTAACAACCCTGCTAGGGATGTTTTGTTAAACTCATTTTAAAAGAGAAGAAACTGAAGTTTATTTTAGGGAGCTTTATAGGCTGAGAGACTACCCAGCTGGAAACGTGAACAAGGCATTATCACTGACTCTGAAATTAGAATGCTTAACCCCTTTAGTTTCTCTTATCTCTAGAGCAGTGGTTCCCAAAGTGCTTTTCCTTGACCAGCAACAAAAGAATGCCTGGGAACTTAGAAATGCAAATTCCCTGGCACTACCCCAGACCTACTAAATCAGAAACTTTGGGGATGGAGTCCAGCAATCTGAGTTATAGAATACCTCCAGGTATTCTGAAGCAGGTAAAGTTTGAGAACCACTGATCTAGAATCTAAAGACTGAGAGTAATAAGAAGAAATATTGTGTAACAATAATTAGTCACAAGGTGTAACAAGAAATGTTGGAGGGGGTGGGGACAGAAAAGAACAGCACTCCTTGAAAGGAGCAAGAAGAAATGCTACAGACTCTTGAGTTTTTCTATTAAATGACTACTGTGTTAGTGATAACAACAATCTCTACCTGGCTCAGAGGATAAAAAGTAAAACAAAAAATGTTTAGCTAAATAGGTCCCACATACTTTTCAGATCAGAAACACTGAGAAACCATTGAACTAGACGGAGCATATAAACATCTAAGATGTATCATCCCAGCTCTGAGATCTGCAACAGAGAAATGCATGAGTGACTCTTTGCTAAGACCCAAATGCCTGTCCATATGGATTTTTATCTCCTTCAGAGGTCAGACTATAAACAGGTCTGGGAACTGAGTGCCAAAGTTTTGAAAAACCCTAAGAAGAGAAAACACTGACAGATAAAAAACAATTAGGGGACACTGTGGAGAAAGACCAGCATAAAGCAGCGGTGTGGTTGGAAGGCTGAGGAGAAGGGCCAGTGGCTGAGGAAAGGAGCAAAGCCTACCAGAGTGGACATCGGAGAGGCTGAGCCAGCAGCACCATCTGGGGTGGTGAGGTGAGCCATATGCCCTGCGCATTTGGGGCTTTCCACAGCTGAATCTGATTAAAATGGGAGCAAAAAAATAACTTTTTCATTATTATTTTTGAATCGGATACATTTACCATTATTTGCAACAATATACAGTTTGGCCAAATTCACATTTAGTGAAATTAGTACATGGAACCAGCTGGATTTGTCCGTGCAAAGAGGACTTGGTGGGTTCAGGTGCGTAGCATCTTTGTAAGAATTACCTATTAACTCAGTGATTAAAGATAATTAGCCTTTCAAGAAGGTATCCTGTCAGGATTAGGGATAAATTCTTAGAGAAGACGCACTGTAAAAGGCACAGGCTTGGATTGAATACATTTAAAATATTCCCTGGGTCCTTTATTGGGTAGTGAGGTGCCTGCTTGGCTCAGAAAAAATTCACACAAGATTTTCAAAATCACCCTGCGAACAGGAAGACTGTTATTGTAGCATATCTTCACCACCCTCTTGGAATTTAAAGCAGTATTTTCAAGGTTTATTATTTGTATTGGTTTTAATAGGATTCTTTTATGAACCAGTTTAATGAGGAGTATTCAATTATTGCTTCCTGAAAACACTGCTGTAATATCAGACTCCGTGCTGTGAGGCCTCTCTCAGTAAAAGTGTGTGTGATCTGAATGGAAAATAAAAGAACTATGAAATAGCCATCCTTTACTATACCAAGCTTTCTGTCTGCCAATGTGAATGAATGGTGGATAGATGCAAACATCTCTTTCTAGTTTGGTAAAACCATTGCATTTAAAAAGAAAGTGTATTTAAATCTCAAAATCCACACTGTGACACTTATCACAAAAAGACTTCCTCAGAGTAAGACTTTCTCTATTTCCTTTGACAAATCAGAAAGGATTGGGCAGAGGTTTTCTAAACCTGTGGGATGATTAATTAGAGAGGGTGCCCCAGGCAAAGCTCAAGAATCCAAAAACAAACATGCACATTTAATGTGTAACGCTCAATCTGGAGTTTTATACTGGATCTAGCAACTTGGAGAATGTGCCCCAAGGCATGGCTCAGAGACTGTGCTAAAGAAATAAGAGTGATAGCCCTGAAAAAAGAGACCCAAATTGTTAATTCACTTTTAATCACTAATCAGAACCTTTCTGAATGCTTGATAAAACCATCATGCAACTTGAGCTGAAAATGTTGTTACTTTTATGCGTATTTAATTACAGCTATGAAAGCTCTCAAGAGCTCATACACATAGAAGATAACTTTTCATTTTTAGGAATGATGACTGGGAATTTTCAAAACCAGCTTAGGAGGTTCTAGAATAAAGCCATCATTGACATAATGGTTAGGGCAGGAAAATACATTTATCCTGACCAGATCAAGACCCTCTTCATCCTGCCCTGATTACTGATGTATCATACTCAGGCTTTGAACTTTTATGTGGATGGAAGAGAATTAATTAACTCCTTGTCACCCAAGCATTTGTCACTTGATACTAGACAATTTCATATATGATGTAAAGTGTACCTCATGAAAGAATGTCATTAACTTCCACGGAGAGCTTCATTTAGCTTTTCAGTCTTAAACAGGTTAGCCTCATCCTTGTGAGAGAATAACGTGAAACAGAAATTACAGAACAAAAAACACTTCTTTGAACAAACACTACACAAGGATTGTCTACATCAAAATATGATGTGAATAACTTCCTCTGAGTTCTGAAAGGGCAACGTTCCGTGTCTCCACCAGCATCAAGAAGTAGCTTGTTGGGAGTGAAGAGAAACAGCTTGACACCATTGCACCCCCACTGTCCCTCCTCCCTGCACCTGCCGCATCCCAATTCTTTGATTTTTGACAGTTGTCATTCTCTCAATCTTAGATGAGATGGCACACCAGTGCAACCTGAAAATAAATCTCCCTAGCTTTCCTACCCCTTTCCAGCTAGATTGCCACCCTCTTGCTCCACAGAATTTCTGGCTCTGGCATCATGTACATATTAAGTATAACTGATTTTTTTTTTTTTGCTATTATTGTTATTACAATTATTATTGTAATTGTTCCAAGGTGAGGTTGAGGATTCTCAGAACTTCCTGTTAACAGTTCTCTCCCTCCTGCTGAGCTAGAGATTACCACCCCATTGTGCCAAACTTTTAAGTATGTGGGGATATTTTTATTAAAATATTTTTCATATTAGCTTACTGATTTGGGTTAATATGATTATATTACTTAATTGAAGGGGAGAAAAACGGAGGCAAAGATGCCATGTACTTCCCTAAAGCTAACATCAAGGTAGAATTTACACGCCCTGACTTTCTTACTAGTAGTCAAGCCAGTTATAAAACAAAAAACACTGTCACTCAAGGAAGTGTTTATCCTGGGGTAAGAAAATTGATATAAATAAACTTACCATATTAGTGCCAGAACACTGCCCTTTACCACTCATTCATCACCTATTAGATTAGATTAGCTAGAATTGAAAAACATTCACAGGAAGAGAAATGCCCATCATCAAGAATATGGCCCAATGGAACCAGCCTTTATTGAGTACACACCAGTATAAAGGTACCAAGCCCAGGGGCCCTGAAATTTTCAAAGATAAACAAAGCTTGTCCCTACCCCTGAAGACTCCAATATGCTCATGTTGTTTTTCTGTCATTGGGAACAATTCCCACTAATTATCAGCAGACTCACTGACACCAGTGCAAATACCTCTTCAGATACTGGGTTATGAGATTGTTATAATCCACTCCTCAGCCTCTGGGACACTGATCTTTATCAAATTCAAATCCTTGAAATCATCTTTTTCTAGATAGATAGATAGATAGATAGATAGACAGATAGATAAGGAATTGGCTCACATGATTATGGAAGTGGAAAAGTCCCAAGATCTGCAGTGAGCAAGGTGGATACCTAAAAGAGTCATTGGTTTAATTCCACTCCAAGTCCAGAGGCCCAAGAACCAGGAGAGCCAATGGTTCCAGTCCAAGGTCAAATCTGAAGGCAGGAAAAGACCAATGTCCCAGCTATAAGACAGGCGGAGAGAGCAAATTCTATCCTACTCCACCTTTTGTTCTATTCAGCCCTTCAATAAATTGGATGAAGGCTGCCTACATTGGGGAAAATTATCTATTTTATTAAATCTATCAATATAAATGTTCATCTTATCCAGAAACACCCTCACAGACATACTCAGAATAGTGTTTAATCAACTTTCAGTAATTCAGGAGCTAATTATTCAGGTGTTGTAACCTGATACTTAACCAAATGGTCTTTTACTAAAGATGATCAAATACAAAGTCCCTAGAAAGACACTACTCTTGTATCCTTCTTGAAAAAAATATTTGAAGACAAACAGAAGAAATAAAACTAACATCTCAAGAACGAGAAAGCTGGCATAAATGAATAAGCAGTGAACATAAAGTTCAGTTAAAATGAGATATCTAAATAATTGTAAATCTGGCTATAAAACTAGAGGCAAATGTCAAAAAGAGAACGTTTCTTAGTAGAAAAAAAGTCTTAGTAACAATATAGATCTAAATTCATGATTTTATTAATAAAGACTGACAGGTAATTAGGGAAAAATAGAAATCTTCTTAAACAAAGGTTTCAAAATGAATCACTTCATTCTTGGTTTTAAAAATTATGGAAAATGTTAATGCTTCAGAAAAACTTAAAAATAATCACATACAAAATGAAAAGAAATATATAAATAATTTCCAAATTACTAAAGAAGATTGAAGGAAAATAAATATTTATTCATTTATTAGATATTCTTTTGAACAACTACGTTTTGCTGGAACTGCTCTGATTCATGGGTTTACAGTGCTTTATAATTAAGAGACAAAGTGGTGGGTAATGTCTCTTAAATTAGGTCTAAAAATATTTAGAAAAAATACTCTATTCATAAGAAATAGTCGTAAAATAAAACAAAGCCAAAAGAGAAAAAAGTTAAAGGTAAAAAAGTTAATACAAAATCTACCAGATCTTAAGGAAGGAACCAGCAGCCCTTTGGCCATCACACTGGGTTGTAGACTTCCTGGATGCCCCCACCCAGATCATCACCTTGAACATCACTCTCATTAGTCATAACATTCTACCCCAGTAGTTGCCAAAGGTGTGGCACAGTCTCTGAGAAGTACATTTTTGTTTCTCACAGTAACAGAGGACACTATTGGCATTTACTGCATGGGGCTGGCATAGCAAAGAAACATCCTACATTCCATACAACTTTCGAACATACAAATATTAAGGTAAGTAAAGCAACTTTTTCAAGCTTATTATTATATTTTATTCATGAAAATCATTTTTTGCAGGATTTTAATATAAATGACTTTTGTTGATCAAGGAAAGTGGTATTTCATTTTCAGAATTTTACCAAAATTTGTTCACCATGTGGGAATATCCTATCAATATCAACTCAGTTCATGGAATGTGTTACCAACCAATACTCCTGAAATCAATCTGCAATTTAACTGTAGCACTCACAGAGATTTGAAATTTCGATACAAACATATAACAACTTTGTTATACTTTCTAGGATACTTATAGCCAAGAGTTCACACATTAGAATTCTTATTAATTTACAAATGTATTTATTTCCTTTTGTTTTTCTTTTGTATTCCAGTTAGGGCATTCTATTATTATTTTTTTAAATTATGTATGTTACATGTGAACTTCATTTCAGGACAGTAAAAGGGCTAGTGCAAAATATTGCTGTGAAAGAGCTCCACATTGGCATCTCTTAAGTTATCCCAACAGACCACGCTTTTTCCCAACTCAAGAGTTTTTATACAGGTGAAGTTCATTGCTCTCTACCATTCCCTCAAATCCTAAAACACCTACTACTCTGTCCAGAGGCTAACTTATTTCTTTCCTCAGTCTTCCCATAATGGCTGAAATGAAACCTTTGCTGTCAAGTCTTTCCTGACAACCCTAGTCACTGGGTTTACTGTGTTATCTTCCATATCTTCATATCTTCATCTTGTTCATTACTTTCAGAGCTCCTATTACCACAGGTAATGATTGTTAGGCTGCTTAATGTGCTTAATATCCACCTCCCTGACTTAAAGCACAACTAAGCCCTTTTTGTTGTTGTTCACCACTATATAGTCAGGGACTAATACAAGGCCTGAAACATGGTGAGAGCTTGATATAAATTGGTTGAAGACATAAAAAGTGTTAGAAATTCAAGGGAAAAACTGAAAGAAAAAAACTTTCAATTTTATAGGGTGAATTTAAATACAACTCCCAATCTTAGAGAAAACCAGTGGAAGATAATAGAAAGAAAGAAAGAAAGAAAGAAAGAAAGAAAGAAAGAAAGAAAGAAAGAAAGAAAGAAAGAGAAAGAAAGAGAGAAAGAGAGAAAGAGAGAAAGAAACAAAGAAAGAAACAAAGAAAGAAACAAAAAAGAGGGAGGAAGGAAGGAAGGGAGGGAAAGAAAGGCAAAAATCTGAATAATATGATTAATATAATTGCTTCATAGAAATGCACTGAGCTTTGTGATCTATAGGAGATATCTTTTTCAGTGATCTTGAAACATTTTGAAAATAGATCATGGGATAAACCACTTAGAAAATGTCAATTATTTCCATAAGGCAGAAACTGGACTGCCCATATTGTATGGTCACAGTACAGTAAAGCCAGAAATTATTTTTCCATCCAACAAATATTCACTGTAGGCCTATTATATCTAGATTCTTGGCTAGGTATTAAAGATATAGCAGGAAACAAGCAAAATCTTTGCTTTCTTCATGCTTATCTACTGGTGGGGAAGGAGAAACAATATACAAACAAATGAGCAAAAACCAAAACAGTAATTTTTACAATATTAAGTGATTTTCAACAGAGTATGGTTGACTGACTATGGTTGGGATGTCTGGGTGGCTGGGTCAGTTAAGCTCCAACTCGTGATTTGGCTCAGGTCATGATTTCCTGCATGGTTCATGAGTTGGAGCCTGCTTTGTTAGCACGGAGCCTCCTTGGGATTTTTCTCTCTCCCTCTCTCTCTGCCCTTCCACTACTCATGCTTTCTCTCTCTCTCAAAATAAATAAACAATTAAAAAAAAAAAAAAAACCTCAAGGGGGACCTGGGGGACTCAATCAGTTAAGCGTCCAACTCTGCATTTCCACTCAGGTCATGATCTTACGGTTTGTGAGACTGAGCCCTGCATAGGGCTCTGCACTGACAGTGTGCAGTCTGCTTGATATTCTCTCTCTCTGCCCCTCCCCACCACGTTCTCTCTCTCTCTCTCTCCAAAATAAATAAATAAACATTAAAAATAAAACCCTTAACCACTTAGAAATTTAAAAACGATCTAACTTCTGTGTTAAAGAAGAAAACAAAGCTGCCAAAATGCTTTATGGAGTAAAACAATCAGAATATTAGAAATCAAAACTTGGGGATACTGACGATTATGCTTAAAGGACAACTGCTGGTTGTAAGTCTTTTATTATTTTAAGAAAGAAAAGATTGGGAAAAAAATACTAAGAATTTGACTCAAACCAATAGAAGAATATGGATACATTGAATGAAAATAAAGTGAGAAGATTAAAAGTAAATGCAAATTTAATCATGCACTTGGGTGGCTCAGTCAGTTACGTGTCCAACTTCAGCTCAGGTCATGATCTCGTGGTTCTTGAGTTGGAGCCCAGCACTGGGCTCTGTGCTGACAGCTCAGAGCCTGGAGCCTGCTTCGGATTCTGTGTCTCCTCTCTCTCTGCCCCTCCCCCACTCTTGCTCTGTCTCTGTCTCTCTCTCTCTCTCAAAAATAAATAAAACACTTAAAAAATGTTAACAAAAAGTAAACGCAAATTTAAGAACTAAAAAACTTAAAAATAGTATTCTGACATGTCCATGTGACCATAAGTTTACTTCAAGGTAAATTAAGTGAATTTGGACTACTGTCACAAAAATTTTTAATAAAGTATCAGTTTGTGCACATAATTTGAAATAATATTAATCTTTCTCAAATTAAAATTTTGTGAAGGAGTATAATAATTTCAGAGCAAATTTTAACCACATTTATATTACTGCCCCATGGTATGCCATGTTGCGTTACTCACAATCCTTTGTCAGTATTAGTCTTGAGTTATGCAAGTTTTAAATTATGAGAGGTTTTAAGGAATAACTGCATCTTTCAGAAAACATGAAAGCCTTATATTTATAGATGCATGCATATTATATAAGATAGAGAAAAGACCAGAAGGGAGATTCCTAAGAGTAAACAATGGTTCCCTCTGAAGAGTGCAATTGCATGGATTACTTAAAAAAAAAAAATTTTTTAATGTTTATTTTGGAGAGAGAGAGAGACAGAGTGCAAGCAAGGGAGGGGCAGAGACAGAGGGAGACACAGAATCTGAAGCAGGCTCCAGGCTCTAGCTGTCAGCACAGAGCCCCATGCAGGGCTTGAACTCAAGAACTGCAAGGTCATGACCTGAGTTGAAGTCAGACACTTAACCAACTGAGCCACCCAGGCACCCCTGGATTACTTTTTTAAATTAAAAAACAACAAGAACAAAAAGCTTTGAAACATAACTAATTATCTATCCTCAGATAACCTAGGAGGTTCTTTTCCTCTTCTCTGCAGCCTTGGCTTTTGTTCTATGTCTAATTGGAAGGCAGAGGTTGTGAAGTCCCAATCATCTTACTGCAGTGACATCATAGCTCAGGGATGAAGACACAGGCTCTAGAGCCACACTGCCTGGCTTTGAATGCTGGCTCTTCCTCCCCCCTGGACTCCCTTAGGCCTCAGTTTCTTCATCTGTAAAATGAGAATAACAATGGTTTTTATCTCATGGGTTCTTATGAAGATAACCCATCTCATAGAGTTGTTATGAATATTAATTGAGGTAATATACATAAACTACTTGAAACCGTGCATGGACCATCACATAGTATGGACTATATGAGAGCAGTGTGGTTATCAGAAGGGAGGCTGGGAAGTGTGGTCTTCAGTGGGCTGACCACGGGTCCACTAACAACAAAGACCTTCTCTATTGCTTAAAAATTGCCTTTAACTGAGTATGGTTGACATACAATATTACATTAGTTTCAAGTGTACGGTATAGTAATTCCAAACTCTGTAGGTTATGCAGTGCTCTGCACAAGTGTAGCTACCATCTGTCCTCACACAGTACTATTACAATATCGTTGACTATATTCCCTATGTTGCATCTTTTACCCTCATGACTTGTTCATTCCATAACTAGAAGCCTGTACCTCTCACTTCCCTTCATCCATTTTGCCCATCCCTCCCCCACACCCTGGCAACCACCAGTTTATTCTCTGTGTTTACACAAAGATCTTATATTTTAAGGGAGGAACAGGAAATTGCATATTGGTAGCAGCAATCTTGGCCTTAGTCTACAAACCGAGTAACATGTTGCTAGATAACCCAGAGTTGTTTTAACTATAAAGAGGGATTTTCTTCTCAAACTCGATTAATCTAGAGTTGATGTTAATATCTCATTTTTATTTTACATATGCAGAAATTGAACCTTAGGTTAAGTAATTTGCTGCAGATCACACAGCAGTAAGTAGAAGATGTGGGATTTTAACTTTCCCCTTTCTGATTTCTTGGTGATGACAGGAGAAGACACAGTCTAGAGGAGCTCTGGTGCCCATGGTAGACATCAATATTGACTAATGATATATTTTTGAGGCCATTTCTCCTATAATAATAATAAATTAGTGTTCTCTACAGAGATTTCAAGACAAAGGTATAAACAACAATGGAAATTCAGAGAATATAAACAGTATGTCCTTTGAGATTACCAAGTTGGCATCAGAAGTACATTTTTAAGTGATCATCCACTGGCAATGGAAGCCAACTCATTTGTTGAGCTGTCAAAACTTGATTTTGTAATTGGATATCTCAGTAAATTTTTGGTTGCAAATAATAGAAACCCAGTTAATCCAGTGAGCAAAAAGGACAAAATATTATGAGAACATTGAGGTGTGCTATGGAACCAAAGGCCTGTTTTGGCATCATAAAAGACTGGGACCAGGAAGAGAAAACCCATAGGAGACCCAGACAACTGCTCTCCAGCCTCTCTCTCACGCTCTCTTACTCTCACTCTCTGCATCCATGTGGTCTCATCTCTTTATCTCTCAGATGTTGGCTTAATTTTTTTTCCTCTGAAAATCAATATGATTCAAGATGACCGCCCCATACAGGCAGCCTCTGTTTGGGAATTTGTGTCACCTCAGGCAAAACAACTGAAGAAGTTAACTAGCATTTCTGATGTCCAATTCCAAATTTCCAGTTAAAACTAAATTGACTCAGCTCAGCAGTTTACCCCTAGTCCAGTCCAGCCTGCTATGGCCAAAAGGCAAGAGTCGTGTATAAACATTGTAGGTGGGTAGTGATGGTGCCCATCAGGGGAAGAGGGGATTGAGTCAGTCAGATGCTCTAAAAATGCATCTACTAGAGTGGAATTTTTTATGAAAGACTATAAAGTTAGAGAATTGGTCAAATTTTGTTCATTTTTGTGAAGAAAATTATATGACAGAGTTATTTCAAAACTAAAGAATGATAATTTGCCTGCAGTTCCTTTCAAAAAAAAGAGACCACATTATAAACTGCACACCAGGGGCTAAGAAGACTATACAGGAAAGTGTGGTGTCCATATTGATTTTTTAACATCAGCACTTCTCCTTCATTTGAGGAAAGCTGGCATGTAATTAAAGGAAAAGCCCCAAGACCATTTCCAGAGAGCTCAGGATCATCCAAAAAAAAAAAAAAAAAAAGGAAAATAATTCAACATCTCTTTTCTACTCCTCGAATTTTTTTTTTCAAAGTAATCAGCTGAGTTCAGTTAGAAAACCTTTTGCAGTGTTTAGTGTCTGGAAACGGCAACAGAGAAGAGCTTTTCAAAAATAAGAGACTTCTTATAGTCTCTGAAAGGTATTTCCTACAGAATTTGTTATCAGCTTCTGTCCTGATGAATGTGAGACTGTTACCTTGACCTACTCTGGGAAGTTGTGCCATATGAGAAGACTATCATGTTTACTGTCTACATGTGTTAGTTCAGGATTAATCAGATGATCGCTGGGAATTGAAATGTAGTCCACAGCATGTGAGAAGGTTCTACCCTCATTACCCATGGATGATTTCATTCCCTAAAAGAGCTGGTACATTTTCTGAAATGAGATATAGCTTCCAACTTTTGCCTACATTTGTGAAAGCTAGAAAAACTCTTCAGTAGTTAAGCCAATATGTCATCTCTGGATGCGGGGCCAGAAAATAGTGTGAAATGATGTGACACTTTACATTAGCCTCAGCTGATGGCACTTACAATATAAGGTGAGGGGGGAAGAATGGTAAACACTTATAGTGAACAAACTTATATAACATTTTCTTTAGACCCAATTTTGTAGTCATCACCAGGTTGTATAATTGTCAAAGAAAAGCTTTCCTATTGGAAACATTTCATGGAAAGTTCTCATGGTTACAAAGGTCTTCTTAGTAATAAGCCCTGCAGCTGGTATCCACAGGTCCTGATACCATCCTCTATGCAGTCATTATATTGAACAAGTAAGACTTTTAAGGTGCAACAGGAAATAACTCTATTCTTTCCTCCCACTACCCATTAAAGCCTACTCTGAATGGCTGCTTCTTTTCTTTTCCTACCTCTACAAACACCTGGTAAATCCTCATAACCTTTGTCTTTACATACATTATTATATAATATTGTATACATCATATTATATTATCCTTATTATATGGGTGTTTACATAAGTTAACATATAGCAACTAATAGTAAGTTACAAATACATATTTGTATTTATAACAAATTTGTAACTTCTTGCATATAGTAAGAACAAATTTACAACTTCATTTAGAATTAAAGCTTTTCTCCTCCTCTACCTCAGCCCCCTGCTGCAGTTTGCCCTGCTTTGGGCTGGCAGCCTGCGGTGGAAAGGGAGCATGTTATAGTCATCAACTTCTCTCTTTTCTCACCTGGCACTTCTCCCAGCCACTCAGTAGGCCTCTGCCTCCTCCACATTATGGTAATACAATTTGGGTGCTGTGGAGCTTGGCAGATGTTTAAAGCTGGGCTTTTTTCTCACAACACACTTTGTGGATGCTTTGAAGTCCCTTCGCATTCCACCATCACAGGATCTCTCTCTGTTGTAGTTCCCTTGACACAGTGAAAGCTGTGAATTTCTGTTCTCTTCTCAGCCTCTATGCCATTGAAGGACATCTGGTATCCTTCCCTTGTGACTCTCTTGGGCAAGCCCCAATATAACCCTCTTCTGATTCCTTGATATGTGACCACAGGCATCCCAGAAGAAATACTCCTACAACCTTAGGAAGACAAACACTAGATGAGCAAGTTCAGTGCTCTGGTCAAATAGCATTAAAACCCCAATTTCTGAGCAGGTTACTACCACTGAAGCTACCTCTCTTCTCTCCACAGTCACAGCCAGATGCCCCTAATCTTCAGCCAAGTAGATATTTTTCAGGAATAAATAGATGGGAGAAGCATGTCTAGTTCTCCACAGGGGTCCATTGAAGCTCCTCTTCCTAGACTTGAGAAGAGAGAAAAGCACCCTCTTTACTCCTAGCCCATGTCACTAAGGGAATATAGACTCAAAACACACTGAAAGCCCTCTCCAAAAAATAATCTTAACACTCCAATTCAATCCTTCTGTGCCCTTGATAAGAAAAAGGAGCTAACAATACATGAAAAACCTGAAAGACTCCACCAAAAAGCTGCTAGAACTGATACATTAATTCAGCAAAAGTCTCAGGATGCAAAATCAATGTACAGAAATCGGATGCATTTCTATAAACCAATAATGAAGCAACAGAAAGAGAAATCAAGAAATCAATCCCATTTACAATTGCACCAAGAACTTGGGGCGAGTAGGTGGCTCAGTTGGTTAAGCATCCGACTTCAACTCAGGTCCTGATCTACTGTTCATGAGTTTCAGCCCCACATCAGACTTTGTGCTAACAGCTCAGAGCTTGTAGCCTGTTTCAGATTCTGTCTTTCCCTCTTTCTCTGCCCCTCCCCCACTCATGCTGTGTCTCTGTCTCTCAAAAATAAACATTGAAAAATTTTTTTTTAAATTGCACCAAGAACCATAAAATACCTAGGAATAAACCTAACCAAAGACATAAAAGATCTGTATGCTGAAAACTGTAGGAAACTTATGAAAGAAATTGAAGAAGACACAAAGAAATGGAAAAACATTCCATGTTCATGGATCGGAAGAACAAATAGTGTTAAAATGTTGATATTACCCAAAGAGATCTACACAATGAATACAATCCCAATCAAAACTGCACCGGCATTCTTCTCAAAGCTAGAACAAACAATCCTAAAATTTGTATGGAAACACAAAAGACCCCAAATAGCCAAAATAATGTTGAAAAGAAAACCAAAGCAGGAAACATCACAATCCCAGACTTTAGCCTCTACTACAAAGCTGTAATCATCAAGACAGTATGGTATTGGCACAAAAACAGACACATAGACCAATGGAATAGAATAGAGAACTCAGAACTGGACCCACAAATGTATGGCCAACTAATCTTTGACAAAGCAGAAAAGAGCATCCAATGGAAAAAAGACAGTCTCTTTAGCAAGTAGTTCCGGGAAAACTGGACAGCAACAAGCAAAAGAATGAACCTGGACCACTTTCTTGCACAAAAATAAACTCAAAATGGATGAAATAACTAAATGTGAGACAGGAAACCATCAAAACCCTGGAGGAAAAAACAGGCAATAACCACTTTGACCTCAGCCAAAGCAATTTCTTATTTGACACATCTCCAAAGGCAAGGGAAATAAAAGCAAAAATGAACTATTTATTGGGACCTCATCAAGATGAAAAGCTTCTGCACTGCAAAGGAAATAATCAACAAAACTAAAAGGCAACTGATGGAATGGGAGAAGATATTTACAAATGACATATCAGACAAAGGGTTAGTATCCAAAATCTATGAAGAACTTACCAAACTCAATACCCAAAAAACAAATAATCCAGTGAAGAAAAGAGCAGAAGACATGAATAGACACTTTTCCAAACACATCCAGATGGCCAACAGACACATGAAAAGATGCTCAATATCACTCATCATCAGGGAAATACAAATCAAAACTACATCAAGATACCACCTCACACCAGTCAGAGTGGCTAAAATTAACAACTCAGGACACTACAGATGCTAGTGAAGATGTGGAGAAACGGGAACCCTCTTGCACCGTTGGTGGGAATGCAAATTGGTGCAGCTGCTCTGGAAAACAGTGTAGAGGTTCCTCAAAAAATTAAAAATAGAACTACCCTATGACCCAGCAATTGCACTACTAGGAATTTATACAAAGGATACAAGAGCGCTGATTCACTATGGAAAGAGCCCAAATGTCCCTCAGCTGATAAATGGATAAAGAAGATGTGGCTTATATATACAAAGGAATACTACTTGGCAATGAGAAAGAATGAATTCCTGCCATTTGCAACAACGTGGATGGCACTGGAGGATTTTATGCTAAGTGAAATAAGTCAGTCAGAGAAAGACAGATATCATATGTTTTCACTCATATGTGGAACTTGAGAAATTTAACAGAAGACCATGGGGGAAAGGAAAGGGAAAAAATAGTTTCAAATAGAGAGGGAGGCAAACCCTAAGAGATTCTTAAATACAGAGAACAAACCAAGGGTTGATGGGGGGGAGGAAGAGGGGAAAATTGGTGATGGGCATTTAGGAGAGCACTCATTGGGATGAGCACTGCGTGTTGTATGTAAGCAATGAATCATGAGAATCTACCCCCAAAACCAAGAGCACTGTATACACTGTATATTAGCCAACTTGACAATAAATTCTATTTAAAAAGAAAGGAAAAAGGAACTAACAGTTGACTGGATTTTGAGCACATCCTTAGAAATCTTTCATGATGATTTAATACCTCACTCTCAAATACGGAATAGCTGGCCACTCACACTTGGGGCTGCAGCTGAAAGTAAAATTGATATAGTTTCATTTTAAATTGTGTTACCTGTAGGAACACAGGCAACATGGACAATTCTTCTTCCATAGGAAGCCTTTCAAGAGCCTTTGAAAGGACCCTCAAGGCTCTTTAGAGTTTTCAAGTACTTTACATCCATTATGGCATCTGAAATTCCTCTGTAAGGTAAGAAGGATAGATACGAAATGAGTCCCCCAAAGAGGTAGAAATAAGCAACTTGTTTAACGTTATGTACTAGAAAGTTCTTCTGACAACAAATTCAGTGTCCAACCATGAGCTGAAAATGTTTTGAAGCAAGTGGAATTGTCTTGTAAAGCAAGGTTAAAAGCCCAGTTATTAAAGAAGGTACTACCACCCCATCTATCAAACTATGAAGGGACATTGAAAAAAAACCTCCCAAATCTAGTGATTGTTTTTAGGATATCTAGGCCTGTATATTTTGGGAAAAGCCTTATTGGTGATATTGTCTCTGATATATTCCCCTCCTTCTGATTCCTTCTACTTCTTTTCTCCCTACTATTCCCATCCTAAACCCTCCCCAGGAAAACCATTCTAATAGGCCTGAGAAAAATGGTGGCATTGGATTAAGACAGTTCATCAAAAACTTGTTGAGATAAAAGAGTATCTTCAACCCAGAAACAACTAATTGTTTGGACAGACCATCCATATTTACCTGCTAACCTCCTAATCTCACAGTCTTGCCCATGTATTAGGTTGGAAGATGTGTAGAGACTAGAGAAATGCCCCCCCCCCCAAAAAAAAAGGCCAGAGTCCATGTGATGGCTATTTATAAGAATATATTTAACTACCAAGCACTTTTTAAAGTATTACATAAACTAGATCAGAGATAAAGAAGCAGCTGCCTATGACC
This sequence comes from Panthera leo, assembly GCF_018350215.1. NCBI lineage: Eukaryota > Metazoa > Chordata > Mammalia > Carnivora > Felidae > Panthera > Panthera leo. The sequence goes on along the minus strand of NC_056683.1, from coordinate 54,840,824 downwards.
TTTCTCTGGCCCTTATATTTAATTTCCTTTTGTTTTTCTCTTTCAAGCTTTGCCTGTCAAGTTGCAGCATTAAAAGAGATTGAAGAAAAACAATCCTAGGAAATAATCTGGGTGCAAACAATTTTATTTGACTTAGGGATTCTTTAACATGTAAATCTTAACTCAATCAGAATATTCTAAAGACATGGTCATTGTAGCACAAGACCAAGGAGAGAAAATAAGATGGGGTCATTTTTAAATTTTGTGTGTGTACAGTAGAGAGAGTTTCTTAAGTTGTAGGAAGTGATAATTAAAATGGAATGACGTTAGTGCTTATGCATTAAATACAGAAGATATATGAAAATTTACTGCCTGGCAATGGGAGGCTGCCCACACAAATGTAAAATATGTGACCTTGGCTCTGATACTAGGCAACGAACAGAAGCTCAGAGGGCCTAGGGTGTCAACTGGTAAAGGTTTGAAGGAAGTGGGGGAGATAATACACAGTAGTGGAAATTTTGGCAATGCTGGCACCTGTGGTCATGTGGAAAACAGAAATGGCATCTGATGAAATCATGGATCTGGTAGGGAGATTACTGAACAGAAGGCTGAATGTGCCATTTTGCCTCTAGATGCCTATAATAACATACTAGAAAAGATAGGTGAACTTTTAAAAGAACTACTAAGTTTTCAAGCAGAAGTTAGAGAAAATAATCAGGAAACCAGAACTTGCTTGGTTTGAAAATAAGCATTGTTTTGGTCTCTCCTAACAAAATTTTCTCAAGGAAATAACTTCAAGGCAGAGATCAAACCCAGGGTGCCATCAGTAAATCAAGACTCAAGGTGAAGATTTCAAGGCATTGTTGCAAGACCACTTCTTAAGACCTCAGAAATATTTAAGAATGTGCCTAGGAGAACTTCTAAGAATCTAAAGAGTATGCTTCATAGACCTTCTCAGTTAAGCATTGGGGCTTTTTAGAATCTTGAGGGCATTATCCCATAGCAACTGCACAGAAAGCTGAAGGTAAAGAAGGGCCTAAGAAAGAAATGTTGGTGTGGCTTTTGGCTTAAGAAGTTTATTTTAAATTAATACCTAAGAAACCCAAAAAGTCTATAAAAGAATTTCATTAGCTTGGACTGAAAAGAATGGAAGCAGTTCAAAATGAAAAAACACCTTTGGATTCCAACCTTCTATATGTAGGAAGCAGGTTGACAAACTACTCAGCTTTAGATACGGGCTACATAGAACAGGGAGAGTAATTTTGGCAAAACCAAAATCTTAGTAGCACTAAGAGCCATGGAAAAGCCTTCCTAAGGAGCAAGGCTGGGCAATAATCAAGTAACTGGGAAAATGTGGTGCTAGGTTTTTAAATTGTGATGGAATAGTGACTGCTATGTACCTCCCATTCCTTTTTGAATGGTATGGTCTATTGGGATTACCCTATCTCTGGGCCACCATGGTGTATAGGGGATATGTAGGGGAGCTAACATATCTCTTAAGTTCATCATGGGTCTTCAGATAGAAAGTCATTGTGCTTGAGGCACTGCACTTAAGGAACCTCATCCGCACCTTGCCCCCTGATCTAGAAGATGAAATCCTGGACTTTAAGCTGAGAGAAGGGATTGGCCAGATAGTAAATATTTTAGGCTTGCAGATGATAAGGTCTCTGTCACAACTATTGAACGCTACTGTTGTAGCATGAAAGCAGGCATAGGCAATATACAAATTAACGGGCACAGCTGTGTTCCAATAAAACTTTATTTATGTAACTATGTGGTGGGCCATAGTTTGCCAAGCCCTCATATAATGGGATGAACAGTACTTTGCAGGTGACAGGAATATAAATAATTTGTGACAAATTCTTTGACACTCCTCCCTGAGAATCTGGGCAGAGACTGTGGCTACTTAGAGAATACAGCAGAGATGACATTATGCCAGTTTCCTCACCTAAGACTGGCAGCTTCTACTTCCTATATCTGGGAATTTACTCTTGGACCCTTGAGCCACCATGTAAGAATTCCAATTACCTGCTGGACAGACATGTGGAGAGTTATATTATCTGGCAAAGGAGAAGAGTCCAGTGGAACCATCATGGTGAAAACACCAGGCATGTGAATGGAATGGACTCGAACACTCCAGATGAGCCTAATTAAGTACTACCAAGTGATCTTAGTCAACACTACATGAAGCAGAAGAATTACCTGCTAAGATCTGCCCAAATCCCTCCCCCACAAAGTGATGAGATATGATAAAGCAGTTGTTTGTTAAGCCAACTGTTTAGGTTTTTGTTGTTGTTGTGACACTGATAAAGGTAGAAAACACACACACTCATACACATACACATCAATACTAGGAACAGTTTAGGGACTATGAAGAATTTGTAGTTTGCTCTTGTTTTCATGATTTTTAAGTTTTTAAAAATAAGCCTGAAAGTTTTTCCCTTGACAAAAAAAGCAATTGAGAGGCAAATCTGGACTCAAATAAAGAGGAATGACATAGTCAAAATGACCCTTAAGAGAGAATTATTTCTGCTGCTGCAAGAGAAAGGACATGCAAGAAGGCTGACACAGGAGCTTTACCAGAGCCCCGAGGAAAGTTGATTAGGATCTGGCTGTGAAAATGAAGGGAAAGAGGCAGATATTTTTAAATGTTACTCAAGAATAGATGCTTGCTCTTCTCACCTTCTGCATTTACATTCATAGAGATGTGAAAAGGTCACATGAATTGTACCCAACAGCAGTTAGACTGTATCTCCATTTTCCTGTTTCCATTCTAAATTTAAGGAAAGAAATCAGTGAATATAAGACAGGAACATTTTTACATTCCATCAGACTCATGGAGACAATATTTGTATTTTTGTTTTCAAACTGGATTCTTTTATTTTATTAGTCTTTAAAAGGCGGGAGTGTCCTAAAAAGTAGGCCATCTGCTCTTGATCTACAACAGCCCCCACCTCCACCCCCATTTAGACTTTGTTTTCAAACACAGATGCCAAACTGAAATTTTTTTTATGGACATTAAGTATTTCTGTCACATAATATCAAAGGTCACAGGCTGCCTCTTAATAGATATTTTAGGAACATTAATTGTCTCCAAAATGATTTTTTTTTTTTTGGCAAGGGAGGCACACTGTTCTTTCCAGCAAAATGTCCAGGTAATCTGTACTCTACTCTAATAAGCCATCTAGGACACTTGTCAAATAAGTCATTTGCACTGAAAGGTATCTAATTTACAAGACCCCAATTTTTTAAAATGTTGCATCTCTCTTTTTTTCTAATGTGTTCTCATACTGCAACAATCCAAAGAACCTGTGCAGTAGGTGGCTTTTATTGTGCCCTGGAAGTTTAAATTCCTGCTCTGATTCTCCAGAAAGAGAGAGATGAGACATCTTAATGAAGGACAACAGAACTCATAAGAGAAACTAATGAAAAGAACACGATGGTGCCCAAAGGTGCCTAATACACTGTGAATTCCATTATAAATAAAATCTGATCATTTTTAGTTTCTTATCAGATGCATTCTCTATGCTTGTCTTTCATTCCTGCTGCAGGAAATTCTTTACTGACACTGAATTGGAGAAGTGATTATTTTCCCCAACTGATGGCTTTGTGTTTCTGGAAATATGACTTTCAACATGCAAATCGGATGCATCAAAAATCATTCTGATGCAAGACCAGAGCTTTACAACTCTTTTTACAATTTCAAAATGAGTTTGCTGCCCAAAGGAAAACATAAAACACACCAAAGCTGGAGAAAGAGTAACTGTTCTAAATAGCTTAGAAATTTCCTCCTGCCTGATAAACTGCTTTTATTAAAGAGTTTATTGTTTTTTCCCAATTTTGAATGGATGTTTCTAAAAATGAATGGAGGGTGAGAAGGCAAAAGGAAAGATGTTGACAAACTTGTAACCACAGTAGTTACCAGACTCAACCAACAGGAATGGTACAATAAACCAGGAAGGATGCCATTGACATTATACTGATAGCAAGTAATTACGTAGTGCTTACTGAGTGCCAGACACTACTGCAAACCCTTTATATAAAATAACTCATTTAATCATCACCACAAGAGTAATTCTAAAATCCATTTTACAGATGAGAAAATTGAGTCACAGAAAGGTTTAAGCTGCCCAAATAGTGGAGTCAAGATTTAAACACAGGCAGCTCTGACTCCAGATTCCAGGCTCTACCTGGTGGCAAAACCACCTAAAACATCCAACTTAGGACAACTAAAAATGTCCTGTGGGTCTGAAAGAAATTGTTTTCTCCAGACAGAGAAGGAAGAGAGAGAGAGAGAGAGAGAGAGAGCGCAGAGACTCCATTCTTTTCTTATCTCTTCAAAAATCTTCACAGTTTCTTATGTGTAGTGAAAGAAATGTCTCCCAGGGTAAGTTGGTGTCAGGGGAATGATAAAACCAGCAACACCGACTAAGACTCCATAAATCATCTTCCAGGAATTCCGTAAGAAAATGTGACAACCACCTGGTTTCCAACATCCCTCCTGATGCTTTAATAGACCAAAAAGTTTAGATATATTTCTTTCAAGTTTTTATAGCAAAACTAGGTTTACAGACAATTTGCTTGGAGGAAAAAAATCAAAGACGAACGTTCCTGTATTTAGGTGGTAAATGCATGTTTGGTTGATACAGGAATTGTTATCATTGAGAGTCAATGGGGAACCCATGAAAGTTATCCAGTATCCAGCAGGTCCATTGAGTTATCATATAAAAGCTATAAATCATCAGGGCAGACTAAATTGCCAAATTGTGTACTATAGTTAGGGTTTTAGTCAACATGATGAACTTAGAAAGATGTCTGCCTGAATAGATTTTGTTTTTATAGCTAAATAGAAATCATAAGTTACTTCAGAAGGAAAACATAGTTACATCTATCTATTCATGTAGCACATGTTGTTTTCAGGATTTCATTCGTTCCAGATTACTATTTTTCTGAGAAGGAGGGATATGACATCTGATAATGTCTTGTTGGAAATAATGTTTAATTCGTTTTATTTTAAAAATTCCAATCACTTATTCTTCTTCCTTAAGTCAACTTTACTGTAGAATTTACGAACTTCTTTGGATGAATAGGGGTTCTTCATTTATGCATTTTCACTGAGCATCTATTATGTGTCAGGCACAGTTCTGGGGCCAGAGTCCAATTTCCATGTTAGAGATGGGAAGACAGAGAGCCAGAGAAAGGAAGTGCCAGCTCAAGGTGGCAGGTCCAAAACTAGCACAGACCTCTCCTCATTTTAAAGGCAAGTTTCCTCCCTCTCCGGACACTACCACACAAGAAGGATGACATTCTGCTGGGTACTGTGCAAGATACGGAGCATTCAGTAGGACCCTTTCCTCCAAAAAAATCTTGTAATGTAATTGTGGAGACAGAAGCACATTCAAAGTAAAACATAGTACAAGAGTTGAGTGCCAGGCAAGGCAATAATACAACTTTTGTTGTCTCGACAGAAGTTGACATTACTTATTCTGCTCACTCCTTCTGAAGCCCCCTCAGTCCTGCGGGGAGAAGAGAACTCATGTGTATTGAGCACTTACTCTGGGCCAGGCACCATGCTAGACGTATCACTCATAAGATTATTTGGTTCTCACAGATGCATCTAGGAAAAGAGACTCACAATAATAAGCTTCCCAGGTCATAAGAGGTGGTAAGTATCAGAACTGGACTTGGCCCATGGTTCTCTGATATCATAGCTCAAGCTCTTTCCACCATAGGACACTTTCTCCCTTTATACCACATAGAACCCCTGGCGTTTCCCTTCCCTAGTCGCAGCAGAGGGGTGCAATGGAGGTTGCAGTGATGGCTGAGAAGTGGCAGCTGCTGTGCACTGGCTTCCCCTAGAGCCAGTGCAGTCAGGGATATCACATTAGGCATTACTGTATAGCACTATGGCAGGCACTGTTCTTCTCCACGCTGTTTGTGATCAAGGCAAAAATGAATTTTTCTATTTGCAGTAATATGGATTATTTAGAAATATTCAGTGTCTTTACCTCCACTTCCAGGCAAGGGTATCCTCACTTAACTAATGTTCAGCTTGGTCACGTGACTCATGTTGGTCAATTTTTATTGTTAGTAGTTTTGTTGTTAAGAGATTTGGCACAATTAAAGATCTCAGGTGTGCTCACATGGTTGGGCATGTTCTTTTTGGCTTCCATCATCACCCTGAAAAGAGTATGATCCACCAGCAGATAGGAGACACATGGACCCCCACAGTGTGTAGTCAGAATCAAGAATAACCATGTCATTTTGAGCTACAGAGATTTGGGTGGTTTTTATGCAGCAAAGCTAACTGACTCACTATTTTAGATCAAGTCTAACCATTGAGATTGACTTCTCAAAAACTTGCCTTTAACTTCAGCCATTCTATACAACTGGATTTTTTATTGCAGGTTGACAGACTAAGGTAGCTTAAGGTCTGGGACACTATTCTCAGATACTAATTTTGCAACATTTATTTAAAATAAATACAGCTAAATAGAGAGCTAGATAGATGATAGATGATATATATAGATAATAGGAATAGAGAGATAGATAATATAGAAAGAATGAAAGAAAGAAAGAAAGAAAGAAAGAAAGAAAGAAAGAAAGAAAGAAAGAAAGGAAGGAAGGAAGGAAGAAGGATAGGACACAATAGTGAAATTGAAGGTGAGGTGGGTTTCGTGTGCACGTTTGTATGTGTTGTGGTGTTAAGAAAAACTACAGCATCTGTACAAATAATGTCTGCTTCATTTTTGTGAATAATGTACTTTGCTTGACCATTTTAGGAACCACACCTGCTGACATTTAATATATTTATGATACTCCTATGAGGAAACGTTCAACTGACATAGAGGTTTTTTTCATCTGAAAGAGCACTTACACATCTAATGAATTTTTATTCTTTGCACTTATAGAACCCCTTCCCACGAGAGAGCTCAGGTGTTATTTTAGTTCTCTCTTGATCCTTAGATGAATTTTAAGATATAAAGTCACTTACCAGTCAATACACGATGTAGGGATACCCAGAGAACATCTGGGACAATTATTTTCCTGTTTTGCCTCATTTTATTGTTCTTTGCCAATCTGATGTTGTTTCTCCAAAACAGGTAGAGAAAATTCCACTTCCCTCACATAATGGCAAATAGGATGAACCTCACAATGTATTTGCTTTCCTTTTACTGCAATTCCACTAGATTTGTCTATGTCTTCAATCCATATTATAATTTTTTTAAATTCATGAATAAGGATTTTTATCACTTAATCCCCTTTTATGGATGAAGAATTTACTTAAGTGCAGTCTATATGGAATTTTCATGATTAGAACACATTCTTGTGACTAAGAATAATTTTTAAAGAACACTTTGGGAATAACCTATTCTAATACGGCTGTGTTTTTCCCACTTGTGCAAATATTACAAGACAGTGGGAGAACAGGTGAAATAAAGGAAACAAAATTGTGACTAGGATAATAGTGACTGGGCCCTCTCAGCCTGGCTGCCAATTTCTCCTCAATGAATAGTCCCCATCTCCTTTGTCAGCTATTTCTTGCCATCCATCCTTCTGCGATTGCCAATATTTCACTTCAGGCATTCAACCTTACCAGGCAACATTTGTCAGTGTTTTAATGCTTAACATTATACATGAACAGCTCAAAAAACCAACATTAGCCTGGTTTTTACAAAAATAACTCCTTAGCAGTTATGCTATAGGAAATATGTATTTTCTAAAAACTATAGGTGTCAAACTATACAGCAAAAAAGAAAAGAAAAAGAAATCCTTACAACATTACCTTATTTTTTACTTCCCCTCCCACAAAGCAGTATTTATCCTATATAGAATACAATGACTGATTTATCATGAAAGCATTTTCTAAAGATTTATCTTTTTTTCTAAAGACTTTTTAAAAAGGTTTTTTAAAGATTTTTTAAAGATTCCTTAAAATGTATTTAAAAATATTTTTTTAAAAAACAGAAGCTCTATAAAAGCAGTTTGTCACTATGATGAAATGTAAAAAATGCTTGCATGTCAAAAGACTTTGGCTGCTATTATTGCTCTGCTCAAAGTTTTGATTTTTGGTAAGACACTCCTTTGCTATAGTTTTATAATATAAAGACAATACCAGTTGTGTCGATATAATAGAATTGTTAGGAATATTAAATGATGGGATGACAAGATTAATCTAAATTATATTATATGAATTATGTTCAAATGGTACCAAAAGTTTTTTTAATTAGTTTAAAATAAAGATAGAGGGTCATCTTGGTGGCTCAGTTGGTTGAGCATCTGGCTCTTGATTTTGGCTCAGGTCATGATCCCAGGGACATGGGACTGAGAGCCCCACATTGTGGAGCCTGCCTAAGATTCTCTCTCTCTCTCTCTCTCTCTCTCTCTCTCTCTCTCTCTCTCTCTTTCTCTGTCCCTACCCCCCCCTTGCTTGCTCTATCTAAAAAACTAAAGTAAAATAAAATAAGGATACAGAAAAATAATGAGAAGGAATAACAATTAAATTTAGTGATACTCAATGCTGAACTACACCATTATTTAGGCTACTTTATACCCATTTTAAGGGTGTTTTAATAAGTGAACTGAGTCTTGGTATAGTCTTAAAATTCATAGTTTGAGAAATTCTTATAAGGGACTGTGTTAGGCTAAGAAATGACCTCCCAAAAGATATTGTCAGGGAGGTTATCAGTGTGACTGCTGATTGCCTTGTGAGCTAGATCTGGGCAACTAGAGGCTCCTCACCCCCTTCTCTGTCCTTGGAATGTGCGTTCCACTTGCCTTCCAGGTTCCCAGAAGCTTCCCCAAGAACAGAGCCTTGAGATAGGAATGTGGTGTTGAAGCCATCTGGATAGTATATGTGACTTAACCCAGTTAAGGCTCTATATAAAACTTTTAAGATTTGGTAGGCAGGTACAGAGGTCTACTCATCTTGAGGCCACCCAAGAAAAGCTTCATACCTAAGCCCCCTGCTGCCTATCAATCTGGAGTGGTCTGCTGCTTTCTGTGGTGTCTCCCTCTCCCCTGTGTATGGGAGCCAATTTCAGATTATACCTGGGAAGCTCCCAAGGAGACATAATCCAACAGATATCTATGTTCTTATCCCTAGAACCTGTGAATATTACCTTCTGTAGCCAAAAATTGTCCCTTGAGGATGTGATTATAGAATTCAAGATCTTGAGATGGAGAGATTAGCCTGGATTATATGAGTGGGGCCTAAATCCAATCACAAGTGTTCTTATTAGTGGAGGCAAAAGGAGATTTTACACACAGAAAAGAGGAGAAGGCAATGTGGTCATGGAGACAGAGCTGGGACTGATGCGGCTACAAGCCACAGAAGCTGGAAGTGGAAAGAAATGGAGTCTCCTTTAGAACACCCAGAGGGCACACAGCTCTGCTGACACCTTGATTTTGGCTCCGTGAAGCTGATTCCAGACTTCTGACCTCCAGGATAATGAGAACAAACTTCTGTTATTTTAAGCCACTAAATTTGTGGTGATTTGTTACAACAGGCTTAGGAAACTAATAAGGTACTTTAGCCCTACAGTTACTACATCTCCTTTTATAGGAGGCAAAACATAACTGCGTTATACAAAACTTTGCTTCATAACAGATAAGCTAGGTAAAGCAATAGGCAGATAGCAAGTGCTCATTAAGTTTAAGACTTTGTTCTTCCATTCTATTGAAAAGTATAAGAATAAGTTTCTGTCAAATGGCTATGTTTTACTGAGAATTCACTATATGCTAAGTATCGTTTTGGATGTTTTAATGCACATTAACTTTCTTTCATCCTCAATATAACTCTCTAATCTTCTTTTGTGGATAAGGACACCAAGACACTGAGAGGTTATGTAATTTGCCCAGGTCACACAGTAATTGGCAGAACTAAACTTTAAACCAGGTAGTCTGGCCCAGAGTCCATTTTTAATCCATTATACAACACTGTGTCTCAGTATAAACAGAGCAAGACACGAATGTGATTCTCAAGAGAGTTACAGTCAAAAAGCTTGATCAAGATAAAAACAATGTAGATACTTATTAATTTATATATTATGTAATACACTCCCTTTTCTGTGAAAACACAGACAAAATTTTAAAAAAAATCCCAAACATGTAGTTACACTCCTTTTAAGAACTGATTGAGTCCAGAGCCATTACCAGTCACTGTTAAGTGCAGGGACACTTTTGGGCATATGATGTATTCTATGTCTACCCTACCTCCCCACGGAGTCAAGATGCAGAGATACTAACTAGATATCTCCAGAATCCCACCTGGTGTATTTTACAGCTCTAATTAATGGGGTCTGAAGCCTGTCCCTTGACAATGTAGTCAGTATGTCTTTCACTCAACCAATCAACAGATGGTTAACGAGTGCCAGCCGTGTGAAGAGTACTCTTCGAGCAACTCCAGGTGATACAAAGGTGAACAATACACAGCTCCTGCCCTGATGGAACTAACAATGTGGTAAGAGATCCAGGTTGCCATTTTGTGTTTCCAGAGCACTTAATGACCCAGTTTGTATATCACAACCACACTTGGTTCTCACTGCTTACCATAGACATTTTATTTGGCGCTATATGAGTTATTTTCACTTGTAAGTGCTGCCAGAGGCCTTATTTCCATCATAAATAGAGTTTTTCCTTGAAACATTTAGAATGATATTTTAAGGACAGCTGTACTAAAAAGGTATGCTGGTCCTATTTTTTATTCTGCCTGCAGGCACTGAGCCATGAAAGTGACCCTGTGAAATCGAGAATGCATGTCATCCTAGTCACACACCAGTCCAATCTGAGTTCAGAATTCTGTGTTCCTCCTGAAAGAGCTGGGGACATTAGAGCATCTAAAGCACAGTTTTCTCCCCCACTGTCTGTGAGTCTTCAGACCTTGAGATAATAAACATACACTTGCTGGATTTTTCCCACATAAAAGAGACAAGACTGACATCTCCATTTTTTTTTTCAAGATAGTCTGATTCCTCTTTCTCAGAGCAATGTCAGAAAACCTTGACCTGTTTTTTTGAAACAGACTGCATCAGTCAAGGTCTTGTTTCACTTAATATGTGGAAACAGCCCATCCTAACCTGGAGAGAAGAAAAATGTATTTCACCTCTCTCAGTCATCTTTGATCCAACTTCAGAAACATTACCCAAAATTTCCAAAATGTTGTTAAGAGAAATTAAGAAACTTACTGCATGCAATATTCATGAAATTTGAAAATGTCTTCTGTAAATTATGGTTCCAATTTTCAAGATATTAAAGCATACCAATTTATGAACACCAACATAAATATTTTCTTCTCACAAATATTTCACACACACACACACACACACACACACACACAGTTTTTAATTGACATTACATTATGAACAAGTTCTAGAAGCAGCAGCCTTTCTTGGTGGACCACTGTGAATTTCTCATATTTAACTGTATCCACAGTTGCCTATTGAATGATATTTTTAGGACATTTTTATATCTGTCCACAAAAATAAGTATGAAATACCAAATGCAGAACACTATGCTCACTGCCTTCAACATGTAATCGTTTATTTATAAGATGAACACACAAATAGATATAGGCCTTTTTTCAAACTCCTACCATGTCCCAGGTACTGTTTTAGGTGCTTTAAGCATTATTTCTAATTCTCCAAAATTACTGAGAGGTAGATATTATGGTCACCAGTTTACCGATGAAATTCTGAAAAGTCATGTGGTCAGAATGTTGCAAGATTAGAACTCCATTCTATGACTCCAAGCTCCCGCTGCTTCTCATTCTAGAAACCTGAGGCAGTGTGTTACAAGAAGCTAACAGGTGCTATAGTGTCTATCCTGAAGTCCTTTCAAGTACATCAGATGAAAGTCTGCAAACCCTAATGAACTTTATAAAGTGGAAGGGAAAGCGGTGGAACTACAGAGGTACAATTCATTAACATGATAGACCAGATGCTATGCATACTTTGGTAATGCTAACCTTTTCTAAAACTAGAGACAAGTTCAAAGTCATTGTATTCAATTGGCCAGAACTCTGCAAACAGCAATTGAAAAATTCATATATGTCTCCACACATGCCCATGTGTACACACACCAATATATATGCACACGTGCACACACACATGTACATTTACAACCCATTCTTTTCAGAACTAAATTAGTAATAGCTAGAAATAGAGATGATAGGAAATACATCAAATGGACCATAATAGCTTCTTCCCCCACCCTAGGCTGTTTATCTTGCCAGAATTTCTTGGGACCTTGAACAGAGAGGTACAGAAGTCCTAAGTTCCTAGTTTACCACAACAATCTACCCCATAAATGACACTGGCTTTTTTTCATGACCACTAGGGAACACCTAGTGACTCTTCCCATATGAAGGGTATGAAAATATGTTTATTCAAAACTCATTTGATACATTCATACAACCCCCTTCCACCTCATCTATAAATGAGATTATTTATACCAGAGGGTAAATATGAGCCTTCACTGGAGCACTAATGTATACTAGAGTGACAAGCCCAGTATCTCAGAAATAAGAGATACTCAACAAATTAAAATAAAGATATAGTACCTGCAAGTACACTACAGTTCTAAGTGATCCTCAGAATATCTACACAAATCTCAAAAGACTATTCATCCCTATGAGAAAGCAGCAGTTTATTTAAATGATTTTGGAGTTTCTAGAAAAGTCCTCCCACCCCTTACCATCTCTTCCATTACCTTTAATTTCCTCCTAAAAGCCCATCCCTTCAAATTCTAAACCCTTTCTAATCTTTAGCAGACTTCTATTAAAATGCACCTACCACTAGGACTTCTGTTGATTGATGGGTAGAGAGAATTCTTACCAGCTGGTGTTTCTACTGGGACAGCTGGCAAAGAATAACATTCTCCAGGAACAAGATGCAGGACTTCTGCCCTGAGGTGACTGTAGAGCTTGGCTTGGCATTGAGTGGCGTGGAGGGAGGGAAACAAAGACCAACCTTGCCTATTTCATAATATTGCCCAAGGCCAGGTCTGTTAAGTAATTTTATCATAAAGATATCTTGCTTGACAATTTCAAGGCCTATGACACACTGCTATGTAATATTCATATGTACTAAGTAATTTTTTTAGGATACTAGTCAATTACTTTCATGCCCTGAATGGGGTCCAAGTTGACTGAAGAAAGGACTACAATTCTCTGAAGAACACAACTCACTCCAAAGGAATTGTATTACAGCTGAGTAGTGTCTGACTCAGTAATGTCTGCTTTTTACTGGTCCACTGGAAGCTAAACATTAGTCAAAATATTCTGTATATGGGTACCAAAAAGTACACATGTTCCATTACTCTATTAACAACTGTTAATTACCTACTATAAGTAGGCATTTTACCCACATGCTCTAAATCCTAACAAAGTTTGCAAGCTTAGTATTATTGTGCCCATTTTGCAAATACTGAAACTGAGGCTGTAGGAACCTAAGTCCAGATCACAAAACTGCTGGGGAATAAAACTTGAATTTGATGTCGGGTCCAAGGCATGTTCCAACACACTAGATTGTCTATCTACAAAAGGGGATCAAAGAGCACAGAGACAAGATGGGCTTCAAGAAGCGATGATTAACGGTTCAAGATAACATGTACTATTGCTCTAGGAACAATACAAACAATAAGAATTCCAAAAGTTTTTGATCACTAAGAACTATAATCAGGATAAAGGATTAGAAGGACAATTTTATTAGTACCCATTAAAATGATGTTGTAGAAGTTTCTTAACCTCAAAGTTACTGACATCTTAGGTTGCATAAATCTTTGTTGGGAGGTGGTGGGTGGGGTGCTGTCCTACCTATTGTAGTATGTTTAGCAACATACCTAGCCTCTACCCACCCAAAGCTATTAGCATTCCCCATTCATGAAAATCAAAAATGTCCCCAGACGCTGACAAATGTCCCACGGGAGACAAAATTATCTAGTTGAAAACCTGTTGCAGAAAAATATTTAAATATATGCCAAGTTTTTGTAATATACTATTTTGAAATGAAAGTGGTTATAAAAGAAAGTATAATATATGATCTAATTGTATCTTTTGACAAAAAAAAAAATGTATACCAAAAAAAGAACCTTAAGAACATCAAAATGTGAAAGTGGTCATCCCAGTCATAAAATGATAGATAATTTTTGTTTTTTTCTTGTGTATTTTCTAGACTTTTCACATTTACTACAATAAATATAAATTTCTTTTGTAGCATATTATGACCATCTAGGCATTCATTTATTTTAAATCTACATGGGAAACAACAGGGAAACTTATCTAATTCTGGACTTAAGATTTTTTAAAAAGGAAAGAAAAGTATTCCCTACTCAATTTAAATTCTAGATTTGTAAGTCTCATAGTTTTACAATCTTAATTGCTTCTGGGAACCTCTAAACTGAGAAATTACCACAAAAATCAATCCTAGCTCAGTTGAACCCATTGATCATATTGCAAAAAAAAATTATAAAACTGTTCTTGAGCAATCTTCCACATCATAGGCTTCAAGTGGGGATTTCCACCAGGAAACAAAGGCAACAAGTAAATGTCCCCTAAAATGAGTCACAATCACTTAGGGACATACACACCATTGGGAAGAGTCAATAGATAAGACAAGAGCAGCAAAACCATGAAATAACTGAAAGATGATATGAAAAAGAATGTAAAAACAGCATTTAAAAGTGATGAGATCAGCACAGGAGTTTTGAACTGCTCCATTTCTGACTTGGGCTGGCTCATCCTTCCTTAGGCAATCTGGTGGTCCCCCAATCCCAGGAAGTCACCGCATTAATGCCGAACTTAATGTAGACACCCTATCGGCACAGTGTACATTAGCCCAGAACTCCTGGGCTCAAGCAGTCCTCCTGTTTCAGCCTCCCAAGTAGCTGGGACTATAAGTACATGTCACAGCTTGATGTCTTCCAAAGAAGACACCAAGATGGCCAACAGACACATGAAAAGATGCTCAACATCACTCATCATCAGAGAAATACAAATCAAAACCACAATGAGATACCACCTCACATCCTGTCAAATGGCTGCATTTAACAACTCAGGCAACAACAGATGTTAGCAAGGGTGTGGAGAAATGGGAACCCTTTTGCACTGCTGGTGGGAATGCAAACTGGTGCAGCCACTTTGGAAAACAGTATGGAGTTTCCTCAAAAAATTACAAATAGAACTACCCTACGACCCAGCAATTGCCCTACTAGATATTCACCCAAAGGTCACAAAAATACTGATTCAAAGGGCCACATGCACCCTGATGTTTACAGCAGCACTATCGACAATAGCCAAATTATGGAAAGAGCCCAAATATCCATCAACTGATGAATGGTTAAAGATGTGGTGTATATGTATATATATACATACATACACACAGTGGAATACTACTCAACAATCAAAAAGAATGAAATCTTGCCATTTGCAACAACATAGATGGAACTAGAGTGTATTATGCTAAGCGAAATTAGGGAGAAAAAGACAATATCATATGATTTCACTCATGTGTGGAGTTTAAGAAACACAACAGATGAACAGAGTGGAAGGGAAGGAAAAATAAGATAAAAACAGAGAGGGAGGCAAACCATATGAGACTCTTAAATACAGAGAACAAACTCAGGGTTGATGGAGGTGGGGGGAGGTTTGGGGGAATGGGTTAAATTGGTGATGGGCATTAAATAAATCTTTGTTGGGAGGTGGTGGTTGGGTGGGTGTTATATGTAAGTGATGAATCACTGGGTTATACTCCTGAAACCAATACTACACTGTATGTTAACTAACTTGAATTTATAAGTTTAAAAAAATAAAGTGATAAGAGAAGGATTTAATCACCTATTTTATTGTGAAAATAAATAGGTATTAATTTTATGGAAAGAAATCAAATAAAGCTTTGAGAAATGAAATCTATAGTTGAAAAGAAAATCAGAGAACTGAAGATAGATCTGAAAAAATTACTGCAGCTCAATAATGGAAAGAATAAAAGACAAATTAAAAATCATGGGGAAAAAAAGAAAAGGAAATAAAAAGAAAAATCATGGAAAACCAACTAAGAAAGACCAATATATTTTACATAGGAGTTTCTAGGAGAAGAGAATTGAAAGAAGGGGAGAGAAGGCAATATTTAAGGAAATAATAGCTGAGAATGTTTTAGAATTGATTATGTCCATGAATTCTTAGCTTCAAGAAGCTCAAGATAAACAAGCTAAAAAATCCATGGATACACACATAGCAGTGAATTGACAGAACATGAGAGAGACAACAGTGAGATTGATGACTGATTTTATAAAAGCAACCGTAGAAGTTAGAAGACAATGGGGAAATAACTTCAAAATGTTAAGAAAAATAACTGTCAGCCAAGTATTTTATTTCCAGATAAATATTATGCAACAGGGAACACACACACACACACACACACACACACACACACACACACACACACACAAACTGAGACAAAGACTCAGAGAATTCAGAGTTATACCATTCACTTGTACTGAAAGAACTACTAAAACATGTAGTTTAGGAAGAAGGGAACTGGAGCCAAAATGAATGAATGGGATGCAAAATGCAAAGATGAAGGATAAAACTGGTAAATGTGCAGGTAAATCTAAACAGGTATTGCTCTGTAAAGCAATAACAATAACTAACTCGAGGGAATACAAATAAGATGGAACTAAAATAGTGGATCATTTATCTTAAGAAAACATACACAATTATTTACATCTAAAATAATATAATGTCTGAGGTTTGCTTTAAAATATCCAATGATAGGGGCCCCTGGGTGGCTCAGTCAGTTAAGCGTCTGACTTTGGATCAGGTCATGATTTCGCAGTTTCTGAGTTAGAGCCCCATGTCAGGCTCTGTGCTAACAGCTCAAAACCTGGAACTTGCTTTGGATTCTGTGTTTCCCTCTCTCTCTGCCCCTCCCCAGCTTTCTCTCTGTCTCTATCTCAAAAAAATAAACAAAAAACAATTTAAAAAATTCAAAATATCCAATGATAGCGCCTGAATGACTCAGTGGGTTAAGCGTCCGACTCTTGATTTCAGTTCAGGTCATGATCTCACAGTTCATAAGATTGAGTCCCACATCAGGCTCTGCTCTTGGCTCTACCCCACTCATTCATTCTCTCTCTCTCTCAAAAGAAATAAACATTTAAAATAAAATAAAATAAAATAAAATATCCATTGACAGGTGGAAGGGGTGGGGAAATGAAGAGGTATGGATGAAACAGGATGGGTATATATTGACAATTATTGAAGCTGAATGAAGAGTACATGGGATTATACTTTTCTCTATGCTTTTGTGAGTATGTGGAGAATTCCATCATGAAAAGCTTAAAACAAAATACTGAAAATAAATATATATGACAGAGGGAGGATTGGAGTATAAGCACTTTCTGTTCTGGTACATTTTGGAAACAGTAGAGAAATACTGAATAGCTATAGACTTTGTTAAATCAAATAGGATATGTTACAAATGTAAGGATAATTGCTAAAAGAATAAATATTCAAATACATAACTTCCACAACACTAAAGGAAAATAAAGGAATAAAGAAAAGTCATCAATACAGTAGGAAATGGGGAAAAGAAGCAAAAGAAAAACACTATCTACAGAAGGCACAAAATAAGGTGATAGAAACAAAATAACACTAATAATTGTAAATGTAAATAGACTAACCTAGGAAAATTTTGGAAATCTAAGTCTGGATTTTTTTAAAAATCCAGCTATAGGCTGGTAACAGAGGCCAAGCAAGGTTGAAAGTATACAGGCAAATACTTAGCAGCATTAATTTATTTTATATTAGATTTTAAGGCAAAACAAATTATTAGAGATACAAAGGGACATAACATAATAGAAAGAAGTTACTTGGGCCAAAAGCCCGAAGTCATCCTTGACATTCTGTTCTTTTGCATTACACATCCAAATATCAGAAAATTCTTTTGGCTCTATCTTCAAAAGAAGTTTCCAGAGCTGGACCACTTCTCACTACCTTCACCTCTATCATCTTGATCCAACTCATTATCTTTTTCCCTTTATTATGACAATAGCCTCCTGGTAGTCTCCTGCTTCTGCCTTTGTTCCTGTTCAGGCTGCCCTTAACACAGCAGCCAAAGAGATACGGTTAAAATAAAAGATATATCATTCCTTTACTAGAAACCTTTCAATGAATTCTCATTTCACTCAAAATAAAAATCCAAAGGCATTAACATGCCTGTCAGGGCACTGCTGAGTCTGTTTACCCTGTTATTTTTCTATGACTTGTTTCTTACTACTTTCTCTCACACTCACTGCTCTAACCACACTAACCTCTTGCTATTCCTGGGACCCTGCCATCCAGGGCATTTGCACCTGCTTTGCCTTCTGCCTGGAATCTTCTTCAGATATCTGCATGGCTTTTACCTGTTTCAACTCTTTCCTGAAATGTCACCTCCTAAGGGAAGCAGTGATCACCCTATTTAAAATTATAAGCATCATCCTCCAAAATATCTTGTTACCCTCCCTGAAACTTTTTCTCCACAATGCAATTAATACCAAGTAACATATACAAATGCATATATTTATACCTTTACATAAGTAAACATATACGTATGCACAATATACATATATATGTAACATATGTATGTGTATAAATACACGTACATATGTATATGTATTTACACACACACATATACACACACACACACACATGCAAATACACATATTACCTTATATTGTTCATTGTCTTTCTCTTATCAGTAGAATGCAGGCTCCATGTAAATAGATTTTTTTTCCTTTTGTTTACTGCTATGTCCCTATATCCACTACACAATTACACAGTGCTTTATTGAAATCTCAAATGGGAAGAGTCCATTTCAAGACTTTCTTTTGCCTCATAAACTAAGGCTTGTCTCAACAGGCACATGAAAAGATGCTCAACGTTGCTCCTCATCAGGGAAATACAAATCAAAAACACACTCAGATATCACCTCATGCCAGTCAGAGTGGCCAAAATGAACAAATCAGGAGACTATAGATGCTGGAGAGGATGTGGAAAAACAGGAACCCTCTTGCACTGTTGGTGGGAATGCAAATTGGTGCAGCCACTCTGGAAAACAGTGTGGAGGTTCCTCAAAAAATTAAAAATAGACCTACCCTATGACCCAGCAATAGCACTGCTAGGAATTTACCCAAGGGATACAGGAGTACTGATGCATAGGGGCACTTGTACCCCAATGTTTATAGCAGCACTCTCAACAATAGCCAAATTATGGAAAGAGCCTACATTTCCATCAACTGATGAATGGATAAAGAAATTGTGGTTTATATACACAATGGTGTACTATGTGGCAATAAGAAAGAATGAAATATGGCCCTTTGTAGCAACGTGGATGGAACTGGAGAGTGTGATGCTAAGTGAAATAAGCCATACAGAGAAAGACAGATACCATATGGTTTCACTCTTATGTGGATCCTGAGAAACTTAACAGAAACCCATGGGGGAGGGGAAGGAAAAAAAAAAAAAGAGGTTAGGGTGGGAGAGAGCCAAAGCATAAGGGACTCTTAAAAACTGAGGGTTGATGGGGGGTGGGAGGGAGAGGAGGGTGGGTGATGGGTATTGAGGAGGGCACCTTTTGGGATGAGCACTGGGTGTTGTATGGAAACCAATTTGACAGTAAATTTCATATATTGAAAAAAAAAGAATTAAAAAAGAAAAAAACTGAGAACAAGCTGAGGGTTGATGGGGGGGTGGGAGGGCGGGGAGGGTGGGTGATGGGTATTGAGGAGGGCACCTTTTGGGATGAGCACTGGGTGTTGTATGGAAACCAATTTGACAGTAAATTTCATACACTGAAGAAAAAAAAACTAAGGCTTGTCTATTTGAATTATACTTTGGATCCCAACCATTTGCACCATCCTTCTATTCCATCACCCAATCTTTCTCTCTCCCTCTCTCACATCATACTTCAGAGTTTATCAAAATGCAGGGTGGGAACATGACAGTGGCACCCAGATCTTACATACTTCTCTTCACAACAAAACAGATCTTTAAAAATAAGGCACAGGGGTGCCTGAGTGGCTCAGTTGGTTAAGCATCCGATTTCGGCTCAGGTCATGATCTCACAGCTGTTGAGTTCGAGTCTACTTCGAACTCTGTCTCCCTCTCTCTGCCCCTCCCTGGCTCATGCATTCTCTCTCTCTCTCTCAAATATAAATAAACATTTAATTAATTAATTAATTAATTAATTTTCAAAATAAGGCACAGAATCCATTTAGGAGATTAAGGCATAACTAGCCATATCCTCACAATTTAGCAAATATCTCTATACAAGGCTTCGAGTCCAACTGTCCTCCTGAAATTCAATCTCTCAAGCTTCTATTAAAGATACACTTCACTTCCTTCTTTTGTTTGTGTTTTTATTTTTTTAAGTCCCTGTTTTCACACGCAAGACTTTACTTCCTTCTTAACTAAAAAAAGGAGGGGGTGCCAAAAACAATACCCAGATGTTTACTGCCGTCTTCAGATACTATCTCCCAGATTCTAATTCTCTTTAGCTTAGAAATTAGTTTTCCTAAACTCAGAGTCTTCTAAGATTAGGACAGTCATTGGGTTGAATGTCTGAGCTACTAGACACTAAGGAACCACAATAGCCTACTATATGGGGTGGAAAAGGGGAGAAAATTCACTGTTTGTCTAATTAGGTAATAAAAAGTCTAAATTCCAAACAAGAAAGTATGGATTAGGAAAACACTGAACAATAAATTTGAAACTGAGCAACTATAAGTGACTTACTCAAGAGAAGCAAATATGTAATTAAAGTTTCATCATATTTTTATATATAACAGAAAAGTCAGCCTAGCAGTTAACACATGGGGATATGTGAGTAATGAAAAGATTAAAAATTGGCACATTTAACCTAGCTTTCTCATTACATAAACTTAAAGAATTATTTAAAATTTGTTTACATATTGCAACCAAATTGATCATTTTAATTGAATGCCTTATTTTTTAAAGGTGGCCAAATACTTAAATTAACTTATTGTTTGCATTTCATCGCTTACGTTTTCTTTTACTTTCTTCTTTTCAACACTAAACACTGATGGGGCACCTGGGTGGCTCAGTCAGTTGAGCTTGGGACTTTTCATTTTCGCTCAGGTCATGATCCTAGGTCATGGTATTGAGCCCTGCATTGAGCTCAGCATCGACCTAAGCAGTCCAAGCCTGCTTAAGAATCTCTTTCTGTCCCTCTCCCCAGCTCATGCTCTCTCTCTCTCTCTTAAAAAACAAAACAAATTGTGGAAAAAGCCTAAATGTCCATCAACTGATGAATGGATAAAGAAACTGTGGTTTATATACACAATGGAGTACTATGTGGCAATGAGAAAGAATGAAATATGGCCCTTTGTAGCAATGTGGATGGAACTGGAGAGTGTTATGCTAAGTGAAATAAGCCATACAGAGAAAGACAGATACCATATGTTTTCACTCTTATGTGGATCCTGAGAAACTTAACAGAAGTCCATGGGGGAGGGGAAGGAAAAAAAAAAGAGGTTAGAGTGGGAGAGAGAGCCAAAGCATAAGAGACTCTTAAAAACTGAGAACAAACTCAGTTTTTGTTGTTGAGGGTTGATGGGGGGGTGGGAGGGAGGGGAGGGTAGGTGATGGGCATTGAAGAGGGCACCTTTTGGGATGAGCACTGGGTGTTGTATGGAAACTAATTTGGCAATAAATTTCATATATTAAAAAAAATAAAAAATAAAAATAAAATATCAAAGACATGAAAAAAACAACAAAAAATTAACAACAATTATAAATTGACAATTGACAGCATTGTAGATGGACAAAACATTTATCTATCTTGACCTTAGACTGATACATATGTTTGACTCATGTCTGCTAATGTTCTCCACTGACTTTCTAGATCAGTTCAGCATTTTTGGCATCTCTCTTATTATAATTTTTTTTATTACATAACTTCCAAAAAGCTTACATGTTCTATCAAATAACAACACCCTAAATAAAAACTTAATTGCATAGAAAAACAATGACGAAGCCTTCAACAATCACCTCTTAGACTTTTGTCAGAATAAAAACTTGGCCTCAAAAGTCTCTTGTACATCTTTCTGTCTAAACCTGACTAAGGCACAAATCATATATTTTTCAGTTTTTTTAAAGCAATAAACCAACTAGAAAATTGGGAAAAAGCAAGAGTTACTATAGCAAGGCCAGAATCTGCTTTAAAAGAAAAGCTTTCTAAGCTAAGTGAAATACTAGCTATTTGTTTGTTTGCTTGTTGTTTAAATGTATGGGAAGGGACACCTGGGTGACTCAGAAGGTTAAGCATCCAATTCTTGGTTTTGGCTCAGGTCACGCTCTCACGTTCGTGGGATGGAGCCCCACATTGATTCCCTGCACTGCAAGCATGGACCCTGCTTGGGATTCTCTCTATCCTGTCTCTACCCCTCCCTCGCTCACATGCACATGTGCACTCTCCCTCTCTCAAAATAAATAAATAAACATTTTTTTAAATGTTTAGGAAGGGGCACCTGGGTGGCTCAGTCAGCTGAGTGTCCACCTTTGCTCAGATCATGATCTAATGGTTCATGGGCTCGGGCCCCACATCGGGTTTGTGCTGACAGCTCAGAGCCTGGAGCCTGCTTCAGATTTTGTGTTTACCTCTCTGCCCCTCACCCGCTCTTGCTCTCTCTCAAAAATGAATAAACATTTTTTGCAATTTTAATAAATAAATAAATAAATGCATGGGAAAAAATTGTCAAGGAGTAATCACATTTTCTGTGAGTTTTAATCTGCATTTGCATTTACGAATCAACAACAGCTACTAGATATGTTTGATCATTGTGCTGGTGTGATTTCTTAAAACTCCCTTCCTAACTGCCAGAGGAATTTGTACCTGGCAACTGAGGCAGAGCAGAATACATGACTCCCAAAAATGACACTTTGGCATGTGGATTATTTTGAGTAAAGGCAATCAAGGCCTAACAGACTGAGAAAGAGGATTTTTTTTTAAATCTTTCCCTTAAATACCTAAAAGAATTTAGATAGGAAACCCATACTAGGAGGAGAGCTATTATTACCAGAGACAACTTTTTACATCAGAAAGACTTCTCTGCACAGTATGGCAAACATTTGTTTACCTAACATTTGCTTTTCCTATTTTCCTGTGACTTGTCTTCCTTCACTTTGAAGTCACACACCTACCTCTTTCTCCTTAGCTCATGATGGCATATAAGCCTCAATTGCCTCATTGTCGAGAGTATCATATCTTTGGAGTTCCCATATACACAGAATTAAATTTGTTTTTTCCTCCTGTTAATCTGTCTTACATCAACTTAATTATTAGACCGGCCAAAGAATCTAGAAGGGAAGAAGGAAAAGGCTTCCTCCCTTATACAATCTACCCTCCTTTCTCTTTTATAATGAAACAAAAATCAATAGGCTTTCCCCCAAAGTTTTTTTTCTTTACCCTTAAACTCTCCATGCAATCCATTGAAATCCCTGTAATTCATTTCATTGTTTAAAACCATTCTCTGCTGTGATTGCTGTACACAGGAAGTAAAGAACACATTTTTAAAAATAATAGCATTTTAACCTTGAATGAAATGCTTAAAGCAGGTCTCTTACTTTTTGGTATTAAGGGAAATTGGGAGGGGGCAGGGGAAGGAGAGGAATTATTTGCACAATTACTTAAATACTTGTATTTCTAAAAAATAAAATAGGGCATTTAGCTGAGACTTGTTCATACAAGTTTAATGTACTTTCTATCTCTATTCCTTTGTCTCTCTCTCTTACTTCATCTGATTTAGAATTGGGTTAAGTTATAAGAAGATCAGCAAGCATCTGACCAAGAAATTAGGCTATAGGTAGGGGAAATTTTCTCGGAGCTACATAAGTTCTCAAAAATTTTTTTAAATTTTTTTCAATGTTTATTTATCTTTGAGAGACAGAGCATGAGTGGAGGAGAGGCAGAGATAGGGAGACACAGAATCTGCAGCGGGGTCCAGGCTCTGAGCTGTCAGCACAGAGCCTGACATGGGGTTCAAATCCACAAACTGTGAGATCGTGACCAAAATCTATGCTTAACCGCCCCTGGGCACTCTGCTATATAATATTCTCTACAAATTGTTGGGCAAACACGTGTAACACATGTAACAGGACAACTAAAAAAACAAGGCAGTTAATGACAGCAATCCAATGAGAAGACATATTGTATAATTAGGATTAAATGAAATTTTGTATGTAAAATACTCAGCCTTTGGTATATAGTAAGTACTGAATAAGTAGCTTAAAAATGAAGCTCAAATTGGAGATCAGGTTTAGAGGGGTCAATTTAGGACTTAAATTTTAAAGTGCCTTGGTGGCTCAGTTGGTTAAGTGCCAAGACACTTAATTTTGGCTCAGGTCATGATTTCATGGTTCATGAGACTGAGCCCCATGTCAGGCTCTACACGGCCAGCACAAAGTCTGCTTAGGATTCTCTCTCTCCCTTTCTCTCTGCCCCTCCCCCAACCTAGTCACACATCCTCACTCTCTCTCAAAATAAATAAATATTAAAAAAAAAAAAAAAAGAAAGTCTCCTAAATCCTAAACATGGAGGCTATAGAGATTAATTTCAGAGGGCTAGGAACTAATCTAGTTTAGACTATGTCAAGAAAAGCAGGAAATTGAACCTCTTCTGTCTCATTCTGCTCCATTCCCATTAATAAACCCCCAAAATAGATATTTTTATTGAACATATCTATACGTTGGGCACTCTGCTGGGTCTTTTACATACATTGTCTCATGATTTCTTACATTCTAGGAATGTTGTGGGGATTCCCACACCAATTTTCAATATGAGGAACAACTTCAGAAGGGGTTATAAATTTTCCCAGGGCTACACAGCTAATTTTTAATAAGAACAATATTTGAGGGGTGCCTGGACAGCTCAATTAAGCGTCCCAACTTCAGCTCAGGTCATGATCTTGCGGTTTGTGGGTTCGAGCCCCACATCAGGCTCTGTGCTGACAGCTCAGAGCCTGGAGCCTGCTTCTGATTCTATGTCTCCCTCTCTCTCTGCCCCTCCCCCGCTTATGTTGTGTGTGTCTCTCTCTCTGTGTCAAAAATAAACATTTAAAAAATTAAAACAAAACAAAACAAAACAAAAAAACAGAATTTGAACTCCGGTGTGCTTGACTTGAGAGCCTGTGCATTTTCCCCATCATACTGCACTGACTCCTTTTCATCTCCTGCTCCCTTCCTTCCATTCTCTCAGCCTCTGTTCAGTATTTCATTCTTTCTTGCCCAAGCGGTATTCACAGCTATTAACCTGGCTCCCTGTTAGTAGCTACAAAATGACATGGCAGTCTTGGGGGGGGGGGGGGAGCCACATGGCGGAACAACAAGGAAGGTTTTTGTGTGTCTCGCGTCCATGAAATACAGCCAGATCAACACTAAACCATCCTGCACACCGAGAAAACTGATTGGAGGATTAACACAACAATCTGCACAACCTGAACCACAGAACTCAGCAGGTACGCAGCACAGAGAGATGAACTTGGGGAGCAAGAAGCTGAATTCTGCAGGGAGCCGCTTTTGCGGGCAGAGAAAGGATGGAGACGGCGAGGGGAGGTGGTGGGGGAGAGGGAAGAATACAGGAAAAGCACCCCTTGCCAAAAGCAGCTGGAGAGAAAGTGGATAATCAGAAACAGCCGCAGGGAATAAACTAAAAAGGGAGAAAGGACAAAGGAGACGGTTTAAATTCCATTAAGACTGTAAACAAGGGGAGCACAAAGCCTGCCAGTCTGCAGCTCCATACCTGGCGGGGCTCTGGTGGGAAGGGCGAATCCCCAGGAACAGAGTGGGGTCCAGGAGGTTCTCGGGCCACACAGAGAAAAGCGGTTCCACTGCTGGAAGGACATTTGGTAGAGACTGTTGAGGCCACCTGGTCCCAGCAGACCCCAGAGAATGCCCACATTTGCTGTTGCTGGAACAAGGTCATTAAGGGTGAATCCTGGTGCTAGAAGTGTGTTGTGATTTTCCATAATCCCAGAAATGCTGCTGCTATGCTATCTCGCGAACTTTTTCTGGGGCAGGCTGACACCTGGCCGCAGTCTTGGGGCTCCGGCAGCAGCAGGGTCCAGCAAGCGTTCCCGGGTGTAGCTGACATTCAGCCATTGTTCGGCCATTGCTTGGGAACACGCTCCCATGGAGGGGCTGAACGGGTCAAAGCCACAGTCCTTCAGAAGAGGCCGGGGTAAACAGCTGCATCTGAGACAAAACTCGGGACAGTGGTACTGCCTGGGGCCTGGTCACAGACAATAAAGAGGTAGGGAGTGGACAAAAGCTGAAGACAGAGGACGGGTGCACGATTGTTGATCTGGGAGAACAGAGTTCGTTCCCGTACTAGAGACCGGGTAACTGAGTGACACCATTTTCATCACTCTTGCGCATGCGCATATGCACCTCTGCACAGCAACAATCCACCCCAGTAGGCTAGCGGCGCCATCTAGTGGAGAATGGAGCCATTACACTGAGCCCCGCCCAGCTGGGCCAACCTCGCTCTTCAGTAACACAAATCTCACCAGGTAGTGAGACATAGTTTATGGACTATAAACCGCTTCATAGTCTGACTTCTACGGGAAAACGAAGTAATTTCAGTCCTATTTCATTCTGTTAGCAGGTCCATATATTCCATTTTCTTTTTTATCTCTTTTTCACCTCTTTTCTTTTTCTTTCATACAGAAAGAGAAAAACTTTATTTTTAATTTCAATTTCTATTAAAAATATTTTTCTTTAATTTTTTACCATATTTTTTGCTTTTATGTAACTATTTTCAAATTCTATTTTGCTTCCATCATTTTATTTTTGTCTACAACAGTGTATTCACTTTTTAAAATTTTCAAACGATTTCTTTTCTCCTTTTTCTTTTTCATTTCTTTTTCTTGAATACAGAAAGAGAAAAAACTCATTTTTATTTTTAATTTTTATTAAAAACATTTTTTCTTTAATTTTTTCTACTAAATTCTTTACTTTCGTGTAAATTTTTTGAAATTCTATTTTACTCCCATCATCTCATTTTAGTCTACTTCAGTGTATCATTTTTTCAAATTCCCAAACGATTTCCTCCCCCCCTCTTTTTTTTCTCTAATCTGTCAAATGTCTTTTTTTTCTCTAATCTGTCAAATCAACACCCAGACCAAAGCACACCTAGAATCTAGCATCATTTATTTGATTTTGTGTGTGTATGTGTGTGTAGTTTTTTAATTTTAATTTTTTAATGTTAACTTTTCCACCTCATTAATTCCTTTTCTCCCTTCAAAATGACAAAAAGAAGGCATTCACCCTAAAAGAAAGAGCACGAAAAAATGACAGCCAGGGATTTAACCAACACAGATACGAGCAAGATGTCTGAACCACAATTTAGAATCACGATAATAAGAATACTAGCTGGAGTTGAAAATAGACCAGAATCCCTTTCTGTGGAGATAGAAGAAGTAAAAACTAGTCAGGATGAAATAAAAAATGCTATAGCTGAGCTGTAGTCATGGATGGATGCAGCAGCGGCAAGGACGGATGAGGCAGAACAGAGAATCAGTGATATAGAGGACAGACTTATAGAGAATAATGAAGCAGAAAAAAAGGAGGGAGATGAAGGCAAAAGAGCACGATTTAAGAATCAGAGAAATCAGTGACTCATTAAAAAGGAACAACATCAGAATCATAGGGGTCCCAGAAGAGGAAGAGAGAGAAATAGGCGTAGAAGGGTTATGTGAGCAAATCATAGCAGAAAACTTTCCTAACCTGGGGAAAGACACAGACATCAAAATCCAGGAAGCACAGAGGACCCCATTAGATTCAACAAAAACCGACCATCAACAAGGCATATCATAGTCAAATTCACAAAATACTCAGGCAAGGAGAGAATCATGAACGCAGCAAGGGGAAAAAAAAAGTCCCTAACCTACAAGGGAAGACAGATCAGGTTTGCAGCAGACCTATCCACAGAAACTTGACAGGCCAGAAAGGAGTGGCAGGATATATCCAGTGTGCTGAATCAGAAAAATATGCAGCCAAGAATTCTTTATCCAGCAAGGCTGGCATTCAAAACAGAAGGAGAGATTAAAAGTTTCCCAGACAAACAAAAATTAAAGGAGTTTGTGACCACTAAGCCAGCCCTGCAAGAAATTTTAAGGGGGACTCTCTGAGGTGAGAAAAGATGAAAATATATATATATATATACTTATATATATATATGGAAAGCAACAAAGATTAGAAAGGACCAGAGAACATCACCGAACTCCAACTCTACAAGCATCATAATGGCAATAAATTCATAACTTTCAATACTCACTCTAAACATCAATGGACTCAATGCTCCAATCAAAAGACATAGGGTAACAGAATGGAGAAGAAAACAAGATCCATCTATATGCTGTTGACAAGAGACCCACTTTAGACCGAAAGACACCCTCAGATTGAAAGTAAGGGGATGGAGAACCATGTATCATGCTAATGGTCAACAAAAGAAAGCCAGAGTAGCCACACTTATATCAGACAATCTAGACTTTAAAATAAAGACTCTATCAAGAGATGCAGGAGGGCCTTCTGTCATAATCAAGGGGTCTATCCACCAAGAAGACCTAACAATCATAAACATTTATGCGCCAAATGTGAGAGCACCCAAATATATAAATCAATGAATCACAAACATAAAGAAACTCATCGATAGTAATACCATAATAGTAGGAGACTTCAACACCAGACTCACAGCAATGGACAGATCATCTAAGCAAAAAATCAACAAGGAAACAATGGCTTTGAATGACACACTGGACCAGATGGACTTAACAGATATATTCAGAACATTTCATCCTAAAGCAGCAGAATATACATTCTTCTCCAGCGCACATGGAACGTTCTCCAGAATAGACCATATGCTGGGACACAAATCAGCCCTTAGCAAGTACGAAAAGATCGAGATCATACTGTGCATATTTTCAGACCACAACACTATGAAACTCGAAATCAACCACAAGAAAAAAATTTGGAAAGCTAACAAATACTTGGAGACTGAAGAACATCCTACTAAGGAATGAATGGGCTAACCAAGAAGTTAAAGAGGAAATTAAGAAGTATATGGAAGCCAATGAAAATGATAACACCACAACCCAAAACCTCTGGGACGCAGCAAAGGTGGTCATAAGAGGAAAGTATATAGCAATCCAGGCCTTCCTACAGAAGGAAGAAAGATCTCAGATACACAAACTAACCTTACACTTTAAGGAGCTGGAAAAAGAACAGCAAATAAAACCCCAAGCCAGCAGAAGACAGGAAATAATAAAGATTAGAGCGGAAATCAATGCTATCAAAACCAAAACAAAAAACAAAACAAAACAAAACAAAACAACAGTAGAACAGATCAATGAAACCAGAGGCTGGTTCTTTGAAAGAATGAGCAAAATTGATAAACCACTAGCCAGTTTGATCAAAAAGAAAAAGGAATTTTATTTATTTACCCAAATAAATAAAATCCAGAATGAAAGAGGAGAGATCACAAGCAACACAGCAGAAATAAAAACAATAATAAGAGAATATTATGAGCAATTATATGCCAATAAAATGGGCACTCTGGAAGAAATGGACACATTCCTAGAAACATATACACTACCCAAACTGAAACAGGAAGAAATAGAAAATTTGAACAGACCCATAAGCAGCAAGGAAATCGACTTAGTAATCAAAACTCTCCCAAAAAACAAGAGTCCAGGGCCAGATGGCTTTCCAGGGGAATTCTACCAAACATTGAAGGAAGAGTTAACACCTATTCTCTTGAAGCTGTTCCAAAAAATAGAAATGGAAGGAACACTTCCAAACTCTTTCTATGAAGCCAGCATTACCTTGATACCAAAACCAGACAGAGACCCCACTAAAAAGGAGAACTATAGACCAATTTCCCTGATGAACATGGATGCAAAAATCCTCAGTAAGATATTAGCCAACCAGATCCAACAATACATTTAAAAAATTATTCACCACGACCAAGTGTGATTTATACCTGAGATGCAGGGCTGGTTCAATATCCGCAAAACAATTAACGCGATTCATCACATCAGTAAAGGAAAGGACAAGAGCCGTATGATCCTCTCAATAGATGCAGAGAAAGCATTTGACAAGATGCACCATCCTTTCTTGATAAAAACCCTCAAGAAGGTAGGAGAGAAGGAGCATACCTCGAGATCATAAAAGCCATATATGAACGACCCAACACTAATATCATCGTCAATGGGGAGAAACTGAGAGCTTTCCCTGCCTAAGGTCAGGAACAAGACAGGGATGTCCACTCTCGCCACTGTTATTCAACATAGTATTGG
Source organism: Panthera leo (assembly GCF_018350215.1). NCBI lineage: Eukaryota > Metazoa > Chordata > Mammalia > Carnivora > Felidae > Panthera > Panthera leo. The sequence continues at coordinate 54,810,497 of NC_056683.1, read as the reverse complement.
AAGTCTTAGCCTCTGCAATCAGACAACACCAAGAAATAAAAGGCATCCAAATCAGCCAAGAGGAGGTCAAGCTTTCACTCTTCACAGATGACATGATACTCTAGACGGAAAGCCCAAGATATTCCACCAAAAAACTACTAGAGCTGATTCATGAATTCAGCAAAGTTGCAGGATATAAAATCAATGCACAGAAATCAGTTGCATTCCTGTACACCAACAATGAAGTGACAGAAAGAGAAATCAAGGAATCGATCCCATGTACAGTTGCCCCAGAACCCATAAAATACCTAGGAATAAGTCTAACCAAAGAGGTGAAAAATCTATACACTGAAAACTATAGAAAGCTTATGAAAGAAACTGAAGAAGTCACACAAAAAAATGGAAAAAGATTCCATGCTCCTGGATGGGAAGAACAAATACTGTTAAAATGTCAATACTACCCAAAGCAATCTACATATTCAATGCAATCCCTATCAAAATAACACCAGCATTCTTCACAGAGCTAGAACAAATAATCCTAAAATTTGTATAGAACCAGAAAAGACCCCAAATAGCCAAAGCAATCTTGAAGAAGAAAACCAAAGCAGCAGGCATCACAATCCCAGACTTCAAGCTATACTACAAAGCTGTAATCATCCAGACAGTATGGCACTGGCACAGGAACAGACACTCAGATCAATGGAACAGAATCGAGAACCCAGAAATGGACCCACAAATATGGCCAACTAATCTTTGACAAAGCAGGAAAGAATATCCAATGGAATAAAGACAGTCTCTTCAGCAAGTGGTGCCGGGAAAACTGGACAGCGACATGCAGAAGAATGAACCTGGACCACTTTCTTACACCAGACACAAAAATAAACTCAAAATGGATGAAAGACCTAAATGCAAGACAGCAAGCCGTCAAAATCCTCGAGGAGAAAGCAGGCAAAAACCTCCTTGATCTTGGCCGCAGCAACTTCTTACTCAACACGTCTCCGGAGGCAAGGGAAACAAAAGCAAAAATGAACTACTGGGACCTCATCAAAATAAAAAGCTTCTGCACAGCGAAGGACACAATCAGCAAAACTAAAAGGCAACCTACAGAATGGGAGAAGATATTTGCAAATGACATATGAGATAAAGGGTTAGTATCCAAAATCTATAAAGAACTTATCGAACTCAACACCCAAAAAACAAATAATCCAGTGAAGAAATGGGCAAAAGACATGAAGAGGCACTTCTCCAAAGAAGACATCCAGATGGCCAACCGACACATGAAAAAATGCTCAACATCACTCGTCATCAGGGAAATACAAATCAAAACCACAGTGAGATACCACCTGACAACTGTCAGAATGGCTAACATTAACAACTCAGGCAACGACAGATGTTGGTGAGGATGCGGAGAAAGAGGATCTCTTTTGCATTGTTGCTGGCAATGCAAGCTGGTGCAGCCACTCTGGAAAACGGTATGGAGGTTCCTCAAAAAACTAAAAATAGAACTACCCTGCGAGCCAGCAACTGCACTACTAGGTATTTATCCAAGGGATACAGGTGTGCTGGTTCGAAGGGACACGTGCACCCCCATGTTTGTGGCAGCACTGTCAACAATAGCCAAAGTATGGAAAGAGCCCAAGTGTCCATTGATGGATGAATGGATAAAGAAGATGTGGTATATATATACACATATGTATATGTATATGTATGTATATGTACACATATATGTGTGTGTGTATATATATATATGTATGTGTGTATATATATATATATATATATATATATATGTATACACACACACACACTCACACACACACACACACAATGGAGTATTACTCGGCAATCAAAAAGAATGAAATCTTGCCATTTGCAACTACGTGGATGGAACTGGAGGGTATTATGCTAAGTGAAATTAGTCTGTCAGGGAAAGACAAAAATCATGACTTCCCTCATCTGAGGACTTTAAGAGACAATACAGATGAACATAAGGGAAGGGAAACAAAAATAATATAAAAATAGGGAGGGGGACAAAACAGAAGAGAGTCATGAATATGGAGAACAAACTGAGGGTTACTGGAGTGTTTGTGGGAAGGGGATCAGTTAAATGGCTAAGGGGCACTAAGAAATCCACTCCCGAAATCATTGTTGCACTATAAGCTAACTAATTTGGATGTAAAGTATAAAAAAAAATTAAAAGAAAAAAAGGAAAAAAATGACATAGCAGTCTTTGTATGAGCAAGTTGGATAGTGTCATTCCTCTGTGTAAAAGTTTGTAATAACTCCACATCATCCAGGATGAAGTCCAAGCTTCTGAGTATATGCACCCTTTACTGCAGACATTTCAGTCAATTCATACCTTCCCCAACAAGTGAGGCTTCTTTTGCTCCCATGCCTTACCCAGTCTGCCTCCTAAATGATATCTCTCACTTCATCTTTCCTCTTCACCTAGCTAATCCTCACCATCAACTGTAATCTCATGACACCTCTTCATATAAACCTTTTCTATGCCTCTTCACACTCACTGCAAGTGTCTCTTAAGCCAGACTTTCTACTTGAAACCTCCTCCTAGTATCCCAGCCCATCTCTCCTCTGGAATCTCAAATGTCTTACAAATTCACAACCAAATATTTACTATATCAGTGGTTCATAGTCTGGTGAGTATCTGAATCTCACCTGGAAATCAAACCAAGACCATAGGATTGTTGGAGTAGAGTAAAGCCTGGGTTTTCTATTTCTGCCAAGGTTCTGATGCCAACCAAAGTTTGAGGGCCACTATATTATAGTATCCTGAATTACTCACTAATAGTTCCATATGAGTGAGTGTTCTCTCTAACCTGATTTGAAACTCCTAAAGAGAAAGGTACTCATTCTTCAGTATCTCTCTTTCTATCCCACCCAGCCCTCCATCATCAATATTATTCATTAATTATGAAAGCTGGATTCTCTTGTATCAGCTCTTTGCAGACCCATAATTCTTGATAAGTTAGGGTAGGGAAGGATAAAGATACCCACTTTGGAATAGAGAGGTAGCTTATGGTGAGCTGCTACACATTGCTCAATTATGAATTCTACAGTATGCTTATATAGGTTATGCCATTTTCTGTTTTATACTTTCAAGAGTCTCCTCTTTGGACATTTTGTTTCTGTGTCAATTACAGTACTAACAAATAGATATGCCTCAATATTTTCACATGTCATTGTGTCCTTTACACTTAAAACATACTTTACTCAACAATGTAATGTCAAAAAAATTTTTAGTATCACAGGACTTTTACTTTCCATCTATCCAGTTAATATTATAAGAGAACCTATAGCCAAAGAAAAAAAAGTGTTAGAATACCAGATAGCTACTGATCTAAAATTTATTCAACAACCTGGTGGAATGTCATGCGTCATATGGGCACATGGATGTTTATGGAATTGAATATCATACCACACAATAGTCTGTGCACATGAAACTGCAGAGAGGGTGGTAACTGTCAAAAGTCATATAGTCCATCTAGCTTCCAGAGGAAACTGCATCTAAGAAATTCCTGTCTCCTTGTTTCATATCAGTGCATGATTTCTCCAAGAAAAGGAGAATCAACAATTTCCCTGGTAACTGGTCCCAGTCCCTGACAACACTGCTGTTGGTATATTTCTCCTGTCAGAACCTAAGCTGTTCAAAGCAATCAGCAGCATGGGCATCACCTGGGGGCTTGTCAGAAATGCAGAATCTTGGGCCCACCCCAGTACTACTTGATCAGAACCTGCATTCTAACAAGACACTCAGGTGGTTCATGTGCACTTTAAAGTTTGAAATGCTTTGCCCTTAGTTCATAAGGCTAAGAATCTAAATAGGAAACTAGGGTTTACAAGTCATGAGCTAGGCTTCAGAAGCATTGGATCAAAATGTAGATCATAAGTGATGTGTTCTCCCAACTACATTAGAGGTTTTAGGACTAATCAGTCAAGAAACAAGGATTCATTGGTATTCATTCTGTACTACTCAACTGGAGGCACTGGGTTCAAGGCCAAAGGAAGAGGGAATCATGGTGGGGTGTTTCCTGAAATGGTTTGCAAGGGAAGAAGGAGCAGCTTTTGTAATGTTGGCCATAAATTAAACAAAAGGGATGTTGGAACACATGAAATTATTTACTACAGCCCCTGCTTACTGAACCAAACAAAGTGTTTCTCAGGAAATGTCATTTGCTATGAACTTAATATCTTTTCTCAAGTTTCTAAAAATCACTTCAAATATTAGTACTTTATTTTTTTTAAATTTTATTAATGCTTATTTATTTTTGAGAGAGAGCACACACATGCAAGAGCAGGGGAGGAGTAGAGAGGGAGACAGAGGATCTGAAAAGGCTCCACGCTGACAGTAAAGAGTCCAATGTGGGTCACAAACTCACAAACCATGAGATCATGACCTAAGCCAAAGTGAGACATTTAACCAACTGAGCTACCCAGGCGCCCCACAAAAATGAGTACTTTAGATTCTTACTGCTTTTCAGTGATCAATGTTTTCCTATACTATAGCTTTACATTTCTTTTCCAAAGTATTTTCCTCTTAGTTATTAAAAAGCCTATAAACAACAATTTAACCAACAGACTAAAACATATATTCCATAAATAGCTGATCTTAACAACTACCATTACATGGAATGCTTACTATGTGGCAAGCACTATATAGATTAAATAATTTTATTTTCACAACAAAGGTTAGAGGTACATGCTATGATTGCCCCATTGTACAGATGAGACAACTGAGGCACAGTCATCATTATTAACTAACTTGTCCAAAGTCACATAGCCAGTAAGCAGCAGAGCCAGTTCTGAGCCTATGCTCTTACCCACTATACTTCAGTATACAAAAAGGTGTGTGATAAATAACACCTGCTTTGATTTTCTATAGTTCACCTTAATTTCAACTGTAATCCTAAACCATCCTCAACCAGGCTCATTCTCGGGGCTTCCCGTATGCACACTTTCTAATACTGTGCCAGTGCTAAAGCCATAGAGGGTGCCCAACACTGATGAGGTCTGTTGTCATTGGTCATCCCTCCACAGAGTCCACTTCTTGCACCTATTTATGTGGTCTGTCAAGTTCCCTGATCTACTGCTTCTGAGCCACTCAAGGATAGGGTGAACCCAACCTCCTAGGGGCTCTATGGCACCATGTTCTCTGGTACTCCACAAGGCACCCTCCCTGAGTCATGCTATATCTTGGGTATAATCAAAGTACAGAGAATAATCATACAATCTTCCTCACTTGGGCAATTGTATCCTACTCAATAGTTTATGCCTTTGAAAAACAGAATGGGAATCCTTGTTCTCTGAGGCAAAGAAAAACAAGGTGCACTAGCTGCTTGAATTAGAAAAGGAAACAGAAAGAAATATTTGAGACTGCTATACAGCCACACTTGAGTCATTGCCACTAGATAAATAACAATTGAAAACATCAAGAGGAGATAAAGTTTGGTTCCTTTAAAATGAAAAAGGACACCAGGTGACTTAGATTAACCCTGGGTACCAAGATACTGAGATAAGCATGGTCTCTTTTGGGCTGATATGGAATGGAAGTGTTTAAGCAAGAAGAAGCAGAGGTCTTCTGTTGTGGACATTCTGCCCAAAGTCATTAAGAGCAGAGCAGGACTTGAACACAAAGGAGGGAAAACCATGTTGCCTGTATGTCCTTGGTGAGCCACCTGGGAGTTGTGGCCTGTCATTTTGGCTATAATCACATGGTTTCTCCATCCCTATACTCCAGAGTGACTGGTATACATTCTGGCAAGGACAGAGGAAGAAATGCCTGTCCAGATGGGATGATGAAAGGATCTATGACCTATGACCTAAGCTTCCTCTCAAGCTATCATGACCAAATTTCTGACCATCAAATATCACAAGAATGCCATTTTTCATTAATCTTCACAAACAACATTGAAAGCTAAAGAAAATGCCCATGTTAACTGTAAGTCTCCCCACAAAATATAGAATTCCTTCTAAAACCAAAAGTTATCAAAGTTGAAATAGCAACTAAAAACATGATTGTCTCTCCTACTGAGAATAGGGATGTCCTCAGAAATAGGAGAAATCAGTTCAGGTGCTTAGCTTATTGGTGTACCTAAAGAACCTAAAACAGTGCCTGTTCCATAGTGTAAATGGACAAATATTTGATGTTTGAATGAATGGCTGAACAAGCCAAATAGCATACTGGGACTCTGACTTGGACATGGCTATGGAAATGCATAGAAAGATTCCTTGGGCCTTCATACAGCTGGACCCTGACCACTGCATTGTGCTCATGGGCCACTGAGGAAAACAGATGTCAGAATCAATACCTCACAGGGCTTGGGCCAAAGACAAGAAGATTCTTGTTTCTTTTATGTCTTAGATAGTACAGACCTATGTTGATGAAGATTTAGCTTAGGCTGTGAATAAAACTTCTTATGACTGTGATTTGAACAAGACAAAGCTTGTTTCTCTCTGATGTCAAAGTTGGACAGGAGATACTTCTGAGTTGTGTGGTGACTGTGCTCCATAGTGCAAGTTTTTTACCTAAAAGGGCTTTGGGAATCTAGGTTCTACCTTGCAGTTCTGCCTTGCATGGCCTCCATTCCCATGGTTACCTTATAGTCCAAGATGGAAGCTCCAAGTTCAGCCATCACCCCAGCATTCCAACCAAACTGTAGAAGGAAAGAAAAAATAAGAAAAAGGGTAGGGGCATATGCAAGCTGTCTTTTGGAGGACATTCCCACAACCACCACAAACATTATCCCATTAGCCAGAACTTAGTCAAATGGACACACCCAAGTACAAGGAAGGCTGTTAAATGTAGGCTTTCTTCTGGGCAGTGTGTATCCTTACACATTCTATTATTACAATAGGAGATAACAAATACTGGGAGACAATAGCAGTCTCTTTCCCAACAGCTAATCCTCCTGAATGGAAATGGAGTCCAAAATACTAAGAGAAATGACACTGGATTTCTGAGGCCTTTCTACCCAAGGAGCACTTGCTTTACATATAGCTCACTGACAATAGAAAAGGCCAAGTACTATTACTTTATGGGTACAAGACAGAGGCTGTGTTAAGCAACAGTGATTTACTATCATTATTTTAACTATCACTTATTGAGTACTTGCCACAGACAAGTCACTTATGCCAAGAGGTTTTTGTCATTGTTCCATTTAATCCTTACAACAACCCTCTGATATTGATGCCAAAACTGAGGCCTTAAGAGAAAGAATAATTCTAATAAAGGGAGGAGATGGGATTACTTCTTGGATATATTTAGTGCAAGAGCCTGTGTTCTCAAACAGCATCAGTGTTTGTGGCCAACCCAAGACTGAATTAGCAAGTGAAGGTCTATTCGATAAGACCCAGCTTGTCCATTTGTGTAAACTGATTTATTTTAAAAATATCATTTTGAGCACTTAATACCCATGGTACACTTGTCCCTGGGGATACAACTGGTGAGCAAAAAACTCATGGAGCTTAAAGACTTGTGGGGGTGAAGTCATTAATCAATTACTCTGAGGAATAACCTTGATGACAGCCACAAAAGAAATTTTCATGGTACCATGAAAGCATAGAATTCAAGGATGTGGGCTAGTCTGGCAGATATGAAAAGGACTCCCTAAAGGAGGAACAATTTGAGCTGAGAGATGAGGGATGGCTGATGTGTAGTGGAGGCTGAAAGTATTCTGAGCACAAGGTACCATGTGCAAAGGCTGTGAAGTAGCCAGGAAGATGGCATGTTTAGAAACAAAGCTGCATGTTTAGAGTGAAGTGAATGTTGACAATAAGTGAGGCTAGAGGAATGGGAACCTAGTTATGAAAGTCATTGGAAATATTTTGGTTTTTAATCTAAGAACAACTAGAAATCTATTAATGTGTTTTAACACAAAGTGGTGGGGAGTGGGAGAGGTGGAGGTGGGATCCTGACACATATTGTGTTGCATTTTCGTGAGGAAAGAATATTATCTTATTCCCCACTGTATCCCACACACATATCAGGCAGTAAAAACATATTGATGAGATGAATTAATACATGAATAGATAACTTTGAGACTGTCACTCTGGTTACAGTGTAGAGAATACTGATGACACGGGGAAGCAAGAATGTGCCAGGGGGGCCACGTAAGGGGCTATTTCAGAACTAAATAGAAGGACCTCGTGATAGATTGAATACAGCATGGGGTGGAGAGGTATCAGGATAGCTCCCAGGTTTCTGGCATGAGTCACTGGGTAGATGACAGTCCCATTCATTGACACTGGGAAAAGGGCCAGGTTTGAGAAGGAAGGTCACATCATGTCACCAGAGTAGTTTCCATTTATATAACCACAAGCTGTGAATTCATTCTACAAAGGTAGCAGAAAATAATGAAAACACATCCAAATGAGCTCAAGCTGAAAATCTGGAACAAGAAGTGGCCTTGGGTCTCCTGACCCTGTCTAGTTCCTCCAAGTTTGAGAGTCAATCACTATAAGTTAAAATAAAATCTCCCTTTGGACACTTACCCCCCAACATTTGTGATATAGAGCTCAAATAAATCTGAAAAGTCAGTCTGTGTTGATTGGATACATATGGAACATAAAGTTACTCAAAGTGCATTGGCTTGGTAATGGTAGAGGCAGTATGGGGATGGTATGTGCAATAGTTTCAGCTCTTTTGAAAAAAATAAATCACCAACTATACACTTACCACCTTACTAAACTGGTGGCCATTGGGGAAACAACTGATTAGCAATGTTATAGCTCATTATACCCCTTTTCATCAGCTCCCATTCTGTACCACAATCAGAACTACTAAAAACAGAGATCTCACAGAGCTGGTTTGGACAATTTATTATAGCCCAGTGACACTTCAGTTTCATTTGGTCTGGGAAACTTCACTGTAAGATTTGGTAATACAGACTGTCCTAGGAAGGAAAACTTATGACCTAGTGATCCAGTAGGCATAAAATGAACTGATTTTACAGGCTGGGAGATTATTTGTGTACCTTAAAATCTTAAGACTACAATCCATATATCCAGTAATCTATCTAAAGTAAGACATGTTGTTAAAATATCTTTACCACTGGCATCCTGCTTTATCCTTCCATAGGTTGGTAATTTTCCACAACTAAAATCTCATGGTTTCCCTGAGGTAAGAATGATTGACAACATTTTACACTACAGATGGCTGAACAGATGTGCACATAGGTATGATACCTCACTGCAAACAAGTTGACCAATCAGAAGGGAGCTGAGAATTGCACTCTGAAGCAATTGTGAATTCTATCCAGAGAGATCAGAGATCCAACTTATATAAGATGGCCCCATTTTTAACCACGTTGGAATACAGAATTAGGCTATCCTTGAGCCTAATCAAGTATCACTCCCATCTATAGCTAGTATTCCCACCCTGATGAATTATACAGCAAGTTTCAGTTCAAGAAAACCATTGCTTATACAATACTATGGTTAAGAGAACAGTCCTTGGAAGCAAACAGACCTGATGCTGAATCCACACTTTGCCTGTGAAAATGGGGAAAATTACATAGCTTCTCTGAGACTCAGGTGCTTCTCCTAGAATATCGTAATAAAATTGCCTACTTTGTAGGAATGTTGTAAGTATAAATGAGAATAAGCATAGTGTTTGACATATTCCAAGAACTAAAAGAGTATTAGTAATTCTTAGAATTGCATAATCAGTGCCCGAAAATCATGGCACAAAAACACTTTATTTCTCTGTATTGAAAGCAATAAAGCACAGAATAGTGGATCCTGATACTTCCTACCAAAATAGATATAAATTGAGTTATAGTCCAACCAAGTAGCTGCAAGTTATAGTCCAAATCAAGTAGCTGCAAGAATGATATTTCTTTGAATTCTTCTGTTTTACCTTTTTCAAAGATGGCAAATTATTTCCTATGCTCCATAATATACAATGGTTATTTGTAGATTTAAATTAATATATTTGAATAAAATGTCCTCTGCAAACATATGGCATATTAATCATATACTCTTTGGCGAGGAATTCTGACTGGCTCTGAGAATCATAGTGAGGAAGAAACAAGACTGTTGGAGCCAAATATTGCTGGGGCCTTGAAATTTGGTCCTACCTCTTACACAAGCAAGTAACTTACCTCTCTAGGTATTGGTTTTCCCATATGTAAAATTGTAATAAAAATATTTCTTTTACAATGTTTGCTTCCATTCCCTCTCTTTCACCCATTCCCATCTCCATCCTGCCACTTCCAGCTTTCTCAAGTTCCCAGAGGTATAACAAGATACCACTTTAAAAATTATTTTAAACATATTTATAGAGTTTAATGCTAAGCACCATGATAAAGGTTGAACACTAAAAGGGAATTTTTTAACTTGTTTTAGTTTTAATTTTTTTAAATGTACATCCAAATTAGTTTATAGTACAACAATGATTTCAGGAGTGGATTCCTTAGTGCCCCTTCCCCATTTAGCCCATCCCCTCCTGCAACCCCTACAGTAACCCTCAGTTTGTTCTCCATATTTATGAGACTCTTCTGTTTTGTCCCCCTCCCTGTTTTTATATTATTTTTGTTTCTCTTCCCTTATGTTCATCTGTATTGTCTCTTAAAGTCCTCAGATGAGGGAAGGCATATGATTTTTGTCTTTCTCTAACAGACTAATTTCACTTAGCATAATACCCTCCAGTTCCATCCACGTAGTTGCAAATGGCAAGATTTCATTCTTTTTGATTGCCGAGTAATACTCCATTGTGTGTGTGTGTGTGTGTGTGTGTATACATATATATATATATATACACATACATATATATATATACACACACACATATATATGTATATATACATACATATACATATACATATGTGTATATATATGCCACATCTTCTTTATCCATTCATCCATCAATGGACACTTGGGCTCTTTCCATACTTTGGCTATTGTTGACAGTGCTGCCACAAACATGGGGGTGCACGTGTCCCTTCGAACCAGCACACCTGTATCCCTTGGATAAATACCTAGTAGTGCAGTTGCTGGCTCGCAGGGTAGTTCTATTTTTAGTTTTTTGAGGAACCTCCATACCGTTTTCCAGAGTGGCTGCACCAGCTTGCATTGCCAGCAACAATGCAAAAGAGATCCTCTTTCTCCGCATCCTCACCAACATCTGTCGTTGCCTGAGTTGTTAATGTTAGCCATTCTGACAGTTGTCAGGTGGTATCTCACTGTGGTTTTGATTTGTATTTCCCTGATGACGAGTGATGTTGAGCATTTTTTCATGTGTCGGTTGGCCATCTGGATGTCTTCTTTGGAGAAGTGCCTCTTCATGTCTTTTGCCCATTTCTTCACTGGATTATTTGTTTTTTGGGTGTTGAGTTCGATAAGTTCTTTATAGATTTTGGATACTAACCCTTTATCTCATATGTCATTTGCAAATATCTTCTCCCATTCTGTAGGTTGCCTTTTAGTTTTGCTGATTGTGTCCTTCGCTGTGCAGAAGCTTTTTATTTTGATGAGGTCCCAGTAGTTCATTTTTGCTTTTGTTTCCCTTGCCTCCAGAGACGTGTTGAGTAAGAAGTTGCTGCGGCCAAGATCAAGGAGGTTTTTGCCTGCTTTCTCCTCGAGGATTTTGACGGCTTGCTGTCTTGCATTTAGGTCTTTCATCCATTTTGAGTTTATTTTTGTGTCTGGTGTAAGAAAGTGGTCCAGGTTCATTCTTCTGCATGTCGCTGTCCAGTTTTCCCGGCACCACTTGCTGAAGAGACTGTCTTTATTCCATTGGATATTCTTTCCTGCTTTGTCAAAGATTAGTTGGCCATATTTGTGGGTCCATTTCTGGGTTCTCGATTCTGTTCCATTGATCTGAGTGTCTGTTCCTGTGCCAGTGCCATACTGTCTGGATGATTACAGCTTTGTAGTATAGCTTGAAGTCTGGGATTGTGATGCCTGCTGCTTTGGTTTTCTTCTTCAAGATTGCTTTGGCTATTTGGGGTCTTTTCTGGTTCTATACAAATTTTAGGATTATTTGTTCTAGCTCTGTGAAGAATGCTGGTGTTATTTTGATAGGGATTGCATTGAATATGTAGATTGCTTTGGGTAGTATTGACATTTTAACAGTATTTGTTCTTCCCATCCAGGAGCATGGAATCTTTTTCCATTTTTTTGTGTGACTTCTTCAGTTTCTTTCATAAGCTTTCTATAGTTTTCAGTGTATAGATTTTTCACCTCTTTGGTTAGACTTATTCCTAGGTATTTTATGGGTTCTGGGGCAACTGTACATGGGATCGATTCCTTGATTTCTCTTTCTGTCACTTCATTGTTGGTGTACAGGAATGCAACTGATTTCTGTGCATTGATTTTATATCCTGCAACTTTGCTGAATTCATGAATCAGCTCTAGTAGTTTTTTGGTGGAATATCTTGGGCTTTCCGTCTAGAGTATCATGTCATCTGTGAAGAGTGAAAGCTTGACCTCCTCTTGGCTGATTTGGATGCCTTTTATTTCTTGGTGTTGTCTGATTGCAGAGGCTAAGACTTCCAATACTATGTTGAATAACAGTGGCGAGAGTGGACATCCCTGTCTTGTTCCTGACCTTAGGCAGGGAAAGCTCTCAGTTTCTCCCCATTGACGATGATATTAGTGTTGGGTCGTTCATATATGGCTTTTATGATCTCGAGGTATGCTCCTTCTCTCCTACCTTCTTGAGGGTTTTTATCAAGAAAGAATGGTGCATCTTGTCAAATGCTTTCTCTGCATCTATTGAGAGGATCATATGGCTCTTGTCCTTTCCTTTACTGATGTGATGAATCGCGTTAATTGTTTTGCGGATATTGAACCAGCCCTGCATCTCAGGTATAAATCACACTTGGTCGTGGTGAATAATTTTTTAAATGTATTGTTGGATCTGGTTGGCTAATATCTTACTGAGGATTTTTGCATCCATGTTCATCAGGGAAATTGGTCTATAGTTCTCCTTTTTAGTGGGGTCTCTGTCTGGTTTTGGTATCAAGGTAATGCTGGCTTCATAGAAAGAGTTTGGAAGTGTTCCTTCCATTTCTATTTTTTGGAACAGCTTCAAGAGAATAGGTGTTAACTCTTCCTTCAATGTTTGGTAGAATTCCCCTGGAAAGCCATCTGGCCCTGGACTCTTGTTTTTTGGGAGAGTTTTGATTACTAAGTCGATTTCCTTGCTGCTTATGGGTCTGTTCAAATTTTCTATTTCTTCCTGTTTCAGTTTGGGTAGTGTATATGTTTCTAGGAATGTGTCCATTTCTTCCAGAGTGCCCATTTTATTGGCATATAATTGCTCATAATATTCTCTTATTATTGTTTTTATTTCTGCTGTGTTGCTTGTGATCTCTCCTCTTTCATTCTGGATTTTATTTATTTGGGTAAATAAATAAAATTCCTTTTTCTTTTTGATCAAACTGGCTAGTGGTTTATCAATTTTGCTCATTCTTTCAAAGAACCAGCCTCTGGTTTCATTGATCTGTTCTACTGTTGTTTTGTTTTGTTTTGTTTTTTGTTTTGGTTTTGATAGCATTGATTTCCACTCTAATCTTTATTATTTCCTGTCTTCTGCTGGCTTGGGGTTTTATTTGCTGTTCTTTTTCCAGCTCCTTAAGGTGTAAGGTTAGTTTGTGTATCTGAGATCTTTCTTCCTTCTGTAGGAAGGCCTGGATTGCTATATACTTTCCTCTTATGACCACCTTTGCTGCGTCCCAGAGGTTTTGGGTTGTGGTGTTATCATTTTCATTGGCTTCCATATTAATTTCCTCTTTAACTTCTTGGTTAGCCCATTCATTCCTTAGTAGGATGTTCTTCAGTCTCCAAGTATTTGTTAGCTTTCCAAATTTTTTTCTTGTGGTTGATTTCGAGTTTCATAGTGTTGTGGTCTGAAAATATGCACGGTATGATCTCGATCTTTTTGTACTTGCTAAGGGCTGATTTGTGTCCCAGCATATGGTCTATTCTGGAGAACGTTCCATGTGCGCTGGAGAAGAATGTATATTCTGCTGCTTTAGGATGATATATCTGTTAAGTCCATCTGGTCCAGTGTGTCATTCAAAGCCATTGTTTCCTTGTTGATTTTTTGCTTAGATGATCTGTCCATTGCTGTGAGTCTGGTGTTGAAGTCTCCTACTATTATGGTATTACTATCGATGAGTTTCTTTATGTTTGTGATTCATTGATTTATATATTTGGGTGCTCTCACATTTGGCGCATAAATGTTTACGATTGTTAGGTCTTCTTGGTGGATAGACCCCTTGATTATGACAGAAGGCCCTCCTGCATCTCTTGATAGAGTCTTTATTTTAAAGTCTAGATTGTCTGATATAAGTGTGGCTACTCTGGCTTTCTTTTGTTGACCATTAGCATGATACATGGTTCTCCATCCCCTTACTTTCAATCTGAGGGTGTCTTTCGGTCTAAAGTGGGTCTCTTGTCAACAGCATATAGATGGATCTTGTTTTCTTCTCCATTCTGTTACCCTATGTCTTTTGATTGGAGCATTGAGTCCATTGATGTTTAGAGTGAGTATTGAAAGTTATGAATTTATTGCCATTATGATGCTTGTAGAGTTGGAGTTCGGTGATGTTCTCTGGTCCTTTCTAATCTTTGTTGCTTTCCATATATATATATATTTTTTTTTTTTTTTTCATCTTTTCTCGCCTCAGAGAGTCCCCCTTAAAATTTCTTGCAGGGCTGGCTTAGTGGTCACAAACTCCTTTAATTTTTGTTTGTCTGGGAAACTTTTAATCTCTCCTTCTGTTTTGAATGCCAGCCTTGCTGGATAAAGAATTCTTGGCTGCATATTTTTCTGATTCAGCACACTGGATATATCCTGCCACTCCTTTCTGGCCTGCCAAGTTTCTGTGGATAGGTCTGCTGCAAACCTGATCTGTCTTCCCTTGTAGGTTAGGGACTTTTTTTTCCCCTTGCTGCGTTCATGATTCTCTCCTTGCCTGAGTATTTTGTGAATTTGACTATGATATGCCTTGTTGATGGTCGGTTTTTGTTGAATCTAATGGGGTCCTCTGTGCTTCCTGGATTTTGATGTCTGTGTCTTTCCCCAGGTTAGGAAAGTTTTCTGCTATGATTTGCTCACATAACCCTTCTACGCCTATTTCTCTCTCTTCCTCTTCTGGGACCCCTATGATTCTGATGTTGTTCCTTTTTAATGAGTCACTGATTTCTCTGATTCTTAAATCGTGCTCTTTTGCCTTCATCTCCCTCCTTTTTTCTGCTTCATTATTCTCTATAAATCTGTCCTCTATATCACTGATTCTCTGTTCTGCCTCATCCGTCCTTGCCACTGCTGCATCCATCCATGACTACAGCTCAGCTATAGCATTTTTTATTTCATCCTGACTAGTTTTTACTTCTTCTATCTCCACAGAAAGGGATTCTGGTCTATTTTCAACTCCAGCTAGTATTCTTATTATCATGATTCTAAATTGTGGTTCAGACATCTTGCTTGTATCTGTGTTGGTTAAATCCCTGGCTGTCATTTTTTCGTGCTCTTTCTTTTAGGGTGAATGCCTTCTTTCTGTCATTTTGAAGGGAGAAAAGGAATTAATGAGGTGGAAAAGTTAACATTAAAAAATTAAAATTAAAAAACTACACACACATACACACACACAAAATCAAATAAATGATGCTAGATTCTAGGTGTGCTTTGGTCTGGGTGTTGATTTGACAGATTAGAGAAAAAAAAGAGGGGGGGAGGAAATCGTTTGGGAATTTGAAAAAATGATACACTGAAGTAGACTAAAATGAGATGATGGGAGTAAAATAGAATTTCAAAAAATTTACACGAAAGTAAAGAATTTAGTAGAAAAAATTAAAGAAAAAATGTTTTTAATAAAAATTAAAAATAAAAATGAGTTTTTTCTCTTTCTGTATTCAAGAAAAAGAAATGAAAAAGAAAAAAGAGAAAAGAAATCGTTTGAAAATTTTAAAAAGTGAATACACTGTCGTAGACAAAAATAAAATGATGGAAGCAAAATAGAATTTGAAAATAGTTACATAAAAGCAAAAAATATGGTAAAAAATTAAAGAAAAATATTTTTAATAGAGATTGAAATTAAAAATAAAGTTTTTCTCTTTCTGTATGCAAGAAAAAGAAAAGAGGTGAAAAAGAGAAAAAAAAAGAAAATGGAATATATGGACCTGCTAACAGAATGAAATAGGACTGAAATTACTTCGTTTTCCCGTAGAAGTCAGACTGAAGTGGTTTATAGTCCATAAACTAAGTCTCACTGCCTGGTGAGATTTGTGTTATTGAAGAGCGAGGTTGGCCCAGTTGGGCAGGGCTCAGTGTAACGGCTCCATTCTCCACTAGATGGCGCCGCTAGCCTACTGGGGTGGATTGTTGCTGTGCAGAGGTGCATATGCGCATGCGCAAGAGTGATGAAAATGGTGTCACTCAGTTACCCGGTCTCTAGTACGGGAACGAACTCTGTTCTCCCAGATCAGCAATCGTGCACCTGTCCTCTGTCTTCAGCTTTCGTCTACTCCCTACCTCTTTATTGTCTGTGACCAGGCCCCAGGCAGTACCACTGTCCCGAGTTTTGTCTCAGATGCAGCTGTTTACCCCGGCCTCTTACTTCTGAAGGACTGTGGCTTTGACCCGTTTGCTCCTCTGCTGGAGGGTCTCACCAAGCAACGCCAAACAATGGCCAAATGTCAGCTACCCCCGGGAATGCTTACTGGACCCTGCTGCTGCCAGAGCCCCGAGATTGCGGCCAGGTGTCAGCCTGCCCCAGAAAAAGTTCGTGAGATAGCACAGCAGCAGCGTTTCTGGGATTATGGAAAATCACAACACACATCTGGCACCAGGCTTCACCCTTAACGACCTTGTTCCAGCACCAGCAAATGTTGCTGCCTTCCAGGGTCTGCTGGGATCAGGTGGCCTCAACAGTCTCTACCAAATGTCCTTCCAGGAGTGGAACTGCTTTTCCCTGTGTGGTTCAAGAACCTCCTGGACCCCACTGTGATCCTGGGGATTCGCCCTTCCCACCAGAGCACCACCAGGTATCAAGCTGTGGAGTTGTAGCCTTTGTGCTCTCCTTGTTTACAGTCTTAATGGAGTTTAAACCCTCTCCTTTCTCCTTTCTCCCTTTTTAGTTTAGTCCCTGTGGCTGTTTCCAATTTTCCACTTTCTCTCCAGCTGCTTTTGGCAAGGGGTGCTTTTCCCATATTCTCCCTCTCCACTCCCCAGTCTCATTGGTCTCTCAGCCTGCAAAAGCGGCTCCCTGTGCACCGCCGGCTTCTCTCTCCCCAAGTTCACCTGTCCGTGATTCATACATGCTGAATTCTGTGCTTCAGGTTGTGCAGATTGTTGTGTTGATCCTCCAATCAGTTTACTAGGTGTGTAGGATGTTTCAGTGTTGGTCTGGCTGTATTTCATAGACGCGAGACACACAAAAAAATTCCATGCTGTTGCACCATCTTGGTTCGCCCCAAAGATCATTTAATGTCAAAATGTTAAAACCAAATGTGCATGATAAGATCTAGCCTTTTCTGACTTAGCATTCAAAGTCACATAGCATCACTTTTGCCACATACTATTGGTTACAACCAAGCCACTAAGGCCAGACCAGATTCAAAGGGAGAGGACATATACCCCACTATATGATCAAAGGAAGACCCAAAATATGGACATGTTTAAAACACGTATGGGGGAAAACTACTCTTAAAAGATTTGAAAGAGAGAGAGAGAGAGAAGAGAAAGAAGATAAAAAGATGTGCAAGACTTCTACACAGAAAATTATAAAATATTATCAAGATTCATAAATTGAAGAACTCATTATTATAAAGATACTAATCCTCATTTTTAAAGATTTAATAAAATCCCAATCAAAATCCCAGCAGGCAAAAATAAATCAATGTAATTGATCCTATTAACAGACTATAAGTAAAAAACCACATGATTATCTCAATAATCAGCAAAGGCATTTGATAAAATCTAACATTTATTCCTGATTTTAAAAAAACTCTCAGAAAATTAGGAATAGAAGAGAATCTCCACAACCTGATAAAAGGTTACAAAATACTTAAAGCTAATATCATACTTAATGGTGAAAGACTAAATGTTTTCCTCCTAACATTAAGAACAAAGAAAGGATGTCCATTCTTACCTCTTTTGTTAAAAACTATAGTGAAGTGTGATGGGCATTGAGGAGGGCACTTGTTGGAAAGAGCACTGTTGTATGTAAGCCAATTTGACAATAAATTATGTTATTAAACAAACAAACTGTAGTAGAGAATCTAGCCAGTGCAATGAGGCAAGAAAAAGAAATATAAGGCATCCAGAATGTAAAGGAAGAAGTAAAACTGTATATGCAGACTACATGATTGTCTGTGTGGAAAATCTTAGGAAGCCTACAGAAAAGCTATCAGAACTAATAAATGTTGAGGAACATTATAGGGGAAAAAGGAGCAATATATAAAATGAATTATATTTCTAATATACTATCAACGAACAAGTTGAAACTGTAATGAAAATGTACCATTTATAGTAACATCAAAAATATAAAATAATTTCACAGGGGTAAACCTGTGAAGGGGTGTGCAAGACTTGTACACTGAAAATGACAAAGTATTGCTAAAATGCACTTAAGAATATATAAACAAATGGATACATATACCGTATTTATGGATTACAAGATTCATTTTTTTCAGATGTCAATTCTCCCTAAATTGATCTATAGATTCAATGTAATTATATTGAATTGTGATTCCAGAACATCTTTTTTCTGGAAATTAGCAAGCTTATTCAAAAATACATGTGGAAAATGACCTGTAATAGTCTAGAAAATTTTGAAAAAGAACAAAGTTGAACGACTAACATTAGGTGACTCCAGGACTTATTAAAAAGCTACGGTAATCAAGAAATCCTGATACTGGTGTCAAGATAGACAAATTGGGTAATTACTTGTATAAAATATCGGCTTTAATCCACATTCCACACCATATACAAATATTACTTCAAATGGATAGTAGACCTAAATGTAAAACTGAAAACTGTGTAAGTTATAGAAGAAAATGCAGAAGAAAATCTTTGTGGCTTTGCATTGAACAGATATTTCTTATATATAACACTAAAAGTATGATTGATAATAAAAAAATAATACTCTTTACAAAAATTAAGAAGTTCTGTTCGTGAAAAGACATTCTTAAGAGAATAATAGGCCACAAACAAGGAAAAATAATTACAAAGCATTTATCTAGTAAGACCTTGAACCATAATATATAAAGAACACTCAAAATTCAGTAAGAAAATAAACCAATAAAAACTAGACACAATATTTGAATATTTGAATAGACACTACAAATTAAGATATATAGATGGCAGATAAGCATATGATATCAATATATCATATTGACACAATATCAATATCATTAGTCATTAGGAAAATGCAAATTAAAATAACTTCACATTATAAGAATGGCTAAATTAAAAATACTGACCAGGGCACCTGAGTGGCTCGGTCATTTGGGCGTCCGACTTTGGCTCAGGTCATGATCTCACAGTCTGTGAGTTCAAGCCCTGCGTTGGGCTCTGTGCTGACAGCTCAGAGCCTGGAGCCTGCTTCAGATTCTGTGTCTCCCTTTCTCTCTGCCCCTCCCCTGCTCATGCTCTGTCTCTTCTCTGTCTCAAAAATGAATAAAAATATTTTAAAAAAATAAAAACAAATACTGACCAAGTTCTGGTGAGGATGTCAGCCGTTAAAATTCTCCTACATTGTTAGTGGAGATGTAAAATGGTTAACTACTTTGGAAAACAGTTTGGCAGTTTCCTAAAAAGTTCAACAAATACCTACTAATCACCTAACCTTTCTACTACCAGATATTTACTCAAGAAATAAAAGCTTATGTCCACATAAAGACTAGCCCATGAACATTCTTAGAAAATTTATTTACAATAGCCAAAAAATGGAAACAACCCAAATGTCCATCAACAGGTGAATAAACAAATCTACACAATGGAATTGTATCCAGAAATAAAAACGGATGTACTGTTGATAAACAATGATGGAATGGATGACTCTTAAAATAAATATACTGAGTAAAAGAAGTTAGACCAATAACCAGTATATACTGGGTGATTCCATTTTTTTATATAAAATTGTAGAAAATGCAAACAAATCTATATAATATCAATGGCTGTCTATGGGTTGGGTTTCTGAGAGGGATGGGATGGAGGGATTCCCAAAGGGTACAAGTAAAGTCTGGGGGTAATGAATATGTTCATTATCTTGATTGTGGTAATAGTTTCATAGGTGTTTTCACATTTAGAACTTATAAAACTACACTTTAAATATGTGCAGTTTATTATATGTTAATTATACCTCAATAAAGCAGTTACAAAATTCCAATTTTTTTTGTAGAAAATCAAAAGTTGTTTCCAAGCCTTACATAAAAAGGGCAAAGTGTCAAGTATAGATCAGATAATTTTGAAGTACAAAATTGGAGGACATATATTATCATATATCAAGACTTATTATATAGCTCATCAATTAAGAAAGTATGATCGTGTCACAGGGATGGAAATGCAGACTAATGGAATAGATTAAGGAGTTGACCTACATAGTTATTTGATTTATGAAAAAAGTAACACTACATGCCATTGGTGAAAAACAGTCTTTTCAATAAATAGTACTACATCAATTGGATATTCATAGAGAAAAGAATAAATCTTGACTTCTAACTTCTACCACACGCTAAAAACAACTCCACGTGGCTTGTAGATCTCAATGTGAAAGACGAAACATCTAGAAAGTAACATAGAAGATATCCTCATCACCTTGAGGGCAGGCAAAAGCATTTTTTAATGTTTATTTATTTTTGAGAGCATGCGTGTGCCTGCACAAATGAGGGACGAGCACGAAGAGAGGGGGACAGAGGATCTGAAGCAAGCTCCTGGCTACAGCAGTGAACCTAGTGAGGGGCTCAAACTCAGAACTGTGACATCATGATGCCAGCTGAAGTCGGTTGCTGCAACCACTGCACCACCCAAGCACCCCAAGTTTTTAAACAAGGCACAAAAAGCACTAACCACAACGGAAGAGACAGATAAATTGAACTACAGTAAAATTAAAACTTCTGCTCATCAACATATGCTATTAAAACAATGAAGAGGCAACCAAAAGAATATATAATATGTATATAACATTAACATCACTTATATCCTATAAACCAATAAGAATAAGACGGTTGGGGCACCCGGGGGGCTCAGTCGGTTAAGTGTCCGACTCTGGCTCAGGTCACGATCTCGCGGTTTGTGAGTTCAGGCCCCAAGTCGGGCTCTGTGCTGACAGCTTGGAGCCTGGAGCCTGCTTTGGATTCTGTGTCTCCCTCTCTCTCTGCCCCTCCCCCACTCGCACTCTGTCTCTCAGGAAATAAATAAACACTAAAAAAAAAAAGAATAAGATGGTTAATTCGCTTTCAAAAATTGGCAAAAGACAAACAGAAACTTCACAAAGAAGGGTATCTCAAAGGCCAATGACATCTGGAAAAGTGGTTAACTTCTTTAGTCAACAGGAAAATGCTGATGAAAATAAAAGTGAGATACCATAATACACCTACCATAATGATACAGTTTTTAGTAGGTGACAATACCAAATACTGGCAAAGTTGTAGAACTGGAACTCCCACGTATTGCTGATGGGAATATAAATTGGCACAATAATTTTAGAATACTCTTTGGAAATATCTAAATTCGAACATATATATGTATTATGTAGGACCCCACAGTTTCACACCTGGTGATAAAGTCAATAGAAATATATTATTAGTGAGAATATAACTGGTACAGGCTTAAAGAGAACAATTTGGCAGGATCAAGTAAAATCCAGCAAATCTACATCACAGAAATTTTTATACAAGTACCAAAGCCCATCCGTCTATAAAGATGTTTGATATGGTAATATTTGTAATGGTAAAAATGAGAAATAACCTGGATATTATCAATTGGTAGATGGTTAATTATTTAAGTTCCATGAAAATTATTTGAGAGCTAAAAAGAATGATGTAGATCTATATGTACTGAGTGGAAAGATATCCCAGACATATTGTCAAATAAAAGATTTTGCAGAGCAATATACATGACATGATTGTTTATTAACAGAATATACAATTTTAATTTAAAATGTTTTAAGATTACATATATGCAAACATAGGGAAAGAGGTCCGGAAAGAGACACAGAGGGTTAACAGTGGTTCTCTTTAAAACCTAAAACTGGATGAGGGGAAGGCTGAAAAGTGATACAGGTTTTCTACTATATAATTTAAACAACAAAAATATTTTCAAGAATTGCTTGCATATTTTTTAAAAGACTAGTTTTTCTCATCACAGGAATACCCCAAGTGAAGAAGTAGTGAAATATAATCATCATTAAAGTCAAAATGAAAGCTGCAGGCTGCATGAGAAGGAAGGGGATAAGATTGTTCATGTGAGCCGCAGAGTTCATTTTAGAGAAAACATAGCAAGAGCAATGGCTCCATCTCCCACCAAGGTGAAAAATAACTCTTTGGGGGCACCTGGGTGGCTCAGTCAACCAGTTAAGTGTCTGACTTCAGCTCAGGTCTTGATCTCACAGTTCATGAATTTGAGCCCCGCATCCAGCTCTGCGCTGACAGCTCAGAACCTGGAGCCTACTTTATATTCTGTGTCTCCCTCTCTCCCTGCCCCTCCCCCACGCGTGCGTGCGCTCTCTCTCTTAAAAATAAAGATTAAAATATTTTTTTAAGTTCTTTGTGGGGAACCAGGAACAGTCCCAGCTCTTATAGAGTCTGATCTTAATTCTTTTTTAAGAAAAATAATGTAAAATTACAGTAATGAAACTAGGAATAGGATCTTAGAAGGGCCAGTGCAAGTGAGAAGTCTTAGAGCTTAAATTTAATTAGCTTTATGACAAACTTCTGTGTGTAACATAATCAAATATTACATAAATTTTGGATGCAATAATGCAAGTATTTCCAAATGGAGAAGACAGAGAGTAACATAACTGTGAATAATGAAGTGCTATTTGTGAGAGGACTATATGTTGCCAGGGATTTTATTTTAATTTATAGCCTAAAAAGTTGTATGTGTATTCAAACTATAAACTATTTAAAGTTCACATCCATGTCTCATGGTTAACTTCAAGAACAACAAAAAGAACATAGCTAATATTTTTTTCAACTAAAATTTTTTTCAATTGAAAATTTCTTCCTGCCTTAATAACATTTCTTGTGATAGATTCATCTTAATTTAAACCTTTAAAAATCATTTACATTCTTTGGCTACTTTATTTTAAGAGTTTAGAATATACTCATTCAGAAATGTATTATAGCCCAGCCAGGAGGCACATCAGACCTAGGAGTCTGACTCAAGATGATAGCAAAAAGTGTGAACATTTCACGAGATCAGGAATCGTGGCTTGTACATTCAGTCCCAATGTCCAGTGCCTGTCAGAGGGCACAGTGAACCATGATAATAACTACCATATATTGTACTGACTACCATATATTCAGCCAGATTCTGTGATAAGTGTTTCACAGACAGTATTCTTCCCTATTATTATCCTCTTGGGAAGGACTATTATTATCCTCTTTATTAATGAGCAACATGAGGCTTGATTAGGTGACTTAACCCAAGGTCACACAATTTTGAAGTGTGATAATTCTGATAATTCTGTTTCCTGGAACACTTCAATAAATATTGGTTGTGGGCACCCTTGATTAAATGGAAGGAATAAAGGAAGGGAAAGGAAGAGTGAAGAAGGAAAAGAGGACACAGGTCGATAACAAGGGCCCATGGCATTGACCTTTAGGAAGAAAACCATTTCCCTGAGGGGAATAATGGATGAAACCAACTTAGCACTCTTATCTCAAGAAGCCTGTATGCTGAGCAGATTATCAGGACAGGCCTACCTAGCAAGGGAGCTTCCCTCTCCAGTTTATTTTGTACCACTCTACACTTTGCTCTCTCCTGTACAATCACGCTCATTCTTCTCCTCCTGGTTTAGTGGTTGTCTGTCTACACTGGTTACCATTGAGCCGTCTGTTGTTCTGGTCATCTTCATCCCTTTGGCTCTTGTGGCATTACTACCTCCAGGTCACAGGCACCTTTGATGAGGCTGTGAGAGACATACAGTCATTCTCCCAAGGGCTAGCCACCTCCTAGGTACACAGCCTTGGAAGCACCACAACGGTCCCCTGCAGAGATCCTCACAGAATTTTATCCTCACTTCCTAGCTGGCATACTTTCCTTCTTCTCTTCTGGTCCTCAAGAGCTTTTCCCTTCCCAGTTCCTCTCTGAAATTGGCTCAAGCCATTCCCAAAGACCAGCCTTAGACTCCAGGCCACACCATTGAAGGCCCAGCCAAGGTCCCTAAGTTTCCAGGTCACATTGAGAGACTCTCACTGTGTGTGCGAGTGTCACACCATTTTTAAATGGATGGGAAAAGAAAACATGAGGGAAAAAAATCACAATCAACATTTCCATACATTATTCTGCCACATTTCCCTGTGTGGGGTGATACCCTGGGTGAGGAACGTAGTAAAATGATTAGGTTTGAGGCAGGAGACCACAGACTGGCTTCTGGTGTGATGAGTTATGGTACCTCTGAGATAACCAACAGGAGACATGAAGAAGGCAATTGGATACATAAGTCTGGAGGTTTCTGGCTAACTTTTTGTAGAGTCCCATGGAAAAGACCATTATTTTCCCACTTAACCATTTCCAATATGGACAATAATAGATTTTCTTACCATTCAATAGCTTATAGGGCAAGCCTATTTATATCTAGCATGACATTTGATTCTCTAGTTTTACCAGTATTCTGAAGACCACTTACAGTTTCATTTTAGAAAAAGACAAGAACAGAAATTCAACAAAATATTTTTTTTCTTAGGAGTAGTTAAGACCCATGAACTTATATAAAAGCACTTCGAGTTTAAAACAAATTATTGCAGGTGAAGAAAACTATGTCCTTGGAGATCAGTGACCCATTCTCAACTGACCACAATCTCCCTTCTGTTTCACCTGCTTCCTACAATACATTGTTGGACAAAAAAAAAAAAAAAAGGCTTATAAATTATTTAAGACATTCTAAACAACTTTCACTCAAAAAACTGCTGAGTTAATCCCTAGGTATTACCAGCTGGTTAACCTATCCCCAATTTCCATGCTATTACCTACTGCTGAAAACACAATGTTCCAAAGACAGGGGAACCCAAAATAAGGTTTATTGTATAAAAGTTTAAGTTCTACTCATTTGAGGTGTTACAAAACTGTGCCATGGATACTCTGTGCTTGCGGTTTTCTATTACATTCACGGATTTTTTTATTCATGTCATTTGTATCACAGTGGGATAAATTGTAAAACCAACTCACAGCTCCAGCAAAAGGAAATATAAACTGAGAAATACTATGGAGTTTATTGCATTTGAGCGAGGTATACACAAGAGCATAGTCACCTGGAAATGCCACCATGAAACGGCCACTGCCAGCCACAGAGCTTGCAGCTCTATTCAAAGATTCTTATCACATCAGGGTAGAGCAAACCCACCCTGGTGAGCCCAATCTGCCCTCCTCCATTACTGAACATGGAAGAGAAATGCTATCACAAAGAGTTCATGTCATTCAGATCTCCTTTTATTGCACAAATCTCAAAATCTGGCCCAAATCCGCCATGGTCTGGAGCCAGCAAACATTACTTCCTATCATCACTATTACAAAATTGGGTAATTTAAAAAACTGGGTGGCTTTTCATGATGTTCTAAAATCCAAAATAAATACAGAAAACACAGCTGACTATGTAATAAAGTGAGGTCCACTTCCCATTGTAGTTCTCCTCTGTAACGTTGAAGTTAGAGGTGAGATTTCAGTAAAATTCCAACATTATGGGCAGAGACCCAGACATGACCAGTTCCTGCCTTGTTCATGCACTCTCTCTGAGAAAAACTGGACTGAGGGAGTAGTTACATGTAAAACATACAAAAGACTGAGAATCAAAGTAAAACTTAAATAAGAGCTGGGGAGACATTCAATATCCCCCAGTACCATGAGTCTTTGGGAAAAGCTACACTGGAAAACAGTTTAGGCTCCTGTTTCTCTCCACCTACCCTTCACATGTTCCTGCCATGACCTGAGATGATGGTGTCCCCAGAGTAGGGATGAATTATAGCCCTACCTGGATGCAGGGAGGAAAGACCTTCCTTCCTAACATGTAGCCCAACAAATGATCTGACCAATTTGATTAGCAAAAAAACCCTTTCTTGGTTGTATACAGCCAGGAGGTCTGGGCTGAGGCCAGTCTGATGCAGAATAGCTCTTATTACAGTAAATAATGGCTTTTTCCAAGACAAATTGATAGTAATTTTATCAAAATATTATCTATCATCACTTACAGTCAAAATATTGCCACAAGTGTTTTTTTTTCCTTATGTGCTTACTACGTGGCATTTTAAAAGTTAGTTAATGGGAATATGATAAAATAAGATATGTGCAAGATATTCAGCTGATTGCTAGGGAGAATGTGGCAATAAATAAACACATAAGCATTCTCTTCAAAGGATTTACAACCTGGAGAAAAACACAGGATAAGCAATTTATTCAATAAGTGGGTCTACACTATAGCACAGAGGAGGCTATGAGAATTCAGAATGGGAGTCTCTTTTGAACTGAAAATATCAGGAGAAACTTTGAGAAGATAGCTGGATTTGAATGACACCTGAAAATATTGGTAAATGTTTTAAAATAAATATTATATTTTTTCCATAATAAGATTAGTGCACAATTAGTAGCTTTGCTAAGGGAAAAAACAGTTAATGAGGGAAAAGAAATAAATCCCACCAGATCCCAACTCTTTTTTCGTTCATTTATTTATTTATTTTGAGACAGAGAGAGAGAGTAGGAGGAGCAGACACAGAGGAAGAATCCAGATTAGGGTCTGTGCTATCAGCTCAGTGCCTGACCCAGGACTCCATCTCATGAACCATTTGATCATGACCTGAGCCAAGATCCAGAGTTGTACGCTTAACTGAGTGAGCCACCCATGTGCCATGACTTCATCCTTTTCTATTTGCATTTGTCCATTTACAGACCTTTGGTCCTCCAGTTGAGTGGCAAAGTGGCATTGGGCTCTTGCCTGGCTTCAGCAGTGATAGAGGCACCAGAAGAACCAGTGCTGAGAGGAGAAGAAAATTGAATAAGGCAGGGCTATAGGGCTAAGGATACCTTTAAGCTCTGCAAGAGAGATAATGTGACATTCTACCTCTGCCAATAGCTGTTGTGGGCAGTGACCAAAACTAAGAGTTGTGGAGCTATATAAGGCACTGAAGAGTCTCAAAAATCAACAAGAAGGAACTATGGAGAGGAAAAACCAACTAAACTGCCTTTGGTCAAGGAGTCGGAATCTTAAGTGATTAACACGTGGCTATTACCATAACTGTGGCCTTATTTTAGTAATAGGTGCTCTGACTTTCCCATTACACAGTCAATAGAGAATAAAACATAGATTGGTGGCTCTGGGAGACCCATGTGACAACAGGGGAAAATGGGCACCAGATTTTGTTCTCAACTTAATATTACCTATTCCCCCTCTCTCTACTTTTGAGGCAAAGCATCCAGCCAGGTTTTGGAATGATGGCATAAAGAAAAGTCTTATGTGACGTGGAACTTCTAGTTCTACAGTTTAGGAAACAGTAACACAGCAAACAAACCAGATTGTCTCTTCTCACATCTTTCTTGAGAGATATAACTGAGCAAAATGGTTCCCTTAATTCTGTAACTAAATACAATTAAAAAAATAAATCCAATGTTTTAGTTTTAAAATTTCCCTACTTTACAGATATCAAAGCAGGAAGAATTTTTTAAAAGAGAATTATCCTACAGATAATTAGTAGTAGTAAAAGAAAGACAGATTTAGGTTAATAGAAACTGAATTAAGTTCTTTGTATCTCTTCCTAATAAGTCATCAATTATGGGCATATTTAATTAAGTAAATCCTCTTGTAGGATAACTGGCACTTAACGCCCCAAAACAATGCAGTGGTCAACAACAAGAAGACAAGGACAAAGTTTAAGCCTAGAATCAGTCTTTCCATCTGAAGATTCTTGTGGTTCATTAGAAATAGTGAGAATGTGGGGGAATAAGGAGTGTGAGAAACAAAAAATGTGAAATAATGTAACATGTTCTTTAATAATTACTCATGCTTTTTCAAAGAGAAGAAAACTGAGGACTCCATATTGAAAAAAAGTAAATTTGAGGTCATTATTTTTTCAATAGAAATTTCTCCCTTCATCCATCACCAAACAGCACAATGTGAAAATTTAATTGAATGTTTTCTATGCCTAGGGAGCTGTGAATAATGGCAACAAGGATGGTAAATAATAATTCAAGGTCCTTTGGAGATCTTAACTTTAAAATAAACAGTAACACTCACAATACTTCCAAGTTGAAAAAAACAAATTTAAATTGTCTAGTACTTTCAGTAAACATAAGCTAACATTTTATTAGTACTGCATATGGGGGAGAGGGCTGTGAACAAGGAGAAACGATCCTTATTCTTTACATATCTCTCCTTTCTTCATTGCTCAAGGGAAAAAGAAAGCTATTATCATTAGGGTCTTATCAGTGAAAGAGAGAAATGTCATGACAGTCAGGAGGATTATTCCACCAAGTCTCTGCTGGCCTTCCATCTGACAAATGGGCCCTGGCCATCCCCACTTTAAGACTTCATCCTGCCCAGGATAAGCACCAGCTATGACACAGACTTTCATGTTGGATCAGAGAAAGGATTTTAATTATATAGTGCAGTGAAAAAAAAATAACACTAGTCTAAGAGTCTGCCACTAACAGCTGTGTGACCATGGGGGACCATGTAAGGATCGGTTTCCCCATCTGTCGAATGAAGATGCTGGACTAGATCAGGGGGTGGCAAACTTTTGTGCAAAGAGCCAAATAATAAATATTTGGGGCCTTGAGGGCCACACAGGTTTTGTCTAATTACTCAACGGTGCTATTGCATCATAAAAGCAGCCACAGATATTACATAATCAAAGAAGCATGACTATGTTCCAATAAAAATTTATTTACAAAAACAAGTAGCAGGCTGGATTTGGCCCAAGGGCTATAGTTTGAGAAACCCTGGACTATACAACCTCTTTATCCCTTCAAGCTCTGTAAATCTATAATTCTAAAAATGAGAGAGGCAGAATGAGATTTATCAGACAGGCTTGAGCTGTCTAAGAGCCTGCTGATAGATGCAGGAATACTTCAGGGCAATTCAGAATGCTTTGTTAGCTTCTGGAGCCTATGATCCACCCACATCTAGCAGTGCAACAAAGCAAGGAAATATCTAAAAGTTGTAAGAATTGAAAAAGAAATAATAGAAATGTCATTACTTGTGAAAGATATGATTGTGTATATTTAAATAGAGAGAAATTATCAGAATAAGTCACCCATAAGCTGATCAACTTTCTATTCATCTCACATTCGCTCATTTTCCCCCGTCCTATACTGTATAAAAGACACCAAAATTTTGCAATCTCTTTTGCCCTCTAGCATTAAATGTGCTACTGTTTTAAGAATATAGACATCAAACATATAATTTAATCAACCTCACACAGTTTGGAAAGCAAAGCAGAAATCAAGAATGTTGAAAAGTGTTTCCTCTAACTGTACTGAGATTTAACCAGGAATATGGGCTTATAAGCCTCCAGTTGATTCCGTGGACCCAGAGGAAAACAAAACAAAAGGCAAGAACTTAGAGAGATTCAGAATACTTGAACAAGAGGGGCACAATGATAATGAAAAGGAAGATATCAAAAAAAGACTTCCAGAAAGAAACAAAAGCGAGTTAATTTTAATATCGCAAAGATATGTGGATACAAAAAGAGTATATAGGAAATGCAT
This sequence comes from Panthera leo, assembly GCF_018350215.1. Taxonomy (NCBI): domain Eukaryota; kingdom Metazoa; phylum Chordata; class Mammalia; order Carnivora; family Felidae; genus Panthera; species Panthera leo. The sequence goes on along the minus strand of NC_056683.1, from coordinate 54,780,637 downwards.
GTTTACATCTGGGCTTGGTTGATTAACATGGGAACAGTTTAATTTGTTATGCTCATTTGGTTATTAACTTCTGGATAATGCTCACAATACCTCAATAATTAACAGGTAAGTAGAAAATTCAAAATATTACTTGCTCAGAACTATAAAAAAATTTCTTATCAAAGAAAAGTTAACAGAATATATATAGACATGAGCTCGTGTTGATATATATATACTCTCTCTCTCTCTCTCTCTCTCTCTATATATATATATATATATACACAGTATATATATACAGTATATATACAGTAGAGAGAGAGAGAGAGAGACTGTATTCTGTTAACTTTTCTTTGATAAGAAATTTTATATATAGATATATATATATATATAGCTCGTGTCTATATATATACATATATATATAGAGAGAGAGACTGTATTCTGTTAACTTTTCTTTGATAAGAAATTATATATATAGATATATAGATATATAGATATAGCTTGTGTCTATATATATAGAGAGAGAGACAGAGACAGAGACAGAGACAAAGAGAGCAAGCTGGAGAGAGGTGGGGGGAGAATCTCAAGCAGGCTCCATGCTCAGCACAAAGCCTGACGTGGGGTTTGATCCCACGACCCTGGAATAATGACCTGAACCAAAATCAAGAGTCAGATACTCAACCAACTGAGCCACCCAGGCACCCCTACTGTCTATATTAAGTGTGTTTTCTAGCAGGCAAGTTTGGAAGTATTTGGAAAATAGATATAGGTCATTGGATAAATGCAGATTATCAATGCAGTCACATTAATGCCTTGTTAAGTATCAATGCAATCTACTGTATGGAAAAACTATAGACTCCAATCCAGTACCACTAGTTGAATGTATTCAAATATTACAGATTATATAAATTACCTCTTTGTAAAATAGATAACATTCTAAACACTATTGTGCCCAGCCTAATTAATGAACCAAGAAACACTGTGTCTCAGAAAGTCTCAAAAATTTCCCATTAGCTTAAAAATTCACTATAAAGTTTAAAAATAAGGGGCACCTGGGTGGCTCAGTCGGTTAAACATCCAACTTCAGCTCAGGTCATGATCTCATGGTTCATGATCTCATGGTTCCTGAGTTCGAGCCCTGCCTCAGTCTGTGTGCTTGACAGCTCAGAGCCTGGAGACTGTTGCAGGTTCTGTGTCTCTCTCACTCTCTGTCTCTCCCCAGCTCGTGTTGTCTCTCTCTCTCTCAAAGATAAATAAACACTAAAATAAATAAATACATACATACATACACACACAGAGTTAGGATTAGAAAAGCATCTCTGTTGTGGAGAAGATGACATAGTACACATTTCATTCAGTGGAGGAAGTCTTACTTTACAGCTGAGTTAGAGGGTATCCTTCTGTATTCCTTGGTTTTTTTAGGCAGGGTGATTTGAATCCTGTGGCCATAACACCTACATTGGAATATAATCTGCTATAAAAGCAACGTCTATAGGTTTTTTTTTTTTCATTAACCCAGGCTATTATTGGAGGTAGCATTTTTCACATGTAAATATTTTGTCATAATCCTTTGATGCTTCCAAGAGAACTAAAGTACATACAGGACTTTAAAATTCTACATAGCAATTTAACCTTCACCTGAAATGCCAGATTTTTTACTGCCATTTGTATTTTTAATTTGTTTCAATGTTAAATTGTATTTGTTTTTTTTTTTTGAATAGATATTTACACATGGATTAAAACTCAAATAAGGTACGTTGTGTAAAATCTTTCCCCCTCCCCCACCATGCCTCTCTTCCAGGCACCCAGTTCCCAATCCATGAGCAGTCAGTGTAACTAAGAGGAGCCGTCTCAGAAATGCAGACCTCAGTCTCTCCCTTCCCACTCTGAGGTAATAATACTAGAAGGATCCCACTTGCCACTGCACAAAGATCCTTACAAACAAACCAATCCAGAGAAGTCCTCTAAGACCCTGAGTAGGTTAGGAGATACACCATCCCACAAAGGCAACCAAGGCTTAAGTGAACTGATCAGCCTCTGTGTGTTCACTGGGTCACCATGGTCATCACTGGCTGGCTTATGCAGCATCACACAAAGAAAAGGGTCTCTTCCAATTCTTGAACCCGCTTTAGGAGGCTTTCTTCATTAGCAAGGGAGCTTGCTCTTACTCCTCCTAGTGTTGTTCTGTAAGTATTATTCTCCACACACTGCTGATTGTGAACCATTTATGAATATTCTACAAGGTTCCACAAGATCGATGTTTGCCTTATGGTTGTCCTAGGGACATATTCATGTTTGAAATTTTTACCCACTTCATGTGGTACAAATTAACAATTTTGTGATGTAACATGAAGTCTATTTCTTACACCAGTTTTACTGACTTTTATTTTAACTAGAACTTTCCTTACTTCAGGAAGAAAGAAAAGGGTAGTAGATTAAAATGTGGGTGAAATATGGTTGAATTTTCAATGTTCAACAGTCATTGCTAAAAGATGGTTCTCAAAACTTGAAATGCAAAGGAGATAATCTGGAGATCTCAAAGGATATGCAAGATAGGGAACTATTTCCTCTGGGCTAAGAAAAGAGGATTGAGGATGCATTTTGCATTCTTAAACATCTGCATTTTTTCCCAAATAAGTATGCAATGCTCTTTTAATATAAAATTATGACCTATTAAAGTACATAAGCGGCTATTGTTCCCATTTACAGATAACAAAACTAAAGCAGTGATGGCTGAAGTGACTTTGCCAGCTGTATCTCAGAGAGTCAGTGGGGAAACGGAATTTCAAATGGGGTCCCTCCAGGTCCTAGTCTATTTTTTAGCCCACTGACTCTCCTGTCTTCTTTTATATGAGCACTGTATCTTGAAAGCATCTCTCAGAGACACCTCTGAGGTTAATGCCTTAGAAAAACCTATCAAACATAATGACTTTGATAGAGACCATTTCACATTACTTTTACCAATCTATTTTTCTTGGTTCATGCTCTCAAAAATGTCTGACTTTTCCCAATGACACTGTTCACACTGATTCTAGTTTTTTAACAACATAGGCAAAGATTTAAGCTGACTCTCTATGAGGCAAAAAGAAAATGACAGTAGAATTCAATTCTCCAGGATAGATAGAGAATATGCAATACATCTCCATTTTAGGAACCATCAGTATTGCATTACCCAGCACCCACTACAGCAGCAAAAGGGGACAATCTTGGCAGCTTCATGAGATCCTTGGAGAAATCTCCCTCCTCCTTTGCCCCAGCCCCATCCCAATTCATGCCCAGACCATCCTTTGTAGCTATTATGGTTGCCAATATAACTGGCTCCAGAGCCCTATGGTGTGGGTTTAATGGTAAAGAGAAATGCGAAATATAGGATATGGAATTTCTAAACAGTAGAGGATTCTAGTGACATCTATTTAGTCTAATCCCCTCATAGACAGGATATAAAAAAGACCAAACTTTCTAAATCATTAACAAATAATGGGCTCTACATCTTAAGGATTTGCTTCTCCATGAAGAATTAAAACCATTTGTCTAGTTTGCCTAATACCTTTTCCAGGAGAAAGGGACTGGAGTAGACCTGTGAATCCCCCTCAAGAGGGATATAGGAAAGGGAGTATGTAGGTGCCAGGTGACTCACGGCTTCTCCCTCACCCCCTTTCATTAGAGCTACTGTCTCCCCATAAATATAGGTGTTATACCTCTTCCAGGGCATGTTTTCATGAGATAGAACTTATCTCTACTCCATGAAGCAAATGGCATGCTCTTAAATCCAGAGGACTGGAGTCAAATGGATTGAGCTGGGCTAGGCAGGTCCAACCTTTAATCTGCCAAACTACCTGGAGCCAGGGATTTGGTCCTCAGGGACTAATCAACAAGCAATTCAGATATGATGGGTCAGAGAGTTCCATCTGGGTCCCATTCCTCAAAAAGGAGATGATGTCAAATCAGGGAGTATATGTAACCAGGTCCAAGAATATCATAGAGGCCTAACTATGGGATAGAGCTAAGTATTGGAAGCATGAAAAGAATGGAGCACAGTGGTCAGAGATGAAAGTATAAAGCACCTATGCAATTTTAGATTGGAGAATCTACCACTTTTCTTTAATTTAGCAGTAGACAAAACACCCAGGGCTGCATCTGACTGGCTTAAAACAAAGACTGCTTTTTGTAAGAATTTCCTCTACATCTCCACCTCAAAAGCCAGTAGGGAATTGTCATATCCATGTACTATGCAAAATTGAAGTGCAATTTATTACCTATAATCTATTATATCTCTCCTTGGCATGTTTATTGGTTACACTCCTGGTTATAAGCAACAGAATTTGACACTGGCTGATAAAGCAAAAAAAAAAAAAGTATAATAATTCATGGAAGTATTGGCTGGGAGACCTAAAGGCAAGGGCCAAGGATGAGCTTGGGTACAATGTCAAAAACCATGTTGCAGCTAGCCTGTTAAAGAACAACCACCACTGCTATGGTCTCACCAGAGATAGAGAAAACCACTGTGGTCACTGCCACCACTGCACCAGCAAGCAGGAAGCTACACTGAGACCTGTTTGTTCATATTGCTTCCTTCTGTATCAGTCTGTCATGGGTATTGCTGATGGCTGACTCCTAGGTTACAAGCTACATTTTAGCTGCAAGAGAGGTTATAAACTTATGGTTTGACTCTTTACTGAAGATGTGGGATTCAAAAATGAAAACTACTCCAAGTATAGAAAAGCTATTCAAAAGGTAATGGGAAATTTTTGACAGGGCTACCAAGATAATTCAACAGGAGAAAATACTGTTTTCAGCAAATAGTGCTAAACAGCTAGATATTCACATGCAAAAGAATGAAACTGCAACCATTTCTGACACCACATACAAAAATTTACTCCAAATGGAGCATAGGCTTATATATAAGAGCTAAAGCTTTAAAATGTTTAGAAGAAAACATAAGAGTAAATCTTTGTGACCTTGAATTAAGCAAAGCCTTCTTGGATATGACACCAAAAATATAAGTGGCCAAAGCAATACAAAACCAAAACAGTACTTCATCCAATTAAAAACTTGTCTTTCAAATGATACCATAAAGAAAATGAAATGTATAGAACCAGAAAAGACCCCAAATAGCTAAAGCAATCTTGAAAAAGAAAACCAAAGCAGCAGGCATCACAATCCCAGACTTCAAGCTATACTACAAAGCTGTAATCATCAAGACAGTATGACACTGGCACAGGAACAGACACTCAGATCAATGGAACAGAATCGAGAACCCAGAAATGGACCCACAAATATGGCCAACTAATCTTTGACAAAGCAGGAAAGAATATCCAATGGAATAAAGACAGTCTCTTCAGCAAGTGGTGCCGGGAAAACTGGACAGCGACATGCAGAAGAATAAACCTGGACCACTTTCTTACACCAGACACAAAAATAAACTCAAAATGGATGAAAGACCTAAATGCAAGACAGCAAGCCATCAAAATCCTCGAGGAGAAAGCAGGCAAAAACCTCCTTGATCTTGGCCGCAGCAACTTCTTACTCAACACGTCTCTGGAGGCAAGGGAAACAAAAGCAAAAATGAACTACTGGGACCTCATCAAAATAAAAAGCTTCTGCACAGCGAAGGACACAATCAGCAAAACTAAAAGGCAACCTACAGAATGGGAGAAGATATTTGCAAATGACATATGAGATAAAGGGTTAGTATCCAAAATCTATAAAGAACTTATCGAACTCAACACCCAAAAAACAAATAATCCAGTGAAGAAATGGGCAAAAGACATGAAGAGACACTTCTCGAAAGAAGACATCCAGATGGCCAACTGACACATGAAAAAATGCTCAACATCACTCATCATCAGGAAATACAAATCGAAACTACAGTGAGATACCACCTGACACCTGTCAGAATGGCTAACATTAACAACTCAGGCAACGACAGATGTTGGCGAGGATGCGGAGAAAGAGGATCTCATTTGCATTGGTGGGAATGCAAGCTGGTGCAGCCACTCTGGAAAACAGTATGGAGGTTCCTCAAAAAAACTAAAAATAGAACTACCCTATGACTCAGCAATTGCACTACTAGGCATTTATCCACGGGATACAGCTGTGCTGTTTCGAAGGGACACATGCACCGCCATGTTTCTAGCAGCACTATCAACAATAGCCAAAGTATGGAAAGAGCCCAAGTGTCCATCGATAGATGAATGGATAAAAAAGATGTGGTATATGTATACAATGGAGCATTACTCAGCAATCAAAGAGAATGAAATCTTGCCATTTGCAACTACGTGGATGGGACTAGAGAGTATTATGCTAAGTGAAATTCATCAGAGAAAGACAAAAATCATATGACTTCCCTCATCTGAGGACTTTAAGAGACAAAACAGATGAACATAAGGGAAGGGAAACAAAAATAATATAAAAATAGGGAGGGGGACAAAACAGAAGAGACTCATAAATATGGAGAACAAACTGAGGGTTACTGGAGGGGTTGTGGGGGGGTGGGTTAAATGGGTAAAGGGAACTAAGGAATCTACTCCTGAAATCATGTTGTACTATATGCTAATTTGGATGTCAATTTAAAAAAAATAAAAAATAAAACAAGTAAATAAATAATTAAAGAAAGAAAGAAAGAGAAAGAAAGAAAGAAAGAAAGAAAGAAAGAAAGACAAGAAAAGAAAGTGAAACATAACACAGAGAAAAGGAAAAAATAATGTAAACTACAAATGTTTTAATTTCTTCCTCTTTGACTCATTTGTAAGGGAAGGATTCCTACACTAGAGTTATGGGGATGGCTGAACCTACAACACCTGACACAAAGCAGATGAGACAGGCAGCAGTTCATTAGTCACCATACTCACAGCCAATGGGACAAGGATACCACGTCATGTGGAGCCAGCCACATGGGAGTTGCACTCAGGAACAGAGTGTACAACTAGGAGCTGTGGAGGACAATTTCATAGTAGCAAGAAGGTAGGATGACCCTTGGTTCCCAAGAAAGGATGTGATTGGTTTATTTGAATAAACTCATAGGTTGGCTGAAACTTGCTATTCAAGGATCAGCAAGAATCACATCTGTTCTTTTTGATATGGGGAGTTGTTTCAGGGACGTTATGTATGGGAGAAGAATGGGAAGAGGAACTGGAATTTAGATCATCCAAATCCTTTCCAATTTTTCCAGATGTTAAGGCAGCATATGATATTGAACCTTAATTTTATGTTTTAAGCCACAATAAGACAAGTCTTCTAAGGGACTCATATCCAGGATATACAAAGAACTCCTACAACTAAAGAGTAAAAATACAAATAACCCAATTTAAAAATGGATAAATGACTCCAATAGACATTTCTTCAGAGAAGAAATAAAAATGACCGACAAACACTTGAAAAGATGTTCAACATTAGTAGCCATTAGGAAAATGTAATGTGATACCACTTTATACCTAAGATGACTATGATAATAAAAGAAAATGGACAAAAACATTTGGCAAGGATATAGAGAAATTGGAGCCCTCCTACATTGCTGTGAGGAATGCAAAATGATGCAGCAGCTTTGAAAAGCAGTTTTGGCAGTTCCTCAAAATGTTAAACATAGAGGTACCATATGAATCAGCAATTTCACTCCTAAATATATACCCAGGAGAAATGAAAACATATGTCCACACAAAAAGTTGTATATGAATGTTCACAGAATTATTCATAATAGCCAAAAAGTAGAAACAACTCACATGTCCATTAAAACGGTTGAATGAATAAATAAAATGTGGTGTGTTTATGCAATGGAATATTATTCAGCAATAAAAAAATGAAGCATCAATACATACTACAACATAGATAAACCTTAAAAGCATACTAACTGAAAGAAGATAGTCATAAAAGAACACCTATTGTATTATTCAATTTATAAGAAATGTCCAGAATAGGCAAATCTATAGAGACAGACAGTACATTACTGTTTGTCTATGGCTGAGGGGTTGTGCCTAAGAAGTGACTGCTAATGATTATGGGTTTCTTTTTGGAGGATGAAAAGTGTTCTAAAATAGGTAGTGATGATAGTTGTACAACTCTATGAAAGTGTTAAAAACCATGAAATTGTACCCTTTAAATGGGCAAGTTATAGTGTGTGAATTATTGAGATATAAAGCTATTATTTTTTTAAGGTATGAGTGCCTTAAATATGACCGATTCCAGAAGTTTAACTATAGTCAAATATCTACTTGAATCTTTTACTTAAAATATCTTCACAAAATTTGGAAACCCTTTATGGCTGATTGACTAATATATATTTCCTTATAAATCTCCTATAATCTTGCCAAACCTGTTGATGGCAACGATGAGAAACACAGTAGTTAAGTAGATAAGTGACAACTGCAATTTCATTTTTTAAAATATTTATTTATTTGTTTTGAGAGAGAGCACATGCGTGCGAGCTGAGAAGGAGCAGAAGGAGAGGGAGAGAGAGAATCCAAATAGGCTCTGCACTAACAGCACAGAACTTGAACTCATGAACTGCGAGATCATGACCTGAACTGAAATGAAGAGCTGGTCACTTAACCGACTGAACCACCCAGGCGCTCCTGTAATTTCATTTTAACCATCTGTGTAAATAAGGGTTAGGGAATAGGCTAAGTTTTTAGAGAAAGAAAGGTTAATAGAGACACACCAGGTGAGAAAATTGCTTCTCAAAAATGTTGGCTAACTTTTCCAAGGTCACAAAGCCAAATGATAAAGATTTTGTGTATTGTGGAAACCTAATACTCCATCCATGCTAGGAGGCTGGCTAGCCAGCCTCCATGATGGCTCCCAATGATTCTCACCTCCTGTTATTTACATTCTTATGCAGTCCTCTCTTCTCTATCCCATTGTTCATTCTCAGAGAAACTAGATGAATGTCATGATGACATTTAAGCAACTATGGAGAGGTCCATGTAAAAGGAACTAAGGTCTGCTAACAATCACATGACTGAGCTTAAAAGCTTGTCCTCCCCTACCTGAGTTTTCAGATGAGACTGCAGCCCTATTTGACAGCTCGATGCAACCTTATGAGAGACCATGAGCCAGAATCATCCAGCTATGCCTCTCTTGAATCTCTGCCTCATAGAAATAGTGTGATAATAAGTTGTTTTAAGCTACCAGGTTTGGGGGAAGTTTGTTATACAGTAATATCCACTAATACATCCTTTATGCTGTTGCCACTCTAACTACTACTTCTTATCTGAGAACCATTAAATACTTACAGTGATTTTCCAGGTTGCACAGGTTAAAATTCAAACCTTAATCTCTCTATTTGGGTAGGACTTTGATTTACATTTCTCCATTTAAGGAGAGGAAAATTAAATATTACAGTATTTGCATAATTTTTTTCAATCTCATTAGGAGATTTTGCTACTCCAATAAGAGCAAGGTATAGTATTTCAAAGTAGGATAACTTCTTAGGTATGTTGCTCCTGCTTTTGCTACCAGGGTAATTAAATCCAATCACATCATGTTCCAAAGGTTCATTGAGTCAGACTGGTACTGTGGACACTACCTCCTGCTCTCTATCTGTGTTATCTGTAAACAATTTCACCCATGTTCCTAAATCCACTCTGATCAATTTCCCAAGAGTTTCCCAATGTAACAAAGGAGCCACATGGGAAAATATAGAAAAGAAATCAGCATATCTTATCCTCTACATTGTGGAAGCAAAATTCATAGTAAAATTTATTATGACTGACATCCACGGTTCCCCTGACCTCTTTTCTTCATCTAATGAAGACTCAAGCACCTGATTCTCAGTCTCCTCCTCCTCTCTAATCATGTCTCAGTGACCTCACTAGAAAATAGCAGCAATCAGACAAGATTTAGTTAACTCTCCTTCAACCAAAACTACCAACCAATCTGCATCTATATCCACAATGGAATTCTCATCCACGTTCCTCTCAATAGTCAGTATTTCGGCACCTGGGTGGCTCAGTCAGTTAAGCATCAGACTCTTGGTTTCAGCTCAGGTCATGATCTCACAGTTCACGAGTTTGAGCCCCACATCAGGCTCTGCACTGACAGTGCAGAGCTGCTTGGGATTCTCTCTCTCCATTTTTGCCCCTTCCCAGCTTGCTCTCTCTCTCTCTCTCAAAAAATAAATAAACATAAATATAAAAAAATAGTTAATATCTCCACATGTGCTTTGTACTTCTTCTCTTCTTAAATACTCAAAAATTTTACATCCAATATTTTCCAACCTCTCTTTCCTGGATTACCAATTTCTGCCTCTCTTTGTATGCACCCCAGAAATTTATCAATATTCCTTAATACTACTTCTCTAAAAATATTCTCTCTTAATCCCATATACCCAGTTGGCTGCTAGCCCATTTCTCTGATCTCCTTCCTGGGCAAAATGTCTCAAAGCAGATTGGATTCTTGGTTTCTCTGTCTTACCATCTTTCATTTTTTACTTAACCCATTCTAGTTGAGATTTGATACCATCATTCCACCGATACTACTTTTATCAATTGGTACTAAATACCACATGTTTTGCCACTTCCAGTGGACATTTTTCTATCCTCATTTTACTTACTCTCACATTTAATCCGGTAATCACTCTCTCCTAATTAACATACTCTCTTCTTTTGGTTCCTAGAATTCTGCAATATCACACTCTTCCTCCTACCTCTCTGGCTACTTCCACTCAGGCTTCTTTCCTGATTCCTCCTCTTTTGCCTGCCTTCCAAATGTTGCCACTTCACAGGGCTCAGTCCAAAGACATCTCCTCTCTCTCCTGCAAGTTGCTCATCTACTTCCAACACATGAAAGTCCATATAAACGCCAAGAATCCCACATTATGCTTTCAGATTCATATATCCAACTTCTACTTGAGATCTCTAGTTGCTATTCACACGTATTAAACTTAATATGTCTAAAACAGAATTTTTCATTCTCAAATAAATTATTCTCCCAAGCATCCCCATCCACCTACATACTCAAGCCTGAAACTAAGTGGAGTGTTATATATAATTTTTCCTTCTCCTTTTACCTTTACCTATATTCAATCCAACAGCAAATTTTCTGGAGACCATCTCCAAAATGTGTCTTGAATCTATGTACTTTATGTTGTATGCCACCAGCATTGTACTATATAATACATCATACACCTATAATACTGCCAGGCTCCCCTTTTCGGTCTTTTAAGAGGAAACTTGTAGAGTGGAAAGAGAATAATGGTATATTAATTATCTATTGCTACATAAAAAATTTCCCCAATTTCATTTTTGCTAAACTGAGCCCTCACCTTTGTCCCATCTACCGGGTTTTTTACCTGATTAATTTCTTATGATTTTATATATTTTTAGATTAAATATCATCTAATTTCCTGACCATATTCCCTCTTATTCTCTTTTTATAAGTTCTTTATAATTTATAATTATAAATGTATTTACTTGTCAATTGTATCTCTACCCCTACTAGACTCTAAACTCTATAAGCAAACAATGCTTTTTTATTCTTCATCCAAAACCTACTGTCTAGGTCAGTACTCTGAAAGTAATAAGCTCTCATTAGTATTTGTTCAATAATAATGACCGTGCTATAGGAGATTCATAAAATCAAAGAATATTCAGTTTAAGAACAACAAATCAAAAGACCTTTATAAGTAAACTGGGCATTCTTTTGCAAAAGGCCATCAGTATGCCTTGCATTTGCATTTAAGAAGTTCATTACATACAAAAATGCAAAATTACTGCATTCCCATTTCTGCCAGCCACATATTTGTGTATGTTTGTATGAGGTTGTGTTTATTTCTTAAATATCCTTTTCTACTCTTTTAATTACTATTTTTAGCACCTTCTGATTCAGATTGAACAAGATCTGTCCCCCAAAAATGCTCTTGATTCTTATTAGAGTATTTGACCTTAAAAGGCCTCCTATCAGAAGCCTAAAAATGTCAGCATTTCCCCAGATGCAGAGGCTTGTCTCATTCCTTTAACCACTAAACTAAATGATAAATCAAAGATATTCTAAGGGGGGGGAAACTATCAAAAGTCTTACTTGTAAAGCAGAATTGAAGTTGAAAAGAAAGTAAGAATGAGACACACTATATGGGCATCAGCAGCCACAGGGGAACACTGCCAAAAAGTCAGGAATAACTTCTCAAGGGTAACCATTTTCAATCTATTTTATTTCTTTTTATTACTCTTCCCAGGTAACAGAAAACTTCAACTGATATGAAACCTTTTAACAAATGTGGCTTGTAATATGGTCTATTTATATTCTTATTTTATTTGATTCAATTATTCTCCAATAATGCTCCTGGTATTAAAAGTCTTTTTGATGATTGTTCTGTTTTCCATTTCCAAAGTCATTAACCTCCATTCCCTACCTGAGGTGAAGGGAATGCTCTGTGAGTGACAGCCTTGTTTACAGAGAGCAGGAAAGGACTTGGCAGCTGTTCCAAAGTGTCAAATGAGATAGCCTGAAGAATGCTATAGAAAAATGTCACCAAATTGGGAAGCGACGTCACACTAACTAGACTGGCTCCTTGTCCACTAATAGAATTCTCTGACGTGTACCTCTTGAGAGAGAAAGATTTTGCTAGGAGGGAGGAGTGCTGGGTAATTTTTTGTACCTTTCATATGACTTGCACAATCTTCCAACTATCAAAAGCATAAAGATTACCTTAAAAATGCAAATAATGAGAAGAAACAAACTAACAAAGACTATATTAATTTGAATTAAAAAAAAACAGTGCCTTTTTTAAATGATTTCATTTTTAACATCTCAGAGTGCCTCTAATATGCCAAATTTTAACACAAAATTGATGCTCTTTAACTATTTCAAAAGGTATATCCGAAAGTGTGCCAAAGTGTTAATTTGAACTATGTCATTACTTAAAAAGCACATAATCAGGTATTAATTGGGCAAAGCCTTCGAATATATTTAAGTTTTCTATTCTGTATTCTCTTGTGACATTTAGTCTTTTAGTAAGTGCAATTTTTCATTCAATAGACATTTCTTAAACCTCTAGTATGTGCAGGCACAATTCCAGGCACTTAAAATCAAATACAATTAAGAAATCAGTTTCTAAATTGTACCAGTCATATCTGGGACACATCCAATAGTTCATACTCTCATAGAAAAGAGAGAAAAGAGAATAAATAAATAAATCAGAACATTCACAAAGTTATATTCTTTTATTCCCTGTGCTTTCTCTGGGCCAAAGTCTCTCCCCTGAATCCTAATCATTCTTTCTAATCCACAGATCTCCCATCTTCACCTCAAAATCAGGTCATTCAAGACAGATTTTGCCCTTGTGTCCAACTCCAGCTTGGTTCCAATCCCCAAATCCCTAATTGTCAAAATAATAACCAACAATGAGCACGTACTATGTATAAAGCACTGCATCAGTGTGGTACACTGATTATCTGACTTAACCTTCAAATTATTCCTATGAATTAGGTCATATTGTTAGTCTACTTTATAATTAAGGAAGCCAAGAATTGGAATACTAAGTAACATGCTCAAATAACTAGAAAGTAGTAGGTGTAGGCTGGTTTTGAAAATCAATGCTACACTGTCCAAAAGTTAACATGTGGCCATTGAGCATTTGAAATTTGGCTAATGCAATGAAGAAATTAAAGTTTTTATATAATTTTTATTTATTTTATTTTATAAGTTAATTAAATTTAAGGGCCAATACTTAATTCAGTTATTGGATATGTGAACATAATTTTTCAAATGTAAATTTCATGAAATTTAAATATAGATCAAGTATTTCTCTTTTTTTTTTTAAGATTTTATTTTTAAGTAATCTCTACATCCAATGTCGGGCTTAAACTTACAACCCTGAGATCAAGAGTCTCATGCTCCACCAACTGAGCCAGCCAGGCACCCCTATAGGTCAAGCATTTCTAATTAAAATTTAGCTTCCAAATTTACTAATTTGGAGTATATCAGTATAAAATATACATCAGATTCTGAAGACCTAGTATGAAAAAAATGTAAAATATTTCATTGATACTTTTTTATATTGACTACATGTTGTAATGATATTTTGGATATACAGCAATTCCCCCCTTGTCCATGGGGGCTATATTCCAAGACTCCTAATGGATCCCTAAAACCACAAATAGTCCCAAGTCTTATATATATTGTTTTTTCCTGTATATACATAATTATGATGAAGTTTAATTTACAAATTAGGCACAGTAATATATTAACAATAATAACTAATAGTAGAACAATTGTAACAATATACTATAATAAAAGTTATATGAATGTGGTCTATCAAACTATCATATTGTACTGTACTCACCTTCTTCTCTGTTGATGTGAGATGATAAAACTCTTATGTGATGAGATGAAGTAAGGTGAACAACATAGGCATTGTGATAGCATTAGGCTGCTATTGACTTTCTGAGGATTCAAAAAAAGGAAGATCATCTGCTTCCAAACTATGGTTGACTGCAGGGAACCGAAACCACAGAAAGTGAAATCATGGATAAGGGACGTCTACAGCATTGGGTTCACCAAAAAAAAAATATTATTATGATTAATTTTACCTGTTTCTATTCACTTTTTCAATGTGACTATTACAGATTTTTTAATTGACTCGCATTATATTTCTATTGCACAGCACTGGTATATAGCCTATTCTCCTAACCACTACACTATCTCAGCTGTCAGGAAAGTTTTTGTTTGTTTGTTTGTTTGTTTGTTTTAAATATCTATTTATTTGGGGGAAAGTGCAAGCGGGGGAGGGGCAGAGAGAAGGGAACTGAAGGTCCAAAGTGGCCCTGCACTGACAGTGCTTGACAGCAGCCAGCCCAGTGTGGGGTCTCAAACTCACGAAACACAAGATCAGATCTGAGCCGAAGTCTAACACTCAACTTACTGAGCCATGCAGGTGAGGCCCCTCTCAGGAAGGTTTTAATTCCATGCTTATGTGGTAACAAAGAGCCATTAATCATATTGGCTGCTGTTCCTGTCTCTCCCCCTCCGATTTGCTGTTTGAGTGTCCCTGTCATTTCCCCCTACTATAAGCCATTTGTCTTGGGATATCTTATCCCCTTCACTCTGTAGCCTCCTCTCAATTATTCTTTAAGAATTAACTCAAGTCCCACCATTAAAGAATGGCTTTTCTTGTTATTTATTCCAAAATATTTTTCATTCTTTCACTTCAACATTAAAATACGGAAATCATCAAACTAGACATTCAAGCCTAGTATTCTGCTACAAAGCATGGCTCTAAGCTACATGTTGTAAGAATGGGGGGAGAATTCATATATTTGTAATCATATTCCAGCTCCTTTTTCTAGTCTGTATCCCTGCCATTCATAAATTCATTCAAATAATTCTTGAATTCATTCACAACTGCCACTGCGAGTTCCACACTTATTTCACGAATACTACTTTTATTTGACTAAATTACCTCATTCAAGTTTTAAAGAATGCCGTGGTGTTCCTTCACAATTATGAAGATTATGTGTTATCTTATCCACTGTTTAATTTATAAATTTTAGTCATGTCTTATTCCAGTTTTAAATTCCTCAATTTAAGTTCCTAATCATTCTTTATATGGCAGTTATTATCACCAAGAGCAAAAAATATTATCTTTGATCATTGCATCTTAATCTACAGTCTTTCTTGACATACATAAGAATTGACCATGGTCTTTAAGATTCCAGCTGAAAATAATATGAGAGGGTAATAGAATATTTTCTGTTTGGTGTCTAATTTCCTTTATAAAAATTATTTTAAGTACTTTAATATTTAGCCATACATTGATCTGATGGCATCAGGAAACATTCTATAACAATTTTTGCATTTGAGTAATAACCACAACCTTTTTTTAATACACAGAGAAGGTATATAACTATTTTATAATTCTGCTTTTGGTATTCACATTAATTTGCACTTCTCTGCTTATCCATACTGATGCATAAATCTTTATTCCTGTCTCTCCCTATCTTCTTGGTGTCACAGAATTAAGTCTTGGGAGATAATATCATTCTTAGATGATTCACAACCTATGTTTTCCTCTTCATCATTTAGATCATTGATTCTCAAACTTCAGAATGCATAAGAATCCTAAGATTTTTACAGAAGCTAAAGATGAAAATGAAGAAAGTAAAAACATGCTAAAGCCTTTGTCTTACTCATTAATTCTGGGCATTCACTCAAAAAACATAACTTTAAAAATGTGAAAGAGCTTATCTGTAAGATTTCTGTTTCTGGCAACATGGTAGATTAAATATTTAAAACATTCTTGATAGAAAGCACACATAAATGCTGCATAACATATAACAAATATTCTTATAATTACCTATCTGGTATTATAAGAAAGAAAAACAAGAAAATTCTCAGGCACCAACTCAAAGAGAATTAGAAACTAAGAATTCATATCCATAGCCAGCCCCTACATTGGTTTGGGAGTTAAAATAATGCTTCATGGTCTAGGAAAAGCCAAGATAAGAAAGTGAAGTTTCCTTAGGCCTACAATATTTGGGGATTGTCTGGAAGAACAAGCAAATCCTAAATCTAGGCCATCCAGGATTTCTACAGATAAAGTTTTGGTAAAATGGGCTTATATTCTAAAAGGAAATATTATAGAAACAAAAAGAGTCAAAGGAAGTGACAAATAGTGAATTAGACACTACAATTTTAGCTAATGAAGAAATTATAACTATAATTATTAAAATAATAAACTAAGGAGATAACATAAAAAGAAAATTGGATACAACTGAAGCAAGAATTAATGAACTAGAAGATAGGTCTGAAGAGTCCAGCAAAAAGCAAAGTGGTGTATAAAATGAGAAATTTAAATTACATTTAACAGTTCTTCCAAAAGGAGAAAATAAAGGAGGAGAGGTAATATATGTAGAAATAACAGTTAAAAATTTTTCAGAATTGTTGAAAAATACAAACCCAAACATACAGACAGAGCAACATCTATAATGCTATCTATAAAAATTAGAAAACAACAATAGTAAACAAAAAGCATAAAGAGATCTTAAAGCTCCATAAAGAAAAGACAGTTGGCCTTTAAAGGATTAATAACTAAGCTGACAATAGACTTTTAAATAAGCAATGTGGAAGCCATAAGACATTAAAATATTTCCAAAATACTGGGGAAAAATAAGTATCATCTAGAATTCTATACAGAACAACAATTCCTTTAAAAAATATGAAGCAAAATTTTTTTCATATAAAAACTGAAAAAAGTGACCACCAAAAGACTTTCTTAACAAACTTCTGTAGGAAATAATTCATAAAATAAAAGGGGAAAAAAAGCTTGAGATGCAAAAACATTTTTTGAGCAAAAATGAGCAAAGATATTGGTGATATAATAATAAATCTAAAATATATCTGTATAAAATAGTAACAATACCTAATTTTTAGTGTTTAACAATCTCTAAACAAGACTGGCCTAAAATATAGGGCAAAAATTAGATGTAAGATGCAAGACTATGATTGGAATTAAAGCACTCTAAGGCCCTTCTATCATTCAGGGAGAGGTGAAGATATCAATTAACTTAAGTATATATGTAGTAATTTCAAACATAATTACTAGAGAATGGAAATTATGTGTGACTTCCAAAGCCAATGGAAGGAGAAAAATGGAATTTTTTTTTAAAACTGTGATATCAAACTAAAAACTTATGCACAGTAAAGGAAACAATCAACAAAGTAAAAAGACAGCCTACCAAAAGTATTTCCAACCATTATCTGATAAGGGGTTAATATCCAAAGTATACAGGAAATTCATACAACTCAATAGCAAGAAAACAAATAACATGATCAAAAAGTGAACAAGGATTAGTTATTTCCCAAAGGAAGACATACAATAGCCAACAGGTATATGTAAAATGCTCAACACAGCTAATCAGGGAAATGTAAATCAAAACCACAATGTGATATCACTTCGTATCTGCTAGAATGACTATTATCTAAAAGACGAAAGATAACAAATGTTGGCAAGAATATGGAAAAAAGAGAACCCTCATACGCTTGGTGGGAATGTAAATTGGTACAGCCACTATGGAAAATAATATGGAGCTTCCTCAAAAATTTAAAAATAAACTACTGTAGGATCCAGTAATACCCCTTCTGGGTATATAAACAAAGGAAATAAAATCAAGATATCAAAGAGATATCAGCTCTCCCATGTTCATTGTAGCATTATTCATAATAGTCAAGATATGGAACCAACCTGTGTCCATTGACAGAAAAATAGACAAAGAATATGTATATTCACATATATGTGTATATATACACACACATATATATACACACACATACACACACACACACACACACACACATATATATATATATATACATACATACACACACACACACACACACACACACACACAATGGAATATTATTTAGCCTCAAAAAAAGGACATCTTACCATTTACAACAGTATGGATGAACCTGGACATCATTATGTTAAGTGAAATAAGTCAGACAGAGAAAGACAAAAATTGTATGATCTCACTAATATGTGGAATCTAAAAAAGGGACTCATAGAAGCAGAGAATGCAATGGTGTTTTCCAGGGGCTAAAGGGAGAAGGAAATAGAGAGATATTTGTCAAATTTACAAATTTTCAGCTATGCAGGATGAATAAGTTCTGGAGGCTTACTGTACAGCATGATGACTATAGTAATTATACACTACTGTATAATTGAAATTTGAGAGAAGTGGGATAGATCTTAAATATCCTCACTACAAAATAAATATGTGAGGTGATGGTTGTGACAATTAGCTTAAATGTAGTGATCATTTCATAACCATACTGTGATTATATTTGATAAATAGATAAAAACATCACCTTGTACAACATAAACATATGCAATTTCATTTATCAATTATACCTTAAAATCTGGAAAAATATATTAATTAATTAATTTTAATTTTAAAATTGTAATAAATTTGTAAGATAGAAAATCTGAATGGAAGAAAAGATGACACAGAAAAAGCAGTGCCCCATGAAATAACTAAATAAGATAGTAGAAATAAATCCAAAATATTTGAAATGACAATAAAATAAATGGACTAAACTTAAAACAGTGAAAATAACATAGTCATTTTCAAATTGATGTTTTAAAAAAAAAATTCAGTTCTATGCAACTTACAAAAGACAATGTTAAAATGCAGATGACAGAGAAAGTTAGAGTGTTAAACCATACAAAATTATCCAGGTAACACTAAACAAATGAAAACCAGTGTAACTCTATTAATATAAGAAAAAAAACTTTAAATTGGTAGCTCTTTTAAACCTAGTTCACATTAAAATAATTTGGGGAATTTTTTCAAATTATCAATGCCTCACCTACACCAATTAACTCAGAATTTCTAGAGGTTGGTCTTGCACATGTATGTTTTAATTTTTTCCTAGGTGATTATGATGCAGAATCAGATTAATAACTTCTATTTTAAAGCAAAACCATGTTTAGGAATGAAGAAATACACCATGTTAATAAACATCTTTAACCAGGAAGAAATAAAAATCCTAAATCAGTATGCATATAATGATATAACTTCAACATATCAGTAAAGCAAAAATTGACACATTTGGAAGAATATTCATAGTGTAATTTTCTGATACTTTTCTTAATAAAAGAGAAGTCAAGTAAAGCAAAGAAAAAAAGTAGGGATAAGTAACATTCTTAGCAAATTTGAAGTACAGATATACCTAGATGCTGATACTCAATAATTAGCAACTACACAAAGAAAGTATACATGGAATATTTACAACATTTTATTATATAATAGGCTTTAATCAAGTCTCAACAAAACAGATAAAAACTTGCTACCATATAGATATCCTCATCAAAATAAAATTAAATTGGAAGTAAAGAACAAAAAAAATTTGAAAGCATATATTTAGTAATTTTAAAACCCACTTTTATGTAATTTGATAGTTAAACAAGGTATAATGGAAATTAAATAATAGTAGAACTAAATCATATGGAAAATGTTACATATCCAAACTTGAAAAGTGCTGCTCAAATAGTTCTTAGAGGGGAATTTCTAAACTTAAGTGCTTATATTTTAAAAAGAATGTTTAAAACACACTGAAATAAGAATTCATTCCTAGTTTTTTTAAAATAAAATAATACATCATACGTTGCATTGTACTAAGGGTATGATATAAAATAATAATAATAATAATAATAATAATATCTAATTTGTACAGTTTTAAAATAAGATAGACCTACAATATTGGACAGAAATTAAAAACAAGATGCAATAGGCAAGAGGAAGTAATTAAAAGCATAAAACTGTCAAAGAAAGAGATAAAACTATTTCTATTTGTAGATGACATAATTGTATATCTGAAAAACCCAAGAGAATCAATAGAAAAACCGTTACAAACAATAAGAGATTTTAGCAATGAAACTCAAATATTAATATGCAGAAATTAATAGCTTTCTATATACAAACAATAACCAGTTAGAAGATACAATGAGAGAGAAGACTCAATTTACAGAGACAACAGTAAAGAAAATACTTGGTTATAAGGTTAACAGGAGATATGTAAACTTATAGGAGGAAAATTTCCTATTATTTGCGAAATATAAAACAGTATACTTTGAACAAATGAAAAGACAGACATTTTAGGAAAGGAAGACTGAACATCCTAAAGATATCAATTCCCCCTAAATTAATTTAAAAATTTGTTTCAATCCCCCAAAATGCCAGGAAGTTTTTCCCCAGATACAGATAAATTTGTTATAAAATTGAGACTGAAAAATAAACCAGCAGGATGGCAAAGTTCTGGAGATCCGTTGCTCTACGATGTGAATATACTTACCACTACTATAGTGTACACTTAAAAATGATTAAGACCGTACATTTTATACATCTTTTATCACAGTTAAAAAAAAAAAACAAAACAGGAATATAAAACAACTTCTCCATACTGATCACCTCTCAAGCATTCTTATATAACATTATAGATAATCCCTCTATTCTTAAAGAATATCTACCTGGGGAACCAGAAATACTGATTCCACTGAGCTTCAGTATATTCCCTCAAGTGTGATACTCCTGTGCTTAGTCTAATGCCAGGCATGTAGTGAGTGATCAATAAATATAGATCATAAGTAACCTACAACTTTCTCTGTAAATATATTGAGTTATCAATAAATCTATGTGCATTTCCAAAAAATATGAACAAGGAAAAATCACTAAGTCTAAAAAAGAAGAAAAAATGAGGGAGGCTAATTCAAATAGATATTAAAATATTGTTATATGACCTACATTTAAAATTGTGTGGCATCCAGAAAAACAACATATAGTATCAGGAAAAAAAAAAAAAAAGAAACAAAACAGACTGTCCAGAAATAGACCCAAGTGTATTTGTAAGTTTATTGTGTGATAAAGATGGCTATCTCAAAGCAAAATGGGGGCAGATACAAAAATATTAATAAGTGGTATTGAGAAAACTGAATAGTCATTTAGAAGAATATATCATTAGATTTATACTTCACAACATACACCAGTATAAACTCCAAATGAATTAGATATTTAAATGTAGACAGTTGGATGATATAGATAGATACATACATAGATACATAGAAGAAAGAAAGAAAAGAAAAGAAAAGAAAAGAAAAAAGAAAGAAAGAAAGAAAGAAAGAAAGAAAGAAAAAAGAAAAGAAAAGATGGAGAAAAGGGAGGGAGGGAATGAAGGAAGAAAGGAAAGAAGGAAGGAAGAAAGTAAGGAAGGGAGAGAGGAAGGGAGGGAGAAGAAAATGACAGACGAAAGATGTGAGCCAATTCCTCTATTGCCTGGGATAGGGGAAGAAGTTCCTAACCATGATTCAATGTCCAGAAGCAATATAATAAAATGGAAAATTTTAAAAATTAAAAATAAACAGAATTTGTAAGGCAAAAACAGTAACAGTATGTGGAAAATCAAAAGATAAATGACAATGATAAACCAGGAAAAAAAAATCTCAATTTATATCATAGCAGATCTGACCTCTCATATATAAAGAGTTTTTAAAAATTCAATCTTGCCTAATAGGCTTAGACTTCAGCCTATTAAGATAAAACCAAAGCAAAGTTTCTTTCCATGGCCCAATATTTATTGGTTCTAGATAAAACTTTTCCAGTCTTTTCTACAATAAAAGTACTTCTTTTTTATCAAGCCTATGTTAGGTAAATTCAATTCTCTATTACAAACTATATAAGAAGAGTTGTCCTAAAAACAGGAATATTTCAGTCATTTCATTTCTAATAAAATCTCAAACAATATGGTGTTGTCTATATTCTAATTTCATCATTAATAGCACCCTTGCTTGCTTTCAAAATTCTCCTACTTTGAATGATAAATTATGTTTACCTTGTCTGTAGACCAAATGACGACCAGTTTTCATCAGAGTGTCACAGAAGGAATTTCATCCACATTAGCTGGCATTCATCAACTAGCAGATTCATATGGACCTAACCATCTCCCCTGTGCTGTTGTACCATGAACTGTTCCAGTTCTAGTAATTAGAACTAAGGCTAAATTCAATTAATTCTCTAAGTTTGAGCTGTTATGTTTGACTCTCTTAAAATTATATCATATAACAGGAGTATTAGGAAGGCTTGCTGACAAAATGAAAATAAGAGTAGGTATTAACCATGCCAGTAAACTTCCTTCGTACTTGTTATTCATATCCCAAGCCTGGGCTCCTCCTGACCTACCATTTTTCTCAATAAGCACTCATGGACCTCTTACACATATGAATTTCTGATCAGGTAGTCTCCCACCGATGCAATCCGGATGCTTCTTGCTGAAAATATGATTTCTTACAACCTTCAGCTTCACTTCTATCTACCTCTGCCTACCCTCAGGAGTTACTGACATATGTTTTTCACTTTTCCTGGTTAAAAACCCTATCCTTCACAATTTGCATTCTGACCTAAACACTGAGAGTATCAATAGCATAAGATAATATCCACTGTTAGAAAAAGTAGGAGACAGGTCCCTGGGTGGCTCAGTTTGTTAAGCCTCTAACTTTAGCTCAGGTCATTATCTCATTTGTTGGATGAGCCCTGAGTCAAGATCTGTGCTACAGCTTGGAGCCTGGAGCCTGCTTCTGATTCTGCCTCTCTCTTGGTGCCTCCCCTGCTCTCTCTCTCTCTCTCTCTCTCTCTCTCAAAAATAAATAAACATGAAAAGAAAAGAAAGAAAAGAAAGAAGAAAGAAAGGAAGGAAGGAAGGAAGGAAGGAAGGAAGGAAGGAAGGAAGGAAGGAAGGAAGGAAGGAAGGAAGGAAGAAAGAGTGGGAGAAAACACAATAGATTTACAATGGTTTAGCCCAAATCACTGAAATGGAAACACCTAATAAAAGTGAAAAGGAGGGGCACCTGGGTGGCTCAGTAGGTTAGTGGGACTCTTGATTTTCGCTCAGGTGATGATCTCACAGTTCATGAGATTGAGCCCAGTGTCAGAATCTTGGGATTCCCTCTCTCCCTTTCTCCCTGCCTCTCCCCCCTTCTCTCTCTCTTTCTCAAAATAAATAAACTTTAAAATTATTAATAAAAAAATGAAAAGTATATTTAGCTAACTCCCTATGTGTGCTGAGAATAGGTAATAGTCACTTTCTCACTCAAAAAGGACTTCTTGAAGGAAACTAAATACAAACAGGCATAGCTCCCACAGTCCCTGCAGAGCCAACTCTGTGGCAATGGTTTGGTCATATTTCTTCCAATAGATCTACTAATAAAATCTCCTAAATGAAATTCGTTTCTTTCAAATAACCAATGAATTTACAATGATTATTTCTACATGGCCATTCACCATAAACAAGCTAGACCTTTATCTCATGGCCTCACTGAAATATAGCAGGCATGTTTCTTTGTGGAAATATACCAGAGTGGTGTGATACATCCACTGACCTTTCCAAATAATCTTGCTTTGTGAACAAAAGGAAATGTTAATTTCCTCGAGAGTAAAAGCTAATGCAGTTGTCAAAGATAAAGCAAAAAGGACACAAAAGCAGCAAACTTCAAATGTGCTCTGGATACTGAAATAATGATAGCAAAGGAGATCAGTGACCTCGAGAATGACAACGAACTAAAGTGGGATTTAGAGGTCCCTAAGTATAATGTATTCATCGACACTTTTATTTCGAATGGACAAGCAATGGAGCAGAATTAATGCCCTGTGGAACTCATGGCTGTGCATCGAAATCCACCAAGTTACCAAGACTTATGGGCTTTCCAAACAACCCAGGTGAAGGTGGCACTCTTTACAGGGTGCCTGACCAGCAGAATACAGATTTGATTCTCCGACCCCTGAGAAAAATACAAAGCAGTCACTTTGAGCTAAGACTCCAAATTACAGCTGTGGTTCAGCTTGGATTTTTTTTTTTTTTTTTTAATGAAACTTGCTGACTAAGGCCATAATATTTGATTTATCTTTTCCTTTTAATGGTGTTGATCAGAATAGAATTGGTCTCTCGTTACCACTCTGAATACATTGGGCTTTGCTGGATACCTAGCTGGGTACATCTATTCTAACCTCATTGTGGCTATCAGGAAATGAATTTCCTAATTAATAGCAGAAACCAAAGAACAAACAGAAAGAGTAAATGCAAAAGGATAATATTCTTTAGGAATGCTGTCAAACTGTATTTCGGACAGCTCCCCCTTGGCCAAATAACACACAAAACAAAGCACACAGGGGCTGTCAGCCATGAAGAGGCAGAGAAAAGAAAAGAACAGCAGATTGAATATAGAAATAATTTGTCATCTCAAAAGACTTCCAAAGTGCAATAAAAGACTGTTTGGAATCTAATTGAAATGATTCTGGGAATGAAATGACATCAGCGCTCACTGAAGGCACATTACGAAAATATAGTTGCTTGAGTGAAAAACTAACGGAGCCCTCAGTTTGGCCTAATGGTGCATGGGAAAAGTTACCTCCCAAGGTCACTCCCTTCAGTGCCACCACAAATCAATATGTTGGAACCCACTGAAGACACTAGGCAAACATCTTGATCGTGTATGTCAGTGAGAACCCTCTAACCCCAAATAGAAGTATTTATGATAAGAACAAAAAAATAAATACAAAGCAGAGTTTTGCCAAACTCTCCACAAGAATTCTGTTTTAGGCTCTCCCAAGGATAAATAGTGTTGCTCCTTCCCCTACAGAAATGTAAAGCACACTGATATCCCCTTGGATATGGAAGGCAAAGTCTGAATCCTGCATTTCTTTAAAGTAATTCTGTTTCATTCAACCAATATTAACTGAACATCACTAGGTACTAAACAGACTCAGTACTTACATGGGGGACCCTGCAAGCCACAACACTTGTTTACATGAGTCACTGCCTAGTGGGGAATGAATTATAATAGTACGATGTGATTATGTGAAAAACATATATAGTCCAGAATGATTTGCTCCATCTGAGGAATTCACACATAGGGAGATGCCTAAGTGTGATGCTAAAGGTGAATATGAGTCCACCATCCAGATAGGGCATTGAAGAATGAAGTACCTGGAGGGAGCATCCAGAACTGCTATTGCCAAGAAACACAGAAAGGCATGACACAGCAAGAGCCAAGTTGCTGTCCGCCTGTGGGTGCCCTTCTAAGTGTAGACCCTTAGCATTAACAGAGACTTGCCAGTAAAATCTTCCCGTGAAAGAGTTGTCGGTTTTCTTTTTCTCCAATTCCTCTCTTCACGTTTTCCCTTGAACTACTCCAAACAAGCATTTGACTCCATCACTTTGCTAAAATAGCTTTTGCCAAGGTCACCAATAATCTTTATGCTGCTGAATCCAAAGTCAGTTTTCAATCCTTAGAAATTTGATATACCAACATTTAATAGACTGTATCACATCCTCCTTCTGGACATACTATCTTCCTCTGGCTTCTTGGACACCAGTCTCTTGACTCCCACCACCCCCAGCTTTATCTCCTTTGCAGATTCCCCCTCATGCCCTTGCATTCTAAATATTGAACAGCCTTAGGGTTCAGCCCTCAGACCTCTTCTTTCTCTATTCATACTAACTTCCTAAGCTATCTCCCACCTAGTCCCACACTTTTAAAAAGCATCTATATGCTGGTGACCCACATTTATACCTCTGTCCTAGACAGTTCACAACTGTGAACTCCAAGTATATAGATCTCACTGCCTACTAAATATTTACATTGAAGTTCTGATAGGAATCTCGGCATCACAACATCTCAGAAGAAACTTCTTACTCCTTCCCCCAACTTATTCCTGCTATAATCTTCTCCATCTCACTTAATAGTATCCCCATTTTTCCATTGTTTGTGGCAGAAATCTTGGTGTTGCCCATGACTTTTCTCTTTCTCTTACATCCCACATTCAATCCAACACCAAATCAATTTCAGAATATATCCAGAATCTCATCCCTTCTCGGCACTTCTGCCAAAATCCTGGTCCAGGCCAATCACCCTTCATTAGGAATATTGTAATAGCCTCCACAGTGGGTCCCCCTGTTTCTGTTCTCATAATAAGAATGATTGTTCAAAAACTTAAATCAGATCATGGCATTTCTTGGCTCAAATCCATCCAATAACTCCTACCAAAGTCAGAGTAAAACCAACAGTTCCCTCCCAACACTGCTACCTGACCACATTTTTGCCCACTCTCTGCTTGTTTAGTCTCAGTCACACTGGCCTGCTTTCTAGTCCTCAAACATTCAGAGCAGTGTCCCACTCCAGAGCTTTGTACTTACTCTTCCCTCTGCTTCTAAAGCTTTACCCTCATGTTATCACATGGTTCACTTTCTCACTTTCTTTAGTATCTGTTTAAATATCCCCTTTGCAGCAAGGTCTACCATGACCATTTTCTATAAAAGAGTAACTCTTCTCCATTACTCCAGCATTCTCTATTTCCCTCCCCCTGCTTTTTCTAGGTTGTATCTATTACCACCTGATGTAGTCTATGTTTTTAAATGTATTTCTTTCTTTCTCTATCTAATCCCCGCCAAAATATAAATTCTGTGAGGGCCAAGGCTTTGTCTCTTATGTTTACTGGTGTATCCTCCAGCTCCCAGAATGGTGCCAGCTGTGTAGTAGGCACCTAATAAAAACTTATTGACTTAGGGGCACCTGGGTGGCTCAGGAGGTTAAGCATCTGGTTCTTGATCTTGGCTCAGGCTCATGGTTCATGGGATCAACAAGCCCCTCATTGGGCTCTGTGCTGCAGTATGGAACCTACTTGGAATTCTCTCTCTCCCTCTCTCTGCCCCTTCCTGTGCATGCACACATGCACGAGGGCACATGCGTGCACGTGCTGTCTCTCTCTCTCTCTCTCTCTCTCTCTGCTCTCTCTCAAAATAAATAAACTTTAAAAAATAATAAATATATATATATACACAAAAGATAAACGTATTGGCATACTATGTGAATGAACAGAAATGGTTCCTAATACCTGAGAACTCATATGAGAGCTTCTTCTTTAGAATACCATCAGTGTCAGTTCCTCCAGAAAGAAGGAACTAGAGACTGACATCAGAACCACATAATTCCTAAATTCCCATCTTGCTTAAACAAAACACACACACACACACACACACACACACACACACACACACACAAACAGTAGATATTGAAATTCTCAGAATTAAATACAGATGTAATCATTTATAGGGTCCTCTTATAAATTTTATAAAGTTGCTAGTTTAAAAACATCATCTTGGGGCTCCTGGGTGGCTTAGTTGGTTAAGCATCTGGCTCTTGATTTTGGCTCAGGTCATGATCTCAAGGTTCATGGGATTGAGTCCCAGGTTGGGCTCTGTGCTGACAGAGCCAAGCCTGTTTGGGATTCTCTTTCTCCCTCTCTGCCCCTACCCCACATGCACGTGCTCACACTCTCTCCCTCTCTTTCTCAAAAATAAACACTTAAAAACATCATCTTAAGTATACTTTGTTATATTTTGTACTTGAACCAGATTCATACTTGGACTTTACCTGACTAGTAGGGCCAAGGGTGCATTGCCTTTGGCAAAATTTTATACTAACTTTTTTGAAGAATTTTTAAAGAAAAATTGTTACTAAAGTTTAGATATACATATCCTTCTACTGGGAATTCTGCACCTAGGGAAACCCTCTGTATGTAAACAAGGAGATATGCATGCAAAATGTTTATTGCAGTATTAGTTGTAATAGGGGGAAATTAGAAACAACCTAAATATCCACCAATCAAAGAATGGATAAATAAACTGTGGTATGTTCATAGAGCAGAATACAAAGTAGCCCTTCAGAATTAGAGCCTCATCTAATAACTTGGATAAATTTCAAAAGCATTGTCGAGCAAATAAACAAGTTGCATGATATATACCAAATAATACCACTTACATAAAGCTTACAAGTGTACAGCACAATACTATAGAGAATTTATGGAGACATAAAATAATAAATGCCAAATTCAGCAGGATGATTGCCTTTGTGAGGGATCAAGAGATGGGGATGAAAAGGGTCTTAACTGTATCAGCCATGACTTATTTTTTTTAACAAAAAATATATAGATGAAGGAAATGTGTTAGGGTTTTAAGATTTGACAAAAACTGTTGATGTTTTTGGTATTTCTCTCTGCTTTCCTGTGCGTTTGAAATATCTCATAAAAGAAAATATTCTGTTCCCCAGTGTGGGGAAAACCAGAAAAATAGTGCTCTTAACACAGTGCAATATTAATGAAGCTTGATTATATTTATAAGGGCATGCCAAGTGGAGAAAACTGTATTTGCATAATTGCTTATTTTGGTAACACTAGTAGTCAGTTAAATCATGAAGGACTTTAAAAGTCAAGGTGAGCTGTTGGAATTTCATCCTGTTGGCAATGGAAGGTCATTGCATTTTAAGCAAGGGAGTAACTTGATATGATTTATATTTTAGAGAGATCACTCTTGGGGAGCAATTTGGGAAGTACAATGGAGGACTAAAGTGAATGGAAGTAGTAAGACCAGTTTGGAGGCTTTTATAATGATCCAGGCAAAAGATAATGATGTCCTGGACTAAGTTAGTGACATGGGGATGGAGAAAAGCAGAGGAAAGTAAACGTATTTGGGACATAAAATCAACAGGACTCTTATGTGCGAAGTGCAAAAGGAAATCCAGGGTGCCTTTCAATTTTCTAGCTTGTTGGAATGAGTGCATAATGATTGCAACCCCTAGGATAGGAAATTAGGGGGAAGTGCAGATTTGGGAGTGACAGGGGAGACAAAGAGCTAACATATGTTGATTCCAGCCATTTGTGAGAGGATATCCAGGAAGCAGATGAATTAATAGGTCTGTAGCTCTGAGAAAAAATTTGTAGCTAAAGATAAATATTTGGTGTTTATCCACATATAGTTGGCAATTAAAATCATGGAAGTGAGTGAGATCTGCCTGAAGAGTATGGAGACAGGAGATTAAGAGAGAAGAGAACCAAGGGTTAGAACTCTAGGATCACCACATTGAATGGGGGAGACACAAGAGAGGTACCCATGAAAAACGCTGAACAGAAGTAGGTGGAGATACTGAGGAAGAATCCAGAGATCATGGAAGGCAACTTCAGACCATTAAGCCTGAGGTTGGTCAGAACAAACCCTTCACTCTCCCCTGCATTGAAATGATTAAGAACTGCCTCTTCTTCCTCCTAAAGATTAATTTCTCCCCCTGGGCTTCAGATGACTTCAAAAATGGATATGTAAACCCTTGAAGGACATTAGGTATGTTGTTTGGAAAAATCTTAAGGGACCAATGTCAGATCTTCAAATTTCATATGACCCCTCCTAAAACTGACCTACCGTAGAATATTGGGTCCAGGCATTAGAAAAATGCTCTCTCACCTTCCCTTCAACAATCGCCTTCCATTTAACAATCGCTTTCTTTTCCCTTCACAAAAGAAAGGCATTCTCCTCATCCATTCTTTTTTTCTCCATATTTTTTTAACTTTAAATCCAAGATAGTTAACATATAGTGTAATAATGTTTTCTGGAGTAGAATTTAGTGATTCATCACTTACATATAACACCCAGAGCTCATCTCAACAAGTGTCCTTCTTAATGCCTATCACCCATTTAGCCCATCCCATAATGCAACACCCCTCCAAAACCCTCAGTTTGTTCTCTGTATTTAAGAGTCTCTTATGGTTTGCCTCCATCTCTGTTTTTATCTTATTTTTCCTTCCTTTCCCCTATGTTCATCTGTTTTTTTTTCTTAAATTCCACCTATGTGTGAAATTATATGATATCTTTCTCTGACTTATTTCGCTTAGCATAATACCCTCTAGTTCAATCCACATTGTTGCAAATGGCAAAATTTCATTATTTTGATTGCTGAGTAGTATTCCGTTGTATATATACCACATCTTCTTTATCCATTTGTCAGTTGATGGAGATTTGGGCTCTTTCCATAACTTGGCTATTGTTGATAGTGCTGCTATAAACATCGGGGTGCATGTGTCCTATTGAATCAGCATTTTTGTATCCTTTGGAAAAATACCTAGTAGTACAATTGCTGGGTCGTAGGGTAGATCTATTTTTAATTTTTTGAGAGACTTCCATACTGTTTTCCAGGGTGGCTGTGCTAGTTTGCACTCCCACCAGCAGTGCAAGAGGGTTCCTCTTTCTCTGCATCCTTGCCAACGTCTATTTTTGCCTGAGTTGTTAATTTTAGCCATTCTGACAGGTTTGAGGTGGTATCTCATTGTGGTTTTCATGTATTTCCCTAATGATTAGTGATGTTGGGCATCTTTTCCTATGTCTGTTAGACATCTGGATATCTTCTTTGGAATAGTATCTATTCATGTCTTCTGCCCATTTCTTCACTGGATTATTTGATTTTTGGGTGTTGACTTTGATAAGTTCTTTATAGATTTTGGATACTAACCCTTTATCTGATATGTCATTTGCAAATATCTCCTCCCAATATGTCAGTTGCCTTTTAGTTTGGCTGATTGTTTCCTTCCCCATGCAGAAGCTTTTTATCTTGATGAGGTCCCAGTAGTTCATTTTTGCTTTTGTTTCCCTTGCCTCCTGAGACATGTCAAGTAAGAAGTTGCTGCAGCTGAGATCAAAGAGGTTGTTGCCTGTTTTCTCTAGGATTTTGGTGGTTTCCTGTATTACATTTAGGTCTTTCATCCATTTTGAGTTTATGGTGTGTATGGTGTAAGAAAGTGGGGTGTGTGTGTGTGTGTCTGTGTGTGTGTGTGTGTGGTGTAAGAAAGTAGCCCAGGTTTATTCTTCTGCATTTCACAGTCCAGTTTTCCCAACACCATTTGCTGAAATGACTGTCTTTTTTTCATTGGATATTCCTTCCTGCTTTGTAAAGATTAGGTGGCCATACATTTGTGAGTCCATTTCTGGGTTCTCTAATCTGTTCCATTGATCTATGCATCATTTGTTTTGTGCCAGTACCATACTGTCTTGATGATTACAGCATTGTAATACAGGTTGGAGTCCAGACTTGTGGTGTCTCCACCTCTGGTTTTCTTTTTCAACCTTACTTTGGCTATTTGGTCTTTTCTGGTTCCATACAAATTTTAGAATTGTTTGTTCTAGCTCTGTGAAGAAACCTGGTGTTGTTTTGATAGGGATTGCGTTGAATGTGTAGATCGCTTTGTGTAGTATAGACATCTTAACAGTATTTGTTCTTCCAATTCATTAGCATGGCATGTTTTTCCATTTCTTTGTGTCTTCTTCATTTTCTTTCATAAGCTTTTTATAGTTTTCAGTGTATAGATCTTTTACCTATTTGATTAGATTTATTCCTAGGTATTTTATGGTCTTCAGTGCAATTGTAAGTTGGGATCAATTCCTTGATTTCTGTTTCTGCTGCTTCATTATTGATGTATAGAAATGCAACTGATTTCTGTACATTGATTTTATATCCTGCAACTTTGCTCAATTTATGTATCATTTTTAGCATTTTTTTGGTGGAGTCTTGGGGGTTTCCACATAGAGTATCATGTCATCTGCGAAGAGTGAAAATTTGACTTCCTCCTTGCTGATTTGGATGCCTTTTATTTCTTTTTGTTGTCTGATTGCTAAGGCTAGGACTTCCAACACTATATTGAATAACAGTGGTAAGAATGGACATCCTGTCATGTTTCTCACCTTACGTGGAAAGCTCTCAGTTTCTTCCCATTGAGGATGATATTAGCTGTGGGTCTTTCATATATGGCCTTTAAGATATTGAGATATGTTCCTTCTATCCCTACTTCCTTGAGTGTTTTTATCAAGAAAGGATGCTGTATTTTGTCTCTTCACCCAGTCTTAATTATACTTGGATACATTTCACTGAGGTATTAAAAACTTCCAAAGGGCCAAAGAAATGATACCAAATTTTAGTCTCAGCAAAGCCTTCTTGAATCAATTAAGCACCTGAAACACATTGTGGGCCTTGTGTCTTTCCCTATCTTATATATTTCTGTTAGGAGTTCAGCATGGCTATAGAATCCTTTTTTAACCACCTTTTGTGACTTCTTCCATCCTCTCCATCTTCCCTCTTATTCTCATGTCCACTTCCAAACTGACTTTGACCAGCTTCTTGAAGATATAACCTACAAGTTCCTGGCCTCAACTTATCTGGTGCTGTGGGAGGGTGGAATCTCACACAGGTGCAATCCCACATCTTGAGGAAATTAACTCTCTGCGGGGTAATCCTGGAGTTATGATGCAGGTAGGTAAAGGTTTCCCCTTTTATTCAGAGAGAGGAGCCTCATTTATTAGGCTCCACAGGTGATCCTGTGGTATCCAGAAGCCAATCTTCCATACCGATGGCCAATCAGATAAAGCTTCCTTTATTGGCTCTCCTCTTCTTCCTTTACTTGCCTGTCTCACTGCTCCCTGTATGGTAAGCCTTTGTCTCAGGCTCCGCTTTTTGGGGAATTCCATGCTAAGGGAGTTGGGATGCCCTGAATTCAGATATTTTGTAAGATGGGACAGAAGGAGCGATGACAATTGCATTTAACAACTTACCTTCTTCCATTCCTTGGACTACTGCCAAAAGATACATCACCTTAGGAGAATGCTACGAGAGAAGACAGAACAGGAAAAATACCAAAGGCAGCAGTGTCTTATTTTACCCAGGTGACAAACTCAAGGCAAGGCTCTGTGGATTATCTATCTGTCCTAGAATCAGAATACTTGAGATATGTGGGAGGTATGCCAGGAAATCCAGCTGACCATGAGGCACACCTTCTCTGCATTTTTTTAAATAAAAAGCATTTGATGAGAACTCATTTCAGCTTTGTCTTGACCTAGGGCTCATGTACAAGTTTTCATGATCTCAAGGAGGATCATGAAAAGTGCCTCCACAAGTCAGTGTTACAGCTTCATACAAAAAGAACATACGTGAAGGTAAGTTAGCATTTTATATCTTGAACATTTATTCAGATGTGTAGGAGAAACAATTTTGTTAACTTGTACTAAAATGTTATTGATGGGCACCTGAATGGCTCAGTCAGTTAAATGCCAGACTCTTGATTTCCGCTCCGGTCATGATCTCACGGTTAGTGAGTTCAAGCCCCGGATTCTTTCGCACCATCTCTCTCTGCTCCTCCCACAGGCACACATGTGCACTTGCTTTACCCCCTCTCTCTCCGCCCCCCCCAAAAAATAAATAAAATAAAATGTTATTGAATCTACTTTCTTTTTAGAAGCAAGTCTCCTGTTTGCTGCCCCTGGTCAATCACTTCTCTGTTCAATTTTTCATTCCTATTATGTGTGTATTAATGTTAGATTAACATAATAGAAACATTTATTGATCTTACTGTAAATAATGTTAAAAATTGTTAATTTACTGCTTGTAAGTCCCACATTTACTAATGGGCTGATATGTTCCTTTTTTTCTGTTATGAATTTCCATAAAGCAGGTTAATCTGCACCTTTAAAGCAGAACATTTTCTTGTGTCTAGAAATAGAACACAATTTTCACGAATTGATCTAGGAAATTAATATTAATTTATCTCTTTCAGAGGCAGAAATGCTGTTTAATTGCCTCAAATGTACAACGATAAATATCTTCAATGATAAAATGAAATTGCTAATCTATATATAATACTCAAGTGTGTGACTCTGTCTAACCTCCACATTTTTTTTTAAATGTTCATTTATTTGGAAAGAGAGAGAGAGTGTGAGCAGAGGAGGGGCAGAGAAAGAGGGAAAGAATCCCAAGCAGGCTCTACACTGTCATCACAGAGCCCCACATCGGGCTGGATCTCACAAACCTTGAGATCATGACCTGACCTGAAATCAAGAGTCAGACACTTAACTGACCTAGCCACCCAGGGACCCCTGACCTCCGCATATTTTTTAAGACAGTTTAAGATAACATGGAAAATTAAAACTTAGATAAATATAAAGATCTCCATTAATATCCAACAGGAAAAATTCTAAAATGCACAGGTTCCAATTTTTTGGGATTGGTTTTTGCTCAACTGTCATGTAATCTTCACAATGAGTCTCTAAATGAAAGGATGGCAGGTATATTTTTTTTTAAAACGTTTTATTTATTTTTGAGACAGGGAGAGATAGAGCATGAACAGGGGAGGGTCAGAGAGAGGGAGACACAGAATCTGAAACAGGCTCCAGGCTCTAAGCTGTCAGCACAGAGCCCGACGCGGGGCTTGAACCCACGAACTGTGAGATCATGACCTGAGCCGAAGTCGGCCGCTTAACCGACTGAGCCACCCAGGTGCCCCGGCAGGTATAATTAAGAGGTATTTGATAAGGCTTGGTAAAGCCTTCTAATTGTATTTCCCAGAAAATGAAAAAGTTAATACTTCTAAGACCTAGGTAAAAAAAGTACTTGGGAAGTCAGCACTTTTCTATATTTGCCTTCAACAAAATTAAAAATAGGTATAGCAGCAGTCTGTAGCTAAACTTTTAAATAGAAGTCTTGACATATTATTGTGAATTTGAGTATATAACTTGGAAGAATTGCTAAGAATTGAGTGATATTATAAAAATTATTCAATTTCCTTCCATTTACTGTGTAAATAATTCTCATTACATACATAAAAATGGGGATATAGTTGATGCTGAATCCTGTCTCATTCTAGCAATGTCATATTTACCTATGGATACATGACCTAATTAGAAAAAAACTTTCTCAAAAAGCAATGCAGTTCCCAAAAAAATTTACTTTCTAGATTTAATAATTATCATTATATATAACAAATTCATTTTATAATCATGTATTAAAAATAAGTATAACTTACATTAAGACATACTGCCTTATCTTTGAGAAAAACACAACAATTTCCATTTATATACATGTTTTCTTACAGGGAATTTTGATAGAATGATACATAAGATTATTAAGCATAAAATTATATTACATTAGGATACAATTCTGTGGGGTAAAAGGAATGAAAATACTTCAAGGAGAAAAGGTAATGATGGAAATTTTTCATTGGTTAAAGAAGAGTTCATATACATATTTTTAAAAAATAGATGATGGTGAATATCAAATCATTGTGAAATTTAGATTTCCTTGTTTACATTTGAGAGAGTGATGTCACAGTTTTGTCTTTTAAATGAGACATTTACATGCAGCAGAAATTACATCCTTTTCAACTATTTAAACTTAGGATGAAGAATTTTAGATATTTTCATGAAAATATGTAAGGGGGTACATAGTTTTTAAAAATTTATTTAGAAGTTATGTGGGCAAAAATATTTGAAAACCACTGTATTAGTTTCCTTTTGCTTCTGTGACAATCACAAACTTGGTGACTTAAAACAATACACATTTATTCTACACAGTTCTGTAGATCAGAAGTCTGATATGAGTCTGTCTGGGTTTAAAGCAAGATGTTGGCAGAGCTGTATTCCTTCAGTGGGGAATCTAGGAGAAAACCCATTTCCTAGTTTTTCTAGCCCCAATTCCTTAACTCCTGACCCTGTTTCTCCATCTGAAAAGCCTGCAATGTTAGGCCGAGTCCCTCTCACACCGCCGTCTATGTCTCTTCTGCCTCCCTCTTCCATGTACAAGGATGCTTGTGATTACATTGGGCCCACCTAATCAAACATAGTCTTTCCATCTCAAGGTCAGTAGATTCGCAAACTCTAATCTCAACTGCAACCCACATTTGCTTCTGCCATAACATAACCTAACATGTTCTTCAGGTCAAAGATTAGGACATGGACATCCTTGTGGGGCCATTATTCTGCCTACCACAACCATCTCTTTCTTCATTTTCTGGTTATTCACCTTGTGCCCCAGTGGTTGCACATAAATGAATTAATAAAAATCATTTAACAAAGACTTCTCTCCAGTTTAAACTCCCCACGTCGAATGCCCCAGATGCCGCCCTTTTTCTCTCTCCCCTTCACAGCCAAATATCTTGAAATAGCTATTGCTTTCTCATTCAGTTTCTCTACTTGTGACCCTTAAATCACAACCTGGCTTTCATCTATGAAAACGATCCTCCCCCAGTGGCAAACAATGGAGTATGTCATTACATCCAAAGGCCATTTGACACAATTTTGATCAGTTTCTCCATCCTGAAACTCCTGATTCGCTTGGTTTTTTGGCCCCACAGTCCTGGCTTTCTTCCTATGTCTGTGTTAGGTACTGCCAGTCTCCTTTGTGGAATCCTCTCCTCATGCCTAGTCCATACATTTTGCTGTTCATCAGGATCCTGTCCTAACCCGTATCATAATTCTGCACACTCTCTAGGCAGTCACATAGCTTGATAAGCCAACTACAGGTAAATTGCTCCCAAATTCTTATCTCCAGTCAGACCTGTCTCCTGAGCTTCAGAAATACATATTCTACTGTTTATTAAATGTCTCCATATGATGTTTGACAGGTACCTCAATTTTAACATACTGAAATCTGAATTTGTCATTTGCTACTACATGTCAACCTACTTTAACTCTTATATTCTCTATCTCAATAAATGCCACACCAATTCCCTGGTTGAACAAGACAGAACCCTAAGTGTCATAATCTCCACTCTCATGAATCATCATCAAGTTCTGTCAGTTCTACCTCCTAAATATATCTTGAATCCTCCATACAGCCACTTCTCAAGTTTATTTCTTGCTCAGATTTCACCATTATTTCTTGCTTGGATTACTGGTCTTCCTGCTTCCAACTTTGACACCCCCTTTGTTTTCTCCATACTGGACGCCCACAGTAGCCAAAATGATTTTTCTAGAAGACAAATAGCATCATATCATTTCCCAATTAAATCACTTCAATGGCTCCCTACTGCCATTAGGATCAAGACCCTAGCCTGATCTCTTACTCCAAATATGCTAAACTTTTTTCACTTCCTTGAACTTGTCATCTTGCTTCTCTTATCCACACCATCTTACATGCTGTTACCCCTGCCAGACATGAGCTTCCCACACTCCTTGCCTCCCTGTTTAACTCTTACTTAATCTTGATCAGGAATGCATTTCATTTTCTGAAATTGGAGAGGGAAAGGAGTGGATGGGTAGGAGAATAAATTATCTTGTAGTTTGGAAGTAAGGAATTGGAATGCATACCTGATGCACTTCTTAGTGAAGTGGTAAAGGCATTCCCTTGGAGTGCAATAAGTAA
The DNA here is from genome assembly GCF_018350215.1 of Panthera leo. Taxonomy (NCBI): domain Eukaryota; kingdom Metazoa; phylum Chordata; class Mammalia; order Carnivora; family Felidae; genus Panthera; species Panthera leo. The sequence goes on along the minus strand of NC_056683.1, from coordinate 54,743,181 downwards.
AAGTAGGTAGAGAATACAGAGGCAGGTGAAGTTTTCCTGATGTCATCCTTTATGGGAAATAGGAAAGAGGATGAGCCAAAGACAAGTAAAAGGATTGTCAAATGGAACCTAGTAATGATCCATCTGTAGCTTTCAGTCTGTTTGCTTGAATGGATTTTTCCAGCAATGCTAAATCAAGCCTGTCCTTCTAAAGCCCATCTACCTGATGTCCAAATAAAATAACCAGATTGTTGACAATTCAGACCTCTTTTTAATATCTTTACAATTCTTCACATGTTCTGTTTTCATTTTTGCTGAAAATAATAATTTGATCATTGTAATCAAAACGTGTTTTGATATATGTATATACTGTGAAAAAATTACCACAGTAAATTTAGTTACCATCCAGTACCTCACATAGTTAAAATCTTTTTCTGGTGGGGACTGACAACTTTTAAGATTTGCTCCAGTATTGTTCACTATAGTCACCATGCTTTACTTCATATCCCTAGGGCTTATTTGTCTTGTAACTGGAAGCTTGTCCCTTCTCACAACCTTCACCCATTTTGCTCACTTCCTACACCCTCCCTCTGGCAAAAACCCATCTGTTCTCCATATCTTTTAGTTCAGTGTTTTTTGATTCCAAATATAAGTAAGGTCATACAGTACTTATCTTTCTCTGTATGACTTACTTTATTTAGTGTAACACCCTCGAGTTCCATCAGTGTTGTTGCAAATGTCAAATTTTCTTTCTTTATGTCCAAATAATATTCCATTGTAGATATACCCCACATCTTTCTCCATTCATCTGTTGATAGACATGTAGATTGTTTTCATGTCTTGGCTATTCTGAATAATGCTGCAATGAATATGGGGGTGCAGATATGTTTTCAAGATATTGATTTCTTTCCTTCAGATAAATACCCAGAAGTGGAATTGCTGGTATGGTATGGTATTTCTATTTTTAATTTTTACTTCAGTTTGAGAAACCTCCATACTGTCTTTCACAGTGGCCATACCAATTTACATTCCCACCATCAGTGCAGGGGGTTTCCTTTTTCTCTATATCCTCACCAACAATTATTATTATTTTTTTTATTTGAGAGAGAGAGGATGTGGCGGGGTGCAAGTGGGGCAGAGGGAGAGAGACAGAATCTTAAGCAGGCGCCATGCAGAGCTTGACGTGAGGCTCAACTCCATGACTCTGGGATCATGACCTGAGCTGAAATCAAGAGTTCAACCTTCAACCAGCTGAGCCACCCACGCGTCCCAACAATTATTTCTTGTCTTTTTTATAATAGCTACGTTCTAATAGATCTGAGGCAAAATTCATTGTGTTTATTTTATTGAGATATAATTGACATATGACATTATATTTTCAGGCATACAACATAATGATTCAATATTTGTATAATTTGCAAAATGATCACCACAACAAGTCTAGTTAACATCTATTACCACACACAATTACAAATTTTTGCTTCTTGTGTTAAGAACTTTTGAGATGTTCTCTCTCAGCAACTTTTAAATATACATTGCAGGATTATTAACTATAGTCACCATGCTGTACATTGCATTCCCATGACTTATTTATTTCATAACTAGAAGTTTGTAACTTTGACCATCTTCACCATTTTGCCCATTCCCCACCCCCATCTGGCAATAACCAATCTGTTCTCCATATCCATGAGTTTGGGAGGAGGTTGGGGGTTAGATTCCACATATAAGTGAGATCATGTGGTATTTGTCTTTCTCTGTCTGACTTATTTCACTTAGCATTTTATTGCAGTTTTGATTTGCATTTCCCTGATATTGTTGATCACCTTTTTAATGTACCTGTTGTCCATTTTTATGTCTTCTCTGGAAGAAGGTCAACTCAGATCCTCTGCCCATTGTTTGTTTGTTTTTGTATTGAAATTTGCTTGACACACAAGGTTATATTAGTTTCAGGTTTACAACATATTTATTCAACAATTCTATACATTATTCAATGCTCACCATGATAAATGTAGCCATTTTCTGTCACCATACATTATTACAATATTATTGACCATATTCCCTATGCTGTACTTTTCATCTCCAACTTATTTATTTTATAACTGGAAGTTTGTACCTCTTTATTCTCTTTATCTATTTTGCCTATCCTCCCACCCACTGCCCTCTGGCAATCACCAATTTGTTCTCTGTATTTGACTTCTGTTTTTTTGTTTGCTTGTTTTACTTTTTATTTTCCACATATAAGTAAAAGCATAGGTTAGCTATCTTTCTTGTTTGAATTAGCATAATAACCTCTATTCCATCCATGTGGTTCCAAATGGCAAAATCTCATTTTTTTATGTGGCTGAATAATATTCCATGATAGATGGATAGATGGATAGATAATCACATCTTCTTTTTCCATTCATCTATCAATGGACAGTTGAGTTGCTTCCATAGTTTGGCTATTATAAGTAATGCTGTAATAAACATAGGGGTAAATATATCTTTTCCAGTTAGTATTTTGTTTTGGGGGAGTAAATATCCAGTAATAGAGTTTCTGGATCATATGGCATTTTCATTTTTACTTTTTTGAGGAATCTCCATACTATTTTCACAGTGATTGCACCAATTTACATTCCCATCAACAGTGCACAAGGGTTCTTTTTTATCCACATCATTCCAACACTTGTTATTTCTTGTCTTTTCAATATTAGCTATTCTGACAGATGTGAGGTGATATCCCATTGTAGTTTTGATTTGCATTTCCCTGATGATGCTGAGCATCTTTTCATATGTCTTTTGGCCACCTATATGTATTCTTTGCAGAAATGTGTTTCAGGTCCTGTGCCCATTTTTAATTGGATTATCTGTTTTTCTGGTGTTGAGTTATGTAAGTTTTTCATATATTTTGGATATTAAACCCTTATCAGATACATCATTTACAAGTATCTTCTCCCATTAACTACGCTACCTTTTCATTTTGTTGATGGTTTCCTTTTCTGTGCAAAAGGTTTTTATTATCTAAAAACTATCCCATTATTTTATTTTTATGTTTGTTTACCTTGCCTCAGGAGACTTATCCATAAATTTGTTGCTAAAATGATGTCCAAGAGATTACGGTCTGCTTTCTTTTAGGATCTTTACAGCTTTAGGTCTTATATTTAGGTCTGTAATCCATTTTTAATTTATTTTTATGCATGGTGTAAAAAAATGATCCAGTTTCATTCTTTTGTATCTGGCCGTCCAGTATTCCCAGAACCATCTGTTCAAAATACTGTCTTTCCCCATTGTATATTCTTGCCTCCTTTGTTGTAGAGTAATTGACCACATAGGTGTGGGTTTATTTCTGGGCTCTGTATTCTGTTATGTTGGTCTATGTATCTGTTTTTGTGCCAGTACCATATTGGTACTTTATGCACCAAACCATATATATAGTTTGATTACTATAGCTTTGTAGTATATCTTGAAATCTCAGTTTGTGATACCTCAAGTATTTTTCTTCTTTCTTAAGACTGCTTTGGTTATTTGAGGTCTTTTGTGGTTCCATACAAGTTGTAGGACTATTCTAGTTCTATGGGGCGGGGAGAATGCTGTTGGCATTTTGATAGGGCTTTCATTGAATCTGTAGATTGAATCTGTAGTATGGAAATTTAAGAATATTAATTGCTCTAATCCATGAGTATGGTATATCTTTCCTTTGCGTCATCAATCAATATCTTACTGTTTTTAGAGGATAGGTCTATTACCTTCTTGGGTAAATTTATTCCTATGTATTTTATCCTTTTAGGTAAAATTGTAAATAGGATTTTTATTAATTTCTCTCTCCAATACTTTTTATTTTATTAGTATATAGAAATGCAGCAGGTTTCTCCATATTACTCTTCTATCCTGTGACTTTACTGAATTAATTTTTCATTTTAGTTGTTTTTTGGTGTTTTGGTTTTAGGGTTTTCTATATATAGTATCACCCATCTTCAAATAGTGACCATTTTACTTCTTCATTACCAATGTGGATACCTTTTTTTTCGTTATTATTGTTGTTGTTGTTTTACTTTAAGTAGGCTCCATGCCCAATGTGGGGCTTCAACTTACAACCCAGAGATCAAGAGTCACGCACACTACCAACTGAGCCAGTCAGGTGCCGCTGATTCCAGTCTTCTTAAATTTGAGACTTTTTCTATGGCCTGACATATGGTATATCCTGGAGAACATTCCATGTGCTCTTGGAAAAATGTATATTGTTTTGAATGGAAGGTTCTCTGTATATCTCTGAGGTCCATCTGGTCTAATGTGTTGTTCAAAACCACTGTTTCTTTATTGATTTTCTGTCCCAGTGATCTATCCATTGCAGTAAGTGGGGTATAAAAGTCCCCTACTATTATTGTTTTGCTGTACATTTTTTCATTTATATCCATTAATATTTGCTTTGTATATTTAGGTGCTCCTATGTTGGGTGCATAGATATTTACAATTGTTATATCCTCTTGTCAAATTGATTACTGCATCATTATGTAGTGACCTTCGAATATGTTCATCCATCCCTTCACTCTGTCTCTATGCGTCTTTAAATCTGAAATGAGTCTCTTTAGACAGCATATAGATGATGGGTCTAGTTTTTTTTAATCCATTTAGTCACTCTATATATTCTGATTGGAGCATTTAGTCCATTTACATTTAAAATAAGTAATAGGTATGTACTTACTGCTATTTTGTTCATTGTTTTCTGGTTCGTTTTGTAGTTCTTCTCTGTTCCTTCTTTTCCTCTCTTCCTTTTGGGGATGGCTTTATTCAAGGGTATGCTTGAATTCCTTCCTCTTTGTTTTTTATATATCTATTATAGGTTTTTGACTTGTCATTATGCTTGGGTTCATATATAACTTCTTATATGTATAGCAGTCTATATTGAGTTGATGATGATTTAAGTTCAAACGCACTCTAGAAGCACTAAATTTTTACTTCCCTCTCCAATTTTTATGTGTATAAGGTCATATTTTTTACACTTTTATACTGTGTATCCTTTGGATAATTTTTATAGGTAGTTATTTTACTACTTTTGTGTTTTAACCTCCATACTGGCTTTATAAGTAATTAATCTACTACTGCCTTTATTATATGTTTGCTTTTACCTGTGAAATTTTTTTCATAATTTTCTTCTAGGGTATGGCCTTTTTCTTTTTCCACTGAAAGAATTCTCTTTAACATTCTTGTAAGAGTGGTTTAGTGGTAATAAACTCTTTTAAACTTTGTTGGGAAACTCTTTATCTCTTTTTTTCTGAATCATAACATTTCTGGGTAAAGTATTCTTGGTCATAGGTTTCTTTTCCTTCAATTGCTTTGAATTTGTCATGCCACTGCCCTTTGGCATGGAAAGTTTCAGCTGAAAAATCACCTGATCAACTTATGTAGTTCCCCTTGTCTGTAACTGTTTTTTCTTACCTCTGTTAAAATTATTTTCTTATCATTACTTTTGGACATTTTAATTAACATGTGTCTTGGTGTGAGTCTCCTTGGTTTTATCTTATTAGAGGCTCTCTCTGATTCCTGGGCCTGGATGTCTGTTTTCTTCCCCTGGATTAGGAAGGATTTCAGTTATCATTTCTTAAATAAATTTTTTGCCCCCTCTCTCTTCTTTTATTGGGATCCTTATAATGTGAATGTTATTGTGCTTAATGATATCAGAATTCCCTTAGCCTATTTTCCTTTTTCATTCTTTTTCTTTTCACTGTTCAGCTTGGATGCTTTCCATTATCCTTTCTTCCAGATTGCTGATTCAGTCTTCTACGTCCTCTAACCTGCTGTTTATATTCTCTACTGTATTTTTTAATTTCTATTATTGAATTCTTCAGCTTTGACTGGTTCTTTTTTATATCTTTTATCTTTCTATTGAAGTTCTCACTGAGTTCATCCACTCTTTCCTCAAGTTCACTGAGTATCTTTATGACCATTACTTTGAATTCTCAAATCAGCATTATCTTTTTTTCATTTAGCTCTTTTACTATGATTTGTCCTGTTCTTCAATTTGGGACATACTCTTCTGTCTCCTCATTCTGCCTAACTCTCTGTGTTTCCATGTATTCATAGGTCAGCTATATCTCCTGGTCTTGAAAGTAGTGGCATTGTATAGAAGTACTGTGGTGCTCTATGGTGCAGTCCCCCCTGGTCACCAGAAACAAGCACTTTAGGGGGTGTCCCCTGTATGGGCTGCAAGCATCCTCCTGCTATGGGTGAGCTAGACTGCCTTTAGTCCAGCCAGCTGCAGTGACCTGCTTGGCCTCCTGTGGGCATCTAGTGAGGGTTTGCTCCTGTCACTGTTGAGAGGCTGGTCTGTGGCAGTCATGGACTCATTAGTGGTTGAGGCCAGCAGTCAGCCTTGCTGTCTGCAATCAGCCTCTCTGCCACAGTCATACCAAAGTACAGAGTTTTCTCCCTGTGTAGCCAGCTAAGACACATGCCTACAGGAACTTTAGGCATGCTGATGTGTGTGCTTTTCCCTCCTCCCCCTCCCACAGGGCAGGAGCTACTTAGGAATGGCATCATCTCCAGCAGGGGTTGCCACCCAGGTTTGGTGGGGCAGGAGCTATTTTGGAGTGGCATCTACTGAGGCAGTCAGGTTGGATGTGGGAGGTTCACAGGGGAATGCCAGGACAGGGCACACGGTGCTAGCAAGACAGATGGAGAACCTTAGTGCTCACTCTCACAAGCACCCAGCTAGGGTGGGAGAGGGGAAGACAAATGGCATCCACCAGCACTCTTATTCCCAGGGAAATCTGCAATTCCCCGCCACGCCAGCACATGCTGTAAGATTAGTCAATATACCTCCTTCATGTAGGGGCACCTCGGTGGCTCAGTCAGTTGAGTATCTGACTTCGGCTCAGGTCATGATCTCACCTTGGTGGGTTTGAGCCTCACATTGGGCTCTGTGCTGACAGCTCAGAGACTGGAGCCTGCTTTGGATTCTGTGTCTCCCTCTCTCTCTGCCTCTCCCCCATGTGTGCTCTGTCTCTCTCTGTCAAAAATGAAAATAAACATTAAAAAAATGTTTTAAATATATCTCTTTCATGTATACCCCAGGCACTTTTTAGGCTGTTATTTCAATGCTGTGTCTTGGGCCAAGTTATTTAGTTTGCTGGCCCTTTAGGGTGGGGACTTAGTTTCTTACTGCCTTCCAGCTTTCCCAGAGTTAATCCCATTGATTTTTTAAATCTCCCAGAGTTAAACCCCACTGATTTTTAAAGCTCCTGGCATTAAGTCCATCTGGTTTTCAAAGCCAGATATTTTGGGGACTCAGTTTCCCAGTGCAGTTCCCCAGTGCCTGTAGCAACTGGTGTGGGGGCTGATCTGGCTTCCCTGTGTTTGTGATAGCCTGGGATTTGGTTCCCAACCAGGTATCCACTCCTCCTACCCTTTTTGGTGTGACTTTCTCTACATGATCAAAAATGGATTCTGCCAGTCTCTGGATCATTGTCAGAGTTCACTACATAGATGCATATCCATGGGACAAGGTGAGCTCAGGATCGTCCTACTCTGCCATCTTCCTCAAACCCTTACTTGTTTTATTCTATTGACTTGTATGCATTCTTGATACATTTTGGATATTAACCCCTTATCAGATATCAGAAGCTTTTTAGTTTGATGTAGTCCCACTTGTTTATTTTTACAGTTGTTGCCCTTGTTTTTGGTGTCAAATCCAATTCATACCCAATTAGTCAAGCGTAAGTGAGAATCTGCACTTAAAATTGGCATCTGAAGTCAGGGGGCAGGGGGGTTGTCTTGTGGAACTGAGCCTATAACCTATGGGATTTGATGCTATCACAAAGTGAATACTGTCAGAATGGAGTTCAATTGTAGGGCACCCAGCTGGTGTCACAGAAACACTTCATATAGGAAACCCCCACACACATTTGGTAACCAGAAGTGTTCTGAGTATGGTAGTAGTGTGAGAAGTAAAGAGACACATAGGAGAGAAAGACTAGATATTTTTTCCAAAAACAACCATACCGTTTTGATTATTATAGCTTTATAACATAATTGGAAATCAGGAAGTATGACACCTCCAGATTTTTTCTTTCTCAAGATTACTTTGGCTATGGTGTGGTTCCATACAAATTTTTGGATTTTTTTCTGTGAAAAATGCCATTGAAATATTGATAATGCCATTGAAATTTTGATAAGGAATGCATTGAACCTGTACATTGCTTTTTGTGCTATGGACATTAACAATATGAATTCTTCCAATCCATGAGCAAGGTATATCTTTCCATTTATGTGTGTGTTCTTTAAGTTTTTCATCAATGTCCAATAGTTTTCAGTGTACAGGTCTTTGACCTCCTTCGTTAAATTTGTTCCTAGGTATTTTGTTCTTTTTGATTCAGTTATAAAAGGAATTGTTTTCTTAATTTCTCTTTCTGCTATCCCATTTTTAGCATATAGAAACACAACTCATTGGGGCGTCTCAGTTGGTTAAGTGTTTTGGCTCAGGTCATGATCTCACAGTTCGTGAGTCCAAGCTCCACATCAGACTGTATGCTGACAGCTCACAGCCTGGAGCCTGCTTCAGATTCTGTGTCTCCTTCTCTCTCTGGCTCTTTACCACTCGTGCTCTATCTCTCTCCCTCAACAATAAATACTAAAAAAAATTAAAGAAACACAAATGATTTTTGTATACTGATTTCATCTCCTGCAACTATAATGCATTTGTCTCTTAGTTCTAACAATTTTTTGATAGTCTTTAAGGTTTTCTATATGTAATATCAATGCATCTGAAATAGTTTTACTTTTTCTGTTCCAGTTTGAATGTCTTTTAGTTTTCTTGCCAAATTTATCCAGCTAGAACATTTTGTAATATGTTGAGTAAAAGTGGTAAAATGGGTATACTTTTTTAAATTATTTTTTAAAATTATTCTTTAATTACAGCATGATTAACATTTGTTGTATTAGTTTCAGTGTACAATATAGTGATTCAACAATTCTATACAAAATTCAGTGCTTATTATAATTGCACTCTTAATCCACTTCACCTATTTTACCCATCCACCTACCATCTCGCCCCTGGCAATCACCAGTTTTTTTTTCTGTATTTAACAGTCTACTTTTGTCCATCTCTTTTTTTTTTTATGTTTTTTCTTTTTTTTCTGTATGTTTTGTTTCTTAAATTCCACATATGGGTGAAATCATATGGTATTTGTCTTTCTCTACACTTCACTCAGCATTATATCTTCTAGATCCATTCGTGTTGTTGCAAATGGCAAGATTTCATTCTTTTCATGGCTTAATAATATTCCATTGTGTATATATACCACATCTTCTTTATCCATTTGTCTATCAATGGACACATCTATCAGTGGGTTCTTCTATATTTTGGCCACTGTAAATAATGCTGAAATAAACATAGGGGATATATATCTTTTCCAATTACTGTTTCTGCATTCCTTGGGTAAATGCCCAGTAGTGAAAACACTGGATCATTTGGTAATTATATTTTTAATTTTTTGATGTACCACTGTACTATTTTCCACAAAGGCTGCACCAGTTTGCATTCCCACTAATTGTACATAAGAATTCCTTTTTCTTCATATCCTCACCACTATTTTTTGTGTTTTTTATTTTACTGTTTTTTGTGTTTTTTAACACAGGTGTGAGGTGATATTTCATTGTGGTTTTGATTTGCATTTCCCTGATGAGTGAGTGATCTTGAGCATCTTTTCATATGTCTATTGGCTATACGTATGTCTTCTTTGGAGAAATATCTCTTCATATGTTCTTCCCATGCTTAATTGGATTACTTGTTTATTGGTGTTGTATGAGTTCTTTATATATGTTGGATACTAACCTTTATTGAATTAATTGAACATATTTGCAAATATCTTCTCCCATTCAGTAGGCTGTCTTTTGTTGTGTTGATTGTTCCCTTAGCTGTGCAAAAGTTTTTATTTTGGTGTAGTCTCAATAGTTTATTTTTGCTTGTGTCTCCCTTGCCTTAGGAGACAAAACTAGAAAATTTTGCTATGACCAGTGTCAGAGAAATTCGTGCCTGTGCTCTCTTATAGGATTTTTATGGTTTTAGGTTTTAGGTTTGAATTTATTTTTGTGTATGATGTATGATAGTGGTCTAGTTTCATTCTTTTTGCATATGGCTGTTCAGTTTTTCGAGCACCATTTATTTCAGAAACTGACTTTTCTCAATTATATATTCTTGTCTCATTTGTCATAGATTAATTGACCATATACACATGGTTTTATTTCTGGGATCTGTATTCTGGTCCATTGATCTATGTGTTCATTTTTGTGCCAGTACCATACTGTTTTGATTACTATAGTATTGTTTGATTACATACTGTTTGATTACATTGGAGTAGATCTTGAAATTGTGATATTTCCAGTTTTGTTCTTCCTTTTCAAGATTGCTTCGGTTAGTCAGAGTATTTGGGGGTTCGATACAAACAGTGGAATTATGTATTCTAGTTCTGTGAAAAATGCTGTTGGTATTTTGAGAAGGATTGCATTAAATCAGTAGATTGTTTTGGATAGTATGGACATTTTAACAATATTTGTTTCCCATTCCATCAACATGATGGCATATCTTGCCACTTGTTTGTGTCAGGTATTCCACCTAATTGTTTATTTATAGGTATTTTATTATTTTTAGTACTCATGAATGGATGGTGTACTTTGTCAAATGCTTTTACTACACCCATTGAAATGATTATATGTTTTTTAGTCTATCTTTTATTTATGTGATGTATCACGTTGATTCATTTGCAAATATTGAACCACCCTTGCATTCCAGGAATAAATCATACTTGATCATGGTGAATGATTTTTTAATGTATTGTTGGATTTGGTTTGCTAATATTTTGGTGATTATTTTTGCACTTATGCTCATCAGAGATATTGGACTGTAGTCCTCTTATTTGTATTCTCATTATCTGCTGTTGGTATCAGAGTAGTGCTGGTCTCAGAGAATGAACTTGGAAGCCTTAATTCCTCTTCTGTTTTCTGGAAATTTTTGAAAACAGTAAGTATTAACTCTTTAAATCCTTGGTAGAATTTGCCTGTGAATCTATCTGGTCTTAGATTCATTTTTATTGGGAGGTTTTTACTATTATTATTATCAATATTATTATTATTACTATTATTATTAGTTCAATTTCATTGCTGGTAATTGATCTGTTCAAATTCTCTATTATTCAATTTTGTGAGGCTATATGTTTCTAGGATTTTATCCATTTCTTCTAGGTTGGGCAATTTGTTGGCATATAATTTTTCCATAATATTCTCTTATAATCCTTTCTATTTCTGTAGTATTGGTTGTTATTTCTCCTCTTTTGGTTCCAATGTATTTGAGTCCTCTCTCTTTTTTGTTTTTCTTTTAAGCTTGCTTATTTATTTATTTATTTATTTTCAAATCAATGTTTTTATTTTTTTCTTGTTTTGCTTTTTTTTTTACATGTAATTTATTGTCAAATTGGTTTCCATACAACATCCAGTGCTCATCCCAACAGGTGCCCTCCTCAATGCCCATCACCCACTTTCCCCTCTCTCCCACCTCACATCAACCCTCAGTTTGTTCTCAGTATTTAAGAGTCTCTTATGGTTTGCCTCCTTCCCTCTCTGTAACTTTTTTTTTCCTCCTTCCCCTCCCCCATGGTCTTCTGTTGAGTTTCTCAGGATCCATATATGAGTGAAAACATATGGCATCTGTCTTTCTTTGCCTGACTTATATCACTTAGCATAATACTCTCCAGTTCCATCCACATTCCATCCATACATGGCCAGATTTCATCCTTTCTCATTGCCAAGTAGTATTCCATTGTGTATATAAACCACATCTTCTTTATCCATTCATCAGTTGATGGATATTTAGGCTCTATCCATAATTTGGCTAATATGGCTGAGATTAGTAAATAAATCTCTTCCCTGTATACCTTTTTCAAACGACTGCTTCTATAGTGTATCTCAGCAGGGTTGCTTGTTTGGTGTCTCTTTAAGGGTAGTGAATCAGTGTCCTCTCACCCTCCAGCTCTCTCAGAGCTGAGTCTTTGATTTTTAAAACTCATAAAGTTAAGCCCTCTGGTTTTCAAAGCCAAACATTATGGGGATTCATCTTCTCAGTGTGAGTCCGATGTGTTTGGGGTGCCTGGTGTAGGGACTACTTATCTCCCTTTTCCATTCTTGCAATGTCCCTCCCTCCTACATGTCAATGGTTCTCAACTGTATCTCTATCCTTCCTACAATTTTTTATATGGTCTCTTCTCTACCATTTGCTGTGAAGAGTCTGGTATGCCAGGGTTTGTTTTATTGTTTTCTGGGTTTTTTACACTGACATGGGTGTTATCTAGGTATATCCATTGGAAGGTTAGCTTAGGATCCCCTAACAACCATATCTAATCCAGAACTGCTGAGATGTGAATCCTTGTGTCTTATTCCTTATTTTAAGAGAAAACAATTTAAGATTTTCACCATTGAGTATTATGTTAAAAATGGACTTGTCATAAAATGGCCTTTATTATGTTGAGTTACATTCCCTCTATACCCATTTCATTGAGAGTTTTTATCATAAATGGATGTTGAATTTTGTCAAATGCCTTTTCTCCATCTATTGAGATGTTCGTATGATTTTTATCCTTCATTTTGTTAATGTGTCGTATCACTATATCATATTGTTGTGTGGATGTTGAACCATCCTCATGTCCCTGGAATAAATTTTTCTTGATCAGGTTGAATATCTTTTTAATGTATTGCTGAACTCAGTTTGTTAACATTTTAATTGAGGATTTTTATTTACATCTACGTTCATCAGGGATATTGGACTATAATTTTCTTTTCCGTGGCATCCTTACTTTGGGTATCCAGATAATTCCAGCCTTGTAAAATGAATTTGGAAGTGTTTCCTCCTCATATTTTTTGGAAGAGTTTGAGAATAATTTTTATTAATTCTTATTTGAATGTTTGGTAGAATTTATCAATGAAGTTGTCTTGTCCTGGACTTGGTTTGTTGGGAGATTTTTGACCCTTACTGGTTACTGTTCTGCTCAAAATTTCTATTTCTTAATGATTCAGTCTTAGTAGGTTGTGTGTATCTTAGAATTTATCCATTTCTTCTAAATTATCCAATTTGTTGGCCTATCATTGTGCACAGAGGTTTCTCTTGCTCCATTGTATTTCTGTTGTATTAATCTTAATATCTCTTTCATTTCTAATTTTGAGTCCTCTCTCTTTTTTTATAAGGTGAGTCTAGCTAAAGGTTTGTCAGTTTTATCTTTTTGAGAAACAAGTTCTTATTTTCATGGATCTTTTATTTTGTCTTTTTAGTCTCTATTTCATTTATTTCTACTTTTTTCTTTACATTATTGCTTCTACCAAATTGGGACTCGTTATATTTTTGGAGTTGTTTGGGGTTTAAAGTTGGATTGTTTATTTGAGATACATCTTATTTTTGATGTAGGCACTTATTTCCATGAACTTCCCTCTTAGAACTGCTTTTGTCATATGTCCTAGCATGTGTTTTTATTTTCATTTGTCTTCAGGTTTTTTTATTTCTCTTTTGATCTCTTCTCTGACCCATTTGTTTTTCAGTAGCAAGTTGTTTAATCTCCATATTTTTCCAGGTTTCTTTTTGTAATTGACTTCTAGTTTTATATCATTGTGGTTGGAAAAGATGTTTGATCTGATTTCAATATTTTTAAATTTATTAAGTCTTATTGTATGATCTAGCATATGCCCTATCCTGGATTATGTTTCATGTGTGCTTGAGAAGAATGTGTATTCTGCTGTTGGATAAAATGTTCTGTTTATGTCTGTTAAGTCCATCTTGTCTAATGTATCATTTAAGGCCAATGTTTTCTTATAGATTTTCTGTCTAAATGTAGACAAAAAGATCCATCCATTTTTGAAAGTGGGGTCTGTAAGCCCCCTACTATTATTGTATTGCTGTCTATTAATATTAATCTGGTCTGTTAGTGTTTATATATTTAGGTGCTTCTATTTTGGGGTGCATAAATATTTACAATTATTTGTCTTGCTGAATTGACCTTGTTATTATGTAGTGTCCTTCTTTGTATTAGTCTTTTTTTAAGTTTTTAATGTTTTATTTTATTTTTGAAAGAGAGACAGGGTGCAAATGGGGAGGGGCAGAAAGAGAGAGAGAGAGGGAGACAGTATCTGAAGCAGGCTCCAGGCTCTGAGTTGTCAGCACAGAGCCTGACGCAGGGTTCGAACCCACAAACCATGAGATCATGTCCTGAGCCAAAGTCAAACCCTTAACCAACTGAGCCACCCAGTTGCCCCTGTTTTGTTTTGGTCTTTAGCTTAAAGTCTAATTTGTCTGATATAAATATAGGTACTCCAGCTTTCATTTGGTTTCTATATACATGAAATATCTTTTCCCTCTCTTCACTTTAAACCTGTGTGTTTTCTAATATCTGAAGTCAGTCTCTGGCAGACAGCTTATAGATGGGGATTTTTTTTCCCATAAACTCAGTCTTTTGATTGAATAATTTATTCCATTTGCATTTAAAGTATTTATTGATAGGAATGGGCTTATTGCCATGTTGTTCATTGTTTTCTAGCTACTTAGTAGTTCCTTTTCTCTTGTTCTGTTCCTTTATGATTTGATGATTTTCTGTAGTCAAATGCTTAGAGCCTTCTTTTCATCTTTTATATATCTCAATAAGTTTTTGTTTACCATGAGGTTTACATAAAACAACTTAAACACTCTATTTAAGTTGCTAATGACCTAAATTTGAACACATTCTAAAGCTCTGCATTTTATTACCCCCAACTTTCATGTTTTTGACATAACAATTAAACATCTTTCTTGTATATCTCTTAACAAATTATTAGTTATCTTTACTACTTTTGTTTTTTACGATTCATACCAGCTTTATAAGTGATTAACTCACCACCTTTACAAGATTATTCTGAATTTTTACTAGATATTTATATTTGCCTGTGAGATTTATACTTTCATACATTTTTCTATTACTAATTAGCACACTTTCTTGTCAGTTTTTAAAAGTTCCTTTTACATCATTTGGAAGGCTGATGTAGTGGCGATGAACTCCTTTAGCTTTTGCCTGTCTGGAAAACTATTGTCCTTATTCTAAAGCACAGTTTTGCTGGGTATAAAATTCCTGGTTGGCAGTTTTTTCTTTCAGCACTTTGAAAATATCATACCACTCCCTCCTGGCCTGCAAAATTTCTGATAAAAATATGCTTATAGTTTTATGGGGGTTGTCTGGTATATAAAAATCTGTGTTTCTCTTGTTACTTTTCAGATTCTCTCCTTTGACAATTAAACAAATTGACAAATTAACATTTGACAATTAAATTATGTACTCTGTGTGGGCTTTTTGAATTCATTTTGTTTAGAACACTTTGGACTTCCCAGATCTAGATGTCTGTTCTTTTCCCAGGTTAGGGAAGTTTTCAGCCAGTATTTATTCAATTAACTTTTCTTCCCCTTTCTCTCTCTCCTCTTCTTCTGGGACACCTATAAAATAAATATTGAAATACCTAATGTTTTCCCATAAGACCCTTAATATGTCTTCACTCTTTTCATTTATTTTTCTTTTCCTCTTTTTATTGAATGAACTCCTCTGCTGTGTCTTTGTGTTTGCTGATTTTTTTTCTTTTGCTTTATCTAGTCTGTTGTTGAAACTATTAAACTTTTCAGTTCAGTTATTGCATTCTTCAACTCTGTGATTTCTGTTCGGTACTTATATTTTTTATCTATGTTAAAATTCTCACTTTATTCATTCACTGTTCTCCAGACCTCAGTAAATATCTTTGTGACCATTATTTTAAACTCTTTATCAGATAAAACACATCTCCTTTTTATGAAGGTCTTTTTCTGAGGTTTTATCTTGTTTTTATTTTGAAACATATCCCTCTGTTTCTTCATTTTCTTTGATTCTCTATGTTGGTTTCTATGCATTACATAAAACATCCACCTCTCCCAGTCTTGACACAGTAACATTATGTAAAGAATGAATCTTAACATTCAACTCTGCCCTAGTTCCTGGTCATGTCTCAAAACTTTGTGATTATACAAGCTGCTTCTTTATTGTTAATGGTTCCCAGTAGTTGAGGAAGTGTTAAAACCTTTCAGTGTCCCAAAAGGGAGGCTCTCATTTAGCACCTAGATACAGGCTGATTGGAGTCTGGATTCTCAGGCAGGAGCTTTTCAAGGTTGGTATGCTTCTTTCAGGGATGACTTGAAGATGGGTGTTTGTGCCTGTTCCTTCTTCATTTATCCCTGGCTTGAAAGAAGTTAAGAATGACTTACTTGTTTGCTATTATCTCATTGGACCTAAGATCCCCAGCCCTTGGGCCACGAGAGTCAAGCTATCAAGGGATGTATCCTCTGGGCAGCAGCCATAAAAGCCTGGATATCAGATATGTACAAAACTCCTTTTGCAGAGACATTAGTGACCTGGTGGGGGCATGGGGGACTAGGCAGAAATAGATTATAAACATAGTGCCCACTGACCTGCCTGATCTCTGGGGAGGATTTCAGTCAGCCCCTAAATGTGTGTTAAATTAGAAGTATATCCCTCAGGGGGCACCTGGGTGACTCAGTCGGTTAAGCATCCAACTTCAGCTCAGGTCATGAACTTGCGGTTTGTGAGTTTGAGCCCCACGTGGGGCTCTGTGCTGACAGCTCAGAGCCTGAATCCTGCTTTGGTTCTGTGTCTCCCTCTCTCTCTGCCCCTCTCCTACTCACGATCTATCTCTCTCTGTCTCGCAAAAATAAACGTTAAAAAAATTTTTTTAAAAAGGAGTGTATCCCTCAGGCCACAAGTTTTAAGATCTACAAATATGCCTCTTTTATGGAAAGACTGAGAGTTTGTTGTCTTTGTGTTGTGCCCTGGTGGGATAACTGTTTAAGAACTGTTTCTCTGTTACAGTCCTATGGAACTCATGAATGTAAGCCCTTGGCCACCAGAGCCAGGTGATCAAGGAATGTGTTCCCTGGGTGGCAGCCACAAAAGCTGGGGAGTCAGACATGTACACAAGTGCCTTTCCAAGAGATACCAGAAATCTGGGGCAAGGCAAAAGGAGAGTACAAAGATGGCACCCACTGGCCCCCCAGTCTCTGGAGAGTATTGCAATCAACTCCTAGATCTATGTTAAATTAGGAGACTGCCACTCAGACCAGAACTTTTAAGATAAGCAAATAGGCCTCTTTTGTGGAAAGATTTTCAGTCTGCTGTCTTTCAGACTGCATTTCAGTCTGTTGCCTCTTCACTAAGCCTGAGTCAATAGTCACAGCAACTCTTCACAAGGCTGTTAAGAACTGTATTTTGGTTTGTGATAATCTTGTGGGTCTTGTGAATAGATAAGCCCTACTGACTTTCAGAGCTAAATGCTTCAGGGGCCCACCTCTCAGGTAGAAGTCTTAAAAGTTTGGGCCCCAGATGAAGGTCCAAACACTTCCCTTCTCAGGGACAAGCTGAGAGCCATGCATTCCCTACCAATTGTATGTTGTCACACCATGGGATGGGTTTACAGTGAGATTGTGTCTCAGCCCCTCTTACCTATTTCAATGTGGATTTTTTTTTTACCTATCTGCCTGATGTGTATGAATTACTCAGCTAGTTTCTGCATTTATTTCATAGGAAATTATTCCATATGTTTCTATAGATTTGGTATGTGTCTATAAGGAAGTAAGTTTAGGATGTCACCATCTTGAACCAATCTCTCCTGATCTCTGGAATTTAAATTTTTTTTACCATTCCCATGTGTGTTCTTTTATAGGGCTATTATTAAACCTTTAAAGAGCATTTCAGTATGACATTTCTAATTTCTATAAATATTTATCAAATTTGTAATTCTGTGTAAATTATGGGACTATTTTATATCTTTATAGTTGACTTTTTTTCTATTTTTCTTTTGAACCCTTTAAATAACTATTAGCCAGTTTGTACATAGTAGCTATGTTTAATCATAATTATTATATATTTTGCACCATTTATCTTATCATTAAAATAAATTAAGTTATGAAACTCTTTGGACACCAGAATATACATTCCCAAGGCAGAGAAGCTAGGATCACAGCAGGTGTTATACATGTTTTCACCGCCTGAGGTGTGCTGTGGGGATTTCCCTATGGCAGAGACCAAAGGGCAAGCTTCTCACTGAAGGCTTTTATAAAATGCTAACAAATAACCACTGGGTATATTTACAAGAAATGTGAGAGAGCATGACTGGTGCTGTCATGCACAAATTGATGGGCACCAAAATCCCATGCACTCAAAATAACAGTTAAATGAGGTTTGCTTAGTTTTTATTTCCTATTTACCTACAAGGAGAAACAATCAAACAGCTGTAGTGAAAACTTAGGATTTTTCTTACTAGATTCCATCACTTGAAATAATCACAGAATTTTTCCCTGGAAATGTCTTTAGAGCTCATCTAGATCAACAACACCTCCTCCTGGGTTTTATTTCATACTCCATTTACCCATTTGCTGGCATGGACAATGCTTCTTTTTAAAAATATCTGTACATATAAATATTTGTGCATGAATACCCAGTGTGAAAGTTACACAGGTTGTGCTTATTATAGATTATGTGATTTCCTTTGCATCTTTCCTCCTTAAAGCTATAATGCAATGACCTTTCCTGAGTAAACATTAGAAAAAGCACATTAAATACTTGATTTTGTGATGCCTAAATGTTAGGGGAACAAGGAGTAGTTTGGAATGCAGAAAAGGCAAAACCATAGCAGACACATATGAGAATCTGAGGGCCAAAGGAGGTGTAGGACAAAGACTCTGGTTCTCCCCAAGCACTCACTTGAACTAAGTAGGTGATCAGAGTGGCTCACCAAGTAGAGGTAGGAAATGAGTCAGGCTACAGTAATTAAGACCCTCAGTTTGGAAAAATACATCTTAGTCAATTTTCCTTCCATGTCCAATTATTTGCATTTGAAGTAAGAGAGATTTAATGTGTCCATCCCCTTTTCTTGCCACCCCTATGCTTACTGAGCAGCAAAGAAAGTATAGGGCTGGATATAAAGAGCAGTGAATAACCTGGTATTGGGAAGTGGGAAGGTATTTCAGGTTCCAATTTTAGCTCTGATACTAGCTTGTTGGGTTACCTGGAGCTTTGCTCAAACTTTTCTAACCTCAATTTCCCCATTTGATTAGTTGACATTCAACTGGTGATTTCTATAAGATCCCTTCCAGCTCTAATATCCCATGATTACAGGTGTTGATCATCTCTTGACCAGAGACTTGCCTTAACATAAACTGCCTTGCATGGGCTCTGTGAAACTTGATCCCAATGAGCCTCTGAGTGTGGTAGAAGGACCTTATGAGAACCCTGTATCTTTTATAAAGCCATCACCTAAAACAAGAGTCACACAAACTCAGTTTTAGAAGTTTCATCTCCCACAAGGCTTAACGGCATGCCTATAAACTGCAAACCTGAAATACAATTCATTCACTCATTAAGTACAAATGCCAAGATTACCCTCAGGAAACCACATATAACTTTTATTCTGTGAGTACTGGAGAGACAATGTGCACAGAGGGCTAAGAATGCCAGATGGAATCATGAACCATTTGCAAGGAGGAAGAGATGATCCAGAGAAGGCTACATGAGCATTGTAAGCATTTGTGAAGGATATCAGAAGGCTCCACAGCCTTTGCAAGGGTTAGAGAAGCATGAG
Organism: Panthera leo; assembly: GCF_018350215.1. Classification (NCBI taxonomy): domain Eukaryota; kingdom Metazoa; phylum Chordata; class Mammalia; order Carnivora; family Felidae; genus Panthera; species Panthera leo. The sequence goes on along the minus strand of NC_056683.1, from coordinate 54,723,549 downwards.
CATTTGTAAGATAGTAATGGCAGAGAACATTTTCAGGCTGAAGGAACAATTTGGATAAAGGCAGAGTGAAGGCCATTGCTGTTTCAAGAAATGCTTAAAAATGAACTGAAGCTAAAATGTAGGGGCATAGGATAATAGTGACCAGGAAGAAAAGGTGTGAACAAGGCTGAGACCAAATTGTAAATGTTCTGATATGCCTGACAAAGGAATTTGGAATTACTCATGTGGGCAACAACTGGGGGTTGAGATGTTTGCAAGCATGTGCTAGACACAGATTTGTGTCTAGGAGGAAAATGTGCTGATAGCAGCAAGGAGGATCAAAGAGACTAAGAAAAGACTAGTGGAAGGGAAACCAGAGAGGGGGCTACTGCAGAGAAGATATCTAGCTCATCCTGGCTCGCACCACTTGCCATTTGTAGGGCAGAGTCTGAATTATATTAGCATATCCATTCTGGTCTGATCAGGAGTATAAACAGAGATATAGAAAGACTTACCAGGAATCATAATGGGAATAACACATGTCGCTAGACAAATAGTGGCAGTCTTTTATAAAATTTTTAATTCCAGTGTAATTAATGTATAGTGTTCTATTAGTTTCAGGTGTAAAATATGGCGATTTAACAATTCTATACAAAACTCAGTGCTTATCATGGTAGGTGCACTCTTAATCTTCACCGATTTCACCCTTCCAGCCACCCATCTCTCTTCTGGTAATCACCAGTTTGTTCTCTATGTATAAGAGTCTGTGGTTTGGGTTTTTTTTTTTTTTTATTTGGAGAGAGAGAGAGTAGGGCAGAGGGAGAGAGAGAGAATTCCACGACCCTAGCATCATGGCTTGAACCGAAATCAAGAGTTGGACACCCAACTGACTGGACCACCCAGGTGCCCCAGATCTGGTTTTCTGTCTCTCTTTTATTTATTTCTTTGTCTTACTTCTTAAATTCTACATGTGGATGAAATCATATGGTATTTGTCTTTCTGTGACTGATTTCACTCAACATTATAGACTCTAGGTTTATCCATGTTGTTGCAAATACCAAGATTTCATTCCTTTTTATGGCTAAGTAATATTCCATTGTTTATATATACACCACATCTTCTGTATCCATTAATCTATTTATGGACAATGCTTCAATATTTTCACTATCGTAAATAATTATGCAATAATCATAGGGGTGCATATATCTTTTTAATGTAGTGTTTTTATTTTCTTTGGGTGAATACTAGTAGTGAAATTACTGGATCATATGGTAGTTCTATTTTTAATTTCTTGAGAAACCTCCATACTGTTTTTCACAGGGGCTGCACCAGTTTGCATATCCACCAATAGTGCATGAAGGTTACCTTTTCTCTACATCTTTTCCAACGCTTGTTATTTCTTGAGTTTTTAACTTTAGTCATTCTGACAGGTGTAAGGTAACATCTCATTGCGATTTTGATTTGCTTTTCTCTGATAAGTGACGTTAAGTATCTTTTCATGTATCTGTTAACAATCTATATGTCTACTTTGGAGAAATGTCTGTTCATATTTTCTGACCATTTGTTAATTGGATTATTTTGGGGGTGGAGTTTGGTTTGAGTTGTAGAAGTTCGTCATATATTTTGGATACTAACCCCTTATTGGATGTATCATTTACAAATATCTTGTCCCATTCAGTAGTTGTCTTTTTGTTTTGTTGATTTTTTTTTTCCTTAGGTGTGCAGAAGCTTTTTATTTTGATGTAGTCCTAAAAGTTTATTTTGACTTTTGTTTCCCTTGCCTTAGGAAACATATCTAGAAAAATATTCCTTCAGCCAATGTCAAAGAAATTACTGCCTGTGCTCTCTTGTAGCATTGTTACAGTTTCAGGTCTCACATTTATGACTTTAATCCATTTTGAGTTTATTTTTGTGAATGGTGTAAGAAAGTGGTTCAGTTTCATTCTTTGCATGTAGCTGTCCAGTTTTCCCAACAAGTTCATTGAAGAGACTTTTTTTTCCCATTGCATGGTTCTTGCTTTGTTATCGATTAATTGACCATATAGGTGTGGGTTTAATTCTGGTTTAAGTCTCTGTATTCTGTTCCATTGATCTGTGTGTCTATTTTTGTGCCAGTATGCCAGTTCCATACTGTTTTGATTACTACAGCTTTGTAGTACATCTTGAAATCTGGGATTGTGATACTTCGCATTTTGTTCTTCTTTTTTAATATTGCTTTGCCTATTTGGGATCTTTTGTGGCTCCATACAAATTGTAGGATTATTTTTTCTAGTTCTGTTAAAAAAAATTAAAAAGAAAGTTGGTATTTTGATGGGGATTGCACTATATCTGTAGATTTCTTTGTGTAGTATGGACATTGTAACAGTATTTGTTCTCCCAGTCCATCAGCATGGAATATCTTTCCATTTGTTTATGTCATCTTTGATTTCTTTCGTCAATACTTTTCAGAGTACAGGTATTTCACCTCCTTAGATAAGTTTATTCCTAGGTATTTTAATATTTTGGGTACAATTGTAAATGAAATTGTTTCCTTAATTTCTCTTTCTGCCACTTGATTAGTGTATAGAAATGCAATGGATTTCTTTATATTGATTGGGTATTCTGAGATTTTACTGAATTTACTACTTCTAGTAGTTTTTTGGTGGAGTCTTTAGGGTTTTCTATATACAGTATCATGTCATCTGCAAATAGTGAGAGTTTTACTTCTGCCTGACCAATTTGGATGCCTATTATTTCTTTTTGTTGTCTGATTTCTGTCACTAGGACTTCCAGTACTATGTTGAATAAAAATGGTGAGAATGGGGGGAAAAAACAATAGTTATGGAGGTTTCTCAAAAAATTGCCCTATGACCCAGCAACTCAATACTAGGCATTTATCCAAAGGATACAAAAATGCAGATTTAAAGGGGCACATGCACCCCAATCTTTATAGCAGTGTTATCAACAATAGCCAAATTATGGAGAGAGCCAAATGTCCATCAACTGATGAATGGATAAAGAAGATGTGGTTTATATATACAATGGAATACTACTTGAAAATGAGAAAGAATAAAATTTATTACTGGGTTTTTATTTGTGGTTACCATTATTTTTATATATAACATCTTATACATATAACAGTCTATATTAAGTTGACAGTTGCTTAAGTTTGAGCCTATTCTAAAAGCACTAAAATTGTACTCCTATTCCACCCTCCTAAGGTTTTCAGTAAATAACAGCATAGTGTACATCTTTTTATTTTGTAAATCTTTTGATTTTTATAGATATACTTAATTTCACTGCTTTTGCACTTCCTACTTTTCTTACTCCTGCTTATGGTGTTTTCTTTCTACTCAAAGAATCCCCTGTAACATTTCTTATAAGGCTGGTTTAGTGGTGATGAGTTCCTTTAACTTTTGTCTGGCTAACTCTATCTGTCTTTCTGAAGAGATAGCCTTGCTGTATAGAGTACCCTTGGTTGCAGGGTTGTTTTTTTTTTCTTTCAGCACTCTGAATGAATCATGCCACTCCTTTCCAGCCTGTAATATTTCTGCCAAAAATCCAGCTGGTAACCTTATGGGGTTTCCCTTGTACGGAACTGTTATTCCTTTCTGTTGCTACTTTTAAAATTCTCTCTTTGTCACTACTTTTTGCTAGTTTAATTACTATGTGCCTTGGTGTAGATCTCCTTGGGTTGATTTTGTTGGGAGGACTCTGTGCCTCCTAGATCTGGATATGTTTCCTTCCCCAGAGTCAAGAAGTTTTCAGCTATTATTTCTTCAAATAAATTTTCTGCCCCCTTTTGTCTCTCTTTGCCTTCTGGGATCCCTATAATGTGAATGTTACTATACCTGGTAGTGTCACTGGTTCCCTATGTCTATTTTCTTTTTCTTTTTTTTTTTTTTTTTTTAAGATTTTTTAAGTAGGTTCCATGCACAACATGGAGCCCAGAGTAGGACTCAAACTCACAACCCTGAGATCAATACCTGAGCTGAGATCTGAGTTGGATGTTAACCAACTGAGCCACCCAGGTGCCTCTCATTTTTTATTATGATTTTTTTCTTTCTGCTGTTCAGCTTGATTGCTTTCCATTACTCTGTCCTCCAGGTGTTACAACCCCACTGCTGTCACTGAGCTACGTTTGCCTTCAGTTCAGCTGTCTACAGTTTGCCTCTTGTGGGTAGGGTTTGGTCCACATGTTGTTAATGGGCCAGTCTAGGGCCACCTTGGTCTTAAGTTGGGTCAGACCAGATGTTTTCTAGAGCTGCTGTCACACCAAAATGCAAGGCCCTTTCCTGTGTTGTCCCTAAGAGGCTTTCATTGGTGGGTGGGGCTTGTAGTCAGACCAGCTGTCTGCACCCAGCCCTGCTGTGTGTGCTTATATTCTCCTCTCATCTCCTCTCTAAAGGGACAGGAGTCACTTTAGAGTGGGGCTAGCCTCTGTTGGTGCTGCTTACACAATGTCATGCTTCTGGCACTGCTTTGGATGGACTTCAATGTAGGACAGGTTGGAGAGGGGTGGATCACAGAAAAGCATAGGTGTGGGGCATGCTGTTAGCAAGCTAAAAGGAGAGTCTTCACACTACACTGGTTCCCACAGATGTCAGTGTATCTGTGGCGGGGGGCAGGGAAGAGAAATGGCACCCACCAGATCTTTTGTTCTTGTAGAAATCTCCTAAAGATCCCTACCCCTTCAGCACACATTCTGAGATTAGTAAAATAAATCTTCCTATTTACCTCAGGCATTTTTCAAACTGCTGCTTCTATGCTACATCTCAGTGGGGCTGTTTGTTGTACTGTCTCTTTAAGGGAGGAACTCAGTTTCCTATATCACCCTCTGGCTCTCCCACAGCCAAGCTGCTGTTTTTTAAAGTTCCAAGTGTTAAGCCCCACTGACTGCAAAAACTTGCAAAATTAAGCCCCTCTGGTTTTCTTTTTTTTTTTTTTTTTTAAATATTTTTTTAACGTTTATTTATTTTTGAGACAGAGAGAGGCAGAGCATGAACGGGGGAGGGTCAGAGAGAGAGGGAGACACAGAATCGGAAGCAGGCTCCAGGCTCTGGGCCATCATCAGCCCAGAGCCCGACGCGGGGCTCGAACTCACGGACCGTGAGATCGTGACCTGAGCCGAAGTCAGACGCTCAACCGACTGAGCCACCCAGGCACCCCAAGCCCCTCTGGTTTTCAAAGCCAAATATTTTGGGGATTTGTCTTCCCAGTGCAGGCCCCCATGCCTGGGGTTCCCAGCGTGAGGTCTGCTCCTCTCCTTTCTCCCATTTTGCAGTTACCCTCCCTCCTGTGGACAATCTCATAGGTCAGCTTGGTTCCTGACTGCATCTCTGCCCCTCTTCCTATCTTCAATATGACCTCTTCTCTATGTTAATCTTAGTCTGTTCTGCCAGTCTTTAAGCCATTTTCTTTCTTTTTTAAAAATTTTTTAGGTTTATTTACTTAAAAGACAGAGAGAGAGAGAATGAGCATGGGAGAGACAGAGAGAGAATCCCAAGCAGGCTCAGTGCTGTCAGCACAGAGCCCAATGCGGGCCTCAAACTCAAAAACCATGAGATCATGTCCTGAGCCAAAATTAAGAGCCAGACACTTAACCAACTGAGCTACCCCGGTGCCCTTGAATCTTTGGGTCATTTTCTGAGTTATTTACACTAAGATGGTTGTTCTCTATGTGTTTCCATGGCACAAGGTGAGTTTAGCTGACAGTCTTACTACATGAATAAAACCATCATATCTCTTATTATATAATTTGTTACACAAATTCATTCCATAATTATTAATACATAATTTATTACAGAAATTAGTAGTATGCTACTATCTGTGTTATAATCCACATCCTTAAGGAGGTCTTCCAGAATGAATGTCCATTTCACCATCATCATTCTCTTTCCTCTAATGCTGGCCTTGTCTGAACTGTAGAATTTTGGGTATTGATACTTGCCTTGTTAGAAATAAAACAGATATTTCCAAGCTTTATTTTGTTTTTATTTTATAAGGAATAACCAAGATAACTAATTTTATAGAATCACATAGGTATACAGAAAACTCAGGTCTTGGGTAAATATGAAAAATATTTTAAGATTTCCAGATTTCCAGTTTCTTCCTACTAAATTCCACTTCTTATTTATTTATTTTTTTTAGATAGAGTGAACAAGCTGGGGAGAGGCAGTGGCAGTGGGAGAGGGAGAGAAAATCTTAAGCAGGTTCCACACTCAGTATGGAACCCAAGGTGGGGCTTGATCCCACAACCCTGAGATCATGACCTGAGTCAAAATCAAGAGCCAGATGCTCAACCTACTGAGCCACCCAGGTGCCCCATCTACTTCTTATTATTAACAATAATTTAAAAGCTGATAGTGTTATTGCTGTCGTGCTGAGAGAATACATTTGAAATACCAAAAATAAGGGTACTTTTCTGTTTCTACAGCTGCCCAAACTCTCCCAGCACCCCTTGCCTCAGGATCTCACAATGCTTTACAAAAGTAAAATTCATTAAGGCTTCCCTTGTAAAGTGGGAAGCATTATTATTCTCATTTCTCACACTGACAAGACAAAATAGAGAGATGTCTTTCAGTTTCCTGCCCAAAGTCAAATCTAGTGGCAAAACTAGAAACAACTCAGTTATCGGCCATCAACTATTATCAAGCAGCTGTGCACTTTCAAGTAAAGCTGAAGTAACTTACCTATAACTAGAGTAAATTGCATTTCAAAATAGAAATAAGAACGTGGGCTACTGCTAGCTCTTACACATTACCTGTATCTTCTCCACTGAGCACCAACTGACCTTCCCCAGAAGGATGCAATCTGATTACTACCTAAATAGACTGATATAACACATTCCAGATCACATCAGCCCTACAAATGGTGACTAAAAGAGTCAAACCCATAAATAAACCATGCCTATCCTGGAGACACAGGTGAGATGAGGAGGGAGAGGACTTTTAAAGAATGAACACTAGAAAGAGAAAGTAAAAGAACTAAAATAAAGTTATAAATATATGTATGTGAATACAACATATAAACATATGACATGATATATAAACATGATATATATTATATACAATAAATGTGAAATGTGTAACATGTATTGTTTTATATACATATTGTATATAACATATATATTATATATTTACATGTTTTATATATTATATACTGTTATATATAATATGTCCATGTTATATTTATATAAATACATATTTTATGTTTGTATGTATATATGTATGTATGTATGTATATATACATACATATATATGTATACATATGTATATATGTATATGTATGTGTGTGTGTGTGTGTATATATATATATATATGTGTATATATATATATGAGATACAAGACACAAGATATGATGGCTGTGTATCAGCCCATTGAAAATCTAGCATGGAATTCAATAATGCACCTCATGATATTTAATATGGAAAAGATTTAATGCCATGGTAGTGGACTGACTTTCTATTAGAAAAACTATATATATTTTTAAAGATGATTTTAATTATATACTTATGAAATCTGTGCTTTAATTTATATTTCTATAATAAAAGAAATGTCATGTTAAAAACACACATTTTCAGGCAATAAAGAAGTACATTTTGGAGAGAAAAGCTAATTACTTCAAATTAAGCAAACATCTTCTTACAATAAGAAATCTAAGGGGAGCCTGGGTGGCTCAGTCGGTTAAGTGACCGACTTCACCTCAGGTCATGATCTCATGGTTCATGAGTTCGAGCCCCGTTTCAGACTCTGTGCTGACAGCTCAGAGCTTGGAGACTGCTTCAGATCTGTGTCTTCCTCTCTCTCTCTCTGCTCCTCTGCTGTTCACACTCTATCTCCTTCTCTCTCTCTCTCTTTCTCTTTATCTCTCTCTCTCTCAAAAGTAAACATTAAAAAAATTTTTTAAGAAATCTAAGATGATAAAATACGCTTAAGAAGCAATAGTCTGTACATTAAATTGATGTACTATGATAGCTACAATATTACTAAACCATATATGCCATAGTTGAAAAAAAACATGGTTTAGAATTTTAGTTACTTAACCACAAGTTTTTTATACCAGAGAATTAAGTAGGAAGATAAATAATGACAAATTATTATAGGGACCAATAGAGATTTGACAAATAAAGTTTAAGTAAAATTGTCATATATAGATATACATATATATATCTGGTCTTTACAAAATAGTTTCATGGACTGATAGGTTTTGAATAAAGAGAATATCTAACTTCTTGAATATATACATTTATACCATTTATTAGTAACAATAAAATTGTATTCATTACTATGTGTAGAATGACCTTAGCCATCTAAAGTTCTTCTGAATAATGTCCTACAAAAGGATGCTAGAAAATAAGTGGTTGAGTTTGGAAATTTTCTAGTCTTGTCATATTTGAACTTAATTCTTCTCATGAGTTTATTTTCTAAAGTGGTGTTAGTGCAACATGCATCTTTTTTTTTTTTTAATATTTATTTCTGAGAGAGAGAAAGCACAACAGGAGTGGGGGGTTGCAGAGAGAGAAGGAGACAGAGGATCCAAAGCCAGCTCAGTGCTGACAGCAGGGAGCCTGATGCAGAGCTCAAACTCACAAACCATGAGATCATGACCTGAGCTGAAGTCAGATGTTTAATTGACTGAGTCACCCAGTCTGCATCGATGCAGAAAAAAGCATTTGACAAAATTCAGCATCCTTTTTTGATAAAACCCTGGAGAAAGTTGGGATAAAAGGAACATACTTAAACTTCATAAAAACCATTTATGAAAAGCCCACAGCTAATATCATCCTCAATGAGGGAAAACTGAGAGCTTTCCCCCTGAGATCAGGAACACGACAGGGATGTCCACTCTCACCACTGTTGTTTAACATAGTGTTAGAAGTTCTAGCATCAGCCATCAGACAACAAAAGGAAATCAAAGGCATCAAAATTAGCAAAGATGAAGTCAAGCTTTCACTTTTTACAGATGACATGATACTATACATGGAAAACCCGACAGACTCTACCAAAAGTCTGCTAGAATTTATACGTGAATTTAGCAAGTCGCAGGATACAAAATTTATATACAGAAATCAGTTGCATTTTTATACACCAATAATGAAGCAACAGAAAGACAAATAATGAAATTGATCCCATTCACAATTGCACCAAGAATCATAAAATACCTAGGAATAAACCTAACCAAAGATATTAAAGATCTATATGTTGAAAACTATAGAAAGCTTATGAAGGAAATTGAAGATACAAAGAAATGGAAAAACATTCCGTGCTCATGGATTGGAAGAAAGAATATTGTTAAAATGTCAATACTACCCAAAGCTATCAACATATTCAATGCAATCCCAATCAAAATTGCACCCGCATTCTTCTCGAAGCTAGAACAAGCAATCCTAAAATTTGTGTGGAACCACAAAAGACCCCGAATAGCCAGAGTAACATTAAAAAAAAAACCAAAGGAGGCATCACAATCCCAGACTTGAGCCTCTACTACAAAGCTGTAATCATCAAGACAGCATGGTATTGGCACAAAAACAGGCACATAGACCAATGGAATAGAATAGAGACTTCAGAATTGGACCCACAAAAGTATGGCCAACTAATCTTTGACAAAGCAAGAAAGAATATCCAATGGAAAAAAGACAGTTTCTTTAACAAATGGTGCTGGGAGAACTGGACAGCAACATGCAGAAGAATGAAACTAGACCACTTTCTTACACCATTCACAAAAATAAACTCAAAATGGATAAAGGACCTGAATGTGAGACAGGAAACCATCAAAACCCTAAAGGAGAAAGCAGGAAAAAACCTCTCTGACCTCAGCCACAGCAATTTCTTACTTGACACATCTCCAAAAGCAAGGGAAATTAAAAGCAAAAATGAACTATTGGGACCTCATGAAGATAAAAAGCTTCTGCACTGCAAAGGAGACAATCAACAAAACTAAAAGGCAACCTTTGGAATGGGAGAAGATATTTGCAAATGACATATCGGATGAAGGGTAAGTATCCAAAATCTGTAAAGAACTTACCTAAGTCACATCCAAAAAACAAATAACTCAGTGAAGAAATGGGCAGCAAACATGAATAGACACTTCTCTAAAGAAGACATCCAGATGGCCAACAGGCACATGAAAAGATGTTCAACATCACTCCTCATCAGGGAAATACAAATCAAAACCACACTGAGATACCACCTCATGAATGTCAGAGTGGCTATAGATGCTGGAGAGGATGTGGAGAAACAGAAACCCTCTTGCACTCTTGGTGGGAATGCAAACTGGTGCAGCCACTCTGGAAAACAGTGTGGAGGTTCCTCAAAAAATTAAAAATAGATCTACCCTATGGCCCAGAAATAACGCTGCTAGAAATCTACCCAAGGGATAAAGGAGTGCTGATGCATAGGGGCACCTGTACCCTAATGTTTATAGCAGCACTTTCAACAATAGCCAAATTATGGAAAGAGCCTAAATGTCCATCAACTGATGAATGGATAAAGAAGATGTGGTTTATATATACAATGGAATACTACTTGGCAATGAGAAAGAATGAAATCTGGCCATGTGTAACAACGTGGATGGAACTGGAGAGTATTACGCTAAGTGAAATAAGTCAGGCAGAGAAAGACAGATACCATATGTTTTCACTCATATGTGGATCCTGAGAAACTCAACAGAAGACCAGGGGTAGGGGAAGGGGGTAAAAAAAGTTACAGAGAGGAGAGGAGGAAAACCATAAGAGACTCTTAAATACTGAGAACAAACTGAGGGTTGATGGGAGGTGGGAAAGAGGGGAAAGTGGGTGATGGGCATTGAGGAAGGCACCTGTTGGGATGAGCACTGGGTGTTGTGTGGAAACCAATTTGACAATAAATTACATATTTAAAAAAATATTGATTGATTGATTGATTTTGATGGGGGGGGGGGCGGGGGAGAGAGAAGGGAGAGCATCCCAAGCAGGCTCTGAGCTGTCAGCACAGAGCCCAACACAGGGCTCAATCTCCCAAACTGTGAGATGATGACCTGATCTGAGATCAAGAGTCAGACTCTTAACTGACTGAGCCACCCATGTGTCCTGAGTGCAACATGCATCTTAATTAACACTGTACCTGGCATTTCATCATGATCAATCAGTATTCATTGAAGGGATAAACTCTTCCTAAACATAGTTGGAGCTTTTTACTTCTCATGTCCCACTCTCAGCCCAATAAATGAGAACACAGGGTCCTGGGAGGACACTGTCTGTTAACTCCTCTCAGACAACAGTGAGGCCCAACCATCTGTAGGTAAGCTGCCCAGCTGATACTGGCACTTGGTAAGCCTGGGTTTAGTAATCATTGCTTTTCTACCCACCTACTCCACAAAGCTACTCAAAGAATATAGGGACACAGAGCCTTCAGTTTGCAATTCATTTTGTACCACATTGCTCTTTGCAGATTCTTTCTCACAGTATAGAAGGCAGATGAGCAGGTCAGCAGGAAAATTTCCCCTGTCATCATAGCTTTCATAATTATGTCAGTGACTTAATTGTGCAAATCCGTTTGGACACAAATGTTAACTATTCCTAAACTCTAGTGTATCATAGATCATATATTTTAGTCAAGGTTTCCCAGAAGTAGATCCCAAAAGGATTTGAAGGTAGGCAGTTTATATTTGAGATGATCGCAAGAAATACCAGTAGGAGAGTGAGACAGGAAAGGGAAAGATGCCACTAGAAGATGTGTTGATAAGCCAGTTACTACTGGAGGCAATTAGGACTTAGTCCTGCTAAAGACCTCTAAAATATGGCTGAGAATAGGCTACACAGGCTACAGAGTTGTCCCCTACTCAGGAAGGAAGTTAGGAAAGCTATCTTCCAACTCATGTCCATCATTGACTGAGATGATTCCTGGGATGTTCATTCTGCTGGTACATTCAGCCTGCTTTATAAGTGTCCAAGCTTCCTCCTGAGGCCAGAGAAGTGCCTTGAGAGAGTCACAGGTGCTTGTTGCAAGACTATCTAACACAAGATCTTACACAGCATTGCAATTTGAATCTATCCGGTTATTTACAAAACCCAGGTCCATCCTTTTCTGTGATGGATATCTTCCATTCCCTTTATGTCTATTAATATTTACTTTATATATTTAGGTGTTCCTATATTGGGTATCCAAAATACATAAAGAACATAGAAAAACTCAATACCCAAAAACAAAATATTCCAATTAAAAAGTGGACAGAAGACATGAATAGACATGTCTCCAAAGAAGACATCCAGATGGCCAACAGACACATGAAAAGATGTTTATCATCACTCATCACAAATCAAAACCACAATGAGATATCACCTCACATCTGTCAGAATGGCTAAAATCAACAACACAAGAAACAACACTTGTTGGTGAAGATGTAGAGACAAAGAAACCCTCTTGCACTGGTGGGAATGCAAACTGGTGCACCCACTGTGGAAAACAGTATGGAGATTCCTCAAAAAGTTACAAATAGAACTACCCTACAATCTAGGAATGACACTACAAATACAAAAACACTAATCCAAAAGAACATATATACCCCAATGTTTATAGCAACATTATTTACAATAGCCAAGATATGGAAGCAGCTCAAGTTCCCATCAATAGATGAATGGATAAAGATATGAAATATATATACAATAATATTATTTAGCCATTAAAAATAAAATCCTGCCATATGCAACAACATGGTTGGAACTAGAGAGTATAATGCTAAGCAAATTAAGTCATATGATACTTAGAAATGAAACAAATGAGCAAAGGAAAAAAGGCAAAACAAGGAACAGACTCTTAACTAGAGAGGACAAGCTAATGGTTACCAGAGGGGAGGTGGATGGGCGGATGGGTTAAATAGATGATGGCGATTAAAAAGTACACTTGTCTTGATGAGCACCAGATGATAAATGGAATTGCTGAATCACTATATTATACATCTGAAACTAATATAACACTAAATGTTACTATACTGGAGTTAAAAACTTAAAAATTGGAACTGCCATACAATTTAGCAATTGCACTTCTGAATATTTATCAGTGGTAAATGAAATGCTAATTTGAGAAGACACATACACCCTTATGTTTAGTGCAGCATTGTTTGCAATAGCCAAGATATGGAAACAACCTAATTGTCCATTGACAGTGAATGGAGAAAGAGGATGTGCTATATGTACACAATGGAATATTACTCAGCCCCAAAAAAGGAATGAGATCTTGCCATTTGTAACAACATGAATGGACTCAGAGATATAATGCTAAGTTAAATAAATCAAAGAAAAACAAATACATGATTTTATTCACATGTGTAATCTAATAAAACAAACAGTCTCATAAATACAGAGAAGAAACTGATGGTTGGCAAGAGGTGGACAGTATAGGGAATATAGTAATATTGTAATAACTTTATATGATAACTAGTCATATGGTTGTGATCATTTTATAATAATGTTGTAAACCTGAAACTAATAAATATTGTATTTATTAGGTTGGTAGGTGGCAATTATTTTTTAGTTTTTAATGTTTATTTTTGAGGGCAACAGAGACAGTATATGAGCAGGGGAGGGACAGAGGGAGACACAGAATCTGAAGCAGGCTCCAGGCTCCGAGCTGTCAACACAGAGCCTGAGGCGGGGCTCAAACTCACGAGCTGTGAGATCGTGACCTGAGCCAAAGTTGGTCCCCCAACTGACTAAGCCACCCAGGTGCCCCAATAGGTGGCAATTTTAATAAAACAAAGATAATTTATATACAAGGCATGTCTTAGGCAGCAGCAAGACAAATGGATCTTTGCACCCACCCACCAAAACTTAAAAGTTTATAAAGAGCCCTTAACTGGGTTTAGTCATGTATAACATGCAGGTGTTCTCAACACCACATTATTATCTCAAGGCTATGTCCTTGAAACAGCCTCTGGGAGGGGAAAAGGCAAGTGGGACTCAGATTCCAAGAACAGGGGAGAACATGAGGAGCTTCTGAGTGCCTGGGTCCAGCTCACAGGTCAACTTTTTTATGATGTTCCCCCAAAAAACGTGGATTCATTTTTTGCTGTGAGAATTCAGTACGATGATGTATGTAAAGGAATTCACACATAATCTGGAACATCGTTAAGTGCCTATTCAGTCATTCAAAAAATACATATTAAAAATCTTCCATGTACTTATACAGCTCAATACACCAAAAACACAAATAATCCAATTTATAAATGGTCAGAAAACATAAACAGACATTTCTCCAAAGAAGACTTATAGATTGTTAACAAACACATGAAAAGATGCTCAACATCACTCATCAGGGAAATGCAAATCAAAACCACATGAGATATCACCTCACACCCATCAGAGTGGCCAAAAGAGTATGGAATTTCCTCCAAAGTTAAAAATAGAACTACCATATAATCCAGTAATTCCATTACTGGGCATTTACCCAAAGAAAGTGAAAACACTAAATGAAAAAGATATATGCACCCTTATGTTTATTGAAGCATTATTTACAATAGCCAAATTATGGAAGCAGCCCAAGTGTCCATCGATAGATGAATGGATAAAGAAGAGGTGGTAAATATATACAATGGAATATTACTCAGCCATAAAAAAGAATGAAATCTTGCCATTTGCAACAACATGGATGGATCTAGAGAATGTAGTGCTAAATGAAATAAGATGAATATCATATGATTTCACTCATATGTGTAACTTAATAAAGACAAACAAAGGGTGGGGGAAAGAGAGACAAACCAAGAAACAGACTCTAACCTATACAGAAAAGATGGTTACCAGAATGGAGATGGCTGGGTGGATGAATGGATGAAATAGGTGAAGGGGTTAAGAGTACACTTATCTTGATGAATACTGAGTAATACATAAAATTGTTGAATCACTATATTTTACTAGTGTGAAACTAACACTGTATGTGAACTGTACTGGAATTAAAATTGTTTTAAACTTTCATGTACTAAGTACCAAACTAGATGCTGGGTTTACAGCAGTGAACATTATTCCCTATTCTTAGATCCTAAAAATGAAAAAATTATATATATCAGGTGGTAGTAGGTGTTAGAATAAAGGATGAAGATATTCTAGATAGGGAATGATGGTAGAGCAGAGATATTTTACAGGGTGGTCAGGCCATTTTGATAAATTTGAACAGATAACTGATCTGAAGGAATAAACTATGGGATATCTGAGGAAAGCCTATTTGAGGCAGAGAGAAGAGCAAATGCAAAGAGGAGACGTGCTTATTATAGTCCAGAAATACTGAAGAAACCTTGCAACCACAGCAAACTGAGCAAAGAGGGGAGTACAGAGATGAGACCAGAGAGGTGACAGAGACCTAGACCTGATAGACTACTGTAGGGACTTCCAATTTGACTCTGTGCAAGTCAAGCAGCCATCTATGGGTTCTGAGCAGACAGACATGATCAGACGGCATTGCTCTGGCTGTTCTGTTCAGAATAGACTGAAGAAGGGAAGAGCAGAAACTGGGATACCAGCTGAAAGGCTATTGCAATGATCTACATAAGAAATGATGGTACTAGGGCAGTAGCCATGGAGATGGTGAGAAGTGACAAGATTCTGGATATATTTTGAAGCTGTTGAGATTGTTAGTTCGGATACAGAATATGAGAAAAAGAAGCATAAGAATGAGTCTAAGTCATTTAGCCTGAGTGACTAGAAGGAGGCAGTTGCCATAACTAGCTGGGGACTGTTGAAGTGAAGCAGATTTGGAGGGTAGTGGTTACAGTTGAGAGCTCAGTTTTAGGCAAACATAAGATGTGGAGAGGTGTTAAGAGAGCTGAAGTGAGTAGTATAAGTTGAGTCCCACAAGAATATATAGTTTATATATGATAGAGCTTTGGAACTAGATGATACAACCACTTTAATGATACAGATAGTCCATTAATAAGAGCACCCAGTGTCATGCAATAAATAAACATATGCCTTACAGGAAGTTTCCAGAGTAGAATGATATTCTTGGTCCCTTTTGTGAAAGAAAGAATCTAATCCAACTTGTAAATGCAACAGAAAATGGAGCCACATAAAACATTTGTTGAAATTTGGCCAGAGCATTAATTTTAAATTGTGGTGGCCTGAGGACTTTAATTACTTCAATTGATAGGATATTGGTTTCCAGATCACTGGAACTGAGTTTATGTATCTTAAAAACACCAGGGTTGTGTTAGGGAAGGCAACTTTTCTGGGTTAGACTTTTGACAAAATTTCTTTACATAAGTATTCTGAAAGTTTAATAATAATGCCTCTAGAAATTTACTGGCTAGACTTAAGGAAAGCAAACATAACATGCTGTTTTACAATGATTTTACAAGAACTTGAAATATTATCTTATAGCTCAGAGACAAGCAAGCTTTTTCATTAAAGGCCAAATAGTAAATATTTTTTCCAGTTTTATTGACAAGTAATAGACCTACATCACTGTATATGTTTAAGGTGTACAAGATGATACTTTAATTTACATATATTGTGAAGTGGTTACTATAATAGGTTTAATTAACATCTATCATGTAGATACTTTTTTTCTTGTTTTTTAAAATTGGGTCTTTGTTATGAGAACTCTTAGGATCTACATTCTTAACAACCATCCTGTATATCACAAGCAGTATTACCTATACCTAATGTTATATATTACATTCCTAATACTGTACTTGTAACTGGAAGTTTGTACATTTTGACTACTTTCCTCCAGTTCCCCCTCCCTACAATCCGTGCCTCTGGTAACCACAAATACGATCTCTTTTTCTATGAGTTTGGGGGAGTGTTTTTCAAAGAGTAAATATTTTAAGCCTTGCAGATCAAATGGTCTCTGTTTACACTACTCAACCCTGCAGTTCTAGTGTGAGCAGCCATACACAATATGCAAATGAAGGAGCATGGTTGTGTTCCAATAAAACTTTATTTATAAAAATATGCAGTAAGAATTTGGCCTGGTGGCCATAGTCTGCTTCTCCCCATCCCCACACCCTGCAAAAGCTTGGAAAAACAGCTATATAAATTTTGCTCAGCTTCCCGTTCATAAACAAATAAAAATATGTTGTCTTTTCTCAAGCTGTCATTAAATGTTTAACAAATTTAGAAATAAGTTATACCAGTTAAATATTTTTGCAACAATTCAGACGATACTTCATAAGACCTTGGAACTGGGTAGGAACAGTAGAGGTGACAGAAAATGGTCACATTCTGAATATATTTGATGATAGAAGCAACAGGATGTGCAGAATGATTGGATGTAGAATGTGAGAGGAAGAAAGGAGTTGAATATGGCTTCATGGATTTTGGTTCACCCAATATGACAGCTATTATTATTATGTTTATATAATTATAGTCTATATCTTACTTCCTTAACCTGGCTTCTGTAAGCACAAAATTAAAAATGTGTTCTATGTATATGAGATACTTGCCATCTTACTGAAAAAAGAATATTCCAAGAAAATTGTATTTTAGGAATCTTATCATATTATTTATCAAGGATATACTTCATAAGGATCATACAATAGCAGCATAATCATTATCCCAAAGCCAGCTTCCAGTTCAGATTTTCTTTATTTATCCTATAGAGCCTCACTGGCTGCCAGAGATACAGCCCTGATGAGAATCTTTGCCACAGTATGAGTTCCCTTGTGTACAACCACTTCCTGTGAGTTCATCAACAGTCCACAGCACTAGTACATTCACTCGGCAAAGTGACTCATAATCATTTGCATTTTGCTTTGACATACTGATCATTAACATAAGCCTACTCCTGCATGACTTTCCTAAGGACATATGAAGATGTTCATGGATAGTTGAGCTGTAAATTTCATAAAGAATTTAAATTATTAAAAGTTAAACTTTGGGGTCTTGTACTTCTTGGTTTAACTATGAACAACAACTGGACAAGTGAACCCCATTAAAGAGCTCCATTTTAGTCTACTGGAGAAGGGGGCCCAAAGAGTCAGATAGGGAGTTATTTACTGTGGTGTAACTTGCAGTAAGGTATCCTTAAGGTCTTGGGAAACTTTGAAAATACAACTGAATAGGAGTCATTCATTCATTTACTTATTCATTCAGCAAGTATTCCTTTAGGACCTACCAATTGCAGGAAATATTCTAAATGCTGTGCTCATGGAAATAAACAAGGTGGACTAAATTCCTGCCATTAAAAAACTCATATCCATGAATATCTTAGGTGAGGGTAACCAGACAATAAGCATGTAATCAAGCAAATAATTTGAGATATAGATAAGTGCTATGAAGAACATACCATAGAGCAGTGGGAGAGAGAATGCCCTAAGAACAAGGGCATTGTACATAAGTCATTTTTTGGGAAATGATACTTTAGATGAGTCCTAAATGATGCTAGTTGCAGGAAGATTGAGTGGAAGAGTATGGCAGGCAAAAGAAGAGCAAATTCAAAATTCTGACTGTGGAATTGATCTTCATGTATGTGAGGACACTAAGCATCCTTTTAACCCTTAGGCATTTGGTGATTCAAAACAACCAGTCAAAAGAGAGGTTGGGTATATTTTTTGGCTATCTCATGATACAGAAATTGGAGCTCAAAGCTAAAGTGACTACTTGCCCAGTTTTCCTGGGACTGAGGGGTTTCCCAGGATGCAAGCAAGGCATCTAATAATAAAACTGGGAAAGTCCCAGACAATTGTCCCAGACTAGAAGTTAGTCAACCTTTCAAGGCCCAGCAAGATAAAAGGGCCCTATTAAACACCCTGTACTTTCATTTTGAAAGACTCCTTAAAAGCTATACCTTTGAGTAAAATAAGCCAGGATAAGGCCATTCCTCACAAAGCCTAAAACCCAGCCTTTTTTTTCACCCTAGTTTCTCTTATGTGTTACTACATATTTTTTCAAATTGATTGAGGTATAATTGACAAATAAAACTGTGATATATTTAAATGTACATTGTGGTAATTTGATATATGTTTATATCCCCCCCATCTAGTTAATTAACACATCCATTACTATACAACACACACGTCTGTGTAATGTGAAAACTTTTAAGTTCCACTCTCTTAGTAGATTTCATTTATATAATACAGTGTTATCAACTACAGTCACCATGTTTTACATTACATCCCAAACCTTATTCGTCTTATAACTGAAAGTATATGCTTTTACCAACCTCTTCTCATTTCCCCCAGCCCCAGGCAACCACTTTTCTACTCTGTTTCAATGACTTTTTTTTCTTTATAATTCTAATGTCCTAATATGTCATTGTATATGTATATATCTTCTTTATCCATTCATCTGTTGATGGACACTTGGGTTGCTTCTATATTTTGGCTATTATGAGTAATGTTGGAATGAGCATGGGAGTACAGATCTCTTCAATATCTTGTTCTTATTTCCTTCTATATATACACAAAAGCGGTATTGCTGGATCATATGGTAGTTCCATTTATATTTCTGAGGAACCTCCATACGTTTTTCATAGTCACTGCACCAATTTACATTTCCACCAACATTGCACAAGGATTCCCTATTCTCCACATCCTTGGATCATCTTTATTTTTGATGGTAGCCATTCTAATATGTGGGAAGTGATATCTCATTGTGATTTTATTAATATTTTTCTGGTTATTAGTGATGTTGAGCACCTTCTCATGTACCTTTTGGCCATATGAATGTCTTCCTTGGAAAAATGTTTATTTAGTTCCTCAGTCCATTTTCTTTTACTTTTTCCAATACTGGTTATTTTTAAATATTGGGAACCTTTATATTTAAAGAATTCAATATCTGTTTCAAATGAGAACTCTGGTACTGAGATCTGAATAAGTTGTCTCAGGAAAATTGTTGGTAAACACTAAAAATAGCATTATTGGTGGGGCACTTGGGTGGCTCAGTTGGTTGGGCATCCAACTTCAGTTCAGGTCATGATCTCACAGTTTGTGGGGTTTGAGCCCCGCATCAGGCTCTGTGCTGACAGCTCAGAACCTGAACCCTGTTTCAGATTCTGTGTCTCCCTATCTCTCTCTGTCTCTCACCTACTTGCACTCTGTCTTTCTCTTTCAGAAATAAATAAAACATTTTAAATGAAGTTCCCAAAGGTTTTGTTAAAAAAAATAACATTATTGGTTTGCAAAAGTCACCAACATATTATGATGGTTTTGGTAAAGCGAGGCACAATATGTGGGAAAAAAGAAAATTAAAAAAAAGCTTTCATCAGCAGCAATGTTGAAAACCATAAAATCGGTAATTAGATTTAGAGGAAAAGCCAGTGGGGGGCAGGGGGGGAGGGAACTACACTGATGCAATCAACTAATCTAGAGCTAGTTAAACTATAGCTTAGCTTGAATGCCAATTGATATCTATTGCTGATACAGACTGAAGGAATAAAAATCAACCATAACTCAGGACCAAGATGACAGAGTAGGAAAGCCCTGAGCTCACCTCCTCCCACAACACACCAAAATTACAACTGCATATAGAGCAACTCTGAGAATGACCTAAAAACCAGCAGAACACCTCTTCCATTAACTAAAAATATAAGAAAAAGCCACCTCAAGTATGCAGAAGGGGTAAAGATATGACCTCAGGATACACAGTCCCAGCACAGAGACCAACAGTGGGAGCAATATCACAAACACAGAGGTCCTTCCTGAGGAGAAACAGAGTTCAAGCCCGACACTGGGCACACACACGACATACACACCCAGGGAACTAGTACTGGGGAAACAAGCCTATATACTATCTGCCTTTGAAAATCAGGAGGAAACCAAGGAAACCAAGGACTCCACTCTTAAAGGGCCCATGCACAAACTCACTTGCTCCAAGACCCAGCAGAGGGAAAGCAGTTTAGAAGTTCTTGGGCCTTATGTAAAGATTTATTGACGAATTTAGGGTATACAACATAGGGGCATGGATCTAGAGAAACTTTCTCCAGGAATGGAGCACTTGCAGGCATCATTATTCTTACCCTCCTCTACCTTGCTGGCCCAGTGCCAGCAAGTGCCATTTCTGAAACTCTCCATCCATCTTTCTAGTACTGCTTACCTAGACTTGGTTTTCTCCTATGGACCTGCCCCAGCAAGAGCCTCTCCAAAGTGGCTCTTATAGTGAATCACTTGGCTAGAACCAGCTCTTCCCCAAAGTGACTTCCATACTGTCACACTCAGCAGATAGACTCAGCTGGGATCAATGCCCCACCAAAGCAACTCCTGTTCCACAATACCTAACAGGTGACCTTGAATGTCACCAGTGTCTCCCTAGAATCTTTTGCCCTATTGGGACCAGCAGCAATTGCCACCAGCTTAGCCGGTTCCAGCCCCACCCATGAGCAACACTTAAATCACAGTCATAATAGAATGGTTCACACAATACATACAAAGGACATCCCTGGAGTCCCTGGCTCTGGTGACTAGGTAGGAGTACACTTGTGGAACACACAGGACACTTTCTACATATGGCCACTCTTTCAAACCTGGGAGACAGCTATCAGTTTAATATATGAAAACAGAGAGTCAGGCAAAATGAGAAAACAGAGAAATATGTTTAAAAAATCATTAAAAAGTTCTTTTTAAAAATGGAGATAAGTAATCTACCTGTAAGGAATTCAAAGTAATGAGGGTGCCTGGGTGGCTCAGTCAGTTAAGCGACCTATTTCAGCTCAGATCATGATCTCACAGTTCATGAGTTTGACCCCCACCTCAGACTCTGTGATGACAGCTCAGAGTCTGGAGCCTTCTTCAGATTCTGTCTCTCTATTTCTGCCCCTCCCCTGCTTTCTCTCTCTCTCTCTCTCTCTCTCTCTCTCTCTCTCTCTCTCTCTCAAAAATAAGTAAGCATTAAAAAAAAAAAAAGGAGTTCAAAGTAATGCTCATAAAGATGTTCACCCAAATCAAGGGAAGAATGAAGAAAAACAGAACTTGAACAAAGAGATAGAAGACATAAAAAATAAATAATCAGAGCTAAAGAATACAATAACTGAAATGAAGAAGGTAGCAGAAGGAAGCTGTGGCTGATTAGATGATGCAGAAACATAGATCAGTGATCTGGAAGACAGGATAGTGGAAATCAACCAAGTTAAACAACAACAAACAACAACAGCAAACAGAATTTTTAAAAATTTTAGGGGACTTCAGGAACAATATTGAGTATATTAACATTTGCATTTTAGGGGGCCCAGGAAAAGCAAGACAGACAGAAAACTTCTCTGAAGAAATAACAGCTGAAAACTTCCCTAACCTGAAGAAGGAAACAGATACCTAGGTCTAGAAAGCACAGAGAGCCCCAAATGGGATGAATCCAAACAGATCTATGCCAAGACACATAATAATTTAAATGCCAAAAATTAAAGATAGAGACTCTTAAAAGCATCAAGATATGGTGTGGCTCAGTCAGTTGAGTGTCTGACTTTGTTCCAGGTCATGATCTCTCAGTCTGTGAGTTAAAGCCCCATGTTGGGCTCTGTGCTGACAGTTCAGAGCCTAGAGCCTGCTTCAGATTCTGTCTCCCTCCTCTCCCTCTCTCTGTCCATCCCCTGCTGGTGCTCTATCTCTCTCAAAAATAAATAAACATTAAAATTTTTTTAATTTTTAAAAAAAAATTTTTTAAAGCAGCAAGATAAATGAAAATAGCTATGTACAAGCTAATACCCATAAGACTATTAGCTGATGAATAGCTGATGAATGACTATTTAGATGAATTTTTGCAGGCCACAATGAAGTGGTATGATATACTTAAGATGCTAAAAGGAAAAACCCTACAACCAAGAATATTATATCTGGCAAGGTTAATATTAAGAATTCAAAAAGAGATTAAGAATTTTCTAGACAAAAATTTTAACAAAAGTTAAAAGGCTTTATTGCCACTGAAGTGGGCTTACAGGAAATATTGCAGGGACTTCTTTAAGCAAAAAAGAAAAGGTCATAACTAGAACTAAGAAAAGTATGAAAGAAGAAAGGTGGCAAAAGCAAACAGACAGTAAATGTAGTGGATCAATCACTGATACAGCTAGTATAAAGGTTGAATGACAAAAGTAGCAAAATAAACTATACCTACAATAATTAGTTAAGGCATACACAACATAAAAAGAAACAAAAATATGACAATAAAAACCTAAAATATGGGAGAGGGGAGACTAAAAATATAGAGATTTTAGCATGTGTTCAAATATAAGCAACCAGAAGTTGAAATGGGCTTCTAGGTACATAGGATGTTATATGAGCCTCATGGTAACCACAAAACAAAACCTATAATAGATACACAAAAAATCAAAAGAAAGGAATCCAAACATAACACTAAAGAAATCCATCAAATCATACAAGAAGAAAGCAAGAGAAGAAAGAACAGAGAAGAACAACAAAAGCAACCAGAAAACAATTAACAGTGGGAAAATTACATAAAGTATCAGTGATTACTTTAAATATAAATGGACTAAATACCCCAATCAAAGGACACAAGGTTGTGAATGGATAAAAAAATAAAAAAATAAAAAGACTTAACTATATGCTACCTAAAGAGACTCACTTCTGACTTAAAGATACATACAAATGGAGAGAAGAGATGAAAAAAGATATTCCAGAAAATGAAAACAAAAAGAAAGCAGGGTTACACTTTAGAGATTTTATCAAGAGACAGAGAAGGGCATTAAATAGTGGTAACACCTATAAATATCTATGCTTCCCTTTCTCTCTCCCGGCCATTTTGGCGGTTGCTTCTGGTTGGGTCCGCCCCGCACCTAAGGCAGGAAGATGGTGGCCGCAAAGAAGACGAAAAAGTCACTGGAATCCATGAACTCTAGGCTCCAACTCCTTATGAAAAGTGGGAAGTACGTGTTGGGGTACAAGCAGACTCTGAAAATGATCAGACATGGCAAAGCGAAACTGGTCATCCTTTCCAACAATTGCCCAGCCTTGAGGAAATCTGAAATAGAATACTATGCCATGTTGGCCAAAACTGGTGTCCATCACTACAGCGGCAATAATATTGAATTGGGCACAGCGTGTGGGAAATACTACAGAGTGTGCACACTGGCTTTTATTGATCCAGGTGATTCTGATATCATTGGAAGCATGCCAGAACAGACTGGTGAAAAGTAAATCACGTAAAATTTTTCATTAATAAAATTGGCTAGAGCTTGTTTTAAAATAAATAAATAAATAAATAAATAATAAAATTGGCTAGAGCTTGTTTTTAAATAAATAAATAAATAAATAAATAAATAAATAAATAAATAAATGTCTATGCTTCCAAAATAGGTATGCTTAAATATATAAAGCAAATAGTAACAGATATGTAGGGGAAAAATTGACAGTAAGGCAATAATAGTAGGGATCTTTAGCCCTCCACTTACATCAATGAATATATTTCTCAGACAGAAAATCAGTGAAGAAACAGTGGCCTTAAATGATACATTATACCAGATTGACTTCATAGATGGTACAAAACTTCGCAGCCAAAAGCAACAGAATACACTTTTTTTTGTCAATTGCACATGGATCAACTCCAGGATAGATCACATGTTACATCACAAAGAAAGTCTCAATAACTTTAAAAAGATTGAATCATATCAAGCATCTTTTCCAACCACAAAGTATGAAACTAGAAATCAATTTCAAGAAAAAACTGGGAAAAACAAACACATAGAGGCTAAATAGGATGCTACTCAGCAGCTAATGGGTCAACATGAAAATCAAAGAGGCAATCAAAAAATACCTGGAGACAACTGAAAATAGAAACACAACATTCAAAAATCTATGGGATGCAGCAAAAGCAGTTCTAAGAAGGAAGTTTATAGTGATAAAACTTTACTTCAAGAAACAAGAAATATCTCAAATAAACAATCTAAACTTACAGCTAAAGGAACTGGAAAAAAAGAACAAATCCTAACATTAGTAGAAGGAAGGAAGTAATAAAAATCACAGTAGAAATAAAGAAAAAAACAAAATAATAGAACAGTTCAATGACACTCAGGGCTGGTTCCTTGAAAAGATAAATAAAATTAATAAGCCTTCAGGCAGCCAGACTCATCAAGAAAAAAGGATACTGGGCCCAAATATATAAAATAAAAAATGAAACAGAAGTTACA
Source organism: Panthera leo (assembly GCF_018350215.1). Taxonomy (NCBI): domain Eukaryota; kingdom Metazoa; phylum Chordata; class Mammalia; order Carnivora; family Felidae; genus Panthera; species Panthera leo. Next base: position 54,698,554 of record NC_056683.1, on the reverse strand, counting down.
CCAAACCCACAGAAATACAGAGATTAGAAGAGATTGCTACAAACATTTATAGGCCAACAATTTGAATGACCTAGAAGCAATGGGTAAATTCCTAGAAACATAAACTTTCAAGCCTTGATTAGAAAGCAAAATCTGGATAGACTGATATCTAGTAATGAAATTGTATTGGTAATCAAAAAACTGCCAATAAACAAAAGTCCAGTTCACACAGCTTCACATGTAAATTCCACCATTTAATGAGTAGTTAATACCTGTCCTTCTCAAACTGTTCCCAAAAATTGATGAGAAAAGAACATTTCCAAATTCATTCTGAGGCCAACATTACCCTGGTAACAAAACCAAAGTTACTACCAAAAAACAGAACTATAGGCCAATATCCATGATGAACATAAATGCAAAGATCCTTAAAATATTGTAGGAAACTAAATTCAACAATACATTAAAATGATCATACACTCTGATCAAATGTAATTTATCCCAGGGATGGAATAATGGTTTGCTTTACACAAATCAAAGTGATACACCACATTAACAAAATGAGGGATAAAAATTATATAATAATCTCAATAGACATAGTAAAAACATTTGATAAAATTCAACATACATTTATGATAAAAATTCTCGGGGCACCTGGGTGGTTCAGTCGGTTAAGGGTCTGACTTCAGCTCAGGTCATGATCTCACAGTTTGTGAGTTTGAGCCCTGCATTGGGCTGTCTGTTTTCAGCACAGAGCTCACTTCGGATCCCCATCCCCCTCCCTCTCTGCCCCTCCCTGTTCGCACTCACTTTCTCTAAAAAGTGATAAACATTAAAAACTCTCAACAAAGTGGGTTTGGAGACAACATACCTCAACATATTAAACAGTGTGGTAAAGCAACAGCTAACAGAATATTCAATGAAAAGCTTTTCTCAAAAGCTTTTGGCTTTTCATCTAAGATCTAAAAACAAGAATGTTGGCTCTCATCGCATTTATTCAACATAATATTGAAATTGTAGCCACAACAATGAGACAAGAAATAGAAATAAAGGCATCCATTGGTAACAAGTAAAACTGTCACTGTATGCAGATGACATGATACTGTAGATTAAAAAAAAACCTAAAAACCACCACAAGACTAGAAGTAATAAATGAATTTAAGAAAGTTGCAGGATAAAAATTAATATACAGAAATCAGATAAATTTCTACACAGTAATAACAAACTACCAGAAAAAGAAATTAAGAAAACATTCCTACTTAAAATTGCATCATAAAGAATAAAATACCTAGGAATCAATTTAACCAAGGAGGTGAAAGACCAGTACTCTGAAAACTGTAAGACATTGATGAAAGAAATTGAAGATGACACAAATAAATGGAAAGATATTTTATGCTCATAAGTTGAAAAAATTCATATTGCTAAAATGTAATTAGTACCCAAAGCAATCTATAAATTCAATACAATCCCTATCAAAATACCAAAGGCATTTTTTACAGAATTAGAACAAATAAAGCTGAACGTATCATTCTCCATGACCTCAAACTATACTATAAAGCTATAGTAATCAAAACAGTAGGGTAGAGAACAAAAACAGATACATAGACCAATGGAACAAAACAGAGAGTTCAGAAATAAACCCACATTTATGTGGTCAATTAATCTAAGACAAAGGAGGTAAGATATACAATGGGAAAAGGACAGTCTTCAAAAAATGTTGCTGGGGAAACTGGACAGCTAGAGGAAAAAGAATAAAACTGAACCAGTTTCTTACACCATATACAAAAATAAACTCAAAATGCGTTGAAGACCTAAATGTAAGACCTGAAACCATAAAACACCTGAAAGAAAACATAGGCATTAAACTCTTAGACATTAGTCTTAGCAGCATTTGTTTGGATCTCTCTCCTCACGGAAGGGAAACAAAAGTAAAAATAACAGATGGGATTACATCAAACTAAGAAGTTTTTGTACAGTAAAGGAAACCATCAACAAAACAAAAAGTCAACCTACTGAATGAGAAAAGAAATTTACAAATGATATATCTGTAAGGTGTTAATATCCAAAATATATAAAGCATTCATACAAGTCAACACCAAAAAACAAGTAATCCAATTAAAAATGAACAGGAGACCTGAATGAATATTTTTTCCAAAGAGAGCAGATGGGCAATATCACTAAATATCAGAGAAATGCAAATTTTAAAAAACACAGTTAGATATCACTTCACACAAGTCAAATGGCTATTGTCAAAAAGACAAGAAATAACGAGTATTGGCAAAGATGTGAAGAAAAAGGAACCATTGTGCTCTACTGGTGGGAATGTAAATTGATGTAACCACCATGGAAAAAGAGTATAGAGTTTCTTCAAAAAATTAAAAATAGGGGCGCCTGGGTGGCTCAGTTGGTTAAGGGTCTGAAACTTGGTTTCATGATCTCAGGTAATGATCTCAAGCCCCATATTAGGCTCTATGCCGACAGTGCAAAGCCTGCTTAGGATTCTCTCTCTCCCTCCCTCTCTGCCCCTCCCCCACTCACTCTCTCTGTCTCTCTCTCAAAAATAAATAAACTTAAAAAAAAATTTCTTAAGCAAAAATAAAGCTACCATATGGTCCAGCAATCTCACTTCTGGGTAATTACCCAAAGAATACAAAAACATAAATATGAAGCTATAAGCACCCCTGTGTTCATTGTAGTATTCTTTATAATAGCCAAGATATAGAAGCAAACTAATTTTGCTTAGATAGTTTGCTTTGCATTGATAGTTGGATAAAGATGTGGTGTATATGTACAATGGAATATTACTCAACCATAAAAAAGAATGAAATCTTGTCATCACGACAACATGGATGGACCTAGAGGGTATTATGCTAAGTGAAATAAATCAGACAAAGACAAATACCACATGATTTTGCATGATACATACATATGATTATATGTATAATCTAAAAAAAATATATATATATATATATATATACAAACAATATAAAACAGAAACAGATTCACAACAATAGAGAGCAAACTGCTGGTTGCCAGAGAGGGACTGAGGGGAATGGACAAAATAAGTGAAGGAAATTAAAAGGTACAATCTTCTAGTATAAAATAAGTCCTGGCATGTAAAGTACAGCATAGGGAATATAGTCAATAATGTAATAACTTTGGTAACAAATGGCAACTAAATTTTTGATGGTGATCATTTCATAAATTATATAAATTTTGAATCACCATGTTGTACATCTAAAACTAATATAATATTGTATGTCAAGTATACTTCAGTTAAAAATAAAATCGGGGGCTCCTAAGTGGCTCTGACCTCAGTTCAGGTTACGATCTTGTGGTTCATTGGTTCGAGCCCTGCATAGGTCTCTGCACTGGTGGTGCAGAGCCTGCTTGGGATTCTCTCTCTCTCTCTCTCTCTCTCTCTCTCTCTCTCTCTCTCCTCTCTCTCTCTCTCTCTCTCCCCACCCCTCTCAAAATAAATAAATAAGCTTTAAAATAATAATAACATAAAATCATAATAATTAAGGAAATATAACATCAAAGCTCCATAAAAGAAAAAAATAAAACAACAATAGATAATAATAAAGATACCCATTGTAGTTTGCAACTGGATTTTTTTGATAATCATTTTCCAAACATACCATGCAGGAGTTTATCAAAGTCTTGTGGTTTCATTGTGCAGATATTTCACTTGGACAAATTTATTCCTAAGTATTTTATTATTTTTTATGCTATTGTGAATGGGATAGTTTTCTATTTAATTTTCTGATGTTTTGTTGTTTGTGTATAAAAACACCACTGATTTATTATGTTGATTTTATATCCTGCAACTTTACTGAATTCGTTGAACAGTGTTTTGGTTGAGTAAATAGAATATTCTATAAGATCATATCATCTGTACATAGTGACAATTTTACTTCTTTCTGATTTGGATGCCTTTCATTTATTTATTTTGCCTGATTGCTCTAGCTAGCACTTCCAATACTATGTTTAATAAAAGTGATGGCAAAAAAATAAATAAATAAAAATAAAAAAATAAAAAAATAAAAAAAAGTGATGGCAGAGGGCATCCCTGTCTCTACCTGATCTTAGAGGAAAAGTTTATAATTTTTCACCACTGAGTATGATAATGGTTGTGGCTTGTCATATATGGCCTTTATTGGTTGAGGTATGTTCTTTCTATACACAATTTGTTGAGGGTTTTTAATCATGAAAGGATACTGAATTTTGTCAGGTGTCTTTACTGCTGCATCTATTTAGATGATTATATGATTTTTGGTTCATTCTATTAATGTGGTGTATCTCATTTACTGATTTGTGTATATTGAACCATCCTTGCAAACCAAGGATAAATTCCACTTGATCATGATGTATGATCCTTACAATGTGTTGGTGTTAATCCCCAACACCTATTTTACCCATCTTCCCACCTACCTCCTCTCTGGTAACTATCAGTTTGCTCTCTATAGTTAAAAGTTTGTTTCTTGGTTTTCCTCTTTTTTTTCTGTTTGCTCATTTGTTTTATTTCTTAAATTCCACAGATGAGTGAAATCATATGGTATTTGTCTTTCTCTGACTGACTTATTTCCCTTAGCATTATACTCTCTAGTTCCATCCATATTGTTGCAAATGGCAAGATTCCATTCTTTTTTATGGCTGAGTAGTATTCCACTGTATACATATACCGCCTTTTCTTTATCCATTCATCAATCATTGGACATTTGGACTGTTTCCCTAATTTGGCTATTGTTGATAATGCTGCTATAAACATTGGGGGTGCACATATCCCTTTGAATTAGTATTTTTTATTCTTTGTGTAAACACCTAGTAGTGCCATTGCTAGATAATAGAGTAGTTCTATTTTTAACTTTTTGAGGAAGCTCCATACTGTTTTCCACACCAGTTTGCATTCCCACTCACAATGCAAGAGAGTTCCCCTTTCTCCACATCCTTGTCAATACTTGTTGTTTCTTGTGTTGTTGATTTTAGCCATTTTGTCGGGTATGAAGTGGTATCTCACTGTAGTTTTGATTTGTATTTCCTTAATGATCAGTGATGTTGAGTATGTTTTCATGCATCTGTTGGTCATCTGTCTTCTTTTTAAAAATGTCTATTAATGTCTTTTGCCCATTTTTTAATTGAATTATTCATTTTTGGGATGTTGGGTTTTATAAATTCTTTACATATTTTGGATACTAACCCTTTATCAGATATATCATTTGCAAATATCTACCCCCATTCCATAGGTTACCTTTTAGTTTTATTCATTGTTTCCTTTGCTACGCAGAAGCTTTTTCTTTTGATGTAGTACCAATAGTTCATTTTTGCTTTTGTTTCCTTGCCTAAGGAGGAAATTGCTACAAAGAAATTCCTACAGTTGATATCAAAGAAGTTACTGCCTGTGTTCTTTTCTAGGATTTTTATGGTTTCCTTTCTCACATTTAGGTCTTTAATCCATTCTGAATTTATTTTTGTGTTTGGTGTAAAAAAGTGGTCCAGTTTCATTCTTTTGCATATTGCTGTCCAGTTTTTGCAACACCGTTTATTGAAAAGACTGTCTTTTTCCCATTGCATATTCTTTCCTGCTCTGTTGAAGATTAAGCAACCATATAGTTGCGGGTTCATTTCTGGGTTTTCTATTCTGTTCCATTGACTATTTTTGTTCCAGTACCATATTGGTTCAATCACTACAGCTTCTAACATAACTTGAAGTCTGGAATTGTGATGCCTCCAGCTTTGCTTTTCTTTTTCAAGATTGCTTTGCCTATTTGGGATATTTTGTTGTTCTGTGCAAATTTTAGGATTCTTCTAGCTCTATGAAAAATGCTGGCAGTATTTTGATAGGGATTGCATTAAACGTGTAGATTGCTTTGGGTAGTATAGACATTTTAACAATATTTGTTCTTCCATCCTTGAGCATGGAATGTCTTTCCATTTCTTTGTGTCATCTTCAATTTCTTTCCTCGGGGTTTTATAGTTTTCATAGTAAAGATCTTTCACCTCTTCGGTTAGGTTTATTCCTAGGTATCTTATGGTTTTTGATGCAATTGTAAATGTGATTGTTTCCATGATTTCTCTTTCTGCTGCTTCATTATTGGTATATAGAAATGCAACAGATTTGTGTACATTGGTTTTGTATCTTACAACTGTACCAAATTTGTTTATCAGTTTCAGCAGGTTTTTGGTGGAGTCTTTTGGGTTTTCTATAGAGTATCATGTCATCTGCAAATAGTGAAAGTTTGACTTCTTCCTTGTTGATTTGGATGCTTTTTCTTTCTTTTTGTTGTCTGATTGCTGTGGCTAGGACTCTAAGTATTTTGTTAAATAACAGGGGTGAGAGTGAACATCCTTGTCTTGTTCTTGACTGTAGAGGAAAAGTTCTCAGTTTTTCCCCATTGAGTATAATATTAGCTGTGGGTTTTTCATATATGGCCTTTGTTATGTTGAGGTATGTTCACCCTAACCCTACTTTGTTGTTTTATATCATGAGTGTTGTACTTTCTCAAATGCTTTTCCTGCATATGTTGAAATGATCATATGGTTCTTATTATTTCTTTTATCAATGTGGTATAATTGATAATAATTCACTGATTGATTTGTGAATATTGAACACTTGCAACCCAAGAATAAATCCCACTTGATTGCAGTGAATGATTTTTTAATGTATTAATGAATTCAGTTTGCTCGTATTTTATTGAAAATTTTTGCATCCATGTTAATCAGAGATATCGGGCTATAGTTCCCGTTTTTAGTGGAGACTTTATCTAGTTTTGGGATCAGGGTAATTCTCCTCAAAGAATGAGTTTGAAAGTTTTCCTTCTTTTTCTATTTTTTGGAATAGTTTGAGAAGAATAGGTATTAACTCTTCTTTAAACATTTGGTAGAAATCACCTCTGAAGCCATCTGGTCTTGGACTTTTGTTTGTTCAGTTTTTTGATTATTGACTCAGTTTCTTTGCGGGTGTTGATCAGTTTTGGTAGTTTATATGCTTCTAGGCATTTATCCATTTCTTCCAGGTTGTCCAACTTATTGGCATATAGTTTCTCATAATTCTCATAATTGTTTGTGTTTCTGTGGTGTTGTTTTTATTTCTCCTCTCATTCTTGGTTTCATTTATTTGGGTCCTTTCTCTTTATTTTTGATAAGACTGGCTGGAGGCTTATTAATTTTATTAATTTTTCAAATTCTTTCAAAGAACCAGCTCCTGGTTTCATTGATCTGTTCTATTGTTTTTGTTTTTTGGTTTTTGTTTTGTTTTGTTTTAGTTTCTGTATCATTTATTTCTGCTCTAGTCTTTATTATTTCCTTCCTTCTGCTGGCTTTAGGCTTTGTTTTTCTTTTTCTATTAGATGTAAGGTTATGTTGTTGTTTAGTTGAGATTTTTCTTGCTTCTTGATGTAGGTCTATATTGCTATATACTTCCCTCTTAGGACTGCTTTTGCTGTATCCCAAAAGTTTAGACCATTGTATTTTCATTTTCCTTTGATTCCGTGTATTTTTTAATTTCTTCTTTGATTTCCTGGTAGAACCATTCATCGTTTAGTAGCGTGTTGTTTAACCTCCACGTATTTGTGGTCTTTCCAAATTTTTCTTCTGGTTGATTTCCAATTTCATGGCATTGTGACCAGAAAAGTTGCATGGTATGATTTCAATCATTTTGTATTTGTTGAGGGCTGTTTTGTGACCTACTATGTGATCTATTCTAAAGAATGTCCCATGTGCACTTGAAAAGAATATGTATTCTTGGGGTACCTGGGTGGCTCAGTCGGTTAAGTACCCAACTTGGGTTCAGGTCATAATCTCACGGTTCCTGAGTTTGAGCCCCACATCAGACTCTCTGATGTCAGCCCTGAGCCTGCTTCATATCCTCTGTCCCACTTTCTGTTTGCTCCTCCCTCACTCTCTCCCTCTCTCTCAAAAGTAAATAAACATTTTTTAAAAATGTGTGTTCTGCTGTTTTAGGATGGAATGTTCTGAATGTATCTTTTAAGTCCATCTGGTCCAGTGTGTCATTCAAAGCCATCGTCTCTGTTGATTTTCTATTTAAATGATCTGCCCACTTACATAAGTGGGACATTAAAGTCCCCTACTGTTATTGTATTATTATTGATTAGTTCCTTTATGATTGCTATTCATTGTTTTATATATTTGGATGCTCCTATGTTGAATGAATAAATATTTACAATTGTTATATCTCCTTGTTGGATTGTCGCCTGAATGATTATATAATGCCCTTCTTTGTCTCTTTACAGTCTTTCTTTTAAAGTCTAGTTAGTCTGATATAAGTATTGCTATACCGACTTTCTTTTGACATCAATTTAAATAATAGATGTTTCTCCACCCCTTCACTTTCGATATACAGGTATCTTTAGGTCAAAACGAGTCTTATGCAGGCAGCATATAGATGAGTCTTATTTTTTTTTTATCCATTCTGATATGCTATGTATTTTGATTGGAATATTTAGTCCATTTATATTCAATGTAATTATTGATAGATATGTATTTATTGCCATTTTATTACTTGTTTTGTCATTGTTTCTGGAGATTTTCTCTACTCCTTTCTTGTCTTTGTCACTTTCACTCTTTCCTTTGCATTCAAAAAATCTTTAATATTTCTTACAGGGATGGTTTAATGGTCACAAACTCATTTAGTTTTTGTTTGTCTGGGAAACTCTTTACTTCTCCTATTCTGAATGATAACCTTGCTGGATAGAGTGTTCTTGGCTGCAGATCTTTCCCATTCAGCATTTTTAATATATCATGCTACTCCCTTCTGGCTTGCCAAGTTTCTGTTGAGAAATTTCCATCTAGGCTTATGGGTGTTTCCTTATAATTTAAGGACTTCTTTTGTCTTGATGCTTTTAAGGCTGTTTCTTTATTACTATATTTTGCAAAATTAATGACAATATGTCTTGGTGTTGTCTTGTTTTTGTTTATTTTTATGGGAGTTCTCTGTGCCTCCTGGATCTGGATATGTTTCCTTCCCCAGATTAGGGAAGTTTTCTGCTACGATTTCTTGAAATAAATTTTCTGCCCCCTTTTCTGTCTTCTTCTTCTTCTTCTGGGACTCCTATAATTACAAATGTTATTACAATTGTTGGAGTCACTGAGTTCCCTAAGTCTATTCTCATGTTGCATAATTCTTTTTCTCTTTTGTTCAGCTTCATTATTTTCCATTATTTTGTCTTCTAGGTTACTAATTCCTTCTGCTTTTTCCAGCCTGTTGTTCATTACATCAAGCCTGTTTCCAATCTTACTTATTACATTCTTCATCTCTGATTGATTTCTTTTTTAAAAGAACTATTGCTCTGGTAAGGGTCTCACTGATGTCTTCTTTTCTCAAGCCCAGTGAGTTTCCTTATTATTGCTGCTTTAAATTCTCCACCAGCCATGTTACTTATATCTGTTTCACTAGATCTCTGGCCATGGCCTTATCTTGTTCTTTCATTGGAGATAAGTTCCACCCTCTTGGCATTTTGTTTAAGTCTATGCCTACTTCTCTGTGTTCTAAAAACCAGTCATGTTCCCTGCTCCTGAAAGCAATAGCCTTATAAAGAAGTCTTGTAGTGCCCCATGCCTGGTGCTTCAGTGAGTGTCTCTGTTGTGTGCTGCCTGCTCTCTACTATTGTGTTTTGGCTGCTCTATCCTTCAGGCCAGTTGTCTGAAGAGGCTCTCCTTCCCTGTTGTGGGCCGTGTTGGTCCTGGCCTGAATGTGGTGTTTTAACTAGGTATGCTTTGGTCTGATTGTGAAATGAGACTTGACACCAACTCCACCAGAACTGAGATCCTGCAGAACTCTCTGATGATGAGATATGATGTGAGCAGGGGGTTGTGCTGATATTCTGGTGGAGGGGCTGACCATGCTGGTACTGAGGCAAGCTTGACTGAGAAGGGCAGTGCCACCAGAGCACTGGGTGGGGTGTGGGACTTGGTGTAAGCAAGTTGGGCAGCCATTGTAGGCACTGCACTGCTTCCCACAGGTTTATGCTATTTATGCTAAGGGGTGGAAGAGGGAAATGGCACCAGCCAGCTACTTTATTCCCAGAGAGATATCTCTGTGAATGCTGCCTCTCAGGAAAGCACTCCTATAATAGTGAATAATCTCCTTTCTGTGTGCCCCAGGCATTTTTCAGATTGCTGTTTCCACATTGTCTGCCCCTGGATTTTTTGCCTGCCTTCTCTCCAGGAGCAGGGAATTGCCCTCCAGGCTTTATCCCAGCCAAGTCTACTGACCTTTAAACCTCAAGGCTTTAAGCTCCACTGGTTGCAAGAACTCACAGTATTCAGCCCCTCTCATTTTCCAAGCCAATGGCTTTGGGAAAACATTCTCCTTTGTATTCCCCTGTGTGCTCCTCTCACTTTCTTGACCTTCTCCTCAACTATGACTCCTTCCCCTCTGCAGCACCCACAATTCGTTTATCCCCTAAACCATATCTTCACACTTCCTACCTATAGCCTTTTCTCTCCCTCTAGTTGTGGAGTTTGTTCTGTCAGTCCTTAAGCCATTTTCTGGGGTAATTAGGATGATTTGATAGTTATCTAGTTTTGTTCATGGGAGGAGACAAACCTAGGGTCCTCCTACTCTGCCACCATATTCTAAAAATTCTCTTAGCTCCCACTTTAAAGAACTGAAAACCCCAGGACTGTTTTGATTGAAGGCATAGTTTCAATACACTCTCACAAAGGAAGTAAATTCACAATACTTATTATTTACAAATCCCAGAAGTGGAATAGGGGTATGATGAGCTGGGAGAAGGCCTCCATCCCAGGCCACGAGCAAGCAAGAGCTAGGGGGCAGAATAGCAAGTAGCTACTACTTATAACATGGTGGGGTGGTAGTCACTAACTTTTTGCAGGTTCAGCTTTAAGTGTTTATTTTAAAATGTGCCCTAGGAAAAGCAAAGTAGGGATTTGTGGTGGGAATCCTAAGCTTGAGTTCTTATCTAAATGTCTAGACACTGGGTATGAACAGGGCTTTCACACTGTAAATGCCTAAATAGCAACTCAAAATAACTCTGTTTCCTCATCACAGTTGACCTCATAATACATAGGCATTAGTCTTTAGGGAAAATCACAAGTTCTGTCTGGATGGTAGAGATATTAAAAGCCACTGGCAGGGCTTTAAGCACCCAGCACATGAAACATTTGAGCAAAATAAAAATGCCAATCAATAATAGCAATAGACTAATGGTAGTCTGAAATATTGTCTGTAACTATAGATAATGTAACACATTGGGCGTAACAGCCCAATGTGTTCAGTCAGGATGGCTGACAAGTTGGCATTTGCCTTAATTTGGTTTTATCTTTTTTTTTTTAAAGTAGGCTCTATGCCCAATGTGGGGCTTGAACTCATGACCCCAAGATCAAGAGTCATATGTTCTACCAACTGAAACAACCAGGTAGCCCTAGTGTTTTTCTTTTTAATTAAAGTATACAAATACAATATTATATTAGTTTCAGGTGTACAACATAGCGATTTGACAATTCTATACATTACTCAGTGCTTACCACCGTAAGTATAGACCTTATACTGTTGTTACATGTGTATGGTGGAGGCACCTCACACAGTTCCCATGAGAAATAATTGCACACCTACTCCCAACATAATGGAGATGAATATTGCATACTTTTGACAGGAGGGAGCAGAAAGACAAATGGATTGGGAGTTGGTGATTTGTAAAGGTAGTCCCAGGAAGAATAAAATGTGGTTGGTATGAACAGACAGGAATCTCCAGGGGACATCAAGGAGGCAAATGCATTGGAGATTAAAGGAAGAAGTACACATATAGAGAACTACGTAGGTGTGAAGGCCCCGGGACACTAGATTCATAGTGGACACCAACTTTGATTAGGAAATCCAAAGTAAGTTGGAATTCTGGGTGCCTGGGCCTCAAGGTCCAAGACCATGTGGATTGTGCTCCTTGGCATGAGGTGTAGGTCATATTCATCCATGTGATGTTGGTACCTGTACAGATATGGATAATTATAAAGAGCATGGGAGGGGGAAGGAGGCTCCTGCCAGGCACCACTTACTATATTGCAAAGTATCCTATGTGAGAGCAGTTGAGTACCATAGAGAGCAGTCAGGCAAGGTGCAGGACATGTGAGTGCCTTCTGTTGGGAAAACAGGGGCAGGGTAAATAAATCATTCAGATAGGCCACTAACTTGGGGAAAAGTCTTTGTTGAGCCCAGTAACATGTCCGGCCATTACAATGACCAAAAAAATGAGCTTCAGTTTCTGGCCATTGTATAAAAATATTAAGACTGCTAGAGGGTTCAAATGGGAGGATTTTAGAGCCCAGCAGCTTGCCTGACTGCTCTCTATGGTACTCAACTGCTCTCACATAGGATACTTTGCAATATAGTAAGTGGTGCCTGGCAGGAGGAGCCTCCTTCCCCCTCCCATGTTCTTTGTAATCATCCATATCTGCACTGGTACCAACACCACATGGATGAACATGACCTACACCTCATCCCAAGGAGCACAATCCACATGGTCTTGGGCCTTGAGGCCCAGTCACCCAGAATTCCAACTTACTTTGGATTTCCAGTTTCTGGCCTTTGTATAAAAATATTAAGACTATTAGAGATTAGAGGGTTCAAATGGGAGGATTTTAGAGCGCTGTATGGTGATGGTGGGAAAGGGTCCCCTCAGGATGGTGTAGGGTAGTGACACTGTTGTGGTGGTAGCAGTATCTGCCACCAGAGAAGGGTTCTCCTAACAAATTAAATTCACTCACCCGCAGTAGGGCACATAATATGGACCAATCTAATGGGTGTGATGAAGGCAAGCAATTGAATAAAGTGTTTGAGGATGCCTCTGTACGATTATGAAACTCAACACATACCTTGGCCTTCCAAAGTTAAAGGCCCTGCAAAGAGCAACCTGGCAATCATTGTACTATTATCTTACTCTCAAGCAGCAAGCATTGTAGTTAGCAAGGGTGCCTTGGGGTAGATGCATAGTTAACTCTGCAAATCTGCAAAACACCATTCAAGGGGGTCATCAGTAGGGCATTTCGGTAAACAAGTGTTCAATTCAGCAACCAAGTACCAGGGAGTGCTCACCATCATCAGCCACCATGTCTTCCTCAGCATTATCACTTGATATAGTGGAAGGCTATGGAGGCAGTATTCAAAATAAAGTTGTATCCCATGTTGTCATGAAGTGAGGCATCATCATCTCGAATTATGTCCCACAGTGCTGGCATTGTCATTTCTTGAATTGTCATGTCCTGCACCATCGTGAGTTGGGGTACAATCATCTCCAGTGCTGTTGCCTGTAAAGGAGGTATCCCAGATGAGCTTGTTGGCTTCCCAGGGAGCCACCCAAGAGGGGAATTGAGGACCCAAGATGTCTGCCAGAGTCACATAGATTTGGGATGCCCTGATTAAGATTTGTTTGCACCACTGGAAGAATGTACTGATGTCACAAATTCTTAGTAAATTTGGGAGGTCTTCAGGGATACAGCTCATAAATGATTGGGCAGTGCTCTCCTCCAGGGCATAGGTGGTCTCCATCCATAAATAGAAAAGGTTGGAGGCATATGGATAGCCTTGGTTTAAAGAAATTTGGTTATATGCTCCTGAAAATCTTATGTTTAGCCTTATATTACCAGAGATGGGTCTGAACTGCACAAGCCTGTCATTCATTAGGGTCAAAATTAGGGCAGTGATGGCCAATGCCCAGAGGTCAGAATGTTGGTGTTTGGGCAGGGAGGATGGCCTGTAAGCATTTGTGCCAATGATCTTATTTAAGATAGAAGGTTTGAATTACCCAGCTAGTATCCATACCTGATGGCATTTCAGGCTCAGCCCTCCTAAGGCTGACTTCCAACACATACCACCCCCTGATTGTGGGATACAATTGTGGATGAGTGCTATGTGGTTCCAGCAAGTTTCTTGTATTACCTTTCAAGGGTCAAGGAGAAGGCCCATGACCCACATAGCACAGAAGTTACAGAGTAAAACCAACAGTAGAAAGCATTTGCATTTTGTAGTTTTGCATCTACCTGTGGACTGCCCCATGTGAATATTTATTATAGAGCCACCATGACTCAGCAGCTCACTGGTGGCCTCCTCCAAAGTTGGGCAGGGCCAAGTATTGTAATCTTATTTCCATGATGTCATCTTCTAATGTTTCAGGTGTCAACCAACCTGGTTGTGTCCCCACACCTTTTAGAGATCCACCCTGTTCCTTTGATGGGTCTGGGTGCAATTATTTCCACTTCTTTTATATTTTTTAATGTTTATTTATTATTTTGAGAGAGAGAGAGAGAGAGAGAGAGAGAGAGAGAGTGTGTGAGCAGAGGAGGGGCAGAGAAAGAGGGAGACACAGAATCCAAAGCAGGCTCCAGATTCTGAGCTGTCAGCACAGAACCGGACACCAGCACAGATCATGACCTGAGCTGAAGTCAAATGCTTAACTGACTGAGCCACCCAAGTGCCTCTTTTCCACTTCTTGTGGAGAAGTATAATTAGGATAAATGAGCCATCCACTAAAGCCACTATACATTAGAATTCAACTGGAATTTTCATATCAAGTGGGCAAGTGTGGTCCACCAACAGCATAGTGGGTCTGTATTTCTCTAGTGGGCCAGGACTATCTATGACCAGGAGGTCATGTTCAACCACAAGTCCCTAATCAAGTTGCCAACGAATATTGGAAGGCAAGATGAGTGACATTTTCAATCTGCAAGGGGACTCAAAATTGCTGGGAAAAATGTAAATAATATTGTCCCACAAGATGAAGACATCAAATTCCCCCATGATAACAATTATAAGCAGTATGATTGGTGAGTTGTAGTTGTAGCAATATGGTCTAGAGTTTAAAGTGGTAAGTGCCTATGGCAGCAAGGAAGTCCATTTAGGAGTCCATTTACCACTCTGTAACTTAAGGAGCAAGAATCTTAGGGGCACCTGGGTGGCTCAGCCGGTTAAGCACTGACTCTCGATTTTGGCTCAGGTCATGATCTCACAGTTCATGGGATTGAGTCCCACGTCGGACTCTGTGCTGACAGCACAGAACCTGCTTGGGATTCTTTCACTCCCTCTTTGCCCCTCCCCAGCTCAGAAGCACCCCCTCTTACTCTGTCTCTCAAAATAAACTTCGGAAAAAAAAAAAAGAAGAAGAAGAATTTTAAACTACCAGGCTTTCAATAATGCCTGTTTCTGGTATGGGAGATAAAAGTACCTTTGAATTCCTGGGGGAGAACCTGGTGCTGTGCTATATTGGTAATAAAATGAGATCTTGATCTGAGTCATTTCCAAGAGGGCCAAATGAGGGCAGTATATTTTTAGAAAAGAAAAGATTACCTGTTCCACAGAGGTGTTCTTTTAGGTGTAGTAGGTCAGTAAAAGAATCCATATATGTAATGGCAAAGCAGACAGTGCCCATGGAAGGAGGAAGTGGCCATATGAAGTTAGCCTACCAACAGCTAAAAGGACAAGGGTGGTCCCCTCACAGAACTGAGGCATGATGGGACAGTTTCCAATGTTTGGTTTGGGAGCATAAGTTGCATTTTAAAACCATGCATTTTGCAAGGGTGAATAAGCAGACTGTCCCTGTGGTAGGCCCAGGCCAATGTGGTAACAACTTTTCCATAACCTGAAGAGAAATGGGAGTATTTGGCCTGGGAATAAGGAGTATGGAAGTGATGAGTAAGAAAGGCCAGAATGGTGGTGGAATCAAGGATTGATTGAGAAGGGAGAGGCTGTGATTTTGTGGTACTGGATGGAGCTGATGTAATTGGTGATTGAAAGTGCCAAATGGGTGATGACATGGATTTGGATAAGGGCATCCACCTTGCAGTTAAAGACAGACTCTGGTGTAGGCAGTGTTTTTATGTGGTGAAACAGGGATAACCTTAATTGTGACTGGTGCCTGGGCAATGTGTGTCCAAATTGAGACACCCCAAATGAGATGGCCTTGAATGTGAAAGTTGTCCTGCTGCCGTTGTCCCAACCAAACTTCTAACCTATTAGCAACCACTCCTGAATCGTAAAAATATGGACAAGAGGCTTGCCATGGACAATGGTGTGCACAATCATTTGTACCACCATAAGCTCAGCAAACTGCGCTTACCCTGACTTGCTGTCTTTGATAAGCCTGGCACTGCTGCTGGCAGGATGGTACACTGCCCCTCCACCAGATGGTGGCACTACTATCCGTAAAGTACACAGACTCCTTTCCTCACTCCATCAACTCATCCCAGGGGCTACCCCAGGTTGCTAGACACTTAGGCAATTCCTTGAGGCCTCTGGGCAGAGACTGGAGGAGTATGGAAACCACATCTTCCTGTAATTTGGAAAAACCTACTACATCAGGTTTAGCCCATTCCTGAAGATACCATTTCCATTTTAACAAGGTCATGGCTGTGCCAAGTCACTGTTAAGAGGCATTCCTTATCCATGACATAATAGGAATATGCGTACACAGGAGAACAAGCTCCATTCCCACGGGGATTTCTGTTTCTAACCAAGCCCAATAAATGGCTAGAATTTGACGTTCTAAGGGGGTGTAACAGGGGTTACGGAGAGAAGCCATCTGCCCAGATGCCCATAAACAACCAAAAGAAGCCATGTTTAGTCCATAGGCTCCCAAATTGTCCATGGTGGTCAGTGCCTCATCCCAGAAGAAGGAGCCAGGAAAACCAGGAGGAGGACTTGATGAATTGATCTTTGTGGCAACTGCAAAGCTTGTTGTTGAAATTCTGCCCCCCACACACACACAAAATGTGGAGAGTTTGTGCATGACTACATAAATAGGTTTAGGAATGATGGATCAGTATGGTATGTGTCCCTGCCAAAATGTGAAGAGGCTTTAAGACATGTTGAACTTGCAATAGCATGGTAGGAGACTGAATGGTTAACAATTGATGTAAAAGCAAGCAGAATTTCTCAGCCTTTAGAGGACTAATTAATACCCAAAAATTTAACAGTTGTGGATTACCCTTAAATTTTATGGGGGCAGTAGCCCAACCTCTGTATTGCAGATGGGTCACCAGCTGTATTAGGGCCTCACACACCATATCCTCCAAGGGGCCCTGGATTAGAATGTCATCAATATAGTGTCAAAGAGCACAAGGGGACACTGTAAGGGCATCCAGGTCTTGCCAGCAAAGACTGTGGGCAGGAGTCCAGCCATTGAGTTAACCCAGAACCAGCCAGGTAAGGGTATATGGAATGTCTTCAAAAGTGAAAGCAAACTGTGGCTGGGACCTGTCAGGTGACTGAAACTGAATAGAATGTTTTAGCTAGAGTAATCACAGCAAAATAGTCCCATGGAGCCCTTTGGATGTCCTCAATTAACTGGACAGTATTGGGAATGGGATTCTTAATAGGGGGCATCAGAGCATTTACATTTCCATAGTGAACTCTAAGGCACCACTCATGAGTAGTGGAATTTAATACTAGACATATGGGGAAGATGAAAGAAATGATATGTTTAATGACTCCATTTAATAAATCTTGAATTTTGAGTGGCAATCTCTCAGTCCCCAATGTAAGTGCTATGGGATGGTATTTACCATCTTAATTGAAGGCAACAGTCTAATGGGCTCCTAATGTGCAGCTCCCACCAGAAAGTTCAGGAATTTGGATTTGTTCTAAATGGCATGGCTTTGAGTCAAAGCATCAATACATAAAAAAAAAGGAAAGGGTAGGGTCAAAAAGGCTACCACCACTAAAAGATTTTAAATAAAAAATTGTTCAGGGGCACATACATGAGTGGCTTAGTTGATTGAGTAGCCGACTCTTGCTTTTGGCTCAGATCATGATCCCAGGGTTGTGAGATCAAGTCTCGAGTTAGGCTCTGCATTGAGCATGGAGCCTGCTTGAGGTTCTCTCTCCCTCCCTCTCTCTCTCTCTCTCTCTCTATCTCTAATAAAAATTAAAGAAAAAAGAAAAGATTGTCCAAATAGTGACATCCAATGAAAGTTGAGTGCCTTTTATTACCTTACCTGTTATGCCTTGTAATTTGAAGGGCACCACTCACTTATGTTTGGAGGAGGTCCTGGGAAGCACTGTAATTTGGGCTTCCATGTCAATGAGAGCTGTAAAATCTTTGTTATGTGTGTCTGAATAGATAATTAAAGAAGCATATGAGCAGTTATCCCCTACAGGAGGGACATGCTCTGGGGACCTGCTGGTCCCAAAAGCAGGGGCCTTGGTGGCTACTACTCTGAAAGATCAGGGTATTGAATCCTGGATCCCACTGCAGGGACTTGGGACTGGGGCATTTGAAAGGTGATGGCATATGCCTGCAGAGTGGGACAGGAGGTCTTTTGAAGAGCCTGAGGTGCCCAAGCAAAGGTTTCTAAGTTATGTTTGGGCTTTCAGAAATTAAGTCACTGGAAACCCCTGTTCTCCAGAGCTGCCAGTACAGGGAAGCCTATTGATCATCTCATGAGAGAAAGGGCTTGTTCAAGGTGCCATCCCTTGGTGAGGACCAATAAGGGGCCTGAAAGCTCCTATATGTCCTAGAGTCCCTCCATTGATGAGCTCCCATATGTCCTAGAGTCCCTCCATTGATGAGCTCTCATATGTCCTAGAGTCCCTCCATTGATTCTTGGCTGAGGGACAGCATGGCTCATTTGCCTTCATCAGCAAACAAGATTGGGCTGTAGGAAAATTCTCTTTTTCGTGTCTAACTACAGCATTGATGTAATCTAATGCCTCTTGTATATATCTGACATTCCAATGAATTATAATGGCCTTATAATTATGGAGAATGCCCATTAAAAGGAACTCCTTAGATTCTGGCCCCAAGGGCACCTACTCTGAGTTAAAAAGGTCAGGGGGTCTGTGAGAGCATGATGCTCAACAAAAATATATAGCCACTGAACCATCTCTTTTTAATATAAGAGTAGATATGCTTCATCTAGGATTTTGAACTCACCGTGTGCCTTAGCTCTAATCACCATAATGGATGGATGGGTTTGGTGCCAAGCCATAAAAGCCCAGGTCAGGAGCGCCTGGATGGCTAAGTCGGTTAAACAGCTGACTTCAGCTCAGGTCATGATCCTATGGTTTGTGTGTTCAAGCCCCGCATCAGGCTCTGTGCTGGCACCTCGGAGCCTGGAGCCTGCTTCAGATTCTGTGTTTCCTTCTTTCTCTGCCCCTCTCCTGCTTGTGTTCTGTCTCTCTCTCTCTCTCTCAAAAACAAATAAACATTAAAAATTAAAAAAAAAAAAAAAAAAAAAAAGCTCAGGTCAGGAAAGCCAGACCTTCTTCCTCCTTATTCCTGTTGGCTTTGGAGGTTTGTAGGGATCTCTTTCTCAGAGTCCATTTCCTTTTTTATTTTGTCTGTATCTCCTGTTCTGGTGGCTCCATGCATTCAGGAGCACCCTCACTATAGCAATAAGTTCAGGGGCTCCTCTCAGGAACCTAATAAAATGGGCCATCAGTATCTTGGAGTTTTTAACAAACTATAAATTTTGAGTCTTAGGCCAAATTGGTCAGCTGGCATATCTCAGCCACTGTGGGCAACATTAGAGCCAGTTCCAAAGACCCATAAAAGCCAATCCAGGAGAGTCATACCATCATCTTTGTTCTTTGGGGTCCTTTGTGGTTCCATACAAGTTTGGAGATTATTTTTTCTAGTTCTGTGAAAATGTCTTTGCAATTTTAATAGAGATTGCACCGAATATGTAGATCACTTTGACACTAACAATATTGATTTCTCTAATCCATGAGCACAGATTATCTTTCCATTTATTTGAGTCATCTTCAGTTTCTCTCATCAATGTCTTACAACTTTCAGTATATAGGACTTGTACCTCCTTAGTTAAATTGATTCCCATGTATTTTATTCTCTTTGATGCAATTGTAACTGGGATTGTTTTTTAATATTTCTTTCTGATAGTTCATTATTAGTGTAATTTTCCTTTCTGATAGTTCATTATTAGTGTATGGAAGCACAGAAGGTTCTGTGTCTTGATTTTGTGTTCTGCAACTTTACTGAATGTTTTAGTTCTATCAGTTTTTGATGGAGTCTTTAGGGTTTTCTATATATAGTACCATATTGTCTGAAAACAGTGGCAGTTTTATTACTTTTTTCTGGTTTGAATGTCTTATATGTTTTTCTTGCCTAATTTTTTTTGGCTAGAACTTCTAGAACTATGTTGAATAAAAGTGGTGAGAGTGAGCATCTTTGTCTACTTCCTGATTTTTAGGAAAAAAGCTTTCAGCTTTTCACCATTAAATGTGATATTAGATGTGGGCTTGTCATATATGGCCTTTATTGTGTTGAAATATGTTCCTTCTTTGCCCACTTTGTTGAGAGTCTTTATCACAAATGAGTGTTGAATTTTGTCATCTGCTTTTTCTGAATCTATTGAGGTGATCATAAGATTTTTTTATCCTTGATTTTGTTGTGGTGGTATATCAAATGATTGATTAGCAGATGTTGAACCATCCTTCCATCCCTGGAATAAATCCCTTGATCATCATGCATGATCCTTTTAATATAATGTTGAATTCGGTTTGCTAATCTTTTCTTGAGGATTTTTGCATCTATGTTCATCATAGATATTGGCCTATAATTTTCTTTTCTTGTGGCATCCTTGTCTGGGTTGGTATCAGGGTAATGCTCACTTTATAAAATGAGTTTGGAAGTGTTCTGTCTTATTTTTAGAATATTTGAAAAAAATGGTAGTAATTCATCTTTAAATATTTGGTGAAATTCCCAGTGAAGCCATCTGATGCTGGACTTCTGTTCATTGGGAGGTTTTGGTTACTGATTCGATTTCCTTACTATTAATTGGTCTGTTCAGATTTTCTATTTCTTCCTGATCCAGTCTCGATAGGTTGTAAATTTCAATGGATTTATCTATTTCTTTTAAGTTGTTCAACTTTTTGGTGAATAACTGTTCACAGTAGTCTCTTATGATCCTTGTTATTTCTCTGATACCATTTGTAACATCTCCCTTTTTTCCTGATTTTATTTATTTGAGGTTTCTCCTGGTTTTTTTTGTAAGTCTACTTTAAGGTTTGTCAATTTTGTTTTGTTTGTTTTTTCAGACACTAGCTCTTAGTTTATTACATCATTTATATTGCCATTTTAGTCTCTATTTCATTTATTTTTGCTCTGATATTTGTTATTTCCTTCCTTCTACTTACTTGGGTTTCTTCTAGTTCATTGAGGTATAAATGTAGGTATTTTTTTGAGTTTTTCCTGTTTCTTAGTGTGGCATGTATCTCTGTGATCTTCCCTCTTAGAACTGCTTTCATTACATCTCATAAGTGTTGGTATGTTGTATTTCTGTTCCATTACTCTCAAGATTTTTTTAAATTTCTCTCATGATTTCTTCTTTGACTCACTGGTTGTTCAGTAACACATTTAATCTCCATATATTTGTGAATTTTCCAGTTAACGTATTGTAATTGATCTCTAGTTCCATGCCATTGTGATCAGAAAAGATGGTTAATATGATTTGAGTTTTCTAAATGTATTTAGACTTGTTTTGTGGCCTAACATATGATCTATCCTGGAAAATGTTTCATGCGTGCTTGATAAGAACTGTATTTTGTTGTTTACAATAGAATGTTCTATAAATATCTGTTAAGTCCATCTGCTCTAATATCATGTAAGACCAATGTTTTCTTATTTGTTTTCTATCTAGACTATCCATTGATGAAAGTGGGTATTAAAGTCATCTATTGTTATTGTGTTTCTCTCTATTTCTCCTTTTAGGTCTGTTAATATTTGCTTTATACGTTTAGATACTTCTATTTTGGCTATTAAAACTGTGAAACTCTTTTTGGATTGACCCCTTCATATATTTATTTTCTTTGTCTCTTTCTACAGTCTTTGTCTGTTTACATTTGCATTTACATTTACAGAAATTTTTGACAGGGGAGCCTGGGTTACTCTGTGAAGTGCCAGAATTCAGCTCAGGTCATGATCTCCTGGTTCGTGAGTTCAAGCCCCACATTGGGCTCTCTGCTGTCAGTGTGGAGCCTGCTTCAGATCCTGTTTCTTCCTCTCTCTACCCCTCCCCCACTCATGCATTTGCTCTCTCTCAAAAATAAATAAACATTTAAAAAAATTTTTAAGACACTATTGAGAAATATGGAATTATCACCATTTTGTTAATTTTTTTCTGGCTGTTTTGTAGTTCTTCTGTTCCTTTATTCTCTTGATTTCTTCCTTTGTGATTTGATGATTTTCTATAGTGGTATGCCTAGATACTTTATTTTACCTTTTGTGTATCTTTTTTATTTTTATTTTTTTGTATATAATTTATTGTCAAGTTACGTAACATACAGTATATATAGTGTGCTCTTGGTTTGGGAGGTTGATTCCCATGATTCATCACTTACATACAACACCCAATGCTCATCCCAACAAGTGCCCTTCTCAGTGCCCATCACCCATTTCTCCCCTTGCCGACCCCCACCCCCATCAACCCTCGGTTTGTTCTCTGTATTTAAGAGTCTCTTATGGTTTACCTCCCCCTCTATTTGAAACTATTTTTTCCCCTTCTCTTTCCCCATGGTCTTCTGTTAAGTTTCTCAAGTTCCACATGTGAGTGAAAACATATATCTGTCTTTCTCTGACTGACTTATTTCACTTAGCATAATACTCTCCAGTTCTATCCACGTTGCTACAAATGGCCAGATTTCATTTTTTCTCATCACCAAGTAGTATTCCATTGTATATATGAACCACATCTTCTTTATCCATTCATCAGTTGATGGACATTTGGGCTCTTTCCATAATTTGGCTATTGTTGAAAGCATGGCTATAAACACTGGGGTACATGTGCCCCTATGAATCAGCACTTCTGTATCCTTTGGGTAAATTCCTAGTAGTGCTATTGCTGGGTTGTAGGGTAGTTCTATTTTTAATTTTTTGAGGAACCTCCACACTGTTTTCCAGAGCAGCTGCACCAGTTTGCATTCCCACTAACAGTGCAGGAGGGTTCCTGGTTTTCCACATCCTTGCCAACATCTGTTGTTCCTGAGTTGTTAATTTTAGCAACTCTGACTGGTGTGAGGTGGTATCTCATTGTGATTTTGATTTGTATTTCCCTGATGATGAGTGATGTTGAGCATCTTTTCATGTGCCTGTTGGCCATCTGGATGTCTTCTTTGGAAAAGTATCTATTCGTGTCTTCTACCCATTTCTTCACTGGATTATTTGTTTTTTGGGTGTGGAGTTTGGTATGTTCTTTATAGATTTTGGATACCTTTCGTGTATCTTGATAGGGTTTCATTTTGTGTCTATCATGAGCCTTCAATCAAGCAATTTATATTTATCCCAGTCTGTTTTAAGTTGATAACAACTTAAGTTTGAATGTATTCTAAAGCTTTACATCTTACTCCTCCCCTAAGTTTTGTTTCTCGTGTCACAAACATCTTCTTATGTGGGGAATAAAAATGGTGAAAGTCAGCATCTTTGTCTTGTCCCTGATCCTAGAGGAAAAGCTTTTAACTTTTCACCATTGAGTATGATGGTAACTATAGGCCTGCCATCACAGCCTTTATTATGTTGAAGTATGTTCCCTCTAGATCCACATCTTTTTATATTGTATATTCCTTGACAAATTTTCATTTGCTTCCATATATTTTGCTAAAGGCAAAAGGCAATATTAGCTTGACATTAGTCCAACCTCCAGAATCCTGTAAGTCTCCCTTGAATGTATGAAAATCCCTTTGGAAACTTCCTTTATCTCTATCCACCCCAAGATATATGTTTTCAATCATCCTTCAAGCATATGGCCCACTGATAAACATCTGAAGGGTCTCATGACTAAGGTTTTACTAAGACAGTGTTAAATGACATTTTCCTAACAACAACTAGCGCCTCAAGGTCCTGGAAACCTTCCTTCCAAATTCCTTAGAGACTTTTGATATCCCTGACCCCCTTCCCCAACTTAAAAATATGTAATCAGCCACTCCTCACAATCCCCATGCAGCTCTTTCTGCCCATGGATCCTGTCCCTGTGTTTAAATAAAATCACCCTTTTTGCACCTAAGACATCTCAAGAATTCTTTCTTGACTGTTTGTTTCTGAACCCCAACATTTCACATCATTTTGATGCCCAGTGTGGGACCTGAGTCTTTTCATCTGGACACTGAGACTCATTCAAACTTGGTGAGTACTTTGTCTTCTCTACTATTATTTCAGGGCTTTTTAAGGACTATGGTCTTATTGGAACACTTTCATGTCAATTGTTCAGGCCACACTCTGCCCATGGCTACTCTACAGGACGGAAAATGCCTGCCTTTTGGCTGAAAGTTAGTACCATGGCTGGAATGGTAATAAGATCTAGAAACGTGATGTCCTCTCTTTATTCCTGTCCTTATACAAAGATGTTTGTCTTGGGCATGGGACAGTCACCTAAGTCACTAGGATGGCTACTAATAATCTTTTTTTTTTTTCATTTTTTTAATGTATATTTTTGAGAGAGACAGAGACAGAATTCGAGTGGATCAGGAGCAGAGAGAGAGGGAGACACAGAATCCGAAGCAGGCTCCAGGCTCTGAGCTGTCAGCACGGAGCCCGACGCAGGGCTCAGACTCACAAGCTGTGAGATCATGACCTGAGCCGAAGTCAGACGCTCATCCGACTGAGCCACCCAGGCACCCCAGGATGGCTATCAATCTTAAGACTCTCTTGTGAGGTTTCCTCCTCATTGGTCTAATGTGACCCCCTCCACATCTCTGGTCCAGCCATTTCTGGTCATGAGATCTCCACTCAGAGTCAGCCAAAACCAGCACCTGATTGAATTAAAACCCAACCAGGCACCATTTCCTAGGGAAGTTGGCTTTAAAGACTACATGTCTTGGAATGTTACTTAGATTGTGATGGATTTTTATCTTTACTGTTTTCCATCAATTTCCCCTGCTAACTACTTAAATTACAAAATCAGGTAATTTTCCCTTGTAAAACTTTTCTAGTATTTTCTATGGATTAAAAATGGCAGATCCTTCATGGCACAGCATAGTATTTTGGTCCATTCACTGGAACCCATTTGTAGCCTAGGATGCATTGCAGAAGTTGGGGAATGCTGGCACTCCCTCCTACAGGACCTTGACAGCAAACAGAGTGATGATCAATAGCGATTTCTTTGAAGGGACACCTTGGGTCACTTTGACACCAGGAACCTTTGATATATCCTGAATGTGGGAAGCCACCCAGAGGTGGGGAGGGTGGATTTTCTTGGTCAAGGACCTTCTCTAGCCATCTTCTTCAGTTTCCAAGGACTCTCCCTTGGGATTCCTTTTAACCCACTGGAAACAATATGGATTACAACGTTTAAGAAAAGACTGATCTCTTCTGTAACAGTGAATGACCTCAATTTGATCTATCAGTTTGATCTCTTTTGTAGGAAACATGGCAAATTGACAGAGGTACCTAGGTCCAGACCTTCATGGTTCTAAATCAGGACCCAAACCTAAAGTCCTCTTACAGAATGAGTTTGGTCAGTAACCAGACTGATAAACTCCCTCCTGATGTTTTGGATGATAATTGTCTAAATAGGCTTCCTAAATCCAGGTTGCTGGAAGAAACACAAGCCATCCCTAATGAAGGGAGCATTGACCATCTCTCACTGTTATTCCTCCTAATAGATGTAGGGGCTTCTCCCCCATTCATTTCCCAGGTTAATGGCTCTGATAATTGGAGCCAACTGTCTCTTGTTAGTTTATCTTGGGATGAGGACTTTAAGGAAAATTCCCAAGCAATTGCCAAAACTTCCTTTGTTTCAGGGATATTCCCTGACTTCTGTATCTGACATGGACTGCCTATATTTTCACTTGTTGGCAGGAGAAAAACATGGCATCTGTTCATCTGTCCAAACTGATGAAATTTAGAACCAGGAGTCCTCTTTCTCTGCCCTCTGACAGCACTTTCCCTTATTTTTCCTTCCCCCACCCCCCACTTCTATTTCTGTACCACCTTGCGTGTGGCCTGCATAACTGGCTCCTATTCCACCCTCAGTACCTCCAGCACCATTGGTTCCTCCTTCTACCCTTGCTGTCAAGGAGCAAAGAGCACCCTCTTGGACTTATATCACCCACTTCAGATTTCCCCACCAGTGCCCACAGGTAGAAACTGACAATGGGAAACAAATTGACTGACTTTTAAGCAGACCCAGATGGAACAAAATTCAGTATTTAAACTAATTCAAGTTTTTTGGTTTAATTAATATTGACATATCTAGAGTTATCCACATTAAATATGAAATTTTATTCTAACGAAGTGTACTGCAGGTCAAATAAGCTCGTGTTATTTGTGTTGCAATTTGTTAGCAAAAAGATGACTTAAAATGATAGTTAATTTTGTCTGTCTCAAAGTTTTCATGGATAATTGTTAAGATAGTCTTTCTTCAGTAACCTGAAATTTTAAATCAGTGCTGAAGCACTGATTACTGAACATAGGTTTGTTCTTTTGACTTCTCATTGCAGAGAAACTAAGAATATTTGAGTTTGTTGGAAAATGTGTTTTGTGCTTAAATGTATTCATAAATTTGCCATCTAAAGAATTCTGGTGCAACAGATTACAATTAGTTACTACTTAGTTTTCACTGGAGGCTAAGATTTCTGAGAGTTAAAATTCTGTTAAATGTAATTAAGATCAATGGAAATTAGGGAAGAAACTCTGTATGTAGGAAAGCAGGAGATGTGTAAGAAAGATGTAAGGAATGGGAACACATTTTTGTTGAAGGAAAAAGAAAGTAATTTGTCCTAGAATGAGACTGGTTATTTCAAAAGAAAATGCTTAGGACAAAATGTAAATGCAAAAGAACGTTGTAGAAAGTTTGTGAAGAGGAATCTTTGAAAAAGGAATTTTATGCATGGTCAGGATAAACTTAGGTTTAAATAAGTGGATTTTAAAAGTACACTGATATAAAATTGAAATTCTGCTTTCTCTCTGTTAAAAAGACAAAGTTTTCTTGGCTTGTTGGTCTGCTCTTGATAAGAAAATGTAAACAAAGTTGTTTTCTCTTTCCTTTGCCTCTGCAGAAAAACCAGTTTCTATTTTTGTCTTTATCAGGTCTTAGATGAGCTGTAATCCTATTTAGGCATGTGCTTTAAAACTTTCTAAGGTTTCAACAAACTTCTCTAAGATTTAAAATTATGACTGAAGTCTCCAACTAATTAGACTTGTTAATTTGGTATGTTATGTTCTGGTACAAGGTCATCACTCAATATTCTAATTATTGACATTTTCTGTGTCACAGAAATAACTGGATCTCCTTGTCAGATTCTCAGATCATTAACAGTGCCCATTTCTGAGCTTTTTGTCATTTATAATTATTCTTATTCTTTTATGAAACATGTTTCATTTTCAAGGAGATTCAAAAAGGGCTTTTGACAAATATAGGTATTCAATATCTTTAAGATCATAGAACTGAAATGGGAAAGAATTTCCAGAACTGAAAAATCTACATTCAAACTAAATAAGAATTAGTAACACGGGACTAAATGAACTGAAAAAGATGATTATAGTTTTTGGGACTCTTGTTTAAAACATTGCTGGTTCTCTAATGTTTGCTCTTCCATATTAAGAAAACTTTCTCTTAAGATATCTATGACTGGGGCCCCTGGGTGGCTCAGTCAGCTGAGCATCCAAATCTTGATTTCAGCTCAGGTCATGATCTCAGGGTAGTGAAATTGAGCCCCGTGTTGGGATCCATGCTGAGTGGAGCCTGCTTAAAATTCTCTTTCTTCCTCTCTCTTTCTGCCCCTCCCCTGTGTGCATGCTCTGTCTATATATGTAAACAATTTTTTTAATTAAAACAATAAAAAACACATCGCATGATTTATAAAAATATGATCAAGTATTCATTTGTGAACAAATTGAAGCATTTAACTTTTCTCTCTACCTGACCCTCTAAAATTCAGAAAAGTCTCAGTGAGTATTCTTTCATTCATGGTAATCATAGTTATTTACATAGGTTCAATAAGAATCTGTTCTCCTTGTAACAGGACACCATTGGAAATATTGGTTATTTTACCAAGACTTTGACTGGAATATCATATTTGAGAGACACGGATAGAGTCACATATGATTAGGCAGCTTTACGGAACTGAGATTGACTTTAAAAACAGAGAGTCAATAAAGCCCCTTGGAAATGTTAACCTGATACCTTGCTTACAGAGTTCCCATAAGCCTTACCAGTAAAGAATGTCACTACCTGGCAGGTGCAGGTACATCAGGATATTTTGGGTACCTCGAGAAGAGGAATTTGCCCAAATCTACAGGTGTTGCAGGCATGTCTGATGGCAAGTACTTGGGCTGGCTTCTGGCCTAGAAAGGCTACTAAAAGTTCAATCCAGATTCCTATTGAAAAGTTGCAGCAAAGCAGACATTAAAAAATCTATATGGTCAATCACTATTCTTGCTGAGCTTACGTAAATAACTAGGCCAAGTTTTTTAAAATTGGACTTGTTTTGCAAATGAATTAATCTTGATTTGGTTATCTCCAGAAATGAGACTTATAGAGAGAAACTTATGTTTCAATAACACACCTTTGTGAATATTAATTTCTAGTTCTGATTGTCTTTGAATATTATTTGCCTAAGCTAGGCAACTTGAGCCAAACTTCAGAGAGATTGCCACAATAGCTCATGTATAGACAATCTTCATGTTTGTTATTCTGGGAGGATAACAGGATCCCATAGATATATATTTTTTATTTGAACAGCTGGAAAAATGAGATTGATTCCCCAACAGTTGTATAATTCAACTATCACCTTGACCAATTCTGTGTGGCTGGAATGACAAAATCACTCCTTAAAAGCTAGAGTGCACCCCACTCCATGGGATTAACTATGAACTTGTAGAATGATGGATAACCCCAATTTCCTTGTGATTGGACCAGATAATGAACTTAGGGATGCCCATATTCCCAGACAAGTCTTCTCCCATTTGCCAGTGATTCCTCATAATTAAGATGTTGGTAAGGCTAACTATCAAAAAAAAAGAGGGCTTCTTGATAGTTTTATCACTTAGCCATATTTGTCCTAGGAGCTGCTTCGATTGCTATCAAATTGCAAATAGAAGCTTTAGCCAAGCATACAGCAGCCTTTTTAAGTAAACCCAACTTCTCAGTATATACGGGATGGAATATATCAAATCTGGGATAGATATTTATGGCTTACCCCCACAACTGGACAGTTAAGTCAGAAAGCAATTCTATGCTAGAAACAAAAAAAAACGTACTTACAATACATGGACAAACCGCACATGGCAGTTAGGATAGCTATCATTAGAAGTATGCTGACAGGACTTTGATAGGAAGATGGCGGCGTAGGAGGACGCGGGGCTCACAGCGCGTCCTGCCGATCACTTAGATTCCACCTACACCTGCCTAAAGAACCCAGAAAACCGCCAGAGGATTAGCAGAAGGGAGTCTCCGGAGTCAAGCGCAGACCAGAGGCCCACGGAAGAGGCACAGGGGAAGTGCACTGCAGGTCCTCACCACGCCAGGGACTCTCCAAAATGACCAAACGGAAGAATTCCCCTCAGAAGAATCTCCAGGAAATAACAACAGCTAATGAACTGATCAAAAAGGATTTAAATAATATAACAGAAAGTGAATTTAGAATAATAGTCATAAAATTAATCGCTGGGCTTGAAAACAGTATACAGGACAGCAGAGAATCTCTTGCCACAAAGATCGAGGGACTAAGGAACAGTCACGAGGAGTTGAAAAACGCTTTAAACGAATTGCAAAACAAAATGGAATCCACGATGGCTCGGCTTGAAGAGGCAGAGGAGAGAATAGGTGAACTAGAAGATAAAGTTATGGAGAAAGAGGAAGCTGAAAGAAAGAGAGATAAAAAAATCCAGGAGTATGAGGGGAAAATTAGAGAACTAAGTGATACACTAAAAAAAAATAATATACGCATAATTGGTATCCCAGAGGAGGAAGAGAGAGGGAAGGGTGCTGAAGGGGTACTTGAACAAATTATAGCTGAGAACTTCCCTGAACTGGGGAAGGAAAAAGGCATTGAAATCCAAGAGGCACAGAGAACTCCCTTCAGACGTAACTTGAATCGATCTTCTGCACGACATATCATAGTGAAACTGGCAAAATACAAGGATAAAGAGAAAATTCTGAAAGCAGCAAGGGATAAACGTGCCCTCACATATAAAGGGAGACCTATAAGACTCGTGACTGATCTCTCCTTTGAAACTTGGCAGGCCAGAAAGGCTTGGCACGATATCTACAGTGTGCTAAACAGGAAAAATATGCAGCCGAGAATCCTTTATCCAGCAAGTCTGTCATTTAGAATAGAAGGAGAGATAAAGGTCTTCCCAAACAAACAAAAACTGAAGGAATTTGTCACCACGAAACCAGCCCTACAAGAGATCCTAAGGGGGATCCTGTGAGACAAAGTACCAGAGACATCACTACAAGCATAAAACATACAGACATCACAATGACTCTAAACCCATATCTTTCTATAATAACACTGAATGTAAATGGATTAAATGCGCCAACTAAAAGACATAGGGTATCAGAATGGATAAAAAAACAAGACCCATCTATTTGCTGTCTACAAGAGACTCATTTTAGATCTGAGGACACCTTTAGATTGAGAGTGAGGGGATGGAGAACTATCTATCATGCTCCTGGAAGCCAAAAGAAAGCTGGAGTAGCCATACTTATATCAGACAAACTAGACTTTAAATTAAAGGCTGTAACAAGAGATGAAGAAGGGCATTATATAATAATCACAGGGTCTATCCACCAGGAAGAGCTAACTATTATAAATGTCTATGCGCCAAATACCCGAGCCCCCAGATATATAAAACAATTACTCATAAACATAAGCAACCTTATTGATAAGAATGTGGTCATTGCAGGGGACTTTAACACCCCACTTACAGAAATGGATAGATCATCTAGACACACAGTCAATAAAGAAACAAGGGCCCTGAATGATACATTGGATCAGATGGACTTGACAGATATATTTAGAACTCTGCATCCCAAAGCAACAGAATATACTTTCTTCTCGAGTGCACATGGAACATTCTCCAAGATAGATCATATACTGGGTCACAAAACAGCCCTTCATAAGTTCACAAGAATTGAAATTATACCATGCATACTTTCAGACCACAATGCTATGAAGCTTGAAATCAACCACAGGAAAAAGCCTGGAAAACCTCCAAAAGCATGGAGGTTAAAGAACACCCTACTAACGAATGAGTGGGTCAACCAGGCAATTAGAGAAGAAATTAAAACATATATGGAAACAAACGAAAATGAAAATACAACAATCCAAACGCTTTGGGATGCAGCGAAGGCAGTCCTGAGAGGAAAATACATTGCAATCCAGGCCTATCTCAAGAAACAAGAAAAATCCCAAATACAAAATCTAACAGCACACCTAAAGGAAATAGAAGCAGAACAGCAAAGGCAGCCTAAACCCAGCAGAAGAAGAGAAATAATAAAGATCAGAGCAGAAATAAACAATATAGAATCTAAAAAAACTGTAGAGCAGATCAACGAAACCAAGAGTTGGTTTTTTGAAAAAATAAACAAAATTGACAAACCTCTAGCCAGGCTTCTCAAAAAGAAAAGGGAGATGACCCAAATAGATAAAATCATGAATGAAAATGGAATGATTACAACCAATCCCTCAGAGATACAAACAATTATCAGGGAATACTATGAAAAATTATATGCCAGCAAATTGGACAACCTGGAAGAAATGGACAAATTTCTAAACACCCACACTCTTCCAAAACTCAATCAGGAGGAAATAGAAAGCTTGAACAGACCCATAACCAGCGAAGAAATTGAATCGGTTATCAAAAATCTCCCAACAAATAAGAGTCCAGGACCAGATGGCTTCCCAGGGGAGTTCTACCAGACGTTTAAAGCAGAGATAATACCTATCCTTCTCAAGCTATTCCAAGAAATAGAAAGGGAAGGAAAACTTCCAGACTCATTCTATGAAGCCAGTATTACTTTGATTCCTAAACCAGACAGAGACCCAGTAAAAAAAGAGAACTACAGGCCAATATCCCTGATGAATATGGATGCAAAAATTCTTAATAAGATACTAGCAAATCGAATTCAACAGCATATAAAAAGAATTATTCACCATGATCAAGTGGGATTCATTCCTGGGATGCAGGGCTGGTTCAACATTCGCAAATCGATCAACGTGATACATCACATTAACAAAAAAAAAGAGAAGAACCATATGATCCTGTCAATCGATGCAGAAAAGGCCTTTGACAAAATCCAGCACCCTTTCTTAATAAAAACCCTTGAGAAAGTCGGGATAGAAGGAACATACTTAAAGATCATAAAGGCCATTTATGAAAAACCCACAGCTAACATCATCCTCAACGGGGAAAAACTGAGAGCTTTTTCCCTGAGATCAGGAACACGACAGGGATGCCCACTGTCACCGCTGCTGTTTAATATAGTGCTGGAAGTTCTAGCATCAGCAATCAGACAACAAAAGGAAATCAAAGGCATCAAAATTGGCAAAGATGAAGTCAAGCTTTCGCTTTTTGCAGATGACATGATATTATACATGGAAAATCCGATAGACTCCACCAAAAGTCTGCTAGAACTGATACATGAATTCAGCAAAGTTGCAGGATACAAAATCAATGTGCAGAAATCAGTTGCATTCTTATACACTAACAATGAAGCAACAGAAAGACAAATGAAGAAACTGATCCCATTCACAATTGCACCAAGAAGCATAAAATACCTAGGAATAAATCTAACCAAAGATGTAAAAGATCTGTATGCTGAAAACTATAGAAAGCTTATGCAGGTAATTGAAGAAGATATAAAGAAATGGAAAGACATTCCCTGCTCATGGATTGGAAGAATAAATATTGTCAAAATGTCAATACTACCCAAAGCTATCTACACATTCAATGCAATCCCAATCAAAATTGTACCAGCATTCTTCTCGAAACTAGAACAAGCAATCCTAAAATTCATATGGAACCACAAAAGGCCCCGAATAGCCAAAGTAATTTTGAAGAAGACCAAAGCAGGAGGCATCACAATCCCAGACTTTAGCCTCTACTACAAAGCTGTCATCATCAAGACAGCATGGTATTGGCATAAAAACAGACACATAGACCAATGGAATAGAATAGAAACCCCAGAACTAGACCCACAAACGTATGGCCAACTCATCTTTGACAAAGCAGGAAAGAACATCCAATGGAAAAAAGACAGTCTCTTTAACAAATGGTGCTGGGAGAACTGGACAGCAACATGCAGAAGGTTGAAACTAGACCACTTTCTCACACCATTCACAAAAATAAACTCAAAATGGATAAAGGACCTGAATGTGAGACAGGAAACCATCAAAACCTTAGAGGAGAAAGCAGGAAAAGACCTCTCTGACCTCAGCCGTAGTAATCTCTTACTCGGCACATCCCCAAAGGCAAGGGAATTAAAAGCAAAAGTGAATTACTGGGACCTTATGAAGATAAAAAGCTTCTGCACAGCAAAGGAAACAACCAACAAAACTAAAAGGCAACCAACGGAATGGGAAAAGATATTTGCAAATGACACATCGGACAAAGGGCTAGTATCCAAAATCTATAAAGAGCTCATCAAACTCCACACCCGAAAAACAAATAACCCAGTGAAGAAATGGGCAGAAAACATGAATAGACACTTCTCTAAAGAAGACATCCGGATGGCCAACAGGCACATGAAAAGATGTTCAACGTCGCTCCTTATCAGGGAAATACAAATCAAAACCACACTCAGATACCACCTCACGCCAGTCAGAGTGGCCAAAATGAACAAATCAGGAGACTATAGATGCTGGAGAGGATGTGGAGAAACAGGAACCCTCTTGCACTGTTGGTGGGAATGCAAATTGGTGCAGCCGCTCTGGAAAGCAGTGTGGAGGTTCCTCAGAAAATTAAAAATAGACCTACCCTATGACCCAGCAATAGCACTGCTAGGAATTTATCCAAGGGATACAGGAGTACTGATGCATAGGGGCACCTGTACCCCAATGTTTATAGCGGCACTCTCAACAATAGCCAAATTATGGAAAGAGCCTAAATGTCCATCAACTGATGAATGGATAAAGAAATTGTGGTTTATATACACAATGGAATACTACGTGGCAATGAGAAAAAATGAAATATGGCCTTTTGTAGCAACATGGATGGAACTGGAGAGTGTGATGCTAAGTGAAATAAGCCATACAGAGAAAGACAGATACCATATGGTTTCACTCTTATGTGGATCCTGAGAAACATAACAGAAACCCATGGGGGAGGGGAAGGAAAAAAAAAAAAAAGAGGTTAGAGTGGGAGAGAGCCAAAGCATAAGAGACTGTTAAAAACTGAGAACAAACTGAGGGTTGATGGGGGGTGGGAGGGAGGGCAGGGTGGGTGATGGGTATTGAGGAGGGCACCTTTTGGGATGAGCACTGGGTGTTGTATGGAAACCAATTTGACAGTAAATTTCATATATTAAAAAATAAAAAAAATAAAAAATAAAAAAAAAATAAATAAATAAAAAAAAAAAAAAAGAAGTATGCTGACAAATCATTGCTCTCCAGGCCACTGATTGATTTGCTACTGACTGAACAAGAAGGCCTACACTTAGATGGCTGGTTCTTAATGGGACCCAATGGCTATGTGGCTCTAACTTGTGGCCATGGCTTTCTCCAGGCTGTATACTCCTCTGTACTCTGGATTCTGCCTGGATGCATGGACACATCATTAAAACCATTACTAACACAGCCAACCTTCCAAATTTAAAACAATAGTGGACACATTCTGTTTTTCATTGGTATGACCCCCTCGCATCTATCTTTATTCCCTCTTTAGGACTGGAGGATTTGGTTTGGCACATGAAACTCTCAATAAGTACACAGTCAAAGCCCTAAGTGACACTGAAAATAGCATTTCACTATCAAATATTGAAGTAACACAAATGTGTTTTACTTCAGTTTTACAAAATAGAATAGCATTAGATGTTTTAGCTGCTGCACAAGGTAGCCCTTGTGCTTTCATAAATGCAGAATGCTGTGAGGGCACCTGGGTGGCTCAATTGGTTGAGTATCTGACTTCAGCTCAGGTCATGATCTTGCAGTTCTTGAGTTCAAGCCCCACACCAGGCTTTCTGCTTTCAGCACATAGCCTGCTTTGGATCCTCTGTCCCCTGTCTCTGCCCTGTCCCCACTTGTGCTCGTTCTTTCTCCCTCTCTCTCAAAAATTAACAAAAACATTTTTTTTTAAAAAAGCAGAATGTTGTGTATACTTTCCAGATTACCATATTTCTGGATTTCTAATGGACATAAACACTCAAATTGGTGCTTTAACTGATCCCTCTATTTCCTTTAATGATTGGTTAAACTTCTGAACTAGAGGAGGATTTTTGTCAACTATCAAAGGACCCTTATTTAGGCTTCTTTTTTGTTGTTATTTTGATTTTGTTTTGCTATTTTCTCCCATATCTCTTCACCTGGTGCTGAGACTCCTTCACTACCATAACTTCAAGCCAACAGATAATCCTTTCTACTCAGGGAGATCCATACATGTGGTTTTCCTTGGATTCAGCTGTCTCTGCCTTTCATAACTGCTATATACATAAGTCCTCAACTGAACAATATTGACCCATAGTTTGGGATATCTCTATGCTCTGATTCAGCAGGAAGAAGTTACAGAAGTCAAGACCTTCCACCATCAGCAGCCTTAAAGATTTAAGGGTCAAAATTGTTTGGGGGGAAAGATATGATGAATAAAGGCAAAAGAAAAAAATTAAACTTCCTTATAACTTACAGCCCAATTACAAGCACTTGTGACAGGCAGAGTGACCTTCCTCCAGGAACTCAACTGCCTCAATGTTAATACTTTGCTAAAGGCAAAAGGCAACCCTAGCTTGACATTAGTCCAACCTCCAGGATCCTGTAAGTCTCCTTGAATGTATGAAAATCCCTTTGGAAACTTCTTTATCTCTACCAGCCTCCAAGATGTATGTTTGCAATCATCCTCCAAACAGTAGGCCCACTGATACACATCTGAAGGGTCTCATGACTAAGGTTTTACTAAGACAGTGTTAAATGACATTTTCCTAACAACAGCTAGTGCCTCAAGGTCCTGGAAACCTTGCTTCCAAATTCCTTAGAGACTTTCGCTGTCCCTAACCCCCTCCTTGAAAGTACATAATCATCTGCTTCTCACAATCCCAGTGAAGCTCTTTCTGCCCATGGGTCCTGTCCTTGTGCTTTAATAAGACCACCCTTTTGCACCCAGATCGTCTCAAGAATTCTATCTTGACTGTTTGCTACTGAACCCTAACATTTCATATCATTGTGGACCTAGTCCCATTGACTTTTAGGACTGGGTGTTTTGAGGGCCTGTCCCTCAAGTGGAAGTCTTTTTTTTTTTTAATTTTTTTTTTAACATTTATTTATTTTTGAGACAGAGAGAGACAGAGCATGAACGGGGGAGGGTCAGAGAGAGGGAGACACAGAATCTGAAACAGGCTCCAGGCTCTGAGCTTTCAGCACAGACCCCGACGCGGGGCTCGAACCCACGGACCGTGAGATCATGACCTGAGCCGAAGTCGGCCGCTTAACCGATTGAGCCACCCAGGCGCCCCTCAAGTGGAAGTCTTAATAGCTGTAAATACCCAAGGATTTCAGCTGAGAATCCTGAAAGGCTATAGGAAGATGTGTAAAGTAAAAAATAGAAAAGCTGTTACAAAGACCAAAATCATGCCTTCAATCACCTCAATTCCTGGATTGGGATATACTGGATATACCCCTACTGAGTTACCTGACAGAACCAAATGTAAATCATTTCTGAAGGAAGATCAATTATCTCTGCAATTTTTCCTGTACTATTCTGACATTGAATAAAAAGTGTGACACAAACTTGAAGACCATCAAAAACCAAGGAAAAATCAAACAATAGCTATAGACCACAGGCAATGACAGATATTGGAATTAAACAGAGGCTTTAAAATAACTATGAAAGGGGTTTTTTTGAAAGTTAAGTTTTTAAATTGGTAATTAGATGGAAAATCTTAATAGAGAACTTGAATTCATGTTTATGTCTTCCAAGACTATTTCCTATACGAACATCCTTGAAAATATAGATCTTATAAATTTGTAGAAATGTCATTGAGAATTGTTCCCTGACAAAAATATCCACACTAAAAAATGGAGAGTAAAACGATAATCTCAGAAGTAGAAGAGAGAAAAGATGATGAAGCAATATTTGAAAGACAATGGCTGAAAATATTTCTATAACTGAAGACAGTGTTTCATATTCCAGAAGCTCCACACACCTGCAACAGAATTACAAAAGAAAACTACTCTATGTATAAAATGATCAAACTGTTGGAAATTAAAGAAAAAGATAAAAGCTTAAATGCAGGAGGAAACAAAAGATACCTCCCTCGGAAGATGGCAAAGTAAGAGTATCTCAAGCTCACTTCAATCCATGAACCTAGATAATAATCACATCACTGCAACGAACCCAGAAAATGACTTGAAGCCTGGCAGACCAGACTCTTCAATCACACAGAGGAAGCCACATCAAAAATGGGGGGCATCTGGGTGGCTCAGTCAGTTAAGCATCTGACTTCAGCTCAGGTGATGATCTCATGGTTTGTGGGTTTGAGCCCCACATAGGGCTCTGTGCTGACAGCTCAGAGCCTGGGGCCTGCTTGGGATTCTGTGTCTCCCTCTCTCTCTTCCCCCTCCCCCATTTGCACTCTTTCTCTGAAAAATAAACATTAAAAAATGGTAGGAAGGTTGGAGACCCAGTTGGGAACCAAACTCTCAATGAGACTAACCACAAATAGGAGGAACACCACCAGCACACAGAGAAGAGAGGAACAGACCCCACTCCAGGCATCCCAGACACAGGGGACCTGCACTCAGAAGATGATTCTCCACGGCACTTGGCTTTGAAATTCAGCAGGGCTTTAGTTCACAAGTTTTTACAACCAGCAGTGCTTAACTCAAAAATCGGAGGACTCAGCTCTGGGAGAGCCAGAGAGTGATAGAAAACTTTAAGAGTTCCCACTCTTAAAGTGATAGCCTAACAAACAACCTGCCTACATACAGCATAGAAGCAGAAGTCTGAAAAGCCCTGCAGTATATATATGAAGATTCATTTACTAATCTCAGAATGGTGCTGGAGGGGCAGGAATGTTTAGGAGAATTCTCCAAGGAAAAGGAGCTGCTGGGTACCATTTATCTCCCACCCCCACCCCAATCCAGCCTAAATATCTGGACAACTGCAGGAACCAGTGCAAACACTTACCACATAGCTTGCTAACATCATATGCCCTGCCCCCATGTTCTCCTGTGGACTCGCCTCATCCAACCGTCTCCACCCGGCAAGAGTCCCTTCATATTGGTGCATGGTGCATCTCATTTTACAAGCAGCCCTGAAAGTGACCAGCACCACTCCAAAGTGAGTCTTGTCCTAGAGAGAGGGAAACATAACCACACATACCAGTTCAACTGCAGCCCCAACAGTGGTCTGGGAACTGAAATCTGATCTGACTGCTGGACTTGCCCACCAACAAAAACTCACAGGGGCAGCACAAGGAGACAGCCCTGCATTTCAGGATCACTGCAATCCCAACAGACAAACTAGAAAAATAATGCCTGCTCTGACTTCAGGCTCTGTCCACCAACTAAAAGCTCTCAGGGGACAAGGCAAGGACAGTACCCTGGAGTTTGGTGTAACTTCATCCCTGGCAAATGAGCTGAGGGCAGACATCTGGTCTGACCCAACTGGCAACCCCAGGCTGGACATGTAACAGCATGGGGACCAAACTTACCCACAAAAGGCAAAGGGGGCCATTGCAGCCAAATGAACCGAAGGCAAATGCACACAACCACAGTAGTACAGTGCACACAAACAGGTACACCTCTGAAGTGCATGGTCCTGTTGAACAGGGGACATTACATT
This sequence comes from Panthera leo, assembly GCF_018350215.1. Taxonomy (NCBI): domain Eukaryota; kingdom Metazoa; phylum Chordata; class Mammalia; order Carnivora; family Felidae; genus Panthera; species Panthera leo. The sequence goes on along the minus strand of NC_056683.1, from coordinate 54,659,666 downwards.
ACAGGTCTTTACAGGACTTCTTCATAAGACCACTACTTTCAAGATCAGAAGTATATAAGTGGCTTTCCTAATACATAGAAACAAACAGAGACAGAATTAAGAGGCAGAGGAATATTTCCCAAATGAAAGAACATGATGAAATCACAGCAAAAAGGCTAAATGGAATGGAGATAAACAAATGCCTGATAGAGGATTCAAAGTAATTGTCACAAAGATACTTGCTGGATTTGAGAAAACAGTGGAGGATCTCAGTGAGAACTTCAACAAAGAGAAAAATGTAAAAAAGAACCAATCATGGATGGTTCATTTCAGCTAACCTCAATAACTGCAATTAAAAATACATTATAAGGAATAAATAGTAGAAAAGAGAAAGCAGAAAAACAGATCAGTGAGCTGGAAGACAGAGAAATAGAAAGCAACCAAGCTTAACAGCCAAAAGACCAAAAACAAAAGAATAAAAAATAAGAATAGGTTAAGGAAAATCAGAGACATCATCAAGCATAATAATATTCACATTGTAGGGATCCAAGAAGGAGAAGAGAGAATAAAGAAGGAAGAAAATTTATTAGAAGAAATAATAGCTGAAAACTTCCCTAAACTTGGGAAATCCAGATCCAGGAGGCACAATGAACCCCTAACAAAATCAACTCATGGAATCTACAGCAAGACACATAGTAATTAAAAAGGCAAAAAATAGTGATAAAGAGAATTTTAAAAGGCACAAGAGAAAAAAAAATACAATTACATACAAGGGAAACCCCATAAGGCAAATATTAGGTAACTGAACCAGCAGTATATAAATAAAACAACATGAACCTAATAACATCATGAACCTAATAAAAGGTTAATTTAACATGAAATAAATCAGTGTTGAATACAAAACTAATATATCAAAAAATACCTTATATTTCCATATACTAGCAATATTTACAAAATTAAGTTTAAGAGTGGGACACTAAAAAAATAATAAATAAAAAATTTAAAAAAATTAATTTTAAAAATTATAGCATTTATAATAACATCAAGGAAAATATTAAATTCCCAGATAGAAATCTAACTAAAGATGAACAAGACTTCTACACTAAAAGCCACAAAATATTAAGAGAAATTTAAAATGACATAGATAAATGAAGACTGAATAGTATAAAGATATCAATTCTTCTAAAACTGATCTATAGATTCAATACAAATTCAATAAATTTCCTAGGTTTTGCATGGGTGTGTGTGTGTGTGTGTGTGTGTACAAAATTAACAAATTAACTTTTAAATTGAAATAAAAATTCAAAGAGACAAAAAATAGCTAAGATAGTCTTGAAAAAAACAAGTGATTAGAAATTATGCTGCTGGAAATTAACTGGTTGCCATGACTTACTATAAAATTATAGAAATTAAGAGAGCTTGATACTGACAAACAGCTAAACAAATAAATAAACCAAATGGTTAGAATAGAGTGTCTGTAATCATACCTACATGTAAATGAACACTTAGGACAAAAGTGACATTGAAGATTTGAAGGAAAGGAATTGGGCCAAATGTATATCCAAATGGAAAAAATATAAATGTTGACCTCTACTTCATATCATATTCAAAAATCAATTCCAGGTAGATTGTAGATTTAAGTATGATCTGTAAAATGATGTCTGTTCTCTTATGTGTTTTATTTTGGGATATTTTCTCCATTACATCTTTCTTCTCTAAATGAAAGACTTTGAAGGTGAACAACCATACCATGGGGTCTTGTCCAAGTACTCTTATTTATTTCTAACAAACTTGTTTAAGAGAGAGCTGGTGGAGACATTAGAGAACACATGGGAAGAACTAGTAAACTTCCTTCAAAACTTAAAGAATAGAAATACCTCCTTCTGAAAAAGAAAAGAGTCATTGCAAAATATTTGTTCTTATGTTTTGTTTGTTTAAATAATTCTTATATTAAAATAACATATTTAAATTCATATATATGAATACACTTTCTGCTGTTTTTGTTATGAAATAATCCAGTTGTTCCAGCAGCAATAGATTAGAAAACTATTATTTCCTTCCACCATTAAATAACATTGTCTTCTTTGTCCAGAATTATTTGATTATAAATATGCAGGTCTATTTCTAAACTCTCTGTTTCTTTTATCTATATGTTTGTCCTTACACCAACACCACAGTGTCTTGATTACTGTAGTTTTTATAGTGAGTCTTGAAATCAGTTAAGGAAGCCTTCCAAATTCATTCAAAATTATTTTGGCTCTTCTGGGTCTTTTGTTTTTTCATATAGATTTAGTATCACCTTGTTAATTTATACAAAAACAAAACAAAACACTTGCAAGTATTTAGATTGGGATTACATGGAAACCACAGATTGATTTGGGGAGAATTGAAATCTAAACAATATTAAGACGTCTACTTCATGAAAATAGTATATCTCTCCATTTATTTAGGTTTTTTAAGATTGCTTTCAGCTATGTTTTGTATCAGTGTGTAAGTCTCACACATATTAAATTTATTTCTAGGTATTTCATATTTTGAGCACTTAGGGTAAATGATATTTTTTAAATTTTCAATTTTTCTCTTTTTATTGAGATATAACTGACATGTAACATTATATTAGTTTCAGGAACACAACATAATGATTCAATATTTATATATAATGTGAAATAATCACAAGTATAGTTAAATCCATCACCATATATAGTTATAAATTTTTTCTTGTGATGAGAACTTTTAAGATCTACCTTTTCAACAATTTTCAAATATATAATACAGTATGATTAACTACAGTCACCATGTACATTATATCCTCATGACATTTATTTTATGTCAAGTTTGTGCCTTTTGATCTCTTTCATCCTTTTTGTCCACTCCTTTTCCCCCACTTCTGTCTATCACCCATCTGGTCTCTGTATCTATGATTGATTCTTTGGTTAGTTGTTTTTGTTTTTGTTTAGATTCTACATATGAGTAAGATCATATAGTATTTGTCTCTGTGTCTGACTTATTTAACTTAGCATAATTCCCTCAATATTCGTCAATGTTACAAATGGCAAGGTTTTATTCTTTTTTAGGGATGAAAAATATCCCATTTTTTTTCCCATTCATCTGTCAATGGACACTTAAATTGTTTCCATATCTTGGCTATTATAATAATGTTTCAAGGAACATGATGGAACATATATCTTTTTGAGTTGTGTTATTTTCTTTAGGTAAATAGAAGTGAAATTACTGAATCATAATTGTAGTTCTATTTTTAATTTCTTTAAATTTTTTTACTATTTATTTTTGAGAGAGAGAGAAACAGAGCTTGAGTGAGGGAGGGGCAGGGAGAGAGGGAGAAAGAATATGAAGCAGGCTCCAGGCTCTGAGCTGTCAGCACAGAGCCCAACATAGGGCTTGACCCAACTAACTGTGAGATCATGACCTGAGCCAAAGTTGAACACTTAACCACCTGAGCTACCCAGGCACCCCCATTTTAAATTTTTTAAGGAACCAACATGATGTTTTCCATTGCAGCTGCAACAATTTACATTCCCAACAATAATACACAAATTTTCCCTTTTCCCCACATCCTTGCCAACACTTATTTCTTATCCTTTTGATATTAGCATTATAACAGGCATAAAGTGATATCTCATTGTGTTTGTAATTTGCATTTCCATGATTAGTGATGTTGAACACCTTTTCATATACCTGTTGGTCATCTGTGTGTCTTTAGAAAATGTCCATTCAGATCTTCTGCCTATTTTTTAATTGGACTGTTACTTAGTTTTATGAGTTCGTTTTATATATATATATATATATATATATATATATATATATATATATAATATTATATATATATATATATATAATATCACAAAGCTATGGTGATAATGCTAGCTTTATAAAATTAATATATATATATATATATGTGTGTGTGTGTGTATAATGTCTATCCTTATACCAATACCATAATGTCTTGAATACTGATAGAATGTATATATAACCACATATCAGTTAAATGATTTGCAAATATTTTCTCCCATTTGGTAGGTTGCCTTTTCATTTTGTTGATTTTTTTTTGCAAAAGATTTTTAGTTTGATAGAATTCCATTTGTTTACCCTTTGCTTTTGTTGTCTTGGTTTTTAGTGTCAAATCCAAAAATTATCACCAGGACCAATGTCCTTATCACCTATGTTTTCTTCTATGAGTTTTATGGTTTCCAGTATTATATTCAAGTCTTTAATCTATTTTGAGTTTTATGTATGGTGTTATATAGTGGTCCAGTTTCAGTCCTTTGTGTGTGACTGTCCAGTTTTCCCAACTCCATCTATTGAAAAGACTGTTATTACCCATCATATACTTGGCTTCTTTTGGTCATAAGTTAATTGACCATATAAGCATGGGTTTACTTCTGGGCTCCCTATTATCTTCTTTTGATCTGTGTGCCTGTTTTTATGTCAGAACCATACTGTTTTGATTACCATAGCTTTGTGATATAGTTTAAAATAAAAAAAGCATGATGCATCCAGCTTTGTTCTTTCTCAAGATTACTTTAGCTAATTGGAGTCTTTTGTCATTCCATAAAAATTTTATGGTTGATTATTTCTTTAAAACTGCCATTGGAATTTTGATAGAGATTCCATTGAATCCATAAATCCATTTGAGTAGTCATGGACAATTTTAAAATATGGATTCTTCCAATCCATGAGTATTGAATATCTTTGCATTTATTTGTGTCTGCTTGATTTATTTCACCAGTGTCATAATTTTTCAAGTATGGGTCGTTCACTTCCTTGGTTAAATTGATTCCTACATATTTTATCCTTTTTGATGCAATTATAAATGGAATTGTTATCTTAATTTCTTTGGACCGCTTCATTATTACTGTATAGAGGCACAACATATTTTTGTATATTGATTTTGTATCCTGCAACTTTTCTGAATTTGTTTATTAGTTCTAATAGTTTTTTGGTGAGATCTTTAAGGAGTTGTATATAAAATATCATATCATGCACAAATAATGGCAGTTTTATATCTTCCTTTCTGATTTAGATATCTTTTATATCTTTTTCTTGACTAATTGCTCTGGCTAGGACTTCTAAAACTGTGGGGAATAAAAGTGGTGAGCGTCAGCATCCTTGTCTTGTCCCTGATCCTAGAGGAAAAGCTTTTAGCTTTTCACCATTGAGCATGATGTTAACTATGGGCCTGCCATCATGGCCTTTATTATGTTGAAGTATGTTCCCTCTAGATGCACTTTGTTGAAAATCTTTATCATAAATGAATGTTGAATTTTGTCAGATGATGATTTTTCTGCACTTATTGAAATGCCCATATGATTTTTCTTATCTTCATTTTCTTAATATGGTGCATCACATTTATTGACTTGCAGATGTATCCTGCATGGGAGTGGCATGGCACTTGTTCCCTGAAATAAATCCCATTTGATCATGGTACATGATCCTTTTAATATATTGTGAAAGTTTGTCAGCTAATAATTTATTGAGGATAATTGCATCTGTGTTCATCAGGGATATTGGTCTATAATTTTATTTTCTTATAGTGTCCTTGTCTGGTCTTGGTATCAGGATAATGCTGGCTTTATAAAATGAATTTGGAAGTGTATTCATCTCTTCTACTTTTTGGACCAGTTTGAGAGGAGGTAGTATTAATTCTTCTTTAAATGTTTGGTAAAATGTACCAGCGAAACCATCTGGTCCCGGACTTTTGTTTGTTGGGGAGGTTTTTGATACCAATTCAATCTCCTTACAAATAATCAGTCTATTCAGATTTTCTATTTGTTCCTGATTCATTCTTGTGAGGTTGTAAATTTCTAGAAATTTATTTATTTTTTTATGTTGTGAAATTTGTTGGTGTATAGTTGTTTATACTTCTTTCCATTTATGTGATTTCACTTGGAATTTCTGGCCTTATTTCTTTCATTTCTGGCTTTATTCATTTGAGTCTTTTCTCTTTTTTCTTTGTGAGTCTAGCTGAAGTTTTGAGAATATTTATCTTTTCAAAGAACCACCTCTTAGTTTCATTAATCTTTTCTATTGTCTTTCTAGTCTTTATTTTATTTATTTCTGCTGTTTTATAATTTCCTTCTTTCTACCAACTGTGTGCTTTGTTCTTTTTCTAGCTCCTTGACGTGCAAAGTTAGGTTGTTGGACATTTTTCTTGTTTTATACTATAAGCTTTAAACTTTTTGTAATATTTATTTATTTTTGAGAGAGAAAAAGAGACAGAGACAGAGAGAGAGCATGAGTGGGGAAGGGACAGAGAATCTGAAGCAGACTCCAAGCTCTGAGCTGTCAGCACAGAGCCTGATGTGTGGCTTGAATTCATGAGCCATGAGATCATGACCTGAGCCGAAGTTGAACACCTAACCAACTGAACCAATCAGGCGCCCCTATAATGTAGGCTTTTTACTGCTATGCAATTTCTTCTTAGAACTGCTCTTGTTGCATCCTGTAAGCTTTTGTACATTTTATTTCCATTTTCACTTGTCTCAAAGTATTTATTGATTTCTCTTTTGGTTTCTTCTTTGACCCATTCGTTGTTCAGTAGCATGTTGTTTAATCTCCACCTATTTGTGAGTTTTCATTTTTGTTCTTATACTTGAATTCTAATTTTTACTGTTGTGGTTCAAATGTTCTGTAAACATCTGTTAAGTCCTTCTTAATGTGTCATTTAAGTCCAATGTTTCCTTATTCGTTTTCTGTCTGTGGATGTGAGTATTAAAGTCCCCTATTACTATTGTATTGTTATCTGTTTCTCCTCTTAGGTCTGTTTCTCCTCTTAGGTCTATATTGTTATCTGTTTCTCCTCTCAGGTATGCAAATATTAACAAACAGAACTTTGTTTCTTATTACAGTCTTTGGCTTAAAATCTAATTTTTCTGATATAAATATAACTACTCCAGCTTTAGTTTGGTTTAAGATGCATGGAATATCTTTTTCCGTCTCTTTATTTTTTTGTCTGTGTTTGTCCTTACATCTGAGGTGAGTCTCTTAGAGGCAGCATATAGATGTATCTTGATTTTTTAATCCATTCAGCTGCCCTACATCTTTTGATTATAGAATTTAGCCCATTTATATTTAAATAATTATTGGTAGGTATGTATTTATTGCCATTTTTTAAGTTTATTTATTTCTTTTGAGAGAGAGAGAGAGAGAGAGAGAGAGCACACATGAATGAGGAGGGGCAGAAAGAGAGGGAGAGAGAGAATCCCAAGCAAGCTCCACACTGTCAGTGCAGAGCCCAATATGGGGCTCAGTCTCATGAACTATGAGATCATGACTTGAGCCAAAATCAAGAGTCAGATGGTTAATCAACTGAGCCACCCAGATGCCCCTATTTCTTGCCATTTTGTTAATTTTTTTCTCTATTCCTTTCTTCTTCTCTTGCTACTGATTCCTTAGTGATTTGATAATTTTATGTAGCTATATGCTTAGATTCCTTCCTCTTTCTCTTTTGTATATAGGTTTTTGGAGTTTTTTTGTTTTTGGGGGGTTTTTTATTTGTTTTTTTGCTCTGTGGTTACAATGAGGCTTATATAAAACAACTTATTTTATAAGTCTATTTTAAGTTGATAAGAACTTACCTTTCAATGCCTTCTAAAGTTCTACCCCTCAGACCACAGCATGAAGACGAACTTTGAGATTTTTTCACAGAATGACTGGGTGACTCAGTCAGTTGCTTCTAGGCGTGCTCTTGGTTTGGGTGGGGGAGGGGTAGCTAGTTAAGAACTTTTTCTTCATTTGTTACAATCCTGTGGATCATTGAGCATAAGCCCTGCTGGGCACTAGACCCAGGCAATCTAGAGGGTCCTCTGAGTGGAGCCACAAACATCAGGTACCAGATGTGTGTACAAGCTTCCTTCTGGGAGATACTGGTAAGCTTAAGCATGGCTTAAGGAGGATTAAGGAGAGTGCAAAGATGGTATCTGCCAGCATTTGACTACAGAGAGTATTTCAGCAGGTCCCTAGATATGTGTTAAATTAGATGCCTGCCATTCAGGTTGATCCTTTAAGATAAGCAAATAAGACTCCTTCACAGAAAGTCTGGGTGCTTTCCAGATAGCTGCCCATGCACTAAGCCCTGGAATAGGTGAGTCTTCATGTGTGAACTTTTAAAAAACTGTTTCTCAGTTCAATGTAGTTCTGTTGGCTTTCAAAGATAGATGTTTTAGAGCCTCATTTCTCCCAAATATCTTCCCTCATGATTAAAGCCTTTCATCTCATAATGTTGGGTCATTGGTTCCCAGATAGTCACCCACATGTAAATCTGTTTATCTCACTCATTCTTACTGGAGCTGCTCCTTTACAGAAATAAAATAATTCAAGATGTAAAAAGCTCTGTTGGGAAGCCCTGTTCCTATAAAAAGTTTTGAGTGAACTTTCCCAATCTCTTTTGAATGGAATCCAGACAGATTAAAAGTGTCAATTATATTTTTGGCACCATGATTTCATTTTAAATTAAGCAAATATACATTTAATTGATAAGATGGGTTGATTCTTTTTTACCTTTTAATATTAGTTATAAACTAGTATTTTAACTGGTTTAATTTAATTTAATTATATTATCTTTAGGGATCCTTATTTTAAGGGTACAGGTCTTAAGTGTAAGGGTGTGTGATATGGGCTTCAAATATTTTTGCTCTTCAGGATGAAGTTTGGGGTTTTGAGTTCCCTCCTTTTGTGGGTTGCTATATTGGGGATAATGGTTTATGGCAAGATTGTGTCTCAGCCTCTTCCACCTGCTTCAATAGGTTTTCTTTTTTTTCTCATTTGTCTGATGTGTAGGAGTTGCTCAGCTAGTTTGGTGGGGGGGAGGTGGTTTCAGAGAAAATTGTTCCATATGTAGCTATAGATTTTGTGTGTCCATGGGAGGAGGTAGGTTCAGTATCTTCCTACATTGTCATATTGAACCAGAGCCCCTAAATTTTCCTTTTCTAATTGTTTGCTGCTAGTATGTAGAACTATAAGTAATTTTAGTATATTGACTTTGTATCCCCTGGCCTTACTAAAGTCATTTATCCATTCCAGTAACATTTCTGAAGCTTCCATAGAATTTTCTTTATACACAACCATCCCAGTGAATAAAGACAATTTTCTTTCTACTTTTCCAAATTATGTGGCTTCCATTTCTTTTTCTTGCCTTATTGCATTAGCTAGGCTCCCCAGTATAATGCTGAAAGAGAAATGATGAAAAGGGATGTCCTTGTCTTGTTCCAGATGTTAAAAGGAAAGCATTCAGTCTTTTTCAATTAACTATGATGCTACCTCTAAGATTTTCTTAGTTGTCTTTTATCAGGTTAAGGAAGTTCCCTTCTGGTGCTTGTTTACTGAGAGGTTTTATTTTGTTTTTATCATGAACAGATAGATGTTGAATTTTGTCTAGATCTATTGAAATGATTATGGGGGAGGGTTCTCTTGTATTTTGCTAACGTGTTGAATTACATTAATTAATTATTGAAAACCTAACTTTGTAATTTGGGGATAAACCCCATTTGGTCATGATATATTGTCCTTTTGATATATTGCTTGATTTTAGTTGCAAGCATTTTGTTACAGATTTTTGCTTCTTCTATATATGAGGGACATTGGCCTGTGGTTTTATTTTCTTGTAATGTGATTGGTTTTGGAATTAGGGCAGTGCTAATCTTATAACATGCATTGGGAAATGCTCTGTCCTCCATTTGTTTTTGAAAATTTTTCCATAGGATTGTAATTTTTTTCAGTATTGTATAGAATGTATCAATGAAGCCATCAAGTCTAGTTTTTGTGGGAAATTTTCAAGTTGTAAATTCTATTATTTGTTTATTTATTTATTTAAAAAATTTTTGACATTTATTTATTGTTGAGAGACAGAGACAGAGACAGAGCACAAGCAGGGGAGGTACAGAGAGAGAGAGGGAGAATCTGAAGCAGGCTCCAGGCTCTGAGCTGTCAGCATAGAGCCTGATGTGGGGCTCAAACCCATGAACCTCAAGATTATGACCTGAGCCAAAGTCAGACACTTAACCAACTGAGCCACCCAGCCACCGCTATTTATTTTTTAAATGTTTATTTATTTATTTTGAGAGAGAAAGAGAGAGATAGAGAGAACAGGGGAGGTACAGAGAGAGAGAGAGAGAGAGAGAGAGGATCCCAAGCAAGCTCCACACTGTCAGCACAGAGCCCAATGCTAGGCTTGATCTCATGAACCTTGAGATTATGACCTGAGCTGAAATCAACAGTCAGACACTCAACCAACTAAGCCACCTATGTGCCCCTATTTTTTATTTATAAAGGGCTATTCAGGTGATCTATTTCTTTTTGAGTCAGTTTTCATAATTTTTATTCTTCAAAGGGGCAAAATTTTGCCTCTTTCATCTACATGAAATTTTGCTAAACTATGGTTCATGTATCAAATCTGGCCCATTTAGGGCCAATCTAGCCATACCCATTTATTCATGTGTTATCTATGTTTGTTTTTGTAATAACAGGGTTGCATAATTACAATAGAGATTATAGGGCCAAAAGCAGAAAATATGTATTATACTGGGTTAGAGATTTAACTAGGGCACTTCTAAAGTGTCCTGCTGTTAGATAGGCTCCAAAGGAAGAAATACACAAGTGGATTAGTGGTGGATTGTATTTTCCCAGTTTAAATGGCAGGAATTACAGATATCCTTTCTCATTAATTTTGTCCTATACAATGAATAACACCATCACAAATAGGCTGTTTTTCCTAATGTGAGGATAAAGTCACCCAGAGGCAGTATCCCATTCTGCCTTGGTGCTTTTTATAGCCTTCAATTTGAGTATGGATAGAAGTTGTACGTAACTCTGGTGCTTGTCTTAGTTTAATGTAGAGATCCAGTTGCATATGGATTTAAGTGTTACGCTTTAAGAAGTTGGGTGTGCCCCAAGGCTTCTAGCTTCTCTTGGAACCTACTGACAGGGGACATCTGCCATATAGAACAATGGCCTGGATGGGTCATTAAGAGAAAAATCCAGAGCTTCTCCCTTTGATTTCTGTGACTAACAACTCAGATTACTTCCTATGGAAGATACATTGTTGTGGTTTAGGGAGGTGAATTGAATTAAGATGACAGGGAAAATTCCATGGTGTAGAAAAGGGAATAAAATCGTAGTCCTCCGACCAAGACCTGACATGATATGTTAACTATTCTTGAGAAGCTGATGGACAGCACAAGGCATATAAATTTTCTCATGATTTTTTATGGCAGTTCTGGCTCTACTTTTTCTATATTGTCCCATGATACCAAAGAAACCACAGTTAGGAGAAATTCTAGTAGTTGAAACTCCTCATGATTTTGAGTCTGTAGTTTGCTTTTATCAGAAGAGCTAAAGATTCTAGAATTTTCATTTTGTAGAGTACAATTAAAATATAACTCTTATTCTTTAATAAAATAAATATTCTATTGTAGTTTCCAAAAAATTTTAATAGAGCCACTGTATAATAGCTAGCAATTATTTACAGCAAATGTACAAAGCATTTGACAACAAGTCATCTCATTTAATCTCACACCAATCCTAGGATGTGGTTAATATTATTGTCCCAATTTTATAGATGAGGAAATTGAAGCATGAAGGCTAATTAACTTGCCAAAGACAATAGAAAAGTTCTGGTCTACCTGGGGCCTGCAATTTGGGCTGCTCAGCTATGGAGGGTGGTCCTAAGGCCTTTGGGTGAAAACCAATGATGAATAAAAAAGTCCATCCAGAGAATCACAGTGCCTGATTTCATCAGGGAGTTTGTGACCCAGCTCAGGGGATTTAACCTCTCCATGTGTCATTTTCGTTTTTAGGGAAAATGCAGATGATTTCTATTCTTATCTACTTCTGGAGGTGCCATGGTAGCACCTGATCTGATACACCAGAAAGTACTTTTGAAGTGCATGGAGACTATAGCATACAGGCATTGTTGTCATTGGGAATCATATGTGGGCCATCAAAATACTACAACCCTAAGCAAGGACATTATATGATGCCTTCTATATGTTAAAGTTCAGGTTACCTCAGTTCTTCCCTTTAAAAGCACAAGCAGTACTCTGTGCATCATTTCAGCAACTCTTTATACTACAGTATATGCCATATATAGAGATCCCACAGTTTCAGGGTTTTTAAATCTCCGTTTACCCTGCCTGGACACAACAGTGTCAAAGGTGAGGCAAAGGGCGAATCCACTGACATTAATTCCTTTTACTAAAACCTTGTTTGACTTGTGATTTTTTCCCCTACCTACCACAGTATAGTGCATTTAACAGGTTCACTCTAGGTAAGCATGGTTTTCCAGAGTGGATGCCCCTCAAAGAGGGAGGACCCATATGTAACATTTGTTGGAAGGGTTGATTATTAAATAGCAACTTCTAACATTTACTAAGAGTTACCATGAGCCAAGCAGTATTCTAAGTGCTGTAGATAAAATAACACTATTCTAACAGAATTTTCTATTCTGATAGAACAATCCTTCAAGTGGATGTAATTATTATCCCCATTTCATACGTGAAGCAAATTAAGCATGTGAGAATTAAAGAAGTTGCCCAAGGTTAGTCTGAGGCCCTGTGTCCATTCTACCCCTTTATTTGTAGGTTTTAGAAACACTGAGGTTGATATTGCATGGGATAAATAAATAACCATTCATTCCCTCCACACACATTTACTGAGTACCCAAGATTGTCATGCAGCATTCTAAGAACTAGAGACAATGCTAAATATTAAGGGTTCAAATATGAAAGTAATATAGTTCCTTCCCTCAAGGACTTTACAGTCCATTGAAGGGGAACATAAGTAAATGGATGATTATAAATACTGTAAGTACTGTGATAGAAATACCAGATGGCTTAAAAGGGACAATGAACATATATTGGGTCATCAGAGAAGGCTGAAAGAATGTGTACCTAATCTGAGCCTTAGAGGAGAAAGAGTAATTGGCAGGGCAAGGAATGGATGGGTGTTCCCAGCAAGAAGAGTAACAGGAAGCAAGAGATGAGAGAGCATAGTGAATGTGCAGGGCAAGAGTATTTGGAATGGCAAACCGCAGGGTTGGATCAGAGAAAAGAGGGCGAATGGCAGTCAATGAACTAGAGAGGTAGGCAGAGGTCAGGTCATGGAGGGCCTCATACATGGAATCATGGGCAGCTGGACATCATCATGTAGGTAAGGAAGTGCCATGTTTAAGGACGGTTGTGGGAATAGATGGAGGGTAGGCAAATGGAGACTAGATAGTAAGTTCAAAGATCACTGTGGCAATACAAGTTAGAAGTGATGAGAGAGAAATCCAGTGCAGTACAAGTGCACTGGGAGGAGAATGAATGGGAGGAGAAGAAATTGTTTTGGATTTCTCAACCTTGACACTACCAACATGTTGAGTCAGATATTTGTTTGTTTTGAGGCGCTGTCCTGTGCATTATAGGCTGTGTAGCAGCATCTTGGCCTCTACCCGCTAAATGCCAGGTAGCAGCATCCTCTCTAGCTGTGACAATCAAAAATGTCTCCAGACATTACCAGATGTCTCCTGTGGTCAAAACTATCCCCCAGTTGAGATCCACTGGTTTAGATATGCTGGTATTAAAACAAAATCAACTGGACTTGGATGTATGGACAAAGTGAGGGAAAGGATAGTCAAGGTTAACTTCAGGGTGCCCACAATGACAAACTTAGCAAAAGAATAGGTTTGGTTTGGACACATTGAGATACTTGTGGGACTCCTAATGGAGAGGCCCAAGAGGTAATTGGATGGGTGGGTCTGTGCTCAGAGGAGAGATCTTGGTCTAAGAAGCAGATTTGAGAATTATTTGCATAGAGATAGGAGCAGATGAGATCACCTACGGAGACTTATGGAGTGAGAAAAGCATGAGGCAGGAACTTTGGAGAGAACCAAGAAGAGTTAATGGCGGTAGAGGATTATTAAATTGCCATTCCAATTCTCTTCAGTGAAAGGGAAGATAAAAGAGAAGCATATAGCACTGTGTCCTTTTTAATCAGTAACGAAGATCTTGGTATCCTCTATGACCAAAGTGGAAGTTAAAATTAAAAAAAAAAAAAAGTGGAGGGGGAATCAGGAAAATTTTCATGATTTGCATGAGATGGATAGTTTTCCTGCTACACAGTCTTAAATGCATCATTTGCTGAATTTATTTTGTCTCTGTGCTTGCAGTGCAAAACTAAGACAAAACCCAAAGACCCTTAAAGAGCCTCATAGTTCTATTACAGTGAATGAATACTTAGAAATGCGGGACTGAATTGAAAAATCCATCATGCATTTATTAGCGGGGTTGTTTCACTACCTTGTCATCAGTGTTCAAAAACAGCACTGCAACTGAAGGCTCAGGGGAAATACAGAAGCTTTATACACAGACATATTCTTTAGCTTTTGATAAGGTTCTAGTGTGATAATTCTCGGAGAAAATAAAATGTCACGGAGCTATGGACAAAAAGAGCTTATGGGATAGAAAGCAAATCCAATAACAGGAAATAGCATCACTTTTGGCAGGAAGGTCAGATGAAGTGGGAAGATAATTTCCTGCAGGTGACAAGATTTCCATAGAGTCGCCAAGCTAATTGCCTACAATGCCAATTATGGTGAAAAGCCTTAGTCTGGGGCAATAGCTACTTGTCAGGAACTCAATGTTGAAAAAAGGCCAGATGCTTTGGGTAAACAAGTGGTTACCTGAATGTGAGTTTAGATACCCTTGTGAAAAACACTAACTCTTTGAGCCAATGGTGTGTTAGGGAGACCCGCTCCCAAGTAATGTGCGTCTTCCTGAGGGCCTGATGACCAAACTGGCACACCTGTTCAAAATGAAACTTGGACACACTGCAGTTCTGTGTGTTGAAAGGGAGACAAACCAAATGAAGTTCTTGAAATCACTTCCCCATCTTACTCGCTTGTTAGAGGAGATATTTGCTATTTTTCTTTGGAACACAGGACCCTGATTGCCCGATTTCTAGAGGGAGCACTGCCTTTCCAGCTTCAGCCCTTCCTGCCTCTCCATCAACCTTCTCTCTCCCTCCCTTTGCCAACAGTGGAAAAGAAGTTAACAAATGGATCTAATTACCACAGTGGTTTGAGGCTTCTCAACTTTTTTTTCCCTTCCAGCTGTAAAGATGTCCTCAGACTGAACTTCACATTCAGAACTGCTGTCAAACTCTCACTTTAATGGGCACTTAAATTTAATGTCAAGCTGATGCCTGTGGAAGACCTTGATTAAATTTGCAAACAGTAGACTCTAACCAAGCCAGAACTTTAGAGCTCTCATTTTGCCTTTCAAGCTTAAATCCCAGAAGTTTTCTTTTCTTTGCAAAGAATTACAGAAGTTTGCTTGCAAAGACATTGAGTATCAGTAAGACAGCAAAGTGTAACAAACAAAACAACTCCGAATGCTTTTAGAGAGAGAAAAAAATCCCTTGGCTTATTAAAATTCTATATGAATTAAAGATTTTTCCCATTGCTTTATTTTGCTCCCTCTCATTCAAAATCTATAACTATTTACTTTTATGACTCTATAATATTATAAAGCAGTCCTAAAAAGTTTATTTAAAATCTTCCTAGTGTTCTTTTATGCACATTGCAATTAAGAGTTTTATACTGTATGGGCACAGTGAGAAACATTATGGAGAAACAACATGAAAGAAATATGATAGAATCTCCACTAACAATGTCATTGTTTCAACCAGCTACAAATTTCCAGCCTGTGTCATTCTTCTGTTTCTTTTTTCCTCTCTGATAATCATACAGCCTCTTCTCTTTCCTCCTTGAAGAGGTAATAAAAAAAAAGACTAGAAGTTAAAAGATCTGGAAGACTCATATTCTTTTTCATTGGCTACTGTTTTGAAAAGAGCCTGCTGGCTTTGATTTTTCTTTTGGGTTCTTCCTGCATCATCCAATTCAAACAGGTCTACTTTCAAAGAAAACAAATCAAAATTGTCAAGACCTGTGAAGCATGAAAAATAAATTGCTTTTTCCAACTCCAAAAAGCACCAGAAAGACATTAATTTCTATCTTCTTATATAAACCTCTAACCTCTATCCTCTAATCTATAGACTTCACAAAATATTTATATATTCTTCTGTATAATACATGACAGGATATCAAAACTTATTACAAAGAAATTGAACTTGTAATACAACTAATATTTAAACTAGTGTTATTTTGGGGTTTGACTAGACATATATAAAACATTCAAGTAGGATGACAAATTCTTGAGGCTGCCAGTATAAAATAGTAAACTAAGATACATCTACTGTGCTGTTAATGGCTCTATCCTTTTAGCTGGTGGGAGCACAGGCTTCATAAAAGAAAGAGAACTTGCAGCTGTAGAAAAAGATTCTTGCAAAATGTTGCCAGATATGAAATATCTTGTCATAATATTTCTCATTGAACTACAGCAGGGAGACTGCTTCTAATATTTTCATTTAAAAAAAATACAACAGAGGCCTACATTCTATGCTTGGCTTTCTAAAACTAACCTAATTCTGTGGTTAAAACAGCCCCATGTAGCATTTGTTCTTAACATTAAAAAAAAAAAAAAAGACTTGCGGTTTTGCAGTTCATGGATAAAGTGGTAGTCAGTCATCAGATTCCTGTTGAGAACTATAAATGGTAAAAGGAATAGCAGATGGTTTCAGAAGGGAAAGATTTATAGCGGTAATGTGCAGTGGAGTAATACTATTTTCTGAACTAGGTAATCATAATTCACAAAGACAAGTAAAGATTCAGATAGTATCTCATCTAATGATATGTTACTAATATTCCAAGAAATCTCTCAGTGGCTTAAAATAAAAACTCAGCCAACATTTTTAGGTTCTGGTGATCTGATGCTGTTTAAAACCTTTTCATATTGCCATAGCTTTTTACAGAATTTAAAACGTGGTGCTTCTAACAGTCCCGTCTTCTGAATACAGTATCCTCTTTTTAATTTAGGTAGTATCTGGGGCTCCTGGGTGGCTCAGTCGGTTGAGCGCTAACTTTGGCTCAGGTCATGATCTCGCAGTCCATGAGTCCGAGTCCCATGTCAGACTCTGTGCTGACAGTTCAGAGCCTGGAGCCTGCTTCGGATTCTGTGTCTCCCTCTCTGCCCCTCTCCTGCTCATGCTCTGTTTCTGTCTCTCAAAAATAAACAGAAATAAATAATTTTTTAAAACCCTGCAGTAATGTCTAATTTCTTGTGATAAGATGACACTTTTTTATTTATTTACCTTTTAATTGAAGTATAGTTGATATAAAATATTATTTTCAGGTGTACAACATAGCAATTCAAAAATTCTGTATATTACTCAAAGCTCACAAGAAGTGTGATTGCCACCTGTCACCATACAATTTATTACAATATTATTGACTATATTTCCTATGCTGTACTTTTTATTCCTATGACTTTTATTCCTATAACTGGAAGTTTATACCTCATAATCCCCTTCATCTACTTCACCCATCCCTCCACCCACCACCCACTACCCTCCTCCCCTCCAGGAACAACCAATTTGTTTTCTGTGTTTATGAGTCTATTTCTGTTTGTTGTTTGTTTATTTGTTTTGTTTTTAGACTCCACATATAAGTGATATATGGTATTTCTTTCTGTCTCAGTTATTTCACTTAGCATAATACCCTCTAGGACCACCCTTGTTGTTGCAAATGGCAAGATTTCATTCTTTTTTATGGCTAAACACTACATCCTCTTTATTTAACTATCAGACACTTAGGCTGCCTCCATATCTTGGCTATTGTAAATAATTCTGCAATGAACATAAGTGTGTATATATCCTTTTGAATTCATGTTTTTGTAGTCTTTGGGCAAATACCCAGAATGAAATTACTGGGTCATAGGATATTTCTATTTTTAATTTTTTGAGGAAACTCCATACTGCTTGCCATAGTGGCTACACCAATTTGCATTTCCACCAACAGTACATGAGGATTCTTTTTTCTCCACATCCTCAACAACACATGTTATTTCTTGTCTTTTTAAAATACTAGCCATTCTGACTGGTGTGAGGTCATATCTCATTGTGGTTTTGATCTGCATTTCTCCAGTGAGTACTGATGTTGAGCATCCTGTCATATGTCTCTTGGCCTTCTCTATGTCTTCTTTGGAAAAATACCTATTGTGGTCCTCTGCCAATTTTTAAATCAGATACTAGTATTAACATTATTTTTGTTGGTGTTTGTCTGGCTTCTTTATAGTTTGTATATTAACCTCTTATTGGATATGTCATCAGCAAATATCTTCTCCCATTTAGTAGGTTACTTTTTTATTTTGTTAATGGTTTCCTTTATCATGCAAAACCTTTTTAGTTTGGTGTAGTCCCAATTATTTATTTTTGCTTTTGTTTACCCTGCCTGAGGAGACAGGTCCAGAAAAATATTGCTGAGGCCAACGTCCAAGAGATTACAGAATATTTTTATGGTATCATATCTCACATTTAGTTCTTTAAACTATTTTGAGTTTATTTTTGTGTAAGGTATAAAAGAAGTGGTCCAGTTTCATTCTTTTTCATGTAGCTGTCCAGTTTTCCCAACACCATTTAGTGAAGACACTATCTTCACCATTGTATATTCTTGCCTCCTTTGTCATCAATTAATTAATGATATAAATGTGGGTTTATTTCTGGGCTCTCTGTTCTATTGATCTATAGGGTCCAGTTATAGGGTCTGTTTTTGTGCCAGTACCATGCACTTTTGATTACTATAACTTTATAGTATAGTTTGAAATCTGGGATATGATACACATGCAGCTTTGTTTTTCTTTCTTAAGATTACTTTGGCTATTCGGGGTCTTTTGTGCTTCCATACAAATTTTGGTATTATTCTAGTTCTGTAGGAAAATACAATTGGTATCTGCATCAGATTCGTAGATTGCTTTGGGTATTATGGACATTTTAACAATATGAATTCTCCCATCCATGAACAAGGGATATCTGTCCATTTATCTGTGCCATTTTCAATTAAATTCACCATTGTCTTATAGTTTTCAGAGTATAGGTTTTCCACCTTCTTGGTTAAATTGATATGTAGGTATTTTGTACAGCTTGATACAATTGCAAATGGAATTATTTTCTTAAGTTTTCTTTCTGGGGGTGCCAGGGTTGGTTAAGTGTACAACTCTTGACTTTGGCTCAGGTCATGATCTCACAGTTGGTGAGTTTGAACCCCTCATTGGGCTCTGTGCTGACAGTGCAGACCCTGCTTGGGATTCTGTCTCCCTCTCTCTCTGCCACTCCCCTGCTTGCTCTCTTTCTTTTACTCAAAATAAATAAAAATCAACTTTAAAAAAAGATTTTCTTTCTTCTACTTCATTATTAGTGTATAAAAATGGAACCAATTTCTGTGTATTGATTTTGTGTCCATCTTTACTGTATTTATTCTAATCGTTTTCACTGAATCTTTAGGGCTTTCTATATTGGTATCATGTCATCTACAAATAGTGACAGCTTTAATTCTTCCTTACTAATTTGGATGCTTTTATTTCTTTTCCTTGTCTGGTGGCTGTGGGTAGAACTTCCCAGTATTATGTTGAATGAAAGTGGTGAGAGTGGACATCCATGTCTTTTTCCTACTCTTAGAGGTAAGACTTTAAGACTTGCAACATTGAGTATAATGTTACTTGTCGCTTTTTCATACATGGCCTTTATTATGTTGAAGTGTGTTCCCTCTAAACCCACTTAGTTGAGAGTCTTTATCGTGAATGGATGTTGAATTTTGTCAGGTGCTTTTCTGCTTCTATTGAGATGATCATATGATAATTATTCTTCATCTTGTTAATGTGATGTATCACATTGGTTGAGTTCCAAATACTAAACCATCCTTGTATTCTTGGAGAAAATCCCACTTGATTGTGGTAAATGATCCTTAATGTATTGTTGAATTTAGCATGCTAATATTTTGTTGAAGATTTTTGTATTTACATTCATCAAAGGTATTGACCTGTAGTTTTCTTGTTTTCTCTTTTTCTTTTTTTTTAAATGTGTATTTATTTTTGAGAGACAACATGCACACACAAGCAGGGGAGGGCAGAGAGAGAGGGAGACACAGAATCTGAGGCAGGCTCCAGGCTTTGAGCTGTCAGCACAGGACCTGACGCAGGGCCCAAACTCACGAACTGCGATATCATGACCTGAGGTGAAATTGGATGCTCAACCAACTGAGCCACCCAGGCGCCCCTGACCTGTAGTTTTCTTATTTTGTTGTGTCTTCATCTGGTTTGGGGATCAGAGTAATGCTGGCCTCATAGAATGAATTTGGAAGCCTTCCTTCCTTTTCCTCTTCTGTTATTTGGAATAGTTTGAGAAGAATAGATATTAACTCTTCTTTAAATGTTTGGTGGGGTTTACGTGTGAAGCTATCTGGCCCTGGACTCTGTTGGGACTTTTTAAATTACTAATTTAATTTCTTTACTAATATTTGGTCTGTTCATATTTTTTATTTTTCTAATTCAGTATTGGAAGATTGTATGTTTCCAGGAATTTATCCATTTCTTCTAGGTTGTTCAACTTCTTGGCATATAACTTTTTATAGTAGTGTTTTATAATCCTTTGTATTTCTGTGGTGTCTGTTGTATCTTCTCATTCATTTCAGATTTTATTCTTTTGAGTCTTCTTTTTTTTTCTTGCTGAGTCTGGATCAAGATTTATCAATTTTGTTTTTCTCTTAAAGAACTCTGTCTTAGTTTCATTGATCTTTTCTATTGGTTTTTAGTCTCTATTTCATTTATTTCCACATTGACCTTTATTATTACCTTCCTTCTACTAACTTTGGGCTTTGTTCTTTTTCCAGTTTTTTTAGGTGTAAGATTAGATTGTTTGAGATTTTTCTTGTTTCTTGAAGAGGCCTATATTGTTATAAACTTCCCTCTTAGAGCTGCTTTTCCTGTGTCCCAAAGATTTTGTACCATTGTGTTTTCATTTTCATTTGTCTCCAGGTATTTTTAAATTTCCTCTTTGATTTCTTTGTTGACCCATTGGGTGTTCAGTAGCATAAGCACATTGCTTACCCTTCTGGTGTTGTCATTTTTCCAGTTTTTTTCCCTTGTAATTGATTTTTCCTTGCAATTTTATTTTTCCTTAAAATTTATTTCTACTTTCAAACTATTGTGGTCAAAAATGATATGATTTTGATCTTCTTAAATTTATTGAGACTGGTTTCGTGGCCTAATATGTGATCTATCCTAAAGAACATTCTGTGTGTATGTGAACAAAAATGTGTAGTTTACTGTTTAGGGATAGAATGTTCTGTACATATCTGTTATCTGGTCTAATGTTATTCTATCTGGTTATTCAGAGACATTATTTCCATCTTGATTTTCCGTCTGGAGGATCCATCCATTGATGGAAGTACATGTTAAAGTCTCTTACTATTATTGTATTACTGTCCAGTTCCTCCCTTTATGTCTGTTAATATGTGCTTTATGTGTTTAGGTGCTCCAATGTTGGGTGCATAGATATTTAAAATTGTTACATCCTCTTGTTGTATTGATACCTGTATCATTATGTAATATTTCTCTCTGTCTCTGGTTATAGTCTTTGTTTTAAAGTCTATTTTGTCTGATATAAGTGTATAAGCCATAAATATTATATATATAAGTATTGCTACATATATATATATATATGTATATATATATATATATATATACATATATATATATATAGTTACTCCAGCTATTTTTCTTTTTTCATTTGCATGAAATATCTTTTTCTATCGCTTTACTTGCAGTCTTTATTTGTCTTTAAGTCTGAAGTAAGTCTTTTGTAGGTAGTACATAGATGGGTCTTGTTTTTTTTTTTCTTCTTTTTTTTTTTTTTTTTTTTTGTCCATACAGTTGCCCTTAATCTTTGGATTGAAACATTTAGATAATTTACACTAAAGTAAATATTAATAGATATGGACTTATTGCCGTTTTGTTAAGTACTTTCTGCTTGTTTTTATAGTCTTCTCTTATTCCTTTCTACTTTTCTTAACTTCCCCCTTGTGATTAATGACTTTATTGGGGTTATGCTTGGATTCTTTTCTCTTTATTTTGTATCTATTATAGGGTTTGATTTGTGGTTACCATGAGGTTCATATATAGCATTTTAAGTAGATAGCAGTCTACATTAAGTTGATGGTCACTTAAGTTTGAACACATTTAAAAAGCACAACTTTTTTACTCCCCACTTTCATGCTTTAAGTATATGATATCATATTTACATCTTCCATTTTGTTAATACCTCAACTATTTTTTGATATGATTGATTTTATTACTTTGTCTTTTAACCTTCTTATTAGCTTTATAAGTGATTGATCTACTACCTTTACTGCATGTTTGATTTTATCAGTAAAATTTAATGCTTTCATAATTTTCTTCTAGTTATGCTCTTTTCTTTTTGCTTAAAGAAGTCCTTTTGGGGCATCTGGGTGGCTCAGTCGCTTAAGCATCTGACTTTGGCTCAGGTCATGATCTTGCAGTTGGTGAGTTTGAGCCCCACGTCAGGCTCTGTGTTGATAGTTCAGAACCTGGAGCCTGCATCAGACTCTGTGTCTCCCTCTCTCTCTGCCTCTCCCCACCTCACACTCTCTCTCTCAAAAATAAACTTAAAAAAAAAAGAGGGATGCCTGGATGGCTCAGTTAGGCATCCACCTTCAGCTCAGGTCATGATCTCGCAGTTTGTGGGTTTGAGCCCTGCGTCGGGCTCTGTGCTGACAGCTCAGAGGCTGGAGCCTGCTTCAGATTCTGTGTCTCCCTCTCTCTCTCTCTGCCTCTCCTCCATTCACACTCTGTCTCTCTGTCTCTCTCAAAAATAAACATT
Organism: Panthera leo; assembly: GCF_018350215.1. Classification (NCBI taxonomy): domain Eukaryota; kingdom Metazoa; phylum Chordata; class Mammalia; order Carnivora; family Felidae; genus Panthera; species Panthera leo. Next base: position 54,636,905 of record NC_056683.1, on the reverse strand, counting down.
AAAAAAAATTTTTTTTTAAAAGAAGTCCCTTTAACATTATTTGTAAGGCTGATTTAGTGATGATGAATTCCTTTAACTTCTGTCTGGGAGATTCTTTATTTTTCCTTCAAGTATAAATGATATACTTGCTGGGTAGAGTATTCTTGGTTGCAGGGTTTTTTTTTTTCCTCTTAGCACTTTGAATATATCATTCCACTCCCTTCCGGCCTGCAAAGTTTCTGCTAAAAAAAAATCAGCTAATAGCCTTATGGTTTCCTTTGAACATAACTAGTTGCTTCTCTCTTGCTTCTTTTAAAATTCTCTCTTTAATTTCAACATTTAATTATTATGAAACTTAGTGTGGACCTCCTTAGGTTCATGTTGTTAGGGGCTTTTGTGATTCCTGGACCTGGTTACTGTGTCCTTCCCTAGATTAAGGAAGTTTTCAACTATGAGTTCTTCTTCAGCTATTATTTCTTCAAGTTTTCTGGCCCTTTCTCTCTCTCTCTCTCTTTTCCTGGTAACTCTACAACATGCAATTTTTAGTATACTTGATGTTGTCCCAGAGGTCCTTTGCTCTAACCTCAAACTTTTTTCTTTTCTCTATTTCCTGTTGAGCTTGAGTGCTTTCCAATACCCTGTAATTCAGATCACTAACCCATTCTGAATCCTCTGATCTGTTGTTGATTTCTTCTAGTACTTTTCATTTCAGTTATTGTATTCTTCCACTCTGATTGGTTCTCTTTTATATTTTCTATCTCTTTGTTGATGTTCTCACTGAGTTCACCTTCTGTCAAGTCTGGGGAGTATCTATATGACCATTCTTTCAAAATCTTTTTTTAATTGAAGTATACTTGACATGCAATGTTACTAATGTAACAACATTAGTTGCAGTTGTGTAACATAGTGATTCAATATCTCTAAATGTTATGCTATGTTCACCACAAACATAACCACCCTCTGTCTCTAGACAATGCTATTACAATATCATTGACTATTCTCTATGATGTACATTTTATCCCCCTGATTTATTCATTCCATACCTGGAAGCCTATTATCTCCCACTCCCTTTCATTCATTTTCCCTTCGCACCAGCACCCTCTTCTCTGGCAACCATCGGTTTGTTCTCTGTCTTTATGGATCTGTTTCTGTTGTTTGTTTGTTTGTTTTGTTTTTTAGATTCCACATATGAATGAATTCATTTGTTGTCTTTCTCTGTCTTGACTTATTCTACTTAGCATAATACTCTCTAGGCCCATCCATGTTGTTTCAAATGGCAAGATCTTATTCTTTTTTTATGACTGAGTGAGATACCATTGTGTGTGTGTTGTGTGTGTATGTGTGTCTGTGTGTGTGTGTGTGTGTGTGTGTGTACACCACCTCTTCTTTATCCATTCATCCATCAGTGGATACTTGGGTTTCTTCCATACTGTGGCTATTATAAATGATGCTACAATAAACATAGGGTTGCATATCACTTTTCAAATTAGTGTTTTGTATTCTTTTGGTAAATACCCACCAGTGGAATTACTGGATCATATGGTACTTGTTTCTTTTCTTTTCTCCCCCCCCCCTTTTTTTTTGAGGAAACTTCATTCTGTTTTCCACAGTAGATGCACCAGTTTACATTCTCACCAAGAGTATATACATGGGTTCCTTTTTCTCCACATCCTTGCCCATATTTATTTCTTGTGTTTTTGATTCCAGCCATTCTGACAGGTGTAAAGTGATATCTCATTGTGGCTTTGATTTGCATTTCCTTGATGATTACTGGTGTACTCCTCTTTAAATGTTTGATAAAATTCACTTGTGAAACCATCTGGTTGTGGATTTTTATTTATTGGGAGTTTTATGATACTGATTCAGTTTCATTACTGGTTTGTTCATATTTTCTACTTCTTCCTGATTCAGCTTTAGAAGGTTGTATGGTTTCTAGGAATTTATCCATTTCTTCTAGGTTGTCCAATTTGTTGGCATATAGTTTTTTCTTTTTTTTTTTTTGTAATATGTTTGAAGTATTCTTTTATTATCCTTTGTATTTCCATGGTGTCCGTTGCTTAATTTTACTTCTTCTCTTTTATTTGAATCCTTTCTCTTTTTTTCTTGATGAGTCTGGCTAAATGTATTTCAATTTAGTTTTTCTTTTCAAAAATCTAGCTCTTGGTTTTATTGATCTTTTCCATGTCTGGTTTTGGTGTCATTTACTGCTGGCCTCATAGAACGAATCTGGAAATTTTTAGTTCTTATGTCATTTATTTATGTTCTGATCTTTATTATTTCCTTCCTTCTAATAAACAGGGGCTTTTTTAAAAAGTTTATTTAAGTAATTTCTGTACCCATTGTGGGCCTTAAATCCACAACCCTGAGATCAAGAGTCTCATGTTTCTCTGACTAAGCTAGCCAGGCACCACTAAAGATATTATTTTTAAGTAATCTCTTTACCCAATGGGGGGCTCAAACTCATAACCCCAAGATAAACTTGGGCTTTGTTTATCCTTCTTTTGCTAGTTTCTTTAAGGGTAAGTTTAGATTATTTATTTGAGATTTTTCTTGTTTCTTGAGGTAGGCCTATATCACTATAAATTTCTCTCATAGAACTGCTTTTGCTGTGTCCCAATTATTTTGGACTATTGTGTTTTCATTTTCATGTGTCTCAATGTATTTTTTTTACTTCGTCTTTGATTTCTTCCCTGACCCAGAGGTTGTATAGTAGCATGTTGTTTAGCCTCCACGTGTTTGGGTTCTTCCCCCTCCCCACCCCAAATTTTTCTTGTGATTGATCTCTAGCTTCATACCATTTGAGAAAAGATACATGATGTGATTTCAGTCTTCTTAGACTTCTTGAGACTTGTTTTGTGGTCTAACATGTGATCTATCCTGGAGAATGTTTCATGTGTACTTGAAAAGAATACATGTTCTGCTGGTTTTGGATGGATAGTCTGTATAGATCCGTTAAATCCCTCTGGTTTAATGTGCCATGTAAAGACTTTGGTGATTGATATTCTGCCTAGATGATCTATCCATTGATGTAAGTGGGTTGTAAAGTCCTCTACTTTTATTGCATTACTGTTAATTTCTCCTTTTATGTCTGTTAATATTTACTTTAGGTGCTCTAATGCTGGGTGCTTGGATATTTATAATTGTTATATATATTTTATTTGTATATACGTTATATATATTTGTATATATATGTTATATATATTTTATTTATTTATATATAATTGTTATATATATATAACTGTTATATATATAACAGTTATATATATATATAACTGTTTTATATATATATATATATATATATATATATATATATATATATATATATATATGTCATTATGTAATGCCCTTCTTTGTCTCTAGTTACAGTCTTTGTTTTAAAGTCTATTTTGTCTAATATAAGTATTACTACCCCAAGTTGTTTGTTTGTTTGCTTCCATTTTCATGGAATATCTTTTTCTATCATTTTACTTACAATCTTTAGATTTTTTTTTAATCCATTCTGTCACCCTATGTATTTCAAAAGGAGCATTTAGATATTTTACATTTAAAGTATTATTGACAGGTATGATAGGTGTTACTGAGAGATATTTTCATTTTGTTCATTGTTTTCTGGTTGTTTTTGTAGTTTTCTGTCCCTTTCATCATTTGCTCCCTTTCCTTATAATTGATGAATTTCTGTAATGTTATGCTTGAGGGTTTTTTTTTATTTTAAATTTTTGTGTCTCTGTTTTAGATTTTCAGTTTGTGGTTAACATGAGGTTCATATGTAATATCCTAAGTATATAGCAATCTATATTGATTGATGTTCACTTAAATTTAAATACATTCTAAAAGAAACTTTTTACTCCCCAGTCTTATGCTTTATGTACATGTTGTCATATTTTTCATCTTTTTATTCATAATTTTCTTCTATATGGTCTTTTCTTTTTCACTTAAAGGAATTCCTTCAGACTTTTTTTTTTTTTTTGCTGTCTCAGTAATGGAAAATGAGAGTATGGTAGTGAATACATCCAAGTCACTGCCTTTATTGAAGCGTACACATAACAAATTCACAAAATCGAATTCACCTAGTATATTGTGCTATGAATTTCACCAAGGTAATGGTCAATATTATAATTACATATTTGTACAAATGCATTCTGTTTTTCTTTTAGATAGTAGAAGTGTTAGGTGAGATTAAAATAAAACGTTTCATACATTTATATTAAGATTGACATTCTGAAAATTTTGCTAATTTACTTTCTTACTCTGCCATGCAGGATATGTTCAACTAAACATTGCTCCTAATTTTATGTCATATTATGATGGGCCATATTTCTAAACATTTTGCTGTAGAACAAAGCCTCTAGCATGGCCTCCAGGGACTCTCCTCCTGTGATTCTGGCTGTTGGATAATCCCCTCCCCTTGAGTGTATTCTGGACCTGGTGACCCACTTCCCCAGCTGATACCTTAATTTCAGACTTGTGAGTTACCCTGAGCAAGATGACCAAGCCAAGTACAATCATTTAGTTTTTGGTTTTCAATCCTATAAGTTGACATTTGTATATATTGCAAAACAATCACCACAATGCGTCCCACTAACATCCTTCACCATATATTGTTGTTTTTTTCTTGTGGTGAGAACTTTCAAGTTCTACTCTCTTATCAACTTTTAAATATGCAGTACACTGTTATTATATTAACTATAGTCACCATACCATACATTACTGCCTTGTGACTTATTCATTCTATAACTAGAAGTTTGTACCTTTGACCTGCTTCACCCATAAGTTTTGTACAGACAGGTATTTTTTAAAATTATCTTTAGATTTATTTTAAAAGTTTAACTCATGCATACTTATTTATATTTCTGTTTCATGAATGTTTTAAATTAAGTTTTAAATTTTAATTCCAGTATAGTTAATATTCAGTGTTATATTAGATTCAGGTGTACCATAACAGTGATTCTACAATTCTATACATTATTCAGTGCTCATCATAATAACTGTACTCTTTAAACTTCATCACCAACATCACCTATTTCACCCATCTGCCCACGCACCTCTCCTCTGACAACCATCAGTTTGTTCCCTAGAGTTAGGAGTCTGTTTCTTGGTTTGTCTCTCTCTCCTTCTCTTTTTTTTGATTTGTTCATTTTTTTTGTTTCTTAAATACCACATACAAGTGACATTATATTGTATTTGTCTTTCTCTGACTTAGATTATACTCCCTAGTTCTATCCATGTCATTGCAAATGGCAAGATTTCATTCCTTTTAATTGCTGAATAATATTCCATTGTATATATCTACCACATCTTTATCCATTCATCTATTGATGGACACTTGGGCTGCTTCCATAATTTGACTATTATAAATAATGCTGCAATAAACATAGGGGTGTATGTATCCCTTTGAATTAGTGCTTTTGTGTTTTGTGGGCATATAACTAGTTGTGTGATTTGTGGATAATAAAATAGCCTTATTTTTAATTTTTGAGGAACTTCCATACTGTTTTCCACACTGGCTGCACCAGTTTGCATTCCCACCAACAGGGCACAAGGGTTCATTTTTTTCCACATCCTAACCAACACATGTTATTTCTTGTGTTTTTGATTTTAGCCATTCTGGCAGGTGTGAGGTGATATCTCATATAGTTTTTTATTTGCATTTCCTGATGATAAGTGATGTTGAGCATCTTATCATGTGTCTGTTAGTCACCTGCATGTCTTCTTTGCAGAAATGTCTATTCACGTCTTCTGCCCATTTTTAATAAGATTACTTATTTGGGGGTGTTGAGTTGTATCAGTTTTTTATATATTTGTGACACTAACCCTTTATTGTATATATTATTTGCAAATATCACCTCGCATTCAGTACATTGCCTTTTAGTTCTATTGACTGTTTCCTTTGCTGTGCAGAAGCTTTTCATTTTGATGAAGTTCCAATAGTTTATCTTTCCTTTAACTTCCCTTGCCCCAGGAGAATTATCTAAAAAAATGTTGCTATGAATGATATCAGAGAAATTATGGCCTATACTCTCTTTTAGGAGTTTTATGCTTTCAGGTCTCACATTTAGGTTTTTTTTGTTTGTTTTTTTGTTTTTTTCAATATATGAAATTTATTGTCAAATTGGTTTCCATACAACACCCAGTGCTCATCCCAAAAGGTGCCCTCCTCAATACCCATCACACACCCTCCCCTCCCTCCACTCCCCATCAACCTTCAGTTTGTTCTCAGTTTTTAAGAGTCTCTTATGCTTTGGCTCTCTCCCACTCTAACCTCTTTTTTTTTTCCTTCCCCTCCCCCATGGGTTTCTGTTAAGTTTCTCAGGATCCACATAAGAGTGAAACCATATGGTATCTGTCTTTCTCTGTATGGCTTATTTCACTTAGCATCACACTCTCCAGTTCCATCCACGTTGCTACAAAAGGCCAGATTTCATTCTTTCTCATTGCCATGTAGTACTCCATTGTGTATATAAACCACAATTTCTTTATCCATTCATCAGTTGATGGACATTTAGGCTCTTTCCACAATTTGGCTATTGTTGAGAGTGCTGCTATAAACATTGGGGTACAAGTGCCCCTATGCATCAGTACTCCTGTATCCCCTGGGTAAACTCCTAGAAGTGCTACTGCTGTGTCATAGGGTAGGTCTATTTTTAATTTTTTGAGGAACCTCCACAGTTTTCCAGAGTGGCTGCACCAGTTTGCATTCCTACCAACAGTGCAAGAGGGTTCCCGTTTCTCCACATCCTCTCCAGCATCTATAGTCTCCTGATTTGTTTATTTTGGCCACTCTGACTGGCGTGAGGTGATATCTGAGTGTGGTTTTGATTTGTATTTCCCTGATGAGCAGCAACGTTGAGCATCTTTTCATGTGCCTGTTGGCCATCCGGATGTCTTCATTAGAGAAGTGTCTATTCATGTTTTCTGCCCATTTCTTCACTGGGTTATTTGTTTTTCGGGTGTGGAGTTTGGTGAGCTCTTTACAGATTTTGGATACTAGCCCTTTGTCCGATATGTCATTTGCAAATATCTTTTCCCATTCCGTTGGTTGCCTTTTAGCTTTGTTGATTGTTTCCTTTGCTGTGCAGAAGCTTCTTAATTCATAAGGTCTAAATAGTTCATTTTTGCTTTTAATTCCCTTGCCTTTGGGGATGTGTCAACTAAGATTGCTGCAGCTGAGGTCAGAGAGGTCTTTTCCTGCTTTTTCCTCTAAGGTTTTGATGGTTTCCTGTCTCACCTTCAGGTCCTTTATCCATTTTGAGTTTATTTTTGTGAATGGTGTGAGAAAGTGGTCTAATTTCAATCTTCTGCATGTTGCTGTCCAGTTCTCCCAGCACCATTTGTTAAAGAGACTGTTTTTTTTCCATTGGATGTTCTTTCCTGCTTTGTCAAAGATTAGTTGGCCATATGTTTGTGGGTCTGGTTCTGGGGTTTCTATTCTATTCCATTGGTCTATGTGTCTGTTTTTGTGCTGATACCATGCTGTCTTGATGATTACAGCTTTGCAGTAGAGGCTAAAGTCTGGGATTGTGATGCCTCCTGCTTTGGTCTTCTTCTTCAAAATTACTTTGGCTATTCGGGGCCTTTTGTGGTTCCATATGGATTTTAGGATTGCTTGTTCTAGCTTCGAGAAGAATGCTGGTGCAATTTTGATTGGGATTGCATGGAATGTGTAGATAGTTTTCGGTAGTATTGACATTTTGACATTATTTATTCTTCCAACCCATGAGCACAGAATGTTTTTCCATTTCTTTATATCTTCTTCAATTTCCTTCATAAGCTTTCTATAGTTTTCAGCATACAGATCCTTTACATTTTTGGTTAGATTTATCCCTAGGTATTTTATGCCTCTTGGTGCAGTTGTGAATGGGATCAGTTTCTTTGTCTTTCTGTTGCTTCATTGTTAGTGTATAAGAATGCAACTGATTTCTGTACATTGATTTTGTATCCTGCAACATTGCTAAATTCATGTATCAGTTCTAGCAGACTTTTGGTGGAGTCTATCGGATTTTCCATGTATAATATCATGTCATCTGCAAAAAGTGAAAGCTTGACTTCATCTTTGCCAATTTTGATGCCTTTGATTTCCTTTTGTTGTCTGATTGCTGATGCTAGCACTTCCAACACTATGTTAAACAACAGCGGTGACAGTGGACATCCGTCTCGTGTTCCTGATCTCAGGGAGAAAGCTCTCAGTTTTTCCCCATTGAGGATGATATTAGCTGTGGGCTTTTCATAAATGGCTTTATGATCTTTAAGTATATTCCTTCTATCCCGACTTTCTCGAGGGTTTTTATTAAGAAAGGATGCTGAATTTTGTCAAAGGCCTTTTCTGCATCTATTGACAGGATCATATGGTTCTTATCTTTTCTTTTATTAATGTGATGTATCACATTGATTGATTTGCGAATATTGAACCAGCCCTGCATCCCAGGAATGAATCCCACTTGATCATGGTGAATAATTCTTTTTATATGCCGTTGAATTCGATTTTCTAGTATCTTATTGAGAATTTTCGCATCCATATTCATCAGGGATATTGACCTGTAGTTCTCTTTTTTTACTGGGTCTCTGTCTGGTTTAAGAATCAAAGTAATACTGGCTTCATAGAATGAGTCTGGAAGTTTTCCTTCCCTTTCTATTTTTTGGAATAGCTTGAGAAGGATACGTATTATCTCTGCTTTAAACGTCTGGTAGAATTCCCCTGGGAAGTCATCTGGTCCTGGACTCTTCTTTGTTGGGAGATTTTTGATGACTGATTCAATTTCTTCGCTGGTTATGGGTCTGTTCAAGTTTTCTATTTCCTCCTGATTGAGTTTTGGAAGTGTGTGGGTGTTTAGGAATTTGTCCATTTCTTCCAGGTTGTCCAGCTTGTTGGCATATAATTTTTCATAGTATTCCCTGATAATTGCTTGTATCTCTGAAGGATTGGTTGTAATAATTCCATTTTCATTCATGATTTTATCTGTTTGGGCCATCTCCCTTTTCTTTTTGAGAAGCCTGGCTAGATTTTGAGTCTGGCTCAATTTTGTTTATTTTTTCAAAAAACCAACTCTTTGTTTCGCTGATCTGCTCTACAGTTTTTTTAGATTCTATATTGTTTATTTTGCTCTGATCTTTATTATTTCTCTTCTTCTGCTGGGTTTGGGGTGTCTTTGCTGCTCTGCTTCTATTTCCTTCAGGTGTGCTGTTAGATTTTGTATTTGGGATTTTTCTTGTTTCTGGAGATAGGCCTGGATGGCAATGTATTTTCCTCTCAGGATTGCCTTTGCTGCATCCCAAAGCGTTTGGATTGTTGTATTTTCATTTTTGTTTGTTTCCATATATTTTTTAATTTCTTCTCTAATTGCCTGGTTGACCCATTCATGCTTTAGTAGGGTGTTCTTTAACCTCCATGCTTTTGGAGGTTTTCCAGACTTTTTCCTGTGGTTGATTTCAAGCTTCATAGCATTGTGGTCCGAAAGTATGCATGGTATGATTTCAATTCTTGTAAATTTATGAAGGGCTGTTTTGTGACCCAGTATGTGATCTATCTTGGAGAATGTTCCATGTGCACTTGAGAAGAAAGTATATTCTGTTGCTTTGGGATGCAGAGTTCTAAATATATCTGTCAAGTCCATCTGATCCAATGTGTCATTCAGGGCCCTTGTTTTTTTATTGACCGTGTGTCTAGATGATCTATTTCTGTAAGTGGAGTGTTAAAGTCTCCTGCAATGACCACATTCTTATCAATAAGGTTGCTTATGTTTGTGAATAATTGTTTTATATATTTGGGGGCTCCTGTATTTGGCACATAGACATTTATAATTGTTAGCTCTTCCTGATGGATAGACCCTGTGATTATGATATAATGCCCTTCTTCATCCTTGTTACAGCCTTTAATTTAAAGTCTAGTTTGTCTGATATAAGTATGGCTACTCCAGCTTTCTTTTGACTTCCAGTGGCATGATAAATAGTTCCCCATCCCCTCACTCTCAATCTGAAGGTGTCCTCAGGTCTAAAATGAGTCTCTTGTAGACAGCAAATAGATGGGTCTTGTTTTTTTTATCCATTCTGATACCCTATGTCTTTTGGTTGGCACATTTAGTCCATTTACATTCAGTGTTATTATAGAAAGATACGGGTTTAGAGTCATTGTGATGTCTGTAGGTTTCATGCTTGTAGTGATGTCTCTGGTACTTTGTCTCACAAGATCCCCCTTAGGATCTCTTATAGGGCTGGTTTAGTGGAGACGAATTCCTTCAGTTTTTGTTTGGGAAGACCTTTATCTCTCCCTCTATTTTAAATGACAGACTTGCTGGATAAAGGATTCTTGGCTGCAAATTTTTTCTATTCATCACATTGAAGATCTCCTGCCATTCCTTTCTGGCCTGCCAAGTTTCAGTAGAGAGATGGGTCATGAGTCTTATAGGTCTCCCTTTATATGTTAGAGCACGTTTATCTCTAGCTGCTTTCAGAATTTTCTCTTTATCCTTGTATTTTGCCAGTTCCACTATGATATGTCGTGTGGAAGATCGATTCAAGTTACGTCTGAAGGGAGTTCTCTGTGCCTCTTGGATTTCAATGCATTTTTCCTTCCCCAGATCAGGGAAGTTCTCAGCTATAATTTCTTCAAGTACCCCTTCAGCACCTTTCCTTCTCTCTTCCTCCTCTGGGATACCAATTATGCGTATATTATTTCTTTTTAGTGTATCACTTAGTTCTCTAATTTTCCCCTCATACTCCTGGATTTTTTTATCTCTCTTTTTCTCAGCTTCTTCTTTTCCCATAATTTTATCTTCTAGTTCACCTATTCTCTCCTCTGTCTCTTCAATCTGAGTCGTGGTCGTCTCCATTTTATTTTGCAGCTCATTGATAGCATTTTTAGTTCCTCCTGGCTGTTCCTTAGTCCCTTGATCTCTAGCAATAGATTCTCTGCTGTCCTTTATACTGTTTTCAAGCCCAGTGATTAATTTTATGACTATTATTCTAAATTCACTTTCTGTTATATTGTTTAAATCGTTTTTTGATCAGTTCGTTAGCTGTCGTTATTTCCTGGACTTTTTTTGAGGGGGATTCTTCAGTTTTGTCATTTTGGATAGTCCCTGGAGTGGTGTGGAACTGCGGGGCACTTCCCCTGTGCTGTCTTGAATAACTTGCGTTGGTGGGCGGGGCCACAGTCAGACCTGATGTCTGCCCCTAGCCCACCACTGGGGCCACAGTCAGACTGGTGTGTGCCTTCTCTTTTCCTCTCCTAGGGGTGGGATTCACTGTGGGGTGGCGTGGCCCATCTGGGCTACTTGCACACTGCCAGGCTTGTGGTGCTAGGGATCTGGCATATTAGCTGAGGTGGGTAGGCAAGGTGCACGGGGGCAGGAGGGGCAGGCTTAGCTTGCTTCTCCTTAGGTGATCCACTTTAGAAGGGGCCCTGTGGCAGCGAGAGGGAGTCAGACCTGCTGCCGGAGTGGTGGCTCCACAGAAGAACAGCGTTGGGTGTTTGCACTGAGTGAGCAAGTTCCCTGGCAGGAACTGGTTCCCTTTGGGATTTGGGCTGGGGGATGGGCAAGGGAGATGGCGCTGGCGAGCGCCTTTGTTCCCCATCAAGCTGAGCCCTGTCCTCTGGGGCTCAACAACTCTCCCTCCCGTAGTCTTCCAGCCCTCCTGTTCTCTGAGCAGAGCCGTAGCTTATTACGTTCCAGATGTTAAGTCCCGCTTGCTGTCAGAACATACTCTGTCCAGCCCCTCCGATTTTGCAAGCCAGACTCGGGGCTCTGCTTGGCCGGGGGGCCGCCCCTCCGCCCCGGCTCCCTCCCACCAGTCCGTGTACCACGCACCGCCTCGCCACCCTTCCTACCCTCTTCTGTGGGCCTTTCGTCTGCGCTTGGCTCCGGAGACTCCGTTCTGCTAGTCTTCTGGCGGTTTTCTGGGTTATTTAGGCAGGTGTAGGTGGAATCTAAGTGATCAGCAGGACACGGTGAGCCCAGCATCCTCCTACCCCGCCATCTTCCCCAGGTCTCCACATTTAGGTTTTTAAGCCATTTTGGGTTTATTTTTGTGTATGTTTAAAAAATGGTCTAGTTTCATGCTTTTGCATGCAACTGTCCAATTTTCCAATACCATTTATTGAAGAGACAGTCTTTTTCCCATTGTATATTCGTTCCTCCTTTGTCGAAGTGTGGCTTCATTTCTGGGTTTTCTATTCTGTTCCATTGACCTATGTGTCTATTTTTTTGTCAGTACCATACTATTTTGATTACTACAGCTTTGTATATACCTTGAAGTCTAAAATTGTGATATCTCCAGTTTTGTTTTCCTTTTTCAAGATTGCTTTGGCTACCAGGGGCTTTGTGGTTCCATACAAATTTTAGGGTTGTTTGTCCTAGTTCTGTGAATAATGCTCTTGGTATTTTGATAGGGATTGCATTTTGTCTGTGAATTGCTTTGGGTAGTATGGATATTTTCACAGTATTTGTTCTTCCAATCCATGAGCATGGAATGTCTTTCCATTTATTTGTGTCATCTTCAACTTCTTTCATTAGTATTTTATAGTTTTCAGAGTGCAGGTTTTTCACCTCTTTGGATATTCCTATAAACCTTATTATTTTTTGAGCAGTTATAAAAGGGATTGCTTTCTTAATTTCTCCTTCTGTTTCTTCATTAGTGTATAGAAATACAATAGATTTCTATACATTGATTTTGTATCCTGTGACTTTACTGAACTTGTTTATTACTTCTAATGTTTTTTGGTGCTTAGGGTTTTTATATAAAATATAGGGTCTTTAAGGTTTTCTATATAAAATATCATGTCATATACAAATAGGGAGATTTACTTTTTCCTTACCAATTTGGATGCCTTTTTGTTGTTGTTGTTGCTATTGTTTTCTTTGTTGTTGTCTGATTGCTGTGGCTAGGACTTCCATTACTATGGTGAATAAAAGTTTTGAGAGTGGATATCCTTATCTTGCACCTACCATAGGGAAAAGCTCTCATTTTTCACTATTGAGTATGATGTTCTCTGTGGGATTTTCATATAAAGCCTTTGTTTGAGTTACGTTCCTCTAGAACTACATTGCTGAGGGTTTTTTTTAAATCAGGAATGAAAGTTTTACTTTGTCAAATGCATTTTCTGCATTATTGAAAAGATCATATGGTTTTTATCCTTTCTTTTATTAATGTGATGAAACACACTGATTGATTTGCAAGTATTGAACCACCCTTGCAACTCATGAATATATCCCACTTGATCCGAGTGAAAGATTTTTTAATGTATCGTTGAATTTGGCGTGATAATATTTTGTTAAGGATTTTTGTATCTATGTTAATCAGAGATGCTGGCCGATAGTTCTGGGGGTTTTGTTTGTTTGTTTGTTTGTTTGTTTTGATTTTGCCATGTCTTTATCTGGATTTGGTATCAACATAATACTAAGCTCATAGAATGAGTTTGGAAGTTTTCCTTTTTTTTTTAGAATACTTAAACAGACTAGGTATTAAGTCTTCTTTAAATGTTTCGTAGAATTTGCCAGTAAAGCCATCTGGTCCTAGATTTTGTTTGTTGAGAAGTTTGTTTTTTTTAACATAATTTATTGTCAAGTTGGCTAACATACAGTATGTAAAGTGTGCTCTTGATTTTCGGGATAGATTCCCATGGTTCATCGCTTACATACAACACCCAGTGCTCATTCAAGCAAGTGCCCTCCTCAATGCTTCCCATTTTCCTCTTTCCCCCAGCCCCCATACACCCTCAGTTTGTTCTCTGTATTTAAGAGTCTCTTATGGTTTGCCTCCCTCCCTCTCTGTTTGTAACTATTTTTTCCCCCTTTCCTTCCCCCATGGTCTTCTATTAAGTTTCTCAATTTCCACATATGAGTGAAAAAATATGACATCTGTCTTTCTCTGCCTGACTTATTTCACTCAGCATAATACCTTCCAGTTCCATCCACATTGCTGCAAATGGCATGATTTCATTCTTTCTTATTGCCAAGTAGAATTCCATTGTGTATGTAAACCACATCTTCTTCATCCATTCATCAGTTGATGGACATTTAGGCTCTTTCCATAATTTGGCTATTGTTGAAACCACTGCTATAGACATTGGGGTACACATGCCCCTATGAATTAGCACTCCTGTATCCTTTGAATAAATTCCTAGTAGGGCTATTGCTGGGTCATAGGGTAGTTCTATTTTTAATTTTTTGAGGAACCTCCACACTGTTTTCCAGAGTGGCTGCACCAGCTTGCATTCCAACCAACAGTGCGAGAGGGTTCCCGTTTCTCCACATCCTCGCCAGCATCTGTTGTTTCCCAAGTTGTTCATTTTAGCCAAACTGACCAGTGTGAGGTGGCATCTCATTGTGGTTTTGATTTGTATTTCCCTGATGAGGAGCGACGTTGAGCATCTTTTCATGTGTCTGTTGGCCATATAGATGTTTTCTTTAGAGAAGTGTCTATTCATGTCTTCTGCCCATTTCTTCATTGGATTATTTGTTTTTTGGATGTGACTTTGGTAAGTTCTTTACAGATTTTGGATACTTACCCTTTATCCGATATGTCATTTGCAAATATCTTCTCCCATTCCAAAGGTTGCCTTTTAGTTTTGTTGATTGTTTCCATTGCAGTGCAGAAGTTTTTTTTTATCTTGATGAGGTCCCAATAGTTTATTTTTGCTCTTAATTCCCTTGTCTTTGGAGACCTGTCAAGCAAGAAATTCCTGAAGCTGAGGTCAAAGAGGTTGTTGCCTGCTTTCTCCTCTAGGGTTTTTATGGTTTCCTGTCTCACATTTAGGTCTTTCATTCATTTTGAGTTTATTGTAAGCAAGTGGTATAGTTTCATTCTTCTTCATGTTTTTGTCCAGTTTTCCCAGCACCATTTGCTAAAGAAACCGTCTTTTTTCCATTGGATACTCTTTCCTGCTTTGTGAAAGATTAATTGGCCATACATTTGTGGGTCCAGTTCTGAGTTCTCTATTCTATTCCATTGGTCTATGTGTCTATTTTTGTGCCAATACCATACTGTCTTGATGATTACAGCTTTGTAGTAGAGGTTAAAGTCTGGGATTGTGATACCTCCTGCTTTGGTTTTCTTTTTCAACATTACTTTGGCTATTCAGGGTCTTTTGTGGTTCCATACAAATTTTAGGATTGTTTGTTCTAGCTTTGGGAAGAATGCTGGTGCAATTTTGAAAGGGATTGCATTGAATGTGTAGATTGCTTTGGGTAGTATTAACATTTTAACAATATTTATTCTTCTAATCCATGAGCACAGAATGTTTTTCCATTTCTTTGTGTCTTCTTCAGTTTCCTTCATAAATTTATATAGCATACAGACCTTTTACATCTTTGGTTACGTTTATTCCTAGGTATTTTATAGTTCTTGGTGCAATTGTAAATGGGATTCGTTTCTTGATTTCTCTTTCTGCTGCTTCATTATTGGTATATAAAAATGCAACCGATTTCTGTACATTGATTTTGTACCCTGTGACTTTGCTGAATTCATGTATCAGTTCTAGCAGTCTTTTGGTGGAGTCTTTTGGGTTTTCCATCATGTCGTCTGTGAAAAGTGAAAGTTTGACTACTTCTTTGCCAATATTGATGCATTTTATTTCATTTTGTTGTCTGATTGCTGATGCTAAGACTTGCAACATATGTTAAACAACAGTGGTTAGGGTGGACATCCTTGTCATGTTCCTGATCTCAGGGGGGAAGCTCTTGGTTTTCCCCACTGAGGATGATATTAGCTATGGGCTTTTCATATATGGCTTTTATGATGTTTAAGTATGTTCCTTCTATCCTGACCTTCTTGAGGGTCTTTACTAAGAAAGGATGTTGTATTTTGCCAAATGCTTTTTCTGCATTTATTGACAGGATCATATAGTTCTCATCCTTTCTTTTATTAATGTGATGTATCCCATTGATTGATGTTTGGATATTGAACCACACCTGCAGCCCACTTGATCATGGTGAATAATTCTTTTTATATGCTATTGAATTCAATTTGCTAGTTTCTTGTTGAGAATGTCTGTATTCATGTTCATTAGGAATATTGGCCTGTAATTCTCCTTTTTTGTGGGGTCTCTGTCTGGTTTGGGAATCAAGGTAATGCTGGCTTCATAGAATAAGTCCAGAAGTTTTCCTTCCATTTCTATTTTTTGGAATAGCTTGAGAAGGATGGGTATTAACTATTCTTTAAATGTATGGTATAATTCCCCTGGGAAGTGATCTGGCCCAAGACTCTTATTTGTTGGGAGATTTTTGATAACTGAGTCAATTTCTTCACTAGTTATGGGTCCATTCAAATTTTCTGTTTCTTACCATTTGAGTTTTGGTAGTGCGTGGATGTCTAGAAATTGGTCCATTTCTTCTACATTGTCTAGTTTGTTGGTATATAGTTTTTCATAGTATTCTCTGATAATTGCTGTATTTCTGAGGGATTGGTTGTGATATATCCATTTTCATTCGTAATTTTATCTATTTGGATTCTCTTTTGTTTTTGAGAAGTCTGGCTAGGGGCTTATCAATTTTGTTTATTTTTTCAAACAACCAACTCTTAGTTTCATTAATCTGTTCTACTGGTTTTTTTTTTTTTTTTGAGTCTATATTGTTTATTTCTGCTCTGATATTTATTATTTCTCTTCTTCTGCCAGCCTCGGGGTTTCTTTGTTGTTCTGCTTCTATTTCCTTTAGGTGTGCTGTTAGATTTTGTACTTGGGATTTTCTTGTTTCTTGAGATAGGCCTGGATTGCAATGTATTTTCCTCTTAGGACTGCCTTTGCTGCATCCCAAAGGGTTTGGACTGTTGTGTTTTCATTTTCACTTGTTTGCATATATTTTTAAATTTCTTCTTTAGTTACATGCTTGACCCATTCATTCTTTAGTAGGATGTTCTTTAACCTCCATACATTTGGAGGTTTTCCAAACTTTTTCCTGTGGTTGATTTCAACTTTCATAGCATTGTGATCTCAAAGTGTTCATGGTATGATCTCAATTCTTTTTCATTTATTGAGGGCTGTTTTGTGACCCAGTATGTGATTTATCTTGGAGAATGTTCCATGTGCACTTGAGAAGAATGTGTATTCTGCTGCTTTAGGATAAATAGTTCTGAATATATCTGTCAAGTTCATTTGGTCCAGTATATCATTCAGGCCCATTGTTTCTTTATTGATTTTCTGTCTAGATGATCTGTCCATTGCTTTAAGTGGAGTATTAAGGTCCCCTGAAATTACCACATTCTTACCAATAAGATTGCTTGTGTTTGTGATTGTTTTATATATTTGGGTGCTTTAGAATTTGGTACATAAACATTTATAATTGTTAGCTCTTCTTGATGGATAGACTCATAACTATGATACAATGTCCTTCTTCATCTCTTGTTACAGCCTTTAGTTTAAAATCAAGTTTTTCTGATATAAGTATGGCTACTCCAGATTTCTTTTGATTTCCAGTAGCATGATAGATAGTTCTCCATCCCCTCACTTTCAATCTGAAGGTGTCCTCAGGTCTAAAATGTATCTTTTGTAGACAGAAAATAATTGGGTCTTGTTTTTGTATCTATTCTGATACCCTATGTCTTTTGATTGGAATATTTAGTCCATTTACATTCAGTGTTATTATTGAAAGATATGGATTTAGGTTTGTCGTGTTATCTATAGGTTTCATGCTTGTAGTGATGTATCTGTTCCTTTGTGGTCTTTGCAACATTCCACTCACATGGTACCCCTTAGGATTTCTTGTAGGGCTGATTTAGTGATGATGAATTCCTTCAGTTTTTGTTCGTCTGGGAAAACCTTTATCTTTCCCATTCTGAATGACATACAGGTGTGCTGGATAAAGGACTTTTGGCTACATATTTTTCCTATTCAGCACATTAAAAATTGCCTGCCACTCCTTTCTGGCCTGCCTAGTTTCAGTAGATAGGTCTGCTACTGCCCTTATGTGTCTACCATTGTAGGTTAAGGCCCGTTTACCCCTAGTTGCTTTCAGAATTCTCTCTTTATCTTTGTATTTTATCAGTTTCACTATGATGTCATGCAGAAGATGGACTCAAGTTACATCTGAAGGGAGTTCTCTGTGCCACCTGGATTTCAATGTCTGTTTCCTTCCCCATATTGGGGAAGTTCTCAGCTATGATTTATTCAAGTACACCTTCCACCCCTTTCTCTCTCTTCTTCTTCAGGAACTCCTATGATAATATTATTCCATTTCATTGAATCACATAGTTCTCTAGTATTCCATTTCATTGAATCATTAGTTCTCTCTCCTTGTGGTCCAGAATTTTTTTAACCTTTTTTTTCAGTTTCATCTTTTTCCATAATTTTACCTCCTATTTCACTTATTCTCCCCTCTGCTGTTTCAATCCTCGCTGTCACCACCTCTAGTTTATTTTGCATCTCCTTTACAACATTTTTTAATTCATCATGACTATTTTTTAGTTCCTTGATCTCTGTAGCAATATATTCTCTGCTGTTCTCTATGCTTTTTTCAAGCCCAGCGATAAATCTTATGACTATTATTCTAAATTCTTGTTCAGTTATACTGTTTATATGTGTTTTGATCAATTCTTTAGCTGTCATTTCTTCCTGGAATTTCTTTTGAGGAGGATTCTTCTGTTTCATCATTTTGGCTAGTTTTCTGTCTCTCATGTGTTTTGAAAGCTTATTATGTGCCCTGCACCTGCAAGTACTACTATTAACGAGGGGTCATACACTGTCAAGGGCCTGGCCCTTCAGGAGGTGTTTTTTGGAGTGTGTTACTTGCTCTCTGTTGTGACTTTGGTTACTATATCTCCCTACTTATAGTGATGTTTTAGACCCTCCACCAGGTGTGGTTGATTGAAGTAGCCCTGGAAAGGAAAACAAACAAACAAGAAACAAAAAACAAAAACAAACACACACCAAAAAAATCAAAACAAAAAACCAAACACCAGCTACACGTAAACAACAGGGTAGAAGCAGTGCTGATGGAATAGGTCTTATCCCTTACAAAGAGTGAAATGACAAGGGTGAGGAAAAATAAAGTAAAATAAAATTGACCACACAGAGAAACTATATGGCTTAATCCAGAGAGAAAGAAAGGAAAATAAAGAAGGAGGCGGGGAAAAATAAAATAAAATAAAATTGACCAGATATAGAAACTATACCACTTAATCCAGGAAGAGAGAAAGGAAAATAAAGAAGGAGGTATAGAACATGTATAGAGAATAGATTAAATATGTTTGCATAAACAAACCAACAGCCAGAGTAGCCAAACTAGAGGAAGGAAGAGATAAGAAGGAGAAAAGGAAGGAAGAATTTATTTATTTATTTATTTATTTATTTATTTATTTATTCATTCATTCATTCACTCATTCATTCTGGGGCCCTGGAGGAGGGCTATCTGGTTCGTCAGCGTCAATCCCATTCCTGTAGATACACAGTTGCCAGGCACAGAGGGGCGTAGTTTCATGTAAGCAGGTCCCATTGTGGGCCCACTGTCAGTTCCCTGAAGGGGATGGGGAGAAAAGTGGTGACACCAGTCTCTCCTCCACAGACCTGGTGTCCCAAACCACTCTGTTCAAGCCGTCCTCACTGTGCCGTGGGCGCAAACAAGGTGGTTTGTCCCACTCCACTGACTCCTGTGCCTCCCTGGCACTTGGCTGGGATTTAAACCCCGATGTCTTAAAGAGTCCTGCTCTATGTGCCCCAGTTCTGGGAAAGAGCTGCCCATACTGCCTCACAGCCACCTCCAGAGTTTTTTTGTTTGTTTGTTTGTTTTTGTTTTTGTTTTTTACTGATTCAATTTCATTGCTGGTAATAAGCCTGTTCATATTTTCTATTTCTTCCTGTTTTCATTTTGGTAGGTTATATGTTCCTAGGAATTTATCCATTTTTTCTAGGTTGTCCAATTTGTTGGCATACAGGATTTTACAATATTCTGTAAAATTGTGTGTAAATCTGTGGTGTTGGTTGTTATTTCTTCTCTTTCTTTACAATTTCATTTATTTGAGTCCTATCTCTCTTTCTCTCTTTTATGGGTCTGGCTAGAGGCTTATCAATTTTTTTGATCTTTTCAAAGAACCAGCTCCTGGTTTCATTGATGTATTCTATTGTTTGTTTGTTTGTTTTGGTTTTTTGGGGTTTTTTTAATTTTAGTTTTTATTATTTTTTTCATCTCTAATCTTTATTATTTCCTTCCTTCTGCTGGTTTTGGATTTTGTCAGTTCTTGTTTTTCTAGCTATTTTCAGTGTAAAGTTACATTGCTTATTTGAGATTATTTTTACTTCTTCAGGTAGGCCTGTATTGCTATAAACTTCCCTCTTAGAATCACTCTTTCTGCTTCCCCCAAATTTTGGATCATTATGTTTCCATTGTCATTTGTTTCTAATTAATGTTTTATTTCTTCTTTGATTTCTTGGTTGACCCATTCATTATTTAGTAACATGTTATTTATCTTCCATGTATTTGTGGACTTTTCAGATTTTTTCTTGTGGCTGATTTCCAGTTTCATAGCATTGTGGTCAGAAAAGATGTATGGTATGGCTTTGATGTTTTTGAATTTGTTGACACTTGTTTTATGGGCTAATAGTTGGTCTATTCTGGATAATGTTTCATCTGCACTTGAAAAGAATGTGTATTTGCTGTGTTAGGAAGGAATGTTCCCACTGTATCTGTTAAGTTCATCTTGTCCAGTGTGTCATTCAGAGCCATTGTTTCCTTTTTTGGATGGAAATAGTTCATTTATTTTGGATGATATGTTCATTGATGTGTGGGGTGTTAAAGTCCTCTACTTTTATTGTATTACTATCAATTAGTTCCTTTATGTTTGTTATTAACTGTTATATATGGGTATTCCCATGTTAGGTGCATAAATATTTACAGTTGCTATATCTTCTTGTTGGATTGTCCCCTGAATGAGTATATAATGTCCTTCATTTTCTTTTGTTACATTCTTTGTTTTAAAGTCAATTTTTTTCTGATATAAGCATTGCTACTCTGGTTTTCTTTTGACATCCATTTGCATAATGAGTGTTTCTCAACCCTTTCACTTTCAATCTGCAAGTGTCTTTCAGTATGAAATAAGTCTCTTGTAGGCAGCATTTACATGGGTCTTGTTTTTTTAATCCACTCTATCACCCTTTGTGTTTTGATAGGAGCGTTTAGTCCATTTACATTCAAAGTAATTATTGATAGGTGTGTATGGTCATTTTGTTACTTGTTTAGTGGTTGTTTTGTAGGTTTTTTTAAATCCTTTTCCTCTCTTTCATGGTTTGTTGGCTTTCTTTAGTGATACACTTGAATTCCTTTTACTTTATTCTTTCCAGATCTATTGCTGTTTTTTTAATTTGCATCTTCTGCATATAGCGGTCTATATTAAGTTGATGATTGCTTAAGTTTGAACCTATTCTTTTTTTTAATATGAAATTTACTGTCAAATTGGTTTCCATACAACACCAGTGCTCATCCCAACAGGGGCCCTCCTCAGTGCCCATCACCTACTTTCCCCTCCCTCCCACCCCCCATCAACCCTCAGTTTATCCTCAGTTTTTAAGAGTCTCTTATGGTTTGCCTCCTCCCCTCTCTGTAACTTTTTTCCCCCTTCCCCTACCCCATGGTCTTCTGTTAAGTTTCTCAGGATCCACACAAGAGTGAAAACATATGGTATCTGTCTTTCTCTGCCTGACTTATTTCACTTAGCATAACACTCTCTAGTTCCATCCACGTTGCTACAAAAGGCCATATTTCCTTCTTTCTCATTGACAAGTAGTATTCCATTGTATATATAAACCACAACTTCTTTATCCATTCATCAGTTGATGGACATTTAGGCTCTTTCCATAATTGGGCTATTGTTGAAAGTGCTGCTATAAACATTGGGGTACAAGTGCCCCTATGCATCAGCACTCCTGTATCCCTTGGGTAGATTCCTAGCAGTGCTATTGCTGGGTCATAGGGTAGATCTATTTTTAATTTTTTGAGGAACCTCCACACTTTCTTCCAGAGTGGCTGCACCAGTTTGCATTCCCATCAACAGTGCAAGAGGGTTCCCATTTCTCCACATCTATAGTTTATAGATCTATAGTCTCCTGATTTGTTCATTTTAGCCACTCTGACTGGCGTGAGGTGATATCTGAGTGTGGTTTTGATTTGTATTTCCCTGATGAGGAGCGACGTTGAGCATCTTTTCATGTGCCTGTTGGCCATCTGGATGTCTTCTTTAGAGACGTGTCTATTCATGTTTTCTGCCCATTTCTTCACTGGATTATTTGTTTTTTGGGTGTGGAGTTGGGTGAGTTCTTTATAGATTTTGGATACTAGCCCTTTGTCCGATATGTCATTTGCAAATATCTTTTCCCATTCCATCGTTGCCTTTTATTTTTGTTGATTGTTTCCTTTGCAGCGCAGAAGCTTTTCATCTTCATGAAGTCCCAATAGTTCATTTCTGCTTTTAATTCCCTTACCTTTGGAGATGTGTCAACTAAGAAATTGCTGTGGCTGAGGCCAGAGAGGTTTTTTCCTGCTTTCTCCTCTAGGGTTTTGATGGTTTCCTGTCTCACATTCAGGTCCTTCATCCATGTTGAATTTATTTTTGTGAATGGTGTAAGAAAGTGGTCTAGTTTCATTCTTCTGCATGTTGCTGTCCAGTTCTCCCAGCACCATTTGTTAAAGAGACTGTCTTTTTTTCCATTGGATATTCTTTCTTGCTTTGTCAAAGATTAGTTGGCCATACTTTTGTGGGTCCAATCCTGGAGTCTCTATTCTATTCCATTGGTCTATGTGTCTGTTTTTGTGCCAATACCATGCTGTCTTGATGATTACAGCTTTGTAGTAGAGGCTATCTCTCCTTCTGTTCAGAATGATAGCTTTATTGGATAGAGTATTCTTGGCTGCAGGTTTTTCCTTTTCAACACTTTGAATATATCATATCACTCCCTTCCAGCCTGCAGTTTCTGCTGAAAATCTGATAGCCTTATGGGGTTTCCCTTGTATGTAACTGTCTTCTTTTCTCTTGCTGATTTAAAATTTTTTTATCACTACTTTTGCCATTTTGAATATTATATGTCTTGGCACGGACCCTTTGGGTTGATTTTGGCAGGGAGAATCTCTGTCTCTCCTGGATGTTGATATCTGTTTCTTTCAACAGATTTGGGAAGTTTTCAGCTATTATTTCTTCAAATGAATTTTCTGCCCTTGTATCTCTCCTTCTCATGGGATGCTTTTAATGCAAATATTAATACGAAGCTACTGAGTTCCCTAAGTCTATTCTCATCTTGCATAATTCTTTTTTCTTTCATTTGCTCAGCTTGATCACTTTCCATTACTCTGTCTCCCAGGTCATTACTTTGTTCCTCTGCTTTCTCTAGCCTGCTACCCCTTAACGTTTCTTATAAGGTCAGTTTAGTGGTGATGAAACTCCTTAATTTTTGTTTGGGAAACACTTTATCTCTCCTTTAAGTCTGAATAATAACCTTGTCAAGTACAGTATTCTTATAGGTAATTTTTTTCCTCTTAGCTGATTTAATAAATCCTGCCATTCCTCTCTGACCTACAAAGATTCTGCTGAAACATCAGCTGATATACTTGTGGGGTTTCCCTTGTATGTAACTAGTTTCTTCTCTCTTGTTGCTTTTAAAATGTTCTCTTTATGTTTAAACTTTGACATTTTAATTATTATGTGTTGTGGTGAAGACCTCCTGGGATTCATCTTATTTGGAACTTTTTGTTCCTTCCTGGATGTTTGTTTCCTTCCTCAGGTTAGTAAAGTTTTCAGCAATTTTTTTTTCAAGTAAGTTTTCACTTTTCTTCATCTCTTCTCCTTATGGGACCACTATACTGTGAATATCTATTCACTTGGTATTGAAGAGATTCCTTAACCTATCCTCATTTTTTAATAAATTCTTTTTTCTTTTTACTGTCAGCTAAGCACTTTCCAGTACACTATCTTCCAGATCATGAAGCCCTTCTGCATCTGCTATTCTGTTGATTCCTTCTAGTATATTTTTCATTTCATTTATTGTATTCTTCAACTCCAATTGGTTCTTTTTTATATTTTCCATATCTTTGTTCTGTTTTTTTTTTTTTTATGTTCATTTATTTTTTTTTTAATTTTTTTTTTTTAACGTTTATTTATTTTTGAGACAGAGACAGAGCATGAACAGGGGAGGGGCAGAGAGAGAGGGAGACACAGAATCGGAAACAGGCTCCAGGCTCTGAGCCATCAGCCCAGAGCCCGACGCGGGGCTCGAACTCACGGACCGCGAGATGGTGACCTGAGCCGAAGTCTGATGCTTAACTGACTGAGCCACCCAGGCGCCCCCTTTTTTTTGTTTTTTTAATTTTTTTTTTTAACGTTTATTTATTTTTGAGACAGAGAGAGACAGAATGTTCATTTATTTTTAAGAGAGAGAGCACGAATGGAGAAGGGGCAGAGAGGGAGACAGAGGATCCAAAGCAGATTCTGCACTGACAGCAGAGAGCCCAATGCAGGGTTCGAACCCATGAACTGTGAGATCATAACCTGAGCAGAGTAGGGTGCTTAACTTGCTGAGCCACCCAGGTGCCCCCTCACTTAGTTTTTCCACTCTTCTCTCCAGTCTAGTGAGCATATTTGTGATCATTACTTTAAACTCTTTATCAGGCATATTTACCTGTTTCATTTAGCTTTTTTTTTTTGAGGGTTTGTCTTATTCTTTTTAGGGGGGAGTTTGGCTTTTTGTGTTTCTGTGAATTAGTTGGAACAGCTACTTCTCCAAAACTTGAAGGAGTGATCTTGTGTGTGGTCATCCCATGTCTTTGCTGTGTGCCTGGTGACATTGGCTGGCTGGCTGGAGCTGCGGCTGGCTTGGGCTGGGGGTCTGAAGCACTTTGTGCTGGCCTATCTTGGCCAGCTGAAACTGGCTGAAACTGAGATGGGCATGGGCAGTTCTGGACTCTCCTCATAGGGCACCCTGGTATGGTGGCTGAAGCTGAAGTGGGTGCAAAGCAGGATGGGTCCTGGGCCACTCTGTGCTGGGAGCACTCTGGGAGCTGAAGTGAGTGCAAGCCAGTGTATTGGGTGTACTCAGCACAGGGGGTGCCCTGTTGGGGTAACTAAAGCCAAGGCCGGTGTGCTCTGGGGTGTTCTGAGACACTTCATACAGTAGATGCCCTGGTAGGGTGACCAGTACAGAGGCAGGTGGGGGACTGGGGGTTCCGGAGCAGTCTGCACAGGGGATGCTCTGGTGTGGAGGCTAGAGCTGAGAGGCAGGCTATGGACTAGGGGTTTCCAGGATGCTCTATGCAGGGGGTTATCTGGCTGGGTGGTTAGAGATGAGCAGGCATGAGCCAGGAGGTCCCACAGTGCTCTGCTCTAGGGGTGCTCTAGCAAGCTGTCTGTAACCAAAGTGCTGTGGCCCTGGAGTATTCTGGTATGCTTTGCACCTGTGTCACTTGGGTGCCAACCAGAGGCATCCGTGTGCACCATTCTGTGGCCTCCTGGGTTGGCATAGGCTAAGAGTCTAGGGGCTCACTGAGACAGCAAGCTGGCTGTGGCATCCAGAACTCTGCTACCGTCCTCAGTATCAAGGGGTAGGGAGCATAAACCATGCTGCTTAACATCCCATCTGGCCTGGATAGAGTCCCACCAACTCCCTGTTTGGTGGAGTTGTAGGGCTGGATCTTTTATATACTAGTTGCTCTTTTAAACTGGCTTTTTCTTGTGTTCTACTCCTTCAGTACTCTCTCTCCCTACTGCACTTTGCATCAGGGATGGGGTTCCCTTGTTACCGTGTCTCTCTCTTGTCATTCTCTATGTGGCCTATCTTTTGTTGTACATAAGCTGTCCAATTGGCCCTTAGTTCTTCAGGAGGAATTGCTCTATAAATAGGTGTTGATTTGGTGTGTCCACAGAGGATATGACTTCAGGGTCTTCCTACCTCACTATCTTAGGCCAGAACTCACTTTGGTATTCTTTTACCAAAAGGTAAATTGCTTATCTCCATTTTGTTTAGTTCTTTCCCTGATTTTGTCATGTTCTTTCTTTTGGACAGTATCCCTCTGTTTGACTTTCTCTGTTGCTATGAATTAGGTGGAATAACTACCTGAGTGTTGAAGGAGTGGCCCTGGGTAGTGGCATGGACTGTGTGTTCGGTGGCTCTGGTTGGCTGGCTAGAGCTGGAGGGCTCGCGGGCCGGAGGTCCTGACGCACTTGGTGCCAGGGCTGCACTGGCCTGGACAGCTGGAGCTGGAATGGATCCTGGGGTGCTTGCCTTGGTGCCACGCTAGCAGAACAGCTAGAATAGGGCAGGCATGGGCTGGGGCTTTCTCTACACCGGGGCGGCTGTGGTGAGATGGCTGGAGTGGAAGCCAGTGCCGGCTAGGGGTGTCCTGCCATGCTTAGCACCTGGGCCACCTTGGCAAGATGGTTAACATATAATGGGCACAGCCCAGGGATGTCCTGGTGTGTACCACACTGGGGCAGTTTGGTAAGACAGCTGGAGCTGGTGTGTGCTAAAGGCCCAAGGCTCACTGAGGCAGCAGATTGACTAGAGTGTCAGGATGCTGCTCCTGTCTATACTGCCAAGGTGGAGGGGGAACATAAATAATGCTGGTCACCAGTGCCTTCAATCCTGGAGAAAATTTCCAGCAGTTCTCTACTGCTTGGCAGATGCTCTAGGTTTAATAGTGCATTGCCTTCACTTATATACAGTCTAGTTGCTCTTTATGTTACTGTTTTACGGCTGTGCCCTAGGTTAGGCGAATCTGCATCCAAGCCCTTCAGTACCATCCCTCCCTACTGCAGCTTGTAGCACTGGGAGTAGGATTCCCATTACTGTGTATCCAGCTCTCCTACCCTTCTTTGTGTGGCCCCTCTCTATCCTTTGTTGTGCAGAAGCTATTCATCAGCCTTTAGTTCTTCAGAAAGAACTGCTGTAGGTGTAGGTGTAGGTTGGGTGTGTCCCGTGTAGAATTCAGGATTTTCCCATGGCACCGTCTTGGATCCCTCCTCATAATATGACTCCTTCAACTACACACATTAATACACATTTTTGCATTTATTGACAAAAATGGTCCAGAAAAGGATTAAGTAAAAATTACAGTGGTAAGGGTTAATAGTTGTTCTCAGTTCTACTGTCTCTAGGAAACCGTAAGCAGTCTAGAAAGCTGTTATGTCTCCTAAAACAGGACTTAGATCACACCACTCAAGTGTTAGATTTCAAGAGAAATTCTTCCTTTTTTCCCTTTTGTCAAAGCAAAATAGAATGGAGGTCTTTGTTTTTACCCGTAAGCCTGCTTTCCAGAGGATGAACTGGGGTGGGGTGGAGGGAGTAGACAAAGAGGTTTAAAAAAGAAACAGGCAAAATCTTGAAAGAAATGAAAGCTAGAGAGGAAAAAGGGTTCTTAAGCGTTTAAGAATCATTCATTGAAGTAATCCTCTAGTCCTTCCATATCCACTTCCAGAGAGGAATTCAGAGAGGCCAGAGCAGATGATGCATCCTTGTTTTTCTGGACACTTGGTTTGGGTTGAGGAGCTTCTGGTTGGATGGACTCCTTTCTGATGTCTTTACTACCAGTTAGAATCCGTTGGCTCTCAAAAAAGAACTGGTTAGGATGGCTCAAAGAAAAGCCACAATCATCCACCTGTGTAAGAAAGCAAATGTATGTATTAACACAAAGCAAAGGTATAAATAGAGGGACTTCATAAACCAGTCTAGACCTTGTTCAAAAACTATTTAATGCCCAGAACATGGATCTTAGTAGTTCTCGGTCATAATACTCAATCCAGTACTTACATGATTTCATTCAGAGGGTGCTTCAACTACTACCTAAACATTAATGGCTTCTTGCATTTGTATTTCCAACCCAAACCTCTGCTCTTAGTTCCTGTTCCCTATCCAACTCTACTTCCAGATCTACCTCTTAACATCTCAGATGGCTAAGCAAAGTGGCTGCCATATTGTCTGTCAATAAATATTTTGTTGTTTAAAAAAAAAAAAAGAAGAAGAAGGGTATAATCTTTAAACATTCCAGAATTGGGGCACCTGGATGGCTCAGTTGGTTAAGCATCTGCCTTCGGCTCAGGTCATGATCTCGTGGTTTGTGAGTTTGAGCCCCACATCAGGCTCTGTGCTGACAGCTCAGAGCCTGGATTCTGCTTCTGCTTCTGTGTCTCCCTCTCTCTCTGCCCCTCCCCTGCTTGCACTCTGTTTCTCAAAAATAAACAAAACATTACAAAATAAACATTCCAGGACCATAGGGAGTGGACATAAACAGACACTGTTTTGATATTGGTCCCTGATACCACTCATGTTTTAGAGTATATTTATAAATCTGGCCTATGTAATCCCACTTAGTATCATAAACACTGAAAAAGCAACCTAATGTAATTTCTTCATTCCAATCTTGAGTTTTCCCTGCTCTTACTTTTTATATAAAATATTTTTCTTTTGGTAATTTTCAGTGGGACTTAACATAAAACTATGAACCTGCTCATGTTTGCATTATTTCTTTTCACAAATACTATCACTAAACTTTAAATTAAATCTTGAATATCATTTCCAATTACCCATTACCCTGTGCCTTTACTATTCAATGATGCTTTATAAGGTGTTCAGATGATATTTGAACATTTAGCAAATACTACTTTTTTTAACTTTGATTCTAGAAACTTTGATTCTAAAATTTATTAATAAAGAAAACTATATTCCTTAATATTAGCAAGCACTTATTTAATGACTACTGTGTGCCAGACATTATTCTAAGTGGCATAAAACACACATATATACTCATTCACAAACATGCATATATTTAGTTAACTTCCATTAAGAGCCCTGTGAAGGTAAATTATCAGTATTTCCCACTTTAGAGAGAGGTTAAATAACTTACCCAAGATCACGCACTGGCAGGGCTGGAGATGGGATATGAATTAGCACAGTCCATGCTCATAACCAGTATGTTCTGCTGTCATGTCCTTGTGCCAAGGTCAATGATTTTATGATGTATTCATTTCTTAAGTTGTATAAACCTTTACTAACTCTTGGGCTGTGACCTAAGAGCAAGATAGCTCCTAAAGTGTAAACCTTTTACATGAGTCACTTTCTACACACTCAACCAGTGGGTCAGATTGAATTGATCACGTGTCGAATCTCTGCCCTCCCTGCCTTCTGCAGTGGAAGCTGACAACCAAAGGATACCATTTTACTGCAGTTATTTGTTGTTTTTTTTTTTTTTGTTAGGGGGTATTTTCATTTTTTTTTTTTTTTTTTTTTTTTACAAACAGAGAAGCCATTACACTTTTTTGTTCATTTGTCTTATATTAACCTTTTTATGTCTCTCTTTGTACTGAAGTGATTTGTATATATATAGTAGGTATCTAAATATTTGGTGAGTTGAGCCCAGAACCAACAGTGTATACCAGTCATATGTGCCACGTTATGAGCTGGTAGTTTTTCACACAAGAATGCATTTGACTAAGTCTAAAGAAATTTCCAGACTAGTGAAGTCAGTCATATACTTAACACTCTTTTATTCTTGATAGAGGTTTTTAAGGGTCACAGATAAAGGCTTATTATCTCCATATTAGAGACACATTCTGGCTGGGGAGATCAAGGAAGGCTTTGTGAGAGAAGTGCTATATGAGTTGAATTTGGGAAGATGGAGAGAGTGAAAAGCTGGGATAATGAGGTCAAGGTTAATACAAACAGCAGAGCCACATGAGCAGGTAAGAAGCAATGTCCCTGGAAAGCAAGTAGATCAGATGGCCTGATGTAAAAGGCATATAAAAGGGAATAATAGGAAATGAAGTTGGAAAGACAGACTGGGGCCTGACCTCAGAGAGCCTTGAAAACCAGGGTAAGTAGTCTAGACCTAATTTTGCAGGCATCAGGGAGTCACTAAAAATCCTTGAGAGGGGAGGTGATGTGATTAAAGCAATGCATAATCGTATGGTGGATTAAAATGGATTAGCAGGGGGTTAAAAGAATTGCTGTCATGGTTCAGATGGTTCAGAATCAACCCTTTTAACAGGTGAACCAATAAACAGAAACAAGGTGTTTTTTGGTAATACTTGAATACCCCAGGATTCTCTGATTCTCTTTAGTCAGTTGTTGATAATATGTTGGGCCAATAATTTTATAGTAAAGTCAGTGTATAGTAGATTGATAGCATTTAGACTAATTCATTTTAAGAGTTATTACTCAGGTCACTAGAACAAATTTTTATCTGCTACCTTGCTGCTTAATTTTAAAATGTTTCCTGAATGTTTTATGATAAATCTATAATTTTTATTAACAATGGAGTCATTTGTGAACTTCATTATATTCGATTTTTCATGCAATTCATTAAAAAGTAGGAGATCCAATATAAAGTTTGCATTTTACCAAGTGTTTCATGAAAAGTTAATTATGTAACATATCAATCAGAAGGCTTTACATTTTATAGAGAACATTAGAGATTGGAAAGACCTTGAAGATCCTTTCAATTGAACCTTCTACATGTAAAACTAGGAACATGAAGCCTAAAGAGATTACCTAGTTTATGCAAAATCATTGAACAAGTAACTGGTTTTGTCTGAATTATAATTAAGGCCTTTGACCAGATCACTTAGTTGCTATCAAATCTGTTTTAAGAGGTTTTATGCAAAGTCAAATAAACTTACAATCATAACATAATATTTAAAAAATTTTTAAAGATGTTTATTTGTTTTTGAGAGAGAGAGATGGTGTGAGCAGGAGAGGGGCAGAGAGAGAGGGAGACACAGAATCTGAAGCAGGCTCCAAGCTGTCAGCACAGAGCCTGACACAGGGCTTGAACTCATGAACTGTGAGTTCATAACCTGAGCCAGAGTTGGATGCTCAACTGAGCCACCCAGGCGCCCCAAGATTATAAAGATTATAAAAAACATAGTGGTATTATTTCATGTAAAAAAACAGAATCTACTGCTTTGGCTATAATTACATTGGAGATTTTCTACACCTAAAGTTTCAACGCGTTAAAATTCTCAATACATCTATCATCACGGAGAGGACTCTTAGGATTAAAATAAATTAAACTTCAATTTGGACAAAATGAAATCTTTATAAGCCTCAGTTTCCTCATCAGTGAGGTAGAGATATTAATATGGTTGCTATGGGGAAAACCAAGAAAACAGGAGTGTAGAAAGAAAGTTGTTGGTTCTATGCTATCTACTGGCTTTGCAAAGACTCAAGAAAAGCAAGTCACTTAAAAAAGAAACAAGTTGAGGGGATCTTGGGTGGCTCAGTCAGTGGAGACTCAGACTTCGGCTCAGGTGATGATCTCATAGCTCCCTCTTCTACTTGAAAGAAACCTGAACTGGAAATTATTGATGGCATATTATAGGTGTAGTTAATTTAAAAAAAAAAAAAAAAGTTGAATTCCAGGGTAACTGGGTGGCTCAGTTGGTTAAGCATCTGACTCTCTTGATTTCAGCTCAGATCATGATCTTACAGTTTGTGAGATCAAGTCCAGTGTGGAGTTCTGCACTGACAGCGTGGAGCCTGCCTGGGATTCTCTCTCCCCACTTCTCTCTGCCTCTCCCTTGCTCTTTCTCTCTCTCAAAATAAACTTAAAAAAAAAAAAATTGAATTCCAATCTCAAAACTATACTCAAATGAGACCTTGCCCGTACATTGAAAGATGAATAAAAGACCTTTAAATGTTTTTAACTTTAAAATATATTGTTTAAAAAATGCACATATTTTTTATTCCACTTTAATTTTCTTATTAACCAACTAAAACAGTGACAAGGGTCTTGAATCAAGGGCATGTACCATGTTACTATGTGACATTTGGGTTTTCAACTGTCTCTCTTAGGTTTGGGATTGCATTTTTGTAACTCATTTTGCTAATAAGTTCATTTTACTGAACTTATGGTCTAATTCAGTTGCTTAATAGCATGATGAAATTATGAAGTTTCCTTCTGTATGGTGGATTGTACTTTTTTCTAAAATAGATTGTCTTTTAAATGTTTTTTCTTTCAGTTTTATTTCTGGCTAAAGGAAGCGTAATGGCTGCCATACAGTTTCCTTTCAGCTTGTCCAGAAAAATTAACTTTGGTTTATGCCCCCCCCCCCCATGAAAACAGATTTTACTTCAAAATGAATTTAGAATAGAGAAAGCAAATTATCCCCATAGAAACCCCCAATTTTAATTTATTTCTGCTTAAAGGTCAGCAGCTATTTCCTTTACTCCTTATTTTTAAAAAAGTAGGAACATTCTAGATTTGGAAACAGTGAGAATTTTTGTTTCTTTCCTTGCCGTTTTTCTTAATTGGCTGCTATTGGTGATGTTTTCCTTTTGGTGGGTCATTTTTTATGTTTTGTACATTGTGTTCACTAGTGAGAAAGGGAAATTCTGTGATACATTTTCATTCTGCCATATTAGCTTAGTAGTCTCAAAGTACTGTAAGGGATATGAAATAAGATCAGTGTAGTTGGCATCCAGGAAGAAGGAAATGGGTTGGACACCTTTATAGGCTACATTATAAATTTTGGATTTCATCTTCAGAGCAATTGGGAAGCCCTTTAAGGTTTTTTTTTTTTTTTTAAAGCAGTTTACTAAAATAATCATGTTCCTCTGTTTTAAAGATCATCCCAACAGCTGTGTGGAGGGTAAAGACCTGGAATGGTGCATGTGTTGTAGACAGTGGGAAATGAGTTAGGAAGCTACTACTGTGATCCAAGCGAGAGACAAGATGATGGCTTCTAGTCCAGTACTCTAATTGATATCCATAATAATGACCCTGAATTATTATAAAAGAGCTTAATTCTATTTGGTATATCCTGTTCAAGATTGCAGGCAAATGTGATAGAATTTAATAAGATTTCTGCAAAGATTTATATGGTGGGAAAAAAATGCTCGGCTATTTGGAAAATAAGTATCAAGAATGACTCAGTTTGCCAAAGAAATTATTTTCAATTACAATTCGGAGATTAATCCACACAAGGCCGAGTGTTTTCATTTACACACGGAGCATACCAAAAGCAAAAAACAGACCACAGTATAAAACATTGCTCCCTAAAAAACACTGAGGAAAACAGATTTCAAGCAGCCCAGATTTTGACATCTACTAACAGAATCTCTCTCAAACATTTGCTTGGAATCAACATGTTCTGCACACGATGACCTTCACACAAACATAGGTCTCATATTTCTGCCACAGCAAATGTAGATTTTGAAGGAATGGAAGCAATATTGTTTTACCTATGGGATGTTTGGGTTTTAATCAAGAGATTTTGCAATGACAGCTTATAATGAGGCAGCTGGTAATACCAAAAAAGCCATATGGAACTATCATAGTGCGGCTGTAAATGGTATCAATTAACTGGTTCATTTTCAAAACTTTCGTTAAAATGAGTTTGATCGCAAAATCCTCAGGAAAATAAATGTAGCTTTAAAAATTTTTGTTAAGTGGGGAGGCAGGCAGGATGGCAGAAAACTGACAATAAAAATGGATTCTAGTTTTAATTTAATGAGAAAAAATAATAGATATTCACAACTAAAAATCTATAATGAGACATCTAGCGAATTCAAACAGCCTGTTTATTCCATTGATTTTTATGTGGCTTAAGTTATATGTGGGAGGATTTAGACATACATCTTTTCAATATCTTCACTAATCTAAGGCAAGTTTTTAAATTGCCCATAGCAGTAATATTCCTGTAAGAAAAGAATACTCAGTAGATACTACAAAAGCAGATCTGGGACTAGAAAATTTCTTCTTATTTTTTGTGATTA
This sequence comes from Panthera leo, assembly GCF_018350215.1. Lineage (NCBI taxonomy): Eukaryota > Metazoa > Chordata > Mammalia > Carnivora > Felidae > Panthera > Panthera leo. Next base: position 54,603,259 of record NC_056683.1, on the reverse strand, counting down.
TGTCACAAACTCAGTGTTTAAATCTAATTTTCACATCTTATTTTAAAAAAAGGAAAGAAGTTGAATGACAGACCTTAATTTGTGGAAGTTCTGAGGCGTCTTATTAAAGAGAATCCACAAATAATTAAGAACTCTCAAGCTGAGTAGGCAAATTAAGGAATATGGTCTCTAAGAAAAAGGTTAATTCAAAACTGGTGTGGAAAATATCAAACAAATGTGGGTTACCAGGTGAGATTCCTAGACTGCTAAAACTAATGAGAATTTGTGCTTGTTTCTATTTAAGTGAGGTTTATTTTGTCTTTTAAATTTTGTGAAAACAAAGTCTTTATGGTGGTAAATAACAGTAATATTTTCAACAGTTAGGTGTAATAGAAAGAAGGGGAAGACCCACAGCAGACAGTGGTGGGGATGGTTCTGGCTCCGGATCTCCTATTTACAAATTATGGTACCTTGGGCAAGTCATGTAGAATTGTTGGTTTTCAGGGTTTTTTTTTCCTTAACATAAACTATGATAGTTGGATCATAAATGTAGACAAGAAAATGCTAGTGACCCTCACAGTCATTATTACAGGTACAGTATCAGATTCTATAGAAGCACACAGTCATGGTCAGGCTCATAAGCTTTAATGACTTACTTAGTCCATCTCTTATAAGCAGTAGGACCTTACACAGGTTGCTCACCTTCTCTAAATTTTATTCATAAACGGGAATAAAAATAGTACCTCACTGTAGTACTGTATTGTGCATCAAAAGAGCTAATGTGGTCAAAGTACTTAGTGCTGTATTGGGCATGTGTTAAGGGTTCTACAGATGCCGGTTACAGTACTGTATTCATTATTGGTAATATTATAGGATATACTTTTCCTATGAAATATTTTATACTATAAGAGATTCTGTTATTATATAACCAAAATATAAAAAATATTCCATAAAAACTAAATAGGAAAAATAAAAATGATTATAAAAAGCATAGCATGGTAGCTGATGATGAATTCAGTGAATGCAACATCTTTTGGGGGAGGGTCACGGATGAATCCCTTTGAAACCTGATAAACAACAGACTCCGAAAAAATGCACATATACATTCGCAGAAAAAAATGTCTCAGGAAGTTGGATGTCTGTCCTAGGTTAGGGAGCCATGATCAAGACCAGCAGTTGCAAACAGGGGGTCAATGAGCTGCATTTCACCTGCAGATGTGTTCTACTGACTTGTATACAGTCTTCAAACTTGTCAATGTGAATGCCCCTAACAGGATGTGAATTCATCAGCACACCATGGTGCCTCCCATACTCTCTGGTGTTAATCTCAGCCACCTTCACAGTTTTTTTTTTTTTAAAGTGAGAGAGAGAGAGAGAGAGAGAGAGAGAGCATCTTAAGCAGACTCTATACCCAGCACAGAGCCTGATGAAGGGCCTGATCTTACAACGCTGAGGTCATGACCTGATGAAATCAAGAGTCAGACACTTAAATGACTGAGTCACCCCGATACCTCTACCTTCACTTTTTTGGGTTATTTGCCTAACCTCTGTAGGCCTCTGAGTTGTGACCCTTGCTTTACACATTTCAGAACCTACTAGTAGGTCTTCTTATATAGGCATATTTTGTTTTATTGCATTTCCCAGATATTGTGTTTTCTACAAATTGAAGGTTTGTGGCAACCCTGCAGTTGAGGGAGTCTATCGGCATTTTTCCAGCAGTACTTGCTCACTGTATGTCTCTGTCACATTTTGGTAATTCTTACAGTATTTCAAACTTCGTTATTTTTGTTATGGTGATCTTTGATGTTACTACTGTAATCGTGTTGTGGCATCAGAAACCATGCCCATATAAGATGCCAAACTTAAACTGATAAATGTTGTATGTGTTCTGACTCCTCCACTGACTGGCCATTCTCCTGTCTCTCTTTCCTCCAGCCTGCCTATTCCCTGAGACACAGCAATACTGAAATTAAGCCAATTAAGAACCCTACAATGGCCTCTCAGTATTCAAGTGAAAGGAAGAGCCACAAATCTCTTACTTTAAATCAAAAGCCAGAAATGATTAAGCTTATTGAGGAAGGCATGTTGAAAGCTGAAATAGGCCAAAAGCTAGGCTTCTTGTGCCAGTTAGCCAAGTTGTGAATGCAAAGGAAAAGTTCTTGTAGGAAATTAAAAGTACTACCCCAGTGATCACACAAATGATAAGACAGCAAAACAGCCCTATTGCTGATATGGAGGAAGTTTTCGTGGTTTGGACAGAAGACACACCAGCCACAAGATTCCCTTAAGCCAAAGCTAATCCAGAGCCAGGCCCTAACTCTCTTCAATTTCATGAAGGCTGAGAGAAGTGAGGAAGCTATAGAGGAAAAGTGTGAAGCTAGCAGAGGTCGGTTGGTTCATGAAGTTTAAGGAAAGCAGCAGTCTCTGTAACCTCAAAATGCAAGGTGAAGCAGCCAAGTGTTAATACAGAACCTGCTGCAGGTTGTCCAGAAGATCTAGATAAGGTAACAAATGAAGGAACTACACTAAACCAACAGATTTTCAACGTAGACAAAAGAGTCTTCTTATGGATGAGCACAGAAAGTGGTTTCATGATATGGAATGTACTCCTGGTGAAGATGTTGGGAAGATTGTTGAAATGACAACAAAAGATTTAGAACATGACATAAATTTAGTTGAGGAAGCAGCAGCACGGTTTGAGAGGACAAACTCCAATTTTGAAAGATGTTCTACTGTGGGCAAAATGCTACCAAACAGCATCGCATGCTATAGAGAAATCATCCATGAAAGGAAGTTAAGTTGATACGGCAAACTTCTCTGTTGTCTTATTTTTAAAACCAACCACAGCCACCCCAGCCTTCAGCAACTACCACCCTGAACAGTCAGCAGCCATCAACATGGAGGGAGGAACCTCCACCAGTAAAAAGTTATAACTTGTTGAAAGCTCAGATCGTGGTTACTATTTTTTAGCCATAAAGTATTTTTTAATTAAGGTATGCAAAAATACCTATTAATACCTGTCATAATGCTACTACACACTTAACAGACTACAGTATAATGGAAACATAACTGGTATCTATACTGGGAAACCAAAAAATGCATTCAGCTCACTTTATCATGATGGTCTGGAGCCGAACCCGTAATATCTCCAACGTATGACTGTACTATAGAAGCATGGCAAAAGAGGCTAACAAGATAAAAACCAAACACATTTCCTTGAGTCCCTTGCAGTCAGGGGTCTTACATGTAACTAAAGTTCAGCCATGCAGGTAAATATGAGATATGGGAAATAAGAGGAACATGAGGTGGCAGCCAGAAGTAAAACAGATTTTCTACAGGGAAGATGGCAAAAGCCTCTGGTTTTCCTAGGCACCTAGGGCAACTGTTCTACAGCTACTCCAAGATTTGGCTACCTAAGGCCGTTGGTCAAATCCAGCCCACTATCTGTTTTGGTAAATAAAGTTCTACGAGAACACAGTCATGCTCATTCCTTTATATATGATCTATGGCTGCTCTGGACTACAAAAGCAGAGATGAGCAGTTTGACAGAGACCATATGGACAATACGGCCTAAAATTTTTACAATCTGGCACTTTCCTAAAAAAGTTTACTGGCCCTCGGTCTCATCCCTAGACGTGAAATGGTGGGTGGCAGCTATAGTAGAATAAGGTTTTCTCATTGTGTAGCTTCTCCTTGTTACAGTATTTCTGGGTCTGTAGATTCCTAGATTAATTCTCTGGCCCCTCTATCAATTTTATAAGTTACCTAATACCATGTGATAAATCCCTTTCTGGTGAAAATAGCTGGAGCTGCAACTAAAAACCCTGAATGAAACACAGAATAACAACAAAACAAAGGATTAGGCCATAAAGTTTAAAAATGTACTTACATTATGTGTCATCTCGAAGTACTTCTGACAGGCTACTTGGTAATGTGTCCCTTTTACTAAATCCAAAATCTAAAATGAATGGGAAAAGGAGAAAGCAAAATTAGAAACTAAGTCTCTCTAAACCACTGTAGCTCATGGTTGTTGGCCTTTTCATAATCTTTATTCCAGACAGGAAATGCATTAAATCATGTAGCATGTTGTACTTCTGCAGCCTGGGCACCGTGATAATTTTGACATTATACACCAGCCGCTTAGGTCAGCATTAAGCTACAGATGACAAGAGATAGTAAGTGATCTTTGTGACCTACCAACTGTGAATTTCAGTAACTTTACCTTGACAACAAGATGAAAACAGATCCTAGTATTATGACTTTGACAGTTATTGTCAGAACATCACCTTGCAACTTCTCTTCCAAAATTATAGATATAAATCTAGTAATCTAAATGATTGGTGCATGAAGCAATCAGGTGTACTATTTAGATTTTTATTTTCCACATTACAGTTTATACAGATACAGCTCAAAATACAGCTGTGTGCCCATCAGGAAAATTTAATGTAAGTCCTTTGGAAGAGTGTCTGTGGAGAGGGAATGCTTTTACCTTCAATCAGATTTGTTCTTTTTTTGAAATGAAGTTATTTCTAGTAAAGCTCAGCAGAATATGAGAGTGAATAGTCTATTCTGAACACCTATTAGGAACATCATCCTATCTTTTGTAAATACAATTTGCTTTCCAATTCTACTTCATGTAATCTCTTCAGAGCGGTACAAACTCCCATTCTTATCAGCCAAGTGCAATGCCAGTTGAAATTTGTAAAGTTTCACTACCTCCCCTGCCAAATAAATAAAATATATATTTGGCCTATTTATCAAACACAGTAAAAATGCTGGAATTAAGAGATAGCCTAAAATGAAGGGAAATGTAATTCTGGAGAAATGTTCATTTCTATCCCTTTTCAAAAGGCTGACCTTCCTGTGACAACAGAAATGTACATGAAGTCTCAAATTCCTGCTATCCTCATTATTGAATATAGCTTACATCTTTCGACAAACACACAAAATTATTACAGTTACAGAGCAGGAATCATACAATACTGACAGTGTGCTTAAAAGAACTGTTTTCTTTGATTGTCTTATAGATTACATTTCTGCATTTCAGGTCACCTTTTATTAAATCCTTTATGAAAGACCTATATAAATGCCAACCAACCACAGCACCCAGGATCCTATTTGACCTGTCCATTTTTCTCCAATTCATTAGAGCAGAAATGAAAAATAAATCAATTTAAAATCAATGGCTATAAAGTTTTAAAACTGAAGCAAGCAACAAAGTTTTCAAAGTAATTTTAACACTGAGTTCGTATTCTCCAATGTTTTTACATACAGATATTCAAATTGTGTTGAGATGAACTTATAACTGATTATTTGCAAACATCAATGATACCATGAAGGAATATATGTGAACTACAATTTTGGAGAAGCAAAGCCTTCAAACTTTAGTTAAATTTAAATGATACCGTAAATTACCTGAAGAGAAATGAATTCACAGAAATAAAAAGCTCAATTGTGTGGTATATAACAAAGCTCTTTTATGTAAAAACACAACAATAAATCCAACATCATATTCTATGTATATACATATTCTTAAGATATATATATTTAAATATATATGAGCTTATATACATATATTTAAATATCTTCCTTGGAAAGTAAATATGTAACGTTATATACAAACATTCTAATATATATATTTGGGAAACATTTTTTTTAATTAAAAAAATTTTTTTAAATTAAGTTTATTTATTTAGAGGGAGTGGCACAGAGAGAGGGAGACAATCTCAAGCAGGCTCTGCACTGTCAGTGCAAAGCCTGACATGGGGCTCGAACTCATGAACCGTGAGATTATGACCTGAGCTAAAACCGAGTCGGACACTTTACCGACTGAACCAATCAGGTGCCCCAAGATTTAAAAAATATCTAGTTGGGGAAGCCTAGCTGGCTCAGTCAGTAGGGCATGTGACTCTTGATTGTAAGTTCAGGGTTGTGAGTTCAAGCCCCATGATGGGCAGGGAGCCTACTTTAAAAAATAAATATAAAAAATTAAAAATAAAAAATAGTTGGGTGATATATGTTAAAGAAAATGGACACATAAGCCACAGAAGGAGAAAAGCTTATGTATTTTGAAATTTTAGGTTCCATTAAAATTAAATTTGGATTAATCACAGATCAACCCTTCCCCTCCACCCTGCTCCACTCCGAGAGAATGCTCTTAACAAAAATCATTTAGTTTTCCTTTCACTTTTTGCTTTATTTTTCTACAATGAATTGTTACTTGAAAATTTCTTGCAAATCCAGAAATAAATCATTCAACCATCATCAATCCCTAAGTAACTTTACTGATCATGTCACAGCCTATTTAGGGTGAATGAAGGTTTCTACACATATGTAAAGGTGTAATAGGGGGAAAAAAAGACAATAGAGTGCTTTTCATTGCCCAAAAAAGCTATTCAAAGAAAGACCTAAAGAGAGGTTCTAGAGAAGGAGAAAGAAAACCCTCCACAGTAATGGAAATGTGAGGACAATATATGAACTACTAGAAGAAAACCAAGAGAAAGACTGCTTTGAGACAATTAGATATTATTTATAGGTATTACCTTCATTTCAGAGATGAAGAAATATATCCCCTTAAAATAGGGGTATCTATCTAGTGAGTGCCGTTTACTGTGGGAAGAATTAAAAAATCCTATGCAATTTATGATTTTTTCTTTAAGGGGAATAAGTGAAACATTAACTCAAAAAACCCAGTAACTAATAAACATATATACTTTAATTTCACATTATGATCTAGATTATACATATACAGGAGGAGAAAAAAGAAAGAGAAGGATGTTATGGACCAATGAATGAAGTTTGGTTTTTTTCTCTGAGTAAAATGGGGAGCTACTACAATTTTCTTGGCATAGGACTGGCATGACCTGACACTGTTAACAGGATTATTCTGCATGATATGATGGAAACAAACTAGAGGGAGTAGGGACAGAAACAGGGAGCTCATTACAAGAATCCAGGGAACAGATGGTACAGGCTTTGGCCAGGCTGGTAAGAGTAGTGGTTACAAGTGGTCACATTTCCCACTTACTGGCCATAACCATTTTTGAAAAACAGCTGTTCTGCACAAAAATGCTCAATAGGAACCTATTCCCTGATGTTTTAGAGTAATTCATTACCTATCACTCAACACTTTCCCACTTTGACTGATTTCCTAAATAAAACTAAGTAGTCTAAAAACTCAGTAAAATGCAGGGATACCTGGGTGGCTCAGTCAGTTGAGTGGCTGACATTGGCTCAGGTCATGATCTTGTGGTCCGTTGGGTTTGAGCCCTGCATCAGGCTCTGTGCCAACAGCTCAAAGCCTAGAACCTGTTTGGGGTTCTGTCTCTGTCTCTGTCTGTCTGTCTCTCTCTCTGCCCCTCACGTGCTCACACTCTCTCTTTCTCTCAAAATAAACATTAAAAAAAATTAAAAAATTAAAACTCAGTAAAATGCAAAATGTAAGTAACAAACTATCATGTAAAATAAATGTAGAATACCAAAAATGCCACTTACTAGTCACTAAACAATATGAGTTAACAAATAGATACTTCTCATACAATAGCCAGTGAGTAGGACACCTGAAATCTCTGTCAGGCAACATCTTAGATGCACACCCACTCTGTGGACTTCAAAATATTCACAAGTGATTATGATGTTCTACCATTTTTTAAAAATAATGTATTTATTATTTTTTTAACTTACATCCAAGTTAGTTAGTATATAGTGCAATAATGATTTCAGGAGCAGAATCCAGTGATTCATCCCCTACATATAACACTCAGTGCTCATCCCAACAAGTGTCCTCCTTAATGCCCCTTGCCCATTTAGCCCATTCCCGCCCCCCCCCAACCCCCTCCAGCAACTCTCAGTTTGTTCTCTGTATTTAAGAGTGTTCTAACATTTCTATATGGAATGCAACTTGGGGCTTTTTCTGCACCCAATTTTCTTTAATTTTTCTGATACAAACCTCACTAGCAAATGCTATACTAAGATAGTCTACAGGTATGTTGAGGATGGTACTGGTATAATTTGTCAATGGGTTGGATGACTCCAAGGCAGGAAATACAAAGCTAAAAATCAAAAGAAAAGAGAACTGAGGTATCAGCAATATACTAAAATCAGTTTGTGAAATAGAAGCAAAGACAGAAACTTGACCAAAAAACCACCAAAATCTAAGGACAGATGCCTGAGATAGACTGTAGAAAAGAATTATAGGTCAGAAGCTAAGTTCTCATAACATGTTTTACATGTCCTTGGAAAGATTCTTTGCTTTTCTGAAGGTGGACCACTTATATGTTAATGTACAGATGCTGAAAATGCTCACTGCTAAGTCACAAAGGCTGGACAGGGATGGTTAAGCAGTGATGGTTGGCATGCACGATGACAGTGGTTACTGACCCTTCTTTATTCTTTAAAATTCAGGGTCTCAGCAATGGTTGGGCTCATTTAGAGTTTAAATTTTGTGTGTAGGTATAATTCAAGTAATCACTTTTTAAAAAATGCTGAGTTCTAACAGAAGAGCCCATGTCCCAGGCCAATGGACATATATGCTTGATTGATAGCCAGACTACTGTGAACCTGAAAAAGACCTAGGGTTTAACCAAAAGTGGTGTGCTTTTCTTTGAAACTAAAAATTTTTCTTTGATGCTTTCAAGAATGAAGAAATATTGGCTGTGGTAATATTTTTATAGTGTTAATTTTGAACTTACCTACCTAATCTTGTCCTTTTTTTTTTTTTTTTTTTTAAATATGCTTTGGGGGTAGGGGAGGCATATGGGGAGTTATTTCATATTGTGCTTATTTATACATATATTTGTGTTGGAATCATATATAATATGACATTAAATTTTTTTAAAGAAAATGAAATTCTGTGGGAGGCTGGCTTGGTTAAGCGATTGACTTTGGCTCAGGTCATGATCTCACGGTTTGTTGAGTTCAAGACCTGCGTTGGGCTCTGTGCAGACAGCTTGGAGCCTGGGGCCTGCTTTGGATTCTGTGCCTCCCTCTCTCTCTGCCCCTACCCCACTTGTACACGCGGGCTTGCTTTCTCTCAAAAATAAACAAACTTAAAAAAATAAAAAATAAAAAATAAAAAGGAAAATGAAATTCTGTAAAGAAGCCAGAATGAAGATGTAGTTAGTCAACAGTACTTTTTTGGCAATGTTCATTCAGCCAGATATCTTCTGAAGGGTCAAACCTCCATCCTCCTAAATTGGCCTTTGCTCTTCTTAGAGGGATAGCTCCATAAGGTTCCAGTTCAGCAGGCAGGGACTGGCCAGAGAAGAGGGTCAGAAATAAAACAGGTGAGGGAAACTAAATGAGATGAAGAAATGTGAGGAGGAGACAAAAAGAAACAAACAGGAAAATGAAAGAACCAGGTAGAAGAAAAATGTAGAAAGCCAGAGGAATGGAGTAAATGAAATGGAGATCACAGCTTACTATTTACGTGGCCTGTAAACACCAAAGTATAACCCATAGCTCACAAAAGGTGTTTCAAATTCCATTTTGGAAGAGCAAGAGCACACCATGATTTCCTCTGGTATATGCCAAAATAAGTGTCAATTCTGATGACGAAGCTAGAAGTTTTTTTTTCTTTTTTTAACGTTTATTCATTTTTGAGAGACAGAGTGCAAGCAGAGGGTGGCAGAGAGAGAGACACACACCCAGAATTCAAAGAAGGCTCCAGGGTCTGAGCTCTCAGCACAGAGCCCAACATGGGGCTTGAACTCATGAACTGTGAGATGACCTGAGCCAAAGTCAGAAGCTCAATCAACTGAGCCATCCAGGCACCCTGGCTAGAAGTTTTTCTAACTCTGCTTTAGAAAAATGTAACCGAAGAATTTGAATAATCATATCAAATAAGGCTCCTTTGAAAATACAAACATTTTTTTAAGTTATTTATTTGAGAGATAGAAAGTGTGTGTGCACATGTGAGTGTGCATGCAAGTGAGCAGGAGGGGGGGAGGGGGCAGAAGGGAGAGGGGAGGAGAGAATCCCAAGTAGGCTCCATGCTCAATGTGGAGCCCAACACGGGGCTCGATCTCATGACTGCAAGATCACAACCTGAGCAGATATCAAGAGTCAGACACTTAACCCACTGAGCCACCCAGGTATCCCGAAAATACAAAATTGTTTAAAGAAAAATTTCTATGAAGATTTAAGACTATTGATCAAATGGAAATTTTACTTTTGGTTTTTAATGCCAATATTTCCAGAATAAAGTACAAAATGTCAAGCATAACAATCCATTTATTGTTCTAATTCATCAGTGACCAAAAGGCTCAGAAAAAAATAAGAGTAGTGACATCAAACTAGATTTTGGTAATTAATATTCTTTAACTTTGCTTTTTATTTTTAATTATTTTTTAACAGCTGACCAAAGCCCACCATGAAGAATAACACTTCATCTACCTCTTCATCCTCAGGGCTAATAATTATTTTCGTTTTGAATTTTTTGTTTATTTGTTTTGAATTCTAATACAGTGGCTACCCAAGATACCCTTCCAGTAGAGGAGGAAGGAGCATATTAGGTGATGTTTTCCTTATTTCATTGGTAATATATCACAGCTAGTTGACAAACATAGGATATACAAAATACTGATGGGAAACCTTTCTATTTACATACGCACACACACACTAGAAATATAGAAAAAAATTTAAAACAGAAATGTACATAACATTTTATAACTTTGAGCCACACTTCCTTCTTTCTTCCTAATGCTCTCTACTATTCCCTGCCATCTGTAGCTTCCTCTATGCCCTTTGCTTCAGAGCCTGCCAGTGAGGTCCAGATGATTTCCTGGCAGCAGAACATAGCCACCTGCCTGTCCTTGGCTTTGGTGAGTCAGGTGCTGCACAGCTAGGTGTGCTGAGCTCACCAATTAGACATGCAGTTAATCTGTCTCTAATTCAAGGTCATATTCTGTCTTATTTAAAAGTGATAACAAGCTTGTTTCTTTGTAAAAAGCTCAACCTTTTGAAAGTAGACCTGCTGATATTTTTCCACTTCATCTCTAACCATCCTTTATTTCAAAGGTGAAAGAAAATGTGGTACAGATGCAGAGTCTGGAACACTTTTGAACATATTACTTTGCTCCTATTTCTTACACACTCAGCATAGCTTAGGCAGCCGCCACCTTACATCTCTGCTGTGACCTTCATTTATTGGCAGATCAGGGGCAAGTTTCCCTCTCTTGAAGATGTACTTTCACTCATTTAAAACATTACATGCCAAGAATTTTTCTGACTCACTCTTCATTTTCTATAAACACAGTTATCTGACTGAATCTATTCCACCTCCAAATGTCTCTAAAAACATACCCTTTCCTCCCCATTGTTCAGGCTGTAATCATTCTCTTTTTTATTGAAAAGCTTCTTGACTTATTCTTTCCTCACTCAAGACAGCTTCCAAACTGCCACCATATTAACTTTTCTAAAATCAAATCTAATCCTGGCATTGCTGGTTTCCAGCCGAAAACGGGTCACAAATTCATTATGGTCCAAAAGGCCTTGTTCATCAGGCCCCAAGTCTCCTTCTTTGGGCCCCTCTCCTGCTCTGCCTGGTCACTGGGGTCCTTACGCTCTAGTCCAGGTCCTCCCACAGTGTATTCTTTGGAATTTTAGCTCACAAAATCCTAATGACTCAGAGGGTTTTTTCACCTAATGCCTTTTTTGGTTTGGTTCCAATGAGAATTATCTAAGTTTCTTTAGAGCAGGACTTAACAGGATAGTGTTCTTCAGAGTAATTTGTCTCCAGAACTTGTTCCATAGCTCTCCCAGGACTAGGGCTCCTCAAAACACACCCTGACAGCCTTGTCTACATAGGCTCACCTCCCCAAGTCTTATGCTATTTCCTGGTCTTGGCTAGGTTCCTCTTACCACACTTAATTTGTTCACTGTCTCCCCTACTAGAACAGCAGCTCCATAAAGGCAGAGGTCTTGTGCCTTGAACAGTAACTGGAATATAGTCATCACCTTGTTATTATTTATTCATGTTGAATGAATGCTGTTCCTTTTGCCTCATAAGCCTCACTTCCCTCCACTGGGGAAACTCCTACTCAATTTTCAAAAGCAATGTAATGACCACTTCCTACAGGAAGCATTCCCTGAGTTCACACCTCTCTCTCAGCAGATCCCGCCCTCTGATTCTCCAGCTGGCACTTTAAATGTATTTTTATTAAAGCACTTATCACACTTTATTATAGTGAATTATGCCTTTTGGCACCATTAGACTAAAAGCTCTAAAATAGTTTCTTAATCATTCTATTTCCAGATTTGAACATACTGAAAACTCAGTGACATGTCAAGTGCTCAGTAAATGTTTATTGAGTAATAAAATGTCTTTCCTCACCAAGGCAACTTACTTCTATTTAAATCAGTCTTAGAGCACTGTTACTAGAACTGTTTCAATTAGTTGCTTTACATTTCTTTCTAACTTTGTCTGGGGCGGGGGGGGGGGGGGGCGGTGTGTGTAGACCACAGCAAAAAAATTACTAATTTAGTTCTTCCACAAGGTGTTAACAGAGCTTGAGAGGTTTCTCTAGTCACATCTGAAGACACTCTGGAGAAAAGAATGAAAATAATCTATCACATTAACTTGAATCCAAATGTAGAAATCTGCCATTGCTATATATAGTTTTACACATGCAGGCAAACGCTAATATATGCAAACACAGACAGGCCTCTGCCAACGCCTCTCAAATAAGCTTTCAGACTATGAACTGATTGAGTGAGTCATTCATTTGCTTACTCCATTCATTCAGCCCACATTCATTAAGCTCCTATAATGAATTCCAGGCACTGTAGTTAGAGACTGGTTTTATTCAGAAGACAGACACCATTTCTGCTCCCAGGGAGGATAAAGTCACAATGAGTCTAGAGGGGAGGGCAAACAATAAGCAGGATGTTACAGAGGAGGAAAGGGAGGAAAAGTGATTGAAACTTCCAGAGGAGGGCCCTACTGAGTGAAATTATAATAAATGAGTAATAGTTACCAAGATAAAGAAAAGGGTAAGGACAACCCAGACACAGGGAATAACATGCAAAGGAGGCAGAGAAACTGGACAGCAAAGTGTTTAAGGATGGGCAGAAATTAAAGTATATTAGAAAGATTACTTTGGCATCGTCTGAAGGGCTTTTGGGGGAAAGAGAGACTGAAAATTAGGAATTAAAGTGACATGACATCCTAGGTTACGGAAGACAGAGACGAAAGAGCGAACAGATCCAGTAACACTTAAAAACAGAAAGGAGCCTTGAATATTTTCCTGATTTCTGGCTTGAACATCCAGTGTTTCCTTCACATTCCGTGGAGATTATGTAGTGGACTCTGTGGTATGCTGTGTACATCCCCTCTCCTCAGAACAAGGACACACATTTTTCCAGGGTCAGAGAGTGTTGATGACTGCCAGCCTGCGGCAGAAGTCCCTCTCAGGTGAGGCTGAGGAAAGCCATTTTGCTCAAGGTGCTGTTTCCTTCCGGAGAGCAGCCAGATCCAGTGACTGGTTGGTGCAGTGATAGAAAGGCCAACAGCCCTTGCTCCAATTAGGGACACCTCTGCAGGGTCATCCAGCCTCAGAGTTCCCTGAAGGATCAACTAAAGACCACCTTCTCCTTCTGCTCAAGCCTGTCTTCACTCCCTGACAGATATGGATCCTGAGAGAACTCCCCAATGAACCTCCTGCACACCAATCAGCACAGTGAACCAATCTGTAACACAGTCCAATTATTTTTTGCTTGTTAGTTTTTGCAGGAAGAGGGATGGAAAAATGTGAATAATAATAATGATAATAAGCTACTATGTATACTGTTCTAGTTATTGTACTTATCTGCTCTCTAAATGTCTTCATGTGTGCATATATATGCAAACACATTAGAAAAAGAATGATGATAGCTATTTCTTAGATCTTTGAGAAGCCATGAGAATCTTATTAAAAGTGTGAACCTCCTCAATTGGAAAATGTACTATGCCACAATTCATAAATCCTGAAATATTCTCACAAATCAGCCAACTACTAAATAGAAGTGAGGCTTTCTGGAAGGTGTATGACACTCAAATTTGGTAATCATATTACTCCCTATTATGTTTTTTTGTACAATATAAAAATGCTAATATTGAAAATTTCTCATTGTCTTTTAACTTACTATATTTGAATAAAGATTTGAATCATTAAAAATAGGTACCCAAAAAGGATTCTTGAGAAGCTATTAAACTGCCACCCAAAATACTGAATTCCTTAGTGCAGTTTAATACTAACATTTGGGTTAAAGGATTTAAGCTTTAAGGGAACATCAACGACTAAGTGAACTTGGAATAAGGGGAGGAAGGGAATGAGAAGAAAGAGAAAAGGGGAGAAGGAGGACAAATGAGAACATATATGTAAAGTCCACTCAGCAACATGGACAAAAGTACTGCCAAAATCAATCCCACGACTCACTAATTAAAACTGTGCTTAAGTATTCTATTTTTGTGCCTAATATAAACGCAAGTCAGTCCAGAATCCCTATGTCCTATGATCTTTATGGAAATGATGAAAATATTTATACCAATTTAGTAGTTATTTTCAAATATCTTACTTATAAAAAGAAATGTATCATATCAGACATGATATTGAAACAGAAAGTAAAATCTGTCACTTAAAGGTCTGTCCAAGGACTACAGGATTAAGAGAAAAATATATGTAAATTTGCATATATATAATATTTTACATACACATATGCATACAGGTTTACATACATCCATATGCATATATATAAATAAAGATCAGAAACAGAAAACAACATGAAATACACTGTAAGCTGATGGGAAACAATACCAAGAAGTCTGAAATGGCTTAAAGCTAAGCAGACTAAGACTTTCTAACACTTGCTATATAAAGTAAGGTTAGTTAATTTTTTGTATTCTTTAAGTTTGCTTCTCTTAAAAAAGGGGAGGAAGGCTCTGGGAGAATACTCTATAAAATGGATCATGAAATAGAATTAAGCTAGGTGAACAGTTATGTCTACAGGTAGACAGACTAGATTTTATTATAAGTATCATAAGTGACAGCATCATATGCTACTGAAATTCCTCTATAGGTATAATTTTCATGTAATGAACAAATAAAATAATTCTAGAAATAGAAATAATTATAAACAGGGTACTAAATTTCCTTTAAAGAAAAACTATGTCTTCTATTTTAATGCAATTTTAATAAAAGTAAACTTCAATAGGTTTGGCTAACAGTGGCAAATGTTATTTGACTTTTGAAGTGATTTTTCCTTTGAAACATATTGAACAATATTAAATAATCTTCAAATGACCATTTATTTTCAGGGTGCCTGGGTGGCTCAATCAGTTAAGCATCTGACTCTTGATTTCAGCTCAGCATGATCTCACAGTTTGTGAGCTCAAGTCCAGTGTTCCAATCCCCCCTTGGGACTCTCTCCCTCTCTCTCTGTCCCTCCCCAGCTCACACACTCTCTCAAAATATATAAACATTAAAAAAACAAAAACAAAAAAATTGCACAAATGACCATTTATTTTCAATCTATAAAAAAAGGAAGGATATATACAGAAATATATTTTAGATATTCAATGATTTTTGTGATAAAGCCAAAAATGCAATCACATCCTCCTCACCCCAATTCTAATGCTCAACTTCCAAACTTTTCCTTAATGTAGTTCTAAGATATACCAAGAACAATGCACACATCTTCAACTACAACTATAAGAAAAGCAAAGCTAAGTGCAGCAATCTAAGTACTGTTCTCATAAATCAAGAGATGCTCCTAGAGATGAAATAGACAGAAAAGCTGCTCTTCGAAGCAGTTACTGTTCATAAAGTAATGGACAGACTGAATACTATCTATTGACAAGTACTCCTTACCTAAGAAAATCATAGGAGTTTTAGGTAGTTCAGATTTATATGAACATTGAGTAAGGAGTCACTGAAGTTTATCTTTGCCATAAAATCTTCTTGACATAGTGTTACTTCTGTTTCTTAAGCTGTCCATTTTGAAAGATTTCTTCATTAAAAGGCATTTGTCAGTTTTAGATTTAAGATGGTCACTAACTTGAGAACGCTTGTACTAGGAAAATGAAAGGTTAACCTACCTCTCAAAAAGTAAAAAGAGCATACATCTTTACATATTTCATAATTTTAGTATCACTATTAAGTTTCTTGAAAGCACCAATTAGATTTGCTTTTAAAATAATTATTGGAACACCTGGGTTGAGCATTTGACTTCGATCTATTTGAGCATATGAGCTAATCGATTTCATAGTTCGTGAGTTTGAGCCCTGCATTGGGCTCTGTACTGGTGGTACAGAACCTGCTTGAACATCAGTTTTAATTGGTCAAATACAATTGTATGCTAGAAGCTAATATTAAAATATGATAGGGAAATAGAAACTAATCACTCTAATACTTAGTCCCAAAGGCTCAGTAGTCCCATGTAACTATTTAGAGCATTGTTCTCCAACAGAAATATAATGAATGACATCTATAATTTTAAACTTTCTAACTATAATTAAAAAGGTAGCAACAGGGGTGCCTGGGTCGCTCAGTTGCTTAGGCATCCCACTTCGGCCCAGGTCATGATCCCGCGCTTCATGGATTTAAGCCCCACATCGGACTCTGTGCTGACAGCTCAGAGCCTGGAGCCTGCTTCAGATTCTGTGTCTCCCTCTCTCTCTGCCCCTCCCCGGCCTGCACTCTGTCTCTTTGTTCCCCCCAAATAAATAAACATTAAAAAAATAAAAATAAGCGTTGCCTGGGTGGCTCAGTTGGTTGAGCATCTGACTTCAGCTCAGGTCATGATTTCATGGTCCGTGAGTTCGAGCCCCACATGAGGCTCTGTACTGACAGCTCAGAGCCTGGATCCTGCTTCAGATTCTTTCTCTTTCTTTCTCTCTCACAAATAAACATTAAAAAAATAAAAATAAAGGTAGAAACAAATCAAATTAATTTTAACTTATTTGAATTAATAGTTCATTGTCATTTCGACATGTAATTAATATAAAAATATTTCTGAGATATTTTATAATGCTTTTTTACTTAAATTTTTGAAACCTGGTATATATTTTATCCT
The DNA here is from genome assembly GCF_018350215.1 of Panthera leo. NCBI lineage: Eukaryota > Metazoa > Chordata > Mammalia > Carnivora > Felidae > Panthera > Panthera leo. The sequence goes on along the minus strand of NC_056683.1, from coordinate 54,586,231 downwards.
TTAAGTGTTATACTAGAGCTGACTCACATTGGCTTCTGAGAATCAATTGTGCATTATGACTTTCCAAGTCAGGGTTTTGACATCACTTTGGTAGTTTAAAATTGGCCACAACAGAAGTACTTACATTAACAGAAACCAACAAATGACATAAATCAAGGCTCTCCTACCCGACCCCTCCACTAGCTGGTTTACCAATACACCACTGCCTTCAGTGGTACATCTTGATTTGGACCAGCCACATTTCAAGTGCTAAAAAAATCCATCACAGAGATTCTTGTTTTTAATTTTAAAAAATATTTATTTATTTTTGAGAGACAGAGACAATAGCGTGAGAGTGGGAGGGGCAGAGAGAGATGGAGACAGAATCTGAAGCAGGCTAACCTCTGCTGTTAACACAGAGCCCAATGTAGGGCTTGAACTCACAAGCTGTGAGATTGTGACCTGGGCTGAAGTTGGACGTTTAACCGACTGAGCCACCCAGGTGCCCCAATCACAGAGATTCTTGATCAAGATGGTGGAGCAAGAGGATACTGTCTCACCTCATCCCACAAACACACCAAAACTGCAACTACATATAGAACAGCTCTCTCTGAAAACAACCTGATGAATAGCAGAACAGCTTTCCACAACTAATGATATAAGAAAAAGTCACATCGAGATGGTGAGGGGAGGCAGAGGCACAGTTTGGTCAGGGCCCACACGTGGGAGGGATATCACCAATGCAAAGGTCTCTGAGGAGTGAGGGGTTCAAGCCCCATTTTAGCTACTCCGGATCTGGGGACCTGCGCTGAAAAGACACATCCACATAACTTAGGGCTTTGAAAATCAGTGGGGCTTAACTTTGGGAGAGTCAGGGGGTTACAGGAAAAGAAAAGTGTGCACACAAAATCGCTTGCTCCACAAACCCACACAGAGGCAGCAATCTGAAAAGCAAGCACTTTGGCCATACATGAAGGAGATTTACTGGCTAATTTTAGGCATGTGCCAGAGGTGAAGGAATCTATAGGAATTTTATCTGGATTGGAAGTGCTGACAGGCACCACTTTTGGTACTCTGATCAACATAGCACTGCTCACCTTGCCCCAGCATTCCCCTACAAACCTGCCCACCCCAACAGATGCACCGCCAAAGTGGCCCCCATTCCCATCACACCTCCCAGTGGGTGGTGTCAGCCTGGAAACAACTCCTGCCCCTAGTGGCAGCCCTACCCATCAGTATGCCTGCAGCAGCCATGACCGACCCTACAACAAGAGGGTACATGCAGCCCATACAGGGTATACCCCTGGTGTGCATGCTTCTGCTGATTGAGGGGACTGTGCTTATGGGTCCCAAAAGACACTTTCTACATAAGGCTACTCCTTTAAGAATGGGAGACTCAGCTGTTCTATATTATACACAGTAACAAGACAGAATCAGGCAAAATGAAGAGACAGAAGAATATGTTCCAAATAAAAAAAACAAGATAAAACCTTAAAAAAGAACAACACTGACAATGATGGGGAGATAAGCAATCTACCTGATAGAGTGCAAAGTAATGGTCATAAGGATGCTCACTGAACCCAAGAGTGGATGAACAAAGTGACAATTTCAACAAAGAAAGAAAAAAAAATCAGAGCTAAAGAATATAATAACAAATGAAAAGTAGAGGGAATCAAAAGAAGATTACAGGATGCAGAGTAGATCAGCAACCTTAAAGAGAGTAGAGAAAATTATCTAAACTCAATAGCAAAGAGAAAAAACATTAAAAAAAAATGAGGATAATTTCAGGGACCTCTGGAACATCAAGTGTACTAATTCACTTACGTACAAAAAGGAAAAGAAAGAAAGGAGCAGAATATTTATTTGAAGAAATAATAGCTGAAAACTTCCCTAATCTGGAGAAGGAAAGACATCCAGGTTCAGGAATCATGGCGAGCCCCAAACAAGACAAAGAACCCAGAGGTCTGCATCAAGACACATAATTGTTAAAGTGTCAAAAATTAAAGATAAAGAGAGAATCTTGAAAGCAGCAAGAGGAAAGCAACTAGTTTTATACCAGAAAACCCCCATATGACTATCCACTAATTTTTCAGCAAAAAATGAGCAAGCCAGAAGGAGGTGGCATGATATATTCAAAGTGCTAAAAGGAAAAAACCTACAACAAAGAATACTCTATTCGGCAAGGTTATGTTTCATAATTGAAGGAGAGATAGTTTCCCAGACAAACAAAAGTTAAAGGAGTTCATCATCACAAAACCAGCCTTACAATGTTAAAAAGACTCCTTTAAACAGAAAACAAAAGGCTGTAACTAGAAGAAACTTATGAAAGAAAAAAAAAATCTCAATACTCTGGTTTCTCTTCAGATCGAATAAATCTTTCACCTTTTAAAGAAAGAAAGAGAAAGACAGAAAGAAAGAATCTCACTGGTAAAAGCTAATGTGTAGAAAAGGTAGTTGATTAACCACTTTATAAAGCTAGGATGAAAGTTAAAAACCAAAAATAGCAAATCAACTATATCTGTAACTATTACTTAAGGAAAACACAAAATAAAAAGTTGTAAAGTAGGACTTCAAAAAACATACAACATGGCGGGGGGGTGTGTGTAATGTTTTTAAAATGCATTTGAACATAAGTAACCATCAACTTAAAACTGCTGATTGTTATATATGAACCTCATGGCAACCACAAACAAAAAACCTAGAATAGAACAGTTCCTTGGATCTTCTATCTACTAGATTGGGTGCTGCCCAATTCATCAATCATTGAATAAAGCCAGTAAGATCTATAAAAATGTACTTAGTTGATATTTGTTCAACAGGCTGATGGAAGGAGTGGAACCCAGAAACTTCTGATGGCTTCGGGAATAAGAAACGTGAGAGTTGAGGCCCATGAACCTTTGGGTTCTAGGTCTTTCTCACTGTTTCTGAGGGACATGGGTAAGTTCCTCTTGGTTCTGAGCTCCACTCTCTTTGTGTTGCACGCTCCTGATCTAAATGGCTTTCCAGCCCAGGATTAATGGGTCAATCTAGACTGACAGGAGGCTCTAACAGAGAGCCAGTCCTTAGTCCATGGTTAGTCCACAGTCCCAGTCAAGGGTTTATTTAGCAGGTAGGCTTGAGCTGGCAGATGATTACATCTAAAATCGGAGTTCCTTGCCCTTGGTTCAGTCCATGGTCCCCATTTGCTGCAGTATGATGGTTCAGTCTCTAGTTCCACTTTGGAAACTGCTAGTGGTACATACCTAAGGCCTTTTCTTGGCCAGTCCACAGTACTCTCTCTTTGGTTACTGCTGATATGCACAGTCCATTTCCTTGGTTACTACTGGTTTCTGTTAATGTGCACATGAGGTAAAATGATTAACAGATCTGCTGTTAATGGAAGTCACAGAAGCCAAAGTTGCAAAATTGGTAGGCATGGATCAAGCGCTTAAAAGCTGTATTAGAGTCCTTGACACCTAACTCTAAGACTCCCATACTAGGATAAACTGATCATGGAATGGGTTAGATTGACACTAGGTCACCTGCCAACCTCAAAAAAAATTCTATGCAACGAGGTACATTGTAAAACACCCTAAATCCCCAACCTAGCGGCATATCCCTTTTCAGGCATTAACTTGGCTCCAAGAAACCGAAGGCCTAATTAAAGAAATGGAATCCTCATATTTCAAAAAAAATGAGTATACTACCATCTGGCACAACTGCTTATTTTATATCTAAAAACTGTGGTCCTAGAAGCTGCACATATCTATAAAAATGGCAAAATCTTATTAAGACAACCTAGAATTAAAACGCCTTTACAGGGAACAAGAAGTGCACTTGAAAGCAAGAGTTCCCAAATCAAACAATTAGGATACCCATTTGAACTGGTATGCAGAAGCCTCGAAAAGGCTATAAGATTCAAAAACAGGTTCATTGAATGATTCAGTGTAAAAGGCTAATGAAAAGACTTAAGAGGCACTTACAAGACTAAGGCTGATGTGACTTCTACTACTCCCCTCGATCCTCCTTTACCTGAGTACTCAGAGTCTACTACTAATCTTCTATCTGAACTGCCTTCCCATTCTGAAAAGACTGTCATACAACCATAAGAGAAAGTCCACCAAGTTAGTGACTTTACAGATGCCACCATATTTACTCTTGGAGGGTCCTCATATAGGCCCCTCTCAGAGATGATAGGGCTCTAGGAATTCTCTTGCAAATTGCTACAAATTATTCCATTAAATAGCCAAGAATAAATGAAAATTAAGGGAAAATCATGCCAATATTGGACCTACACTCTGAAACCCACTCACTCTGGAACCTACAGATGAGATCCTGGGAAAACTGGCAAAAGCCAGTGAAAGGTGAAAAATCTTAACAAAGTCAGCTCTCCTGGATCTCTATCTGTAGTACTCAGCTGAGAGAAGGTAAAATTTCACATTGTCCCTTCCTTTCCAAATCCAGACCCACTGGTTATTGATCCTTTCTCTCTCACAGACAACTATTTCCTTCTTGTATGTCTCATTTTGTGTTCTGATGACTTGGCTTGGCATGTCAGGTTAGGGGCCCCCCAAATATGGTAAGACAGAAATGATGGTACCACTCCATTTGCAGTTTGGGCCTCACCACGTGCAGACCCTGAGGGGAATTGTGAAAGTCTTTCTTTTCTTTCGACTATCTTTGGGAATGGCTCTGGATCTTGGGAGGGTTGTATCCTTTGTACCCTCTTTGGGGACATGTCTTGTATCCATAGAGTTGTTTCACTTTGCCAGAAGTATTTCCTGTCTGTCTGGCTAAAAGCTGACAAGATTCTGAAAGGATTTTTTAAAGTAGCTCTACTGACAGAGATAGGCAAACTGAAAGCTGATATTTAAAGCCTGACAGGAACTTCTAGGCCTTGTCACCTAAGCTACCCAGAGGTAAAGACAAATATCCCAAAAACAGAGCTCTAAATCTGGAATAAAGAATTCTTTTGATTTCCATCTTCATTGAAGATATTCTCCTTGGTAAAAACAAGCAAATTGAAGATAATGTAGTTGCATGAGTGTGTAAAGCCTTTGAATTCAGGTTGCTACTGACTCACTGAAGAATTAAGAACTGTTCTTTTCATATGAACTGGGTCTTTACCAGGACAGAAAATGCAGCTCTAGAAGCAATTCAAAGCCACTTATCCTTTCTGTCAATACCAAAACCCTTATTCATCTCAGAAGGCTGGTTAAGTACTGTAAAATTCTGAATTCAGGAAACAAAAGCCCTGCTTAGAAGGACATTCATTCTTTCCCTGGGTCCTTGAAATGCAAATGTTCTACTACTATCTTCTCAGTAACTCCTATGTAGGCTATCTCTTCAAAATACTACATCTTCTACATCTGCTCAGTAACTCCTACGTAGGCTATCTCTTCAAAATGCAAACTTCAGGGAGGAATTTTTATCAGAAGATAAAAAAGGGGGGGGGGGGAGGACTATTTGAAAACAAAGTCTATGAAAATCTTAAAAGTCTTCTTTACAAATGAATAAAAGCTTTAGGCATCTGAGCAGGTAACCTTAAATTATACCATCTGTCAGAAATATGATTTGGATTCAACTGCTTTTTTATAAACTAGTAAGTTTTGCATCATCACACCTGACTCATGGCTAAAATTTTATTTTTATTTTACTATTATTACTTTTTTGAGGAAATAGAAAAGGAATTTGTTTATTGAGGGCAAGAGGATGCAAGCAATATAATAATCAAAAGTTTATCTGGTTTTCACTGACTTTTCTTTCTCTGTTTCTCAAATGGGGGTTAGGTTTTATTTGTACATTTTCTGAGAGTCTCAGTTTGCTCATGGAATCCTTTACACAGGGGAGGGAGCTGTGGGGCAGATTCCTTAAGAGACCCCGTGGGAGGGGTTCCGGAAGATGGCGGCGTAGGAGGACGCGGGGCTCACAGCGCGTCCTGCCGATCACTTAGATTCCACCTACACCTGCCTAAAGAACCCAGAAAACCGCCAGAGGATTAGCAGAAGAGAGTCTCCGGAGTCAAGCGCAGACTAGAGGCCCACGGAAGAGGGTAGGAAGGGCGGCGAGGCGGTGCGCGCTCCACGGACTGGCGGGAGGGAGCCGGGGCGGAGGGGCGGCTCGCCGGCCAAGCAGAGCCCCCGAGTCTGGCTGGCAAAAGCGGAGGGGCCGGACAGACTGTGTTCCGACAGCAAGCGCGACTTAGCGTCTGGGAGGTCATAAGTTAACAGCTCTGCTCGGAAAGCGGGAAGGCTGGAGGACAAAGGGAGGGAGAGCTGCTGAGCCCCCGGACGGCAGAGCTCAGCTTGGCGGGGAACAAAGGCGCCAGCGCCATCTCCCCCGCCCATCCCCCAGCCAAAATCCCAAAGGGAACCAGTTCCTGCCAGAGAACTTGCTCGCTCCGCGCAAACACCCAACTCTGTGCTTCTGCGGAGCCAAACCTCCGGCAGCGGATCTGACTCCCTCCCGCTGCCACAGGGCTCCTCCTGAAGTGGATCACCTAAGGAGAAGCGAGCTAAGCCTGCCCCTCCAGCCCCCGTGCACCTTGCCTACCCACCCCAGCTAATACGCCAGATCCCCAGCAACACAAGCCTGGCAGTGTGCAAGTAGCCCAGACGGGACACGCCACCCCACAGTGAATCCCGCCCCTAGGAGAGGGGAAGAGAAGGCACACACCAGTCTGACTGTGGCCCCAGCAGTGGGCTGGGGGCAGACATCGGGTCGGACTGCGGCCCCGCCCACTAACTCCAGTTATACACCACAGCACAGGGGAAGTGCACTGCAGGTCCTCACCATGCCAGGGACTCTCCAAAATGACCAAACGGAAGAATTCCCCTCAGAAGAATCTCCAGGAAATAACAACAGCTAATGAACTGATCAAAAAGGATTTAAATAATATAACAGAAAGTGAATTTAGAATAATAGTCATAAAATTAATCGCTGGGCTTGAAAACAGTATACAGGACAGCAGAGAATCTCTTGCCACAAAGATCGAGGGACTAAGGAACAGTCACGAGGAGTTGAAAAACGCTTTAAACGAATTGCAAAACAAAATGGAATCCACGATGGCTCGGCTTGAAGAGGCAGAGGAGAGAATAGGTGAACTAGAAGATAAAGTTATGGAGAAAGAGGAAGCTGAAAGAAAGAGAGATAAAAAAATCCAGGAGTATGAGGGGAAAATTAGAGAACTAAGTGATACACTAAAAAAAAATAATATACGCATAATTGGTATCCCAGAGGAGGAAGAGAGAGGGAAGGGTGCTGAAGGGGTACTTGAACAAATTATAGCTGAGAACTTCCCTGAACTGGGGAAGGAAAAAGGCATTGAAATCCAAGAGGCACAGAGAACTCCCTTCAGACGTAACTTGAATCGATCTTCTGCACGACATATCATAGTGAAACTGGCAAAATACAAGGATAAAGAGAAAATTCTGAAAGCAGCAAGGGATAAACGTGCCCTCACATATAAAGGGAGACCTATAAGACTCGTGACTGATCTCTCCTTTGAAACTTGGCAGGCCAGAAAGGCTTGGCACGATATCTACAGTGTGCTAAACAGCAAAAATATGCAGCCGAGAATCCTTTATCCAGCAAGTCTGTCATTTAGAATAGAAGGAGAGATAAAGGTCTTCCCAAACAAACAAAAACTGAAGGAATTTGTCACCACGAAACCAGCCCTACAAGAGATCCTAAGGGGGATCCTGTGAGACAAAGTACCAGAGACATCACTACAAGCATAAAACATACAGACATCACAATGACTCTAAACCCATATCTTTCTATAATAAGACTGAATGTAAATGGATTAAATGCGCCAACTAAAAGACATAGGGTATCAGAATGGATAAAAAAACAAGACCCATCTATTTGCTGTCTACAAGAGACTCATTTTAGATCTGAGGACACCTTTAGATTGAGAGTGAGGGGATGGAGAACTATTTATCATGCTCCTGGAAGCCAAAAGAAAGCTGGAGTAGCCATACTTATATCAGACAAACTAGACTTTAAATTAAAGGCTGTAACAAGAGATGAAGAAGGGCATTATATAATAATCACAGGGTCTATCCACCAGGAAGAGCTAACTATTATAAATGTCTATGTGCCAAATACCCGAGCCCCCAGATATATAAAACAATTACTCATAAACATAAGCAACCTTATCGATAAGAATGTGGTCATTGCAGGGGACTTTAACACCCCACTTACAGAAATGGATAGATCATCTAGACACACAGTCAATAAAGAAACAAGGGCCCTGAATGATACATTGGATCAGATGGACTTGACCGATATATTTAGAACTCTGCATCCCAAAGCAACAGAATATACTTTCTTCTCGAGTGCACATGGAACATTCTCCAAGATAGATCATATACTGGGTCACAAAACAGCCCTTCATAAGTTTACAAGAATTGAAATTATACCATGCATACTTTCAGACCACAATGCTATGAAGCTTGAAATCAACCACAGGAAAAAGTCTGGAAAACCTCCAAAAGCATGGAGGTTAAAGAACACCCTACTAACGAATGAGTGGGTCAACCAGGCAATTAGAGAAGAAATTAAAACATATATGGAAACAAACGAAAATGAAAATACAACAATCCAAACGCTTTGGGATGCAGCGAAGGCAGTCCTGAGAGGAAAATACATTGCAATCCAGGCCTATCTCAAGAAACAAGAAAAATCCCAAATACAAAATCTAACAGCACACCTAAAGGAAATAGAAGCAGAACAGCAAAGGCAGCCTAAACCCAGCAGAAGAAGAGAAATAATAAAGATCAGAGCAGAAATAAACAATATAGAATCTAAAAAAACTGTAGAGCAGATCAACGAAACCAAGAGTTGGTTTTTTGAAAAAATAAACAAAATTGACAAACCTCTAGCCAGGCTTCTCAAAAAGAAAAGGGAGATGACCCAAATAGATAAAGTCATGAATGAAAATGGAATGATTACAACCAATCCCTCAGAGATACAAACAATTATCAGGGAATACTATGAAAAATTATATGCCAGCAAATTGGACAACCTGGAAGAAATGGACAAATTTCTAAACACCCACACTCTTCCAAAACTCAATCAGGAGGAAATAGAAAGCTTGAACAGACCCATAACCAGCGAAGAAATTGAATCGGTTATCAAAAATCTCCCAACAAATAAGAGTCCAGGACCAGATGGCTTCCCAGGGGAGTTCTACCAGACATTTAAAGCAGAGATAATACCTATCCTTCTCAAGCTATTCCAAGAAATAGAAAGGGAAGGAAAACTTCCAGACTCATTCTATGAAGCCAGTATTACTTTGATTCCTAAACCAGACAGAGACCCAGTAAAAAAAGAGAACTACAGGCCAATATCCCTGATGAATATGGATGCAAAAATTCTTAATAAGATACTAGCAAATCGAATTCAACAGCATATAAAAAGAATTATTCACCATGATCAAGTGGGATTCATTCCTGGGATGCAGGGCTGGTTCAACATTCGCAAATCGATCAACGTGATACATCACATTAACAAAAAAAAAGAGAAGAACCATATGATCCTGTCAATCGATGCAGAAAAGGCCTTTGACAAAATCCAGCACCCTTTCTTAATAAAAACCCTTGAGAAAGTCGGGATAGAAGGAACATACTTAAAGATCATAAAGGCCATTTATGAAAAGCCCACAGCTAATATCATCCTCAACGGGGAAAAACTGAGAGCTTTTTCCCTGAGATCAGGAACACGACAGGGATGCCCACTGTCACCGCTGCTGTTTAATATAGTGCTGGAAGTTCTAGCATCAGCAATCAGACAACAAAAGGAAATCAAAGGCATCAAAATTGGCAAAGATGAAGTCAAGCTTTCGCTTTTTGCAGATGACATGATATTATACATGGAAAATCCGATAGACTCCACCAAAAGTCTACTAGAACTGATACATGAATTCAGCAAAGTTGCAGGATACAAAATCAATGTGCAGAAATCAGTTGCATTCTTATACACTAACAATGAAGCAACAGAAAGACAAATGAAGAAACTGATCCCATTCACAATTGCACCAAGAAGCATAAAATACCTAGGAATAAATCTAACCAAAGATGTAAAAGATCTGTATGCTGAAAACTATAGAAAGCTTATGCAGGTAATTGAAGAAGATATAAAGAAATGGAAAGACATTCCCTGCTCATGGATTGGAAGAATAAATATTGTCAAAATGTCAATACTACCCAAAGCTATCTACACATTCAATGCAATCCCAATCAAAATTGCACCAGCATTCTTCTCGAAACTAGAACAAGCAATCCTAAAATTCATATGGAACCACAAAAGGCCCCGAATAGCCAAAGTAATTTTGAAGAAGAAGACCAAAGCAGGAGGCATCACAATCCCAGACTTTAGCCTCTACTACAAAGCTGTCATCATCAAGACAGCATGGTATTGGCATAAAAACAGACACATAGACCAATGGAATAGAATAGAAACCCCAGAACTAGACCCACAAACGTATGGCCAACTCATCTTTGACAAAGCAGGAAAGAACATCCAATGGAAAAAAGACAGTCTCTTTAACAAATGGTGCTGGGAGAACTGGACAGCAACATGCAGAAGGTTGAAACTAGACCACTTTCTCACACCATTCACAAAAATAAACTCAAAATGGATAAAGGACCTGAATGTGAGACAGGAAACCATCAAAACCTTAGAGGAGAAAGCAGGAAAAGACCTGTCTGACCTCAGCCGTAGCAATCTCTTACTCGGCACATCCCCAAAGGCAAGGGAATTAAAAGCAAAAGTGAATTACTGGGACCTTATGAAGATAAAAAGCTTCTGCACAGCAAAGGAAACAACCAACAAAACTAAAAGGCAACCAACGGAATGGGAAAAGATATTTGCAAATGACACATCGGACAAAGGGCTAGTATCCAAAATCTATAAAGAGCTCATCAAACTCCACACCCGAAAAACAAATAACCCAGTGAAGAAATGGGCAGAAAACATGAATAGACACTTCTCTAAAGAAGACATCCGGATGGCCAACAGGCACATGAAAAGATGTTCAACGTCGCTCCTTATCAGGGAAATACAAATCAAAACCACACTCAGATACCACCTCACGCCAGTCAGAGTGGCCAAAATGAAGAAATCAGGAGACTATAGATGCTGGAGAGGATGTGGAGAAACAGGAACCCTCTTGCACTGTTGGTGGGAATGCAAATTGGTGCAGCCGCTCTGGAAAGCAGTGTGGAGGTTCCTCAGAAAATTAAAAATAGACCTACCCTATGACCCAGCAATAGCACTGCTAGGAATTTATCCAAGGGATACAGGAGTACTGATGCATAGGGGCACCTGTACCCCAATGTTTATAGCGGCACTCTCAACAATAGCCAAATTATGGAAAGAGCCTAAATGTCCATCAACTGATGAATGGATAAAGAAATTGTGGTTTATATACACAATGGAATACTACGTGGCAATGAGAAAAAATGAAATATGGCCTTTTGTAGCAACATGGATGGAACTGGAGAGTGTGATGCTAAGTGAAATAAGCCATACAGAGAAAGACAGATACCATATGGTTTCACTCTTATGTGGATCCTGAGAAACATAACAGAAACCCATGGGGGAGGGGAAGGAAAAAAAAAAAAAAAGAGGTTAGAGTGGGAGAGAGCCAAAGCATTAGAGACTGTTAAAAACTGAGAACAAACTGAGGGTTGATGAGGGGTGGGAGGGAGGGCAGGGTGGGTGATGGGGATTGAGGAGGGCACCTTTTGGGATGAGCACTGGGTGTTGTATGGAAACCAATTTGACAGTAAATTTCATATATTAAAAAATAAAAAAAAAAAAAAAAAAAAAAAAAAAAAGAGACCCCGTGGGAGAACTCTCATTGGGTGGGAGTATTGCTCAATGTTGCCTACTTCTTTCCCTCGTGCTTCAGGTGTACTACAAAATAGTCATTTTATGGAATGGTGAGCCCAGCCATTAGCAAAAAGAAGTTCTGGAAGCCCACTTTGCCATCTTGGGACTGGTTTGGGTCCTACATTATTTTGTCCACAGCCAGAGGATCTTTTTGATTTTCCAAAAATCCAGGGAACTCCTTTTCCAAGAGTACTCTCAGGTCCTCCTTTGTTAAGCAGCCTTTATCCTCAGCAAACTTTGTGAAACATGAACATCATGGTTTCCATGGCATGTTCCATTTAAGATGGCGTTTTTGTGGCTGGGAGCCTTAGCACCAAGTAGGTGTGGGGGGAGCTCATGCCTAGCCTCCACCAGCTCTCACCTCTGCTGAGAACATTCCTATGGCTAAAATTTTAGAACAATAAGGTATTTGTTTGCATCTTTCTATATGTTCATGTGTGTTTATGTATAAATGTTGTAGTTATGTCACATTTTTCTACCTCTGGATGGTACTGCCAGAATTAATTTGTATAACAGCTCTATTCAATTGGCTTAAAGAAAAATAAGTGCCTATAAAATTAAGAATTTCTAGACTCAGAAATACTGAAACCAAACCAAATACTTTCAAATTCATCTGGGTCATCTTCAGTAAACAAAAGCTAGCTTAAGTTTGTTACTCTAATTAAAATAGGTATGTCTTTACAGTCATCAACATCAAATAATAGTGCATACAAATGACTCTCATTCTACTTGGTTTACTAGTCAAATAAGTTCATGTGATATGTTACAAAAAATATGTCAGCAACAAAAAAAAAAAAACCAACTTAGCAGGATGTCTAATTTTGATTAACATATTGTGAAATTTTTAAGAGTAATCTAAATACATAAAAAATGATTTAAAGAGAGATAAGTTGGATGAGAGTTTACAGATAAACTTTTTAGCAATGATTATGTCTAACAGGCAAGGAAAGTAAAATAGTTGTTGTAAAGTAACTATAAGTATATGACAAAATCATATATAAAATCAGGATAGAAAAGTAATAGAAAGTTTGTATTAAAAAACTGGGGAAATAAATTTTATGTGTGATCCAGCTGGCTATAATTAGAATGGATTTAATTTTTAAAATGAATTTTAAATTCAAAAGTACACTGTTGCACAATTAGAATAGTTTCTTGGACTTTTGGTCTGCTTTAAGCAACTATGAAAGTTTCTTTACCTTTTAAGTAATCTGAATGGTCGGCAAAGATTTTGTGTCTTATGAAAACAATTTACTGTGTTTCCTGTTGTCTTTACTAGCTCTGTGATTGCTTAAGAAAACCCAATATTCTCAATATTAAGAGAGCTAAGTTTTGTGCACAACTATGTAACCTTCTGTATGTCTTTAACATCTACTTTGCTTAAATTGGCAATTAGGTATTATTCCATAATGATCTGTGATCATATTTGGTCAAATGTGCAAACCTTTTGAATGTTTGATGACTTCCCCAAATCAAATTCTAAACAGTCTTTTTTTACATGAAAGAAGCTTTGAGATTTACCAGAAGGCCCCTGAAAAATATCAGAGGATTTGTCTCTCACCTGGTAAAATGTTAAACTAATTTGGTTTATTTGATATGTTCAATTAAGTGGAAAGCATTATCAAATAAGAAGTGATGTTAAAAGTTATTAGGCAATATTTGTATGGATATGAGTTATTCATTATGTATTCTAGAAACTGTATGAAATTCCTAGAAATCTGATATGTCCTGGTATAATGTTATCAGTCATAATTCCAGTCATTTTCTTAAAATGTTGTGTATCACAGAAATAAGCAAATTTCCTGGTAAATTACATTAAAATAAACTCTCATCACATCTTTAGCCACAGGCTTTTTAAGTCTTTTGTCATATGTAGACAGTTATTCTTTTACTCTGATGCTTTTGCAAAAGTGAGATTCCAGAAAAAGGACCTTACTTTTACAAGGTATTGAATCTTGGCTGCATATTTCACAGCTGAAAAAAGTCCTCACATGACATCCTGTTCTTTGAAAATAATGGCCCTCTAAATCAAATTGACTAGGGAAAGACGTAGCCTAGGTTGAGGTAGACTGCTTCCACCTAAGACATCAGATCAAGAATGTTTCTTTGCAGGGACACCTGGGTGGCTCAGTTGGTTGAGTGTCTGACTTTGGCTCTAGTCATGATCTTATGGTTAGTGAGTTTGAGCACTGCACTGGGCTCTCTGCAGTTAGTGCAGAGCCTGCTTCGAATCCTCTGTTCCCCTCTCTCTCTGTCCCTCCCCAGCGCGTGTGTACATACTCTCCTTCTCAAAAATGAACAAACATTTTAAAAAATTTAAAAAAAAAAAGGATGTTTCTTTGCATTCCTTCTTTCCTCTGACCATCCTTTTCCTGAATTCTCTGGCTACAAGTAAGATCAAATTAGTATCTTAATTAGGAACATCTTTTTTACTCTTAAAGATATTGAAGAATCTACTGCTAAAGCAATATATATAGCAATAAAGCCTAACAAAAATACCTAGACTCTCTGGCCAAAGTTGCTCTTGATTATCTTTTAGCACAGCAAAGAGATGTTTGTGCTATGGCCTACACCCCTCACTTTACTTGGATTGACACTTCTGGGACAGTTGGGATTCTGCCACAGTAGTTCAATGAAAAAGCCAGATGGCTTAAGAAAGTAACTCCTTCAATGCAGTTTTTCTTTGACTTACTTGATTCGAATTGCTTTGGGTTCTGGGGACCATGGTTCTGATATGAACCCCAAACACTGGGAATTATGTTGCTTTTAATAATCTAGTACTCTCCCTGGTGCACACTGTTCTCTCAAAAGCTTTAAACGCATGTTTACAGCTGCTAATCAGCAAGCAAACGATCCTCTTTAGATAAGCATGTCAGAAAAGGAATGAAGAGAGTGACCAACTTAAAAAACATAAATGCAACATCATGACCCAAGAGTTCCACTAAGAGATTCAGCAAAAAGACAACATAATTGATGAATAACACAGAGATTCAGCAAAAAAGCCCTCAGAACTCCGGAGTGGGAGCTGAGAGTAGTGGTAGTACCTTCAATTTTTATCACATCTCTCAGGCTCAGAGTCTGATCAAAAGAGTGAATTATAAACAAGACACTAGGACCATAAGGAAGTCACTTTTGCTAAGCCCCATCTAACCAAAATGAAATGTGATTTAATTATAGTTTCAGCTCTCGCAGAAATAGAATCTTAAACTAGCTAATCAGGAATCACCTAGTTGGCACTTAAGCTGCCTGAAAGACACCTGCCATCCTCTAAAGGAAAGTGACCTTACAATAAGATATCCACTTTTTTTGCCAACTGTAACTTCCCTGTTCCACTCCTTTCTGGCTATAAATGTCTTTAATTTGTACAGTGCCGAGGAACTCATTTCTATTTCCTAGATTGCATGCTGAGTAATTTGTGAATCACTGAATAAAGACATTAAGGGGCGCCTGGGTGGTTCGGTTGTTTAAGCGTCTGACTTCAGGTCAGGTCATGACCTCATGGTTTGTGAGTACAAGCCCCGCGTCTGACTCTGTGCTGATAGCTCAGAGCCTGGAGCCTACTTCAGATTCGGTATCTCCCTCTCTTTCTGCCCCTCCCCCATTTGTGCTCTCTCTCTCACTCTCAAAAATAAACATTAAAAAAAAAAGACATTAACTTTAAAATATATTCAGATGCATTTTTTATAACAATAGCTCAAAAAGCTAAGTGAGATGTAAAGCTTTAGAACCTGAAAAGTGTCTTCTCCCATACATTCACTCATTCAAGTTTTACTGAAGTACTATTTTACTAGTCATCGTTACAAGTAATGGAGAGATAAACAAGATGAACATAATACTGCTCTCTTGGGAGTTTATGCTTCAGACAAAAAACAAATAAAAATGAACATTCACCAAATGATGTTGATGTGAAGAAAACAGAATAAGGTGCTATCATAAAGCACTTGGGGTATCCCCTGAAGTGGCTGCTGACTGAAACCATCAAGTAGGCAGCCTCAACTAGAACTGCCATCCCTACAAAGTGGCTTCTGCAAAGGGGAGAGAGTGTTCAGCACCACCCACCAGCACACCTGAAATAGCTGTGGCCAGACCTCGGCGCCCAGCAAATTAGGGTCCAGCCGTGACCACCTGCATTACTGCAGTAGTTGAAGCCATATATAAAGCTAGTATGAAGGATAAAAGACCAAAGTAGTAAAATCAACTATACCTTCAACGATTAGTTAACAAATACACAAAATAAAAATATGTAAAATATCTTTATACACATCTATATAAAAATGTGGTGGGGGTTAGTAAAAATGTAGTGATTTTAGAATGTATTCAAACTTAAGTGACCATCAATTTAAAACAGACTGCTATATAACAAAGAGTATTATATATAAGCTTCACAGAAACCACAAAATATTATGATACATGAAAAACAAAGAAAAAGTCCAAATAAAACTGTAAAGAAATTCAACAAATCACAAAAAACAGAGTAAGAAAAGGAACAAAAAAGAACTACAAAAAATACCAGGAAATAATCAAGAAAATGGCAATAAGTACATACCTATAAATAATTTAAATATAAATGGAAAAAATGTTCAACCAAAAGGCATAGGGTGACTGAATGGATAAAAAACCAAAACACATCTATTTGCAAACTACAAGAGATTCAATTCAGACCTAAAGACCCATACAGTCTGAAAATGAAAGGATGGAAAAAGGTATTCCATGCAAATGGAAACAAAAAGAAACCTAGACAAAAATATCTCTCAGACAAAATAGACTTTAAAACAAGGAATGTAACAAGAGACAAGAAGGGAATTACATAATGATAAAGGGATCAATCCAACAAGAGGATATAACAATTCTAAATACCTATGCACCCAACATAGGTGTACCTAAATCCATAAAGCAAAACATTAACAGATACAAAGAGAAAAATAGACAGCAGCATAATAATAGTAGGGAACCTTAACACCCCACTTATGTCACTGGATCAATCATCCAGACAGAAAATCAATAAACAATGGCTATAACACATGAGATCAGAGGGACCTGACATGTGAAAGTTTTTTTAAAAAATAGCAAAACACATATTGTTTTCAGGTATAAACATTCTCCAGGACAGATCACATGAAAGGCCATAAAAAACAAGTCTCAGTAAAATCACAAAGACTGAAATCATATCAAGCACCTTTATTGCTAATGCTTTGAAACTAGAAATCATTTACAAGAAAAAAAATGGAAAAAAAAAACTAGTAGAGGCTAAACAACATTATACTAAACAACTAATGAGCCAATAAGGAAAACAAATGGGAAATCTAAAAATACCTGGAGACAAGGGAAAATGCTAACACAAATTTCCAAACAAAATAGGATGCGAACAAAGCTGTTCAAAAGGGAAGGTTTTTTTTTTTTTAATGTTTATTTATTGCTGAGACAGAGACAGAGCACGAGCGGGGGAGGAGCAGAGAGAGAGGGAGACCCAGAAACCGAAGCAGACTCCAGGCTCTGAGCTGTCAGCACAGAGCCCAAAACGGGGCTCGAACTCACAAACCATGAGATCATGACCTGAGCTGAAGTCGGTCGCTCAACTGACTGAGCCACCCAGGCGCCCCAAAAAGGGAAGTTTTTAATGATAAAAGTCTACCTCAGAAAACAAACAAAATTTCAAATTAACTTTACACCTAAGGGAATGAGGGTGGGGGGAAATGCCTAACATTGGTAGATGGAAGGAAAATAATAAAGGTAAGAGCAATGATAATGGAAATAGGGACTAGAAAACAATAGCAAAGATCAATGAAACTAAGAGCAGATTCTTTTAAAAGATAAAATCAATAAACTTTTAGCAAGATTCATCAACACAAAGAGAGGACTCATAAATAAAACCAGTAATGATGGAAAAGTTATAACTAACACTACAGAATTACAAAAGATTGAGACTACTATGAAAAATTACATGCCAAAAAATTGGGACAAACTGGAAGAAATGGATAAATCCCTAGAAACATACAAGTTTACAAACACTGAATAAAAAGAAATAGAAAATGTGAGCACACAATTACTGACAATAAAATTGAATCAGGAATCAAAAATTCCCAATAAATAAAACTCCTAGATATGTCATTTGTAAATATCTTTTTCCCATTCTGCAGGCTGCCTTTAAATTTTGTCGATTGTTTCCTTCACTGTGCGGAAACTTTTCATCTTGATGAAGTCCCAATAGTTCATTTTTGCTTTTGTGAACTCCCTTAAGTTTATTTTCATTTTTTATTATTTTCTCTATCTCCTGCTCAGCTTGATTGCTCTCCATTACTCTGCCCCAAAGGTAGCTCATCTGCTTTTCTTCTTCCCCTAGCATACTATTTATTCCCTCTAGTGCATTTTTAATTTCAGTTATTGAGTTCTTTATCTCTGATTGGTTCTTTTCGATGTTTTATATCTCTTTGTTAAGGGTCTCACTGAGGTCCTTCACCCTTTTCTCATATCCAGTGAGTACTGTTATGACCATTACTTTAAATTCTCTCTCAGGCATATTCCTTATCTGTTGGATTTTGGTCACTTGCTGTGATTTTGTTCTGTTCTTTCACTTGGGACATATTCCTCTGTCTCCTCATTTTGTCTAACACCCTATTTCCGTGTGTGAGAAAAGTCAGCCACATCTTTTGCTCTTGAAAGTAGTGGTCTTATGAAGATTTTTTGAGTGCTCTGCAGTGAAATGTTCCTTGTGCACTAGACCGTGTCACTTCACAGATGTTGTGTGGCTGAGCTGCATTTACTATCTGTCCAGTCATCTGCAATGGCTCTCTGCGTGTTGTGGGCAGGGTTTGGCCCCTGTATTTTTGGTGGGACAGTCTGGGACTGCCTTGGACTTGAATTGAGGCAGACAAGGCATTTGCCAGAGATGAGGTAGCACCACAGCTGGTGGGTTTCTCTGTGTTGTACTCTGAGATGGCTTTTGTTGGTGGGCGGAGGCTACAGTCAGACTAGATGTATTCCTCCAGCTCACTGGTGGGGCTGCTACTGGACTGGTATGTGTTATCTTCCCCTCGCCCTGGGGTAGGAGTCAGTTTGGAGTGGTATTCCTTTTGGGGCTGCTTGCTCACTGCCAGGCTTGTGGCACTGCTTTGAATGGGTTCTGGCCAAGGGCGTAGTGGTGTCCACAGGAGAATGAAGGGTGAAGCATGCTGTTAGCAAGGTAGGTAGTGTGTGTGATGCTGTGCTGGTTCCCACAGGTGTCCCTGTGTTTAGGTTGGAGGGTGGAAAAGGAAAGGGCACCCACTCTTTTAGAAGTCTCCCAATGATCTCTGCCCCGCCAGCACACATTCTGAAATTAGTAAAGAAATATCCCTTCTGTATACCCCTGGCATTTTTCAAACTGTTGCTTCTATGCAGTATATCTATGGGGCTGTTTGTTGTGCAGTCTCTAAGGGTGGGGACTCTGTCCTTGCGGGTCTCCCAGAGCCGAGCCTGATTTTTTAAAGTTCCAGGTGTTAATTCCTGATGATTACAAGAACTTGCAAAATTAGGTCCCTCTGGTTTTTCAAAGCCAAATTTTATAAAGATTTTTCTTTCCCAAGTGGGTCCCCCATGCTTGGGGTACCTGGCTTGGGGATCTGCTCCTCTTGGGTGTCCATGCCTGAAGTGTCCCTCCCTAATGTATCTCTGCCCTTCCTTTCCTCTTCAATGTGGCCTCTTCTCTATGTTTATCAGGGAGAGTTTGTTTTACCAATCTTCAGGTCATTTAAACTGACAGGGGTGTTATCTCATTGTATCCATGGGACAAGATGATCATATTAGAGTCTTCCCACACCACTATCTTCCTCTATCAACAATTTTAAGAAGAGTTAATACCTTTCCTTTTCAAACTGTTCCAAAAAATTAAGAGAAAGAATGCCTCAAATTCACTCTATGAATTAAGCATCACCCTGAAACCAAACGTATATGAAGACATTAAAAAAAAATTACAAGCCAATTATCTGTGATGAACATAGATGTTGCAAAAAATCCAAATATTACATTCAACAATACATCGAAAAGGTCAAGTGTGATTTATTGTGATCAAGTGTGATTTATTCCAGGGACCCAAGGATGGTTCAACATTTGCAAATCAATTAACTTGATAAAACACATTAACAAAATGAAGGATAAAAATCGTATGATCATCTCAATAGATGCAAAAAGCACTGGATAAAATTAAACATCTGTTCATGATAAAAACTCTTAACAAACTGAGTACCAAGGAACATACCTCAACATAATGCTGGCCATGTATAACAATGCCCAGCTAACATTTTACTGAACAGTAAAAAGGTAAAACTTTTTCCTTTAAGATTAAGAACAAGAAAATGATGCCCACTCTTGCTACTTTTACTCAACATGGTACTGAAATTTTAGCCATAGCAATCAGACAAGAAAAGGCAGTATAAGGCATCCATATTAAAAGGAAATAGTAAAACTGTCATTATTCGCAGACGACATGATCTTAAGGTAGAAAACACTAAAAACCACCACAAGGCTGTTAGAGGTAATAAATGATTTTAGTTAAGTTGTAGGATACAAAATTAATATACAGAAATTGGATGCATTTTTACACACTAATAACAAACTATCAGAAAAATCAGGAAAACATTCAAATTCAAAATGCCTTAAGCACTGGTGGTTCAGTTATAGAATTCTTGCTTCCCACAGTAAATTAAGACCTAAATGTAGGACCTGAAACCATAAAAGTTCTAAAGAACATGCCATAATTCCATGGACATCGATCTCAGCAATATTTTTTCTGAATTTGTCTCCTCACACAACGAAAACAAAAACAAAAATAAACTATTGGGATTACATCAAAAGAAAAGTCTTGCATAGCAAAGGAAACCACCAACAAAATGAAAAGGCATCCTACTGAAAGGGGAAAGATATTTGTTAATGACATTTCAATAAGGAGTTAATATGAAAAATATATACAGAACTTATACAACTCAACATTAAAAACCCACCTAAATAATCTGATTAAAAAATGGCCAGAGGACATGAATAGGTATTTTTCCAAGGAAGACATAGAGATGGCCAATAGACACATGAAAAGATGCATCACTTATCATTAGGGAAATGCAAATCAAAACCACAATATCACCTTATACCTGTTAGAATGCCTTAAAAAAAAAAAAAAAAGGCCAAGATATAAGTGTTG
The DNA here is from genome assembly GCF_018350215.1 of Panthera leo. Lineage (NCBI taxonomy): Eukaryota > Metazoa > Chordata > Mammalia > Carnivora > Felidae > Panthera > Panthera leo. The sequence goes on along the minus strand of NC_056683.1, from coordinate 54,565,209 downwards.
GTAAAGATGTGAAGAAAACCCTTGTATGCTCTTAGTGGAAATGTAAATTGGCATAGTCACTGTGTAAATGAGTATGAAAGTTTATCAAAAAATTAAATATAGAAATATCATATGATCCAGTAACTCCACTACTGAGTATTTACCCAAAGAAAATGAAAACACTAATTCAAAAAGATATATGCACCCCTGTTTATTACAGCATTATTTACAATAGCCAAGATACAGAAGCAACCCAAGTGTCCCTCAACAGAATGGGTAAGGAAGATTTGGTATATATGCACAATGGAATATTACTCTGTCATAAATAAAATGAAATCCTGCCCTTTGTGACAATATGGACAGTCCTAGAGGGTATTATGCTATGTAAAATAAGTTGGGAGAAAGACAAATACCATAAGTAAAATAAAAAACAAAAACATACTCATAAATACAGAGCACAAACTAGTAGTTGCCAGAGAGAAGGAGGTTGTGGGACCAGGAGGAATAGGGGAAGGAATTAAGAGATACATATTTCCATTCATAAAATAAATAAATTATGAGGACATAAAGTACAGTATAGGGAATATTGTCAATAATAATGTAAAAACTTTGTATGGTGACAGATGGTCACTAGACTTATCATGGTGACCATTTCATAATGTATATAAATGATGAATCACTATGTTGTATACCTGAAACTAATATAATATTGTATGTCAAGTATAATTCAATTAAAAAAATCCTGGTGGTAGAAAAAAATTAATAGTCATCACATGTACCTAGTGATACACTGGACAGCACAGACCAGACATACAAAAATAATTAGACTTCCAGAATGAGCAGTGTGTAATATTCAAAATGTTCAGGTTTCTAAAAAAAAATTTTAACACTTATTTTTTAGAGAGAGAGAGAAAGAGAGAGACAGAGACAGAGTGAGAACAGGGGAGGGGCAGAGAGACGGAGACACAGAATCCAAAGCAGGCTCTGAGATCTCAGCTGGCAGCACAGAACCTGATGTGGGGCTCGAAATCATGGACTGCAAGATCATGACCTGAGCTGAAGTCAGACGCTTAGCCGACTGAGCGACTCAGGCACCTCCTGTTTTCTAAATAAAGCATAGAAACCACCCAGAAAGTAGGACCCATCCTCGGGAAAAATTAATACAAAGTATCCCCAAGGGAGCAGAGACCTTGGACTTACTAGACAAAGACTTTTTAAAATTAACGGTCTTAAATATGCTGAAAGAGCGAAAAGAAACTATAGACAAAAAGCTAAAGGAAACCATAAGAATGCTGTCTTAACATATCAAAAAGAGTAATAATAAGAATGAAACTATAAATGGAAGCAGATGGTAACTGTGGAGATAAAGACTGTAACTAAAATGAAAAATGAAAAATAAAACAGCTGATTTCAGCAGACAGAAAAAAGAATCACTAAACTTGAAGAGAAGTCAGTTGGGATTATCTGGTCTAAAGAGCAAAGAGAATAAAGAATGGAGTAACAATGGGAGAAACACAAACAGAACTAAAAAGACATGTGAAACACCGCCAAGTGTACCAAGACCCATAGGTGAGAGGTAGAAAGGATGTTTGAAGAATAATAGCCAAAAATCTCCCAAGACACACAGGTACATGTCCAAGTAGCTCAACAAACTCTAAGAAGAATAAACACAAAATCCACACAGAAACACATTATAAACAAATTAGTGAAAGACAAAAACAGGAGCGCCTGGGTGGCTCAGTCAGTTGAGCCACCTTCAGCTCAACTTCAGTCCAACTTCAGCTCAAGGAATGAATGATCTCATGGTTTGTGATTTTGCCCTCTGCATCTGGCTTCCTTCTGTCAGGGCCAGAGACCATTTTGGATCCCTTGTCCCCTTCTTCTGCCTCCCCCCACCCCAAATTAAATAAACATCTAAAAAAAAAGACAAAGGGAGAATATTGAAAGATAAACCACCTGTCACATAAAAGATACTCAAAAAAAATTAACAACTAATTTCTCAGCTCAACCATAGAAGCTAGAAGGCAGTAGGATAACATTTTGTTGAAAGAATAAAACTGTCAACCATGATTCATAGGTCTAACAACATGATCCTCCAAAAAAAAACCAACCAAACAAACAAAAAGCATGTATTCCGGGGTGCCTGGGTCATTCAGTCATTAAACATTTAAGCATCTCACTTCGGTTCAGGTCATGATCTCACGGTTTCTGAGCTCCGCTTCAAGTTTGAGCCCTCCTTCTGGTGAGCACAAGCTCCATTATGGGTGAGTTCTGCTTTTCTCCCTTTCTCTCTCTCTCTCTCTCTCTCTCTCTCTCTGTCTCTCTGTCTCTGTCTCTCTCTCTCTCTGCCCCTTACTCACATGCATCCCCCACCCTGCTCCTTACTCATGTGCACCCTCTCTCTCTAAAAAACAACAACAAAAACACACACAATCCCAGATAAACAAAAGCTGATGGAGTGTGTTGTTAGTAGATTTGTAAGAAATAGGAGATGGAGTCCTTCAGGCAGAAATGAGAGGTCACTAGACTGTAACTCAAATAAGAAATAAAAAAAAAATACTAAAATAAAGAACACTAGTAGAGGTAACTACACAGACATAAAAAAGCCAGTATTATTGTATTTTTGGCATATAACTCTTTTCCTTATAATATGATTTAAAAGACCAATGCATAAAACACTAATTATAAATCAATGTTAGTGGGATTACAATATAAAAAGATGTAATTTCTGACAACATCATAAAGGGAAAGGGACAGAGCTACAGAGAAGGAATTTTTATATATTACAAAGGTTAAATTGGTACTGTTATAAGATTAAGAGGTTAATTATAATACCTAGAAGAACCACCAAGAAAATAACTAAAAACAGATATACAGAGAAAAGAGAAAACTGAAACAGTACACTACAAAAATATTAATTGCAAAAGAAGGCAGTAATGGAGGTATTGAGGCACAAAAAAGTATGAGATATACAGGGAAGAGAGAAAAATTATGAAAGTGAATCCTTTCCTACCAGTAATCATTTTATTTATTATTTTTTAATTTGTTTTAATATGGGAAAATTATTGTCAAATTGGTTTCCATACAACACCCAGTGCTCATCCCAAAAGATGCCCTCTTTAATGCCCATCACCTACCCTCTCCTCCCTCCCACCCCCCATCAACCCTCAGTTTGTTCTCAGTTTTTAAGAGTCTCTTATGCTGTGGCTCTCTCCCACTCTAACCTCTTTTTTTTTTTCCTTCCCCTCCCCCATGGTCTTCTGTTAAGTTTCTCAGGATCCACATAAGAGTGAAAACATATGGTATCTGTCTTTCTTTGTCTGACTTATTTCACTTAGCATAACACTCTCCAGTTCCATCCAGGTTGCTACAAAGAGCCATATTTCATTCTTTCTCATTGCCACGTAGTATTCCATTGTGTATATAAACCACAATTTCTTTATCCATTCATCAGTTGATGGACATTTAGGCTCTTTCCACAATTTGGCTATTGTTGAGAGTGCTGCTATAAACATTGGGGTACAAGTGCCCCTATGCATCAGTACTCCTGTATCCCCTGGGTAAACTCCTAGCAGTGCTACTGCTGTGTCATAGGGTAGGTCTATTTTTAATTTTTTGAGGAACCTCCACAGTTTTCCAGAGTGGCTGCACCAATTTGCATTCCCACCAACAGTGCAAGAGGGTTCCCGTTTCTCCACATCCTCTCCAGCATCTATAATCTCCTGATTTGTTCATTTTGGCCACTCTGACTGGCGTGAGGTGATAGCTGAGTGTGGTTTTGATTTGTATTTCCCTGATGAGCAGCGACGTTGAGCATCTTTTCATGTGCCTGTTGGTCATCTGGATGTCTTCTTTAGAGAAGTGTCTATTCATGTTTTCTGCCCATTTCTTCACTGGATTATGTTTTTTGGGTGTGGAGTTTGGTGAGCTCTTTATAGATTTTGGATACTAGCCCTTTGTCTGATATGTCATTTGCAAATATCTTTTCCCATTTCGTTGGTTGCCTTTTAGTTTTGTTGATTGTTTCCTTTGCTATGCAGAAAGTTTTTATCTTCATGAGGTCCCAATAGTTCATTTTTGCTTTTAATTCCCTTGCCTTTGGGGATGTGTCGAGTAAGAGACTGCTACGGCTGAGGTCAGAGAGGTCTTTTCCTGTTTTCTCCTCTAGGGTTTTGATGGTTTCCTGTCTCACATTCAGGTCCTTTATCCATTTTGAGTTTATTTTTATGAATGGTGTAAGAAAGTGGTCTAGTTTCAATCTTATGCAGGTTGCTGTCCAGTTCTCCCAGCACCATTTGTTAAAGAGACTGTCTTTTTTCCATTGGATATTCTTTCTTGTTTTGTCAAAGATTAGTTGGCCATACGTTTGTGGGTCTAGTTCTGGGGTTTCTATTCTATTCCATTGGTCTATGTGTCTGTTTTTGTGCCAATACCATGCTGTCTTGATGATTACAGCTTTTCAGTAAGAGGCTAAAGTCTGGGATTGTGATGCCTCCTGCTTTGGTCTTCAAAATTACTTTGGCTATCTGGGGTCTTTTGTGGTTCCATATGGATTTTAGGATTGCTTGTTTTAGCTTCGAGAAGAATGCTGGTGCAATTTTGATTGGGACTGCAATGAATGTGTAGATAGCTTTGGGTAGTATTGACATTTTGACAATATTTATTCTTCCAACCCATGAGCATGGAATGTTTTTCAATTTCTTTTTATCTTCTTCAATTTCCTTCATAAGCTTTCTAAAGTTTTCAGCATACAGATCTTTCACATCTTTGGTTAGATTTATTCCTAGGTATTTTATGCTTCTTGGTGCAATTGTGAATGGGATCAGTTTCTTTATTTGTCTTTCTGTTGCTTCATTAGTGTATAAGAATGCAACTGATTTCTGTACATTGATTTTGTATCCTGCAACTTTGCTGAATTCATGTATCAGTTCTAGCAGATTTTTGGTGGAGTGTATCGGGTTCTCCATGTATAATATCATGTCATCTTCAAAAAGTGAAAGCTGGACTTCATCTTTGCCAATTTTGATGCCTTTGATTTCCTTTTGTTGTCTGATTGCTGATGCTAGCACATCCAACACTATGTTAAACAACAGCGGTGAGAGTGGACATCCCTGTCGTGTTCTTGATCTCAGGGGGAAAGCTCTCAGTTTTTCCCCATTGAGGATGATGTTAGCTGTGGGCTTTTCATAAATGGCTTTTATGATGTTTAAGTATGTTCCTTCTATTCTGACTTTCTCGAGGGTTTTTATTAAGAAAGGATGCTGAATTTTGTCAAATGCTTTTTCTGCATCCATTGACAGGATCATATGGTTCTTATCTTTTCTTTTATTAATGTGATGTATCACGTTGATTGATTTGCGAATGTCGAACCAGCCCTGCATCCCAGGAATGAATCCCACTTGATCATGGTGAATAATTCATTTTATAAGCTGTTGAATTTGACTTGCTAGTATCTTATTGAGAATTTTTGCATCCATATTCATCAGGGATATTGACCTGTAGTTCTCTTTTTTTGTTGGATCTCTGTCTGGTTTAGGAATCAAAGTAATACTGGCTTCATAGAATGAGTCTGGAAGTTTTCCTTCCCTTTCTTTTTTTGGAACAGCTTGAAAAGGATAGGTATTATCTCTGCTTTAAATGTGTGGTAGAATTCCCCTGGGAAGCCATCTGGTCCTGGACTCTTCTTTGTTGGGAGATTTTTGATGACTGATTCAATTTCTTCGCTGGTTATGTGTCTATTCAAGTTTTCTATTTCTCCCTGTTTGAGTTTTGCAAGCGTGTGGGGGCTTAGGAATTTGTCCATTTCTTCCAGGTTGTCCAGTTTGTGGGCATAAAATTTTTCATAGTATTCCCTGATAATTGCTTGTATTTCTGAGGGATTGGTTGTAATCATTCCATTTTCATTCATGATTTTATCTATTTGGGTCATCTCCCTTTTCTTTTTGAGAAGCCTGGCTAGAGGTTTATCAATTGTTTATTTTTTCAAAAAACCAACTCTTTGTTTCGTTGATCTGCCCTACAGTTTTTTTAGATTCTATATTGTTTATTTCTGCTCTGATCTTTATTATTTCTCTTCTTCTGCTGGGTTTGGGGTGTCTCTGCTGCTCTGCTTCTATTTCCTTCAGGTGTGCTGTTAGATTCTGTATTTGGGATTTTTCTTGTTTCTTGAGATAGGCCTGGATTGCAATGTATTTTCCTCTCAGGACTGCCTTCGCTGCATCCCAAAGCGTTTGGATTGTTGTATTTTCATTTTCGTTTGTTTCCATATATTTTTTAATTTCTTCTCTAATTGCCTGGTTGACCCACTCATTCTTTAGTAGGGTGTTCTTTAACCTCCATGCTTTTGGAGGTTTTCCAGACTTTTTCCTGTGGTTGATTTCAAGCTTCATAGAATTGTTGTCTGAAAGTGTGCATGGTATGATTTCAATTCTTGTATACTTATGAAGGGCTGTTTTGTGACCCAGTATGGATCTATCTTGGAGAATGTTCCATGTGCACTTGAGAAGAAAGTATATTCTGTTGTTTTGGGATGCAGAGTTCTAAATATATCTGTCAAGTCCATCTGATCCAATGTATCATTCAGGGCCCTTGTTTCTTTATTGACCATGTGTCTGGATGATCTATCCATTGTTGTAAGTGGGGTACTAAAGTCCCCTGCAATTACCACATTCTTATCAATAAGGTTGATTATGTTTGTGAATAATTGTTTTATATATTTGGGGGCTCCCGTATTTGGTGCATAGACATTTATAATTGTTAGTTCTTCTTGATGGATAGACCCTGTAATTATGATATAATGCCCTTCTTCATCTCTTGTTACAGCCTTTAATTTAAAGTCCAGTTTGTCTGATATAAGTATGGCTACTCCAGCTTTCTTTTGACTTCCAGTGGCATGATAAAGAGTTCTCCCTCCCCTCACTTTCAATCTGAAAGTGTCCTCAGGTCTAAAATGAGTCTCTTGTAGACAGCAGATAGATGGGTCTTGTTTTTTTATCCATTCTGATACCCTATGTCTTTTGGTTGGCGCATTTAGCCCATTTACATTCAATGTTATTATAGAAAGATATGGGTTTAGAGTCATTGTGATGTCCGTAGGTTTCATGCTTGTAGCGATGTCTCTGGTACTTTGTCTCACAGGATCCCCCTTAGGATCTCTTGTAGGGCTGGTTTAGTGGTGACGAATTCCATCAGTTTTTGTTTGTTTGGGAAGACCTTCATCTCTCCTTCTATTCTAAATGACAGATTTGCTGGATAGAGGATTCTTGGCTGTATATTTTTTTCTGTTCATCACATTGAAGATCTCCTGCCATTCCTTTCTGGCCTGCCAAGTTTCAGTAGAGATCCGTCACGAGTCTTATTGGTGTCACTTTATATGTTAGAGCACGTTTATCCCTAGCTGCTTTCAGAATTTTCTCTTTATCCTTGTATTTTGCCAGTTTCACTATGATATGTCATGCAGAAGATCGATTCAAGTTACGTCTGAAGGGAGTGCTCTGTGCCTCTTGGATTTCAATGCCTTTTTCCTTCCCCAGATCAGGGAAGTTCTCAGATATTATTTCTTCAAGTACACCTGCAACACCTTTCCCTCTCTCCTCTTCCTCTGGAATACCAATTATGTGTAGATTATTTCTCTTTAGTGCATCACTTAGTTCTCTAATTTTCCCCTCATACTCCTGGATATTTTTTACCTCTCTTTTTCTCAGCTTCTTCTTTTCCCATAATTTTATCTTCTAGTTCACCTATTCTCTCCTCTGCCTCTTCAATCTGAGCTGTGGTCGTCTCCATTTTATTTTGTAGCTCATTAATAGCAGTTTTTAGCTCCTCCTGGCTGTTCCTTAGTCCCTTGATCTCTGTAGCAAGAGATTCTCTGCTGTTCTTTATACTGTTTTCAAGCCCAGAGATTAATTTTATGACTATTATTCTAAATTCACTTTCTGTTATATTGTTTAAATCGTTTTTGATCAGTTCGGTAGCTGTCGTTATTTCCTGGAGGTTTTTTTGAGGGGAATTCTTCCATTTCGTCATTTTGGATAGCGCCTGGAGTGGTGTGGAACTGCGGGGCACTTCCCCCGTGCTGTCTTGAATAACTTGCGTTGGTGGGCGGGGCCGCAGTCAGACCTGATGTCTGCCCCAGCCCACTGCTGGGGCCACAGTCAGACTGGTGTGTACCTTCTCTTCCCCTCTCCTAGGGGCGGGATTCACTGTGGGGTGGCGTGGCCTGTCTGGGCTACTTGCACACTGCCAGGCTTGTGGTGCTGAGGAAATGGCGTATTAGCTGGGGTGGATCGGCAAGGTGCACGGGGGCAGGAGGGGCAGACTCAGCTCACTTTGACTTCAGTGGTCCTTTTCGGGAGGGGCCCTGTGGCACCGGGAGGGAGGCAGACCGGTCGGAAGGATGGATCCATAGAAGCACTGCATTGGGTGTTTGCGCCGTGCAAGCAAGTTCCCTGGCAGGAACTGGTTCCCTTTGGGATTTTGGCTAGGGGATGGGTGAGGGAGATGGCGCTGGTGAGGGCCTTTGTTCCCGCCAAGCTGAGCTCTGTCATCCAGGGCTCAACAACTCTCCCTCCCATTGTCCTCTAGCCCTCCCGTTCTCCGAGCAGTGCTGTTAGCTTATAACCCTCCAGATGTCAAGTTCCGCTTGCTGTGGCAACACCCTCCGTCCGGCCCCTCCACTTTTGCAAGCCAGACTCGGGAGCTCTGCTTGGCCAGCGGGCTGCCCCTCCGCCCCGGCTCCCTCCTGGCTCCCTCCTGCCAATCCGTGTAGCGCGCACCGCCTCTCTGCCCTGCCCTTCCTACCCTATTCCGTGGGCCTCTTGTCTACACTTGGCTGCGGAGAATCCGTTCTGCTAGTCTTCTGGCGGTTTTCTGGGTTATTCAGGCAGGTGTGGGTGGAATCTAAGTGATCAGCAGGACGGTGAGTCCAGCGTCCTCCTACGCCGCCATCTTCAAGCTGTAAGCCCCCCTCAGTAATAGTTTTAAATGTAAATTAAACTCTCCAATCTCAGAAATTGGATAAAATAAAACTAGATGCTCTCTAGGAAAGACTCAGTTTACATCTGAAGACAAAGATAGATTCAAAGTGAAAGGATAGGAAAAGATAATCCATGTAAATAGTAACCAAAAAAGACCTGGAATGGTTTTACCAACCTCAGGCCAAATTGATTTTAGGTCAAAAATTGTTACAAGAGGCCAAAAAGAGCATATTATATACTGATAAAAGGGTCAAGCCATTAAAAAGATGTAATAATTACAAACATATACACATCAAAAAAGAGACACAAAACATACATGAAGCAAAAACTAAAAGACTTGAAGGTAGAAATAGTTCTAAAATAATAGTTGTAGACGTTATTATCCCACCCTCACTGATGGGTAGAACAACTACACAGAAGATCTGCAAGGAAATGAAATTTAACTCTATAACCAAGTAGACATAATAAGCACATACCGAACACTCTATCCAAAACAGAATACATTTCTTCTCAAATGCATATGGAAGGAACACTCTCCAGAATAGACCATATATTATGTGACAAAACAAGTACTAATAATAAATTTTACAATACTGGAATTATATAAAATACCTTCTCTACCACAAAGAGATGAAATGAGAAACTTATAACCAAAGGAAAACTGGAACAGTAAATCAAAGGAAAGGAAATTAAACAACACATTTGTAAACAATTAATGGACCAAGGCAGAAAAAAAATCACAAGGAAAACTGTAAAATACTTTGAGACAAATGAAAACAAAAATACACCACCACCAAGCCATGTAGAATATCAGAAAAGCAGTTCTCAAAGAAAAATTTCTAGCTGTGAACACTTAAAAAAGAAGAAAGATCTCAATCAATAACCTAATTTTATGCTTTTAGTAAATGGAAAAAGAAGAGCAAACTAAACCCAAAACGAAGAGAAGGAAGGAAATAAAGATCAGATTGAGGGTGACTAGGTGGCTCAGTTAGTTAAGCGTCCAACTTTGGCTCAGGTCATGACAGCTCAGAGTCTGGAGCCTGCTTTGGATTCTGTGTCTCCCTTGCTCTCTGCCCCTTCCCTGCTCACACTCTGTCTCTCTCTCAAAAATAAACATTGAAAAAAATCTTTTAAAAAAAATGATAAGTGAAGATAAACAATAGAGAACAGAAATGCAAAAGAGAAAATTTTAAAAAAAAGTTGGTTCTTTGGAAGGATCAATAAAATTGGTAACGCTTTAGCTAGATTAAGTAAAAAAAATCAGGGATGCCTGGGTGGCTCCTTAGTCGGTTAAATGTCCAACTGTTGATTTTGGCTCAGATCATGATCTCATGGTTTATGCAATCAAGCCTCTGTTAGGCTCCGTGCTGGGTGTGGAGCCTGCTTAAGATTCTCTCTCTCTTTCTCTCTCTGTCTCTCTGTCTCTCTCTCTCTCTCAGGAAAAAAAAAAAAAAAGGAAATCAAAGACTAAAATTACGAAAATCAGAAATGAAAGTAGGGACATTACTACTGACTTCCCTAAAATGAAAAGGATTATAAAGGAATTCTAGGTACAACTGTACATCAACCAATTAAATAACCTAGATGAAAAGGATAAATTCCTAGAAACACATAAATGTCCAAAACTGAGTCAAGAACATGTAGGAAATCTGAAGAAACCTATGACAGACAAAGAGTTTGAATCATTATTTAAAAAAACCTCTCAACAAAGAAAAGCCCAGTACCAGAGGGCTTCACTGGTCAATTCCACTAAACATTTAGAAAAGAATTTACACCAATCCTTTTCAAACTCTTCCAAAAATAGAAGAGGAGTCAACATTTTCTAACTCATTCTCTGAGATCAGCTTTACCCTGATAGTGAGGCCAAAGACATCATAAGAAAACTGCAAACAATATCCCTAATGAATACAGATGCAAAAACTTCAAAAGAATACCAGCAAACTAAATCCAGCAGCACATTGAAAGTATTATAAACCATGTCCAAATCGGATTTATCCTAGTAATGCCAAGGTGGTTCAACATATGAATACCCGTCAATGTAATAAATCACATTAACAAAATGAAGGACCAAAACCCCATGATCATTTCAATTGATGCTGAAAAAGCTTCTAACAACATCCAACACCTTTTCATGATTAAATACACATATACACATGTATCAACTAGGAATAGAAGAAAACTTCCTTAACATAAAAGGACACTTATGCAAAGCCTATAGGTAACCTCATAATCATGGTGAAATTTTGAAAGCCTTCCCCAGATCAAGAAAAGACAAGGATGCCCACTTTCACTGCTGCTATTCAACATGGTACTGCAAGTTCTAGTCAAAGTAATTAGGCAAGAAATAAATGGGATCCAAATGGAAACAAAAAGGTAAAACTATAACTTCTTCACAGATGCCATGATTCTATATGCAGAAAAATCCTTAAAGAATCAAATTAAAATTGAAAAAAAACCTACTAGAACTAATAAGTGAATTCAGCAGAGCTGCAGGATACAACATAAAGAAATCAGTTGTATTTTTAGTACAAGCAATGAACAATCAGAAAATGGAAATTCCACTTACAATAGCATTCACAAGAATGAAATATCTAGCAATAAACTTAGCCAAGGAAGTGAAAGACATGTGTACTGAAAACTACAAAACAATGCTGAAAGTCATTAAAGACCTAAATAAATGGAAAGAAATCCCTCATTCATGGATTGAAAAATAATATTGTTAACATATCAATTCTATCCAAAGCTATCTATAGATTGAAAGCAATCTCTATGAAAGTTCCAAAGGCACAAATGGAGAAGACAATCTTCAAATTCATATGGAATTGCAAGGGACTCTAAATAGCCAAAATAATATTGAGTAAGAACAAAAACGCCAGAGGATTCAAAGTTTCTGATTTCAAAACTTACTACAAAGCTACATTAATCAAAAACGTGTCATACTGGCAAAGAGACAGACATACAGACCAATGCTACAAAATTGAGAGCCCAGAACTAAATCCATATAAACCCAATCCATGTCCAATTGAGTTCTGACAAGGGTGTAAGACCATTATAATGGGGGAATAGTCTTTTCCATAAGTAGTGCAGGGACAACTGGCTATCCACATGAAAAATAAAGTTGGACCCTTAGGCTATTATCACATGCAAAAATTGAATCAAATGGATTAATGGCCTAGATGTAAGAGCTAAAACTGTAAGATTTGTAACCAGAAAATATAGGTGTCAATGTAACACTGAATTTGGCAATGGACTTTCAGACATGACATCAAATCTACAAGTAATGGGGGTGTCTTGGTGGCTTGTCAGCTAAGCATCTGACTCTTGATTTCGGCTCAGGTCATCATCTCACAGTTTATGGGATTGAGCCCCTCATCAGGCTCTGTGCTGTCAGCTTGGGATTCTCCCCCACACTCTCTCTCAAAATAAACAAATAAACATAAAAAAACAAAAAAACAAAACCAAAAACACCAAACTACATGCAACAACAACAGAAGCAACAAAACCATACCGGATTTTCATTAAAATCATAAAGTCTTGTCCATCAAAAGACATTATTAAAAAAGTGTTGATCAAACAACCTAAAAGATGGGAGTAAATATTTGAACCCTGTTATAGAGTGAATGTTTTTGCCCCCCTCCCAAATGCATATGTTTAAATCTTAACCTCCAATGTGATGGTATTAGGAGATGGGGCCTTTGGTAGGTGATTACTGCCCTTATAAAAGATAGCCCAGAGAGCTCCTTCCCACTTCTGCTGTGTGAGGACACCATGAGAAGACAACCATCTATGAACCAGGAAAGCAGGGCCTCACCAGACACTGAATCTGTTGGCACCTTGATCTTGGAATTCCCAGGCTCCAGAACAGTGAGAAATCAATTTCCGTTGTTTATAAGCCATCTAGCCTACAGTGATTTGTTTTAACAGCAGCCCAAATGGACTAAGGCAGGAATCATATATCTGATAAGGGTCTAGAATCCAAGATATATAAAGAACTCTTAAACTCAATAATAAAAAGATAACTGAATTTAAAAATAGGCAAAAGACTTGAATAGACATTTCTCTAAAAAGCATATACAAATGGCCAACAAGCACATGAAAAATACTCTAATTTATTAGTCATCAGGAAAATGTTAAATAAAAACACGATGAGGTACCACTTCTCACCTATTAGGACTGGGTTATGGACTGAACTGTGTGTCTCCTCCACAAAAGATATGCTGAAATCCCAATCCCCACCACCTCAGAATGTGACCGACAGAGAAAGGGTCTTTACAGATGTAATCAGATTAAAATGAAGTCATAAGGGTGAGTCCTAATCCATTATGACTGGTATCCCTATAAAAAGAGGAAACAAAGAACTCACAGAGGGAAGATGATGTGAAAACATATAGTAAGAACATCATGTGAAAACGCAGGCAGTGACTGGAGAGATGTGTCTTTAAGCCAGAGACTGCCAACAAACCACCAGAGACGAGCAGAGAGGCCTGGAATAGCTACTCCCTCAAGGCTCTCAGAAGGAACCAAACCTGCCAACGCCTGGATGTTGGCCTTCTGGCCTCTAGGACTGTGAGACAATGATTTTTTTTTTTTAATCCACCCAATTTACCACGCAATTTATGGTACTTTGTTAAGCAGTCCTAGAAAACTAACATAGACAGCTATAATTATTTTTTAAAAGGGAAAGTAACTGTTGGCAAGGAAGTAGAGAAATCAGAACCTTCATAACATTGCTGGTGGGAATGTAAAACGATCCAGTCTCTGTGGAAAACCTCTTAACAATATCTCTTCAAGTTACACAGAATCACCTTATGACCCAGCAGTTCTACTTTCAGGTTTATCTCCCAAAGAACTCAAAGTAGGTACTCAAATACCTATGAACGTATATGAACGTTCATAGCAGCTTTATTATACTATACAACCAAAAGGCAGAAACAACTTAAGTCTATCAACGGATGAATGGATAAATATGGTATAGATATGCACTGGAATATTATTTAGCCATAAAAGGAGGAAACTATTGATACATGCCACAACATGAACCTCAAAAATACACTATATGAAAGAAGCCAGATACAAAAGTCACATATTATGTGATTCCATTTACATGAAAAATCCAGAATAGGCAAATCCACAGAGACCGCTGGTTGCCAGGTGCTGGGGAGTGATTAATGAATAGAGTGTACTTTGGGGACGATAAAATGTTTGGAACGTGACAGAGGTGGTAGTTGCACAACATTGTGAATATACTAAGTGCACTGAATTGTATACTTTAAAATTATTAATATGTTTATATTATGTGGATTTCACCTCAATAAAAAAAGTAACCAGGACTTTTGAAACGCTGTTACTTTCTACAATTTATACTTCATGAGTTATTCTTTATTCTCATCTTTGTTTCTTATTATTTGCCAGTGTTTAAATAATGCGTTAACCACATACACAAATTTAGGTACATAAAAATTCACTTCACATTAATGACCTTCCCTGAAAGAAACCAAAGAGAATCTCAACTGAATTTAAAGTAAAAAAAAAAAAAAAAAAAAAAAGAATAAATAAATAAATAAGAAAAGAAAAATACTATACAGAAACAGAACAATGCAGTGGAGGCAGGATGAGCTTCAGGGCTAGATGAGGTATAAATCCTGCTCTTCTTGTATATTAGCTCTATGGTTTTAAGCAGCCTTTTATCTTTTCCAAACCTCAGCTTTCTTTTCTAGGAAAGGATACTACTCTGGCAAAATCAAACAAGATACAGTTTACTTGTGTAAAGCCCCTATCATAGTGTTAGACACAAAGAAGGCCAAAATATAAAAATAAAGTACTGTAGCTACAAATTGTACTGTGGCCAGTGACAAATCAGGCACAGAAGTCATTACTATATAATAAGAAAAAAACCACTAAGTAGTAAAAGAACTCCTAGATTACAACAAAAGATGTTAACTCAATTGTGGCATGTATTACAATGAACTATTACCTTTAGGTTAGCCTGTAGGCAGCAATTATTGTTTATTGATTCAGCTCTGTGAGAATTAAAGATATGCCATATGTGTTTTAGTATAGTAAAAAGACACTTTCCCCATTAAAATAGGATATAGCACACTATTATGGACACCAGTAAAAAAATATGAACATTTCATGTGTACCTTATCACAATAGAAAAAGAGTATTTTCAGGAAAATAAAAGCATTTAAGATCAAAGACTTTATTCTCAATAGTTTGAATGCATATTCTTAAAATTTCTATATTTCGAAATATTAGTGTTTCATCATGAAACTGTAGTTTCTTTTTAAGCAAAATGAAAACTAAAATGCCAAAAACTCAGTAAGTTATCTAAATTAGGCAATAACTATGGATAGATATGGTTAACTGAACAAACTAACGAAGAATTGAAAGGATTATTACCTTGCTGGAAATTTTTAAAAGAAACATTATGGAAGGAAATTGACAATAAAATGCATACCGATACTTTAAGGAGAAAAAGGGAAAGTGCCAATAGAAAAATGGCCGGCACAGCTTGTAGACTTATATATTACTTATTCACTTGATCACCTGCTATGTACTACTGAGAGATAATTTTCCAGGGGTCTCAAATTTCTGGACATTTTGCAAGCAGAGAAAACAATGGGTTTTGCTCCAGATCACTTTTCAAGGATGTGCATATAATGAACAGCTTTAGAAGATACAGTACCTTCCACTGAATGAAAGAGGAGACATGCTACTACTGTCCACTGTAAAAGATTCAGATTCCCTACACTCAGGATTTTTCTCTTCCAACATAACCCATGGTAAATGCCAGTGGTACCTGGCCTTCTTCATGTCGCTCTCTGGGAATGGTGCAAGAAAGTGCTGATATACTACAACTACTGCTACAACTTTCATGCCTTCTGCCATCACCCATGAACTAAGTAACTAAGTGGGGCAAAATCTTAGACCTTTCACAATTCTTTTTTTTTCCCCCCCAATGTTTATTTATTTTTGAGAGACAGAGAGACACAGAGCATGAGCAGGGGAGGGGCAGAGAGAGAGAGAGAGAGAGAGAGAGGGAGACACAGAATCCAAAGCAGGCTCCAGGCTCTGAGCTGTCAGCACAGAGCCCAACACGGGGCTTGAACCCACAAACCGTGAGATCATGACTTGAGCTGAAGTTAGACGGTTAACCGACTGAGCCACCCAGGCAC
Source organism: Panthera leo (assembly GCF_018350215.1). Classification (NCBI taxonomy): domain Eukaryota; kingdom Metazoa; phylum Chordata; class Mammalia; order Carnivora; family Felidae; genus Panthera; species Panthera leo. Next base: position 54,549,077 of record NC_056683.1, on the reverse strand, counting down.
CCCTAGACGTTTCACAGTTTTTAACCATGGACGAGATACTGTGGGAGGTCTGTAAGGACAGAGGGATAAATGTTAAAATCTCACACCCGAAGATGTCACAGTCATCTATTACCACTTCTTTTGTCATCTATCCATGAGGCACATTATCACTTAACTTAAACTTCATATTTAACATGAAACTTTTTTTTTAACCTTGAATCAAGTAACACATGTGGAACTGAAGAAAAAAATTTAAGTACACAGTATGGCTAATAATTAACGTCAACAGCTTCCACATCACATTTCTTTCCTGCCTGGTCTGCCCCCAAGAAGCAATTTCTAACCATTTCCACTTGGAGCTATAGTAACATCTTTGGAGAAGATGTTACCTACATAATTCTAAATTACATGCTGACACTTTGAGTTCTTTATTTAAAAGATGAATATTTGGCTTACTTATGCTATTTCTGTCTTTTTCAATCAAAAAAATTTAATGTATAATTTTCATGCAATTAAATATACCCCTTTCAGTGCATAGTTTTGTAAAACTAGACAAACTCAGTCATGCTATCCCACTACAATCAAGACAAAACATTTCCATCACCCAAAAGTATTTCCTTATCTGTTTCTAACTAATACCTGGGCCCTGCTCCCAGCAATCTGTTTTCTATACCTATACATTTCTTTTTCAGAATATAACATAAAAGGAATCACATAGTATGGCCTCTTTCACTTAGCATGATATGTGCTATTGGGTCTACCAGTAGTTTGTTCTCTTTTTACTGCTGAGTAATATTCCATTGTATGACTATACCACAATCTGTTTATTCAGCCACACACTGAAGAACAACTGGGTTGTTACTAGTTTTGGCAAGTAGAATAAGCAACTACAAACATTTATATACAAGTTTTTGTGTGGACTTACACTTTTATCTCAAAGGTATAAATAGCAGTGGTAATACCTAGGTCATACAGCATAAGAAACTATCAAGCTGCTTTTCACAATGGCTCTACCACTGGATTTCCTCCAGCAGTGTATCAAACTTTCAGTCATTCTATATCCTCACTAGCATTTGGAATTATCAATTTTTTAAATTTACTTGACATATAGTGTTCACTGTAATTTTAAACTGCATTTCCCTAATACCCGATAGTGAGTTTTTTTTCATGTGCTCATCTTCCATGGATTTGATACAATATCTGTTCAAACTTTTTATTCATTAAAAATAATTTTCTGGGGCACCTGGGTGGCTCAGTCGGTTAGGCATCCAACTTCAGCTCAGGTCATGATCTCATGGTTCGTGGGTTCAAGCCCTGTGTTGGGCTCTGTGCTGACAGCTCAGAGCCTGGAGCCTGCTTCAGATTCTGTTCTCCCTCTCTCTCTGCCCCTCCCTCGCTCATGCTCTGTTTCTGTCTCTAAAAAATGAATAAATGTTAAAAAAATAAAAATAAAAATTGAGTTTCTGATCACTGAGTTTTGAGAGTTCTTTATATCTTTTTTCAAATTCTAATTTAGAGACAGAGAGCACGAGCAGGGGAAATGGGCAAGGGAAAGAGAGGGAGCTCAGTGTGGAGCCCAATGTGGGATCCAATCCCATGACCCTCAGATCATGACCCAAGTCGAAATCAAGAGTTGGATCCTCAACTGACTGAACCACCCAGGTGCCCCAAGAGTTCTTTATATCTTTATACGTTCTGGATACAAATTATTTTTTGAAATGTGTGACTTACAAATATTTTCTTCCAGTCTATGGCTTATTTTATTCTCAATGTCTTTACAGAATAAGAGTTTTAAATTTGACAAAGTATGATCTATCAATATTTTTCTTTCATTGAACATACCAAACCCAAGGTCGAGAGTTTACATTTTACATTTAGGACTATAATCCACTTCAATTTAATTTTTATATAAGATTTGAGGTATGTGTCCAGGTTCTATTTTTTGCATATGGACATTCAATTGTTCTACAACAACTTATTGAAAAGATCATCCTTTTCCTATTGAATTGGTTGCCCATTGGCTCAGTGCGTTAAGCTGCTGACTCTTGATTTCGGCTCAGGTCATGATCTCACAGTTCATGGGTTTGAGTTCCACATCAGGCTCTGCACTGACACTATGGAGCCTGCTTAAGATTCTCTCTCTCCCTCTTTCTGTCCCTCCCCCACTCACTCTCTTTCTCAAAATAAATAAAACTGAACTTAAAAAAAATCTGGTTGCCATTTACAGGGCACCTGGGTGGCTCAGCCTGTTAAGCTTCCGACCTTGGCTCAGGTCATTATCTCAGTGTTCAAGAGTTTGAGTGCTGTTATCAGGCTCCACGCTCAAAGTGCAGAGCCTGCTTGGAATTCTCTCTCTCCCAGTTGCATGCACGCTCTCTCGCTCTCTCTCTCTCTCTCAAATAATAAACAAACTTTAAAAAAATCAGTTGCCCATTTTTAAATATGTGGGTCTATTTCTGGACTTTTAATTTTTCCCAGTTTATCTCTATGTTTATCATTTCTCTAATATCACATTGTTTTGATTAGAGCAGTTTTCAAATAAATCTTGAAATCATGTAGTAGGGGGACAGGTGAGAGATAAATGCAGGCTGCCCATTCTCTTTGGCTTTATTCTGTTGTTCAACTGCTGTTTTCTGAAGCTTGAGTATCAAGCTCATTCAAAAAGGGAGAAATGTGATCCTATGAATGTCCTTTTTTTTAAAAAGTAGGTGATGCCCCAGCAATAAATAGCACTACTAAGAATATGTAAGTGATGAACCATGGGAATCTACTCCCGAAGCTAAGAGCACACTGTATACATTGTATGGTAGCTAACTTGACAATAAATTGCATTTAAAAAAAAAAAAAAGTAGGTGATGCCATGTAAGTCACAATGATCTCTTTTCTGATCATCAAGATTCTGATTATTAGCATCTAGGTATTTTTTATAGTGGAAGGTATCTTTCTCAAGTAGTTCTCCGAAATAAGAGTAGCTACATTGAGTTTTACCTTACATGCATTTTAATGTTTCTCTTTACTTTTTTTCCAATATTTTAAAGTGCACTTGGAGTTTTTAAGATCTAATTTGCACTCATGCCAACCTGTAACTGAGCATTCATCAAAATGTTTTACATGGATTTTTCATTCATCAACTTTTTGCCCTTTAGAACACAGTCTCCCAGCTGCTTCATTCTACTGAGATCCACTCAAAAAAGACATCAATTGAAAGCAAAATATTATTTACAGCTTGCCCACATGCACTATACATCTGTGTTCATCTCAGATAAAAGGTTACCATGCAAGTCCAAAGGCTGATGTGGAAATTACTAGTCAGCTTCAACTCAGTAAAGGATCTGCTTAGAGACTGAGGGTAAATGGAGGAATGCAATGGAGTCAAAAGCAAAACATGTACAAACATAGTGTAGGAGTGCTGACCCTAGTGACTCCATCTTTGGCCCACCACCTTGTCCATGTCCACATGATGACCTCCCTAAGTGCTACATGTTTCAGGCCCCTTGGAGGTTAAAGTATTCCATGACCAGAACACAGGAAGGATTGTTCTGGTCTTTCTTAAATCTGATTAGGTAACAATTAGAAATAACATAGTTTCTCCCCCTTCCTGACTCACAGATGGCCACACGAGTTCTGTTAAATGTTAGCTATCAATTAGGTAAGTGTATGTAGATCCTCTGACTGCACAACAGAGCCCTCCAGTGTCCCCTTACTCTATAAAATCATGGACTGAAGTCTGGACTCTGAGGAAAACAGCTGTTCAGCTGTCCAGATCATTGCCTGTTCAATCCCGTCAGTAAGTTACCCTGAAAAAAAACGCTGTGTAAACTGAATGGAGTTGCCTCTTTAGTTTCTCGGTCTCAAACTGCCTTCTCAGTTTGGGGGATACTTTACTGTCCTTCCTCTTCTTTCCAACACATAGTTATTACTATTAAATAAAAATAGTGATATTCTCAATAGACACAGTAATTGCCTGTATTTTTAAAAAAGTGATTCTTTATGATGGCTAAAAAAGCCTTTAGTTAATTCTTTTTCTAGAATCCCTATCAAATTTACTGTCAACAGTTCCCAACCTTTCCTACATCCAGAACACCATTCTTAACCTCTACTCTAAGCTAATAACCAGACCTTTTCCTTTGCAAGTTAGAGTTAAGGCCTCTTAATCCACTCCACCAATTTCCCTTTGTTCTACACCTCTACATTTTCCTCTATATTCCCAAATGGGCAGAAAGAGATGCCTTTTTCTGTCACTATCCTTTTGTGCAAGTATACAGACTCCTTTCTTCAAGATTTTCACAAGATTTTTTCTCACAAGATTTTCACTTGTGTCACTGAATTCCCATGTGGCTCTTTCTGCACCCCTCCAAGCACAACCTAGCATCCAACTCATACAAAAACTATGCCCACTTATTTCTCCAACATTTTTTTTTAAAGCAGCTACCAAGTGCAAACTCACTGAATTACTATGAGAGATAAAGTTAAAAAAAAATCTAATCTTCGTTTCAGGAAACTTACAAGTTAGAGGGGAAGAGGAACAGTTAAATAATTATAATCTTGTGTAATAAGTTTAAGAGCAAAGGCATGTACAATATAGTCATAAAGGAAAGAAAAGTTAATTTTGCTTAATTCAAGAGGGATTATCTTTTTAAAAGTATTTTTATCAAGATCACCCTCAAGATACAAACAGGTTCAGATCTCCTCTAAACCATCACAAGATGTTTAAACTAGTATCACCCTGTCATCCCTTTCACCAGCACATTTCTTGAAAAGGCCACTTATATCACTATCTACAAATCCAATGTGCTGTCTATCATTCACTTACCTTCTAAGCAAATGTGTTCTGGCTTTTGATTTCTACCACGACAATGACACCTTTCACCAAATCGAAATTGGGTAACCCACTCAACACACCCAGTCACCACCTTTTCTCAGTCCCCCTCTCTCTGCTATGAAGGACACCTGTGGACCCTCTCCTCAAAATTCTTGGTGACTTGTATGATACTTCATTTCCCTAATGTATTCCCCCTTCTCTCCCTTTTTTGTTCAGTCTTTCCGATTCTGCTTCCCTCTGCTGACAAAAGGGAAGTGTTAGCCAAGCCTCCATTTTAAGACATGGTTTTTGACTCTCTACCCCCTCGCTCCATTACTTTGTTCTCCCTTTCTCCTCCAACCCACCACCCCCTGCCACCACACACACACAACACACAAAACTCATGATAATCACCCTCAAGTAAACTGGAGCTGAGAGAGGGGAAAAAACAAAACAAAACAAAACAGAACAAAACCCATGGATTCAGAAGGCCTGGCTTTAATTCTGGTTCTATCACTGACCTATTAGCTGCATACCCATGGCATGTCACATCCTATGTGGCTCTATAAAAGTGAATAGCTTCCTAATGTCTCCTCAAACCCTACAGTTCTACATTTCTAACTGGGAAGAACCTCAAATTTCCACTTTTTTTTTTTCAATTTTTTTTTTTCAACGTTTTATTTTATTTTTGGGACAGAGAGAGACAGAGCATGAACGGGGGAGGGGCAGAGAGAGAGGGAGACACAGAATCGGAAACAGGCTCCAGGCTCCGAGCCATCAGCCCAGAGCCTGACGCGGGGCTCGAACTCACGGACCGTGAGATCGTGACCTGGATGAAGTCGGACGCTTAACCGACTGCGCCACCCAGGCGCCCCTCAAATTTTCACTTTTCACTTCTCTAATGAAGCACAAATCTACATTCTGTCTGCCATTTAAATATCCCACCTCTAAACCTAATCTCACAAACCTATTTACTTCTCTCGTCTATTAATGTTTATGTACTAGCACTTCCATTATCTTAAGCTTCAAATCCTAATAATCTATATACTTACTGCTTTTTATTCTTGCGTTCTTTTTTTAAATTTTTTTTAATGTTTATTTATTTTTGAGAGAGAGAGACAGAGCACGAGTGGGGGAGGGGCAAGGAGAGGGAGACACAGAATCTTAAGCAGGATCCAGGCTCTGAGCTGTCAGCACAGAGCCCGATGTGGGGCTTGAACCCACATACCGTGAGATCATGACCTGAGCTGAAGTCGGACTCTTAACCAAATGAGCCACCCAAGCGCCCCTGCATTCTCTTCTTTTAATTCCCACTCCCCATTCTCCACTCCTGACCCAGGCATAATTCAAAGAGTAGATCTTCCAGAGGTTGGAAGGTGGCAGCGGAGTAGGAGGACCCTAGGCTCATCTTGTCCCATGACTATAACTAGATAACTATCAAATCATCTTAAATACCCCAGAAATTGACCTGAAGATGGAAAGAACAAACTCTACAACTAAACGTAGAAAAACAGTGGCCACTTCAGTGGAGAGGGAGCTGCAGTTGCCGTAGAAGGGCAAGAGACAGACTACCTCACAGGGCAGCTCAGGGGAAAAGGAATCACCAAAGCAATTGGCTTGGAAAGTGAGAGGGAATGAATTTCATAAATTCTTGCAACCAGTAGGGCTTAAAGCCTAGAGTTTTAAAGGTCAGCAGGCTTGGCTCTGGGAGAACTTGGAGGGCACTGGCACTGCTCTCTGAAAAAAGGCAGGGAAAACAGCCTAGGAACATACAGCCTGGAAACAACGATCTGAAGGGTGCCTAAGCACATAGTGGGGAGGTTATTTACTTATTTCAGAGCATAGCCCAGAGAGACAGTGTTCACAGAGAGATCCCTCTGGGAACAAAAGAAAATGCGGGTGCCATTTCCCTCCCCTGACCCTCAGCATAAGCACAGAGCCACCTATGGGAAGCCGTGCGGCACCAACATTTGCTACCTAACTTGCTTATATCAAGCCCTGCCCACCCCCCACCCCACACAATGGTGGAATCACCCTTTCCACTCACCTTGCCTCAGTCTCAGAGCTCAGATCCCCTTTTCCCAAGAAGACTAGCCCAAACACCTGTTCACACCACATCTCCTCACTTGGGAGTTTTGCAGAGCCTTGGTTCTGGTGACATTGGAAGTAGGTCTCATTTCATGCACAGACCACAACACATCTAGCTAAAATATGTCACCTTCAGGAAAGGGATGAAATGCTACTCACAAAAGGCAAAGAGAGCCTTTGTAGATAACTTGCCAGAAAGATTAGGCCAGGACAAAACAGCAGATTGCACGCAGTACACACTGGAGACACTCCCAGAAGCATCAGGCTGGGGGGAACAGGGATCACTACAAGGCAAGGAAGAACAGGACCACTTTTTCATAAGGGCATTACCCTCAAGAACAGGAGACATAGCTGACTTTCCAAACACAGAGAAAGAGGTACAGAGACTTAGTCAAAATGAGGAGACAAAGAAATGTATCCCAAATGAAGTAAAAGGACAAAGCCACACCCAAATACCTAAGTGAAACAGATATAAGTAACATAACTCATAGAGAATTTAAAATAATGGTAATAAGGATACTCAGTGGAAGACATGAATGAGACCCTTCACACAAAGATAAGAAATAACATAGCAGAGAAAAAGGGTATGATACACAAAATGAGAAACATGCTTAATGAACAGCAGGCTAGAAGCAGAGAAATGAATTAATGACCTAGAAGACAGTGATGGAAAGTAATCAAAATGAACAAGAGGAAAAAAAAGAATTCTGCAAAACAAGAATAGACGTAGGGAAGTCAGTGACTCCATCAAACATAGTAACATTTGTATTATAGGAGTCCCAGAAGAATAGAGAGAAAGGGGGCAGAAACTTTATTTCAAGAGATAATAGCTGAAAACTTTCCTAAAGTGGGGAAGGAAACAGATATCCAGATCTAAGAGTCAAAGAGTACTCTCATCAAAATCAACAAAAGCAGACTGACACCAAGATATATTGTAATGAAATAGCAAAATGTACCGATAAAGAAAAAAAAATTAAAAGCAGTAAGACAAAAGAAGGTAATAACTTCCAAGGGAAAATCCATAAGGCTAGCAGATTATTTTTAACAGAACCTTTCCAAGCCAGAGGGGAGTGGCATGATATATTCAAAGTGATGAATGGGAAAAACCGCAGCCAAAATACTCTATCCAGCAAAGCTATCATTTAGAATAGAAGGAGAGATAAAGAGTTTCCCAGACAAATAAAACCTAAAGTAGTTCATGGCCACTAAACCAGTCCTTCAAGAAATATTAAGGGGACATTTTGGAAAGGAGAGACCAGAAGTGACAATATAAAGGTAGGAAACCCAAAAGCAGTACAAATGAGTATTTCTATAAAAAATCAGTCAAGGAACTCGCAAAATAATAGAATATAAAATATAACAACAGTGGGGAGGAGAAGAGTAAAGAGTAAAGAGTAAAACTTTCACTATTGGCAGATTACATGATACTGAATATAGAAATTTTGAGACTCCACCAAAAAACCCCTAGAATTGATAAAAGAATTAAGTAAAATCACAGGATAAAAAAAAAATCAATGTACAGAAATCTACTGCATTTCTACACACCAATAATGAAGCAGCAGAAACAGAAATTATGAAAACAGTATCTTTTACAATTGTACCAAAAGTAATGAGATATTTGGGAATAAACTGAACCAAAGAAGTGAAAGATCTGTACTCTGAAAGCTCTAAGACACCGATGAAAGAAAGTGAAAATGACACAAAAACATGGAAAGACAAGCCATGCTCATGGACTGGAATAGCAAATACTGTTAAAATATCTTTACTGCAATCTACACATTTAATGCAATCCCTATCTAAATACCATCAGGATTTCTCATAGAACTAGAACAATCCTAAAATTTGTATGGAACCACGAAAGTCCCTGAATAGCCAAAGCAATCTTGAAAAAGCAAAGCAAAGATGACAGCATTATAATTTCACACTTCAAGTTATATTACAGAGCTGTAAGAATCAAAACAGTATGGTACTCACATAAAAATAGACACATAGATCAATGGAACAGAATAGGAAGCCCAGAAAAAAAAAAAAAAAAAAACAACCTACAATTACATGGTCAGTTAATTTTTGATAAAGCAAGAAAGAATATCCAAAGGGAAAAAAGAAAATCTCTTCAACAAATGGTGCTGGGGAAAATCAGACAGCAACATGCAAAAAATGAAACTAAACCATTTTCTTACACCAAACACACACACACACACACAAAATCAAAGTGGAGTAAAACCTAAATGTAAGACCTGAAACCATAAAAATCCTAGAAGAGAACACAGGCAATAACCTCTTTGACATCAGTTGTAGCAACTTCTTTCTAGATGTCTCCTGAGGCAAGGGGAACAAAAGTAAAAATAACTACTAGGACCAAATCAAAAAGAAAAGTTTCTCAATTAAGCATCCGACTCTTGATTTTGGTTCAAGTCATGATCTCAGGGTTGTGAGACCAAGCCCTACATCAGGCTCAGCGCTGGGCATGAAGCCTGTTTAGGATTCTCTTTCCCCCTCTCTCTGCCCTTCCCCCACTTGCATGCACACTCACACGTGCACTCTCTCAAAATAAATAATAACAAAATGAAAAGTTTCTATATGATGAAGGAAATAATAAAATTAAAAGGCAAACTATAGAATGGGAATAGATATTTGCAATAACATATCCAATAAAGGGTTAGTATCTAAAATATATGAAGAACTTACAAAACTCAACACCCAAAGAACATATAATCCAATTAAAAATGGGCAGGGGTGCCTGGGTGACTTGGTTAAGCGTCTGACTTTGGCCTAGGTCATGATCTCACCATTCCTGAGTTTGAGCCCTGTGTCGGGCTCTGTGTGGAGAGCTCAGAGCCTGTTTCAGATTCTGTGTCTCCCTCTCTCTCTGCCCCTCCCCTGCTCATGCCCTGTCTCTCTCAAAAATAAATTAAACAATGGGAAAAAAAAAAAAAGGGCAGAAGACTTGAAGAGACACAGCTCCAAAAAAGACATACAGATGGCCAACAGACACATGAAAAGATGTTTACCTCATCACTTACCATCACGGAAATGCAAATCAAAACTACAATATCACCTCTCACCCATCAGAATGGCAAAAATCAACAAAAGAAACAACGTGTTGGTAAGGATATGTAGAAAAAGGAACCTTTGTGCACTGCTGTTGGGAATGCAAGTTGGTGCAGCCTCTGTGGAAAATAGTATGGAGGTTCCTCAAAATGTTAAAAAAAAAAAAAGATCTACCTTATGATCCAGCAATCACACTACCGGGTATTTACCCACAGAATACAAACTATGAAGTCAAAAGCATAATTGCACCCCCATGTTTATAGGAGGATTATTTACAAGAGCCAAGATATGGAAACAGCCAAAGTGTCCATCAATGGATGGATGAATGGATAAAGAAGATGTGGTATATACACATATACAATGGAATATTACTCAACCACAAAAAAAAAAAAAATGAAATCTTGCCATTTGCAACAACATGGAGTATAGAGTATAATGCTACATGAAATAAGCCAGTCAGAGAAAGACAAATCCCATATGATTTCACTCATATGTGGAATTTAAGAAACCAAACAAATGAACAGAGAAAAAAGAGAGACAAAGCAAGAAACAGACTCTTAATTACAAAGAAAAAATTCATGGTTACCAGAGGGGAGGGGTGGGTGAATGGTTTATTAAATAAGTGATGAGGATTAAGGGGTGTACTTGTTCTGATGAGCACAGGGTGATGTATGGAAGTGCTGAATCACTATATTGTACACCTGAAGCTAGTACTACACTCTATGTTAACTAACTGGAATTAAAATAAAAACTGGAAAAAATAAAACAAAACAAAAAAACAACGGAGTATCTCTTCCAGATAGTGTTCCTTGGCCTCCCCTATTTGGTTATATATAGGCCGCCCTCTTCAGAAGATCTAAGACATTCTATGTGTACATCTCTCATAACACTTGGCATGTTTTCTTCCAGACTCTGGTTCTGTAGGAGCAGGATTTATACAATTCTTTGCATTTCAAAACAGCACTTTGACCACTGCCTTACCCAGAGAACCACAAAACTCTCAAGATCTGAAATAAGTTACATTCAAAGTTTGGACATAGTGAAAAAGTAGAGGTTTGTACAGTAATTAAGAAAAAATAATTAAGGACATATAATGATTTGAATGTCACAGCTCTAAAACATGTACTGTTCTTCTTAAACTAAGGAAGCAGATACTCCTCCTGAACTTCAAATCCCAAGTCAATTCAAAAGCACATAGAGATAGCAGCCTTTGCAATGTCACAATATTTTTTAAAGCACATTTACTAAATTACTCTTAAATATTTGGTTTTACATTTGAACATTTCTTTTTTTATCTCAATTATTTACCAAAGTATTTTTGATAGATTATTCAACCCTATGAACTACCATTAGAAGTGTAAGTTTTTTTTTAATGTTTACTTAATTTTGAGAGAGAGACAGAGAACATGAGCAGGGAAGGGGCAGGGAGAGAGAAGGGAACAGAGAATCCGAAGCAGGCTCTGTGCTGAAAGCAGAGAGCCCAAAGTGGGGCTCGAACTCACGAACCAGGAGATCATGACCTGAGCTGAAGTCAAGCTTAACTGACTTAGTCACCCAGACGCCCTTAGAAGTATAGCTTTAACATGGTAAGAGTTGATGCCAATCAGAATATTAGCCACTATATTATATCTGCTTTAACCTATAAGCAGCACAGAAAATTTCCCAAAAATATGATGCCATTACTTTTCAGCTTCGTTAATAACCTTCAATGTATTCCTCTAAAAATTTATTTTTTTAAAAATACTCCTAATTGAGAAAATAAAACAAATTGAGAGAAAAAAGGTTTCCAGCTTCCTTTCTTACCAAGAAAAATAAGACTGCAGCCTGGCAGATAGGAGAACTAGAATTTCCAAGGAATCTAAGCCAGGCAAGTCAAAGCTTTAGCTTACTTCATGCAGAAGACAGGATGTGTGGTGTGAGCCCTGACAAGCAGTACAAAGCGCCACTGGAAGAACAGTAAGTGAAACTCAGCGACTGTCTGACTCCTCATTACTGAGGATGTGCGGCAGCGTCTGACCTACCTGGCTTATCCCGTCGGGAGAGATCTTGTATGACTGCAACTTCTGCTTCAGCAGCTCTGGATCACTGTGACGGAATGGGCACCCTGACAACGAAAAACAAGCCAGCACACCAACAAGGTTATTTACCCGGGACTTAGTACAATACCACACTCGAGAGACTGTCTAAGCTCCCCTTAATTGTCTAACAGCTTATTAATAAAAAAGTTAATTGCCCATGGGTGCAACTGCTTTCCTCTCTTTATCTAAATGACGATTTAGTTGTACGGTTATCAGGACACTACAGGCTCAAGAGTTACATAAAACATTACAGCATTCTCAGGCAAAGTTGCCCATTCGCTAGGAAGAGGAAACAGTTTTAATTATGCTACTTGCTAACAAGTAGAGATAACCACAAGGTAGCTATAAAACAGTTTATCTAGAAACTTTATACAATCTCACATTTTATTCTTATTTTTAAAAATTACATTAAAAGACTATGAGAAGATAATGTAATAAACAAAAGGAAAAATGTACAATCTCCAAAAAATATAAAAATCTCACATCATTTTCAGATGTAAATTTTATGTCTATTTCCCACAAAGTAAAATCCATACAAATTTAACAGGAACCACAGATGGGAATGAGACGGACAAATGAGAAAGTGTTTCACAGAAAAATAACTTTTGTAGATACACGTCATCTCTGTATTATTTCATGAGATGAGTAACGCAATAATAATGATGAACTACTAAAGTATTTGCATAAATAAGAACACAGAAGAAATGAAATGTAAAAACTGTATTATAAGGACAAAATCTAGAAAATTTCATATATTTTAATAAGAAACAGCAATATAAATGAAAATACTTATTTTAAAATTTAATTTTGGAAGGCAGATTACTTTTTTTTTTTTTAAGTATACAGATGATGGATCTATAAGTTAATTAGAAACAATTATGCATTTTTAACGAAAGCAATGGGAAATGGGTTATAGCAAAAACAGGAAAGGGCCTAGATGCCAAACAAACACGTTTACCAAAAATCTTAACTATAAAAAACATCCACTAACCCTATGGACTCCTACAAATAATGAAAATTCACAAAATTCATAGTTTATACTTCATTCAGATTAAAACTGTAAACCTGTAGTACAAGGAAACATACTGAGCAGCTGTGTAACATGTGGCTAAGAGTCTGGAGCTGTAACACCTAGGTCTGAATCTCAGTTTCCCGCTTAGCAGGTGGGAGACCACAGGCAAATTCTTATCTTGTCGCTGACTGAGCTTCACTTTCTGTCCAGTGAAGGAAATAATCACTCACAGAACTCTTGTTGAAAACACAATATAAACTTTTTATATGCTCCTGGCATATAGTAAACACTCAACATGTATACGCTGTCGTTATTATTCTCAATAATAAAAATAAATAAAAATCTGATAATGAAATTGCAAAAGATACAAATAAGAAAGAAATGAGGCTGCACAAGGAATTCTTGGGTAAGCCCAGAATTATTAAAGGGCACAAAAAAAGGAGATTAATTGAATTATCCAAATTACATTTGAAATAATGACTGTATCTGTATGGAAAAAGTTATAAAGGGCAAAGCCAAGAAGAAAATGAAGATTGCCAAGGTACTAAAGGTCACAAAAAAGTGTTATTAAGCTATGCTGACAATAAGCAAAAAACAGAAAAAAACGATTACTACTTAGAGAAGCTGGTGTTATTTTAACAGATAACAGAAAATAAAGCTCAGTAACTCCTGTTTATTTTTTTTCTTCTTCCACGTCAAAGAAAATTATCTTCCAAACTGGACAGGGTTGAACCAGGTAACCAAAAATGAAGTGAATGCACACCCAGTTAAGTATCTGACAAAGCTTTCCAACATCCATTTGCAGAAGAGACGGATAAACTTAGTCTGGAATGTAGTTATGTATAGATTCATAACAGTGCTGGTTAACGAAATGATATCAACACAAGGGACTAAACAGTTTTATGAACAACGTAAAACTAAAAGGACAGGGACATCTCATTTCTAGTCTGGCCTGTGAAGAGCTTATACACTGCTCCATCCTAACCAGGAAAAAGTTGAACTGAAAAATCAACAACTCTGCTTAGACTCATCAAAGAAATGAGATCACAGGGCACACCACTGTCCCCTAAAATTGGAGAGAGTGGCAGATACAGAAAATCACAACATACCAGAGCAGAAATCTCTGCAGGAACCAGTGCTGGGGTAGGAAAAACCTTACCTATAACTGAGAAATTTTTGAAGTCTGGACAAGTCTGAGCATCAAAAACTCCAAGGAGACGCAGTCATAGGGAGGCCCCATACTTCGTAAGCCTAACTTCCAGGAGCTCTACCAAGTGCTCACGGTGGATAATAGAGAGAAATTCTCTCAAGCTTCTGGCATGGGGAGGGGAAAAGTAACCATTTTAATACTATAGAGCAATCTACTCTTAATAAGGCCTGCCCTCAGAACAAACTGTTTTACTGGAGCCTAAACTTCTGGGGTTTTATCAGAGGCTAACCTATCAGGGGTAGGGAAATACCCAACTCCAGCCTCCTCTAGGCATCCTGTCCCACCTAAGGGAGAAAAACTGAGTCACTGTTGAAGTTAATAGCCGAGGGCCACAGACTCACTAAAAGACTAAGCAGAGGACTACAGAACACCAATCTCTCCACCTCCCTGCTTACCACCATATTACTAAAGGTCTATTTATTGGAATTCTTTTCATCCAGAATGTCATGTCTACTTTTTAACAAAAAAGTACAAGACTTATCAAAAGGCAAACAATACAGCTTTGAAGAGACTGAACAAACATCAGAACTAGAGTCAGATATGGCAGGGATAGTGGAATTATCAGACGGAGAATTTAAAATAACTATGGTTAATGCTAAGAGCACTAATGGAAAAAGTAGACAATGTGCAAAAACAGATAATGGAGGCAGAGAGATGGAAATCCTAAGAAAGAATCAAAAAGAAATGCTAGAGAACTAAACACTCTAATGGAAATGAACAACGTCTTTTATGGGCTTATTATAGACACGGCTGAGGGAGGAATCTCGAAGTTTGAGGTTATGCCAATTGAAACTTCCAAAACTGAAAAACAAAGACAAAACGACTAAAGAAAGACAATAAGAACAGAATATGTAACACCTGTGGGGCATTATGAAGGGTAGTAATGAGAATACCAGAAGAAAGGAAGGAATAGAAGCAATATTTGAGGCAATGGAGAATATTCCCCAAATAAATGTCAGACACCAAACTACAGATATAAGAAGTCCAAAAAACACCAAACAGTATTAATGCCCCCCAAAATATAGCTTAGATATATCACATTCATATTTGAGAAAATAAAAAATAAAGAAAAAATCTTGAAAGAAGCTGGGGGGGGGGGGGACACCTTACCTACAGAGAAGCAAATATAACAATTATATCTAATTTATCCTCAGAAACCATGCAAGCAAAAGACTGAAGTGAAATATTTATTTATTTACTTATTTATTTTTTGGACTGAAATATGTAAAGAAAGCATTTAGAGGGGGGAAAAAAACCTCTACACATCTAGAATTCTGTACCCTGTGAAATTATCCTTCAAAAGACAAGAAGAAATACTTTCTTGGACAAAAAAAAACTGACATGATTTGTTACCGGTAGACCAGCAAGGCAAGAAATGTTAAAAAAGCTCTTCAAAGAGAAGGAAACTGATAAAGGCCAGAACTTGGGTCTACCTAAAGAAAAGAACATCAGAGAGTAAGTAGAGGTAATATAAAAACTTCAGAGTGGGAAAATATATCGAGGATATTACATAATGATAAAGCAGTGCATACACCAGGAAGACATAACAATCCTTAATGTGTATCCATCTAGCAATAGATCATCAAAATACAAGAGGCAAAACTGGTAGAACTGCAAGGTGAAATTGATGTATCCCCTATTACAGACTCCAATACTTCTCCATGAGAAATGGACTGATTCTGGGGCGCCTAGGTGGCTCAGTCGGTTTAGAGTCCGACTTTGGCTCAGGTCATGGTCTCCTGGTTTGTGAGTTTGAGCCCCAGGTTGGGCTCTGTGCTGACAGCTCAGAGACTGGAGCCTGCTTCGGATTCTGTGTCTCCCTCTCTCTCTGCCCCTCCCCTGCTTGTGCTCTGTCTCTCAAAAATAAATAAACATTAAAAAAAAAAAAAAAAAAAAAAAAAAGGAAATGGACAGATCCAGCGGGCAGTAAATCAGCAACAATAATCAGAATTCAAAAGCACCATCAATTAATATAATTGATATCTATAAAATGCTATATCCAATAATAGCAGATTACACATTCTTCTCAGTTCACAAGTAACAAACCACTCTAGTGAAGGATGCTGCTGATAGTGGCAGGTTGTGCAAGTGTGCGGCAGAGAGTATGCGAGAACTCTTTGTATTTTCTGCTCAATTTTGCTGTGAACCTAAGTGCTCTAAAAAAATTAAGTTTACTCATTAAAACAAGGACAGATCAATGTTTCTAATAAATAATACGAACTTACTGAGTGTCTGCTAAGTAGATTATTTTTTAACTGATAGAGTTTAAATTAAAAATAAAATAAAACAAACAATGGACTGGAATAAGATTCAGTTTAACAGGAATAAGCAATATAAAATCCTGCATTTGAGCTAATAAAAATCAACTACATAAGTGGGAGTTCTAGGATCTGGTAAGTGATAAAAGAATCCCTGGGAGTTTTACTAGGCCAAACTAAATGGCCTAAGAAAAGTAATATATTTTCTCAATAGAAGTATGTGGTCAATCAAAGTGTAGAAGACATAAGCAATTATTCAGGGCACGTGCAAATAAATCTGATTTTATAAGTCTGAGGGTGGAGCCTGATAATATGCATTTCTAAAAGGTACCTTAAAGTAACTGACACAAGTGATGAGAACCACTCACTGTGAATACCAGTACCGGCCAACTTTTATCTATTAAATATGAAAGTAAAGGCATTTTTTTAATGCTCTGGACATGTCAAGCATCTTCCTCAAAATTCTGTTTGTGATTATTTGGATCTTGATCCATAACAGCCTATAAATGCATAATCTTTTAATAAAGAATTACATTCAAGATGCTGAAACAATAATTAACAAACATCCTTCTACACATTAAAAAAAATGCCAAGGGCGCATGGGTGGCTCAGCTCATTGAGCGTTTTACTCTTGATTTCAGCTCAGGTCATGATCTCACAAGTCATGGGATCAAGCACACATTAGGCTCTGCGCTGACAGCACAGACCTTGCTTAGGATTCTGTTTCTCCCTCTGTCTCTGCCCCTCCCCTGCTCATGTGCATGCTCTCTTTGTCTCTCAAAATAAATAAGTAAACGTTAAAAAAAAAAAAGTGCTAAAAGAAAAAAAGTTCTGACACATACTGCAGTAAGCTTTAGTTATCTAAAGTATTTACTAATGTGGATTATTAAAATCATTCTCTGACATACCAGACAAATGAGGAACTTTTCAAGGTATGTGCAGAGAACTATTGTAGAAAAAAATTGTTGAACTAAGAAGTCTACAAAAAATAGTTTAGCCTTTTTTTTTTTTCAACCTACAGTAACTCAGGTGAATTGACAGATGTTTGATACCATGACCCGCTAAATTCCTCACTCAATCTCATTCATTAATGATACTAAAACACACCTTTCCTCAGTAGTCTTTTGAAAATTAATGAATCAACTATTCTATAATTCAAGGTACTCAATTTCAAAAACCTTTGAAGAACCTGTATTAGTCTCCTAATCATGAGAGAAACAGAAAATAGCAGGTGAAGGGGGACACTGAGACTAAAGAGCCTGGTCCAGCACAATCTTTAGCATAGCTGAATAAACTCTCTTGCTGACCTAGTTCAGTAATACGACAGATCTCTAGAACAGTGCAGGAGCACAGTGGTGACTGACACAAGCTACAAGGGATATGGTGATACAAAAAGCCATCAATCACACTGCTTTACTGTTTCCTATAGAGCTAGTGGGGTTTCTACACTTCACAGAAATGTATCCAGTGGAAGCACTTACCATGATAATCCCCTTGGCCTGGTGGATTGGTTAGAATAATCTTCATGCAACTGAAAGGTGTATAGTCAGTTCTCTTGCCTTCCTTTCCAAAGCTATGACGGATATTGTAAGAGTAGCCTTTATCAAACTGGAGGAAAAAGAAGAGGCAAAGTAAGTCAATATCATCTAGTGGTGTCAGCAGTGATAGACAGCTATAATTAGAGTACAAAATGGTATTTTCTAAAATAAATTCAGCATTCATAGGTAGATGTACATATCCTATACATCATTCGAGCCCTTCATGTACAAATACATTTTTTTAAAAGTGCAAAACTTACAGGAAACAAATTATTCAGGTAAAGACAGCAAATGTTTACATGTATATATGTTTAACAATGAGGATAATCCTTTCCTGAGAGTAATCAAATCACCCATTTCTTGGTTTGATTCCAGAGCTTATAATGAATGTATATCAGTTCAGTCTCAACCCCCTTATCTTAGTACTCCCCGAATTCCTATATCCTACCTATGCTACTTCTGAAATGCATAACACAATTAATCCCTTCTTCTGTATTCTCACTACAGGAGAGAAGCAATGTGTAAAAGAGAAGCAAAGCAAGAAGAAATGCAAGCAAATGCTTGATTAATGAACTACTGCAATTGCCTCCCACCTGGAATTCCTGACTCCATGTTTACAAAGCAAGCTAACAGTATAAAAAGGAGTTTGAAGTAGGTGGGAAAGAAAGAAAACAGGAACTAACATTGATTGAAAAGCTCAGAATAGTAGGACTTAGCTAATACTTCAAGGAAAGTAAGAAAGAACTAGATTAAGAGAGTAATATACTGTATTATTTTGGAGGGTGAGATTTTTAAATTTCAAATTACAACCTGAAATACATAGATCTCAAGTCTACTGCTTTATTGGTTTTGACAAATCACTGTACCTATGTAATCCATACTCCTATCAAGAGACAGAACGTTTCCATCACCCAGAGTTCTCTGGTGCCCCTTCCCAGTCAACATTCTTCCCTCCCCTCCATACGTACGAGAAACTACCGATGTGATTTTCATCACCATAGTTTTAACTATTCTACAACTTTATATAAATGGAATCACACAGTATAAAGTGTTTTATAACTCACTTGTTTCATGACTTTATATGTTTTGAGATTTATGCCATTCATTACACATACTGTCAACAAGCCCTTTTACTCAACTATAGACCCCAACAGTTAAAACCAAAAAAAGACAAGATTGCTAATTCATGCTCTAACTAAAACCTGCTGCACTTATTTCTTATCACGCTTCCTTGAGGCATTGATAAAGATGTTTTGGCAATGACTGGAATGTTCCAACCACCCAGACAGAAAGGCCTTGATAACAAAGAATGCCTAGAAGACCATACCCCACCTGTCCCATTTTGTGCCCATGATCCTGTGCTGAACACATACCAACGCCCAACCACGATCACATGTTCTCTGCATGCTTTCTTGCCCGTACCTCCCTGAATGTCTATAAAACTCTAGGCATCCATCTTGCCAGGAAAGAGGTTGGATATTAAGACTTAAGCCTGCCACCACCCTGGCTGCTGGCACCCAAAATAAATTTCTCCCTCTTTTCTAAACCTTCATCTATTGGGTTATTAGCTTCTCTCACGATGAGTTTATCCAAGTTTGTTCAGCAACAGTGTAGGCAAACCCAGCCAGGAACTATGCTTTCGATTTGTCCATCCCTCTCAGTATTCCCCAGGATGGGGCAGTTGGCCATGGCAGCATGCCGGGGCTTACCCATTCACTTCCTGAGTTAGCAGCTGCGATAGACTGATTGGTAACACTATCAGCAGTTTGTTCCTTTTATTGCTAAGTAGTGTTTTATTGTACGAATATACCAGATAGTTTATCTAGTTCTCTGGTGATGGACACCTGGGCCATTTTTCTAGTTTGGGGCTATTACCAATAAAGCCACCATGAACATTTTTGTAGATGACTTTTGTGGGCCTATGTTTTCATTTCTCTCAAATGCTGCCAGAATTGCTGCCAATAGTTTTCCAAGGTGACCGACCATACTATTTTATAGCCTACCAACAATGCATGAGAGTTCCACACTGTCCCCAAAGTTTGGTGCTGACTCAATTTTGTTCATTTTAGCCAGTCTAAAGGGTAGGTAGTGATATCTCACTTTGCATTTCCCTGATGAGTAATTCTTGTGAGCACTTTTTCATATCCTTTCTTTTCATATGCCTTACTTTGGGTTTTTTGTCTGTTTCTTTGAATCTTTACCTTTATTCAAACATGTTCATGTTTGCAATATTGACTTCCTGCATCACTGACCATATATAGATACATATATGTATATGTGCATATGCAGATATATTTTTTCCCAAGATTTTATTTAAATTCAAGTTACTTAACATATAGTGTAGTACTGGTTGCAGGAGCAGAATTTAGTGATTCATCACTTAACATATAACACCCAGTGCTCATCTCAACAAGTGTCCTCCTTAATACTCATCCCATTTAGCCTATCCTGCTGCTCACCCCCCTCCATCTACCCTCAATTTTTTCTCCACAGTTAAGAGTCTGTTTTGGTTTGGTTCCCTCTTATCATATAGTATTTGTCTTACTCTGACTGAGTTATTTTGCTTCGCATAATACCCTCTAGCTCCATCCACATCATTGCAAATAGCAAGATTTCATTCTCTGGGTTTTTGGTGGTTTTTTTGTTTTTGTTATTTATTTTTGAAATAAGAGCATGAGCAGGGCAGGGACAGAAGGAGACAGGATCTGAAGCAGGCTCTGCACTGTCAGCACAGAGCGCGATTCAGGGCTCGAACTCATGAACTGCAGGATCATGCATGACCTGAGCCCAAGTTGGACACTTAACCAACTGAGCCACCCAGGTGCCCATGATGGCTGAGTAATATTCCATTGTATGTATGTATATGTATGTGTGTGGGTGTGTGTATACACGCACGCACGCGCACACACACACACCCCAACTCTTCTTTATCCATTCATCATGCCTTATTTTGTGAAGTGTCTGTTCAAATCTTTCTCCCATTTAAAAAAACAGATTGTCTTCTTGTAGGAATTCTTGATAAGCTCTGGATATAGCCCTGGTGTCAGATATAGGTGTTAGAAATACTTTCTTACAATCTGTGGCTTGTCTATATATTTTCTTAACGTTGTTGTCTTCTGGTAAGTAAATGTGTTTATTTTTCATGAACCCTAAGTTATCAATTTTTTTTTATGGTAATGCTCCCTGTGTCCTCAGTTAGCTTACAAAGATATTCTCCCATGCTGTCCTTTAGAAGCCATGATGTTTAATTTCTAAAGTCAGGTCCTTTTCATCTCAACTTTTGTGTGTAAGGTAAAGTACAAGTCCAGGTTGTTTTCTACCCCTCTAGGGGAGGAAGGATCTTCATGGCTGGTTCATGGTTCATGGCTGGGGCTCATTAATCAAACTGATCAAAGACATTCACAAGAAAAAAAACCCATTTAATTACATATGTACATAAAGTGTGCTGATGGCAGTCTTAACAAAGAAACAGGACTCAAGGAGGTAGCCAGATGATTGAGGCTTATATACCATTTTAGGCTAACCCAAGAAAAAGGGATTCTTGGCGGGAGAGGCAAGTTCTGAGAAGGTGAGCGGAGGAAATATACGGCAAATAAAGGTTGTACTGTTTTGCAGATGAGTCTCTTGGGTGATAAGAGTTGTCTGGAGTAGCTCTCTTCCCCATACAGAGACATCTTAACAAATGTAAATTTCCTTTAAAAGGGGAAATTTATATTTTATTTTTAGGCAGTTAGGAGGAGGTAAAAAGTTCTGGCATCTGCTGGTTTTCAGTTGCCTTTAGCTCAAAATAATTCTTATGTCAAAGTGACATATTTTGGGGTGGCATATTCTAGTACCCTTCAATACTATTTGCTGAAAATATTTTTCTTTCCTTACTAAATTTCTTTGAATTGAAAGAGACTCATAAATACAAAGAAAAAACTAGTGGATGCCAGAGGGAAGGGAAGTGATGGTATAGGTGAAATAAATTAAGGAGATTAAGAGGTACAAACTTCCACTTATAAAATAAGTCATGGGGGAGGGGTGGCACCTGAGTGCCTCAGTTGGTTAAGTGTCCAGCTTTTGATTTAGGCTCAGGTCATAATATCAGAGTTTATGGGATGGAACCCCATGTCAAGCTCTGTGCAGCCTGCTTGGGACTCTCATTCTCTCTGGCTCGCTCCCTCTTTTTCTCTCTCTCCCCCTCCCTCAAATAAAAATTTACAAATAAATAAGCAAGTTACGAGGATAGAAAGTACAGCATAGGGAATACAGTCAATAATATTGTAATAACATTGTAAGGTGAAGACTACCCTTACTATGGTGAGCGTTTTGTAATGTATAGAATTGTTGAATTCTACAAAGGAGAATTGTATGTTCTTCAGAAAACTTTGGGTCAGCTATTCTATGCAAGTAATGGTGTTAGAAATAAGCCCATTGACCCAATCGAAGGAGGGACCAGGAAACATGGAGCACAGTGAAATAAGGCTTTAATCAATATTCTTCCAAGAGCAGGTGTCTGTTGGACAGGCACACTCAGGGCGGTTACAGCAGACAACTTACCTCCGAGCATTCAAGTCCCTCCCCTGATTCCTCACTGGCTGAGCAGTACATAGGTTACAGCCTTACCTTGAAGTCGCCTATGCCCAGGTAAGGCAAAAGGTAGTCTGACTGGAACAAATGTACATTCCCTGAGATTACGAGAGACTTTGAGTCCCTCCTCCCTTTGTTCTTTGGTTCATGCTCATTGCAAAGCCCCCCAAAATAAGCCCATGAAACGGAGAGGGGAAGAACCTGGAAGTGAAGTATCTAAGGGTTTGGGGTTCCATTGAGGGGGGAGCCCCACATATTTCCAATAGGTTGTAAACCTATTGTTAATTAGACAGCACAGCTTTCATTAGGTATTTTTGAAAATGAAACATCTCCCTTCTCACAATGGCAAGATACTCTCTAAAGGAAGAAAAGCTAAAACTAGTATCTTTCACCTCCCTTTTCTTTCCAACTTATTTACTGCCTCCATGTATGTACGTATGTCTAAAATTTGGACCTTATAATTAAGTTTTCAGCCCATTCATGTATTATCACACAAACTGTCTTCTCTAGTTTTCAGACTAGCAAACTCTTGCAATATTGTACAGAAGGTACACTGATTGCGAGATGTTTTCGTTACCAAATGATCTATCACAGCTGCTAACTCAGGAAATAAATGGGTAACCCCTGGTGTCCCACAGCAGCCAAATGCTCCATCCCAGGGAATCTCCAGGGGGCTAGGCAAATCAAAAGCATAGCTGCTTGGCTCTGTTTGCTAATACCGTAGCCGAACAAACTCCAGAAAAACTTGTTGCAAGAGAAGCCAATAACTGGAGACTTGGGTTTGGAAAAGAGAAAGGGAGAGATTTATTTTGGATGCCGGCAGCTGGGGGAGGTGGCAAGCTCAAGCTTTAACAACCAACCTCTCCACTGATAAGAAGGAGACCTAGTGTTTTCTAAAGGGAGGGTCAGGAAGGTATAGGCAAAAGAGCAGAAAGAGAGAGCACATGACCACAGGTGGGGGTGGTATGTGTTCAGTATGGGATCACAGGCAGGGAAGGGGACAAGTAAGGTGTGGTCTTCTAGGCATTCTGCTCCTGTTTCTGGTCTGGTACTTAGAATGTTCCAACACTGCCAACGCCTCAAGAAAATGCAGTAAGAAATAACTGTTGGGGTCTATAGTTGAGCAAGAAGGCTTGCTGACATTTTCTTAGAGAACACTTTCTAGGTATCCACCTCTACAAGTCAAAGAAATATTTTTTTAAACTTTTTTAATGTTTATTTATTATTGAGAGACAGAGAGAGAGAGACAGAGCATGAGCATGGGAGGGGAAGGGGCAGAGACAGGAGGAGACACAGAATCCGAAACAGGCTCCAGGCTTTTAGCTGTCAGCACAGAGCCTGACGCGGTGCTCAAACTCACAAACTACGAGATCATGACCTGAGCCGAAGTCGGACGCCCAACCGACTGAGCCACCCAGGCGCCCCTCCCTTTTTTTTTTTTTAAAGTTTTATTTATTTATTTTGAGAGACAGAAAGAGAAGGTGTGTGAACATGAGCAGGCAAGGGGCACAGAAAGAGGGAGACAGACAATTCTGTCCAGTGATGGGAAATGCCAAAAATCAACACCGGTCTTTTGGCGGTAAGTGGCAGTTTTCAACCTTCCAAATTAGTCCTGACATGCAAGCCATGGCACTGGCAACACACCAATTTCTGTCAAAAACAACAGTAAATTATTTTCAGGGGCACTATGTTACCAATGGAACACAAGAAAAATTATACAATAGGTACTTCTTTATCCTGCTCCTACCCTGTCTCTTTCAAAGTCTCTCTCAAAGTTGGGTTTCCCTTTTTTTAAATGTTTATTTATTTATTTTGAGAGAGTGTGCACTTGCATGCATGAGCAGAAAAAGGATAAACAGAGAGCGAGAGAGAGAGAGAATCCCAAGCAGGCTTCACATTGTCAGCACGGAGCCCTATGTGTGGCTTGAACTCTCTGTGAGATTATGACCTGAGCGAAAATCAAGAGTCAGACACTTAACCAACTGAGCTAACCAGGCACCCCATCTAGTGACCTTATCTTATTATGTTTTAAAAAGTGTTTACACCAGAATCTACTCAGAAGCTATGAGTATATATATTCAGAGGCCATGGCATAAACATTCAATTGCCTAGAAGAACAATGTGTGGTTTCCCTGGAAGAATGTCTTTCCTACCAAGAAAAGCCCCAAGCCCAATTATTATTCCCATTGGCAGAGCAACAACTGCCATTCATTATGGTCAAGCTCAGCTTGCACAATGAAGTGAGACTGGGTAAACAGCAAGTACCCTCAGAGACACATTTATATTTGAAAAGGAAAATCTTCTTGACCTAAGTGAGGCAAAACAGCCACATATATGAAGGCAGAGAAGAGGGTAATGATATAGTATTTCTTAACAGGATATTTTCCATCCTTCCTTAGTGACACTTGTTTCCAACCCACAAGAATTTGGAGCTCTAATTTACATATTTAAAAAACACTAAGGGAGGGTCTGCTAAACTACAAAGACAATTAATTCAATACCCACAATTCAGCATATCAAGGATCATTACTTTCGTCCCAGGAAGTTTAGCTATAAGTAACAACAGGAATTCACAGCTTAGCAGCAGGGTTATACAAGTGGACCTACAACTAGGAAAGAACATGAAATCATCCCAATGCCTTTTCTCAGCATGTTCTTGTTCGATCTTCTACAATTTCTAACCTGTTGATAACTTCTTCTTGTGTCATTTCCCTAAAGCTTCACTTATAATGTTAATAACCAGAATGCATACTACAGGCATTTAATGTATTGTGACCCCCTTTTAAATGCCTACTTACTAAACTACTCAATTATTACCTATAAAACTAATTTTGTCATCAGTTACCTGCAGATTCTAAATACTTCTCTTTAACCCTTAACTTCAACCACAGTTTCACTCTCAAGGTCACTGAAAAATCACACATACCCTAACCAAAAACACACTGAAGGAGACTAGGAGGCCCCACAGAGTATGGGAAGAAGAAAAGGCTACTAAGGCAGGGCTTTAAGTCTAATACCCAAGTTTAAATCCTGTCTTACCACATGCTGTTACTAACCAATCTGTAAAGATCCCATATATACAGTTCGTACACACACACACACACACACACACACACACACACACACACACTCACACGAAGTGATAGGGTTGTGAAGTGATGGGGGTTTGGAGCTGATGGCCAAGAAAGAATTCTTGAGACGTGTTTTGGTGTAAAAAACTTGGGAGGTGGGGAAGGTAAAGTCAAGGGGAAGTTTCCAAAGGGATTTTCATATGCTAGGGAAGACTCACAGGATATTGGAGGCCTAGTTATTATCAAGCTAAGGTTGTTTTTCCCTCTAGCAAAGCATTAACATTAAGACAGTAGGGAGTTCCTGGAGAAATGTTATACTTCGTATTTGCCTCAAGAATTTGTCAATGGGCTGCAGGGTATAAGGAAGTTTAATTTTACCTGCCATTTCATTCTTGCCTTTGTTCCCCACATCACTATGGAAGAGAGGGTGATGTTGGGGTTATAGGTTTCTGGAGATTAAACTATTGATAAGATTGCCTTTTTCTTGTAATTTACTAGGATATTTGTAAACTAATGGAGACTCATGTCTTGCATGACTGTTATCTCTATCAGTTAACCATTTGTTTTCTTTCCTTTGTTCTTGGGCAGCAGAAGTGCCTAAGGAATGTTACACATATCCCACTTGGGGCTGGGGGAGGGACTGTTAGTTTGTGCTTTGCCCTCAGCTTGCCTTATGCTCCCTCATCAGAAGGAGTAGTATTTAACAGATAGGGTGATGTGGGGATTAATTAGCTCATTTTCATAAAGCAATTGGTATAGTATCTAGCACAGAGTCAATACTTTAGAGCTGTTATCATTACCAAGGTAATCAGTTTTATTATTAACCAGAAAAGGCTATCTTAAGTGGGTCAGATCTGGTGTGTTATTTAATATTACTTAAATTACTTACATGTTTTGCCTCCAGCTTTCTCATCAGAAAAACCTGGAATCTAGTTCCTCCCTCTAACTCTTTATAGAACCTTTAAAAAAAAAATCAGTTAAGCAATTTCAAATCTGTACTACAGCTGGAAGGCATTGCTGCTATTAATATAATTCAGTAAAATACCTCCTATGGTGTACTAAATATTTCGTCTGCTGCTCTGCAACAGTTAATTCGTTTCTCATGGGTGAGAACTTTTCACAAGCTTATGAGGCAGCAAGGTGTTAGAGAGATAACACAGATTTTGGTTCTAACTCTGCCACTCCTAGCTGAATAATGTTAGGCAATTATAAATTACCTCAGTCTGTTTTTTCATTTTTAATATTGTAGTAATGAGACCTGTACTTCACTCTATGCAAAAGAAATCTGTAAACTGTAAAATGCCAAGTATATACTATAATTATTCGCTACAATTATTTGCATAAAATTGTATAAACTTGTTTTACCGTGTTTGAAAAGTGAAATGTTAAAAATCAGTTCCATTTTATATGCAAGTATATCACTGAATACTCCTGGGAGTTCACATGAAAAAGTGTGAACATTATATATATTTTGAAGGGTGCCAGAATATGCCACTCAAAATATGCCACCTTAGCATATGGATTATTTTGAACAGCCACTGAGAACCAGCAGATGAAGGACAAGCTCTAAAAACAGGTACTAAGTTTTCTTTTTGTAAAGGAAATTTCCAAGAGTAAATATGTCTCCCACTCCCTACCAGTGAGAAAATCACATTAGAGAACACACTGACTTAAAACCACATAACAAAGCTTACTGAATAACCCTTGGTTAGCATTATTTTCCCAATCAACTCCCCAGAACTTGCCCCCCACCTCACAAAGCCCAGAAGCCCCAATCCTCTTTCTTTTGTTTAGCCTAAAACAGCATAAAAGCCCAAGCTGAAAACGCCCCTTTGAGTTACTCATTTCTGGGTGTTCCCATGTGTATGCGCTATGTATATGTTAATAAACTTGTTTTTTCTTGTAAATCTGTTCTATGCCAATCTGATTTATGAGCCCCAGCTGGGGAACTTAAGAAAGGTAAAGAGAAAAGATTTTTTTCCTCCTCTACAGTTTCATCTGAAAAAGTGGGCCACATTTTCCATCTTAACACCCTAATCCCCTTCCCTGAATTTATGGAGAACGCTTGCAGTTCTAGACCCCAGGGCATGCTGATTGTCTTTCCTTCAAATTTCCCTGAGGCAAGATCAAGCTAAAATCTTAAAATTTTGATGGGCTATTTTATTAGAAAAAATTTTTTTAAAAAAGTGAAATGCCAAACCCACAGGAAAAGTATGAAATGGAATGATCCTATTGTGAGAAATAAGCCCACTAACCCCATCAATGAAGGGGCGCGGAGACTCTGAGCACAATGATGTGAGGTTTTAATCAACATTCTTGCAAGAGTGTGGTGGATAGGCACACTCTGCGCGTTACAGCAGGCAATTTATCTCCTAGCAGGAAGTCCACCCCGATTCCTCATTGGCTGAGTAGTAGAGAGGCTACAGCCTTACCCTGAAGTCACCAAAGCCCATGCAAGACAACAAATGTACATTCCTTGAGGTGACACAGAGACTGCAGTTCTTTAGTGCATACTCATTGCAAAGCCCATGAAAAACAAGC
The DNA here is from genome assembly GCF_018350215.1 of Panthera leo. Taxonomy (NCBI): domain Eukaryota; kingdom Metazoa; phylum Chordata; class Mammalia; order Carnivora; family Felidae; genus Panthera; species Panthera leo. The sequence continues at coordinate 54,520,878 of NC_056683.1, read as the reverse complement.
CTGAGAAACCGCGAGGGGTTAGAAGAACCAGGAAGTGAAGTGTCTAAGGTTTTGGGAGTCCATTGTGGGGGCAGGGGAGGGGTTCGTACATATTTCCAATAGGTTGTAAACCTATTGTTAAATAGACAGCACAGCTTTTATTTGGTATTTCTGAAAATGAATCGTCTCACTTTTCACATCTATATAATCTGATAAAGTAATTGATTAAGCAGATCACTTTCAGTAAAGCCAGTATATCAAAAGATCACCTGTGTATATTAAAAAAAAAAAAAAAAAAAAAACCTGCCATAATCATCAGAGGAAAATGGAAAGCTATCTGTTCAGGAATGCAGATGCGGTGTGGGCTAGGGGGTTTGTCTTCTTCATATTCACTGTACCCAAGTGACTCAGAAAACAAGATTTGAGGGTCGCCTGTGACTGTGTAATCTACATCACTCTAACTGTTCATTCAGACAGAAGGAAAGAACATCACTTCTAAATTTCTAATGTGCAATTCAGTACATATGCACTGCTGTTATCAGCAACAGAAAAATAAATAGTGATATCGCAATAATAATAGTTTACATTTCTATAAATCTTTAGCAGTGACACAATGATACTTCTTAGACCTTTTACTACCTGTAAGGTATGGAAGTTAGGTAGCTCTATACATGAGCCAACTAAGGTTTTAAGAGGTCACGTGAATAGTTATTTCAATTACTTAGTGGACAAGTTGGAATTAAAATCCTAGTCTTCTACTTTCTAGAAAATATGACAACATTATAAACAGAGACAATTAATAAATAAGTATTAATTTATGTGTATTATGTATAACTTCAGTTATCTATGGCAAACATTCAGCTGCAGGCTGCTTCCCTGCTCTCAACTGTTTCGGGACCATCTGAAAGTCACACTGAACGAGAGTTAAACAAAATGCTTCTGATTCTACTGAAAACCAGAGCAAAGTACCTACTCAAAAGAAATACTAACTCCAATGAGCCACTCACATATCATTTACTTGGTTTCTAATCTACCATGATTTTATTATTAAAAAAAAAAAATGGTAAACTGAGAGTTAAACATTAACAAAATGAAAGAACACTAGGTAATATTCCACATGCTTTCAAACACCAGGCACACTTGATATTCCTCCTTCTATAATCTAAGTGGGGATGTAATAACGAACTGGAACACAAAACCCGTGAGAAGAAAGCATGAAAACGGACATAAAAGCATGCAGAACACACCACTGCTTATTTAACTGGCAACTTATTTAACTTCATTTGGAGCTTTGGCAAATTTAGCTTCCTTACCAGAATCAAAATGGAAGAGCTAGAAACAGGCTTTAACCATCATCTAGTGCAGGCATTACTAGACATAGAGAAGCAAGTAATGGCAGTCTAACTTGCAGGGGAGTTAGGGAAAGCACCTTAGTCCCTGCATTCCCCATCCCAGGCACCTCTCATTCACTCCTGTCAGCCTCATGCCTAGCACAAGGCCCAGCAAATTGCAGTTGCTCACTAAATGTTTACTGCTCTGGAGTTAAGAGTCTTTCCTGCACTGAATGTTCTCTGGGTCCTGGGTCCAAGAGGACTTAAAGCTAATTTTGTACTTATTACCATGTTAACTTTCAGTGACAAAAGAGATTTAGCAAATTCCTATCAGTAAACATTGTAACTTAACATGTTATTTCAATAGAGGCCTGAACAATTCCATATGGAGGAGATGGTCTGGGGAAGTTGTGTAGTAATTTCACCTGGCTATTTGTTCAGCCAAGTGTGCTGATATTAACAAAGGGGCAGATTAATGATGGAAGTTTCAGCATTTCACTTGGAATGCTTACTTTAGAAAAGTCTACTTTATTCACCGGTATGAATACCACTAACGTAAGTGAACGAAAATTATTAAGATTCCAAATATAATTTTCCAAAATTTGAACACAGAAACCATTGACAATCCTTCATTCACTGAAGTAAAAGCATTTACTGAATCACATTCTTACAGCCTAAAAAAACTAAATTTAGTAACCGTTAAGAGGTGATCAATTTAGTTTCTATCTCACTGGTAGGGGAAGAGCTAACATAAAACAAATTATCACCAGAAAACCACAGGAGCAGGCTGACTGATGTAAATGCTCTAGTCCAAGATGAGTTGGCTCAGCTTGAATAAATTGGTCTTTTCATTCGCTGAAAACAAGAGAAGCAAACTGAAAACATCATCCAAGCCTGCAATCAAAGACTACACAAAAGTTAGCAGGTGAGAGCTTCTAATCTCCAAGGGAAAGGCTCCCTCTTCTTCGCAGATGCAGGAATTTATTTTTACAAACATTTTGAAGTAAAAGTTAAATGTAAATTTACTTAACTTCTACCAGATTAGTTTCATCCTATTTACTCATTTCTCAGATGTTCTGTCAATTTTTTTTTTGAATAGTTTGCTTTTCTAGATTTTTTTATCTGGCAACTTCAAACCAAAGCAAGTAATTTCTGGAACTAAATTTCTATTATGAGAGAATTTTAAAGATCTAGTCTGATCATTAAAAAGACATTTTATGGGGTGCCTGGTGGCTCAGTTGGTTAAGTGTCCGACTTCCGCTCAGGTCATTATCTCAGTTTGTGGGTTGGAGCCCTGTACTGGGCTCTGTGCTGACAGTTGGAACCTGGAGCCTGATCCAGACTCTGTTGTCTCCCTCTCACTCTGCCCCTCCCCCGCTCATGCTGTTTCTCTGTCTCTCTCTCTCAAGAATGAACATTAAAAAAAATTTAGGGGTGCCTGGGTAGCTCAGTCGGTTAAGGGTTCAACTTCGGCCTAGGTCATGATCTCACAGCTTGTGAGTTCAAGCCCCGCATCAGGCTCTGTGCTGACAGCTCAGAGCCTGCAGCCTGCTTCAGATTCTGTGTCTCCCTCTCTCTCTCTGCCCTCCCCGACTCGTGCTCTGTCTTCCTCTATCAAAAATGAATAAGCATTAAAAAAATTAAAATAATAAATAAAATTTAAAAAAGACATTTTAAGTATTATTCATAGCCTAGTATATATGTTATATATAACAAGTCTAAGAGTGTTGTTTTTTTTTTTTAATTTTTATTTATTTTTGAGAGAGAGAGAGCTTGCACAAGCAGGGGAGGGGCAGAGAGAGAGAGAGAGAGAGAGAGAGAGAGAGAGAGAGAAACAGAATCCCAAGGAGGCTCCATGCTGTCAGCACAGAGCCCGATGCGGGGCTCAAACTCACGAACCAAATGGTGAGGATCATGACTGGAGCCTAAACCAAGAGTCATGCACTTAACTGACTGACCCACCCAGGTCCCCAGCAAGTCTAAGGTTTTAAAGAGCTACCAAGATAATCACTAAAATATAGTTCCCAAATGCTACAAATGTTTAGAAATATGTATTTTATATAAACATTTAAATATTTATATATATTGACATATTTCAATATATCTGGATAAAGGTTCAGAATTGTCACATAGTCTTGATGGTGTATGCCTCTTGTCAACATGTATGTGTCCTGTTTCATACTTTTCTCCTTGGACTACATTTTAATACCGTCACTCAGTTTTTTGATTCTGCTTGCTGGTATTCCCTTCCCCCTCTTTATTGTCAATCTTTCAGTATCAGAACGTTGCAAATAAAGAGCAAATGGGTAACTGGTTACCTATGACCACCCTCTAGTGGTTACTCATAGCATATTAAAATATGTATTCTATCAACGTCAAAAATGAATCACTCTCTACAAAATAGACTTTAGCACACTTTTACTGACATCATTAATTACAAAATCAGCTCCAAAATAACTTTAAAAATGAACTGCTAAAAGGATTAAATGATTTTCTCAAATTCACAACAATACAGGAGATATTTCACTGATTAGATTACATGTCATCTTCTAGTCATCTAAGTTTGGCTACATAACCAGTGACCAAAATAAAAAATTTTAGGGGTGCCTGGGTGGCTCAATTGGTTGAGCATCCAACTCTTGATTTCAGCTAAAGTCATGATATCATGGTTTGTGAGACTGTACCCGGTGTCATGCTGACAGTGAAGAGCCTGCTTGGGATTCCCTCTCCCCTCTCCCCTCCTCTCTCCTCTCCCTCTCCCTCCTCTCCCTCTCCCTCCTCTCCCTCTCCCTCTCTCTCTGCCCCTCCCCTCCTCCTCCCTCCCTCTCCCTCCCCCGCTCAAAACAAAAAATTTATTAGATTAAAAAAAACTTTTTTAACATTTATTTATTTTTGTGAGACAGAGACATTTATTTATTTTTGTGGGGGAGGGACTGAGAGAGAGGGAGACACAGACTCTGAAGCAGACTCCAGGCTCTAAGCTGTCAGCACAGAGCCCAAGGTGGGGCTCGAACTCACAGATGGTGAGATCATGACCTGGGCTGAAATCAGATGCTTAACCAAGTGAGCCACCCAGGTGCCCCAAAATTTATTAGATTTAAAAAGCCAGCAATAACTGATAGAAATGACAAATGGCATGAGACAAAGTTTTAATGCATAGTAGTGACAAGCCAGATTGCTCCTCTACAACTTCAGGGACGAGAGAAAATCTCTTGCCTCCTGTTGTAGGAAGTGTTTTGTCTCTCTTCTAAAGATTAGCAACCAATAGTTCCCACCTAAATTCTCTAAGGCTGCATCTTAAGGAGATGACAAAGAGAAATATACAAAATATATCAAGAATTAGAAAAATGTATGTTGGGTGACAACGGCAAAATTATTCTTTAAGGGATTTACAAGGCTTTCTGGAGAACTGGTTGATTCTAGGACTGGGGCAGGGAAATTACAACATGAGCCTAGGGCATCTTGTGTACCTGAGATGTGCTCAGAAAGAGGATAGGGGCATGTGCAACAGGCACCGGAACCAACCTGAAAGGTGGCCAAAGCTGGAACAATCTGAGCAACAAAGTAAGGAATAATAGCCTGAAGTTATAACCCCTAAAATGAAATATATAATTCAAAGGATATGCATGAGTACATACTGATAAAAATAACCAAAAAATAAATAGATGGGGGAGAAGAGACAGCTTTTCCTTACAGAAGAATTGCAATTAATAAATGTAGAAGGATAGGGAAAGAGAAAATAACCATTAGAACACCATACTAATAAGAGTTGCAGGCAAGATGTACTGAGGGATGCTAAATTCGGCGGGTAAACAGGTTATTTACACAGTCTAAAAGTATTTCCACCAAGACATTTTGAGGAGAAAACACTTAACTTTATAGTGGAGAAACCAGCAGATACCAACTTAACCAAATGATCAAGGTTAATATCACCAGTAAGGAGATATGCTGACATCATATGCCCCAGGTATCTCCTATGGTATCCTTGCCAAAAATGTACAACCTCAATCTAATCCTAAGAAAACAATAAATAAACCCAAAGTGAGAGACCGTCTACCAAAAATTGACCACTATCCTTCAAAAATATCAAATTCATAAAAGACCAAGACAGACGGGAAAAGCCACTGGAAGATACTAAACAGACATGACAAGTAAACGCAATGTGCAATCCTGGATTGAGTCTTGGAGCAGCAAAAGGACATTTGCGAGAAAACTGGTAAAATCTGAATAAAGACTCCAGTTCATATTGTACCAATATTAACTTATTAATGGTGGTAACTATGTAACAGTTAGTTAAGACCTGAAGATTAGGGGAAGATGGGTGAAGTGTTTATGAAACTCTGGGTATGATTTTTGCAATTTTCTGTAACTCTGAAATTTTTTCAAAATGAAGTATTTATATACCAGGCAATGGACTAGGCATAACACCAACAATCTCATTTTTTTAAAGGTTTATTTAGTTATTTGAGAAAGAGCAAGCAAATCCCAAGCAGCCTCCGCGCTCAGTGCGAGCCCAACACAATGCTCAATCTCAAGACACAAGATCATGACCTGAGCCAGTATCAAGAGTTGGACACTTCACCAACTGAGCCACCTGGAAGCCCTACCACGGATTTTGATTGTCCTAATGACCCTAAAAAATTAGTATGGTTATCCCTATTTTACAGCCTGGAAAACTGAGACTTGGAATGATTAAGTGAAATGTTCAAATGTACACAGTGAAGGGTGTTAGGACTGAAAACTTTTTTATGACTTGCTCAGAGTCCATGTTCTCTCTACCATGTTATGATAAACACATGTAAAAATAGCAAAGGCTATTTTCAGAACTTAGTGGTAATTTTCAATTCACTTAAAATATGAGGTATCAGGGAAACAAAAAAGGTTTTTTATCATAATAACAAAAGGCAAATTACTCTCTGTTTAAGTGAAGCCATTTAAATTTACTGTAGCATTTAGCAAGTCATGCCAAACTCTAAAAATAACAGCACACTTCTAGGCTTCCCAACATGAAGTATAAAAAAGGTTGATTTGTTACAAGGGTCATTTGACGTAAACAGGCATAGCTTTTTCCTATATAATTCAAAGATTCTACTATAGCAGTTTCTGCTGGCTCAGTCGGTAGGACATGCAACTCTTGATCTCAGGGTTGTAGGTTCGAGCCCCGTGTTGGGTGTAAAGATTACTTAAAAATAAAATCTTAAAAAAGAACTTCCAAAGATATCTAGAAAACTTAAGTGAATTTATCTTAGTAGGTTTTTCCCCTTGCAACATTTATACCACTTACCTAAACAAAATCAACATATAAATATTATTTAATACAAAGGAGCAACATACCAAACTCCAGGGAAATACTTGAGAAATAATAATATATTCATGACAGAGGAGAAACACTTTTCCCTTTCCCCTTTTATTGATATGTTACTCACAGGCACCACTGTAAGGATAGGTTACTTTACCTCGTGAATTATGATAAAGAATCGGAATTAAAGTCTCAAAGCAAAGCAGCTACTTTCTTATAACCTAATGTAACTAAACTGAATTATTGATGGATTAGGTTCTGAGCAATGCAGGAAGATGGCTCTACCAAAGGAAGGCTATGTAAACTTATTGTATAGCTTCAGGTTATCTACTTCTCAACTTTGATGTGGTATCTCATTAAGAAATGAATTTATTTTGCCATGCTAGTCTTGTGAATGAACTAAACATCAGGGGTATGTTAAAAAAAAAAAGGATGATAAAACAAACCAGGAAAATGCTTTTCTTCCCAATTTTATCACCTTAAAAAAATTTAAAGCATATATTTTTAAATGTTAAAAGATGCTTTCAATAGCCTAACAAACCTCTTTTATATTCATTCACGGGAATTTAATTTAAAAATATATCAATGCTATATTATGATGAGCTCGGTCAAAAGAACAGCTGGCTTCCCTGCTGAGACTCAAGCTGCCTGTTGAGCAAAGACTAAATCACATAGTTTGATACATTTCAAAACAAGGTTTTTTTTGGGTTTTTGTTGAAAACAAAATTTTGTAGTACCTTAATCAAGAAAACAAAACAACAAAAACAAAAGCCTCACAGATTAAACTATGAATATGAAACTATGACTATCTGTATTTTTATAACAATTCTCATCCCTCAAAAGTGAATTTTCAAGCCACTTGGTAATTTTATCCTCATTTATTTTCACATCACTGAAGTATGTAAAAAGTTAACTTATATTTCCTGATGGATACTTGAGTAACGGAGCTCCTCAATAGCAAATCTGAAACTCCAATCTAGCTCCATAGATTCCCTATCCAGAGCACATTCACTGAGTCATAACACGTCTCAGCTATTTACCATGTGTAGTGAAGGATACAGAATAGCTTGTCGCAATGTATTAGGAAGAGCAAATACATCATAGTTGTGTTTAGCAGTCTACCAGGCTCCATTTTCATGTCTGAGTACATTTTAAAATTCAATAGATAAAAATCACCATTTGGTGCTACAAAAATTACTGCCTTATTTATTGGCTCTATTACCTTGATAGAGACAGAAAAAGAGAGGTGTAGGGCTAGGCCATACATTCATGATCCTACTGGCTGTGATTTCTATCTACAAAGCAAGCAAAATCTGGGGGAATTGTTCATTCACTAGGAACTTGGTTTGGAATGTGTCTGGATGCCTTTATGGCAGCCAGGTGGAGGTGTAGAGTAGGCAGTGGATATACTAGTGGGTCAAGAGAGGTCTGGCTGGAGAACCCATGAGAACACAAACCTCACGCACACAGGGATTATGTCTATTTTGTTTACTTCTATGCCTTTAGCTCCTACAACAATGCCTGACACCTGCCAGTGGCTCTGTAAATATTAAGTGGGACCAAATGCAACTGCCATGACTACATATTGCTAATCTACATAAATGGTAATTTCATATGGTTCCACCTAACACTTACTGAATGAATGATACACCATAATTTTTCATTTCACAATCTCTCCTCTGGACCTGGACTAGAAAAATTACTGTCGTTTAGAAAGAGTATAATAACTGGAGGAAACCAAGGTTGGTGCTTGCTCATTTTGAGTCGTCTAGGTTCTCAGGTTTCTGCTTCCAGTCTAGTGCATTACAGGCACTGAATAAACCTTTACTGTTGGTGGTGATGATATCCGTAACTACTATTTCCTATAAGTAATTGTTAGAAAATTAAAGATAGCCACTTGTAAATTATATAAGCAGTTGACTGAATATATTTGCAATATCCTTTTCAGTACTACAATCACCATTTTATAGCTAAAATAACCAAGTAATGAGCATTATTTCTCTAATGTCATAGCAGGATAGAGAAATAAACTTAAAGTCCCCAAGTTCACTTTCCTACTAAAATCATTATAACCTATTCCTATTACCAACTACCCAGAAATATACATGTGTATATGTAGGTATGTTCCTATGGTATTTAATTACATTAAGGGATTTTCCCCCTTCATTTAACTTTTTTCAAATTTTGTTGTTGTTGTTGTTGTTGTCGTAGTCGTCTTTGAGAGAGAGAGAGAGAAAGAGAGGGAGCAGGGGAGAGGGGCACAGGGAAGGAGAGAGAATCTCAAGCAGGCTCCATGCTCAGCATGGGGCTCGATCCCATGACACTGGGATCATCAGGACCTGAGCCGAAATCAAGAGTTGGATGCTCAACTGACTGAGCCACTCAGGCACCCCTTAGCTTTTTTCTGTGCTGTGTCACATTTAAAAACTTTTCAAGAAAAATCCATTGCTGATAATTTACCTGGGTAGTTACCTAGATAAATTCTCATGTGAAACACCCACACATATCCATATATAATCTTCAAAAGATGTATGAATAATGCTTCAAAAATTATCATACTGCTACAAAAAATTTAAGTAGCTCTCTTTTTCATTTCATCATGTCATAAATTACGCATTTACTAGAAACTATCATTGTCCATTCTGTTTTACAAAGAAAAGCTGTTTCTGAAGTAAGAAGTCTCAGCGTACATTAATTCAAAATTAATGACTTAAGTGACAAGGTAATAACAAAAACTAAAACTGGGATTGCTGTGAAAATCCAGGCACGGTGCTCTGATATGACAACTTCTAGGATCACAAGTCTACTAGCCACTTAATATGTAGATTAATTTTCTTTAAAATTCAAAAGCTGCCTCTGGAGCCCCATATAGCATACAAATGAGGAGAACAATAATGAGAAACATAACACACATAAAATTACAGGAATAATAATATTTTGATATGCGGTTTTAAAGCGTAATTTGTTGAATACTAATAGTCCCCAAATCAAGTTGATACACCTAATTTGTTTTTAAAGAAAGCAAAGCACAATATCACTTTTGAAACTTAAGTAGTAGCAGATAATGAGAACCCTTTCACCAAAGAGCTACATTAGATGATTTATATAAATGCTAAAGAATGTGCTTTATTTTAGAACACTAAAATTTCACAGAACAGGCTTCTCTGACTTGTGTTAAGCCATGAATGAGAGCACCCCATCATGTGGTTTAGATTTCTCTTTCTTAGCTGTATTAAATCCAATCCAGACAGTGAATTGTCATAGCAGGGACTTCTATTTCCTTAAAACTCTCTGCTTTTTGCCCACTATCCCTGATAGTGAGGATCCTCAAAATTTATAAATTAAATTCTATAGGTATGCACAAAAATTGCATATAAATGTATAATGAACTGTTAAATCTCCATTCCTTAAAGGTTCAGAGGATTATTATCTACTCTTCCCTTCTGTTATGAAAACATCATGTCCCATAAACCTGCAAAATTAAGCTACCCGACCAACAAGCACAAGCTGTTTAGCTCCTAAATTGAGGTGACACAATGTGCAAAGAGGAAAGTCACCTTAATTCCACTAAGGGAAAAAAAAATGTACTAAAACCCATCACTCTCAGCTGAGCCTTCATTCAATATTGAAACAAGTAATCTCAAATTCCATGGTTTTGGCTGCTGCTCAACACTATTCCATTCAACAGGGGATTGAACAAAAGAATAAAAAGGAGCTTTAATCTGCCTTTTCTTCTTTTTGCTATACTACACTGACAGCATCTTGTTCATTAATTAAACTTTTTTGCCTTAAAAAAATAGACTTTAGAGTAGTATACTGGACAATGGAGCAAGAAGGCAAAAAATAAAAGGCATGGTTTAAAGAAAATCTAGGTTTTAAAGACTCTAGTTACAGATGTAAAATATTTATAAATGATAAGATCAATACAAAGAAACATTTCAACAAATACAAAGAAAGATGTTAAGAATTTAACACATACAGGAGTAACACAGAGGCAGGACCGGGGTGGCTGTGGGTTCCTTTTACAGATTACACATAAATAAAGATGGCTCCATTCTTTCATTCATGTGCATTGCCCATTTCTGCTCATCCCCTCAAGAGATGGGGGCCATAAACTTGAAGTCTTTAGAAACTATCAACCCAGCTAATAGTAACTGTAATTTGCCAAATTTGCTGGAATCTCCAAAAACAATTTTTGGTTTTGTGAACCTGACTTTCATTGTGTTTCTTAAGAAGAGAATGTATTCACTGCAATTTGCTCTAATAATATTAATCAGCATAGGGAGATCATAGAGGAAAAATAACCTACAATTTATATTCATGGCCTTATTTATACGTAGGAACTTTAGCTTTCATAATAATTTAAAGAAGATAGGTCATTTCTGGTTTTGCCATCTTAAAAGTCAGAGTAATAATATAATAACTAAGCTTATGAAAAATCTTTTGACAGAAATGGCAGGTTCTAAAAAAGGATGATTGAAAAGTAAAAAAAAAAAAAAATGAGAAAATGCTTTTCCTGTATTTCTTATTGGGTTTTTGATGCCATAATACAAGAGAACTAGAGGAACAATGACATTCTTTATTATTTTATCATTATGTAAATCAAATAGATTTTCTTTTCCAATAAAATTCTATTGTGTAAACTGCCAGTGTGAGTATTTTGGGGGCAAAAAAATTATAGGAATGATGCCAGTTTGAGAGTAACCTCAATTAAAAAACAAAAATAGCTCCTCAGCTTTATAACCTGGAGATCAAGAAACTTACACATTTTCCTGAAGTCTCTCACTAAAATCTAATGGCCGATATGAATGAACTATATCTTCTCATGGCTCATGCAACAGTGATTCCAAAACTCAAACAATATCCTGAATTCATATCCTAACATTTGTGGTCTTCTTTCTGGCAAAGAAAAGTGATTTTCTAACCACAGTAACAGTTATCTTTTATTGAGAACTTACCCTGTTCTAGGTACTGTTTTACATACATTAATATAGCTTCATATTTTTTATTTTCCTTAAGTCCTAACAAAATGGCTTCAGTGTCATTTTACAGATAAGAGAATAGAAGCTCAGAGAAATGAAGTCACCTGCTTAAAGAAGGCTGTTATCTAGTCAGTGGTGGAAATGAGATCAGAACACAGGTCTGGGTAACTCTAAAGCACTTCCTATGAAAATGGTTTTTTTTAGGGGCGCCTGGGTGGCTCAGTCGGTTAAGCGTCCGACTTCCGCTCAGGTCACGATCTCGCGGTCCGTGAGTTCGAGCCCCGCGTCGGGCTCTGGGCTGATGGCTCAGAGCCTGGAGCCTGCTTCCGATTCTGTGTCTCCCTCTCTCTCTGCCCCTCCCCTGTTCATGCTGTGTCTCTCTCTGTCTCAAAAATAAATAAACGTTAAAAAAAAAAAAATTAAAAAAAAAAAAAAATGGTTTTTTTTAATCTGACTAATGTGCTATAAATCTGAAATATAAAATTTAACAAGGGAATAGTAATATTTTTAAAGTACAGTTATTCCTATTTTCCCCACACTGAAAAGTAGACATCACAGTCACTTATTTTTTTCTACAACATACTATTCGATTTGAAATATATACTGTCTATAAAACAAATAACTATACCAAAAGTTATGTTTAAAGATTAGATCTACTTTATGTGAGTTAAAGGTTGAATCACTTTTGCTAATGAAAACATCTACAACATTTTTACAACAGTCTTCAAAAACCGTCATGAAATGTGACATTCTGAGAACAAGAAGTGGCTACGGTGAATTACAGAATATGAAACTACAGTCATAGTGGTACACCCTAGCTCCTAATTATCTCATAGGAGAAGATACTTAATTTTTCAAACAAAAATCTCAATGCTTTAATTCCAATCATGCAATTAATTCAATTACAGAAAATATCATGAGTGCATCGTTTATTTTTCCCCTAAATTAACTGCAGTTTTTATAGGCAGAAGGCTGGTAAGAAGCTCTACAGTTTATCTAGGACATGCCAGAAAGCCACTCAAAACCTTTTCACTAGAATTGCTAGAAAAGAATAACTCTTTCATTAAGTATTTGGGTACTTAACAATCAGAAAAGTTATCTTAATGTTAGAATAACAATGCTGTTTATAGGCACCAAGAAAAAGCCTCAAAGGATAGAGAACTGTGATGACCAAGATTACAGATAGTGAGTGGGAAAACTCAATCCAGTTCATCAATTCTAAAAGGAAATTAAAGACATTTGTTAATTAGATGACAATAAAAGAAATGGCAAGGAACTGTTTTCCACCCTATGATACAGACAAGGGATCAAACCAAAAAGGTGAAACAAAGGCATCTGGCTTTACTATAAACCCATATAAAACAGAATTAAAAAAAAAAAAGTCTTATACACAGCTCTTTCACATCAGTTAACTTCGATTCCTAACATTTTCCCAGACAAGTGTTTCTATTACCTTTCTTAAAGATGTTGCCATGGCTCAGCAGCTGCCATGATGAGTTAACGAACTAAAAGATGGTTTCTCATGCACACACGATTCATTTCCACATCCACAAGGAAATAATGGGCAAGAATAACTGATAGAGTTAACCAAAGACTGAGAACTGAAATGAAAGCTGAAGGCTTTTGAATTCACCTTAGAATTCATAGGCAGATACTGAACTTCAATATATAAATTTCTCATTTAATTATACTTTTACTTTTTCAACTTTATGTTCAAATTCTTAAAAAAAAAAAAAAAGGCTGAGTAATGAACATAGATGATAGCATTCAGGGAAAAGGAAAGCTCTAAAGTATAAATTAAATCCAAAGTTAGAAATTTCCTTACTTATTTTAATTATCAATGTTTTGGTTTCAAGAAAAATCGATATTGTTTGCATAATTTTGCAACATTGGTTTTTAATTAATCCTAGTACGTTAAAAAAGAAAATTATTAGAAATTGACACTCTCCACAAATGGCATATTGTATTAATATTCAAAACTTGCTCCTTCTACCAAAAGGGCTGTTACTTTCTTACATGTTAATATGCCTGAAATGAGTATTCATTAATCATCAATAATTTTTTTAAAAGCCAAGTGACAACAGCAGCTACCAGGCACAGAGCACCTACATGTGCCTGGCAGTGTGCTGGGCACTTGACAGACATTTTAAGAACTAATGCAAAACAGTGATTATTATCCCCACATACAGATGAAGGCATAGACACACCTGAGGGAAGGTAGGATCTTGACCAAGATCATAAAATGAACCTAGGCAAATCTTAACAGGCCCAAACAACTATTACTGTACTCTCTCATAACCAATATGGCTTATCCTAACTTTGATGCACTAGTAATCTGTACTTGAGAAAGAATTTTCACACCCAGAAAACTTACTTAACCTTTGATCCTCACAGAAAAAGCAGGTATAATTCAGAAGCCCAAAAATGGTAAATAGTTTTACAGAGCTCCCAAGGCAGAGACAAGGGCCTTGTCTGTGACTGTTAACCTTCAGGTCCAGTATTCTTTTCAACACTCAGGCCTTACCAGAAGTTAAAAAGACATATATCTGCGGGGTGCCTGGGTGGCTCAGTTGGTTAAGTGTCTGACTTTGGCCTAGGTCATGATCTCACGATTCGTGAGTTCAAGCCCCGCCTTGGGCTCTGTGCTGAAGCTCAGAGCCTGGAGACTGCTTCGGGTTCTGTGTCTCCCTCCTCTCTCTCTGCCCCTCCCCCCACTCATGCTCTGTCTCTTTCTCTCAAAAATAAACAAACATTAATAAAAAGGGGGGGAGGGGTGCTTGGGTGGCTCAGTTGGTTAGGCAACCGACTTCAGCTCAGGTCATGGTCTCACGGTTCATGACTTCAAGCCCCGCTTTGGGCTCTGTGCTGACAGCTCAGAGCCTGGAGCCTACTTCAGATTCTGTGTCTCGCCTCTCTCTACCCCTACGTTGCTCACGCTCTGTGTCTGTTTCTCAATAATAAAAAAACGTTAGGGGCGCCTGGGTGGCTCAGTTGGTTAAGTGTCTGACTTCAGCTCAGGTCATGATCTCACAGTTCATGAGTTCAAGCCCCACGTAGGGCTCTGTGCTGACAGCTCAGAGCCTGGAGCGTGCTTCGGATTCTGTGTCTCCCTCTCTCTCTGCCCCTCCCCCACTCACGCTCTGTCTCTCTCTGCCTCTCAAAAATAAATAAATAAATGAATGAATGAATGAATAAATAAATAAATTAAATAAACGTTAAAAAATTAAAAAAAAAAAAGACATGTATCTGCATCAAAGTACATGGATAGGCACACCCCTTGAAGACTTTGATAGCTCCCTGATCTTCACAATTTAACCACATAGTTGTTCACCATTTTTATTATTCCCTTAATGTCTTTGTAAGAATAGAAATGTATACACACTTTTCTTTATTTGGAAATCAAAACTGCTATAATTAGAAAGCTACAATTCCTACTAATTTTATTCTATTCAATCAGAACTTTCTACAATAGTGTTTCATTTGCAAATACAGATATTCTACAGCAGGCAGTAAACAAGTAATACTGAAAAGGTGGTTCAGTGGATAAACAGTGTTTTCGTTCATAAAATATTAATACAGGCCTCCAAACCTGCAGTTGTGCACATGGTATTGCTTCCCACTTCTGGCTAGGTGATGCAATCTCACATAAATAATGAGGGAGAAGACTGACAAAAACAGTTAAATCCTTACAGTAATAAAGCCAAGTTACTCACTGCATTTGGGTCATATCATAACGAATCACATTATTAAAGGTCATGGACACACATGTCCACCTATATATATACACCTAAAAGACTGGTCTAGCTGCATCCATTCTGATTCACATGGCCAAATACAAAGCATTTTCAAATAGAAAAATCTTAAATGAAGTATAACACATACCTAGAGCAAACTGTCCTTTTGAATATAGCTCAAAAGATACCTGACAACTCAGGCAATAAATAGTGAAAAACCTTTCATAACACTGTGTAACAAACTGGAGAAGAAATGGCTAGGAACAAATAGAACGGTCTATGATCAAACCAAATATATATACATACTTTCACCCAGTCTTAAAATGCCAACCATAAGAAAATAATGCAAAATGATAAGGTTATAAGCAGATTTCACATCTGGAAAATTACAATTATGAATTCCACTACTTTATAAAATGATGAAAAATACTCTGCTGAAATGGTCCTTTACAGTCTCTAAAAAGTCCTGCAAATAGGACAAAGATATGATTATAAACACAACTTAAATATAGTGATACCATCTATCACACTAACAAGTAGGTAATGGAAAAGGGGGAAAAAGGCAGAGTGCATTTTGCTTTTCCCACATACTACACAATAAAGTATTTTATGTTCTGTTGAAAATATGACAATACATTTGACAGCTTTTCCTACTGTGCTCAGAGAAAAGCTTTAAGACTCCAAAAAGAAGTATTGTTCACTTTAAGATATCAAACATAAAAAATCTAAAATGCAGAACATTCAGGTTACATGCATCGTTTCACCAATTCACTAGATAACTAATCCTATGTATATAACTAAAAATTTAAAACAAGTTTCTCTGCAGTTACAACTGTTACAGAAATGCAGCATCTACAGCTTTCGTTCTTTAGATTCATGCCATTTCTTAGGCTGCCAAGTAAGAGAACCCAAATATTGACTTATCACTTTTAGCATCAACAAACAACATAAAACTGTTTTCCTAAAAATTACTGTATTATTTTGAGTGTTTGTTTGGATGGCTGGTAGAATTAAAAGTATACCTATGGAACAGTTTTATTTCTGAAAAGCTAAATGATACTGAGTGCTTCCTATATGCAAGGCACTATTCTAACCCCTTTACTTGTATCGACTTCATTTAATTGTTACAACAACACTTTGAGACAGATTCTATTAGGATCCTCATTTTACAGACAAGGAAACTAGATCATGGAAAGGTTAAGCAACGTGCCAAAAGTCAGATTATAGCTGCTAAGTGGTAAGAACAGGAATGTGAATCCAAGCAATTTGACTTCTAAGCATTCAATTGCTCTAGAAAACTATCAGATAAAACTACCTACTCTCCTTAACTTACCCGGGAAGAGACAGAAAGGAAAGAGGAATCATCCTAAATCATGCTACTTCTCCGACTTTAACTTCTGAACCAAGAAGAATTTGTTATGCTAGTCCATTGGCTCCCACTGGTTATCTGGGATAACAGAATTGGTATCAAAAACTTTGGTTTTGATTCTGAGCTAGTTAGGTTACTAAGTTTGTAACTTCAGGCAATTCATTTAACCTTTGAGAATCAATCCCCATCTATAACGTGAAATTCAAAAGTATTGCCTTCCTTATGAACTGCATTTCGGGATAACGAAATACTCAAGATGATTGGGGAACATTCTTTCAGAAGAATTCCAGCCAGTAAATGTAGAAATGAAAATAAGATCATTGATTTGGGAAGGATGATTCAATGAATAAAAACATTAGATGAAAAGTTGAAGGGGAACTTTACAAGGGAAGGTTCAGGCTACAGATATGACTCCTGATATGACAAAATATGAAAAACAAAGTACCACTTAGGAAGGACTATTGCCAAAAAGGCTGAACCTAAATTTATATAAGTCTTTACAGCTAACTTCATTTATAGGAAAAAATGGGAAATATGGTAACATACAACAGAGGAAGCAAACAAATCTAGAATGTGAAACATTCTACAGAACAGGAACAACTGGCTAATTCCTTCAAGGAGCTAGAGACTGAAAACAAACAAAAAAGGAAAAGTAAGAAAAGGGGAGATTAAGATTACTAGAAGAGACTTATGAGGCAACAGCCAAATGTAATATATTACTTGATGTAGGTCCTGGTTCAAACAAATTAGATGTTAAAAAAATATATATGTTTTAAGGCAACTGGGTAAATGTGAACCTAGCCTGGATAACAGATGTTATCAAAAAAGTACTGTTGGGGCACCTGGGTGGCTCAGTCGGTTAAGTGCCTGACTTCGGCTCAGGTCATGATCTCGCAGTTCGTGAGTGAGTTCAAGCCACGAATCAGGCTCTGTGCTTACAGTTCAGAGCCTGGAGCCTGCTTTGGATTCTGTGTACCCCTCTCTGCACCCTCCCCTCCCCCGTCTCAAAAATAAATAAACATTAAAAATTAAAAAAAAAAAAAAGTATCGTTGATTCTGCCAAGTGGTAAGATATAGTGGTATTACAATTACATAAGAAAATGCTCACATTTTCTAGAGACACATAGTAAGGTATATAGGCATCACAGGACATTTAAAGTTTAAAAACTTACTTTAAAATACTTCAGCTAAAATACAAAGAACAAAAAAATAATAAAGAAAGAAAATGAAGAATAAAAAGGGATAAATAAATGAAATAGGGAAAACACTACCTACTGTTTGATATGATGATGGATATATGGGGATTTGTTTTTGTATATGTTTGAAATTTTTCATAATGTAAACATTTTAAGAAGTATTTTCCCCATCTGTCTCATAAGCCATTATGATGATCATTGATCAAAAGTATATAAAAAGACCTAAATATACATCAGGCATGTGATGAATGTAGTCTGGAAAACAAAGAAAAAAATTAAGGAATCCAAGTTCTAAATTAGGAGTCTGGAAACTAGGTCCAGCCTATAGGAAAAATTCAGAAAGCTGCCTGTTTTTGTCAATAATAACACAGTCTCATCCATTCAGTTAGATATTACTTATGTTTGCTTTCATGCTACAGCAACGGAGTAAGTACAACTGAAACCATATAGTCCACAAAGCCAAAAATATTTACTTTGTCCCCCTTCAAAGACAGGTCACTTACTCCCATTCTAAATTCTGTATTTTCATTGTCTCTTTGGGAGTAAAGTTGGCCTCAAAAGATTTTCTGAGCCTTTCTCCTTAGAATTTACCAAGGATTTCCTATTCTAGCTTCTTACAAATAAAAACAAAACCACACACAAAGCAGGGTTTAAGTAGCCCCATGCCTTTTTCCTATAAGTGAATAAAATCATTCCATAGCTTTAGGGTAGTTGCTACCCTTATTAGATTGAGTAGTCTGCTAAATCTAGAAACTTATAATGAAAGTAAACAAGTCAAAAAGCAGAGGTAAAAAAAATACAAATAAAAAAATCTATTATTATTTTACCTCAAGTTCCCTCAGTTTACTAAAAGAGCCTGAGGGAAACAATATATTACATGTTTCAACACATTACAACCAAAGGGTGTTTTTGTTTAGGGAAGAAGGCAGGGAGACAGGGAGGAAACACATACACACAGTGCTGGGAATTTCTTTCTTAAGAATCCAGCAAAGAACACTATAAACCCATGGGCCATTGTTTCTAACTATAAACTTCTGTATATTTTGGATTAATAGTTTAAACACATTTCTTTGGCAGTCTTCAACTTAGCTTACATAACCTTCGGGTACACCCATGAGCTGATTAGTAATTTAAGGCCTGAGAAAAGCAAAGTTTCAGAGGGAAATACACTAAGACACGAATGAGTTTAATATGCAAGTACACTAGCTAAAGGGCATAATTAAAACTACATCAGTCCTTTAAATCTACATAATTATGTCCCAAAGACATTCTCATTAGTATCTTTTACTTTGCCACTAAACCAGAAACAGCCTCAGGTCTATAGGGTTGGGAAATAAATATAAAATAAAAAGTTAAGGAATATTCAAGTCAAATAAAATACCTGCAAAATTCAATTACTGACCTTTCCTTTCTTAAATAATTATAAAATCCACCAGTCAATAATCACTGCTAGTGAGTCCACAACAAAATCTACTACCATAATATCCATAGATTACCTTATGCCCCAAATTTCAGAGGGGAAATAACCAGAAATGTTTAATAACTATTTTTAATTTTAGGAGAGAGAAAGCTGCTTTTTCTGGAAATGTCTACTAACCACCACTTCCTTTACTATGCAATGATAACTGATGCTTCTAATGATCAGCCTGCAGCAGTTCCAAATTCTGAAGTTCATTCTAAATCATTAAAAAGAAGATGAAATTATGTTCAGATACTTTCAGCAGTGAGTGCACTTCATAATATTCTCATTATTTTAAGACTAGTAATATATTTAAGATACATAGGGTAACTGTCCATGAAGAGACTGTTCAAGTCAGACATTCACAGGGGCCCTACTGAGAAGCTCTTACATTACCGGCAACAATACACAGGGAGGAAAAAAATCACTTCTCTCCAAATCTAGGGCATGAAACTACAGGAGGTATTAACAGAAATTTTGTCCAAGGGCTTCAAAGAATTTTAAATTCCTTTTAGGGAAAATACTGGCCTAAACAGTGACCCTTTCCTCCCCCCCACCCCCCCGCTTCTATTGACACTGATTAAATCTTCTGAGAAGCTAAGAAGCAATTAGAAAGCTACTGTTAATAATCCAAATGAGAGATGGTGATGGTGTGGCCCAGTGTTGTGACAGTAGGGATAGTCAAAGATGATAAACTTTCAAGGTTGAGCCTAAAGGATTTGATGACAGCATAGGTATGAGAAAAAGAAAGGAGTCGAAGATTGTGTACATGAAGGTTTTTGCACTGAGCAACGGAGAGAATGGAACTGCCATTACCCGAGACAGAAAAGGCTGCAGGTGGACTTGGATGGGGCAGGTTGGTAGACCAGGAGCTCAGTTTTGGAAACTTCAAAGTTTCAGATGCTTCAAACATTACTGCGTGTGTATGATCTAGTGCACTTAGGAATCAAGGCCCAGAGCTCAGGGAGAAGGCTCAGCTGAAGATATACCTCAGAAGCCTTAAAAGGAGGGGAGTTCATCTATGGAATCAGTATTCATTTTAAAAAGATCTTGTGCTCTGTCTCTATCTCTCAAAAATTATGTAAGGTAAAAAAAAATTTTTTTTTTAATTTTTTTTTAACGTTTATTTATTTTTGAGACAGAGAGAGACAGAGCATGAACGGGGGAGGGGCAGAGAGAGAGGGAGACACAGAATTGGAAGCAGGCTCCAGGCTCTGAGCCATCAGCCCAGAGCCCGACGCGGGGCTCGAACTCATGGACCACAAGATAGTGACCTGAGGTGAAGTCGGACGCTTAACCAACTGAGCCACCCAGGCGCCCCAGATAAATTTTTTTTTTTAAAAAAATGTCCTCCATTATGTTACCAATAGCCTTCCTATAAATACTTCATAGATCACGAAATACTCATTTGTCTCAATTCTGTATGTCCAAATCCTGTCATCTTTTAAGGTTCAATTCAAGCATCAATTTCCTCATGAAGCCCTCTCTGAGTACCCTGGGTGGATGTAATATCTCACTCTTGAGCTGCCTTCATAGTGTACTTATCACTTTCTATCTCAAATGAGAACCAAGGGAAAATTTTATTAATTATCTACTATACATTAGACAGTGTGTTAATAAGCAGTATACTAAGAGTATTATATGCAATCCCTATACCAATGCCATCAGTATCTTTATCTGAGGGATGAGAAAATTGAAGTTGAGAAAATATCAGTCACACAGTTAAAAGTTAGCAGATGAGGTCTGAGCTGCAATCTCATTCCAAAGTATACATTCTCCCTTCAGACCACATTGCCTTCCAGAACTACTGAACTAGCTCAGGGGGCTAGTGTTTTATTTATTATGTTATGAGAAAGATTTCCAAGTATCCAATAAATGTTACCTGAATTTAAACCTGAAAAAAACATGGTCTTCACTCCTCAAAAAGGGTAATTCAATAGTTGGATTCAATAGTTGGGTAATTCAATAGTTGGATTATACTAAGATATCAGTCTAGTATAGACTATATTCCTAGAGGCTATGAGTCATGTCTTATGCATATTTTTTTATTCACCTCTTAAAACATTAGTATTTATATAGAGAGTTTAATTAATATGAATATATAACTTCTCCTACTCTAAACAGAAAGATTATGTGAACCTTGGAGCTTCCACTTACTAGGAAATTCACTGAGCTTCAAGGTGTATCTTTGTAAAACTCAAATAATGATACTACCTACTCTCATATGATGAATTCCTGAAGATTAAATAATTATTTACATAAAGTGTCAGTCACACTACAGGACTCAGTAATTGCTAGCATTGCCCATTCTAACAAATTACTCCAAATGGCTTAACTATGCCAGAGAATAGCAAGCTTACCCTAAATCAGTCATCTTTCTAAGAGTCACTTAAATAATGGGAATGCTGGGTGGTTCAGCCAGTTAAGCATCTGATTCTTGATTTTGGTTCAGGTCATGATCTCAAGGTTTGTTGAGTTCAAGTTCTGTATCAGGTTCTGAGCTAACATTGCAGAGCCTGCCTGGGATTCTCTCTCTTCCCCCCCTCTCTCTCTCTCTGCCCCCCCCCCAAAAAATAAATAAAATAAAAACTTAAAAATAAAATAAAATAGTAAATGTTTCCAAGAATGACATTTTCTTATTTCATTTGCCTCTATAAACAACCTTAAATATTATATCTCCTATTAATGGCTGTTCTTTCCTTCACTGTAGATAAACCCTACAAACATTTTAAAAATATTCTCTTTTTGGATTTTGGCTTATTTTTTATAAAAAGAAAACACCACAAGCCATTTCACCCTGGCACTCAGGGTCCACATGCTTTAAGG
This sequence comes from Panthera leo, assembly GCF_018350215.1. NCBI lineage: Eukaryota > Metazoa > Chordata > Mammalia > Carnivora > Felidae > Panthera > Panthera leo. Next base: position 54,498,703 of record NC_056683.1, on the reverse strand, counting down.
ATGAGCCACCTTATAAGCAACAGTCAGAAGAGCAAATTATCTTGCTGGAGGGGTTCCCTGAAAGAATGACAACACGTTCCTGATCTTTTATCTTTCATGTTCCTTATACTTTTAAATTGAGAAATATGTCTTATTACTACAGTTAAATTCAAATGTGAAGGGAAAAGAAAAAGAAAGTGGCACACCTGGAACTTAAAAAAAATTTTTTTAATGTCCATTTAATTTTGAGAGAGAGAGACAGAGAGAGACAGAGAGACAGAGAGAGAGACAGAGAGAGCACGCACGTGCATAAGCAGGGGTGGGGCAGAGAGAGAGGGAAACACAGAATCTGAAGCAGGCTCCAGGCTCTGAGCTGTCATCAGAGAGCCCGACATGAGGCTCGAGCCCACGAACTGTGAAATCATGACCTGAACCAAAGTCAGATGCTTAGCCAACTGAGCTACCCAGGTGCCCCACACACTCTGGAACTTTTAATGAGGAAAACTAATAGCCTGACATACTGAAGACCATTTTTAACCAAATACATGTTACAGAAAGGCTAGGTGCACAGCATTCTATGCAGTGCAATGAGATAGATGGAGTCTCTGCTACTTAGACACTTAATATGCAGTTGAGATTAAAAAGGATATTCAGGGAGTAGTCAATGCTGGTGCAGATATTCAGGAAAAGATCAACACAGGGGATGGGCCTTAGATGATAAACAGGAAGGGTTCTTTGGATCTTGTTTAAATCTAAGTCATTCCCAGTAGTACAGAAATTAATTCATCTAGCTAACGCTTGGTTATTCAGAATTCCCTCCTCCATCAGAAAGTAGAAGCTCTCCTTTTTTTCTAGATAATAAATTTATTCATGTGATGGGAAGACTAAAATTATCTTTTAAAAAATCACATAAAATTTTGAGTAACCCTGAGTGTCAACATCTAAATCTAACAAAATATAGCTTATAAAATAACATTACACGTAAGCCATATAAACCATACATGCTATGGAGTCCCTAAGAAAGGAATTACTATATTACTGGGGCGCCTGGGTGGCTCAGTCGGTTAAGCATCTGACTTCAGCTCAGGTCATGATCTCACAGTCCATGAGTTCCAGCCCTGTGTCAGGCTCTGTGCTGACAGCTCGGAGCCTGGAGCCTGCTTCAGATTCTGTGACCCTCTCTCGCTCTACCCTTCCCCCACTCATGCTCTGTCTCTGTCTCTCTCTCTCAAGAATAAACATTAAAAAAATTTTTTTAAAGAAAGGAATTATTATTGGCTGAAATGAAACATAATACAACTGTAAACAAAGACTAAATGGGATTGCCACAGTATTATTGAAATTAAGTCCTTTGTGTAAAAGGCCTCAAGGTGCAACCAACAAAATTAATAATTAAAATATATAAAACTATGTTAAAATAATCTTTAAATGTTGAGTTATGAGAAAGAGCCCATTACTAAAGACAGAGGTTTTTTTTCACTATTCTTAGAAGGTTCATACACTGAAAAACAATGGTAACAGATGAAGAATGTCTTACATAAGGTACATTTTGGAAATCATCCTGACTCTAGTTCTTTTCAGTAAGAATTTAGAAACTGCAGAAACATACTGGATGAATTCATGTGTGGCCAAGGCAATGCTTTGCAAGGGATAAGGAAACAATAACAGGGGACAGAAAGTAGGCTTAAGTGTTATGACATCCTTGCAACTCCAAGGATTAGGCTAGAGTGTTTCTGTAGTCACAATATCACTAAAGAATGAGTATACCAACATCAAAGAAGTAGGAGACTCAAGGCTTTCATGGTAAGTTAATACGGATGTACCAGGAAGCAAGAAGAAAGGGCAATCAAAGTGCATATATAACATTAGCAAAAAAGAAGTAACACGTCTAACTAAAGACAGAAAGAATGGGACATTTCCTGGAAAATGAGGAAAAATACTTCATAATCTCTCTTTTTTTTTAATTTGAGAGAGAGCGAGTGAGCATGAGCGGGGGAAAAGGGGAAGAGGGGAAGAGAGAGAGAGTCTTAAGCAGACTCCAGGCTCTCAGTGCAAAGTCTGGTGTGGGGCTCAATCTCAATAACCTGGGACCATGACCTGAGGTGAAATGAAGATTCAGACGCTCAACTGACTGAGCCACCCAGGTGCCCCTGTAATCTTTTTCTGAATTATCTTGAGTGAAATCATTTTTGTTAATTAGTGAATATGGTAGTCAAATAAACTGATAAAAAATGACTGTCTTAAATTTTTGTTTTCCTAAATATTTTCAAAGGGAATTTTCAAATGGCTTTAAAAACTGAAGGTAGAAATAAAAGTGAAAATGATAAATTCATATCCAAGAGAATTTATCAATATACATTTTTTTCCTACGTGGGTAAAGAAACATCACATCTATGATAAAATTTAAAACCATCAAAGGGAAATGTACACATCACCTTTAAGTAGGTTTAAAAGTATATCATTAGATCTAAATTACCATAGTTATACCAAAAAAAAAATGTCTTTAATGAACAGTTCCAGTGAAATGTCAGTTTTTACTATTATATATGCATTAACTCAACAATATTACATAGTCACTACCTAAGCTAATGACAGTGATGTATTGTTTCATAAATATTTACTCATTCTGACAAATGCTTTGTTTTCCACTGCACTGTCTGAATAAATCTAATAGGATAAAATATAATTTATTTCCAGTGTTTTTAATATTACTATGCAGCATATCTGAAATGAATTTTCATCATGAAGTTTATTTTAAAAGGATTTGGGAAATAAGTGTTTATTTATAAAAAGAAGTTCTCCCTAAAAACTAAAAACTGTCCTAGGAAGGGGAAGAAGCTGGAGTTTTTGCATGGTGATGACAAAGCTGATCTGCCAGAGGCAAGGCTAGGACTTCAGTGTATAAGGAATACTTTTTTGAGATCCATGTGAAAATTTAGAGAATGAGGATGAGATATAGAATCTATTTGGACAGTTGAGGAAGTGTGAGACAGACTGAACCAATGCAAAGGAAAAAGAGAAAGAAAGGTGGAAATAAAAAGTTTTTAGGTACAAGATGTGGAGGAAAATTAAAGGACATAGTAGCTTAAAGAGGACTAACTGAGCTCAAAATTCATGGATAATATTGTAGACATCAATCATCTCTCTTTGGGGTATCTTTCCAGTGGGGATAAAAAGCCAGGAGCTCTTCTGAGATTTTAATTGAGATTTCCTTTCTCAAACTTTAGGATCTTGACTAATTCACAGCATCCTCAGGTCCAGGTATAATTAACAGAGTGTTACTTTAATCACCCTACTAAGCTATAGGGAGCATAGGTCTGAGAAAGCCCCAATCAGTCCTAGAGTGATCACAAAGCCTGGTACATTTAAACCATAACCTTTCCAAAATGAAGGGTCTGAAAGCTGAGATGCAGTGAGCTCAGTACAGGTCTCAGTATATGCACAGGTCCACCAAGGCATGGCTTCCCACCTGATTTCTACGAAGTCTTAAATAGGATTGGGAGTTAGCCTCAACCTATAAAGGTGCTCCACTGTCTCCTGCTGGCCTTTCCCAAATCCCTAACTTTTTGGCTAAATCTGGCTTCAGTGCAGGTCAACTTCCAGAAACCCAAATCACAATATCCAAGAGTTCTAAAATCCAGTGTCTGGTGTTTCTCGGCACATTTGGACAGTTTCCTCACCACAAGTTTTCTTCATTGTAAAATGGTGAACACTGACATTTGCTCATTCCAATTCTACTAGATATGATAAATGACAATGCCAGGCCTGGAGATCTTATGCAAAACTCAAGTTGTGGTTAAAATGGCATCTTTTAAGTTTTCCCTAACTATCCTATTCAAAGTACATTCCCTATCTTCTCTGCAAATTTTTCTCCAAAAATATGTAATTTACTTTTTTCTTTACTGTATCTCTCACATCAGAATATCAACTCCAGAGGGCTGAAATTTTTGTCTATTCTGTTTACTAGTATATCTCTAGTATCTAGGAGAGTGTCTGGAACTAAGAGACACTCAATAAATATTTGTTAGATAGATGACTAAAATCCAGTCTTAACATAGCCACCTAGGAAAAGACAGTTAGCCTGGACATACTTGAGATAATACAAAAGAAAACAAGCTTATTCTGAAGACCCTAGGTCAAAAAGCAATCTACTTGTTAGGCTGCCTCATCAATATCATCCCAACCATTCAAATTTTTTAACCCGAGTATCTATGCCTCATCCTTTGTGGACCTATATTCTCACTTAAAAGCTGGCATTCTTGCCAGTCCAAAACATGAATCATCTAGACCTCCTCTTGAGCAAACACCCCTCTAATGCCTTACCTGGTTAGGGTTCCTACTTTTCTGACTAAGTCACATACCACCATAATCACACCATTAAGGCACAATCATTCTCAGAGTCCCCAGAGCCACGCAAACTTACACTCTCTTACTATAAGAGGAAATGCAAGTTGACAGATACAAAATAGATATTTGGTTATTGTTTAAATAAAATGAAATCCTACTTTACATAGAAGTAAACTAATTGGAAAGATGATGCCAAGTATTTTTTTTTTAATTTTTTTTTTTTTTTAATGCTTTTTTACTTTTGAGAGAGAGAGACAGAGTGCGAGCAGGGGAAGTTCAGAAAGAGAGGGAGACACAGAATTCGAAGCAGGCTCCGGGCTCTGAGCTGTCAGCACAGAGCCCAATGCGGGGCTCAAACTCACCATGAGATCATGACCTGAGCCAAAGTCAACTGACTGAGCCACCTAGGTGCCCCGTATTTCTTTTTTTTAAAGCAAAACAAGAAAAAACGTAAATCAAGGAAGATTTATAGGAACATGACGAGTGATAAAGACATAAAGGGTTAAAAAACCAAGACAGTACCCTCTCCACACACCAAGCCCTTAAGAGTTCCTAACGGCTCCAAATCTTCCCAAGAGGGGGAAAATCCTTTAGTATCAAAGTGTGACCCATTTTATTATTTTCTTAAAATTTTTAACGTTTATTTTTGAGAGAGAGCTAGAGAGAATGAGCGAGGGAGGGGCAGAGAGACAGGGAGGAGACACAGAATCCGAAGCAGGCTCCAGGATCCGAGTGAGGTGTCAGCACAGAGCCCGGCGAGGGGCTGGAACTCATGGACTGTGAGATCATGACCTGAGCCAAAGTCAGATACCTAACTGACAGAGCCACCCAGGCACCCCAAAGTCTGACCCATTTTTAGAACTTCTTCATCCCCAATTTATCTAGAGACAATGTGCCACCAAGACATGGTCGGTGAAACCTTAAACTGGTACTTTCTTATTGTCATTTTCTCCTAAAAGCAACGTATATATTAGCAATAAAATTTTAACCTACCTTTTAAAATGTTAAATATCATTTTAATACAACCTAAACCATAAGGTATCACTGATAAGTTATAAATAAATGATTAAAGTTTAAGTCTTCTACTTTTTATCTCATTTTCATAATTAAGAATTAAAAAGCATTTGGAGTAGAACACCAAAAGCATTTAGATTTACTAATGCTAATTTTTCCAGAATAGTTTTGGGAGGGAGGGATAATAACACCTGTTTTATTCCAAAGATAGACTTAACACAATACATAATTTGAGATCTAACTAGCTATGACAATTCATGAAATCAAGTCTAAACTCCTCAAGTCAATGTTTAAATAACTGTGTTATCTAAAATTTGTATTCCAAATGCAATGAAAGGCATGGAGATAAGACATAAACCCTTAACATGCACATATCTTTATCATATATTAAAATGTTTAGAAGAGAGAATGTAACAAATCTTATACCATAAAACTTTAAAAAATATATTCCAGATGACTTGGTAACTGCTAAAGTTACCTCTAAAATTTGTACCCAAGAACAACAGTGACAAAGATTAGACTACTTTTGCAAGAGACTACTTTTTATTATATTCAAATTACTTTCCCAGGATGTCACTAATGTGAATATTCAAGCAAAACAAAGTTTGCTTTGAAAGAAAAAACAAAAACATAATCAACTATGATAATTAACATAACCACTTAGTAGACTAATTAAGGTTTCAGACTACAAGTTAAAAGACTTATAAATATACTGAGAAAACATGTGAATGATCGTAGAATAATACATTATTTCTAAATTACTATTAACTAATATTGGTTTAATGCTTTACTAATTACATAGTATTGCATGTATATACATATTTCCTTGCAACATTTTAGCAGGCATTACTATTGTCCCCATTTTAACTTACGATATAATTGAAGCTCAGATGATTAAACAAAACTGAAAACCTCTGTTTTTTTTTTTTTAAGATTATTTTTTTTAGGTTTACTCATTTTGAGAAAGTGTGTGAACATGAGCAGGGGAGGGGCAAAGAGAGAGGAAGACCAAGAATCCCAAACAGGCCCTGCACTGTCAGCAAAGAGCCCGACACGAGGCTCGAACTCACAAACCATGAGATCATGACCTGAGCCAAAATCAAGAGTCAGACGCTTAACTGACTGAGCTACCCGGATGCCCCAAAACCTGTGTTCTTAATTGTGTCCTCTTAAGTCTATATGGTTGATCACACCAATGTCAACATAAACAACATGTCTGTTTTTCTTGAGAGTGCTGGGTAAAAGCACAGGTTGTAGAATAAAATAGACCTGGGTCTAACTGGGGTCTGATCATTGACTACCTCTGCCACCTGGGGAAAAATCATTAAATTCTCCATAAAAGGAGGGTAATATTTACTTTGCAGTGTTGTTGTGAGATTAAATGAAATAAGGAACATAGGAAGGATTTAATAACAGCATGCCTGTTTTGCCAGTTCGTAAGCCTGAATAAATTTTACCTTCTGCCCTTTCTGCTTCTGCTCTAAGGCCACAAGACATTGCTAGAGAAAGCAATATAACAGTGCTCACTTAGCCAATCACAAATTTATGGCCTAGTACAGTTTTCTCATTAGTAAACTAAGACATAAATAAATACCTATTTCCTAGGACTGTTTTAAGGATTCCATAAGATGGTGCATGTAAAATATTAATTATAGTGCTTGGCATATGCTAGGCACTTGGTAAATGACCAAATTGTAATCATTCTGTAGCTTTGCAATCTTTTTTATTTATTTTAGGTAAACTCCTTAGCATACTTCCAGGAAGTGTTACTCTACACTCTCTTCAACATTCCTTAAGCCGTAAATGCATCAGATCTTTCTGGTAAATAATTTGCCTGCCTACTTTATTGAAAATATGGGCAGTCAGCATGACCTTCCCCAGCTCTTTTCTTCTTTCAAACACTCCTTTACCAACTTAAAATCTCTCGTACATTCTTCAGGTCTCAGACAAATAGGGATCCTCACTGAACTCTTTATGCAATTCATTCATTCATTCAACAAATTTTACTGAACATCTATGACTTTTCAGATGTTGTGCCAAGTGCTGAGTATGGTGGTAAAAAAAAAAAAAAAAGGCAGAAATGGTCCCTACTCTCAGGGAGCATCATATGGGAGGGGAGATTGACACTATAGAGAGATGTTTACAAATTCCCTTTCTCTTTCCTCAAGCCTTGTTTCCTCAATTATTCCAGCACATCCTCCACTTCCAAGAGTTTCACTGATTCTGCCCTCATGAAAACAATCTTTGGCCCAGTCGTCCTCTATAGCTAATATGTTCTATTGCCCTTCTTCCTAACTTCTCAAACTTCTAGAACAAATACTCTATTTCCATTGCCTCCCTTTCCACATAAGGTCAATAAAGACTAAGAAACTTGTGTAACTTCCTAAAAATATCATCCATGCTGAAAGTATCAAGTACACCCTACTTTTGAGATTTTTCTCTTAGTGCCTAGGATCCCAGACTGATAATTCTGCTTTCACTTTAGGTTTCTCCATTTCCATTCCAAATAGTGATTATTCCTTCAAAGTTGAGTCCCCTGTTCTCTAAACTTCTCTCTATACTCTCCATCTGATAGCTTATTTACCCTCAAAGGATTTTTCTCTTATTTTTATTTCAATGATTCTCAAATCCACATATCCATTTTTCTTCTCAAAGAACAAGGCCTTTCACAATACAAGTACTGAATAAATAATCACAGAATGAAATCAGGAACAAACAAGCCAACGAGTCAACCAATAAGAATTTCTACTTGGACATCATTTCAAATTTACACCCAAAACGAAACTCATGATCAATTTCTCATCCACTCCAATTCCAGACAATTCAGCTCCATGCCCATCACCTATGTTAAATTTAATTCTTTCCTCATGTTTCTCCATAAACTGTTCCTCAAAATGTTTCTTAAATCCACTTTTTCCACTTTGTTCTTATCATTATCACAATAAGACCTAATCTGGTCAACTATCCCATTTCTACTCTCTACCCACTTTAATTAACTGTGTACACTTTCTCCAGATTAATCTTCTGAAAAAAATAATTCCCCTCCCTATTTAAAATTCACTAACGACTGGGGTGCCAGGTGCCGGGTGTTAAGCATCCGACTTCGGCTTAGGTCATGATCTCAGGGTTCATGAGTTCGAGCCCCAAGTCAGGCTCTGTGCTGATAGCTCAGAGCCTAGAGCCTGCTTTGGATTCTGTGTCTCCCTTTCTCTCTGCCCCTCCCTCACTCATGCTCTATCTCGCAAAAATAAATAAACATTAAAAAAATTTTTTTTTCACTAACGACATTCTCTTGACTAAAACCAAAGTTCATTTAAAGCAACTTATTGCTTTAAATGATAAGTGCATTCTAGCACTCATCTCTTTCTCCTCTTTTTCTCTCTCCTCACACCCTACTATTTTCCTAAATTAAACCAGAATAGTATTTTGAAAACATTTTTAAGTAGCAAAATCCTCCACTTAAGTGAAATCTTACACAGAATTCTAACACATGAAAGCAGAGGAAGATACAAATGTATGTTAAAGGTGGGGGGCAGGGCACGAATCCGAGAACTCAGCCTCCTTATGAATTTTTGCCCCCTTTTGCTAATTAAAATCAAGAGCTCCCACGAACACAGCCTGAAATACATTCCATTAATCTATATCCCTTGAAAATTTCCTAAAACAAATGATCTCTGCTGGAATTTGGTCCCTAATTCCCTTCTTTCCCTTTAAATTCCCTCTCCATGACACCTTTTAATAAGCCAGCACAAATTTTATTCTACCTGTAGAAACTTTACTGAGTACTCCATGTCAATCTAACCTCTCTTTCCTATGAATGATTCACACTTACAATATGTAAGAATCGATACCAAACCTTGAATGAATCCTCAATCAATAAAGTACAGAGATGTAACTATACATCTACATACATATATGAAATTACCATCCACATTCATATGATTTTCCAAAGGTATGTATATAATAGAACCAAATCTGAACTCAGTCCGCCTCTATATCTGTACCCTGTATTAGTTCTTTCCAACATTTTCATGTCACTAAGCACACATAAAATGATATTTGTAAAGCACTCTACAGTAATGGCAGAAACTGCTCACAGTTGAAGGCAATTAGCTTTGAATAACCCAGGTCTAGCCCAGCTTCATCAAGGGTTCAAGGGATCAACATTGGAGTGCACTGGAAATTCACTAGCTGTACACCAGATAAGAAACTCTGCTGTACACATTCACTGATTTGGTATATACTAGGACCTGCCATATAACAGGGACTCAAATATATATACGTACGTGTGTGGCTTACTGATAAAGGACAACATTGTTACGTTCAAACTGCCTACAGGAGAAAAATGAGAGCTGAAGATTTTCAATGTCTATATTTTTATAACCAATTTATATAACGCTGGTTCATAATCTTTAGTGTGCATCAATTTCTCCTGGGATTCTTGTTAAATCACAAATGGTGGGACCCAACTCAGAGTCTGATTCAGAGAGCATGCATTTCTAACAAATTCCCAGATGATGAAAAAGCTGATGCTGCTGGGATAGGTCTTGGGAGAACCACTGGTCTTAAAAACAAAAACCTAAGCAATAAATATGACCCATACTTACACCACCACCCTCAGCCAACTATTTAATCCTTTGGTAGTCAAATTTTGATGACATAAGTCTGTTTTAAGTCATAATGCAAGCTGGATTCTAGAACCAAAGATAAGGTTTTTAAACAGTGCTAAATGTTCCTTGACCCAATTATAACAACATGCAGTAGACCTTATGTATGCAATCATCAGGGACAGGAATTTCAGCAACATAAAATGTTCATGAGATACATATTGTGCTTAATATCCAATAGAGCCCGGTCAAAGCAATTCAGAACAACAATACTATAAGCAATCTGATTAGGAGGACACATTGCTTTGAATTTATTAGAAGAATTATCTAGTCCAATTTAATTCTTAAAGCTAGTGGCTGATACAATTTAATATTTAAGTTCCAAGTGAAAGAGTATTTTAGGGGTATGTTCTTTTCAGGCTTTAAATAGAGGTTTGATTAATTTTATCTCTTACACACAGGGTGAGGCTTTTTCTCAGGTAGACTGGCATGTAAATTAAAATTACAAGTAAGAACAACTCGCATAAAACTATCCTGTAATTAATTAAATCTATTTTACTTCCATAAAGCATAGGTGCATTTACTTTATGAATTTAAGAAATTGTTTATGGAATAAGGCATTTAAAACTTCAAATACCTCTTATAGAATCATTCACAAATCCAAAGAATCCAATTTGGCAACCTAAATACAATTAAAAATTTTTTTAATGTTTATTTAGTTTTTGAGAGACAGAACCCAAGTGGGGAAGGGGCAGAGAGAGAGGGAGACACAGAATATGAAGCAGGCTCCAGGCTCTGAGCTGTCAGCACAGAGCCCGATGCGGGGCTCAAACCCACGAACTATAAGATTATGACCTCAGCTGAAGTCGAATGCTTAACCAACTGAGCCATCCAGGCACCCCTCTAAATGCAATTTTAAAATGTCCTCACGCCCCAGTGACAAGGGTAACTGAAAAGGCTTTTGTTTTTCAAGTTCTAATCTAAGAGAGTGACATAGGAAGAACCTACACTCACTTTTTCCATGGACACACAAATCCACAGCTCTTCATAGAACACTTCTTCTTAAAGAAGAATGGAGGGCTGACTAAACAGCTTCTGCACAACAAAGGAGAGAATGGCAAGAACAGCAAGAGAGGCAGATACAAGGTAACTAACAAAGGGAATCCCCAACTGGAATGTTGCGGTGGGGAGGGAAAGCATTGAGGGACCGGAAGCAGGTCACCTGCCCTGGAACACAAGAAAAAGAAAAAAAAAAAAAAAAAAGGCCTAATTTAAAAGAACAATGAGCATATAAAAGAGCCATCCCTATAACACTGCCAAAGGGCAGGGGTGCTGCTGGAACTCACTGTGGCTCTAAGGGACTGGTGAAGACCATGGTTTACACTTTCCCTCTACCTTGAGAGGGCAGAATGGGGCAGAGTCTGGTCCCCACAGACAGCTTGCTGCCTTATCCAGCACCATGTCCCTAGCCCACATCAGCCCCTGAAGGACCAGGGAAAAGAAAAGAAACCGTGGTTTCAAAGGGCAACTAGCGTACAAAAAAGCCAGCTCTAGAACTTGGCCAAATGGTGGGAAAGAACTCTCTCCAGGTTAGAGTGGCTGGCAAGAGCCTTGGTTTATATTCCCCCTTCATCCAGATGATGTGAAAGGGGGCAGGGTCCGCGCATCCTAACTGACCTGCCACCTCAGTGAGCCCTGGCACCCTGGCCTACACCAGTCCTAGCCATTCCACCAAGGTGGCCCCAGGGCAGTGCACACATGGACACCCCTAAACACTCCAGGTTCATGCCACATCAGATTCAGGCAGCTTGCTGGGTGACATCCAGTGCAGAGCACTCTGGGGCCTCCCAGCCAACACCTGCCTCAGTTCCAGCCATGTGACAGGGCACACTCTGAGCAGAATACCCAGGACACCCAACCCAGGGTCATCTGGCGGGCTCTGTCAGTGGAGCACATGACTTGATCTCAGGGTTGTGGTCTTGAGCCCCATGCTGGGTATAGAGATCACTTAAAAAAAAAAATCTTAAAAAAAAAAACTTCTCTTATTATTATTATTTTTTTTTTAAAGGACTCTCAACCCATCCTCTGCTCCAGCTACCCTGCAGGGCCCTCCCTGCACTTAGCAGCCTGGGTTACCATGACTTATACCCACTTCAGTTTCAGCTATCCTGCCAGGGTACCCTCAGTGTGGAGAAACCCAGAATCCCTGGGTTGCACCTACCCCAGCATTGGCTGTCCTGCCAGGGTACCCTTTGCATGGAGGGCCCAGGGACCACAGTGACCCATAACTACTTCAGCTTTAGCCATAATGGCAGGGTTTCCTCTGTGCAGAGTGCCCCAGGACTACCCCAGCCTGTGCCCACTTCAGCTGCAGCTGTCCTGCCAGGGCATCCTTTGCATAGAGAGCCTTAGGACGAACCCCAGCCTAGGCACACAAGGGCCACACAATGACCATACACAAAATCATTTCTTCAAGTTTAGAAGCACCTGTCCCACCTAATTCATAGAAACAAACACAGAGAGTAAAGCAAAATGGAGGGACAAAGGAATATGCTTCCCCCAAAACACAAAACAAAACCTCAGAAAAATAAATGAAAAAGAATATTCCTAATAAATAGTTTAAAGTAATGATCATAATGATATTCACTGGAATGAAGAGGAGTATGGAATAACTCAGTAAGACCTTCAACAATAAGAGAGAAAATATAAGAAAGAACCAATCAGACTTGAAGAATACAATAACTGAAACAAAAAAATATACTAGAGGGAGGCCAGAGTAGATTACTGGATGCAGAAGAATAGATCAGTTATCTGAAAGACAAGATAATGGAAAGTACCAAGGCTGAAAAGCAAAAAGAAAAAAGAGTTTTACAAAATGAGGATAGGTTAAGGGATATCTTGGACAAAATTAAGTGATCATTCACATTATAGAGGGCCCCAATGGAGAAGACAGAGAAGGGGGGCAGAAAATGTATATGAAAAAATAATAGCTGAAAACATCCCTAAACTATAAGAAAAAATAGACCTCCAGGTTCAAGAACCACAGAGTTTCAAACAAGTTGAACACATGGAGGCCCACGCCATGAAATATAATAATTAAAATATTAAAGGTTAAAGATAAAGAGAGAATTTTAAAAGCAGTGAGAGAAACAATAAGTTACATACAAGAGAAATCACATAAAGCCATCAGCGGATTTTTCAACAGAAATTTTGCAGGCCAGAAAGGAATGGCATGATGTATTATTCAAAGTGCTAAAAGTAAAAAAACCTGTGATCAAGAATACTCTATGCAGCAAGATTATCATTTAGCAATGAAAAAGAAATAGTTAAAAAAAAAAAAAAGTTTTCCAAATGAAAGTTAAAGGAGATTATCACCACCAAACTGGCTTTACAAGAAATGTTATAGAGTGCTCGATTTGGCAACACATATACTAAAATTGGAATGATACAGAGAAGATTAGCATGGCCCCTATGCAAGGATGACACGCAAATTTGTGAAGTGTTCCATATTTTTTTTAACAGAAGACCATGGGGGAGGGGAAGGGGAAAAAAAGTTAGAGAGGGAGGGAGGTAAACCTTAAGAGACTCTAAAAAACTGAGAATAAACTAGGGTTGATAGGGGGTGGAAGGGAGGGGCAAGTGGGTGATGGGCACTGAGGAGGGCACCTGTTGGGATAAGCACTGGGTGTTGTATGGAAACCAATTTGACAATAAATTTCATATTAAAAAAAAATAAAATAAAATGTCCTGAATGTAAGGTTATTCTAATAAAAAAAAAAGAAAGAAATGTTATAGAGACCACTTTAGAAGAGGCCATAATTAGACATATGAATAAATAGAAAATAGGTGAATAAAAAGATGTAAAATATGATTCTCTCTCTCTCTCTCTCTCTATATATATATATATATATGGTAGAAAAGGGAGTTTGGAAGATGGCGGTGTAGGAGGACGCTGGGCTCACCGCGTGTCCTGCTGATCACTTAGATTCCACCTACACCTGCCTAAATAACCCAGAAAACCGCCAGAAGACTAGCAGAACGGAGTCTCTGGAGCCAAGCGCAGACAAGAGGCCCACAGAAGGGGGTAGGAAGGGCGGCGAGGTGGTGCATGCTACACGGACTGGTGGGAGGGAGCCGGGGCGAAGGGGCGGCCCAAGGCCAAGCAGAGCCCCCAAGTCTGGCTTGCAAAAGCAGAGGGGCCAGACGGAGTGTGTTCCGACAGCAAGCAGGACTTGACATCTGGAAGGTTATAAGCTAACAGGTCTGCTGAGAGAACGGGAAGGCTGAAGGACAACGGGAGGGAGAGTTATTGAGCCCCAGACAACAGAGCTCAGCTTGGCAGGGGGGAAAAAAGGTGCTCGCCAGCAGCATCTCCCTCACCCATCCCCCAGCCGAAATCCCAAAGGGAACCAGTTCCTGCCAGGGAACTTGCTCGCTCAGCGCAAACACCCAACGCTGTGCTTCTGTGCAGCCACCCCTCCGGCAGTGGGTTTGACTCCCTCCCGCTGCCACAGGGTCCCTTCTAAAGTGGATCACCTAAGGAGAAGTGAGCTAAGCCTGCCCCTCCTGCCCCCGTGCACCTTGCCTACCCACCCCAGCTAATATGCTAGATCCCCAGCACCACAAGCCTGGCAGTGTGCAAGTAGCCCAGATGGGCCACGCCACCCCACAGTGAATCCTGCCCCTAGGAGAGGGGAATAGAAGGCACACACCAGTCTGACTGTGGCCCCAGCGGTGGACTGGGGGCAGACATGAGGTCTGACTGCGGCCCCGCCCACCAACGCAAGTTATTCAAGACAGCACAGGGGAAGTGCCCCGCAGTTCCACACCACTCCAGGGACTATCCGAAATGACGAAACGGAAGAATTCCCCTCAAAAAAACCTCCAGGAAATAACGACAGCTACCGAACTGATCAAAAATTATTTAAACAATATAACAGAAAGTGAATTTAGAATAACAGTCATAAAATTAATCGCTGGGCTTGAAAACAGTATAAAGGACAGCAGAGAATCTCTTGCTACACAGATCAAGGGACTAAGGAACAGCCAGGAGGAGCTAAAAAATATTATCTATGAGTTGCAAAATAAAATAGAGACAACTACGGTTCAGATTGAAGAGGCAGAGGAGAGAATAGGTGAACTAGAAGATAAAATTATGGAAAAAGAAGAAGCTGAGAAAAAGAGAGATAAAAAAAATCCAGGAGTATGAGGGGAAAATTAGAGAACTAAGTGATGCACTAAAGAGAAATAATCTACGCATAATTGGTATTCCAGAGGAGGAAGAGAGAGGGAAAGGTGTTGAAGGTGTACTTGAAGAAATAATAGCTGAGAACTTCCCAGATCTGGGGAAGGAAAAAGGCACTGAAATCCAAGAGGCACAGAGAACTCCCTTCAGACATAACTTGAATCGATCTTCTGCACGACATATCATAGTGAAACTGGCAAAATACAAGATTAAGAGAAAATTCTGAACGCAGCTAGAGATAAACGTGCTCTAACATATAAAGGGAGACCTATAAAAGCGTGACTGATCGCTCTTCTGAAACTTGGCAGGCCAGAAAGGAATGGCAGGAGATCTTCAATGTGATGAACAGAAAAAAATATGCAGCCAAGAATCCTTTATCCAGCAAGTCTGTCATTTAGAAGAGAAGGACAGATAAAGGTCTTCCCAAACAAACAAAAACTGAAGGAATTCGTCTTCACTAAACCAACCCTACAAGAGATCCTAAGGGGGATCTTGTGAGACAAAGTACCAGAGACATTGCTACAAGCATGAAACCTACGGACATCACAATGACTCTAAACCCATATCTTTCTATAATAACACTGAATGTAAACGGGCTAAATGCGCCAACCAAAAGACATAGGGTATCAGAATGGATAAAAAAAACAAGACCCATCTATTTGCTGTCTACAAGAGACTCATTTTAGACCTGAGGACACCTTCAGATTGAGAGTGAGGGGATGGAGAACTATTTATCATGCCACTGGAAGTCAAAAGAAAGCTGGAGTAGCCATACTTATATCAGACAAACTAGACTTTAAATTAAAGGCTGTAACAAGAGATGAAGAAGGGCATTATATCATAATCACAGGGTCTATCCATCAGGAAGAGCTAACAATTATAAATGTCTATGCGCCGAATACAGGAGCCCCCAAATATATAAAACAATTACTCACAAACATAAGCAACCTTATTGATAAGAATGTGGTGATTGCAGAGGACTTTAACACCCCACTCACAACAATGGATAGATCATCTAGACACACAGTCAATAAAGAAACAAGGGCCCTGAATGACACATTGGATCAGATGGACTTGACAGATATATTTAGAACTCTGCATCCCAAAGCAACAGAATATACCTTCTTCTTGAGTGCACATGGAACATTCTCCAAGATAGATCACATACTGGGTCACAAAACAGCCCTTCATAAGTTTACAAGAATTGAAATCATACCATGCATACTTTCAGACCACAATGCTATGAAGCTTGAAATCAACCACAGGAAAAAGTCTGGAAAACCTCCAAAAGCATGGAGGTTAAAGAACACCCTACTAAAGAATGAGTGGGTCAACCAGGCAATTAGAGAAGAAATTAAAAAATATATGGAAACAAACAAAAATGACAATACAACAATCCAAACGCTTTGGGATGCAGCGAAGGCAGTCCTGAGAGGAAAATACATTGCAATCCAGGCCTATCTCAAGAAACAAGAAAAATCCCAAACATAAAATCTAACAGCACACCTAAAGGAAATAGAAGCAGAGCACCAAAGACACCCCAAACCCAGCAGAAGAAGAGAAATAATAAAGATCAGAGTAGAAATAAACAATATAGAATCTAAAAAAACTGTAGAGCAGATCAATGAAACCAAGAGTTGGTTTTTTGAAAAAATAAACAAAATTGATAAACGTCTAGCCAGGCTTCTCAAAAAGAAAAGGGAGATGACCCAAATAGATAAAATCATGAATGAAAATGGAATGATTACAACCAATCCCTCAGAGATACAAACAATTATCAGGGAATACTATGAAAAATTATATGCCAACAACAAACTGGACAACCTGGAAGAAATGGAGAAATTCCTAAACACCCACACGCTTCCAAAACTCAATCAGGAGGAAATAGAAAACTTGAACAGACCCATAACCAGTGAAGAAATTGAATCAGTCATCAAAAATCTCCCAACAAAGAAGAGTCCAGGACCAGATGGCTTCCCAGGGGAGGTCTACCAGATGTTTAAAGCAGAGATAATACGTATCCTTCTCAAGCTATTCCAAAAAATAGAAAGGGAAGGAAAACTTCCAGACTCATTCTATGAAGCCAGTATTACTTTGATTCTTAAACCAGACAGAGACCCAGTAGAAAAAGAGAACTACAGGCCAATATCCCTGATGAATATGGATGCAAAAATTCTCAATAAGATACTAGCAAATCGAATTCAACAGCATATAAAAAGAATTATTCACCATGATCAAGTGGGATTCATTCCTGGGATGCAGGGTTGGTTCAACATTCGCAAATCAATCAACGTGATACATCACATTAATAAAAGAAAAGATAAGAACCATATGATCCTGTCAATCGATGCAGAAAAGGCCTTTGACAAAATTCAGCAACCTTTCTTAATAAAAACCCTCGAGAAAGTCGGGCTAGAAGGAACATACTTAAACATCATAAAAGCCATTTATGAAAAGCCCACAGCTAACATCATCCTCAATGGGGAAAAACTGAGAGCTTTCTCCCTGAGATCAGGAACACGACAGGGATGTCCACTCTCACCGCTGTTGTTTAACATAGTGTTGGAAGTGCTAGCATCAGCAATCAGACAACAAAAGGAAATCAAAGGCATCAAAATTGGCAAAGATGAAGTCAAGCTTTCACTTTTTGCAGATGACATGATATTATACATGGAAAATCCGATAGACTCCACCAGAAGTCTGCTACTAGAACTGATACATGAATTTAAAAAGGTGCAGGATACAAAAATCAATGTACAGAAATCAGCTGCATTCTTATACACTAATAATGAAGCAACTGAAAGGCAAAGAAACTGATCCCATTCACAAATGCACCAAGCAGCATAAAATACCTAGGAATAAATCTAACCAAAGATGTAAAAGATCTGTATGCTGAAAACTATAGAAAGCTTATGAAGGAAATTGAAGAAGATATAAAGAAATGGAAAGACATTCCATGCTCATGGATTGGAAGAATAAATATTGTCAAAATGTCAATACTTCCCAAAGCTATCTACACATTCGATGCAATCCCAATCAAAATTGCACCAGCATTCTTCTTGAAACGAGAACAAGCAATCTTAAAATTCATATGGAACCACAAAAGGCCCCGAATAGCCAAAGTAATTTTGAAGAAGAAGACCAAAGCAGGAGGCATCACAATCTCAGACTTTAGCCTCTACTGCAAAGCTGTAATCATCAAGACAACATGGTATTGGCACAAAAACAGACACATAGACCAATGGAATAGAATAGAAACCCCAGAACTAGACCCACAAACGTATGGCCAACTCATCTTTGACAAAGCAGGAAAGAACATCCAATGGAAAAAAGACAGTCTCTTTAACAAATGGTGCTGGGAGAACTGGACAGCAACATGCAGAAGGTTGAAACTAGACCACTTTCTCACACCATTCACAAAAATAAACTCAAAATGGATAAAGGACCTGAAGGTGAGACAGGAAACCATCAAAACCCTAGAGGAAAAAGCAGGAAAAGACCTCTGACCTCAGCCGCAGCAATTTCTTCCTTGACACATCCCCAAAGGCAAGGGAATTAAAAGCAAAAATGAACTATTGGGACCTTATGAAGATAAAAAGCTTCTGCACAGCAAAGGAAACAACCAACAAAACTAAAAGGCAACCAACGGAATGGGAAAAGATATTTGCAAATGACATATCGGACAAAGGGCTAGTATCCAAAATCTATAAAGAGCTCACCAAACTCCACACCCAAAAAACATAATCCGGTGAAGAAATGGGCAGAAAACATGAATAGACACTTCTCTAAAGAAGACATCCTGATGGCCAACAGGCACATGAAAAGATGCTCAACGTCACTCCTAATCAGGGAAATACAAATCAAAACCACACTCAGATGTCACCTCACACCAGTCAGAGTGGCCAAAATGAACAAATCAGGATACTATAGATACTGGAGAGGATGTGGAGAAACGGGAACCCTCTTGCACTGTTGGTGGGAATGCAAACTGGTGCAGCCACTCTGGAAAACAGTGTGGAGGTTCCTCAAAACATTAAAAATAGACCTACCCTATGACCCAGCAATAGCACTGCTAGGAATTTACCCAAGGGATAAAGAAGTACTGATGCATAGGGGCACTTGTACCCCAATGTTTATAGCGGCACTCTCAACAATAGCCAAATTATGGAAAGAGCCTAAATGTCCATCAACTGATGAATGGATTAAAAAAATTGTTTTTTATATACACAATGGAGTACTACGTGGCAATGAGAAAGAATGAAATATGGCTCTTTGTAGCAATGTGGATGGAACTGGAGAGTGTTATGCTAAGTGAAATAAGCCATACAGAGAAAGACAGATACCATATGGTTTCACTCTTATGTGGATCCTGAGAAACTTAACAGAAACCCATGGGGGAGGGGAAGGAAAAAAAAAAAAAAAAGAGGTTAGAGTAGAAGAGAGCCAAAGCATAAGAGACTCTTAAAAACAGAACAAACTGAGGGTTGATGGGAGGTGGGAGGGAGGGGAGGGTGAGTGATGGGTATTGAGGAGGGCAATACCCTCCTTTTGGGATGAGCACTGGGTGTTGTATGAAAACCAATTTGACAATAAACTTCATTAAAAAAAAAAAAAAAAAAGAAAAGGGAGTTAAAAAAAATTTTTTTGAATGTGTTCAAACTTAAGTGACCATCAACTTAATATAGACTGCTATACACTTAGGATGTTATACAGAACTTCATGGTAACCACAAAACCAAAACCTGCAATAAATACACAAAAAATAAAGAGAAAGCCATGGGGCGTCTGGGTGGCTCAGTCAGGTAAGCATCTGACTTCGGCTCTGGTCATGATCTCATGGTTCATGAGACTGAGTCCAGCACTGGGATCTCTGCTGTCAGCGTAGAGTCTGCATAAGATGCTCCATCTCCAGCTCTCTGTCCCTCCCCCACTTGTGTGCTTTCTCCCTCTCACAATAACAAATAAACATTAATAAATAAAGAGAAAGCCAAATGTAGATTGTGCTCAGCAACCACAATGAAAGGGAACAAGAGAAGAAAAAAGGAAAGAGCAGAACTACAGAAACAACTAGAAAACAATGAACAAAATGACTATAAATACATACCTATCAATAATTTCTTTAAATGTAAATGGACTGAACACTCCAATCAAAAGATACAGGTGGAGGGATTAAAAAACAAAACAAAACAAAAAAACCCCACAAGACCCATCTATAATGTACCTACAAGAGATTCACTTCAGAGCTAAAGACACATACAGACTCAAAGTGATGGGATTGAAAGAGACAGTTCATGAAAATGAAAGAGAAAATAAAACCAGGGTATCATTACTTACATCAGACAAAATAGGTATTAAAACAAAGACTGTAACAGGATATAAGCAGGGGCATTACATAATGATAAAGGGATCAATCCAACAAGAGGACATAACAATTGTACATATCTATGCACTCAACATTAGGCACCTAAATATACAAAACAAATATTGACAGAAATAAAGGGAGTAATTGACAGTAATGCAATAATAGTAAGGAACTTTAAAACCTCATTTATGTCACAGTGTAAATCTTTCAGGCAGAAAATCAATACGGAAATAGTGTCTTTGAATGACATATTAAACCAGATGGATATAACATAAACAGATCCAAAAACAACAGAATACGCATTCTTTTCAAGGGCACATGGAACATTCTCCAGGATATGTTAGGCCACATAACAAATCTCAATAAATCTAAGAAGACTGAAAGCATAACATGCATCTTTTCCAACCACAACCACAACATGACAATGGAAATCACAAGAAAAAAACTGGAAGAAACACAAATACATGGAACTAAACATGACACTAAATAACCAATGGGTTAACAAAGAAATGAAAGTAGAAATAATAAAATACATGGTGACAGATGAACGTAAAATCACAATGGTCCAAAATCTTTGGGATGCAGCTAAAGCAGTTCTAAGAGGAAAATATATAACTATACAAGCCTACCTCAAGAAATAAGAAAAAGCTCAAACAATCTAAACTTACACCTAAAGGATCTAAAAAAAGAACAAAGTCTAAGGTAGAAAGAAGAAAATCATAAAGATATGAGCACAAATAAAAGACACAGAGACTTAAAAAAAGGAAAAAAAACATACAAAAGATCAATGAAACCAAGAACTGATTCTTTGAAAAGAAATACAAAATTAATAAACCTTGACCTAGTCTTACCAAAAAAGGGAAAGAGAGAGAGAGAGAAAGGACCCCAATAATCAGAAACAAAAGAGGAGAAATAATAACTAACCAACAGCACAGAAATACAAAGGATTATAAGAGACTACTATAAAAAATTATATGCCAAGAAATTGGACAACCTAGAAGAAGTAGAAAAATTCCTACAATCATACATTCTTCCAAAAATGAATCCGGAGGAAATAAAAAATATGAACAGACAAATTACTAGTAATGAAACTTAATCAATATTCAAAACACTACAAAAAAAATAAATAAAAGTCCAGGACTAGATGGATTCACAGATGAATTCTATCAAGCATTTAAATTAGAGTTAATACCTAGTCTCAAACTAATCCAAAAAAATAGAAGAGGAAGGAAAGCTTTCAAATGCAGTCTAGGAGGCCAGGATCACCCTGATATCAAAACCAAACATACCATTAGAAAAAAATAAACCTACAGGCTAATATCTCTGACAAACACAGATGCAAATATCCTCAAAATATTACCAAGCTGCACTTAACAATACATTAGAGCAATAATTCACCATGATCAAGTGGGATTTATTGCAGTGATGCAAAAATGTCTCAACATTTACACATCAATGTGATACATCTTATTAATGAAGAATAAAAATGCTATGACCAACTCAGTAAATGCAGAAAATGCATTTGACTAAATTCAATATCCAATCATGATAAAAACTTTCTGAACAAAGTAAGTTTGGAGGGGCTACCACAACATAATAAAGGCTATATGTGAAAAACCCACAGCTAACATCATACTCAACGGTGAAAAAAGCTTTTCCTCTAGGATCAGAAACAAGACAAGGATGTCTACCCTCATCACTCTTATTCAGCAAAGTACTGGAAGTTGTACCCACAGAAAACAGACAAGAAAAAAGAAATAAAAGGCATCCATATATGTAAGGAAGAAATTAAACTATCACTATTGGCAGATGACATGATACTAGACATAGAAAACCCTAAACACACCACCAAAGAACCACTGGAGGTAATATATGAATTCAGTAGGTGCACCTGTGTGGTCCAGTCGGTTGAGTGTCTAACTCTCGGTTTCAGCTCAGGTCATGATCTCAGAGTTCATGAGTTCGAGCCCTGCATCGGGCTCCCTGTTGATTGTTTAGAGCTGCTTGGGATTCTCTTGTCTTCCTCTCTCTCAAAAATAAGTAAAATTTTTAAAAAATAAATGAATTCAGTAAAATTGCAAGACACAAAATTAATACACAGAAACCAGTTGCATTTCTATTCACTAACAGCCAAGTGGCAAAAAGAGAAATTAAGAAAACAATTGCATTTACAAATGCACCAAACAGAATAAAATACCTATGAATAAATATAGCCAACAAGGTGAAAGACTTATACTCTGAAAATTGTAAAACACTGATAAAAGAAATGAAAACCAACACAACAAATGGAAAGATATTTCATGCTCATGGACTGGAAGAATTAATATTGTTAAAATACCCATTCTACCCAAAGCAATCTACAGATTCAGTGAAATCCCTATCAAAATACCAATAACATTTTTCACAGAAGTGGAACAAATTTTCCTAATATTTGTATGGAACCACAAAAGACCCTGCACCACCAAAATAATCTTTAGAAAAACAACAAAGCTAGAGGTATCACAATCCCAGATTTTAAGATATACTACAAAGCTGTAGTAATCAAAACAATATGGCTCTGGCACAAAAACAGATACATAGATGAGTGGAACAGAATAGAGCCCAGAAATACACCCACACTTATATGATCAATTAATCTATAACAAAGGAGGCAAGAATATACAATGGGGAAAAGATAGTCTCTGCAATAAATGGTGTGGGGAAAATTGGAGATCTATGTGCAAAAGAATGAAACTGGATCACTTTCTTACACCATGCACAAAAATAAATTCATAAAGGAGTAAAGATCTTAAATGTGAAACTTGAAACCATAAAAATCCTAGAAGAGAACACAAGCAGGAATTTGACATTGGCCTTGGCAACATTTTTCTAGAAGATCTCCTAAGGCAAGGGAACAAAAGCAAAAATAAACTACTGGGACTACATTAAAATAAAAAGCTTTGCACAGCAAAGGAAACCATCAACAAAACAAAAAGTCAACCCATTGAACCTATTGCAAATGATGTATCCAACAAGGGGTTAATATCCAAAATATAGAAAGAACTTCTACAACCCCACATCCCCCAAAACAAGTAATTCGATTAAAAATAGGGCAGAGAACCTTATCAACATTTTTCCAAAGATGACATACTGATGGCCAACAGACACATGGAAAGATGTTCAACATCACTAATCATCAGAAAGATACAAATCAAAAACAATGAGATATCACCTCACACCTGTAAGAATGGCTAGTATCAAAATGATGAGAAATAACAAATGTTAACAAAAATGTGAAGAAAAATAATCCCTCATGCACTGCTGGTGGAAATGTAAACTGGTACAGCCAGTGTGGTAAAGAGTATGGAGTTTCCTAAAAAAATCAAAAACAGAATTACCCTATGACCCAGTTACTTCACTTCTGGGTGTTTATCCAAAGAAATGCCAACAATAATTTTTTTAAATGTATATATCCCTATATTTATTGCAATATTATTTACAATAGCCAAGATACGGAAGCAGCCCAAGTGTCCATCAATAGATGAACAGATAAAGTGGTGTGTGTGTGTGTGTGTGTGTGTGTGTGTGCGCGCGCGCATTATAGAAAATTACTCAGCCATAATAAAGGATGAGATCCTGCCATTTGTGACAGCATGGATGGACCTAGAGGTTACTATGCTAAGTGAAATAAAACAGAGACAAATACCACATGATTTAACTTATGTGTGTAATTTAAAATCAAAACAAATAAACAAACAAATGAAAAGCAGACTCAGACCTATAGACAGAGAAAACAATTTGCTGCTTGCCAGAAGAGAGGGGAGTTGGAATGAGCAAAATGAGTGAATGGGAGTGGGAGATACAGGTTTCCAGTTATGGAAGAAATACATCATGGGAACAAAAGGTAGAGCACAAGGAATATAGCCAGTAATATCATAATAGATTATAAGTATACTTGTGGTGAGCATGGCATAAGCTTAAGTTTGCTGAATTGCTATGTTGTATACATGAAATTAAGGTAACATCACGTGTCAACTATACTCAAAAAAAGGCTTTATTTTTAAATTGTTAATATATCATAAATATTCATACTCAATACAATTAAGTCCAAGAATAAAAACCCTACCTTATGAAACTAATATTTTGGGAGTCAGGTATGCCCTAAAATAATTACTCTGCAAGATCATTCATAACAACAGAATATTCCTCTTGGAAATGGTTGATATTTTAATACAAAAATCCCTTATCCTGTAGTACAATATGCACCCAAATAAAAATGGTATTCAAATATACTGACAAGGTAAAATCCAAAAAGAAGCCTGAAAAAAGCAATTTAAAAATGACAACATCCCCAAATCTCAGCAATTCCCAAATTAGCTGGCCAGAGAAAAAAGCCCTCAGTGAATAAATAGTAAATAATGAAATAATTATCAAATAATAAAAACAAATAATAGAAGCATGAACAATGCTTTGACTACCTTTCCCTCATTTCCTGTTCAGTGTACATTATTTTCCTTCCCTACCTCTGTATTCATCCATGTCATTCACTTCTTTCAAATCCTAATTCAAGACTGATGTCCAAGAAACACTAACACGATCCACTTTAATAACTTCCTCTAGCAATACTTTCCTCTCACCAATCATGTTTTGTAATTGCTTTCTTGTTACTTCTATCTTTCAACTCACCTTATTACCAAGCAAATGGAAATCCTAAAGCAAAAACATTTTTAAAAAATTAATGTTGGCCCATAATCAGAAATCCTTATTTAAAGAAGCCAAATTCATTTGAACCAAGTGGAAATGCAGGTGGAAATTTTGTTCAAACTATTTCTCTTTGTCAGTAAACCTTCATAACATCCCAGATTCATTATGCAATTTTAGTAAATATTCAAGCTTATGAAATTATGTATATCTAACTAAACTACAGTTATCAACTGACTATACAAAGATGACCTAACCCCAGTCAGAAATTACCTATCTAGCAATACCACCTCTTACTGGCCTACTAATCCATCCATCTTTAGTAATTATGTTAAAATAAAAGCCTGTATCTACAGACTTCATCTCTAGCCACAATTCTACTTTTACAGTTCAGATTTCTACCACCTAGAGCAGAGGCTACACTCTCTTACCTAACATTTCTCTTGAAACACAATCCACTCAACATGGAATTCCCTTGCAACTTGACCTGGCAAATATGACATCTCCGCTGCATAACACATTCAGTTACTATTCTCCTTCCTGTCAGCCCCTTCCTATGTTTTACTACAGAATCCTATGACCATCTCAACCATGGCAATTATCATACTGAATTTGTATATTTGCACTTATGTTTTTTCCAGGAGGCTATAAAGTCCTCATAAAACAAGGGCTATGTCTTTTTTTGCAGTATCTCCAGAACACTTACCCATGATGAAATAAAATCTGTTGAGTAATCAATGCAAAGTAAATGGATTAAGTATGTATGTGTATACACACACACACATGCATATTTCTTTGTACTTTTAATGAGAATCAGAATTTGACTACTATACTTTGTATATAACTGTAACTGAAACTATATTTCTGGACATTAAATAATAGTGATGATAACTGGCTACCACTTCCTTTGTAGTTATATATTCTTCCAACCTATAATTTTGATTTAGAAAGATACATGTAAGACAACAAATTTGGTTAGCTACTAAAATAACTGTTAATATTTCATAACTTGTTAGAAATATACCGCTACCTAAAAAAGAAACAAAACAAGTATTTTCTCATACACAAAGCCACTTTCTAAAGCTTAGGCGGAATCTACCATGTATTCACAGTGCAGCGATAACAGCACTGTGGCTCAACAGCTAACATCTAACATCTAACAGCTTCCAGGTCCTGTGCTAAGCCCTTGAGACCAAAAGTGGAAACGTCATAGTCCCTCTATTCAAGTAGCTCAAAACCTAGTCATAAGACATACATGCAAACAAAGATATTACAATTTGTTAACAGTTCTAAAGATGGTATGTGCAAAGTGCAAGTACACTAAGTGAAAGTACACTATCAATACTGATATTCTATATAGCAGGAGAAAAATGAAAACTGCAATTACTAAATAAATAAGTACAGGACAATAAACTAAAAGCCCTGTCCTCTGCTATGATAACCTTTAAAAGTTCTTAACCTTTTTTATACCACGGACCACTTTTGGCAAGCCCATGATGAGAAATCTCTTCTAGTTTATAAAATAAATAGCTTATATAGCAAATTTCAGGTTCTATTAAAATTCTTGGTTTAATTCAGCTTCAAGTTCACTATAAATGGAATAAAAGCACGTTAACAAACAATTGTGTAAGTACTGTGTTCTGAGTTATATGAAGGAATTTGGGGAAAACATGCAATTTTCTAGTTTTCCACGGATTTATTTGTATGGAGACTTATTCTTCAGTTCATTCAATAAACATTTATTGAGTGCCTATTATAAGTCAGGCACTGTTCTAGGTGCTTGGACATGCAACAGTGAACAAGACTGACAAGATACCTGCTTTTATATAGTTTTTCTTCTAACTGTAGGATATAGATAATAAATTAAGAAACAATAAATATAAAGTAGTGATAAGTGCCCAAAACTAAAGAGTATAATCTGGTAGCAAGTAACTGGTAGCTATATAAGGTGGTACCTCTACATTACTAACACCATCTGCTGGAGACTGTATGCTAGTCTGAAAAAAATTTAAAGAAACAGGAAATAACCAATCCAAACTAACAACTCTGGATAAACAGATGGCTACGTTTTGCATACATAGAAGCACTGACTTAATACACTGAATTCCCAATAAAAAATAACAGTGAGCATCAGAACCTTAACTTGCTTCCACAACTGCATTAGTACTATTTAAAAATGTTTATAAGATAAAACAAGAAACTGTAGACTGTAATACAAAAACTGCTAAACCTTAGTAAAAGATATCTCGGGATTTGCTACTTTAATATTTATACTCTAGATGACAGTTACAAAAACTAATACATGCAGCTTTAGGTTATTTTACAGTCAGCAAATTCCCCTCCAACATGAACTATAACTTTAGATTGAAAAGTATTTGAATACTGTGGCTCAAAAGTGCTGGAGGTACGAATGACTTCTCTGTTGCCTCAGAAGCAATGGCTAAGTCCCCATAATTTTTGCTCAGATGTCCAAAGCAATGTATCTCAAATAATGTACAATGAGGACATATGCATAAAGAGAAAGAAATCAGATATGTGGTATTTTGGGAAGCAATAGTATAGAAGAATTTCAGTTGAAACTGACTCTATCACCACAACATACAACAGAAGTGACTGAATGTTCCAAATCATTCCTAGCTTTAACACCAAGGTCCTTTAATTGGAGCACTACAAAAAAAAAAAAAAAAAAAAAAAAAAAAAAAGCCTAATATACTTCATTCAAAATCACTCTCTGTAAACAGTATTTTAAGCCATCAATTTTCTATACTTCTTAAAAGGAATATTTTTAATTTTATGTGACAATAAATAGGTAATCAAACTGAAGAGAATATTTTAATAAACTCAGGGATACTAAATGACATTCCGTTGCAAAAATATGTGAGAAGATATAATTGAGAAAAGCATGAACATTTATTTACAAGTACAGACTAACAACACTAGACAGACACAGTAAATTATAAGTGTAACTTAAAATCTTCAGTCAAAATAATTTATTTTCTGTAATCAATAATAAGCAAATGAAAATACAGACTGCAATATATTATCTAGAAAGGTAAAAATTATTTGATTTTCTTTTACAATAATTTTTGAGGAAACTACTTTTACACTGCAAAATAAAAGTCGCATTTAAAATCGTTTTTCAAAAACACTGATTTAAAATAATTAAATACTGACGACATGGATATATAGACCATCCCAGACACACATGAAAGAAGGTGGTCAGTGAACAGGTGCACAAGACAAAGGCCTAGCACTTGCAGCAAGTTTCCCTTTCTCTCCCTTTCTTCTTTCCCCTCTCAGTTTACAGCACAAACCAAGCTAAAATGCTAGCTCAACTTCTCTCTCTTTTCAAAATCAAGGCTCATAAGCACTTATCTACTATGACAGTTAATTTTATGTATCAATTTAACTGGGTCACAGGGTGCCCAGACATTTGGTCAAACATTATCCTGGATGTGTCTGTGAGGGTGTTTCTGGATTAGATTAACCTTTGAACTGGTACACTGAGTAAAGCAGACTGCCCTCCCCAGTGTCAGTGGGTCTCCTCCAATCCTCTGAAGTCCTGAATAAAACAAAAAAGCTGACCGACCCTCCAGTGAGTAAGACAGAATTTCCTCCTGCCTGACTGCTTTGAGCTAGGACATGGGTTTTTACTGCCTTCAGACTCAAACTAAAACACTGGCTCTGCCTGGGTCTCAAACCTGCCAGTCTTCCAACTGGAACTATACTATCACCTCTCCTGGGTCTCCAGGATGCCAACTGCAGATCTTGGGACTTGTCAGGATCCAAAATCGCCTAAGCCATTCAATATAATAAGTATCTTTTCTCCTTCCCTCCCTCCCTCTGTTTCTCTTTTGATTCTGTTTCTCTGGAGAACCCGAATACCCTTGCCCACTTAATACATCAAATTCCTAATAAAAAGATCAAAAAATATTTTAAAGTAATAATATATAATGATGCCAGTGACAGAGCAAGATTCTCATAAAGCTTGATAAGAGTCTAATTTAAAACCTTTTAAATAGTCATTTTGTGTAACATGCATCAAAACTTTAAAGCTGTGTATAGTTTTTTTACCAGGTAAATTTATTCCCTGGTGAATATATACAGAGGACATAATCAGAGCTATAATCAAAGATTTATGTGCTGAGGATATTGGTTGCAATAACATTTATGACAGAGTCAAAAAGACACAACGAAATGCCCAGTAATAGGGGAATGATTAAACAAATTCTAACACGTTCAAAGGATGAACTGTCATGCAACTCATCCAAATGATATTTTCAAAAATCATTCAACAACCTGTGGTAATTAACGTTAAAAAAATGTCAACTTTTAAAACACAATATTCTAGCTAGTTATCTACACCCTGGAGAGAAAGGCTAAAGGTGATAATAGTTATTTCTGAATGGAGAAACGGCAGGTAAATTTTTCTGTATTTTTCACATTTCCTATAATCAAAACATGTTACCTTTAAAATAAAAAAATATATAATAAAGGTCTAAGAAACATTATCCAAAACTGTGTTTAAAGAAAACTATTAAATGATAAGTTTAAGATTCTTTGAAAAATTTACAATAAAGCCAGTTTTAAAAACAAATCTGTAATATTATAAAATGATCTGAACTTTTTAAAAAAGATAAAGCTAGAGATGTGTTATAAGCTGAGGTGTATCTTCCTAAG
Source organism: Panthera leo (assembly GCF_018350215.1). Lineage (NCBI taxonomy): Eukaryota > Metazoa > Chordata > Mammalia > Carnivora > Felidae > Panthera > Panthera leo. The sequence goes on along the minus strand of NC_056683.1, from coordinate 54,468,790 downwards.
ATTCATGTGTCGAAGTCTTAACTCCCAATGTGACTATATTTGGAGATATGGCATTTAAAAAGATAATTATGAGACACAGGCAAACTAAAAAAGCAGACTCTTAACTGTGTAGAACAAACTGATGGTTACCATAGGGGAGGTGGGTGGGGGAATGGGTTAAACAGGCGATGGGGACTAAGGAGTGCACTTGTTGTGATGAGCACCAGGTACTGTATGGAAGTGCTGAATCACTATATTGCGTATCTGAAATTAATATCACACTGTATGTTAGCTGGAATTTAAATAAAAACTTAAAAAATAAAAATAAGAAGTTAATTAAAGTTAAATAAGGTCATAATGGTGGGACTCTACCCCAATATGATTGATGTCCTTATAAGAGGAGGAATAAACATCAGAGAAGTGAACAGAGAGAGAGAAAGGGTCACGTGAGGACAGAGCAATAAGGGAGCTATCTGGAAGCCAAGGAAAGAGGCTTCAGGAGAAACCAAATCTGCCAACACCTTGATCTTAGACTTCCAGCTTCCAGAACTGTGAAAAAATAATTTTTTGTTGTTTAAGGCACCCAGGCTGTGGGATTCTATTATGGCAGCTCTAGCCAACTAACAGAAGACTTAATAAAGTGTCATTATGAAATTTACTTGGTAAATATTCTTTGTTCTATATAATTTATCTTTTCTAAGAAAAAGCAAACCAACAAATAAGCATTAAAGAACTTAATTCATGGCACACAAGGGACAAAAAACTCTATTTCCAAAATAAAATGTTATTAGCTAGTACTACTGAAGAGAAATAAGGAATAGGAGTGGGGATCTGAGTACTATGAATAGATTGAAAAGCAGTTCTCGGGTTTCTAGTGATTAATGTCTAACTAAAAATGCTCAATGAAAGATTCTGCAGAAAAAAATTTAAAAACATCTAAAATTGTTTTTGTTCTCAGTATCTCCTAGTTCAGTCTTATAATGGCTATTGGCAGTATACCTTCAGAGACAATGACTCTTAAGCATGACTTTACCACTTACAATGCTGTTTCAATCTCATCCTTTGAATTAAACTTTCCCAATCTTTTGTTTAGAATCTATTAGATTAATATGGGAGTTTTTTACCAAAATGAAATTGTAGACACATTTATCTTTTAGAATGTTCAACTATATTTCAGAGGTATATTTAAAAAATAGACCAACAGACCTTAAGTTTTCAAACCAAATTAAAATTTCAGCTACTGTTGTGAGTTTTCAAAATTACCTTGTCTGGATCCATCTTTCCTCTGATAAATTCCTGCTTCCAGAATTGCAATGCCTGTTCCAGTGTTAAACCAATGCCCTTCAGGAAGAGGCCATACTGCATTCGGCCCCCATGACGAAGATGGTGATTTTCCCGCAAAGCTTTATGTAACTGTCGCATGCAAGGTGGGAAGGATTTGGTAGAAAGCTACGAGAAAAAGAGTTTTTTGTTATGTGGAAGGTTTACCAGGTTCCTCACAATAGCTGTTGCAAACTCAATCTAATTTGCAAACTGTAAATTTAGTCTAATTAGAATAAAAACAAAAACTATAAGAAAGCATTTTTAATGCAATTACAGATGAACTGTTTTCTTAACATTTTTATACTGATTGATTACATGTTGAGACGATAAAATTTTGGATATACTGGATTGAATAAAATATATTATTAAAATTTATTTCACTTATTTATTTTTCATTTTTAATTAAATTTTTCTTTTGAGGTAATTATAGATTCACATGCAGTTGCAAGAAAATAATACGGAGGCACCTGGGTAGCTCAGTCAGTTACCCATCTGACTCCTGGTTTCAGCTCGGGTCATGATCTCAGGGTTCATAGGTTTGAGCCCCTTATCAGGCTCTGTGCTGACAGTGAGGAGCCTGCTTGGGATTCTCTCTTTCTCCCTCTGTCTCTGCCTCTTCTGCGCTCTCTTTCTCTCTCTCAAAATTAATAAATAAACTTTAACAAAAAGAAAACCTTTTTCATTTATGGTTTCAATTGCATTCTCTTTGACTTCCTCAATATCCTTCTCCCAAGACTTAATTCTCATGCCCTCACATATTTTTTCACAAATTCAACTCTCCCAAAGCAGGAGCAGGTATCACTTTGTTTGCCTTTGCTGCTCCCTCTAGGGACCATCCAGTTTCTTTATCCTCTCATCTTAACAACTTTGAAATTCTTCCATCCCCAAACTAGTCCAGCCAGGCCTCTATCCTCCCTTGTCAGGTCTACTGTTTTCATGTGTTCCTTCTTGTATCTTCATACTATTACCAAATTATTTTTCTTAAACATTTTTCTAATCCAAAAACACCAATGAATATTTAACCTCCTTAGTATGAACATTCAAGGTTCTGTCAATGTCTGTAACTAGCTACTTTTCAATTATGTGCAACAGAACAAATAGGTATTAGGTGGCTTGGGAAACAAGAAGATGAATACAATGTAATTTTCCCCTTTAAATCACTTACACAAAATAAAAAGAAACAGTCACTATTATACAACTAAAACTCACATAAATCAATCTTATAATGGGTGCTCTAACAAGGGCATAAATCAAGTGCCATGGAACTAGGGTAAAAAAGCCCAGTGTGTTACCATACCTATATGAATCCTTTGCTCCAGTCAGTTGGGTTATTCCATGATCACATGGTCATGTTTTGTATGTTCCTTCTCACTTTTGTCACTCCACTGGCCCTGCCTCGGGTAAAACCCTTCCTACTTCCCATGCCATCTAGCCAAAGCCAAGCCATTGGTCAAGACCCAGTTCAACTTCAGCTTCCTTTGGCACAATTCCTTGAACACTGTTTACTCATTCAATCACTAAATATCTACTGAACACAACTCTGTGTGCAGCCTTGGGGAACTAGCAGTGAACAAAGAAGTCAAATACCCTGTCCTCAAAGAACTTACATTCAAATGGGAGAACAGACAATGAATGCAGACATAAAGGTAACATCTAATTCCAAAAACCTTGAAAATAAAACAGATTAGTGGGATCAAGTGTGAATAGGAAAGGAATACTTTAGGTGGCCAGTAAAGCCTCTCTGAGGAGTTGGCATTGCAGCTATGATCCTATTTTAAGCAGGATTCCAGTCAAATGAGATCCAGGAATACTGCTTCAAGTAAAGGAAACAAAAGCAAAGATCTTGAGAAGGAATGAACATGGTGTGCTCCAGAGATAGCAATAAGGTTCAAGTGGTCCAAGTGGCTAAACGTGTGAATGGGACAGAATGGAGAAGATGAAACTGGAATCATGAGTACACATGGCATTAGAGGCCATAGTTATAAGTTTGGATTTTAGTCTAGATGTGATAGAAACTCAATACAGGGTTCAGATCAGAAGACTGACATGATGTGATAAACAAAGAGAACTCTGGCTGTTGTGTAGTGAACAGATTATATACGGAAGCAAGGAAGATACTCTGGAAGTAATCCAAATAATGGAAATGGAAAACATACAGTCTAGGTTGGCAGCAATGGAACAGAAAAATGCTTATGGATAATGAGCAAAGGAATTGTAAGACCAGAGCATGGATGAATTATCAACATGGATGTTGCAGAGGCCAAGAAACAGTAACAAGAGTAATGCTAGTGCAAGAGACCATGACAGCATGCTACAGTCACCCGTGAACAAGAGCAGGAGACAGGGACGCAGGCAACAAGGAGAACTCTAATGGGATTACAGGGCTTTAAAGGAGCTATAGCTCTGCTAATCGAAGGCAGGAAGGCAGAGAAATGGTTTGGAAATGGTAACATAGACCAAGGAAGACACATCTCATAGCAAATTAAGGTGTGTGTGTGTGTGTGACAGAGAGAGAGAGAGACAGACAGACAGACTGACCAACTGACCGAGAGGCACAGGAGAAACAACATCATTGAGAGAGCCAGATTTCAATGAGAAGAAAACTCTAAAGAAAACATTTGAAGAAGAAACTGAGAATATCAAGGGATGTGATAATGACATGCTGTTATAAGGACGAGGCAGTACAGATAGTTAGGAAGAAGTACAGATAAAGATACATCTTAATCAATTTAGCACAGGGTCTCAAGCATAGACCCACAGATATGATCATCATAGCACTTAAGATAATTTATCATTATATTGATGATTTATTATTTACATGTTGTCTACCTCCCTCATGTAAGGTCCATGAAGGTTGAGGAATTTTCTGTTTTATTCACCTCTGTATCCACAGCACAGTGGCTGGTATGTAATTGATGGGTTCAATATATATTCAGTAAATTAATGATTTCTATGTCTTCCCACAGTATCCAGTGAAGTTCACAGTTGCTTGTGAATGGCAAAACATCTTGATTGAATCAGGAATAGAATTAACTTCTAACCATTCACATAGTATAAACACAAATCATATGGCACAGAGGAAGTGTTAGAGATAATAACTGTTTGAGGAAAGTAAAGGATGGGGCATCCTTGAGAACAAATTTCAATTCAACTGTACAAAGTGAGCAATCCTTATGTTATTTCTAGACATATTAACTGCAAGTACTTGATTATAATTTTTCCAAACAGGAAGACAACCTATTCATTCTGGTCTCTAAAAACTCCTGGTCTCTCCCTACTCACCTTATTCTTATTTCCAAGCATTAAAATGTCAATGTATTTTTAATTTATTGTAAATAATTTGGTAACTGTCTAAATAAAGATTATTTATGGCTGGTTTAGTTTCCCTTTTTGGGGTAGAGCAGAAATTCTACAATGCATTAAAAAGAAAAACTCTATAAATTATAGTAAAGCATACTACTCTTTCATTCTACAACAGAACCACAAAGTGAAGTTGAAATGAGCTGTCCATTAATCTAGTAGCAACACAAGCATGGGAGCCTATACTTAGTGTTAATGAAATCAACTGTAACCTACCAAAATTCATATGTTGAAGTCCTAACCACCAAGACCTCAGAATGTGATTGTATTTGGAGTTGGGGGTCTTTAAAGAGGGAATTAATATAAATGAAGTCATGCGTGTGGGGCCCTGATCCAATGTGACTGGTGTCCTAAGAAGAGGAAGAGACACCAGGGATGCACAAGCACACTGGAAAGACCACGTGAGAACACAGGGAGAAAGTGGCCACCTAAAAGTCATGGAAAGAGGCCTCAAATTTGCCAACACCTTCATCTCAGAATTCTAGCCTCCAGAAGTGTGAGAAGATAAATTTCTGTTGTTTAAAGCATCAGTCTGTAGTATTTTGTTATGGCAGCCCTAGCAAACTTAGCATTTTCCATTTCTCTTTTTCTCAATGTATAAGGTTGGTGTGTAGGTAGGTGGGTGGGGCATTCATTTACTCATTCATTCATTCACTCAATGTATTTTAAACTTTTTTAAGTTTGTTTCTTTATTGAGAGAGAGAGAACAGAGAGAGAGATAGCGTGTGCTTTAGCAAGTTACTCAGACTCTCTATCCCCCAGGTTTCTGATCTTTCAAATGGAGATAATAATGCTTGCTTTTCAGGGTTGATAGGAGATTTGAACTAAAGTAACTTCTGTTCCAAAATCTGACATATGGGAAGTAATCACTATTTAAAACAAGTAACATCTGCATGTCTGAATAGCACTTTGCATGTGCAAAGAGTCCTTACCTATATCCTCTAATTACATCCTTGTTTATTTATTTGTTTATTTATTTATTTATTTAGAGAGTGAGAGCGGGGGAGGGGCAGAGAGCGAGAATCCGAGAAGGTTCCACACTGTCAGTGCAGAGTCTCACACAGGGCTCTAATTCACGAACCAGGATACCATGAACTGAGCCGAAATCAAGAGGTGCTCAACCAACTGAGCCACCAGGATGCCCCTATTTTAAAGTTTATATATTTAAGTAATCTCTACACCCCACATGGGGCTCGAACTCATGATTCCAAGATCAAGAGTCACATGTTCTTCTGACTAAGCCAGCAGGCGCCCTTCTAGGTATAAGGTATTTAAATACAAACATACAAATACCATTTAGCTATCATCACCTAAAAGAATACCCCTTTGGAAAAACTGATTAAATTCTGTTTATCAGAATGCAAATAATTTCCTGATTAAGTTTGATTTTCCTATGATTACAAAAATTCACCTGTATAGCACATGGGACTTCCTTTAAAAATGGCTGGCAAGCAATAAAATGAAATTCTCTCCCATCTCCTCACCCCAAAATAATCTTTGAAGAAAATCTGTGCTTCCTCATTGACAAAGGTTCAAGTTTAGAAGGATGCGATGCTTACCGAATCGATCTGATCCAAAGAAATCTTCCCAGCATTTCCCTGTGTACTGTAATCTTGACCAGTGTAAGAATGACTAAAATTAAAAAGAAGAAAATATTAAAATAGGATTTTTACAACATATTTTAATCATTCCAAAGGAAATTTATTCTGATACAGATTAAAATCACAATAAGACATTTTACATATAAACGTTGGCAGAAACATAGCCAAGTATTTTAAAGGTATTTAACAGAATACATTTAAGTAACTTACTCAAAATAATACAAAAATATAGTGACCATCTGGATCTCCTGACTTCTAAAGTGTCATTTCCATTTCTTAGAAGCATAATGCAATTTATTTTTAAAGTTCAAGTCTCTACTATTGATCCCTTATTAACAACAGGGCAGTAGAGCAAGGGATACACTGGAGCTTAAATAAGGAACCATCACTTACTAGTGTGGGTCCTTCAGCAAGTTACTCAGACTCTCTATACCCCAGGTTCATTATCTGTCAAATGGAGATAGTAATGGCTGCTTTGCAGGGTTGATAGAAGGTCTGAACTGAAGTAACTTCTCTTTAAGGACCTGACATATGGTAACCACTGTTTATTAAAACAAGTAACATCTGAACAGCACTTTGCACATGTGCAAAGAGTCTTTATCTATATCTTCTAATTACATCCTTTTTTTTTTTTAATGTTTTATTTATTTTTGAGTGAGCACAAGTGGGGGGGGGGGTGGGGCAGAGAGAGGAGGAGAGTGGATCTGAAGCAGGCTCTCAGCTCACAGCAGAGAGCCCGATATGGGGCTTGAACTCACAAACCCTAAGATTATGACCTGAACCAAAGTCAGACCTCAACCAACTGAGGCACCCAGGTGCCTTCATCCTTACTTTCTTTTTAACTTTATTTATTTATTTTGTGAGATCATGACGTGAGCAGAAATCAAGAGTCCAACGCTCAACCGACTGAGCCACCCAGGGACCCCAATATCCTCTAATTACATCCTCACAACAACCCTGAGAGTGTTTTAACCTTACATTTAACAAATGGGGGGCCAGAGGAGTTAGAGACTTGTAAGATCAGAAGGCAAGTTTACAGTGCAGTGGGAATTCAACCTTTTATTTCTCAATTCCCTGTTTCTTGACTATACCACACCATCCTCTTCGTTGCTGTATTCTCATTTTCCTGTTGTATTATTTACAAATTAAGAAACAACATGGTATATACCATCTAAAGCCATCTAACTTCGTAAATTTTCAGCTTCTTGACACAATGCCCAACTCCAACACTGATTCAGATGCAGACATTCAGGAATGACACAACAAACAACAGCTGCTAGATTACACAGAAAACCACAGTCAAACCAAGGTTTATGCAGACTCCACAACTAAAGAAAAATTCTGAAGTAGCACTACAATCCTAAAGAATTCCAGACTCTCTACCTAATACCTGCTCAGTACAGACTCTTGCTGCTAAACAACACACACACTCGAGATGCTCTGTAGAAAGGCTATTATTCTTGCAATCAATCCATCTGCTGATTAAACAATGGGTATGAATTATGAAGCAAAACCAGAGTGTATCTTGGGATGCTGCAGCCACTGCCTAGGAGACTGTTCCAAATGTAGATTTCCCATCCCGAGAGTTCTGCCTCCATAGGCTAAGAATGGCCTCAGAATTAATCTGAGAGCAGGAGGAGCAGAATGCCAATGAGTAGTACAGGATGATCCCAATCTCTAAAATACATTTTCTTGCCTGTGGTATTATTTCTCCTTTCAGTAACATATTTCGGACAATTAATGTATCATTGGATTCTAACCATTCTGTTTATCATAGTAGCATGGCATACAAAACTCATGCTAAATTAAGCCAATAGTAGACGTCATTTAATTTTAATATTTCACATTTTAATATACAGTATAATGGAGAGTTGTTTCAGTGAAATCCCCCAAATAAAAACCTACTTCACTTTCCAACTTATATTACAGTAGAGCAAAGAGGCAACATGAGGCAATGGAAATAGCAGTAAGCTAGAATCTAGAGATATACTCTTGTTTTTTAATCATTAGTTTGGCAAACTGGGGCAAGTCATTTAACTGCCCTGATTTGCACTATCCTCATTTGTAAACAGAATTAATAATGCCAGGCTTGTCTAACAGAAATACCGGAGAAATGAAATGATATATTCAAAGTGCTAATTAAAATTGGTAAACTGTATTTTAGTACACAAAGAAACTGCAGTCTTGACCACTAAGCACAAAAAGACAGGATGGGAAAGGAGGCAGCATGATCCTACAGAGGAGCCATCAACCTGCTAGGAGGTACTGGGACACTGTTGACCTTTACAAGCTTCAGCTTTTCAGTCTACAAATACTGTTTAGGGTTCCTGGGTGGCATAATCGATTAAGTGTCTGACTCTTGCTTTCGGCTCAGGTCATGATTTCACGGTTGTGAGATCGAGCCCTATGTTGGGCTCCATGCTGAGCATAGAGCTTGCTTAGGATTCTCTCTCCCTCTCTGCCCCTCCCTTGCTTGCACTCTCTCTCTCAAAATAAACATTTTTTAAAAAGGACTATTTAGATTTAAAAGATTAACAAATATAAATGTCCTCTATAAATGGTAAAATGATGCACAAACATGACTACTTATTGAGTATACAGAACCAAATGATATCCTATCCCACAAAGAAGTTTTTCTCAGCCCAGATTATTGCAGTATACTAAATACAAAGAGAAGATATTTAAGAGGACACACACTTGCCTGAATGGCACTATAAAATACTTGTTCCTCCACAGTTTAATGGGCTATGCAAAAGAGCTAAATTTCAAGGGGGAAACAAAAGAGACCGGTAGTAATGATTAATGTAAAGACTAATGAGTATAAATAACTACAGACAGAATATAAGGAAACTGTATAGAGACATCATACTTCTAAAAATATTATCTATAGACAGAAAGATGGCCACCAGCCAACCCCGTAAGGGCAAGCATGAAACCCATGGGAGGAAAAATGACTCAAATGAAGATGTTAAGCACCAGAATTAGGAATGAGATTTCTCCTCTACTCATTCATGATCTGAAGGGGTAACTTATATCTTGGTTAGGGAGTTGGTACATATGGCTATTTAATACATGTTTGAACCAGTAACGGATGGATGAAATGGAGGTGGCAGGAATTTTCAGATACAGTACAAAAAAGGCAAATCACAAGAAGTGTTGTACCTAACGCTATGTACGCAATAAAAAACTATGAAAAGATTTTAGGCAAGAATTCACATAAATGTTTATACTTGAGAAAGAAAGCAATGTGGAGAAAGAACTAAAAAGGGCAGTGCCTGGGCAACAGAAAATCAGTTGGAAGAACACTGAAATATTACAGGCAGAAAAGGTGAGAGGCTGAAGAAAAGTGGTGGCACTCGATGGAAAAAGGAAGGCAATGAAAGAAGAAAAAGAAACAAACAATGCCATCATAAATGGATAAAAATCCTTAAGAAACAATTCACATGAACCTGGCTCTTTGGCTTTTACTTGGAAGTGCCAAGGGATGTTACTAACTGAGATTCATAGCAGGGACCCAGGAAAGGTGAGGCACTCTGTACCACATTCAAAGCCCATGTCAGCTTTGTATCATCCTGCTTCCAAGTGAAAGCAGCTGCTACACTAACAAACAAAAATATAAAAAATAGACTGTCAAGATACATTCTTATTTTTACAATTTAAAAAAACAGATCAATTTTATGAACATTTTTTAAATCGCTGTATTGGGGAAACACAGAAATAGTAAATTTTAACAACAAAAAATTGGTTCAAGATACACACACACATACCTACATGTGTGCACGCAAACTCACCAGAAAATACGGTTTTCTATTTTAAATAATCAGTTTTATTTTGAGAAACACTCACTGTCACTTATGTACAGTTTTCAACAAAGGAGATTAAGTAGGCAGCTTCTAAGCTTCTAAGCTTTCCAGCTTCTAAGCTTTCATTAGAGAATAAATTAAGATGTACCACAAATACCCTTTTTTCAATACAGCAAACCAAAGCATGTTAATGGGCCACAAAATTCAAATTATGTCACTAATAACTATTTTGTGAAATATGAAGAGGAACTTTTGATCACAGAATCTTGAAAAATCAAGGTTTGACTTCATGTTTGGTGGTAAGGGATTAGGAATTACAGTGATTTATTTAGCTGCATCTTCCATGCATAAGTTATCTCTTACTTGCTATAGTAGCAAATGAAAGACACAAAGGTGAAATGTTACAGTTTTCTCAAGTTGCCAAAGAGCCAGAAAAGTAGTGAAAACATAAAGATGTGATTCAGTGAGTATTCAATTACATTAGAATAGTATCTGAACACATCCAGTTGTATAAGGATATAGCACAGTTGCGAAAATGTAACAGTTACTACAATGTACCTGAATCATAAATAATTTCACTCCCCAGCAGAACCATGTAAATGCATAAAGTCCAAGGACAAAGCTTAATTTTTTTAATGTCATTAGACTGTCAGACTCTCTAGCAAACTTCTCCCACATCCCAGCTGTTGTCCTCATCAGGATATAACAGATTCTAATTACCGAAAACAAAACAAAACAAAAACACAAAACAAACAAAATCCCCCAAAACTTTCAAGAGTCCCTTTAGCCACTCAATCACTCATTAAGCATCTCTGTGACCATGGAAGAGTCAAAAAGTAATGAAGGATCCAGAGACAATTCAGAAAGCACAGTGTGAGGAGTGCCACAACAATGCTCAAAACAAACGCTCCTGGAGTCCACAGAAAACAGGTCTCTTTAAAAGAAGGGTGTGAGGAGAAATAACCAATGTGCAGCATTAAAGCTTCTTGAGCAAAGAAATGGCACTGAACAGTGATATGTGTTGGAAACACAGACCTGAGGCCTAGTACAGAAGGATGAGATAAGAGGAGGACAATCAGCGAGAATCGGGGACTGCAGAGTAAGCAGAAGAGCAGGAGATTATAGTCAGAAAATAATCTGAGCTCAGAGGTTTAAAACTAGGATGTCATGACCACAGAAAAGGCAAAGTCCTGGTTATTTTAGTACTCTTATCATTTGCATGCAGTTTACCAACTGCATGCATATGCATTAAAACATTCTTAAATTTTGACCAGGTTCATAAAAGTATGTGATGTCATAGGAGTTTAACAGGGTTATTGGAGGGGTTTAAAAGTAACCATGTGATAAGGAGGTGGGATTCTGGGCTAATAAGAAAGTCTTTCTCAGGATCTGGAGGGTGGACACGTTATCAGAGGGACAAGCAGAAAGAGATAAGCAAAGCCACGGAAATCTTTTTTTTTAATGTTTATTTTTGAGAGAGAGAGAGAGAGAGAGAGAGAAGTGGAAGCGGGGGAGGGGCAGGGAGTGAGGGAGACACTGAATCTGAAGCAGGCTCCAGGAGCTGAGCTGTTAGCACAGAACCTGACTCTGGGCTCAAACTCTCGAACTGTGAGATCATGACCTGAGCCGAAGTTGGTCATTCAACCAACTGAGCCACCCAGGGGCCCCAAACCATTGAAATTTCTTTAAAAAAAAAATTTTTTTTAAGCATTTATTTATTATTGAAAGACAGAAAGAGACAGAGCATGCATGAGCATGGGAGGGGCAGAGAGAGGTGGAGACACAGAATCTGAAGCATTCTCCAGGTTCTGAGCTGTCAGCATAGAGCCCAATGAGGGGCTCGAACTCACCAACCAGGAGACCATGACCTGAGCCAAAGTCGGATGCCTAGCAGACTGAGCCACCAAGGTGCCCACCCCACCATGGAAATTTCTAAATCAATTTCTTTACAGATGAAGAAGTTGGGTTATGTAGTGGAAAAGACAAGGAGAGGCAAAGGAGGGGGGGGGGGGAAACAAACTGAAATTGGGTAGATACGTCCTATAGTGCAGGTCTCTAAACAAAAACCATTAAAATTAAAAGCAAACTTTAAATCCTATCTCCTTTTCCAATTACATAGTGCTAAGGCACCATCCTAATGAAAATGTGAGGTTTTGTCAAGTTTAAACCTTTAAACACCTAAACATACTTAAAGAGTCAGGATGCCTGAGTGGCTCAGTAGGTTAAGTGTCTGACTCTTGATTTCAGTTCAGGTCATGACCTCCTGGTTTATGAAGTCAAGCCCTCAAGTCGGGCTCGACAATGTCAGAAGGGGGCCTGCTTGGGATTCTCTCACTCTCTTCTCTCTCTCTGTCCCTGTCCTGTGCGCGCTCGCTCTCTCTCAAAATAAATTAATCAGCTTAAAAAAAGAAAAAACTAAATATATGCAAATTAAGTATTTTCTAAGAGAAGAGAATTTTATGATTGTATACAAGAAATCCTTTGATTACACAGAAGTAATTCAGTGACTGTCCGTATTTTTTTGTTTTGTTTTGAGGTGATGGTGCTAAATTATCTAATCTCTACAATAAGAGAATAGCATACAAAATAAAAAAGCATTTTATTACTGTATCATTTGTTCAATAAACTTACACGCAACTTAATTAAAACTCAGTCACATTTGAGGAACTTTTTCCTCCCCTATTTCCTTGCTCATTAAACAGTAAGAGGTAAGCACAGTTAGTTTTCCAATATAGCTAAAAATCACAGTAAATAGAAAATTATAAAGCTAACAGTTTCAAATGAATTAAAACCTGAAAGGTTGAAAAGACTTTCAAAATATCCAGAATACATATCTATGTAACCAAATTTAAAATGATCCTAACTGAACTCAAACTGAACCATTCAAGGGTGGGGTGGTGGAGGGACAAATGAGACAGGAAGGTATATTTAATTATATCAACACAGAACTGGAGTTTTCCCCCAAACACTACCACACAACATCTACTTTACAGAATAAAAAATACAGTGGATATACATAAAGATAAATCTGCACACATTTGATCTGTGAATCATAGGTGAAAGGCAGATCTACTCCTAGTCTTTGTAAAAACGAGAAATTTAAGTCCTGTTCAATACACCACAAATATCAATATGAGCACTTAGGTACTCAACAGGGAACTGTTTTTGAGTGTTGAAACTGAGCACTGGAAACGAAATGAAGAAATTATATGAAAGTGGATCTGTGAGTCTCCACTGCAAGATTAGCTGGTTAAGGAAAAAAAAAAAATAGTCTTTTCATGCTGTGGTGCTTATCGTTAGCAGAAGAGGGATCACTGCACCTTGGCTCCAAGAGTGGATTCAAGAGCTCTGCTACTGTGACATAAATGCCACAGGGCAAAATGGACAAAATGAGAGGTTAAAAGTCAGCTTTTCACAGGTGATCACTTCTCCAATCATTTTCTCCCTTTCTGACTATATGAAAACATGATGGAATAAACAAGGAGTCATGGAATAGTTATAACACTTCAGGAATTCTCTGCAGCCCCCCTGCATTTGCATACATTTTCCAAGTCCAGTTTGCCCAAGGCAAACACGTGGGCAGAACAGAACAATAAGGGAGTAAGGAGAGTGATGAAGATGACAGATTTCAGAATCCACTAGTCATGGGTTTGCATACACTCACTATCTGTGTGACTTTGTAAACACCTTTTATTTATTCTTTGCTTCCTCACTGGGAAACAGAGATCATAAAAGGGATCACAAAAGTACCTTCCCCAAAGGGCTGTTGTGAGGATCAAATGAGATATCTGTCAAAGAGTTTATTACATTTTTCACTCAAATTGTTATCATTATCATCACGAACATCCAGGCTTAAATTTATTGCATTTAAGCATTTTGGTTATTGATTTTCTCTATTCCTAAAATTCACCAGCTTCATCTCTTAAATATTAGTAAATTTATTTCTTTCCTACCTTCTTTATACTATCACATAAAATATTCAGTTTGCAAGTGGAATAATTTAGATGTCTTTGAATAATCTCATGATCTGGAAAGTTTTGTCTAAACTAACACTCTTAGGAAGTTTACAAAGTGTAAAAATTCAATGTCAAACACTGGAGATTTCAATGGAATCCAGTCTTGTAGAGCTACATTGTTCAGTATAGTAGCCATTTACCAAATGTGACTACTGAGCACTTGAAATGCAGCTTAGTCTAAATTAAGATGTTCAATACATGTAAAGTATACACTGGGTTTCAAAGACTTAGTATGAAAAAATTACTGTGAAACATTTCACTCAACTTTTTTCATATAATTACATGTTGAAATGATATTTTGGGTATGAGTTAAACAAGGTATTATTAAAGTTAATTTCACTTAAGTAATTTAAAATTACCTATGAAGCTCACATTTGTTTCCTGGGGCAATCATGTTTTCACTGGACAGGACTGTTACAGAGTGAGGAGGACATAATGACATTAGGCAATCAAATGATTCTCTTGAGGACTAGGCACACCTATATAATAGCCAACTGACTCACCCTGACTTCAAGTTAAGACTCATCTCTGCAGGTCATTAGCAAAATATAAACTGCAACTGGGTCCACTAAAGGAAGTGCCTCAAGTCTACTGCAAATATGCTTGCTTTCACATTTTACTTGGGAATCAAGTTTTTAAATTTTAGCCACAGGTTGCCACCTATAGTATTAGGAAAGCAATCTTGAATCCTGATTAGCTTGGAAGGAGCATGAAAGGTTTCCTTGGGAAAAAACAAAGCTGTGACACATTTCTATCTGGGAGTTTGGGGGGCTGCCTGGCTCACTTCAACACCTAATGACAACTGTCCATTCTTCTCTCATTTGTAAGAAGACATGCATGCTGGGTGGGGTATGAATAGGATGACAGGAAAACCCTGGGCCAGACTGGAGAGAATTCCTCTCCCATCCTCGGAAATGTCTCTCTGCCCTCCCTCCCTGTCAACAGATTCTGAGGGTCATAAAATAGCAGCATATAAAAAATATTTCCTTTCTTTGTTAAGCATTTCCCAGTCCTCTTGAACCTGAAGAGGTTAATACTATTTACTTCTATCCGGTAGCCTACAGTTTATCATATCTTAAAAACTGGTATAAAATAAAAAATCAGTGAAGAATGCACCACAAGTAATCAAAACTGATGTCTATATCAAGGAAACATATTTATTTGAACCATTAAAAAGTAATCTAATACATCTTTCAAAATGAACTATATTCTTCTACATCATTCTATAAAAATATACCAAGTTCCAATACAACCTTTTCACATAAAGCCAGGTGCGATGATGGCGCAAATGGAAAAACAATTTCAGGAAGAGGAAACAAAGGTTTTGTGTATCACCCATATATCCACTTTTGCAATCACAATTTTACCCACTTTGGACGTTGAAAAAAAATAGTCTACCCACATAAGCCAGGCTATTCAGACATTTAGAGAGCACAGTCCCTGCGGTTTGGATTTGTTGGGTGGGTAAGATATCAAGGAAGATGAAGTTACAATATATCATTTCCTGCTGTGAAGGGTATCACAGGAAAATTCACTCAACAGCTGTCACCACAGAAATTGAAATGAGTTTCTTTTTACAAGCTAGGTCCCTAGTAAATGGTATCCAACTCCTGTTAGCCCAGGTGATTTTCCCTGCAGTTATTCCAAATGAGAACACAATCAATAACATTCTGTTATAAATTGAATGTAAATGATTTTTCCACAAGCATGAGGTTTACTCAAATTTTGCACTTAAAAAACTCCCCAAAAAACTACCAGCAGACAATACACAGTGGAATGATCTATATTTCTCTACAACTGAGAGAAATTGTATGATTCTAGGAGACTCACATATCCAATAAATATCAGGACCATATGGGTTGTCACATCAGGTAAGAACCATAAATGGCACAACTTCTACTTTAATTAGGTTGGCCACATCTTTCCATATTTTCCTACTTATTCCAATTTCTAATCTGCAATAATCCAATGAACTGTAAGAGAGATGAAAGCTGCATCTCATTTCTCTATCAACAACACCTCTACTTTACAAAAGTCAAGTCATTAAACTATTCCATTAAAATGAGTGCATTTCATTGTGTATAAATTATACCTCAATAAAACTGATTTAAAAAGCAAAACACATACATCCTTATAAGATACAAACTATAGCCTTACATAGGTATTTTCAATATACACACTTAAAGCCCCAACAGGGGCACCTGGGTGGCTCAGTCGGTTGAGTGTCCAACTTCAGCTCAGGTCATGATCTCACAATCATGAATTCAAGCCCTGCATGGGGCTCACTGCTGTCAGTGGGGAGCCTGCTTTGGGTCCTCTGTCCCTCTCTCTCTCTCTGCCCCTACCTGGCTCATGTGCTCTTTCTCTCAAAAGTAAATAAAAATGTTAAAAAAAAAAAAAAATAAAGCCCCAAACAAATATCTCTATTTTCCTAAGTAAATTTTTCATATTCCTTTACATTCTTAGTGTATATTCTGGTAGTATAATAACCCCCTAAAGAGAGGCTGTTCTGAATTGGATCTGACTTAGAGTAGTCAAATGATTACAATAAAGAAAAGCTGCCTGAGAGAGTGATAATAAAATATAGAGGGATGGGGGACCACGGACTAAAGATCAAACATCCAGCAGAATACATTAAATTGATGGATATCTTCCCATTCCCCCACAAATAATTACACAGTGTAGAATGCTTCTGAGATTGGCTATCACAGGTTTATGTAATTCTAGGATTACCTCTCACATCTTTCCCTAATAACAGCAGAGAATCAGGGACACAATGTTTTGGGGTTTTAGGGGAAAGTGGACAAAGACAAGATAAAGGGAACAGCTAATGAGGACTTAAAGTGACAGTCCAGAAGTCACACACTTTCCCTATACACTCCTTTGGTTTTGAACAGCCATTAATGATGGTCATAATGTTTAAAGCTTTCATTTCATAGATAAAAACAGCAAGGAACATAACAGGCTTTGTTGTTTCACTTTTTAAATGAGCGTTTTCAAAATCCGAATTCAATGGGGAGAAAAAAAGGTATCTCTCTTCTGAGGTCACATTGAGGAACAGAAAGCACTCTCAGTCCTCCATGATTAGTTCCTGATTTATGAAAGAATCCCAAATTCCCAAACAACAAAACCAGGACTGAATTTCTGCAAAGGTAGAGTATCAGAATTTTTACTTAGAAATTAGAGAAAGCCACCAGCTTTCTATCCAAACTACCATCTCATCCAGTCTCAACACTTAGTAGTGTTAAAAACAAGACAAGAGGCCCAAAATGGAGTCACTTACACTAAGACTTAATTACAGTTTCAGTTCTCCCAGAAATGGAATCTTAAACCAGTTAATCAGGAATCACCTAATCAGCACTAGTTAGGTAATCTACCCAACAGACCCCTGCCAAGCCCTAAAGAAAAGTGACTTTGCAACAACCAAGCCTCATTTATCTAGTATAATTTCCTTGTTCCTACTCCCTTCTGCCTATAAAGGTCTTTCATTCTGTACAGTTCCTAGGAGCTCATTTGTATCTGTTAGATTGGATGCTGCCTGATTCACGAATCACGAATCGCTGAACAAAGCCAGTAAGTTCTTTAAAATTTATTTCATTGAATTTTTTAACAGTAGCTTTAAAAAACTAAATGAGAGGTAAAATTTTAAAACCTGAAAGTGTTTTTTCCCATTCATTCACTCATTCAAGGGTTTACTGAGGTCTTATTTTGCCAGCCACTGTTGAAAGTAATAGAAGGATAGCAGTAAACAAGGTGAACATTATTTCTTGTTCTCATGGAGCTTATGCTGCAGACAAATGAACAAAACAAAATGAACAAACAAATGAACAAACAAACAAAACACCAGCTAGTGATATTTCTGTGAAGAAAAAGGAATAAGGTATATCATAAAGCAATGGAGGGGTGGGCTTTAATTCGGGTGGTTAGGGGCAGACCTCTCTTAAGATCTGAGAAGACACACCGTTAGACTCCTTTGGTGGATGTCCTTAGTAGCCTCCTTTAGATCGTCTGTGCACAATATGTCAAGGACCAAGGTAGCTCAATTAAAAATAGGCTTTTTAAATTCACTTTGTATTATCGTTTATATAATTACTTTCTCAGTAGTAGTTGTAAACAACTGAAAGGGTATTAAACCTTTGGTGAGTCTCAGTATCAGTAGTCTGTCTGCCCTCAGCTCAGTTTATCAAATTTTGTTTTATAAACAAAACTGGATGGAATAGCACAGAACACTTCCATCATTATAGAAAGTACAGCACCAAACAAATTAGTTGTTAGCTGCTAATGTATTACAGGTACGACCACAATGCTTTTTCAGACTCTTTAAGAAAGCTATTTCATATAGCATCATCATCATTTTATACTTTGTTAGCACTTTATGCCTAACACAGTATAAAATAATTTTCTTTATTACTTAACTAGAGGACAATCAATGTTTTAAAGAAACCCACTAAGCAAGGGGTGCCTGGGTGGCTCAGTAGCTTAAGTGTCCAACTCTTGATTTGGGCTCAGGTCCTGATCTCATGGTTCCTGTCGAGCCCCATGTCAGGCTTCACATTGACAGCATGGAGACTGATTGGGATTCTCTCTCCCTCTCTCTCTCTGCCCCTCCCCACTTGTACAGGTGAGCTCTCTCTCTGAAAACAAAAATAAATAATCTTTAAATTTAAATAAATAATCACCCACTAAGTGAACAGGAAACTTAATAAATGTAGATAATACAACTACTTGAAAAGCATAAGCAATCATAAATTTTGCTTCTCAGGAAGACAACCAGCTTCCACAATCCAGAAATCCCTAAGAAAACTTTGGAGTAAGAAGGCTAACAGAAACTTAAACCTCTAGTTACAGATAAGCTACAAGAATACTACGCAAGGCTTCAGTGTTTCCATGACACTGTGTACTCCCATGGAATCATGTACCTCTACAATGCTAACAATCATTATGATTTAGTGTAATTACTTTAGTTAAAATTCTGTATTTTCTGATCAAGATTAAGCCCTATAAGAGCAGATGCAAATATGTATCCCTAGAACTGAGCACCATGTCTTGCGCTGAGTAGAATTTCCCTTAAAATATTTCCCTTAAAATATGTTAGATAAATGATAATAAAACTCCTAGAATGCTAAAAGGTTTCTAACCATTTATTACCAAACAGCTCTCACACCAAAGTTCCTCTGCAAGTCACAGCCACTGTGCACAACCTGATTACAAAGTCTAATATTTACAAAGGTACATATTTGGCATGACTACATAGCCAGTCAAAAAGACAGGAAAGATTTTCCTATTTTCTTTCTATATCCTTAAAAAGAAAATCAGTAACTAATTTATGTTTCCATAAATATATTTTTATTTTACATATATTCATGTTTGTGTAAATCATTTGTTAACTTTTTTCAACTTTAAAACATGTTAAGCTAGCAAAGTGAATTAACCTACCAAAAAAACCCCAGGGAAATTTAGTATTCTATATATATTAAGAGTGGTAGCTTACTTGTACAACTGATGAAAGGTGATGCAAAAGCTGTTTTCAACCCCCTAAACAACTTCCTCATTGTAACAGGCAAATCAATGCCCTTCCAAAGATGTTCACACTCTAATCCTGGGAACCCAAGAATATGTTAGGTTACATGGCAAAAGAGACCATACAGATGAAATTTAGGTTAAGGACCTTGAGATGGGGAGACTATCCTGTATATTTATGTAGGCCAATCGAATCACATGAGGTGGTAAAAGCAGAAAACTTTCTCAGGATAGAAGCAGAAAGAAGCAGAAGACATTAGAGAGGTCTGAAGGCATAAGAAGGGCTTGATGAGCGGTTGCTGGCTCTGTGTTAAAATCCACATGCAAGCACCAGAAAGAGACCTCCAGGAGCTCCTAGACAGCCTAAGGAACGTGGGCAGCCTCTAGGGGCAAAGACAGGACCCTGGGTGACAGCCCACAAAGAAACGGGAACCTCGGAAGGAAGCATATTCTTTCCCAGAGCCTCCAGTAAGGACCAGAGCCTTGCTGACATCTTGATTTTAGTTCAATGAGACACATGTAGGATTTCCAATCTATACAACTGTATGACAGTAAATGAGTATTGTTTTAATCTACTAAACTTGTGGTAATTTGACATGGCTACAACAGAAGGTTCCAATCTAGATGCATAAGGTTTAAAATTCAGCTTCGTGAACTTTTTCAAGTCAGTGGTTAACTTAAGAACTCTGCCACTTTCTCACCTGGACAACACAACACTTTTAGAATAATGAATTCCTTGTATCTTCAAAACTATACACCACCTAGTTTGCTGCTGCTCTTTGTTCTTAGCTCCATCTGCTAGAAAACATCTACATTACAATTCATTCGTCATGAAATCATCGTGGCATTTCTTCTCCCCAGTTTACTTCACCTGGCCATAAAGAACCTGCTAACATTTTTTTTAAGTGTATTTATTTTGAGAGAGTGCGTGAGTAGGGGAGGGGTAAAGAGAGGGAGAGGGAGAGAAAGAGAATCCCAAGCAGGCTCCGCACGGTCAACATAGAGCCTGATACGGGGTTCAAAATCAAACCATGAGATCTTGACCTGAGCTGAAGTCAGACACTTAAGTGACTGAGTGACCCAAGTGCTCCCAAACTGCTAACATTAAAAAAATTTTTTTCACAGATTTATTCAACCAAAACAAAAAAAAGTAAATACCCAATAAAATGGGAACAATCAAGTAAAAATAGATCTATCTTCAATTGAGCATTACAGAGTCACTTAAAATTAGACTCATGGAAATAAATTTTATACTTAGTTATGACATATTATAAGAAAGAATGTTTAACTTTAACCACTTTAATTATAATTACATAAAATTACACATAGAGATTACAACAAAGGCTTGGCAGTGGTTTTATTAGTAACACAGGGTTCATTTCTTGTATTTGGCCAAATTTTATATATTGTGCCTACAAATTTTTTTGAATGTTTATTTGTTTTGACAAAGAGAGAGAAAGCACACAGGTGTGTACTGGAGAGGAGCAGTGAGAGAGCGAGAGAGAGAATCCCAAGCAGGCTCCACGCTGTCAGCGCAGAGCCCAATGTAGGGCTCGATCTCACGAACCCAGAGATCATGACACGAGCCAAAATCAAGAACCAGATGCTTAACTGACTGAGCCCCTCAGTGGCCCCTATATTTTATCAGAAACAATTTAAATGACATTAAACTTGTAACATAATCCACATAAGATATCACCTCTCACAAATAAGATTTCCTATCTCTATTTACTCTACTTGATTAAGCTGTAGCAATTATTCTAGTACAGCTTTGGTGGGGGGGGGTTGTGGGGGAGAGGCACTGTATAGGGGTGTGTGTGTGTGCATAAAATGGTCTTCTTTCCTTGTTAGAATATACATTTTTAAGGGATCACATCTATTAGTTCCTTTGTATATAGTCAGAATATCCTTTATAGTGCCTTTAACACAACAAGCTGATTTTAATAAACACTTTTTGTGCATTTCTAAGAAGGCATGAACATGTTCCATACAGAAATGAAAATATTCCAAGGACAATAAATAACAGAAAAGAATATATTGTTTTTAATTTATTAGTATCTTACAAGGCACCTAGAACACCCTCACAATAGTCACTGAGCTGTAAAAGCTTGTGTTGTTGCATGCAGGAAAGGAAATACATAGTTCAAAGCACTGCTGGAGGCTAGAAACTGGGGATAAGAGAGGGTTGACAAACAACTGAAGCATGTGGACCACATTAATGAGGCTTTCATTTCAGTCCTCAATTGGTGGAAGTCCCTATCCACTAAACCTTTTTCTAGCACATGAATGCACACACAATTTTCTGATTTCAAAATGAGAATGAACTCAAAAAGAAAACACCAAGAACTGCACCATGATATACACTGGGAAAAGTCTCTTACAGAGATTGCATTTCTGATATAAAATCTATGACAGCAAGAGCTTTAGAGAAATAAATAAAAATGTGTACATACTGGGGCACCTGTGTGGCTCAGTGAGTTAAGTGTCTGACTCTTGATTTCAGCTCAAATCATGATCTCAGGGTCGACTGATGAGCCCCATGTCAGGTTCTGCGCTGGGTGTGGAGCCTGCTTGGGATTCTCTCTCTATCCCTCTCTGCCCCTCCCCCCATGAGCACACACATGCACTCTCTCAAAAAAACAAAAGTGTACATATTAACCAAATGTACTGCATTAGAAAAAAAATTTACAAGAGCAGTCTGTAATAATACCAACTGAAGGAAGATGCTCATTATTTTAAATGATTTTAAAATAAAGGGTTAATATAAGCATGTGTTTACAAATTCAGGATGCATTACAAGTTAATCCATGTGATCCAGTCCAAGTATTTACTCTAGGCTATATGCTGCTTTGCTGGTTTATTTTATCCTTATTTTATTTCTATTTCATTGTTGAGCTCAAATATGCTAACAAATTTAGGAGAAACAGCATAATAAATACATGTTTTTTAATTAGTTGTTCTTTAATGAAAGGCAAAGCATTACTTAAGAGCAGCTATTAAAGTAATCTATTAATTAGATTACTAATTAATAATCTAGGGCACCTAGATTATTGGGGCACCTGGGGGGCTCAGTCAGTTAAGTGTCCGACTTCAGCTCAGGTCATGATATCACTGCTTCTGAGTTTGAGCCCCACATCTGGCTCTGTGCTGACAGCTCAGAGCCTGGAGCCTGCTTCAGATTCTATGACTCCCTCTCTCTCTGCCCCTTCCCTGCTCATGCTCTGTCTCTCTCTCTCTCAAAAATAAACATTAAAAAATTTAAAAATAAATAAAATGTTAAAAAAAATAATTATAATCTGCCCCCATTCATTTCAAGTCTTGAGGTGGAAGGGTAAAAGAGGATACACACACTGTGGGGAAAGGCATTATTTCTAAGGAAAAAAAAATTCACACAACTAAAGTTCTCACGTGAGTTGAAAGTTTTCCTCTCTAGTCTCACCTGTTCATACTTACTTGTTTTTAAGTGACATAATAAAAATCATCTTTAATATATGCTCTTGATAATCTAATACCATTTTATAAGTATAATCCCATGGGTAATATAATTAGGTTAGCAAAGATATTTATTTACAATAAACTTCTACATTCACAAGAACATAGTCCAAGACCTTTATATATCTCCAAATTTAAAAATCAGTACATTATACAATTCACCCTAGAAAATGCAGTGATGTGAGGATGACAGCAAAGTCACGATGAGATGAGACCCATTAGATGACACATCTAATGATAGGTTCTTTACAGATAGCAGAGATAAAGATTTACACAAATTCTCTCTGGCATTTGGAAATTTAACTTTTTTTTAAGTCTAAGCAATTTTATTTCTTCCAATTGAGGAGTTCTTGGTATCACTTTTTAAAAAATAGTAAAGTCTTATGAAATCATTCATTCATTCATTTCTTTTGAGAAGGGAAATGTAGTACTTTTCATTAGAAAAATCAGGTTTCCTTAATAGTAAACATCTTGAGGTTCTATCACCAACCAAACTTTAAAACAGGAATAATGAGGGGTGCCTGTCTCAATCAGTTGGTGGAGTGTACAACTCTCAATCTCAGGGTTGTGAGTTTGCGCCCTATATTGGGTGTAGAGATTACTTAAAAATAAAATCTTAAAAATTAAAAAAAAAAAAAAAGGATAATGATAAAGGGCCATCTGTCATGAATTGGTCTTATGGGATGAGATGGTCTGAATAAGAACTATAAAAAGTACTTTGTGAACTCCAGCCAGTGTGATTTCTTGGTCCCATCTCCTCCTACCTCTTCTAAAAACTCGCCCCTTCAATTATTTTCTCTTAGTTCCACAGACTTCATTTCCCCCTTAACCTGTATATATTCACCTTTCCAATCTTAAGGAAAAATACAACTTTCTCCAACTATGAAACTCATGGATATTGTCTACTTTTTTCCTTGCTCTGCCAAGAGTAGGCTACACTCCCTTGTATTTCCACAGCATAATTTCTCATTTACTTCTGGACTCTTCACAGGAATCAGAATGGCATCTGCACCACTACAATGTTGTAGCTAAGCCACCAGTGGCTCCCACATGCCTAATCCAACTGACATTATATAATTCTCAACTGACTTTTCTATGGCATCTGACAATGTTTACCATTCCTTTTTGAAATCTTTCCCTTAGCCATCTTTGATCCCATTATCCCTTGTGTTCCTGTTTCATTCAAGATTCCTCATTACTTTTCACTGGTTTCTTTTTTAATTCACCTCCTACCTTCATCACTGCCCATTGCAAGTCAGTTAAACACTGATGTTCTACATATGAGTTTTATCCAGGGCCATGTCCCCTTGTCACTTTATACTCTCTCCCTGAGTGATATCAACCATTGTCCTGATTTTACCCACCACCTAAACAGTGATGATTAGCAAATGAGTCTCTCTCTGGTGTAAACCTCACTCTTAAACTGTGGTCTCTATTTAGCCACTTACTAAACATTTGCCCCAGAGCTCCACAGGCACCTGAAGTTTAGAATGTCTTAAACTACCAAACCTATAATCTCAGCAACCATATTCATTCCCTAATCCCCTTGTCTTCCTCTATGCTCCTTCTTCATTAGTGACAACATCAGCTCTCAAGTGAGAGTAAAGTTCAGTCCAATGTGAGTACCCACTGGGAGCCACTACTGTGCAGGAAGTACAGAATCCAAAACAAATCACGACTCTACTATTTAAGGAAATAATTCCATGAGAAACACAGTTAAAATAATAAAATTATGTATTTTGTGTTTAATTCTATTAGAGATGTTTACAAATTTTGTGCCATATTTAAGTGCCTCTCAAATGAAGTCAAAACTTTAAACTCCTTGTGAACAGAAAATGGGCCTTATGTTTTTATTCCAAGCTTATAACAGGCACTCAGTTGCTGATGAATGGATGGACACTACAAATGAATAAAAATAAGCTTGTATTTCCGTAAGACATTGAAGCAAAATGTTTCTCTATGCTTAATTTAACTTTTAACTAGAGAACTAGGTTAAACTAAAAAAAATGGACACACTTCAACATCCTCAGAATAATATATATTGTTAAGCAATATCCTAGATTAGTAGGTTGGCAAAGTGTTACACTAATTCTCTTTTGAGTGTCTAAGTCCTGTAAAAAGGATTTGAGAATTTCTCTGTAGTGCTACTTTAATTTTTACAGGTATTTGTATCATCTCCCAAATTAGTTTTATTGACAAATTTAATTAAAATGCAATTCATCATTCTTCTTTGATCATTAGAGGCACTAAACAAAATTAGACCTAATAATGATCTCAATCTCAACCTCCTAACGTCTATCCCCCCTAGGTAACATCTAAACTATACAGGTCATGCAAATCAATGATGATTACTATTTTGTAACAAGATTATCATTAGAACCTTTCAAATCAAATAGCATTATTTCCTATTTTAACCTAAGCAAAAGAAAGGTAAAAAGAAAAACATTACATTTAGACACCCAAAAAAGACAATTCAATATGCTTGAAATGCATATCACAAGGTTACTTTCTTTGTACAAGAGAAAGTGTCAAACTATGCACATCAGCTGCCACCCTACATACAGACGTCTCTGACATGGTAATAAAATGAGAAGCCATTTCATTTAATAATGATAAAAAAGAAACATCAGTTGGTGCATATTACATGTAGCATCTAGCCCTCGTTGCCTAGCAACCAGTCCTGAATGAACTCTGCTGAGAATGAAAGGCCTAAACGAATGTACAGTTTGTGCAAGTTTCAAGGACTTGAAGAGATGTGTCAGTAGTTAATCTAAATTCTAGTTGACAATTACCATACTGAGGTGGAGGAAGAAGAACCCATCATTATTGCATAAAATCAAGCATTAACTAAAGGTGAGATTCAGACGTTTAGGTTTATATCTTCTGAACCAGGTTTTATACCCGAAAAAATGTGGCAATATGACTTACAAATTACAAAAACATCATGCAGGAAACAAACAGAATATTGCTGTTATAACACACATTCATTCATTCAATGAAACACATAATGAACACCTATCATGTGTCATATACTGTCCCAGCACTGGAAATAAAAATTTGAAAGTCACCTTACAAGCTCTCAAGCAGCCCATACTATAATGGAGTCATCAGAAAGTAAACAAATGATTACCACATTGTAAGTTCTGTAATACACAAGTAGCCATGGGGATATTATGAAAACACATATTAAAAAACATCAGATTCGGGGCGCCTGGGTGGCGTAGTCGGTTAAGCGTCCGACTTCAGCCAGGTCACGATCTCGCGGTCCGTGAGTTCGAGCCCCGCGTCAGGCTCTGGGCTGATGGCTCGGAGCCTGGAGCCTGTTTCCGATTCTGTGTCTCCCTCTCTCTCTGCCCCTCCCCCGTTCATGCTCTGTCTCTCCCTGTCCCAAAAATAAATAAAAAACGTTGAAAAAAAAAATTAAAAAAAAAAAACAACAACAACAAAAAAAAAAACATCAGATTCAAACTGGGGGGAGTGGCCTGGGAACTAAATAGTCAGGGAAAACTTATCAGATGAGGTAACATGGGCTAAGTCTTAAAGGACAAGCAAAAATTAGTTAAGTTACTGAAATGAAGGAAGGGGAGAACATTCCAGGCAGATGGAAAGATATTCTCAAGGGCAGAGAGGTCAACAACAGCAAGCTGTATTAGAGGAACTTCAGGCATTTGGTGGCACTAGAAGTTAGGGGACCAGTACTAAAAGCATCCAAAGAGACACAGCAGGCCCTTCTAGAAGGACCTCACATGCCACTCAAGAAGTTCAGACTTCCTTTGCAGTGAAATTGGGGAGACAGAGAATGATTTTAAGCCAAGGAATAATATAATTCTGGCAATCGTGTGAAATATTTTAGAGGGCAAACAGGGCAACAAGGAAAATATAGAAGAAGTTACTACAACAATAGAGATACTCAGGAGACAAAATCAAGAGATTTGGATGGGCAGGAGAGGGAGGTTGGGGAAGCAACTCAAACATGATTCAGTAACAGTGCTCTAGGAAATGCAAAAACTGTGTACAGTATTCATGCTAGTCAATCCAATGAAATGTTAGTCTGAACCATTCTCAACAACAAAACAATTATACAGAGGTTAAAAAACGTGTCTCTGGGAAGGAAAAGTTACCAGAGAGAAGAGTAAGAGAGGTGGGAAAGAGAAAGAAGTGAAAAGGAGTAAAGAAAATTAAAGAGCACTAACAGATACTAGAAATTAATATCCATCTAAGTTTCTGAATGAGAAGTAACATTCTAAGTTTTAAAAGAATAAAAAGTTGGTAGCTACACTTGTGGGGAGCACAGCATAACAGATAAACTTGTTGAAGCATAATGTTGTACACCTAAAACTAAGGCAACATTATGCTTCAACTATAGTTCGATTAAAAAGGTGGGGAGGGGGGATTAGATGGGAAGTAGGGCCAATTTTCTATAACTACGTTTTTATCCATTCTCACACTTCAAACATGTGCCCAAAGTTTATTTACATCCTATCTACTGAGTTGCCCACTCTCAATAACATCCATCCTAGGGTCAGGTAAGTCAAAATATGAAGTGGGGCCCAGATTAAAATTGCTCTGGTCACTATTAATCTATTTGATCTGACTCCTTAAAATATTAAAGCCAAATCTACTTTACATGTTACAATTCAAAGGCACAATTAGCAAATGCTTGGATCAGTATCATTTTCAAATTGTTACTCATTCTTCAGCTCAGAAATCCACTGTTTTTGACATTTCTCATCTACTTTTATGATGACATTTTATCTACTCTTGCCCTGGCCTTTGGCAGAAAACAATGTAATTCTAACTAAATAATTATAGAATTGTATTTTTTAAAACAACAATCAGACAGACTTCTTGAAACATATTTTCCAGAATGTTGTGTGATTAATGGATACCCTATCAGTTTTCAACCCCTGACAAATAAGCAACTGAGATTCAAAACACATAAAAATTGAGAAAGAAATCTTGTAAAGCCATACTTTGTGCTGTTTGATACAACAGCAGGATCCTGATCTCCTTTCATTCTCAATGAATTCTGTCTAACTGAGCTCTGTGCAAAGGTAAATCCCAAAGACATTAATATACACATTTATACCTAAGACAAATATGTCAATTATGACAAGCGTTTAATTCACCAATATGTACTACTTGGATTTACTGAAAGCATTTCCTATTTTTCTTTTACTTCTCAAGCTTTACTTCTGATTTGAACATTTTGCCTTTTGTCTGTTAGAAGCAACAGAAAGAGGAGTAAAATCTTGAAACAGAAATAGGTTGTGAAGAGACAAACAGAGATCAAAATGGAATAAATTAGGGTGATTCAGGGTTGTTGAATGAACTTGGGAAGTGTGGGAGGGAGGGAGGAAAGAAGTCACATACAAACAGGTTGTTTAGAACAGAAGCGGGCTGAGCCATAGTTATGTTATTGGCATTAAATTCAAGAACTAAACTCTCTCAAAACAGGTTAATTGAAGAGAACTGGCAATTCTGGTAACCAGTGAAAGCAGCAAGAAATTGGCCCTCAAACTTACTTTGTAATTCATGACATGTTTTGTTTCTATCGTTGGAAGGGAAGGGAAAGCATGTGCTGTCAACATGTGAATTCCACACAATCTAAGATAGCACAGTGATATATAGCCATTTAATAAAAAATTTGTCCCTCTATATTTAGGTCCCTTGGACACACTCAAAAAGAAAAAAAAAAAGAATAAAAAGAAACTATAAGATGTTTGCCTACATAAAACTTGAAAACATAGGTATGATGGATAATGCACCATTTTCAAAAACCTTCAAGAAAAAAATGTAATAACAAATACACCTCAGAATTACTATCCTTTACATCTAAAATACGTAAGATCAAATAAAATCAGGAGATTCTAACAACACATGAACAAATATACAAATAGTTAATTCTACTCCAAAATGAAAATGGATACTAAAATGTTTTAGGATCATTCTTACTAAGAATCAATGAAATGTACTTGGTCACAATAGTATCCTCTGTGATTAACTATTAAATTAGCAATGGTTTTAGTTGTCCTCTCTTCTTCAGGGTACAGTAAAATGGGCGATCTTGTATAATATAAAAATATAAGCAGAATAAGGTTTTTGAAAAGTACATATACTTAAATCTTTAAAATGGTTCATATGCCTTGACAAAGTAATTGCACTTCTGAGAACCTATGCTAAGAAAATGATAAAAAATACAGACAAAGATTAACATATGGCATTTTTTACACTAGTGAAAAGAGCTGGAAATGATCTAAATGCCCCCAAAAGGATGAATAAACTACAGTACAGTCATACAATAAAATAGCATGCAATCACTAAAAATAATGTTTTTGAAGAGAGGCTAATAACAGAAAAGTCTTGCATTTATTTTAAAATGAAAAAAAAACAGCAAATTTAAAGTATAATTTCAACACTAGGTTCCAAAACAGCACAGAAGGAAGTATTACTTCTGAGTGGTAATGATAGGTTTTTCCTTTCCCTTTCCTATACTTTCTAATTTTTTAAAAAATAATGAGAATATATTATTCTTGTATTTAGAAAACAAATCCTTCCTATTTCATCTATCCCCAATAAAATTGTGAGGGGTCCCAGAAGTATGCTTTCACTTTGCATGTAAATAGCTCATTCCGTTGAGATCTTTCTGTAGTTAGTCACCTCTGCTTGTTTTAACTTCAACTTATCAACTAGTTCTACATACTTTCATGGAATTAAAAAGCTTCGAACAGACCCCAAAGTCAAGGGTAGCAAGTGTATTATATTAAGAACTTCAACTTGCATCACAGAATTAAAGCAAGGAACAAAAACTGTTAAGTTTTTAGTAACTGAAGGGGTTTTAATCACTTTAATACACTTTGCCCACTTTGATGCACTTGCAATCATAAGCATAAGAAGGGTTATGTCATCTTATTACCTGAGATGGTTAAGCAGAGGCTGAAGTCTCTCATCTGACTGCACAGCAGGCAAGGACCTGGCTGTTAACTAAAAGCAGAGAACAGCGTTAGTAAAAACGGCAAAGATCAATTACTGAACACATCTGAACGCTAAATGCAAAATGGGGAGAGGGGGTACTTAAAATGTAAGCACCATTTTTTTCTTTTTTAAATTAAAGAATTGCACAGAAAGCTGACACATGTGAGTAAAGCTAACTACATGGCCCTAAGTTTTGCAGGGTAGGTCACTGAGTTTAGAAGTAAAGAAAAAAGAGGTAAAGCAAAAAGAATAACGGAAGAATATCTTGAGAACATCTTTTCATGAGTTCATGAGAAAACTTCTAGTTATAAAAATATTATCTTTGTAGGTGCACCTGGGTGGCTCAGTCAGTTAAGCG
Source organism: Panthera leo (assembly GCF_018350215.1). NCBI lineage: Eukaryota > Metazoa > Chordata > Mammalia > Carnivora > Felidae > Panthera > Panthera leo. The sequence goes on along the minus strand of NC_056683.1, from coordinate 54,438,363 downwards.
TCTGACTTTGGCTCGGGTTGTGATCTTGTGGTTCATGAGTTTGAGCCCTGCATTGGGCTCTGCGCTGACAGCTCAGAGCCTGGAGCCTGCTTCGGATTCTGTGTCTCCCTCTCTCTCTGCCCCTGCCCCACTTGCTCTCAATCTCTCTCTCTCTCTCTCTCTCTCTCTCAAAAATAAACAAACATTAAAAAATTAAAAAATATACATACATTATCTTTGTAAATAAAAATGGAAAAACTTCTAAATTTACAGCAACCAACCTTGTAGCACTGAATCGTGGGATGATGAAGAAACTGGGGAGAGGAACTTTCATTTATAGCTAAGCCACTGTGAAATTGGTTACATGCAGAATTGGTTACACACACACACACACACACACACACACACACACACACACACACACTCTTTTTCTCTCTCTCTACCATGTACTCCTTCATTCTGATAACCACATTACTATAAGAAACCAAGAATATCTTTTAAACACACAGAAGTAACTCAAAAGTATTTAATATTGACAACTGACACCAAAATGATCTAGAAAAGAAAATGTAAGATTCAAAGCCTTATTGTTAAATATTATACCTCAGGTTGAAAGTGTATCATGAAAATGTGAGCCTCTGCTATACTTTATTGCAATATGAATTATATCTCTATGTATCTCTCATTCCTTTCTGTTCTTAAAAGAAAGCCCTCTTATACTATATGAATTTAACTCCCCCAAAGTAAAAACATTCATCCAAAGCAACCAGAGAGCCTGAAGTAAGTAGCCTTAATAAAACACCAAAACAAAAGTAAAAGATTTCTTCTAGATCCTATTATGTCAATATAGATATTGAAATGTACCAGTGAATTATTTGACAGTTCACAAAACAGAACCTTCCTTAAGGCAAACGACAAACTGAAAGATAGCCTTTGCTTTTATACAGGGTATCCTTTCTAATTATTTCATACATTAATTAAAATGTTCTAAAAACAAAACACATTTAACTCATAACACCTAACTTTCAGTATTATACAAGTAAAATAAAATCACTTTTAAAACATCTAATATATACCATGCTTGTGGGGAAAAAATGTTGACCAAAATGCCACATGTGAAGTCATTCTAATTAAATCATCTAATTAATAATAATGGAGAGACATTCCCACTTTGGGACAAGAGTTAACACGAGTCAACAGTCATCAACTAATTTAAAATAAAGTGAGACCGTCTGCTGCAAATTTAGCATAGCCAAAAGACTCTCAGTTATCTCTAAGAAATGTTAAATCTATACTTCATGACATAAAATGTATGTTTTATAAGGTTTTATAAACAAAACACTTTTGGGGCACCTGAATGGCTCAGTCAGCTAAGCATCCAACTCTTTTTTTGTTTTTGTTTTTTCATTTAAAAAAACACAGCAGAGAGCCTGATGGCAAGGCTCAAACTCATGAACCACGAGATTATGACCAGAGCCGAAATCGAACGCTTAACCGACTAAGCCACCCAGGCACCCCACATCCCATTCTTGACTTCAGCTCAGGTCATGATCTCACAGTTTGTGAGTTCAAGCCCCACATTGGGCTCTGCACTGAGAGTGTGGAGCCTGCTTGAGATTCTCTTTTTCTGCTCTTCCCCAAGTGTGTACTCGCTCTCTCTCAAAATAAATTAACTTAAAAAGAGCCAAAACTTTATAAACATAATACCTTAATACACACGATATCTGCTAGTGTCAAATCCCTTAATAAAATATCATCTAAGAGACTGCATGGCTGAGAACCAGTGTTATGCTCAAAAAAGAAAATTTATCTAGATATTTCAAAAGTGAATTTTCTGAAAACAGATGGAGAAGACAGACTGGGCTTTTTCAGTTACTTCTGTCAATCTACATAGCATGCTTTCTAACTGCATGCTATGCAAAACTGTCTTTTCTAAATGAAAGCAAACAAAAACACTCCAGTAACTGCAATATATTTCAAAATATATTGTTCATTCCATACAGAGAAAATTTCTCAACTCAATGCTATCATAATCTTAGCCTTCATTTCCTTTTTCCTAAACTATTAATACATCTCCACTCACTGTTGTTTCTGCTTCCACTCTTGCCTCTTCCCTAATTTATTCTCCACACAAAGGCCAAATTGAAATTTTCAAAATGAAAGTTAACCATTCCCCTCATTAGGCTGAAGTTATTACACCTGCTCTTTCATTAGACATTCTAAAATGTCCTGTTGAGCCACACTGCTGAAACACTGGGCACAGGATGAGTGTGACTGACGACAAGCACACTTCAGAGATACTGCAGGTTCCGTTCCAGACTAACATAATAAAGCAAATATTGCAAAAAAAAAAGTGAATCAAGTAGATTGTCTGGTTTCCCAGTGCACATAAAAGTTATATTTACACTATATTGTAGCCTATTAAGTATGCATGGCATTACGTCTAAAAAAAATGTACTTACTTTAGAAGTACTTTACTGCTAAAAAATACTAACCATCCTCTGAGCTTTCAGCAAGTCACAATCTTTTTGCTGGTAGAGGGTCTCACCTTAATGTAGATGGCAGCTGCCTGATCCAGGGTAGTGTCTGCTGAAGGATGAGGTGGCTGTGGCAATTTCTTAAAATAAAAGAGAAGTCTGCCACATCCATTAACTCTTCCTTTCAGGAATGATTTCTCTGTAGCACACAATGCTGTTTGATAGCATTATACCCACAGAAGTTCTAGGGTCAATCGTCTAAAACCCTGCCGCTGCTTCCTCAACTAAGTTTATGTCATGTTCTAAATCCTATGTTGTCATTTCAACCATCCTCACAGCATCTTTACCAGTACCTTCCATTTCAAGAAACCACTTTCTGTGCTCATCCATAAGAAGTAGCTCCTCGTTTGTTCAAGTTTGATCATGAGCTTGCAGCAATTCAAGCGCATCTTCAGGCTCCACTTCTAAGTCTAGTTCTCCTGCTATTTCCAACACATCTGCAGCTACTTCCTCCACTGAAGTCTTGAACCCCTGAAGTCATCCATGAGGGTTGGAATCAACTCCTCCAAAATTCCTATTAATGTTGATATTTTGACCTCTTCCCATGAATCACAAATGTTCTTAATGGCATCTAGAATGTTGAATCCTGTCTGGGTTTTCAATTTACTTTCCCAGAACCATCAGAGGAATCACTATGTATGGCAGCTACAATGTCACAAAATACATTTCTTAATTAATAAGACTTGAATGTTGAAGTTACTCCTTATATATTGTATTGGCAGGCATGAAAACATTAATCTTGTTCTATATCTCCGTCAGAGCTCTTGGGTGAGCATTGCCAATGAGCAGCAATATTTTGAAAGGAATCTTTTTTTCTGAGCAGGAGGTCTCAACAGTGGACTTAAAATATTCAGTAAACCATGCTGTATACAAATGAGCCATCACTCAGGCTTTGTTGTTCCATTTACAGAGCACAAGGAGAGTAGATGTAACATAATTCTAAAGAGTCCTAGAATTTTCGAAATGATAAAGAAAGAGCATTGGCTTCACCTTAAAGCCACCAGTTGCCTTAAGGCCTAATAAAAGAGTTAGCCTGTCCTTGGAAGCTTTGAAGCCTGACACTGACTTCTCCTCTCTAGCTATGAAAGTCCTAGATGGCATCTTTTTCCAATATAAGGCTGTTTCATCTACATCGGAAATCTGTTGTTTAGTGGAGCCACCTTCATTAGTTATCTTGGCTAGATCTTCTGGATAACTTGCTGCAGCTTCTACATCAGCACCTGCTGTTTCATTTTGCACTTTGATGCTATAGAGACAGCATAGTTCCTTGAACCCCTGAAACAACCTCTGGGAGCTTCAAACTTTTCTTCTGCAGCTTCCTCACCTCTGTCAGCCTTCACAGAATTAAAGAGAGTTAGAGCTTTGCACTGGATTAGCTTTGGCTTAAGGGAATGTTATGGCTGATTCAGTCTTCTATCCAGATCATAAAAACTTTCTCCATACAGCAATAAAGCTGTTTTGCTTTTATCATTCATGTGTTCACTGGAGTAGCACCTTTAATTTCCTTTGAGAACTTTTCCTTTGTATTCACAACTTGACTGGTACAAGAGGCCTAGCTTTAGGCCCATCTCAGTTTTTAACATGCCCTTCTCACAAAGCTTATTTCTTTAAAGTGAGAGACAAGTGAACACTTGTCTCATCTGAACACTTGTAGACCATTTTAGAATTGTCAACTGGCCTAACTTCAAGATTGTTACACATCTCAGGGAACAGGAAGGTCCAAGGGGAGAGAGAGACAGGGGAATGTGTGGTTGGTCAAACACAACACAGAAAACGTTTACCAATTAAGTTTACTATCTTCTGTGGGCACAACTTGTGGTGCCCCAAAACAATTACAATGGTACCATCAAATATCACCAATCATAGATCATCATAACAAATATAATGATAACGAAAATGTTTGAAACATTGGCAGAATTACCAAAAAGTAACATAGAGACAAAGTGAGCTAATGTAATTTGAAAAATGGCACCGATAGACTGGCTCAATGCAAGGTTGCCACAAACCTTCAATTTATAAAAAAAAAACGCAGTATCTGCAAAGCACAATAAAAGAAGGTATGCCTGTATACAGTTTCTGCCAATTGCACAAGACACAACGGGAGCATATCAGGTAGAAATCTGCCATAGCTCCAGTTTCTGGAACACATATACTTAATGATTTGACTCCCATCTCACCCCTTCCCATTCCCTACAACTTATTTTCAAACGTCTTAATCACTGACAAGAATAATTCCTCAATCACTGGTCAATGCTCTGAGTAAAATTATTTCAAGGAAGATTTTGAATCTTCCAAAGGTTTTTGCTTTCAACTTTTAAAACAATTAGCATTTTCAAAAAGAGCATGTATCTCTTCATGGTAAGCAGATGAGGTTATAAAGCTCTTTCCAAAGCTCTTTAAAGCCATCTGCTGACCTTTTGCTGACAGAACATAAACCTCATTTTAGGGACTGCTGGCTCCATCATTTCTTCTGAAATTTCTTTCTGAGCCTAAGTAGCTATGAGTTCATTACCTGGGCTATGAGGGGCACTGCATCCCCAGCACTGGCATAACAGATATTTAATAAATATTAATGTGTCACAAATCCAAAAACTTCCAAGTGTATAACTCCATGCAAATATATCCATATCTACATCTCATGGTTAAAGCTTTTCAAATTCATGCTTTGAGCAAAACTAAATCTAAATCAAAACTGAATCACAACTGTCAGCCTTACAAAAAAGCAATACACTATCATAAAGATTTTCAACATTAAAAACTTTTCTCTATAACATGAAATGAATAATTGTCTAGTTTAAATAGGCTTTGGTTTGCACATTTTGTTTGTTGTTTTTAATTAAAAAAAAATACAGCAATGTCCTTGACATGTAACAATGAAAGAGAAGGAAGATCTAGCACAGTTTATATCTGTGATGGCTAAATGGGCTGTTTGAGGTGGGGATGTTTCATGGGAACCATAAAAAAAAGTTGGCATACATAACATATACTTTATTTCTTATTACTATTGAGAGGTTGGGGTGAGCTGTCAGAATGTCCTTTCATTATTAAGAATGCATCTAGTAAACTGAATTAACTAATGCAAGGCTTGTGTGGTTTTTAGACAAGTATAACAGATTACTGATTCTTTTTTTTTTTTTAACATTTATTTATTTTGAAAGAGGGAGAGCACTGGAGCAGGGGAGGGGCAGAGAGAGAATCCCAAGAAAGCTCTGCACGGCCAGTGCAGACCCCAACGCTGGCCGAACCCACAAACCATGAGTTCATGACCTGAGCCAAAGTCAGATGCTTAACTGACTGAGCCATCCAGGTGCCCCAAGATTACGGATTCTTAAAAAAATGTCATTTTAACGGTCAGTATCACTGAGTGTATCTAGCATTTTGCACTATATGTAAGTACAAAAAATAAGGGATTCTGCCATCTAATAACTCTCCTTTTAAAAATGTTTTAAATGTTTTATTTATTTTAAGAGAGAGTGACAGCATGTGTGCATGCATGCACGCACGCAAGTGGGAGGAGGGGGAGGGGTGAGAGACAGGGAGAGAGAGAATCCCAAGCAGGCTCAGTGCTGTCAGCACAGAGCCCAATGCAGAGCTAGATACAACAAACTGTGAGATCATGACTTGAACCAAAATCCAGAGTCAGATGTTTAAACAACAGAGCCATTCAGGTGCCCCTAACAATTCTCCTTTTAATGCCAATAAATACCACATAGATTCAAAGGTACAAAACACAAGAGAAAGTCTGCAGGCATGTGGTCCAACTTTGTCACTATACTTCTGAGGAAACCAGGATCTATTTTTTGTTTTTTTAATGTTTATTTATTTTTGACAGAGAGAGAGACAGAGAGACAGACAGACAGAGACAGAGCACTAGTGGGGGAGGAGCAAAGAGAGAGGGAGGCACAGAATCCGAAGCAGGCCCCAGGTTCTGAGCTATCAGCACAAAAGCCCAGCATGGGGCTCGAACCCACACACTGTGAGATCATGACCTGAGCCAAAGTCGGATGCTTAACCAACTGAGCCACCCAGGTGACCCGGAAACTGGGTTCTTTAGACCATAAGCAGCTAGCTACCGCACTCGTGTAGAACCTGTGCTAGCTCCTGAAATCAGCATCTACACGGTAGACAGCACTCTCCACGATTCCCAGCAAATCACACTACAGCTGTAAAGCAGTCAAAGGCCCTTGCCTGATCCCAGTGTGATTCTGTCTCCTCTTATTTCCTTCACTTTTCAGAACAGGGCAGTGCTCTTCAAGAACCACCAACCCATAAACTTTCAGTCTTGAAGATTCCCAAATTTTGCACTGAAGGCTCCTTAGCATTATTTGCAACTTGGCTCAAATGTAACTTCCGCCCACAGGCCTTCCCTAATCACTGGTGGTAAAGCAGCACCCTCTCTGCAGGTATCGTTACTCAGTCATCTCACAACATTCATCACTATCTGAAATTGTGCTTGTCTTTCTACTTGTGTCTTTCTCTTCCCAAAAGAATATAAACTCTGTCTATTCTGTCTTGCCCCCCACTTTTCCCCCACTGCTTAAAATGGCATATGGTGTGGCATACAGTAGGCACTCAATAAATACTGTAGAGAAGATGAAAGATTCACCTCGCTCAAACATTTCCAATGGAACCATGAGCTTAGAAAAGTCTCCCCTAGACACTGGCCTTTTTGGTGTTGCCTTTCTCAAGTTTTCGTAAGTAAATATGACCTATCAACTAGAGGGACCACACACATTTCTCTTTTCATTTCTAGCTGACTGGAGTATCTTAAGTCCTCCTTTTACAACGAGGGGAAGCACTCAATGCAGTTGAAACTATAGCTCCCTATTTCAAAGGAAACAAGTAGCCCAAAAACACTAGTCCAGGGGCACCTGGGTGGCTCAGTTGGTTAAGCGTTTGACTTTGCGCAGGTCATATTTTCGTGGTCAGTGAGTTCCAGCCCCGCATCGGACTCTGTGCTGACAGCTCAGAGCCTGGAGCCTGCTTCAGATTCTGTGTCTCCCTCTCCCTGCTCCTCCCCTGCCTGCACTCTGTGTCTCTTTCTCTCTCAAAAATAACATTAAAAAATTAAAATAAATAAATAAATAAATAAACCAGTCCAAAAAAAAAAAAAAACAAAACAAAAAACCAGTCCAAAACTCAAATTATGGATATACTATAACAGTAATCTAAATCTAAATACTAAAAAGTAATCACAACATAGTTCCTTCCTTCTAATCTATGTCTTTTGATGTGGGTTTTTTTTTTGTTTTGTTTTGGTCATTCAGTAATAGCTACAAATAAAACAAAAATGTCTACTAAAATATAATTTTCCCAACAATACTGAAAGTTTAAAACATACATCAAAGTTAAAAGTCTTCTACAGTGAACACCCATTAAAAAACCATAACCTGGCAAGACACATCCGCTTCAAAAATTTACAGAAAATGAGTCAGGAACAGTGTACAAGTGATTCTATTCAAATACAGCTCACTTAGATGTAAAAAAAAAAAAAAAGTCCTTTGTCATTTATGTAAATTGTTACATAATGAAGGAGCTATGTTAAACAATTTTCAAGATACTATTGTTAACTAAATGGGATGCACTTCCTGGTAGAGAAGTTATTTTGAAAGGAGTCTTAAAACACTTCCAGCTCAAAAGGACACAAAGTTGCAAGAAAATTTAAATTCAAATAGCAATTAGAAGATTAATCTACTCAAGGATGGAAACCATAGATATAAAGCATGCTTGGCTCTCCTATCTTTTCAAGAGTAAGGCAAACACACAAATATTTTCTTCTGAGACTTTCCACTCCAATCAGATCAGCATGGAAAGAGTAATTTTTAGAATTATGATCCTGGAGTTAAGTACATGCATACATTTATTCTGCATACATTTGTGTTTGAAACAGTTCAAGAGAGGAAAGTAAGGCTGAGTGATTTTCTAGCAGTATGAGGAACTGTTTGTAGGTGAGTGATCCAGGTATCTAAGATAAAGAATCCAACTATGATAGAAACAGTGGCAAGGAAGTGGAAAGGAAGACATGAATGTGAGAAGTATGAAGGAGGTATACTCCGCATAATTTTATGCCTAAAACAGAAGCATATGCTATAGAGGACATCTAGGCAGGTAGATTATTCTATTAACTGCAACATAGTAGCTATAGGAAGAGGAGGTTGGGAAGAAGAAAGGCAATCAAGTGTTTTGGCATGCTGAATTTGAGGTGCTCCTGAATACCCAAGTGGCAACTGAATATGTAGAGCTAGAGCCCAGGAGAGGATATGGTGTTAAAGATATAAATTTAGGTGTTATCAGCAAGTAAGTCACAGGTAAAATCATGGACTGGCAAAAAAAAAAGGCCAGGGATTACACATAAAGCGTGATGTCCAACTGTTATTCACGAGTAGGGTTATAGAGCCCAGTGTGGAGGGTTCATTCCAAGCTACATCCAGGAAAGAGGACTGACTGCCAATATCTGCTCTGGATATGGAATGGGAAATTAGAGGTTATCTGCCTGGTGTGGGCTATCCCTAGTGGGAGTAATCAGAAAAATAAGGAATTTTGCCAATAGACTTAAAGTTTATAACACTGATTCTGAGAAATTACAGATTTACTAGAGAGAGGGAGAGAAAGAAAGACAATACAACCAACAGCTCCTTTAACTCTTTCAATAAACACCTGGAATAAATGAATTACAGTTTGTAAATGAAAATGTTCCCTAAGGAAAGCATTCTGCCTCCAGCTGTGAAGCTGTTGCTCTTAACATGTTAAAGGAGACTGTGCTATCAGCCAGTCGTTATTTTGAAGCAGAATTTTTAAAGGGCCCTGTAGAAAGGGGAAAAAGAAATCATGATTTTCTCCTTCAAATGATGGGCATGAAGGGAAGGAGCAAAAATACACAAGGAGCTAAACTACATAGGTAAATACGGTACATGATTCTTTAAGAGTCAATAGACATTTCAAAAACAAAGGTGACTCAATCAGTTGAAAATGAAGAACAAAAGGGTGGCTTCATTTTAAAATAATAAATCCCTTCTTTCTGAACGACTAGCCCAACACTGGCTAAATTAAAACACATAAAAATGACAAGAAAACAATGCTCACTTGGAAAATATTGCTCAATTTTGTTCTCTGGGGTTTTACCCTCTACCACTGATTTCACCTTCCTTACAAAACTCAAGAGGAATGACAATATGCACTAATATCAAAGTTGTACCTTAAAAGAACTCCAAGATAGGTAATCAGCACGAGTTAGACCTTTCCTTTCATACAATCTTGTTCTGCTCAAAGAGGCAGAATAGTACTTACTCTCTCTTCCAGTGATATTAGGGCAGTGGCATTTATATATATCCACAAATGACAAAGACACCAAATTTAGTGTTTTTTGTTCTGGTTTGGTTTTTTACTTTTTTACTTTTAATAGACTTTATTTTCACAGCAATTTTAGGTTCACAGCAAAACTGAGAGGAAGATATAGAGATTTACCATGTACTCATCTGTATAACCTCCCCCATTACCAACATCCCCCATGAAACTGGCACAGTTACTACAACTGACGAATCTATGTTGACAAACCCAAAGTCCATAGTTTACATTACGGTTCACTCTCCGTGCTATACATTCTATGGTTTTGGACAAATATATAATACATGTATCACCACTTTAGTGTCATACAGAACAGTTTCAATGCCCTAAAAATCCTCTGTGCTCCACCCATTCATCCCTTCCTTTCCTCTCCCCTCTCCTCCCCAATGCCTGGCAATCACTTATCTTTCTACTCTGCTGTCTCCTTAGTTTTGCCTTTGCTAAAACACTGTAGGGGCCACAGGCAGACCACCCCAAGATGGGCCACTTGGACATAAACATTATGTTGAGTTCAAAACAATCAAAACCCAGCAGATTCAGGAAAAGCTCTTTACTTCCCCTTCAACTGCCTGCGTATACTAGAAAGAGAGTTATTAACAGTGATTCCTCTTTACCTAAGAAACTTCCCTACCTAACAGGGCAACCTTAGTTTTGCAAACATCTCCTCAACTTCCTGCTAATGGTTTCCTCCCCTATGTGTCTTCAGACCATATCCATCTCCTTAGGTCATACAAGCAGTGCGTTGTCACGCTGTCTTCAGAATTTCCACGTCCATATCGATTCCCCATACATATGCTATTAACTTGAATTTTCCCCCATTGATCTGTCTCATATCAGAAGGACCCAGAGGGAAAGAAATCCTTCCTCCCCAACAATATCACATAGTTGGAATCAGAGAGTATGTAGCCTTTTCAGATTGGATTCTTTCACTTAGCAATATGATTTTAAGATTCTTCCATGTCTTTTCATGGTTTGACAGCTCACTTCTTTTTAGCATTCCATCATCTGGATGTACCATGGTTTACTTATCTATTCACCACCTGAAGGATGTCTTGGTTGCTTCCAACTTTTGGCCATTATGAATACAGCTGCTATAAACATCCACGTGCAGGTTTTGTGTGGACACAAGTTTTAAACAGGTGTGTTTTTAAATTAAGAACAAGTGGGAATGCTTTTCAAAATGCCTTCATAGTCTCATTTCATACAAGATTTGAGATGGCTTCCACTGCACCTTACTTCACCCACGAATACCAACTCAAAATCTAGAATACTAACACTTTTCTAAATTGAAGATGCATATATTATGCTTATACCTCAATTCTAAGAGATAAAAATTTATAGGTTGAAAAAACTTTTTTGAAATCTAAAGGCAACAATTTATTTAAATGGAGGCCTTACAGCAACAAAAGATATAGCTCTAGAGAGCACAGGTTGCTGAACAGAACTATCACTTTTATTACTGGGACCAAGGCAGATGCCAAGTAAAATTAACTTTTAGAAGCAGCTGCTCTTTTAACTTCATTGATGTTAACCAATGGAAAATCCTGTTCTTTTTGAACTCCATTTTCTTATAATAGCAATGGATCCCAATTACAAATCCCAAACTGTGAGAACCCACATTATATTCCCCCTTCCTCCTGGAACCAAGTTTGTTGCCCAGTTTCATGTTCCCCTTTGGCTGCCTGAGATGCTGTTCATCACTAATCCTAACACTCTAGTGCTCAGATGCCCACAGTACTTTCTGGTTTTCACTGGGCTCACACACACATTATCTTACTTGATCTTCAAAACAGACTTGGTTTCATCAGTACAATGCTTCAGTACATGAAAATTTCCCTATCAGGTAGCCTCAAACATGATTTTCAATATGTAGGCTCTAAAAACCAACCAACAACCTTGTCAAGCAAAACGCACAGATTTCATTTGAGCTCTAAACATGCCCAAGTAGTTTAATTGCCAAAGAATATTAAACAGTGCAGAGTTAACAAGATATTTCCAGTTCAGGGGTCTGGATGATATGAAGAACTGAGAGAGTAAACCTGGGAATAACGCAAGCAGACATCCCAGTGCTGATTTTTTATCATGAAACCTATGGTGTGAAAAGAAGCTTGTTATTCAGAGGCTAACCTAAGCACCTTACTGATGCTCTACATCACTTAGAAATGTAAAACAATTGCTTGAGCAAGGAAAAAAAGGTATTAAGAGATATGCAGTGATAAATGTACATGGATCACTGGATTTTCTTCCATAAAGTAAAACACCTATAAAATCATTTTACTTCTAAAACACTCCAATAATTTTGGTTCAAAATTCTCAAGCTACTATAGCAAGCAGTTTCACAATTAGACTTCTCACAAGCCAAACAAAGATCTGGCAAGTGGAATTTGACACATTTTGTTTTTCATGTTGGCACCCAAGAGATAATGCATTGTCAAACTTCTGTTTGTCTTCTTAAAGGACTGCTCTTGTGGAGGCAACAGCAAACACAGCCAGCTCTCCTCATGTTTTTACTACATGCAGGGCATTTTCTTAGAAGTTCTATACAGACTGTTATCCTCACAATATCCCTAAAAGTGATATTATCCCCAAGGCACATGAGGGCTTCATAAACTGTTCAGCCAAAGACACCTGGAACACCCAAGTAAAGGGAACAGGTGACCTCTGTGTCCTAAGCACCAAATTTTTTTTAGCCTCATGTATTTGTCTTACATACTCATCCAAAATTTGCATTTGATTCTAGAATCTGTCCTTCTTGGTTTTACTATAGAGATGTTTACTTTACCATTGAGTAAAACAGTACCATTACTGTCCTAAATATACTTTTTACATTCCCTAATATATCTAGTCCTAAATATTTGGCCATCCTAAAGCTTTAGAAAACATAATATACCACATCTATACTCTTTACAGCTTCCCTGAGAGAAATCTCCAGTGCTACATTTGCGATAGGGAAGTCAGCTGAGAGGATTCTGGCCCCTGCTGGATTTCACTGGCCACATTCTCTCTCATTTTGTATAAGTACCACAATTACACAGAGACAGAACTGACATTTGTTCAGCCATAAATCTTTATATGCAAAGACTCTAAAAATCACTTAAGTTCCTAAGTTTTTCATTCATTTAATAAATTTGTGAGGCAGTAACAGAAGTTCTAAAGTTCCTTATTCATTACATTTTCATTCATCATTTCTGTCTCCCAAAACATCTATACCATATTTAGTTAAATTTACATTTCTCAAATTCCCATTTAATGTAAGAAATATACTTATCTGGGTTTTCCACAACCAAACTGTTCCTTTTCTGTTTGTTATTTGTAACCATGAATCTTAAGCAAAATATTATGTGGAAGTTTTTCATAAAGCTTCCTAAATATGCACATAAATTGTACTATATGCATTGAAATTACCAACTGCATCTATAGGCTTCTAGTAAATGTTTAAAAGACTGCCCAGACAGAAGAGTGGCTTTCATAGTGCATGCTATTTATCTTCTTTAAGTAGTACAGTCCACAATTCTTTAAGTTCCTGCTGAGTCTGTTTCCTGGTATAAATGGCAGACATAAGCTACACATTACATTGGCAATCTTATCTCCATTCTAAATATTACTAAACAATGTACCACTGCTGATACTGGAAATTTTAATTAAACATAATCCATTCTGCACTACACTTACATACTTAAATTTATTAAATAATCTAAAACTAATGTCAAAGGGTCTACAATTATGTTTATTAGTAAAGTGGAGACACACAAAAGATATGTATGTCTAAGTACATATTTTAATTTTCTACAAGAATTCTTTTTCCGTTGACATGGACTTTTACTAACACTTGGAAGTAGAGATAGAGCAATAGGGAGTGTAGTAAAGGGGGTGGATAGTATCTATCAAAATAGCACCAGCATTCTTCACAGAGCTAGAACAAACAATCCTAAAATTTGTATGGAACCAGAAAAGACCCCGAATAGCCAAATTAATCTTGAAAAAGAAAACCAAAGCAGGAGGCATCACAATCCCGGACTTCAAACTGTATTACAAAGCTGTATTCATCAAGACAGTATGGTACTGGCACAAGAACAGATACTCAGATCAATGAAACAGAATAGAGAACCCAGAAATGGACCCACAAACATATGGCCAACTAATCTTTAACAAAGCAGGAAAAGACTATCCAATGGAATAAAGACAGTCTCTTCAGCAAGTGGTGCTGGGAAAACTGGACAGCGACATGCAGAAAAGGAACCTGGACCACTTTCTTACACCACACACAAAAGTAAACTCAAAATGGATAAAAGACCTAAATGTAAGACAGGAAGCCATCAAAATCCTCGAGGAGAAAGCAGGCAAAAACCTCTTTGATCTTGGCCGCAGCAACTTCTTACTCAACACGTCTCCGGAGGCAAGGGAAACAAAAGTAAAAATGAACTACTGGGACCTCATCAAAATAAAAAGCACAGGTAGCCTACAGAATGGGAGAAGATATTTGCAAATGACATATCAGTTAAAGCGTTAGTATCCAAAATCTATGAAGAATTTATAGACACTTCTCCAAAGAAGACATCAGATGGCCAACTAACACATGAAAAAATGCTCAATATCTCTCATCATCAGGGAAATACAAATCAAAACCACAATGAGATACCACCTCACACCTGTCAGAATGGCTAACATTAACAACTCAGGCAACAACAAACAGATGTTGGCAAGGATGCAGAGAAAGAGGATCTCTTTTGCACTGCTGGTGGGAATGCAAACTGGTGCAGCCACTCTGGAAAACAGTATGGAGGTTCCTCAAAAAACTAGAAATAGAACTACCTTACAACCCAGCAATTGCACTATTAGGTATTTATCCAAGGGATACAGGTATGCTGTTTTGAAGGGACACATGCACCCCCCATGTTTATAGCAGCACTATCAACAATAGCCAAAGTATGGAAAGAGCTCAAATGTCCATCAACGGATGAATGGATAAAGAAGATGTAGTATGTATACACACACACACACACACACACACACACACACAATGGAGTATACTCGGCAATCAAAAAGAATGAAATCTTGCCATTCACAACTACATGGATGGAACTAGAGAGTATTATGCTATGTGAAATCAGTCAGAGAAAGACAAATATATGACTTCACTCATATGACGACGTTAACAGACAAAACAGATGAACATAAGGGAAGGGAAACAAAAATAATATAAAAACAGGGAGGAGGACAAAACAGAAGAGATTCTTAAATATGGAGAACAAACAGAGGATTACTAGAGGGGTTGTGGGGGGGGGGCGGTGGCCTAAATGGGTAGGGGGCATTAAGGAATCTACTCCTGAAAGCTTCGTTCCACTATATGCTAACTTGAATGTAAATTTAAAAAATAAATTAATAAAAAAATAAAAATAAAACAAAATAAATTTTAAAAAGAGGGAGTGGATAGGATTTTTATTAAAGCATCAGTAACAGCGATGTATTATGTGACAAAACACTGTCCTTGGGAAGGCACTTGAAGAAATGGAGGGTCTTGGGTTGTTAAAAACAACTGATCAACAAGGATACTTAAGAGTTCCATTTCCTTCCACAGCTGAACTTCAAATCACTGATCCAAATGTATAGTTCAAGTATGGTAGCCCCAGATGGCTAACAACATATTTCTAACATTTATGTTAACAGATGCTGCAAAATGTATTCATTTGTTTAGTACTTCAGCTACTTTTTCTTGCCTTTATGACCTAATTTTCTTGCTGTCTTAAAACACCTTGATTTCTTCCTTGATAGAGACTCTGACTTTGTAGATGTAGCAAGTGTTTTTAGTTAAATGTAAAAAAAGCCCAGTGCTCCTTCACATCTCATTCATAGCTTCTTTCTCTAACCTGAAGCGAGATACTGCACTATTTTTGGATTCATTAAGTCCTACAGTTTTCCTCTAAAAGGTGCTTCAATCAGTTAAGTGTCCAACTTTGGCTCAGGTCATGATCACATGGTTCAGGGGTACGAGCCCCCATTGGGCTCTGTGCTGACCGCATGGGCCCTTCTTGGGATTCTCTCTCTCTCCCCCCACCCCTTCTCTCTCTGCCCCTCTCTGACTCATGCTTTCTCTCTCTCTCTCTCTCTCTCTCTCAAATAAACTTAAAAAAATAAAATAAAACTATTATATAATTTGTATCCTCTAATAAAGAATTTGTACATTTAGGCCCTTCTGACATGAGCTTCTTAACATATTTGACTAGCTTCCAATTACACAAAATTAGAGTCTTGTGATTAATTATAGAACTTCTGATTATATTGAAAACAAATCAGAATAGGAAAAATAATTTCCATTGCTAGGACATAAAAATCAGTGACAAACTCTAATTATGAAAAGGAAATAGAAAAGTATAATCTCTTTACTGTGGTAAAGACATTTATTTAAACAATGCCAACTGGACTTCTCACCTCAGTATTCTATCAGATAAGATGCATTTTCAAAAGGGTTTATCATAAACTTAGAGACAAAATTCATCAATATGATTAAGGAAGTAGGAATATGAAATAAATGTATTTTGAAATGCTTCAACAAACACAGCAGGGTACCCCAAATGCTATTCTTTTCTTTCTTCCTTTTATTTTTTTCAAAATTAGGCATCATCACAAGTAACAACCTGAATCACTGATGTCTTCTCATTTCTCATTTCAAATAATATACAATCCCTTTAAGAACACAGACCCAAGCTCCTGAATTTAATTTACTTAGTATATAAAAATGAATCATTTCATTATTAATTTAAATCACGTAGTAAATTTAAACTGCATGCAAAATTCTATTTTCCTAAGAAAAACAGGTATTTTTCTTATTATTTCCTTTCAGGTTATGACCTTTTCTATTATTTTTAAGGTTCGAGATAATTACTAGATTCTATGGTAAAGAAGAAATGCTGGTCTCAGAACTGAAAGAATCCTTACCTGCTGGCTTAGCTAGAGAAGGTTTTCTTTTTTTGTTTTTTAATAATGTGGCTATAAAAATTGCCTATTGTTCTGACTGCCCCAAACTATAAGCTGATATTTTAGTGATGGAATGGACCCTAGCTAATATTTCTTGCAAGTTATAGTATACAGGGTTTGGATTCTAGACCACTATGACATACTATTAAGTTCACCTATCCCATCTGAATCAAAGCACAAGGTATGAAATCAAGAAAGGGGTAAAGAAAGCATGTTTAAAGATACATTTCCTAAGAGTAATCATTTCAGTATATCATATTTGTAAAACATCCTGTGATATCAGAACAGCTAGTTGAGACTTTTAAAAGACCTTGACATCATTTGACTGATTGCTTTCAAATGACATTATTTCATACTTTCTGGCACAATCAGGCTGATAGTGTTTGATGGATAACCAGACAAGCAAAGGACAAGTCTGAGCAATAGCCATCCTTTATATCTGACATCTTCATGTTTTATTACATATCTTAGGAAAAGAGAAAGGGAACAAAAACCCCTAGGCAACGCTAGTTCCAAAAGATCTTACTACACACAAAAAGACCCAAATCAGTATGATTTTAAAGCAGCCAATCTTGACATAAAAATCCATTTTGTTGCAACTAAAGAATCATCAACAGTTCTAAAATTGAGAGGGATAGAGATCTGCATCTTACACTTCTTCAAGTTTACTTTCTCTAATAAAGTGCTTTAAACAAACGGCCACAAGATCGCCTGTACAAAGCACAGTATACCAAATGCAAAGCTTGGTTTTTCCTGTTCTGCTGTCTGTGCCTGACTTACATTGCCCTCTCAGCTTGTTCATTTTAATCAAATGTAAATGAATGCCAGCACAAACTAAATCAGTCCTACCAAGAGGCTTCAACAGTGTTGGCATGTGAACTATCAGACAGCTGACAGAATTTTAAAGTCAACTACTGAAAAATACATATATTTGTCCTAAATCTCCACTGAGTTTTTTTTTTTTTTACGTGACATTAACATTACATAAAAGTGCTCAGCAGACTTTTTTTTTTTTTTTATTATAGACACTTCATAGTGAAAGTATGGAGAACTAAGGATTTAAGCCAAGTGGACATTTGCAACAGCAGACTGTGACTTTTCATCAATGTTCTAGCTGGAAGTCAAAGAAAGAATTTTTGGCCCCTGTGCCAGGAAAGAACA
This sequence comes from Panthera leo, assembly GCF_018350215.1. NCBI lineage: Eukaryota > Metazoa > Chordata > Mammalia > Carnivora > Felidae > Panthera > Panthera leo. The sequence goes on along the minus strand of NC_056683.1, from coordinate 54,420,367 downwards.
GAAATACCATTCACTAATATGAGCAGGAATCTGGAAGGAAAGGTCAAGGTTCAGTTTTGCCCATGTTAAATCTGAACTGCCTGTTGGACAATCAGAATTATCTGGACTTAAGAAGTAAAACTATAAAACCAGTCAGTCAGACTCAGAACATTCTACACATTTCTGTGTTTTAACATAATTTCTACCCTGAAAACTATAGCAACCAAATAGTGTCTTGCAGTCTTGGTGTTCCTTTTCATGACTAGCTACAATTAATGGATATAAATATCACTTGCTCCAAGAGCATTCAGTTCTAAGATTCCTTACAGCAACTGAAGTCTTACAAAAAGCTCTTACGCCACCCAACAATTAGAATGCTGAACCATCATTTGTTTCAGGGATGCACTGACAGTATGGTAGCTACTAGCTCTATGTGGTATTGAGTTCTTAAAATGTGGTTAAATTGAGATATGCTGTAAAATACACACCAAATTTCAAAGACCTACTATGGAGAAGAGAAGGTACAGTATCTCATTAAGGGGAGCCTGGGTGTGTCAGTTGGTTAAGTGATTGACTCTTGATTTCAGCTCAGGTCATGATCCCAGGGTCATGAGATCGAGCCCCACGCTGGGCTCCACACTGAGCATGGAGCCTGCTTGGGATTCTCTCTCCCCACCCTCTCTGCCCTTCCCCCGCAAATAAATAAGTAAACTTAAAAAAAAAGTTTGTATATTGATTACATATTGACATAATATTTTGTATGTATGTAATACAGTATAATTACTTTCATCCTTTTAAAACTTTTTTAATGTGGATACCAGAAATTTTTAAATTACATATGTGGTTTACATTATATTTCTACCAGACAGAGGATTTCTGAGCCAAAAATGAGTATGACTTCTTTTGGGTATACAAGCAGTGATAACAGACAATGTAAATAATTAAAATCTAAGAGCACAAAGAAGAGCAACTGAAAATTACTTGTGTCATATTCAATTACTAGAAACAGAAAATCATCCCTTTTACATCTATGGCTACAAAAACACATTTCTTGCCCCAATATGAGGTCAAATAGAACTATACCCCCCCAAAAAAGGAGAGATAGAATTCTTTAATGAAAATAACTTTTCTCAAATATTTATACAAAATCACAAAATTATAGATTTTGATCAGCCACCCTAAATCTGTTTTCAAGAAGTAAGGTTCTAAAGAAAATATGTCCCTTATTACATTGGGAAATAGTTTATCAAATGCAATATGAATTAATGAATTTACTTTTCAAGTTTTGAATTATATATTACACAAATAATTTCCCTAACCTCAAATATGCAGAATAACAGAGAACCTCAGGGCTAAACAGGTAATTTAGTCTGATTCATGTTAATGTGTGGACAGTCAATTCTTTTGCTCCAAAAGTTTAGATTTCTTTGGCTATGGTATTCCTAAATTTCACTAGTCTATCAAGATGTGCTGGATTTTTTTTATCTTTAGGTTTTTCTTACCTTTCATCTTTGGTATCCTATTAACCCTTGAAAGTCTCTGTTCTTTCTTAATTCTGAGTTATTTACCATCATCATTTCTTTGAATATTTTTCTCTCTGCCAATATCTTTTCTCCCTTCAGAGAATACTATGATCTTAATGTTGGCATTACTATTTCTGTCCTCCATATTTCTTAGCTTTCTCAATATTTTCAATTTCTGCTTTCCTCTGCCTTCAGAGGAATTCCTCAACAGGATCTTCAAGTTCATCAGAGCATTTTTCACTTGTATTCATGCTCTTTATCTAATTCATTAAGTTCTTTACTTCAACTACTATATTTGTCATATCTAATATTTCTACTTTATTTTTTTTATACTTAATACTAGTACTGTCCTCTTTTATTGCTGAGTATATTTATTTCTATTTATTGCTATCATTTTCATTATTATATTTGTGTTTCCAGCAGTGGCTATACTCTTCATATATCTAATCATTTTGGCCTACAAGGTCATATTCACCAAAGGATAGGAGTTAGAAGATCTAGAAACATGTGTGAAAAATGGCCAAAAAACCAATTCCTACTTTATTCCTCTTGGTAAATTTGAAAAAGATGAAGGAGATGAGCCATAGGCACCAAATAATCACTCTTGACCACTTCTTTCTGCTACCTACAACAAGGCAATTCCTTTGGAAGGGATTAGCCTTTAAACTCTTAAAAGCAGCAACACTGGGAGAAGGCAAACTCGGGAGGGACAATCTGCAAGTTCTAGGAGGAAGGAGTGCTGTCTCTGGGTTTGCTGGTTAGTTGATACCTGTTTTCATTAGCTCCTCACCCCAGCAAGGCTTATGCCCTCCCCTGACAGGATCCTACTGATACGGATTCTGTAGCAGAGGGGTAAGCAATTAACATCTTAAGGCATGTGGAGGAAGTCAAGTCAAAAACAAAACTTTTTAAAAGGAAAAAACCTTAAAACAATGTATTTTCTCTCAATTCCTCAAGCTAGCCTGTATACCAAGCTAAGAGATTTAGGTTTTCTTGATGATTTTAGTTATTTCCTCAGATCCATGGTTTCCTCTTACTTCTGTCATCTCTCCATGGTTAGTTTTGGGGAAAGGAGACAAATGCCCACATTCACTCCATCATGACAGAATCCCAAATAACTCAGCAAATGAATAAGCTACAATTCAGTAAACTGATAAAATATTAGAAAATAGGATTACTTTTTTTTTTTTTTTAACGTTTATTTATTTTTGAGACAGAGACAGAGCATGAACGGGGGAGGGTCAGAGAAGAGAGGGAGACACAGAATCGGAAGCAGGCTCCAGGCTCTGAGCCATCAGCGCAGAGCCCGACGCGGGGCTCGAACTCACGGACCTGAGATCGTGACCTGAGCCGAAGTCGGACGCTCAACCGACTGAGCCACCCAGGGGCCCCAAAATAGGATTACTTTAAGTAACTGATTATTAATGAATTGGTAACTGAATATAAACAGCCCAATGGGTTTTTTTTTTTCTGAATAATGTAACACTTTTAAAGCACCATACATAAAAGTAAAAATAAATGGGAATGCAAGCTGGTGCAGCCACTCTGGAAAACAGTATGGAGGTTCCTCAAAAAACTAAAAATACAACTACCCTACGACCGAACAATTGTACTACCAGGCATTTTTCCAAGGGATACAGGTGTGCTGTTTCGAAGGGACACATGCACCCCCATGTTTACAGCAGCACTATCAACAATAGCCAAAGTACGGAAAGAGCCCAAATGTCCATCGATGGATGAATGGATAAAGAAGATGTGGTGTACACACACACACACACACACACACACACACCCTGGAGTATACTCAGCAGTCAAAAGGAATGAAATCTTGCCATTTGCAACTACATAGATGGAACTGGAGGGTTTTAGGCTAAGTGAAATTAGTCAGAGAAGGACAAAAATCATATGACTTCACTCATATGAGGATGTTAAGAGACAAAACAGATGAACATAAGGGAAGGGAAACAAAAATAATATAAAAACAGGGAGGGGGACAAAACAGAAGAGACTCATAAATATGGAGAACAAACTGAGGGCTACTGGAGGGGTTGTGGGAGGGGGGATAGGCTTAGTGGGTAAGGGGCATTAAGGAATCTACTCCTGAAATCATTGTTGCACTATATGGTAACTAATTTGGATGTAAATTTTAAAAAATAAAAAATTAAATTTAAAAAAATAAAAATTAAAAATTAAAGTAAAAATACACACCTCAACACACCTCAAATCCAAATGTTGGACTAACACCAACAACTAAGAATAATTCTTAAACAGTGCTTGTGATACAATCTAAGTATCGTTAGGAAAGCAGTCACTTGCAGGTTGCTGCCCTTGAGTAGCTACAGAAGAAATGTCATGGGCTCAGAACACTTCCTTACAGAGAGATAAAGAGCTCTCACAGCCTGTGCTGGTCACATTTCTCAGTTTGGGAATATCTTTCCCTGTTCTGGGTCTGATGTGCAGACACAGGTTTGTTCTGCTTAAACCTGTGTATCATGTGGCACGTGGCCAACTCCACTGCTATCTCTGTTCCCGGCAGCAAGAGAATGGTGTCCTTCACGTGCAGCACAGAGAGGTGAGTAAAGACCATCTCCCTACATCAGACAGGCTGTGGAGCAAGACCTCCTGGCCGGAGAGAGCCAAGGTTCACTACAGAAGCTGATCTTGTTCTGCTTCTTCTCTATGTGAATAAAGCGTTCCTCTATCCAATGTTTGCCTGAGTCATGGCTTTTTTGGTGACCTCAATACCTGCAAACCACACAGTGGGTTGACATCCTGGGATTGCTGTCCCTGGTGACAGGGATGGTCTTGCCCTTTGCTAGACTCCACAAAGTGGGACTCCTCCCCTGGAGATGGTAACAGGTGTCACTTGCTTAACAAGTATAAAAACATTCTCAGAATCTCAGATTTTTCAATGAAATTCCTAGTGACTTAAATTACATTCTACTTTGAAACTAATCATAGTTCCTAATGTTAAAAAGGCACAGCTTCAAAACCTCACTGTATCAACTCTGGAGTTTTCCCAGGACTACTGCTCCTGGCCCACGTTATATTGCAGATGATGAGGGGCACAGGAAATGCTGCTGAAACAATGATCCTGGAAAATCTGATCTACTGGGATTCCGACCAACACCACCAAGAAACATCACATCATTACTGGCCATTCATTTTACTGGGATTCTCCTTTCCAACCACCTAAAATATAAAATCAATACTGTGTATGCTCTGACTGTAGCCAGGGTGAGAAATCTGGTATAAAGAACACAGTAATGAATGATGTCAACTGGAGCTTAAAGTCAGGCCCAGATTCAAACACCTAGCCCATGTAAGTTATATGGCCTTGAAGTATTCAGTTCCTCAGTGCCTCAATTTCTTCATCTGTGAACTGATGGGACTGGTTCTTATGGCTACTGTAAGAACTACACAGAGTAAATGAAAGAAACTTACAGACCTAATATGCCTTCAATTATTTATTCAGCAAATATGTACTGTGCAATACATGCGGCTGTCCGCTAAGAGCTCCTGGCTGCCGCTAACTCACCACTACTAAAAATACCACCATCACCATTACTGCTACTTCCATGATTTTACATAAATTGGCTGAGCTTCACTCAGAATTAATACGTTAACCCTTGAGGCAATTACCCTCAGAGTACATTTACTGACTGAGTTCTCAAATTATTTCAATTTCCAATGGATCCAAACCTGCTTCTTTAAAAAAACAAAACAAGACAAAAATCTATTACCAAATAGTTTTTAGTAAAATGTTACCTCCACAAGTCGGTAAACATGTTTCTCATTATCTCTAAATACATTATTAGTACCATAAGAATAAAATGACTTTATATTTTTAAAGATCAAATAAATTCAGCCCCCAACATGATATAGATTGCTACATTTTTACCACAATATTATCCCAAAAGTGGACAATTCTTTATAAAGCAACATATATACATTCATATATACAAATACACATACAGACACCCGACACACACATTAGATATAGGTCTCTTTTATGCTAGCTTACACCTTCTTGTCCATCTTCACTACATGAATATTTCATACAAGAGGGGAGACTTGAAAACACTGATTCAAAACCAAGTTGAGTGCTTGTTTCAATTAAAATTTAATATTAAACAAGCTTATTAGAAGACATTTCTTTGCTGTAACTTTCTAGGGGAATTGTCAGAACTTGACTTGTCATCTTTTAAATTGTTTTTCTGATGCAACAGTGACTGTAAAGATTCAAGGGCTAAATAAAAGGCACCAAAAATAAACATTAAATGTATTTGCCAAGCAGCATACAAGTTTTTCTGAACTGCTTTATTTTTATAATATGAATAAAATCCTTATGCTTCACACTAGAAGAAATCAAATGTATATTCTATGGAATGTACATTGGAGGGGGGGAGACTGTGGCTCCAGTAACTTTTATATAAATAATTAACCAAATAAATATTTATTGAATGTCTACTCAATTTTGCTCCACTTTCCCCAGCTATCCATGTCACAAGACCAAGCTGCTTCACAATAAATATTGGTCAATGCTGGTCATCTAGCAGTTTTCCAAGACCTCATTTCTGACTCCTACATTTCTCATTTAATGTGAAATATGACTGGTTGAGTTATGAAGATAGTGCAACTGTTAGGGAAGTTGAGTATGTCATGTATACTAAACATATCAGGAATCTGTCCATGTGCCCAGTGCCCTCTTGTATTTTTTAATGTTTATTTACTTTTGAAAGAGACAGAGAGAGAGAAAGCACATGCATGTGCAAGCGGGGAAGGGCAGAGAGATAGAGGGGGGGAGAGAGAGAGAATACCAAGCAGACTCAGCAAGCTTCAGCCAGAGCCCAACATGGGGCTCGATCCCACAAACCGTGAGATCATGACTTAAGCCAAAGTCAAGAGTTGGACGCTTAACCAACTGAGCCACCTAGGCACCCCCTCCAGTGCCCCCTTGAAGCTGAATCTAAAGCCTCTGCTAGGTAAATTCTCTGGATTATCTTCTTTTGCTAAGGATGATTCTGTGTCTAAGAACATGAGAATTCACATATCTGCTTTCTGTGGTCTTCCTGTCTTGTCTTCCAGCCTGTATTCACTCTACTTTGTTTCTGCTAAAGCACAAATCTGTTCTGCTATTATTCCCTGAAATAAATCTTTTAAGTGACTCCTCATTGCCCTCGAAATATAGTCCCATTCACTTAGACTGTTCGACCTCTTTCTGCCTCCTCTTCAGCCCCATCTCTCATCTAACCCTCCCTCCACTTGGGCTATGCGCTCCAGTCATTCTAGAATGCAGCTTTTCCCATTGGTCCAGTAACTACATACCTCTGCTCTTTGGAATTCCAATTCTCCTTATACACACCCATGTCCCTCTCTGGCAAATACCTATTCATCTTCTCCACTCCTTAAGAACCTTCTGGGAAACTTCTGCTATCTGTCTCATACCTTAACCTTAAAGCTAACAACTTCCTCTTTGGTGTCCCTACAGCATGCACCTCTACACTGCTATGCACACATCTGTTTGCTTACTGCCCTCCCTCTCCTGGACTGCAAGCTCCTTTAGGGCAGAGGCCAGGGTTTATTCATCTCTGCCCCCAAAATAGGCAGCATAGTTTTCACTCAATAAACGACTCTGTCAAATGAGTTAAACTCTGCATGTAAGGAAAATGTCCTACACAAAGGGCTAGTATCCAAAATCTATAAAGAGCTCACCAAACTCCACACCCGAAAAACAAATAACCCAGTGAAGAAATGGGCAGAAAACATGAATAGACACTTCTCTAAAGAAGACATCCGGATGGCCAACAGGCACATGAAAAGATGCTCAACGTCGCTCCTCATCAGGGAAATACAAATCAAAACCACACTCAGATATCACCTCATGCCAGAGTGGCCAAAATGAACAAATCAGGAGACTATAGATGCTGGAGAGGATGTGTAGAAATGGGAACCCTCTTGCACTGTTGATGGGAATGCAAACTGGCGCAGCCACTCTGGAAAACAGTGTGGAGGTTCCTCAAAAAATTAAAAATAGACCTACCCTATGACCCAGCAGTAGCACTGCTAGGAATTTATCCAAGGGATACAGGAGTACTGATGCATAGGGGCACTTGTACCCCAATGTTTACAGCAGCACTCTCAACAATAGCCAAATTATGGAAAGAGCCTCAATGTCCATCAACTAATGAATGGATAAAGAAATTGTGGTTTATATGCACAATGGAGTACTACGTGGCAATGAGAAAGAATGAAATATGGCCCTTTGTAGCAACATGGATGGAACTGGAGAGTGTTATGATAAGTGAAATAAGCCACAGAGAGAAAGACAGATACCATATGTTTTCACTCTTATGTGGATCCTGAGAAACTTAACAGAAACCCATAGGGGAGGGGAAGGAAAAAAAAAAAAAAAGAGGTTAGAGTGGGAGAGAGCCAAAGCATAAGAGACTCTTAAAAACTGAGAACAAACTGAGGGTTGATGGGGGGTGGGAGGGAGGGGAGGGTGCATGTTGAGTATTGAGGAGGGCACCTTTTGGGATGAGCACTGGGTGTTGTATGGAAACCAATTTGGCAATAAATTTCATATATTGAAAAAAAAAATGTCCTACAAACACTTTAAGTATTCATTAAATACCCACTGAATAAATGAATGAATGAAAAATTCTCTAGCCATAATGTGTGGACTACTACCAACACTCATATTTCCTATAATCTAAGAGTTTTCAAACTACAGATGTTAATTCTTTTCGTATCTTCTACTGTCTTGTAGAGACAAAACAAACAAACAAAAAAAAACCACAGGACTATATTCATCAGCCCTTTCCACAGACCAATACCCACTCAGATCTAATGGTAACAGTTACAAACATCTGAACTAACCCACATGACATGTCTCTGCCCACCCTTATTAGGCAGCACTCTTAGGGGCAAAGAACAGATAGAAAATTTTAACCACCCAAGGAGGAAAATAGCAATTGTTAAAAGGAGCCCAGGTTGAAGTAAAGTAGCTCACAGAGTCTAAGAAAGAGCTTCAGTAAACAGAGGAATGGCAGGGCCTCAGAGAATAGAGCCAAGTACTCTGCCCACCAGCTCAGTTTAGGGTAAGATGCACTAAACTAACCCCTGTGTCCAGAAGTCTGTGAAACTATGATCTCCCAGCTTATGTCACATGGTCACAGAATCTGAACTTTCACTGTGGATATTTATCCCTCTACTAATCACCCCATATAGCTAACCTAACAGTCAAATACTATCTCCAAAATACCAGCTTCATAGTAACTGGTCTTTTCAACTTAATTAGGCAAGTATTCATCCATTCATCAATACTTTAGTCCCTCCTCCCTGACAGTCACTGCTCAAGATGCTAAGGATGGAAAAATGAGCAAGGGGAAATCCCTGCCCGGTAGTGATGGGAACAATAAACAAACACAAAATTCCACGTCAGGTACGAGTGCTAGACTGAAGATGACATCTAAGGGGAGAGGGAGTAGTGAGGAAGACTTGGGGGGTAAGACTCTTCTAAGGAAAATTTTCTATTAGAAAGTCTTACAAGATGACATTTGAGGAGAGAGACCTGAATAAAGTGAGAACACAAACCACATAAATATCAGGGGGGAAAACATTCTAGGAAAAGGGAAAAATAAATGCTAAGGGCCTAAAGTTCAAGTGTTCAAGGGACCACAAAAAAAAAAAACAAAAACAAAACAAACAAAAGAAAACTGGAAAAAGAGTGGTCCATGGTGAAGGAGAACAAATACAAAGTCCCTGAAACAAGAAAAAAAAAAAAAAAAATGGTACAGCTAGGGAAGAAAGGCAATAGCAGTTTTACAAAATTGATCTGGACAGGTTATGAGTTGGGATTTTTTTTTTTTGATTCTGAGTGTGACAAGAAACCAGGTGAGTTTTTTCTCATTCCAAATAGTTTCCAGTTGACACTAATGTCTATACTTTCTTGTGGGGGGTGGGGGGGTGGCGGTGAGCAGACGGCAAGTTCAACAGCTAGTGACAGCATAACCCGGTAACAATCCCTACCTCTATTATTTACTTTCTCAACATCTATGTAAATACTATCATGCATCAGGTTTTAGAATCTGCTACAAAAAGATTTGGTGCAATCATCCAAGTGAAGAACATGATTTTAATTTTCCATGTTGTAAAGCTTTTAAATCTATAAAGCTCAAGCAGTCAAAATAATATTTGTGAACAAGCAAAATGAAGTAGATTTTAACTATTTTAACAACGATCATAGAATCAAATATTTGAAATAGCATAAGGTACTGTAAATAAAATAAAATAAAATAAAATAAAATAAAATAAAATAAAATAAAATAAAATAAAATAAAACAAAGCCCAGTACTATTTTAATGACACCATAACTACTTAATATTTTGGGGCACCTGGATAGCTCAGTCACAGTTAAGCATCTGACTCTTGATTTTGGCTCAGGTCATGATCTCACGGTTTGTGGGTTTGAGCCCCACATTGGGCTCTGCGCTGACAGTGTGGAGCCTGCTGGGATTCTCTCTCTCCCTCTCTCTCACTCTTTGTCCCTCCCTCTCACCCTCTCAAAAATAAATAAACATTAAAAAAAAAAAAAAAAAAAGAACTACTAAAATACCTTTCGCTTTAGCACCAAACTCAGGCCACTTCATTTACTTGTTTACTACTTCTGCATCACAATTTATCTTCTGGTGCCTTTCTTTAGTTCAGACCAATACTGGCTCACATTTCGCTCCAAGTTATGTAACTGCATTTCAAAGAAAATAAATATTTCACCTTACAACAAAGGTAATTCTGTTAGGTGAAATACCAAGTCTCAGTGATTAATGATGGTGTAATGCCAACACCACCTCTCCCAATCAAAAACCCTAGATGCGACACAACAATGGCTTTGCCTTCAATATTCCCACTCTCCTACTAAATGAGTCTTCTCCTGCTTTTGCTTCCTAGACCTACAGAACACCATCATCAACATTGAGTCAATAGTAACAATGCCTTGCCCAGTAATCCTCTCATCTATCCTGTATCACTAAAAAAAACCCTTAGTTTATGGGGTGCCTAGGTGGCTGTCACTTAAGTGTCTGACTTCAGCTCAGGTCATGATCTCGCGGTCCCAGAGTTCAAACTCTGCGTCGGGCTCTATGCTGACAGCTTGGAGCCTGCTTTGGATTCTGTGTCTGTCTACCTCTCTCCCTCTCTCTCTGTTCTTCCCCTGCTTGCACTCTGTCTCTCTCTCAAAAATAAATAAAGATTAAAACAATTTTTTTTTAATCCTAGCTTCTGACGGAGAGTTATAAATTTTGCTTTGGATGTTTTAAGCTATAAATCATAGGTGATTAGTGTATTTTCAGTTAGCCATAAACTGTTTTAATTTTTTTTTAACATTTATTTATTTTTGAGAGAGAGAAACAGAGACAGAGACAGAGTGTGAATGGGGGAGAGGCACACGCAGAATCCGAAGCAGGCTCTAGGCTCTGAGCTGTCAAGCATGGAGCCCAAGGGGCAGGGCGGGGGGGGGTGTGCTCAAACCCACGAACCAGGAGATCATGATCTGAGCCAAAGTCAGATGCCCCAGCCAGAAAATGTTTGAAAAGACAATTTCTTAGTGGTACCTTGGGGGCTCAGTTAAGCATCCAACTTTGGCTCAGGTTATGATCTTGCGGTTCATGGGTTTGAGCCCCGACTTGGGCTCTGTGCTGACAACTCAGAGCCTAGAGTCTGCTTCGGATTCTGTGTCTCCCTCTCTCTCTCTGATTCTGCCCCACTCACACTCTGTCTCTCAAAAATAAATAAATGTTAAAGTAATAATTAAAAAACCCCGACAATTTCTTTCTGGTCAGATATATCAGTAAGACAGCAGTGCATCCCTTTTAACACAAGCCCACTGATAGAATAAGATATATTGTTTATGCTGCTGGCATTTCTTTTTGCTGCTGCTGTTTAAACATTTTAATGAAAGATTGTATTGTGCTCATATCCTAAGGCTTTAATCAAAGCCATTGTTTTAAAAATAAATAATCTGGAATCATCTAAAATGCTTATTTAAAAAACCATCTATGTTCCTAAAAGGGTCAAGGAGGCAATGTGATGCTGTTCCTCAGTCTACCTCCTCAAAAAAAAAAAAAATCTCTGTTTGGCACATCCACCTCTTTCTTCCTTCTCGGGTACCATGCAAGATATATTTAATTTCCTTGACAAAGATGATGTTTGCTCCTGTCTCTTGATGCTCTCCCTAACATTATCATCACATTTTGCTTTGACCAAGTTCATCTGCCCTGCAGCTTTGAGATGATTTGCCCTCACATACATCTTAAATCTTTCATGGTCCTATTGGTTCCTCTTTCCTCTTCATATAAACATGCTTATTTCTCCTGTGTTTAAAAAAAAAAAAAAAAAAAAAAAAGAAATCTCAAGGGGCATCTGGGTGGCTCAGGTCATGATCTCATGGTCCATGAGTCCGAGCCCTATGTCAGGCTCTGTTTTGACAGCTCAGAGCCTGGAGCCTGCTTCAGATTCTGTGCCTCCCTCTCTCTCTCTCTGCCCCTCCCTCACTTATGCTCTCTTTCTCTCAAAAATAAATAAACTTAAAAAGAAAAATCTCCATAGTTAATGCTCACATTCACACTACAATCCCTTCAGATTTGGCACTCGTGTCAATAGATATTGGCCACCATTATCTATTAAATGGATTCCCTCAGGTTTTCTTCTAAATCTCTGATTTATAAATTTCTTTTCTTTACTATTGCCCCTTTGCAAGCCAAATGTGAACTATCATCTCTCCATATTTGATTTTTTTCCAATACTTCTGGCCCTAACCTTTCTAAGCTACAGACTCCAATGTATAACTTTCTGGACATCTCCACCCAAATAATCTATCTGCACTCAAACTGAAACCAAATTCTTCATTTTTCTAAAACTAAAAATAAAATTCTGAATTATTTATTTATTGTCAAAAGCACTCTAAACATCAATGCCCAAATTTTCATTTTACTTTTTCTGTCCCTCATCCATACCTGTCCAGACATTCCCACCATTCCTTCTCCACTGACCTTGGCCACCCAAGAAGCTTTCTGAATGTCCCACCTAAATTAGTTCAACAGCTTCTAAATTAATCTTTCTCTTATTTCACTCCTCACCTATCCACACCAGAAAAATGTATCAGCTAAACATATCAGTTTTTAATTCAAATTCTTTAATGGAAAAAAAAAAATCACCTCAACATCACTAGCCATTAAGGAAAAGCAAATTAAAACCACAGTTATCACTACACATCTGTAAGAACAGAAACAATAAAATATAGCAATAACACCAAATACTAACGAATAATTACCATATGATTCAGTAATTGCACCCTTGGGTGTTTACCAGAAAGAAAATCAGAATCTATGTTCATACAAAAACCTGCACACAAATATTGACGGCAGCTTTATTCATAATAGCTCAAAAGTGGAAACAATCCAAATGCCCTTCAACAGATGAATGGTTAAACAAATACCATGCAGTGATAAAAAGAACAAACTATTGACACATGACACAACTTGGATGGATCTCAAGGGCATAATGCTGAGGAAAAAAAAAAGTCAATCTTAAAGGTCACATACTGTGCGAGTCCATTTACATAATAGTCTTGAAATGATATAATTATAGGGAAAGCAGATTAGTGACTATCAGGGATTAGGGATGGAGTAGAGGCGGGAGGGATATGGGTGTGACTGTAAAGGGTAGAATGAGGGAAAGGTTCATGATGACTGATTGGTTCTGTGTCTTGACTTCCATGATGGTTATGTAAACCTACCATGCGATAAGATAGCACAGAACTATACGTGTACATTACACCACTGCCAATATCCTGCTTTTGATAATTAATATAGTTCTGCAGGATATGAACACTGGGCAAACTAAGCAAATGGAGGAAACTGCACTGTATTTGTAACTTCTATATATCTATTATTATTTGAAAATAAAAGGTTATTTTTAAAAATTACATACTGTGTGATTCCATTTATATAATATTCTTGAAATAATAAAAATATAGAAATGAAGAACAGATTATAGTGTTTTCCAGCAATAGGGTGGAGGTAGAGAGGAGAGAATGGGTGTAGCTATTAAGGAAAGCCCTGTGGTGATAGTTACACTAAATCTATACATGTGATAAAATTACATAAACACACACATAATACAAACATAAAACTGGTGAAATATGAATAATTCTGTGGGCTATACCAAAACCAATTTCTTAGTTTTCATGTAGTCCTACAACTTATTATGCAAGATGTTTCCACTGGAGGAAAATGGGTAAAGGATATACATTTTTTTGCAACATCCTATGAATCTACAGTTATTTCAAAATAACCTAAAAAATAAAAAATTTTAAAAGTCATAGATGGGTTTCCACTGCCTACTTAAGTACAAATGCACTCAGATTTCAAGGTCCTCTCACTGTCCCCTACTCTTCACCTTACCTCACTTCCAAGTGGACATCTACTATATCCTAAACATAAGTCATGCATTTATAATTCTAACTTTTACCCTACAAGAGTCTCTCTGGATCATCTGCCTAACTAACTCTTTCAACTCCATCCCATCTGGGGAAATCCTTCTTATCCCTTAATATCCATTTCAAATTGCACCTTCTTCCGAACACTTCTGCTTCCTTCAACTAGATACTATCTCTCCTTCCTCTGAATGCCACAACTATTTATTCTATAATGCAAACTGCCATATCCTGCCTAATATTATCATTACTTGTTTTGGCTTCCCTTCAGACTAGTGGCTCTCCATATTCATGGCTATTCTCGCTCATCTTTTTATCTTGCCTACCAACTAGCTAGTGACCTTGCATATGGTAGGCAATATATATTGGCTGAATTTTCTTTTTTTTTTTTTTTTAACGTTTATTTATTTTTGAGACAGAGAGAGACAGAGCATGAACGGGGAGGGTCAGAGAGAGAGGGAGACACAGAATCTGAAACAGGCTCCAGGCTCTGAGCAGTCAGCACAGAGCCCGACGCGGGGCTCGAACTCACATACCGCAAGATCGTGACCTGAGCCGAAGTCGGACGCTTAACCGACTGAGCCACCCAGGCGCCCCAATATTGGCTGAATTTTCAACAGGCAAAGTGTTTTACAAATCTAAACACCACCCCTCCCAATACACACATCCTTATATATGCTGCCAGGTCTTTTTATCTGCTATTTTCTTAGCCATCTAAGCACCATAAGGTGGACAGTGGTGCACCTGAGTACTCTTCAAAGGCCATATATATATGGGACAATATATCCATCCAGCTGCGAGGGAGAAACAAGAGAGAGAACGTTTTTGCCCCCTGTAAGACAGGAGAAACAACATTTTAGACTTTGCTCAAATGTGTATCTTTTAGAATTCTCCAAGGAATAGCTTCAAATTATCCTTTACTCAGACAAGAAAAATCATTATTTCTCTCTCTGCTTAAGACCTGAGAAACAAGACGAATATCATGAAAAGGGTATGAATAAAAGCACTCACATAACTTTTCCTACTCCTGTTCCTTTTGCAAGAATTATTTTAAGTTTTGATGCTTTTGTTTTTGAGCAACCCACAAACACATCAACCAAATAACCATAGGCAATCAAGCAATTTCAAATATTTTACTGTATAAAAAAGACCATCACTTAATGCTCAGAATTATCAACTAACACTCAAATCTGTTCCAATGATCCATTTTTTTAAGTTTGTTTTATTTATTTTGACAGAGAAACAGCAGGGGAGGGGCAGAGAGAGAGGGAGAAAGAAAATTCCCAACAGGCACCACGCTGCCAGTACGGAGCCCGACACACGGGGGGCTTGATCTCACAAACCGTGAGATCATGACCTGAACCTAAATCAAGAGTCGATGCTTCACCAAATGAGCCACCCAGGTGCCCCCAATGATCTATTCTTAATTCAGAGGATTTCTTTATATTTTTGGCCAGCTTCTAAAATTTATATGCAATGACTATAATAAGTTTTTAACCTAGAATATAGTTTAAGCAATTATCGCCACTCTCCAGGACAATCAGTTAACAGAGCCACAGAAATAATGATAACCACTTCACAGAAGAGGAAACCCAGCCTTAGAGATGTTAAAAAAACTTGCCCAAGGGATCAGTTAGGAGATTGGCATTGCTCAACTTCAAACCCAGGTCTGTATAACACCAAGTAGATACAAATTCTAGTACTCTCACCAACGAAAGCTCACTTGCAAATTTCCATCGAAGATACATTCTTACAAAGGCAAAAAAGCTTAAACAATATTAGAGTGTGTTAATCTCTATATATCTTATATGTGTTTTGTATACATCAAGAAATGATATACCTCTTATTTGTTCAACCTGTTACAAAGATTACACAGTATTTATCACTTAAGAAAAAGAATCCAACAGAAAATAACAAAACAAGGTAGTGGAACAGTGGTAAAGAACACAGATAACAGGATTAGTCAAAATTAAGTGACCTTTAGCCAGTAATTTTACCTCTGAGTCTCAGTTTCCTTATCTGTAAAAAATCACTACACCTGACAAGATTACGAGTGTTAAACATACACAATTACCTGGCCTATAGTAAACAACACACTCTAGACATTAGTAGTGTTAGTATTTATTATCTATGTTTTAGTACAGTGCATGATTCTGAATTCTCAGACACACTGAATATCTAGTATGTCTGTGAACAAGGAATAATATGCTACCTCAGACACGAACAGCTTACAACACAAGTAGGGTTTATACTACTTTAATACCTTCTATAATCACCCATAGATACTACTTGCTTTATGCTGACTTCTTCCAAGTATGTCTTTCCTCACTCAAGTCTCCAATCCCCTATTACCCTTCTCTCTTACTACTATAATTTCCTATTATTCTACCCTTAAAAATCTAGTCTTTACTATTTACTACTTAATTAAAATACCTATTGTTATTTTGTTATTAGTAGCAGTAGTAGCAATATACAGCTTGGAGCCATATGAATATGAAAAAATTACCTGTGAACACAGTATAAAAATAAACACTCATCAGAAAATTTTTATACAAATAAAAGGCATTTTGGTTTCCTTTGAAGAGTGGAACAATTTTCTCTGGATATCAAGTCCTTTTTTTGTTTTGTTTTTTAATTTTTTAAATGTTTATTTTTGAGAGAGTGAGATAGAGACACAGTGCAAGCAGGGGAGGGGCACAGAGAGAGGGAGACAGAATCCAAAGCAGGGTCCAGGCTCTGAGCTGTTAGCACAAGGCCCAATGTAGGGCTCAAACTCACGAACCACGAGATCACAACCTGAGCCCAAGTCAGATGCTTAACCAACTGAGCCACTGAGGTGCCCCTGGATATCAAGTCTTAAAGAAACATTTTTGATACTAAATGGTATTAATTTTCAAGATGTCATTATTCTACTTTTAAATATATACACTTCAAACTATAACTATTCAACACTATTTGTAAGTAATATCGAATATATCATCTTCAAAAACCAGCAATTAAATTTTACAAAATTCTTAAAATCTAACTAATTCACAAATCAGGAAGTGGAATCACATAATCATATTACTTACACTATAGGATATTTAAATCAATGAATCAAGACAGTCTACAGAGTTTTTAGCAAAGAGCAAAATAAGTACACAGTGAAACATTCCTAATAGTGCCATATTACAATGACGGTGACACTGAATATTTTCATGTGGTATAATGTTAAGTAACATTAAGCAACAGGGAAGGGCGACACGCTAGCTACAAAATCTAACTGAAGCACACGGATGACACTTCAAAATATCCTAAAGAGAATTTCTCTCGTGGATCCGTAGTTTACTCAAGTGGCTGAACTGGTACTGATGCAATGCTTATCAGGGTGCGCAGAAGCTATAAGGTTTTCCATCCATCAAACCTGCCTTTAACTTGAGTTCCAACTGAATTAAGTATGATATTATCATTGTGCAATTTTGGTGGCTGAATATACTTTACCATTTCTGAACATTTCTGTAAGTTGGACTAATATTCTAAGTTTTTAGATTCATTAGGACTCATGACCTTCCAGTTTCTAATAAAATTTTAATATTTATTAGTTTTAAACTGGAAAAATTCCAGAATGATTCAGACTCACATTTTAACATTTAAATTCACGGGAGGGTGGGCTAGGGATGAACTTACTGAATATTAGCTCATATCTAGGAGACCTAAAAGCACTTCAGTGAAAGGTAATGATTTAACAACAAACAAGCAAACAATAATAAAACAACAACACGCTGGGCACAAGAACTGGCACCCACAAATCTCAAAGAGAATTCTTTCCTTACTCTGAACCTGGCTTTGCTTCTAACACACGTACAGCATAGGTCACATATTACATCATATCTTTTGTTGTTGTTGTTGTTAGTTTACTTATTTATTCTTGAGAGAGAGAGACAGAGACAGAGAGACAGAGAGAGAGACAGAGAGAGTGACAGAGAGAGAGTGCATACACGTGTGCAGGGGAGGGGCAGAGAGAGTTAGACAGAGGATCTGAAGCAGGCTCTGTGCTGACAGCAGAGAGACCCAATGCAGGGCTCGAACTCATGAACCGTGAGATCATGACCAGAGCCAAAACCATATGCTTAACTGACTGAGCCACTCAGGCACCCCATCAGATCTTTTATATACTATAAAATCTAGCAGAGTGCTGTACATATACTAGGTACTCAATAAAAAGGTAATAAATGCACACAAAAAAATGGATGGTTCTATTTTACTCCCACTTAAGCTGTGCAGCTGGGTCTCTTTTCTTGTGTGTTATTAAGCTGTAATAGTCAAAACAATGCTGGGAGCCAGGGGTGTAAGATGTAAAAGCCAGAACACAGACACCAAGCAACTACGTCCATATAAAGACATATTATTAGATAATAAAGAGAAATTAAGTTGATACATGCTACCACATGGATGGAAATAACATGCTAAGTGAAAGAAGCCAATCACAAAGACCACATATCATATGATTCCATTTACATAAAATAGGCAAATCTATAGAGTAAGGAGATGGGTAGATTGAGGCAGGAAGCCAAACATTATAGGGTTTCTTTTGTGGGTGATAAAAATGTTCTGAAATTGATTGCAGTGCTGGTTACACAACCCAAACCACTGAATTGCACACTTTAAATGACTGAATTGTATGTTATGTAAATTATACCTCAATAAAGCTGTTAACAAGAAAAAAAAGAATACAGTTACCAATCAAATTATATTTACTTCTGTAAGGGAAATGTATTCAACACTCTCCGCAGGGCTTTCTGGTGCCCCCTTCACTCTGCCAAGCCCCAAAGCATGCCTACATTCATTAAGGCCTAGTCTACTACATGTGCAAGAAGGATGCCAAAAGCAGATGGTTGCCTATATTCAAGTAGGGAAGAAAGCAAAAGGCTGAAGCAAATTAAGTCAATGAGTTCCTCTGGAAGGAAAGGGGATGCAAGCAAGAGCTCTCTGCTAGAATGTGTCAGCACTGAGATACACATAGGTAAGAAAAAAGGCAGAACACCATGGGTTAAGAGTCAGGCGCTGGTTCAGGCAAATCTGGGCTCTTCCACCCACTGGCTTCCATTTTCTTCACTATAAAATAGGAACAACAACAGTATGTACATCTCATAAGATGAGGTGAGGCTTCAACTGGCCTTGCATGGGGAGCACTTAGTGCTGTTTAACATCAACTAAGCTTTCACAAAAACTGTAGGTGCCACTACCATTATTAGATTTATTAATATTTTTCCTTCAGAACTTCTTACATCATTTAGGACCACCTGCCACAACTAAATTACTACTTCCAAATATATTCAAACAAAAGAGAGCATAGTAGCATTTGTAGACAGTGAACACTAACCCCATTTTCAAATGGACAACCTGGTGCCTCACAAGATAAATCTGTACTTACTTTGCCTCCTCTCATTAAAAAAATTCTTCAGGTATGTATATAAATAAGTAAATAGGGGCGCCTGGGTGGCGCAGTCGGTTAAGCCTCCGACTTCAGCCAGGTCACGATCTCGCGGTCCGTGAGTTCGAGCCCCGCGTCAGGCTCTGGGCCGATGGCTCGGAGCCTGGAGCCTGTTTCCGATTCTGTGTCTCCCTCTCTCTCTGCCCCTCCCCCGTTCATGCTCTGTCTCTCTCTGTCCCAAAAAATAAATAAAAAAAAAAAAAAAAAAAAAAAAAAAAAAGTTGAAAAAAAATAAATAAGTAAATAAAATATATATATATATAACCAGAAATAATAAATACATACATACATACATACTTCAGGTATGTGAAGTTTAATGAGTAACAACATGTAAGAAAGATGTAATGTAAAACACTATAAATCCTTATTTTAAAATGTTTCTGAGTTAAAATGTAGTTTTAAATATTCACAGAGAAAAAAATGACAAAACGTCACTAAAAAGCAGGTCCCTGATCAGACTATAAAATGGCCAAGTTTAGCAAAGAAACCTCAGATTAGACACTCGTCACATGGGGGGTGGGGGGAAAGTGAAGTTACAAAATTTAAGGGAGGTGCCAGGGAAATGTTTGTCCCTGAATAGAATTAGACCATGGCAGAAGCCCAAGAGAAAACAATGCAATCTGGTTTTGTTCATTTGTTTTGCTTGATCATATTTTCAACTTCTAGAAGGAATATGGAAATACAAAGCCAAAAAAACAAAGAGGAAATATAACTTTTCAGGTGAAAAGCCACCAAATAGGACTGAATAGACTTGTGTTTTCATTCTTGGCTACACATTATATTCAATAAGGAGCCCTTTAAAAAACATCCACACCTGGTATTTAGTGGAGGCGGGGGGGGGGGGGGGGGGGGGGGGGGGGGGGGGGGGGGATTCAAGCCCCCAGGTGGATCTAAAGAACAGCTGGGGCTGAGAAGCACTGAGCTGTCCAGGAAGAGCGTGTACTGGGTACAGAGCCTGGCACAGTACTACAAAGATGATCAACAGCTGGTGGATGAATACTTTCTGATTAATGCTTTGCAGTCTTCCCCTTTGAGCCGTGTTGTGGGAGGCCTCCTCATTATAAGACCAGTAGCTCTTCCAGTTAGCTCATCACCCTACAAAGTTAAACAGCTTGACTGGGCTGCACTTAATGTCAACTGAGAAGATCTCACTGCACCAAGTACTTTTGATGAGATTCTAAAAGACAGGACTCACTATTTAGCATAACACCTAATGTAAGCAATTCTTCTTCAAAAGGAGAATTTAGGTTTACTGAAGCAGAAAACTAAAAGCCTTTAATACAAAGCTGTAATTAATGGGTATTATAAATCATAGCAGCGCATCTGTGATTTCAGGTTTGCGGGATGCGCTGCGTGCAACACACAGTAATTCAACAAAAAGTGGCCTCCTGCATATAATTGCCTTTCTTGGGGAGAAAACCAATTTGATCCCAAAGAGGCTGGAAAGGAATGCAGATAATTACACACACTCTTACAATACAACTGCTTTCTGCTCTCTAAAGCAAACTTTAAAAAATATGCTTTTATTTTAAGCAAAATAATTTTTCTGTAACTAGCCCTTTTTACATTCAATCTAACAGAATAGTAAATTTTCTCATTTGCCTATTATATATTTAATTAAGTTATTCTGAGACTTGAACATTCCTAGATTTGGCACTGACTAAATTCCTCTATTCCACCAACAGAATGATACATTAAGTATAACTGCCCCAACATAAAAACACAAATCAAGAAGAATTTTAAAGGGGCGCCTGGGTGGCTCAGTCAGTTAAGTGTCCAACTCTTGATCTCAGCTCAGGTCTTGATCTCCGAGTTGTGAGTTCAAACTCCATATTGGGCTCTGAGCTGGGGGTGAAGCCTACTTAAAAAAACAACAAAGTATTTGAAAGACACCATTCTTACAGTCTATCTTCTTGTTCTGTTAGTTCCCTCCCCTTGCCTCTCCTGCTCTCACTTCTGCCTTGGCCATTTCTCTATCTCTACTATTTGTTTAGTACCCTGTTCTGGTCTTCTTTCCACAAGCTCACATCTCATTTCACTGTCCAAGTACTTTTCCCTAATGAGATGCCCCCTAGAGAAAGGCAAGATCTAAAATGCCAAAGGACAAGAAAAAGTAGACTCTGGATTTAAAAAAAATAAAACAAAACTCTAATATCTCTATAAATCTGTGTCATATGGGGCCAATTCAATTGCTATCATTGTAATTTTCCACAAATGCTTTTTCAAAAATTGAACAGAGAGAATCAGATTCCGATCTCACAGAATTTAAACAGGTGGTTTTATTCATCTTCGTAACTGTACCCTAGAAGCTGCTACAGGGACTCATCCTGGCTTCCCCCCACTCAATCTCTGAGGTTCTTAAGAGGAAAGAATAGTTAGTGGGGTGGAACAACCACAATGCCAAACTCTAAGAAGAAAGCACGGTATTCATGACAATCTAGAATCCATGCACTATTTGTACCTTAAAAATGAAAGCACAAGATAATAGGCTATAACTAAACTTAGCTGTAACTGAAATCCAGTAAGATTTTAAAAGACAACATATATTAATCCTAGCAAACTAGAATTAATGTCTGCTAACAGCAAGGTTATGTGTAATTACTTAATAAATACCTTTTCTGGAATAAATTCTCAACAGCAGTTAAAAATTAAAGCAGAATTCTGGAATTTAAGGTTTCTAAAAGTCATTGTGAGATATGACAGTTCCTATTTATTCTCTACACGTTCTTCTACCAAACAGCAATGCTCCTTGCAGTCTTAAGCTTTGCTAGATATTACCCAAAGAGAACTTTGCCCCCTCATCTTAAAGAAACTAGCACACTAAAAACCCAAGCCAACTGATTTGTGATGGAATTTAAATAAAAAGGCAGTAGCAGAACAGGGCATCACAAAGAGAAGATGGCAGCATGGACAAGAGAGTTATCCAAAGAAATAAAAGTGTTTTCAAATATTTGTAAGATGTGATTGAAAAGATTAAGAGAAAATGAAAAACATTTCTGATAAAAATGCCGCATCGTTCAAATAAAAATCTACTTGCATTACTGTTTTAGGGAGCAGAATTTTTTGAATACTGTTTGTCCAAAAGATAACCTGTGTTTCTTAAGGTGAACTTAAATTAAAATGGAAAGGCTTCTTTAAGAAGTCACGGTAACTCAACTTACTATATTTTTCGCTTTCAATGGACTAGAAATTGAAAGATAATCTAGATGGGTAGTTTTACAGAAAAACAAATTTTAGAAGGCTGAGAATGTAGAAAAGGAGTATGCTCAAATGTGGGCAGAGGAAGTTTATAACCCTGTATGGCTGGGGACTGAAGATACTACACTAGGTTCTTTTTTTTTTTTTTTTTTACACTAGGTTCTTAAAAACAGTATATATTAATAAATTAATACCATTTTAATTTTAGAGAGAAAGCACAAACAGGCAAGCACGCACGAGCATATCTTAAGCAGGCTCCATGCTTCGTGCACAGCCCAACACAGAGCTCGCTCTCATAACTGTGAGATCATGACCTGAGCCGAAATCAACAGTTGGACACTTAACTGACTGAGCCACCCAAGTGCCCCTTAATACCATTTTCAAACCAGAAATTAATATGTAAATACTAATTACTGTGTTTTAAACACACAAATATAAATACATGAGAAAATTGAATATCCCTTCTGGTAATATATGTTAAAATATTAAAAGTGTATACTACTCAACATAAATTCAAATCTACTGCATAGAACCCTGGCTCTCATTGCTTATTCTGAACCAAGGACAAAACTCATACGATTTTCATACCTTGCATACAAAACAGCTTGGTTCTCTAAAAAATCAATAAGTCAAATATTTGACTGCTCTGTATGCTCTGATTAGAGAATTCACATCACTAAGGTCACAGTGTTCTACCTGCTTTTTCAAGTTTTTCACATTAACAGTCAATATCAGGGGTGAAATTTTCCTAGGTTTAAATGTCACTATCTGTTCTCATTGTAATGATGACAAAACCATAAATGTGATTCAGTAGTGTTTTTATACTGTGGGTGGTGAGAATTTGCCTGCTGTGAAAATACCAATAGTTCACCTTGCATGACATTTTCCCGTTTGAAAGTATCTGCTTTCACAGGCTGAAAGCTAATCTGCCAGGAGACATTGTACTCCTCAGCAACATAAAAAGGGTTCCAGAGGGAAACTCGGGCTCTGGATGGCCCTTCACTCAGGATGAGAAGTGAGTTAAATAGGCTTTTCACAGATTATCAGCAATAAATGTATGCCAAGATAACTGAAGTGGTAAAGATAATGAAATCACTACCTGACACCAGCCAGATATCCTAACATGTGATGCATTTCACCCTCAGGGAGAATTTCTGTTTCAGATTTTGCTCAAACAAATATTGCAATAAGCCTGAAGTCAAAGTATGAGATATTGAATGAACTAAGTCAATCCAAAACAAATTAGAGAGAAAGTTATGTATTTTAATAAAAATAATACAAGCTTTGGCCCCGACACGCATGTAGAAATGGTTCTATAAACCCCTTCTGAAAAAGAAACCTGTGACTATGGCTATACCCTACCCACAGTTATCATTCAACAAGTGTGTGTTGTAAATATCAGTCAGGGCACTAAGTTGTAAGCAATATAGTCCAAAGGATAATTTAAGCAAAAAAATAAAAAATAAAAATAAAAATAAATATATATATATATACATATATATGTATATATATATATGTATGTATATATATGTATATATATATATGTGTGTGTATATATATATATATATATATATATATATATATATATGATATATACTTCCAGAGAATACCCAGAGGGTCAGAAAATAATGATAGAAAATACTAATAAACATTACAATAAATATACCAGATACTGTTCTAAGAGTTCAACTCACCTAATCGTCACAACAACCCTGTGACATGTATCTATTATTTCTCCTCTTTACATTTGAGGAAACTGAGCCACAAGAGATTAACTTCCCCAAGCAAAGTTATAGCTAATGGCAGAGCTGAGATGTGAACACAGCCAATCTCGTACCAGAGTCCACTCTCTAGGCTGCCTCAGAGCAAGACAAATACCATGATTTCACTCATGTGAATTTAAAAAGCAAAACAGATGAATATAGGGAGAAAAAAACAGAGGCAAACCAGAAAACAGACTCTTTAAACTACAGAGATCACATTGAGGATTACTGGAGGGGAGGTGGTTGGGGGGATGGGCTAAGGGTGATGGGTGATGGGCATTAAGGAGGACACGTGTGATGAGCACTGGGTGATATACGTAAGTGATGAATCACGAAATTCTAAACCTGAAACTAATATTGCAGTATCTTAATGAACTGGAATTTAAATGAAAACTTGGGGGAAAGAAAGCAATAAATATAAAGAGAGCAAAAATGGGCATGATCTGCATTCTCGTGGAGCTTACAATACATAGGAGAAGGAACGAACTAATCAACCACACAAATAAATGACATTATAATAATGGCAAATGCTACAAAAGAAAGGTATATGGTACTGTAACTGTGTATAAGCAGAAGTGACCTTGTCAGCTGGGTCAGAAGAATGGTTCTTTTTAAGCGATGTTTGAGGGGAAGACCTGGAAGTGAGTAGCAGTTAGCTAACTGAAAAGAGGTTGAGAAGGCTAAGAACATTCCCCTAGGAAGGCAGAACAGCAAAGAACATTTGTTAGAAGGTGGAGGAGGGACAGTAAAGTATCTTCCAAAATGAGAAGGTACTTTGAAACCAAAAAGTGAAGCAGGCAGCTCCATCCAGTTTACAGTTTTATTGAGAGTAACTTACTGACAGCGGGGATCGATCAGGTAACGATCGGATGCTGCATGGCCATTCTCCGCAGAAGTCGGACCTTAGCCTACAGATTTTATAGAACAAGAAGATACATGGGAGGGCACTTCAGTAAGATCAAAGGGTCTGCATGCACCTGACTGACAGCTAACATTTAGTTAGATTTTGTGGCACCACCTATGTTTCGGGAAGGGGAGAGACTATGTTATCTTTACCAGTCTACAGAGGGCCAAAGCAAGCTCCCCCCATCCCAGCCTTGGTGGACATCTGTCTGTTAATCTCCAGGGGACCTGGAACACACAGCCCCAGGGGAGTCAGCGAGCGACCTGAACAAGATAGAAGGCTAAAGATGGAGTCAGTATTGTCAGCTGTCCTACAGCATTCCTGGCAGAGAGAAGAGCAAATATAAAGTGGATCCAGTGTCAGGTAGAAGCATGTGGCATTTTAGGAACTAAAAGAAGGCCACTGTGACTAGACAGGAAGAAGCAGGAACCATATTACAAGAGACGTACAAATCACGTAATGAATGCTGATCCAATCACAAGGCCAATGAGTTAAGACAACAGCCATCACATTTCTCTTCTTTAATCAGCCAACTAACCCACCCTATGACTGCTGGAATATCACCACCACCTGAAGGTGGGAACCTCTGTGTGAGGAAGATGGTGTACATGGGTTTAAGATACTGTTAACATCCAATGCTTAATGTACATTGTGAAGACCTGAACAGTTTGAAATCTATGAAGATGCTTTGAAAGATATTTGTTAGCACTTCTGCCCTCCATCTCCAAAAAAAACAAACAAACCACAAAGTGTTTTGAATCACAGAATCAAAGAAGGAATAAGTTAACGACACGAAGGACATCATCTGGCCTAATCTCCCTCATTTGCTAAGTTGAAGAAATCATGCTGGTCGTAAGAAAACTAGGTCCAAAACGCAGTCCTAGATTTACAATCCAATGCTCTTCCCGCTAGTCGACTGCCACTCAGAAAATCCCATCTCTTTAATCTGTACAAAAGCCAGAACGGTCTCAACATGCTGCAAAAGCTGGCTCATTTCTCACTACTGAGCACAAGTTTGCCCTGATAGAAACAATACTAACACGCAACATAATGAACCAGAAACTGAAGAGTAGCAAATAGCTGGGGATGTCAGGCTGTATTGGTTTAACAGCTGTCAGCTTTCCTCCAAAGCAGTTAAATCCTGATTAACTGGAAACTTCCCCCTTTTTTTGTTAAAGACTCCACTTTCAAGAGAAATCAAATTATAAGCAAAGAACATCAGAGATTTTTTTGTTGTTAAAAATAATTATGAAAGGGAATACAAACTTCTACAGCATGCTGGGTGACACTCTGACATTAACTCAATCCTAGGGAAAAAGTCATGGTCACAATAGCAGCTCCAGGGATGTAGGGCTCTTTTAAGTGAAAAAGGACGCACTCCTTCCAACACTGAGCTCTCCAGGTACAGCATCCGGCAGAGGCCAAAGTCTGGGCCACAGCAGGTCACAGATGAAAAAACTAGGAGAGTAAACTCCTGCACACTACCTGACAAAATCCTACACAAGTGTTGGGCCAGACATATGAAAAGATAATTTATAGTTTTGAAGACTGGTAACTAAGACGCTAGTTAATCTCATTTTTTTTCTTTTTTTTTTTTTTCTTTAAATTTTAAGGGACCCCCTCAATGGCTCAGTCAGTTAAGCGTCTCAATTTCAGCTCAGGTCATGATCTCACGGTTTGTGGGTTTCAGCCCCGCAAAGGACTCCGCACACACTGTCAGTACAGAGCCTGCTTAGGATTCTCTCTCCCTCTCTCTGCCCATCTCAAAATAAACCTGAAAGAGAGATAGAGAGAGAGAGAGAGAGAGAGAGAGGAAGGAAGAGAGAGAGAGAGAGAGAGAGAGAGGAAGGAAGGAAGAGAGAGAGAGAGAGAGAGAGAGAAAGAAAGAAAGAAAGAAAGAAAAGAAAGAAGAAAAGAAAGAGAAAACTCAACAGCGTACCATGATTTCTAATATTTCTCCTCTTCTAAAAGTTGACTTACACTGAATTCACCATCGGATTAAGATACCAAGCATGCTAAAAGCTCTTCTATACCACTCAGACATTCAGACACTCTGAAAATGCACTTGCACATCTGCCAGAAGCTTCTGTTGCCAGAAGTTGTCAGAGCGAGAATGATTTAGTACTAATTGCAGTGCCCTTGACAGTCTTGAACTACAAGGTTTATCCGTCTCAGTAAGATGGAGCAGGTGAGGTAGCATGTGAGGGCAGATGTAGGAAGCAGCACAATCTTCTCTGACAGCTAAACAACAAGACAATCAGTAATAGTGCTCATGTTTCTACTATGTCAGCAAAGCCACTTACTTACCAAGGTTTTGTGTAATGTTTTGCTGGCTTCCCAGATGACCCCCCTCCCCTTCCCACAAGTAATTTTCAAAACTATACTGCTGCATGAGCCTTCTCTGTTCCTCCTCTCTCTGATCCACATGGCTTAACTAAAACCTGACTTTTCCTTCTCTTTCATGGATCATATCATCCTTAAATACAGACTTTCAATGGTCTCACAATGAAATGAGAGATTTCTAGTTTCCTTGATTCTAATCCCACTGCAACAAGGTACATTTTTCTTATCTGTGTCATTAATCAATAAAGTAGCTGACGAGAGAGTCACTCAACATTATGAGCCATTCAGTTGAGCTGGAACATTGCTCAGGTAAAATTCAGAATAAGAAGTCGTCAGGCTTCATAAAATTGATCTTACCCCAATAAAACTTGGTTAAGGAGTCCTTCTTCATTTTTCATAGGGAAAATCCAAAAGCAAGGAAAACACAGCTTAGAAGCAGTAATATAAAATTAATAATATTACTTTTGCAGTAAATCAAACCTATAGATTCAGAAGTTATACCTAGAAGTCAACCTTAAAGTTCAATTTAAAGGCATTTTTAAAAAGTAAAATCAAGCTGACACCTATAAGCAAGGCCTATCAAAAGACTTAAATCAGTAAACCCTTAAAAGGCACTCTTTAAAATGACAGAAGTTTAAAATCCAGTAGATATATTTAACCTGATAAAGAAGACAGAACTTGACAAGCATTACAGAATAATATCCTCCTGATGGTTTTCAGAAGTATTGTCATTTGTGAAATTGCACAGACTGTTCAATTCTCAAAGGAGAAGCTTACTGAGACTTGGGTGTATTCCTGAATACCTTAGAAAGCACCACAAAAGCCCATCAAAAACTATCACTAAATTCAACATTCCAACACATTTAACATGTTCCTAACTTTTCTATTGGTAGCAAGTGACCAGCAGCAAAAACAATTTTTCTAGACCCATCCTCTCTCTGATATCTAACAAGCTACTTTTAGATCTAATAATGAACAAAATATACTTTTTCTTTAAAAATAAGTTTGAGGAACAAAGCTCCCAGTTTGGAGACCAAAACAAAGCTGTTCAAACTGGTTTATATATTACTGTTCTCACCACATGGCATCAAAGGTACTAAGAAAAGCATGGAGAACAAGGCTGCAACAACCTTCAATACAAGTAGGTGAGAAAGGAGGGTTTCTGAGTGTCTGGAACGCTCATCTTCTGCCCTTTTCATCTGCGGGATGATTAATTTCACATGTCACCTTGGCTAGGCTATGGTGCCCAGTATGGTCAAACACTAATCTAGGTATTGTAATGAAGGTATGTTGGAGATGAAATTAATATTTACTATCAGCAGACTTTATGAAAAGGAGATTACCCTTGAAAACGTGGGTGAGCCTCATTCAATCAGTTGAAGGCCTTAAGACCAAAAATAAGTTTCCTGGAGAATCTGTCTCTCTCCATATTCTCTCCTATTGGGTCTGTTTCTCTAGAGAACCCAGACTGGTACAAACCGTTTGAAGTATTAGGCTCAGGAAATATTTGGAAAATCACTGGGGTAGAAAATCAAACAAAAAATAAACACCAATGAAAAAGTCTTCAGAGGGGTGCCTGGGCAGATCAGTCAGCTAAGCTCCAACTCTTGGTTTCAGCTCAGGTCATGATCTCACAGTTCATGAATTCAAGCCCCTCATCAGGCTCCATGCTGACAGTACAGAGTCTGCTTGGGATTCTCTCTCTCCCTCTCTCTCTCTGCTACCCCTTCCTTACTTGAGTGCTCACACACACACTCTTTCTCAAATAAACTTAAAAAAAAAAAAGTCAGATAAAAATAAAACAGAATACTTTATACTTTTCAAAAACAGGCTAAGCTTTTTCCATCTCTGTACCCCTTTTAAGTGTGTTATTAAAAACATTTTTTAAAGTTTTTAAGTGATTGTTTGTTTTTGAGGTAGAACATGAGCAGGGAGAGGCAGAAAGAGGGAGACACAGAATCCAAAGCAGGCTCTGTGCTGTCAGCCCAAAGCCCGATGCAGGGCTTGAACCCAAGAGCCACGAGATAATGACCTGAGCCAAAGTCAGATGCTTAACCAACTAAGCCACCCAGGTGCCCCTTAAAAACATTTTTAACTGAGGGGCGCCTGGGTGGCTCAGTCAGTTAAGTGTTGGACTCTTGGTTTTGGCTCAGGTTGTGATCTCACGATTTCATGAGTTGAAGTCCCACGGTGGGCTCTACACTGGGAGCGTGGAGCCTGCTTGGGATTCTCTGCCCCTCCCCAACTCAGGCTGTCTCTCTCTCTCAAAATAAATAAACTAAAAAAAAAAAAAAAAAAAAAGCATTTCTAATGGAGAAAAAACGAAATGTAAATTATAAATGTGACAACTCTTTTTTTGAGTCATTCTGTCCAACTGAAAGGACATACTGTATATTGAAAGAATATATTGGATGTCACTTAAAAGATACTTTACTGAGAGATTTCACTAAGCATTAATTACCCATTGCTGTGTGATAAATAATTCTAAAATATATTGTCTCACATAGTTTCTGAGAGTTAGAAATTCAGATGTGCCCTAGCTAGATGGTAAAGTTGGTAGCAAGGGCTGCCATCACCTGAAGACTTGACTAGAGCTGAAGGGGCTAGAGATCTGTGTCCAAGATGGTTCATTCACATTGACTAGTGGCCCCAATTCCTCCTAGCTAGTCACAGAAAGTGTGCATTCTTTCATATATGTACCTTTCCACAGGGCTGCGTGAGTGTCCTCCTAACATGGCAGCTCGTTTCTCTCATGGTCACATGAGCAATCCAAGAGCAAGAATATGAAGGATACCACAATTCCTATTATGAACTAGTCTTGTAAGTCACATGCATCACTTCTGCCACATTCCATCCAGTAAATAGCCACTTTCCACCTTTTGAAGGGAACAATATCAAAGAGTTTTTAGCCCTATTTTAGAACCACCATAAGGCATGAAACCATATTCTTGATTTGATCCTTGCCACAAGGTTGAGCTTTAACTGGTCTTAGTCTCTTCTCTCAGTTTTATCCTTATTGTCAAGATTGAGAATTAGTTTGTCTGTTTTTATCCTACACGTCTCTAAATGTGTAGACTACATACTTTTTCATTACTACTTGTGACCAGGATGCTTCATCTCATTTTTAATAGCAGCCAACACACACACTATTAGCATCATCTTATCTCTTCCCCCATGGGTACAAGTTCATTGTATATATATTCACAGATGTCTCTTCTTCTTGAGCTATGGCAAATCATGGGTCACTGACAAACTATTAAATTAACTCTTCTTAGTGCCTGTGTAACAGGTAAACCTCCATGGACAAGGTTGGTGGTGGTAACAGTGGGGCTCCTTTATGCAACCTGACTATTCAACAGGCAGAAGAGTTTTTCTTTGAAGGGTTGGAGGTTTGGGAGGCATGCTATAGCGGGGCTGATTCAGCTCAGTTAAAAACCTAGTTGACTTATCACTGCGTAGAAACCCATCATTTGCAAAAAAGATTAGTTCTTTTTATTTTTTAATTCTTTTAATGTTTATTTATCCTTGAGAGATAGAGAGAGACAGAGCACAAGCAGCGAGGGGCAGAGAGAGACAGAGAATTAGAAGCAGGCTCCAGACTCTGAGTTGTCAGCACAGAGCCCGACGTGGGGCTCAAACCCACAGATCATGAGATCATGACCTGAGCCGAAGTCAGACACCTAACCAACTGAGCCACTCAGGCACCCCAAAAAAGATTAGTTCTAAGAGTACCCTGGACTCTCCTCAGAAGGAAACTCTTAAATTTGGGCTAAAAAGGCCCACTGGAGGCAAGCATTGTATTCAATCCCTTATCTCACAATTAACTCCAATTACTTAATTTCTTTTAGATAATCCTGTATTCAAACAACTCTGCTAACTGGGGAAGCAAGGTGGAAGATAAAAGGAAGAGAAATGACACTTACTGAACCCTTCTCTCATATGCTGAGTGCTATATTAAATATTTTACAAGTTATCCAATTTAATCCTCACATCAGAACTGTAAGGTAGGCCTTATTATTACCTCCATCATACAGAGAAGAAACCCAGTCTCAGGGAACTTAAATAACCTACCCCAAATCACACAACCAGAAGAGTTAACACGCAAGCCCAGTTTGTCTTAACTCCAAATTCCATTATGTAAAGTAAGATTTGTGGTAGCAACAAATCCAAAATCTCAGTGACCTACCACATCAAACATTCATTTTTTTGTTCCTGTTAAATGAAAGATAAAGACTGGGTCAAGCTCTGCTCCATGTTGCAGGTCTACTCTACATGTCTTCTCATACAGGGATTCCAGCAGAAGGAGCTATTTCCTATCTGGAAAGAATTCAAGTCAGACCACACAAACCACATTTAAAGCTTCTGCTCAGAGTTGGATACATCATATCTACCCATGTTCCATTGACCAAAAAGTTACATGGGAGAGTACACTTTGGCTACCAGAGTTATTGGAAGTCACATGGCTAAGGATATGGATATGAATGCCTGTAAGATTTTTAAACTGTATCCTAAGAAAAGAGAGAATGTATTTCACGTAGGAAGAAAAGTAAAGTGAATAGCTCATAGCTAGAGGGGCCAACTGCAATAGTCATTGCTGTTGTCGTCCACTAAGATAACTGCAGTTCTCTTCCAGGGCACATTGAAGGAGTATACTTTCTCATCCCATTAATGTCATGGTGGTGAGGTAACTTGGTCAATGAAGTATGAGCCAAAGTGATATGTCACTTCTGGGTGAAAGCGGTATAAGCTGGTGCATGATTGGCCTCTCTGTTTTCTGACAGTGCTTCAAAAAACGGCTGCGGCGTGGGTCCTGGAATGAAGACAATATGGGAGCTGCCAACCAATCCATGATGAACATATAGCATGAATAAGGAATTATGTGAATCATTTCTGTTACCTCAACATAAATTAGCCTATTTTGGCTGGAATACAAGTCAAGTAGATTATTTCTTCCAGGAATGTAAAATAAGAAAGAGAAAGACCTAGGTGATGAGCAATAAACAAATGCCAAGGTTGAATCTAATATACTTTATGACAAGCCAAAACTAATTATGAGTAAGTAGAAGCTGGGAGACAAAAAAAGAGAAACCAAATAAATGATGAAGGTAGTATGCAGTTAGAATTCTAAAAATGGACCAGACACAAAGAAAGAAAGAGTCATATAAAAAAGAGATCATGTGGCTCATTAGTATATTGATGAGAGTTTCCAAACTCTGGAGCTGACTTAAACACTATAGCTTTCTGACCCTATTCAGGATGAAGGAATCATTACAATCCCCTGTTTTCTTAAAGAGCCCAAGTGAGTCTTCAGTGGGGGAAAAAAAGAGGGTGGGACAAAATAAGACCTATTAGGTGCTCTAATGCAATTATGGTAAGTCCAATTACAGAATAAAGATTCACTTTCTAATATAAACATTATTTTTTCTTCCTGTATCAATTTTACTTAAGGTAATGTTCACATATAATCAAAGATATTAAATATATAACTTATATAAACTCATCAAATATCTCCTACTAAATATCATCCAGATAAATTTCAGAAAAATAGATAATTAAGGCAAAAATAAGAAAATATTTTCCCAGAATCAAGAGGTTAAAAAACAAAACAGAAAGAAGATCTCATCTTCCTAAAAACTGTTTTTATGTGTCAGGTTAAGAAGAGAAACAGATTGTTTTATACACACATGTTGATCATGTACAACCTCCCAAGGAGGTTTCCCAAGGAAAGCCTTAAAGCACATGAAAGTACCTACTATAATACTGGGCTCAGAACTAGAATTCAATAAATACTTGGTTGACTATCACATAAATCATTAGGGAAAGCAACTGCTTTATAAATCACTTAATACATGCATTCATACTTCAGATCCCAGACAAAAAGCTATTGGTGATAATCACACACTGATTGACTATCAGGCCAGATGCTGTAATTTAGATCTAAACTCCAAATAGAAATTAATATATTAAATTAGGCATATGATGGGTGAAACAGAATAGCTCAAGAGTATACAGAACTTTATTTTTGTTTAAACATAAGCCAAGCCTCTTAAATCAAAATAGGAAGTACTTACTAAAAACCTACTTTACAGGTGGCACAATGCTAAGATTTTTCAAAGGGAAGAAGTAAAAATCATTCAAAAATCTTTTATAAACTATGGTATAGTATCTACTAAAGCACTGAAGTTATTAGTAAGTTCAAACAGTTAATTGGCCAAGTGGACAACAAAGTACATGAAATAAGTTTCCGACACGTTTGGGAACTAGACAATGAAAAGAGCTAATAACCAAAAAGTTGTAGTGGTAGTTTCAGCTGCATTTTGCAAATCAATAAATTTAAAGTTGCTAACTTTTTGAAAGTGCTATTATAATCTGTACGCTTGCCTATTACTTAAATCTTGTTTTTGTGTTTAATTCAGCTAGGATGATGGACAGATAGGAAAGCAACAAAATTTATACTTAATTGGTTTTTAAAAGATTGGATAAATTTTCACCTTTAAGTGACAGGCTCTCTAAAATGACAAGTAATGTGGCAGGTAAAAGTAAATGAAACAAAACCGAATTACCCTTGTCATCAATCTTGTTCCTTTGTGTAGTAAATCTAGTTTGGGAGTGACACATTCTGAATTTTACTATTCAAGCACTAAATGAATCTGTCTCTTTCACAATGATAGTTTCAGCACAGCAGTGATACATATCCTCATTTTAATTAACCTAATGGTCTATTCACCGATCATACTTGGAGGTCTATTTCATTACCCTAAATTAACATTTTCTTTTCATTAAAGTTACAGATAATAAAAAAAGACATTGCTTTCATGTGTGGTTTACAACACATTTAATCTATAGTACTCCTTTGCTTAGTGATTACAAGCACTTAAATGCTCTCTGAAAAGCACTTAGAACCACTAGCAGCCCCATGATTTATTTACTCCTTTGTAGGGAGGACCATTAATAAGGAGAATAAAAAATGCAGTATTTCAAGAATAAAAATATCTATTCATTAGCTCAATGAAAGCAATTCTAAGAAAGGTGTTGATTGATCACATTTTAAAAGGTGTGATGGTTCTCCTAAGTAAATGGGTTTGTATTTACATAAAATAATTGAATAATCCTAACTGACACATTTTGTCATTTTATTCTCCTTGCAATTAGAAGATTTAGTTTCTGAAGTTTAAAGTCAAACACAAGAACAACAAGGTAACTTTAATTGTTCAAGAGGACTTTTTAATGTGAACGCTTGACAATTTAATGAGAAATTATTTGATCATAATTTTTTTTTTTTAATTTTAGAGAGAGAGCACACATGCTTGAATGGGGGGGAGGGAGAGAGGGAGAGAGGGAGAGAGGGAGGGAGGGGGGGAGAGAGAGAGAGAGAGAGAGAGAGAGAGAGAGAGAATATGAATATCAAGCAGGCTCTACGCTCAGTGTGGAGCCCCACTCGGGGCTTGATCCCATGACCCTGGGATCATGATCTGAGCTGAAATCAAGAGTTGGACACCCAACCAACTGAGCCACCCAGGTGCTTCTTGATCATAGTTTTTCGATACAAACTCAGCACCTAAAACTAAAATGTCAACTTTGGATAGAAATTTACATGTATATCAGCCGATTATTTTTTACTTTCCAAATTAATCCCTGTTGATCAAAATGAAAACATAAACCTCAATTTGATTTAAAGATGGTTTAAATTTTTTTCATATCATCCCAAGTATAAAACACATCCTCAAAAGTGTTAACTGTCAGACAAAAATGTATTCCTTTGAACTCTTCCTCTTCCCATCCAATTCCCAGACTATATCAGAATTTACTCTCAAAAACTATGCTAATACCTCAAAGAAACCGTAAATTATAAATGAACATTCTATTATCATTACATGGTATTATGAAACTCTTGTTGATATGAAAATATATCTCTTAAAAGTGATCGGATTTCCAGTTAATCTATTTTGATTCAAATATATTGCCAGAAACACATTTTAGTTAGTGTTAAATTTTTCTATAGAAATTTCTATATAGCATTATCTTAATAAAATAGTTTTGGAAGTATGCACCTTAGAAAGTGCTTGCTACACATTAAAAAAAATACATTTAAAAAATGGGGGGTGCCTGGGTGGCTCAGTCACCCGACTTCAGCTCAGGTCATGATCTTGCGGTTCAGGGGTTCGAGCCCCACATCAGGCTCTGTGCTGACAGCTCAGAGCCTGGAGCTTGCTTCAGATTCTCCCTCTCTCTCTCTCTCTCTCTGTCCCTCCCCCACTTACCCTCTGTCCTCTCTCTCAGAAAAACAAACATTAAAAAAAAAAGGTGGTTGCTATACAAAGACAGAAGTTTTTCATTCTTTCAAATTTCTTTCAGAAAACTGAATGATGATTTGGTTATTGCACCTTCCAGAAGTAACTGAAACAAATAGTAAATAAACACTTCAAGATGAACTATCTCCAAAGTTAGCCTTGGAAGCCTGGGAATATTTTTGCTGTCAATTAGGATAACGTCAAAAACAAAAGGTTATGGATTCCAAATATTTTTCTTCAGTGATTAATATAGATGGTTCCAAACTTATGATGGCTTGACTTAAAATTTTTTTTACTTTACTGTGAAAAGGGATAAGCATTCAGTAGAAACCATACTTAGAATTTTGAAATTTTATCTTTTCCTGGGCTAGTGATATGTGATATGATACTTTCATATGCTGGGCAGTGGCAGCGAGCTGCAGCTTCCAGTCAGCCACATGATCAAGAGAATGAACAACCAATACACTTAACAACCATTCTGTACCTGTAGTAGGTAAAGCCAGCAGCAGGTGCAGCCTAGTGAACAAGCAATTGGTAGACTGGTGGGTAAACCAGGATAACATACAGAAATGGAGATGGCCAGCTGAGTCTGGACTCCTCTTAAGGGGAAGGTAAACAGATCCCATTCCCAATATCTACTCCAGGAAAATAGCAAAGTCCTATGCAGAAATTTAAAGTTCAAGGGCTGCTTAATCAACAACCCTGGACCCAGTCCAGGATAATGGACTGGATATTAATTAATCCTGAATAGATATTCTTGATGGTTCTCACCTACCCACTTCATTGCCTGTGCCTAACAAAGTAGCCTCTTTTTTTTTTTTTTTTAATTTTTTTTTTTTTAACATTTATTCATTTTTGAGACAGAGAGAGACAGAGCATGAACAGGGGAGGAGCAGAGAGAGAGGGAGACACAGAATCTGAAACAGGCTCCAGGTTCTGAGCTGTCAGCACAGAGCCCGACGCGGGGCTCGAACTCACGGACCGTGAGATCATGACCTGAGCCGAAGTCGGACGCTTAACCGACCGAGCCACCCAGGCGCCCCAGCAGCCTCTTTATAAACCCAAACAAGAGACTGTATTCTATTTCTTCTGTTTCTAGGAACTGAGACATTTCACCATTCACTTAACAATGTTCTATTACTTACCTTTCAGACATTGTACTTTCAAACATATTTTCATGAAAGTATTATAAGTGAAAGTAAAGAGTGAAATTTCCTCTATCTTAAACTCCATTTTGTCTCTCCTCTAGCTTAAATAGTTGCTATCCATTTTATATGAGTTAGAGCTACTCTACAAAATTAAGATTGGCACTGCAACTTAAAACTTAAGAGCACTGGCAAAGAAAGAAGATATAAATAATTCAACATTTTTTAATACTTGCATTTAAAAAACAAAACTCTGGGGGCACCTGGGTGGCTCAGTCGGTTAAGCATCCAATTCTTGGTTTGGGCTCAGGTCATGATCTCACGGTTCCTGAGTTCGAGCCCCGTGTCAGGCTCTGCCTTGACAGCTGCAGAGCCTGCTTGGGATTCCCTGTCTCCCTCTCTTTCTGCCCCTCCTGCACTGTGTCTGTCTGTCTGTCTGTCTGTCTCTCTCTCTCTCTCAAAAATAAATAATAAACATTTAAAAAAATAGAATGAAAAATCTTTTTTAAATACCCCCACCACTGCCCCTCCCTGCTCACAAAATTCTTTTCTTAAAGATATTTTTAATGAATAAACACATTACCCTAAATGTTATGAAAGCCAAAGTTACAACCATTATTCCATGAGAATTACTTTACCTTGTCGTGCCTGTGCTGTTCTAGATGAAATTCATCTCAGCCCCATCTGCAAGGGTATGTCTGAATTAACCTCAGCCAATCAGCATAATTTCATTCCCTTGCTACAATCTTTGATTCAGGAATAAATACATGACCTGAATTGCTCCAATCAGCAAAAAACCAAAATGTTAATACTCTTTCCCTCTGGCCCATGTGGTATATACGGATGCAAAGCCTGAAACAACTGCAGCCATTTTGTTGCCACAAAGGAAGCTACCCAAAGTCAAAGCTGATACAGAGAGAACAGAGCCAAGAGAATCACAAAGAAATGGAGCCAGAACCTGCCAGGCCTAAAGTCCACCCTGATTCTGAATTTTGTTAGTTGTATGAACAGATACATTCACCTGCAGCTAAAAAGAAATGTCACTCATCATTCTGAGGCACGAAAAAGAGTAAGACCACAGGTTTAGGAACAGAAAGGAGGCTTCTATCCTCATTAGGATGCTGAAGTTTTATGAGAGGCATTTTCAGATACAATGCTGGCTAGAGCTACAATTTCTGACCCAGTGCCTGGGTCTAAGGTGGTGAATACCAAGAAATGGCTTTGTGTGTCAGCACGTGCTGAAGAAGCTGGAACTAAAGAGCTGGAAAGACACTGGCTGAGCCACCCTCCACCCTTAGAAATAAATTCTAGACCATCAGTGACAGTACATATACCCAATACTGTTGGGGATTAGGCTGCTGCCAGAACAACGTTCTCTCTACTGAAGGAAGATTGCACCAGGCTGCAGGGAACACAAGCCTCTTGGTAATCTTCTTCATGCTTCCATTCTATGAAAATAGTCACCAAGACCAACCTGCCCTTTCCTTTCCATCTTGCTCTCCTTTTTGTTTCCAGCATGGAGGAGTCAGCACAGTGGCTGAGGTGAGTAAGGACGCAGCAGTGAGAAAGGGGTTGGAGTCTATGCAGAGGCCCAGACCAGTCAGGGCACTGGCAGAGGTGGCCGAGAGGTGGTAAGCCACAAACACAGCAAGGCAATTGGGAGATCTACGTACAGCAAATTATTTTTGATTAAGCACATAAAAAAATATATCAAGAATAAAAGGTGCTGTGTTTCTCACTGCCAGAGAAAGTTTTTAAAAACAACTCCAAGACGCTGGGTGTGAATTGAAGGTATCATTATGTAGCCATAATTTTATTATACACACCCACACAGACAGAGATAAAAATATTTACAATGTGTGTATATGTGCATCTGAGGGGAGTGTGTATATATGCATGTATCTTCTAATTCTGTCCCCAGATAACATCTCATTTTCTTCAGTTACGAAAATAAAGGAATACCCTAGAGTCATCCTGAATCCCTTCCAGCATTAAATGTTGGCAAACACAAAGACACCCACTTTTCTGCAATCTGCAAAACAAAAATACCACTTCAAAAAGACATGCGTCATGACAGTTAGAAATTATATATCTAACAGGAGAAAGCAGAATTATCAATTACATCTACCACACAACACAATAAGAAGTCACACATCATAAATGATCACTCTCTAGATGCTGTTAGTTAGCACTCACAGAAACTGTCACCTCAGCAAATGATTTCTCTCATTGCTAGAAAGACACACAACACAAACATTACCCTGCTTTAAAAAAGGGGCAGGGAGGACTATCACTGACAAGAGGCTACCACTCTATTTCACTTCCACTTTACACTAGAGATGAAATTTTAAATATTTAAAAACCAAACTGCGTAGCATGCAGAGAGGAGGCAAGCAAAAGCAATTAGAATTGTGAAATACTCATTTTAGCTTTTGCTTCTTATAACCTTGATAAATGCATCAATCAAATTGTTAACTTTTCTGTTAAAACTAAAGTGCAAAATGCCCTTGCAAAATGAGCATGTATCTATTAAGTCTTCTACTCTTTTTTTACAACGTTGCCACTCCCACAAGTAATAGGAAGAAGTTTAACATTCAACACCCATAACACCAGAATTCTTACTCTGCTTAGTGATTAGATTATTCTAGGAAATACACATTTAAGTCCTTGCCTACCATATAATTAGATGGGATTATATATAGTCACTACTCCCAAACAATATCAATAACTTTTTAAATACATGAATGAATTAACCCAAATTCAATTTAAATTAACCTTTAACAGTACCAGCAAGTGAAATCATTACACTGATGGCAGAATCAATACGACACCACTTAAATTAAAAGAGGTAACAAAAATCAGCAAGGAACTACACCAAGTTTGCCTCCCTAGAGAAAAAAAATGCTTCCTGATCATAATTCTCTGGCTCTCTGGGAATTTACATGTGCTACTTTTTGTAGTTTTTTACCTTCTTGATGTCTTCAATTCTGACCATATTCTCATCTAAACTCCTACAGCATTTACTCTATTAAGCACTCATTTAATACTCTGTATAACATTCTGTGTTATGAGTTCTTTAAAAAATAATACTCAGCACAGCCACTGTAGAAAACAGTATGGGGGTTCCTTAAAAAATTAAAAATAAAAAAACCACAGAATCTAATAATCCCATTACTGGGTATTTACTAGGGAAAATGAAAACACGAACTCAAAAAAATATAGGCACCTCTATGTTTATTGCAGCATTATTTACAATAGTCAAGACATGGAAGCAACCTAAGTGTCCATCAAAAGACGAATGGATAAAGAAGATGTGGTATATTTATACAATCAAGTATTACACAGCCATAAAAGAGGATGAGTTCACACCGTTTGAGACAATGTGGATGGACCTAGAGGGTATTTTCCTAAGTGAAATAAGTCAGATTGAGAAAGACAAATACTATAGGTTCCTGCTCATAAAAGAAATCTAAAAAGATGAATATACAAAAAGCAGAATCAGACCTACAAATACAGAAAACTGATGGCTGCCAGAGGAAAGAGGAGTGGGGAATTGGGCAAAATGGGTAAGGGAAGAGGGAGATACAGGCCTCTAGTTATGGAATAAACACATCATGGGAATAAAAAGAGCATAAGGAATACAGTAATGTTATGACAGTGATGAAATGGGATAGAGTAGATATACTTGTGGTAAACACAAAGTAATGTATAAACTTGTCAAATTACTAAGTTGTACACCTGAAACTAATGTAAAACTGTGTGTCAACTATAAATTTAAAAAACAATTTTAAAAATTAAGGACCATAATTTTTGTAGTTTGAATATCCTGCACAGAGTTAGCAAAATAATGGTCACACAATAAATATTAAACAAGAATTTTAGTTTTCTAAGTGCTAATGTTTCACAATTATGCATGGATGACAGCACTGTATCAAAAAAAACTAAACATGGATTTTAGTTCTCATTCTGTCCACAATAGCCAATGAGTCACTTAACCTCACTGGGACTCAGGTTCCTCATCCATATA
Source organism: Panthera leo (assembly GCF_018350215.1). Taxonomy (NCBI): domain Eukaryota; kingdom Metazoa; phylum Chordata; class Mammalia; order Carnivora; family Felidae; genus Panthera; species Panthera leo. The sequence goes on along the minus strand of NC_056683.1, from coordinate 54,379,225 downwards.
GAGATGACCTCTAAAGTCCTCAGGTCCAAGCTTGTAAGACTCTATTCACAGTTAAAACAAAGTTTACTTAGTATTATCAGTGGAATTACATGGCTGTCATCTACATTTTTAAGACTTTTTAAAACAATTTTTTAAAAATATTTATGTATTTTGAGAGAGAGAGAGTGAGCGAGTGAGCAGGGGAGGGGCAGAGAGAGAGAGAGAAAGAGAGAGAATCCCAAGAAGGCTCCACGCTGTCAGCGCAGAGCCTAACATGGGGCTCAATCTCACAAATCAGGAGATCATGACCTAAATCGAAATCAAGAGTCGGACACTTAACCAACTGAGCCACCCAGGCACCCCTAAACAATTTTTATTTCTCATGACAGAGCTGCATCTCACAAATGAATCAAAATATAAAATGACTCAATAAGTCAACTGTTTAAATTTAATTGAATCATGGCTCTACTAAGAGATTCATTCTACTCAACTGTGAAACAAACATAAAGCCCTAGAACATGAATGATTCAACAATACCTAAGCTTTTCCACCAGTTTGTAGAGAAGCACCTGCATTACAGCCCAGGAGGAGACAAGATGTTCCCTATAACATGAAATGTATTTGGTTTTTTACATCAACCACTATCAAAGTAAAAGTTCTTTTACTAATCAATTCTTTTTTTCCTAATCTGTTTCCCTTCGTTTTCCTCTTTGTAAAAGCAATCATCATGTCCCTTCTGTTTTTTCCTTTTCCTCATGTCATAAAAAGTATCTAAAACATGGAAAACATCTAGACCCATCTTTTTAACATTAAATGGGGAGGGCAAAGGTACCTAATGCAACTCATTGTGTACTCTTGATTAAAGTCCCAGACTGACTGATGTCACTTGTTAACTTGTAGATTTTTATTCAACTGAGATGCAAAATCTCTGGATTGATGGCTCGGTTAGGCATTAACCAATTTTCTATCTAACCCAGAAACACTTCTTTGTTCAACTGCTCACATGTGCCTAACTTATCAAATGCTCTTTGAACCAGACATAACATTGTACTGATTTCCTTAATAATTTCAGGAGTTAAATAACATTAAATTTTTGTCACAGGTTCATTTCATATTTACCTGAGTGATTTTACCTTTTTGAAAATTATCCTTCAACACGAATAAAAACAGAAACCAAGTCTGTACAGAATTATGATGGCTCTGTTTACGCAACCACCATTTGTTAGTGACTGCTTAAATTAAACAAAATACTGATGAAAATCAAAATGATTTACATGTTATCAGATATTATTGTGTCCCTTATAAGAATCACTATTTTCAGTACGAAAAAAAGAATTAATATACTGGTTGATTTTCTCCTGTTGGGTTCATTACAATTTCTCTGGTAAGCTCAGAAAAGCTAAGGGGAAAAAAAAGATGCTGACCATTAAGTTTGGCAAAATCAAAACCTCAGAGCTCTGGCAGCTGGCAAGGGGTTCTCTTCTGGATTGGGCTTCTCTTCAAATTATGCTTGGGAATGAAAGAGCACATAGAAATGTGAAAACTCCTTACAAGCACATGGGTTAATGAGCAGTGGGACCTATGCAGCTACAATCAGTACAGTATCACTGACTCTTATTAAATGACAAAACACATTTGACGTCAGCAAACAACATAAACAGCAGCCTATAATTTCAGTCACTTTCACAGAGATGCTAAGTCTGGGATGTAGACATTTCTTGGAGTTAGGCTCAATGAGAGGCTGTGATGCTGTTTATGCCAAACCAGCACGATTTCTGTTCTGCTACGTTTATTTTGCACAAGGGTATTATTTGAATTTTGCTGTTAAACGGCAAGTACAAAGGTCTTACTTGAAGATTTTTCTGTGGGAATTTCTATAAGGAAAAGATTTAGACAGAGGGAGCTTTATAGAGAATGAACAAATAAGCCTACTGGGAAGCAATTTAATTTGGTCAAGAAATACAGTTACTGTAAAACCTTGTTAGTTGATGGAATCATTCAAGGTGCTGCCTGTCAAAAGTCAAAGTTATTCTCTGAATGACAGGTGACTTCATGAAGAGTGGATTAGTCAGAATACTGGATTTCCTGCAACCAGAGAAAACTCTTGAGTCAAGGGCAAGCAGGATTGTATGCATATGCTTCAAAGTAAATCAGCTGTCTACAAACAACTACAATTGCTTTTTCAAAAGAGAAAATTAAAGGGGAATATGATCCCAACCAAGTACTAATCTCTAACTCCTTTTCTTACATTTCTCTCTTGCTGTCAAAAAATAGTCAATACTCTTTACACAATCCTTGTAGGAGTCTTACTTAGAAGGTTCTCCTAAACATAAAACACAATTTAAACAAGAAAAAGTAATGGAAAGCTATTTACCAGAATGTAAATTGTGGCTACTTCTATGTGATGACTTCTAAGTTACTTAATTTTCTTACTGGCAATGTTCTGTGTTTTCTTAAATTTCCAAAGGGAACATGTAAAAGCATACAGGCAAATACATAAACATATGCATATATATGTGTAATTTCAAATATTTTTAAATGAACCGTGATCATTCAAAAGTCTTCTGCTCTAAAATAATTTAGAAAATAATCTTGAATTTTAAAATAATAATCAAATTATTAGTTTCAAAACAACACTTCAAAAAATTTCAACTACCCTGTCTGATACATGAAAACTAAATTGTTGACATCCGCATTAAACATATTTTACATATAATCCAGGGCGCTTGGGTGGCACAGTAGGTTGAGCGACTGGCTTTGGCTCATATCATGATCTTGAGCCCCACATGTCAGGCTCTGTGCTGACAGCTCAGAGCCTGGAGCCAGCTTCGGATTTTGTGTCTCCCTCCCTCTCTCTCTTCCCCTCCTCTGCTTACATGTTCATTCTCTATCTCTCTCTCTCTCTCTCTCAAAAGAAAAGCATTAAAAATTTTTATTTTAAAACATATTTTACATAATCCTAAATAAAGCAAATGAAGTAACATAATTTATATATTTTCACAAAAATAACAAAGCCTCTGTCCTCAACATTCATGGCAGTCTAACTAACCCTGTCAACATAAGAGAAAGGCAATAAAATAGTTCAGACTACTTACCAGGATAGGGAGACTCTCTGAAAAAAAGTCTGCCCAGTTTAGATACACACAAAAAAAAAAAAAAAAAAAAAAAGTTAAAACAAAAATGTAATTTTTTCCATACAATACTGTCAACTCTGCTCAGAAGGAAAAATACTAGGGGCGCCTGGGTAGCTCAGTCGGTTAAGCGTCTGACTCTTGGTTTCTGCTCAGGTCATGATCTCACAGTTCGTGAGTTCGAGCCCACGATGGGCTCTGCACTGTCAGTGCAGAGCCTGTTTTGGACTCTCTGTCTCCCTCTCTCTTTGCCCCTCCGTCACTCCTGCACATGCTGTCTTGCTCACTCTCTCTCTCTCTCAAAAATAAATATTTTTAAAAAAGACAAAATACTAAATATTAAAAAAAAAAAAGACAAAATACCTAAAGCCTTCAACACCTATCTCTCTAAAGTCAAAGTAATCACAGCTAATTTTTTTTAAAATCAAAAAGACTTTGATGTAAACCATATCACAAATTCGAGTTATGGCTGCTGAACTCCCTTAAAAAAAAAAAAAATACAACCTAAGTGATTCTTTTTTTATGCTTTTAAGTAATCTCCACATCCAACATAAGACTCGAACTCACAACCCCAAGATCAAGAGTCTCACGTTCCAATGACTGAGGCAGCCAGGAGCCCCAACTAAGTGATTGCTATCCTAAGATGCAACATCTCCTTAAAAAGCTCTAAAGCAAGATACAGAGTTCATTAACATGGGGAATAAACCTAAAAGAGCCAGGGACCACCCTACCTTGGAAATAGTATAGCTTTCTGCTCATATAAACAAGCACTGCCTTTAAACAGACCCCATAAAATTCTCCAAGTTTCAGAAATGATCATTCTAAACTAATCTCTCAAGGAACTTTTAAAAGTATTTCATATTCCTTCATGCTTGAGGTAATACAACTTCTATGCACCAACACCCAGAATTAGTATGATTTCTGAATATCTTAATTTTAACATATGCTCACACTCATCAAGCTCAAAGAGAGCTACAACAGCAGACAAGTCTTGCTTGGTAATTCTAGAGGCCATCACCTCTTCACTGGAGTTGTAAGAGCCAGTAAAACACTTCCCATATTATTTTCAACTACAATTTTCCTTCTGTTGGTTTCCCTTCAAACAGTCCCTATAATTCAAGAGTATTGCAACCCAGGCCCAAACAATAACCCTTCCTTGAAGGGTATTTTGTTTCAAAGCAGTAAGCTTGTAAAGTTTAACTTTTCAAAGGGAAAAACTTTAGTTACTGATACACTACTAAAAGGGTAATCTTGCATTTTTTGAGGTTTTAGAAAAAATCTTAAAGAGTAAATCATATATTTGAGAAAAATAACTAATAGACTTTTATCAATTTAGGCAAAAGACTACATTTTAAAAATTCTAAAACTGAAAACAGACTTTTAAAAATCAATTTTAAAAATGCTATTAGGAAAATATTTAATGAATTCTTCTAGTGACAAACACCACTTAAATAGGGAGTATATTTAAAAATTCTTCCCAAGATCTGTTAGTTGCTAATGTATAGATCGTCTTTCTTTCAATCACTTTATCTCATAGAATTCTATAATAAAAACAGAATCTGGGTCTTAATCCTCCCCTCCATAAAATGTTATCACCTATGCCACTCTACCTCTGCTAGGCAAAGGGTATGAAAGAAAGCTTGAGCAACAGTACATTAGAGTCAACCAGATGAAAAGAGAGTAACTAAAGACAAAGAGTGAATAAAGGTGGGGGAATATAATGATAGCATCCCAAAACTTGACGAGAAGAGAAGAAGAAAAAAGAAAAAAGCAAAGCAAACAACTGGTAGCACTTTCAATTTCAAAACCAGTGCACACCTTAACTTTTGTTAGGAATGTACACAGCCACAAGATTCCCAGGACTTGTGAAATTCAATTAAATATAAGAAAAAAATCTCTGGGGAAAATGTCCTAATTTTATTCTTTCACTCAAATTCTTGGCCAATAGTAAAGTAAATCTGTTCATCATAACAAAAAATAAGGGCTAAACCTTTACATGAAATGTACTGCACAGAAATATATTTCATTACAGGTCCTTTGCACATCAACATTCAGGCCTAATGCACAACTCAAAGGCCCTAAGGGCTGGGTAAGCAGCATCCAATCTAAGACAAGTCAGTCTGTATTTCACTCATGAACACTCCCCAGTGGTCAGCACTACCAACGGGAATCCAACTCATTATTGCTTATAAGTTTTGTGATTCTAAAAAAGTTGAAAATCACATTTTCTCAAGACAAATGATCAAACATTTAAATAGGAGTTTTTCTCTCATGATTAACGACATCTGCAGCTCACAAAGGGCGACAACTGACAAATCACATTATGCTCTGGAAGACACCTAGGGACCTTATAAGGATTTATAAGATATGATGTAGTTTTTTCATACCTTTACTCATTCAAATCCTCTTTGTCCAAAATAAAGCTGTCCCCACAGCTCTTAAAAATTACAACCCAGTCAATACCACCGTTGGCAAACACCAGCAAAGGCTCTGAGATCAAATATTAGCCTCCTCATTGTAATACATGAAAATGGAGGGGGTGAATCCAAGGAAAAGACATGTAAAGAGAAGATAGGGACAGAACAAAAGAATGAGATGGGAGAAGTACTGAAAACTAACAAGCTGAACTTAGAACTAATTTTATTAATAAAAAGAGGATGGCATAGTTTTCCTAGACTCTGAATGTAATTGCCAACTGCTGACAAGAAGAATCAATCAGCAGCTCCAGAGAATTATAAATTAAAAATGATCAGTCACTACACTCAAGAAAAATAAAGCCTGCTGATGAATTAAAAGAAAAAACCCAAGAAACAACAGAAGCAATGTCTAGTCACACAAAGGTGGAAGCAATTAAAGATATCCGAGTCAGAATGGACACAAGTTTAATCAATCAGCATTAAAAGAATGTTTAAAAGAAACTTTATGTGAAATACAGCTTGATAGTGGTACAGAAGAAATGCATTACAATCCATGATGTTCACTAAATATTGGAACAGATTACCATGACAGGTTGTGAAACTGTCTTTCTTAAACACTTTTGAAAATAAGAACAGAACAGTTTAAATGCAGGCCTCTCCATAGTCAGAAGACATAAAAAAGGGCCCCTGTTGGCATTCAGATTACCCCGTAACCCCTATAACATCATTTACTAAAGACACACAGTTTACAGTGATAGTCACTGAGTAACTCTCAATGATCCACAATAATGGGGACCGGAAGTTTCACGTCAAAAGAACTTTGCCCTTCCTCTGTTGTATCTAATTCTGAAGACAATAACACAACAAATTAACATGGAGATAAAGTACTGTTATATTGTTATACTCTCCTACACAGAGGACTTAATAAAGGAAAGGAAAAGGAAAACTCATTTTGTAGGAGTTGTGTCAATGGGATGCAAAGTAAAGGAGTAGTATATCTAGCATTAAGATTCGTTAAGCATTAATCACCCTTATTTACAAAAAATACTGAACTTGGGAGGATAGATGGAGTCTGGAAATTTTCAAAGGAAGTTGGGAGTAGGCACTGTCTTGAAGTGAAGAAAAATGAGCACGTAGATGGCCTCAATGTAGCAATAAATAAGAAGGTGGACAAAGACAACAACTGGAGGAAAAGTTCAGCCAAGCAAGTCAGACCAGCTCATTAAGTGCTAGAAAAAAAAGGATCTGAAGCTCAATAAAGTTCTTCAGTCTCTTCAATAGGATTCTTGGAAGCAGAAGCCCATACTTCAGAAACGTATTTTTACAATGTTTGTCCCTTAAGTATTTGTTTTCTCCTCACTTTCCAAAGTTCTGTTGGAACTATCAGGCTGTCTTAACAGGGCTAGTTCAGTGTAAGCACAGTTTAGGCTGGAGGTTAAAACGGGAGAGAGTAATTCCAGGGACAGAAGGGAGTCCCAGAACAAGGACAGCAAGAAAAGGGCACAAATGGTCACACCTTTGAAATCATGTCCTTCCTCCACAGTCCCTATTCAAGCCTCAGCAAATTCTGTGACACTGACAGAAACCCAGTCTCTGTCAACAGTTTTCATCTCCTCCACAGTCCAGCCTCTTACCAAAATACTGAAAAAGTCAGAGAACTCAATAGTTTTCAAATTATTTTGTTCCCCATATCTGGTTCTCAGATTTCAGTGTGCTTATGAATCATCAAGGGTCTGTCCATTGAGGTTTTGATTCCGTGAGGTCAGAGCAGAGACTCAGGAATCTAGTATTTTAAAAAGTACACCACACTTTCAGAAATACAAGCTGATGGAGAAAAGTATTTAAATGGCTGAAGGTAAGCAATGAAAAGAAAAATTAAATCAAAGGATTAAAAGAATATTTGCCTTAAAGAGGTTAGAGTGGGAGAGAGCCAAAGCATAAGAGACTCTTAAAAACTGAGAACAAACTGAGGCCTGATGGGGGGTGGGAGGGTGGGGAGGGTGGGTGATGGGCACTGAGGAGGGCACCTGTTGGGATGAGCACTGGGTGATGTATGGAAACCAATTTGACAATAAATTTCATATATTAAAACAAATAAATAAATAAATATCAATCAATCAACCAATAAAAGAATATTTGCCTCAATTAACTTATTACTCAATAACTAAAATTAATTGTACTATATGGGTAACCTGCATGTCACTTGAAAAATGTACCTCCTTGGCTGGGGTTCAACCCTCGTATCTCATATGAACAGCATCACTTGAAAGCTATTGCTAATTACAGAAAGAGGTGGGGTTTCAGGGCAAATTCTCATGAAATTTTTTCAACCTTCATCTGAGCACAGTTGCTTTCAGTAACAGAGGCTACTACCTTGTGACTGGAGGAGCTTCAATAAAGTATTAGAAAAGCAAGCCATACTAATTATATTAAGCATTTACAGTATGCAAGGCACTGTACTAAGTGCTTTACATGTATTAGTCCAACAACCCTATGAGATAGGCCTTATTGTTATCCCCATTTACAGATATGAAAATTAGGGCACAGAGAAGTTACTTGCTTCCACAACTAGTAAATAGAGAAAACAGAATCCAAACCCAAGTCTCTCTAGATATGCCACATAAAAGACTCAATTCAGGCTGTAGGGAAAAAATTAAAAATTGATTTTTCACATCAAAATATAAATAACTTGCGAACAAATGTGGTGCAACAAAATAAGATACGGGGCACCTGGGTGGCTCAGTTGGTTAAGCGTCCAACTCCTGATTTTGGCTCAGGTCATAATCTCACAGTTTGTGAGTTCAAGCACCACGTCGAGCTGTGCACTGACAGCACAGAGCCTGCTTGGAATTCTCTGCCTCCCTCTCTTTTTGCCCCTCCCCTGCTCACTCACTATCTCTCTCTCTGTCAAAATAAAGAAATAAACATTAAAAAAAATAAAAATAAAATATGAATATAGATCTAAACATCTGCTTAAAGTGTCTTCTATAACTTAACTGTTAACTTCTCAAAAGACACTGGTTTGTTGCTAAAACTTCTGGCTGTTTAAGGTTTCTGTAACTGCTAGGTTAAAGGTAAAGCTCATTTCATAATTCTATTTCATAGCTGAGGGGCCTTAGTGTGTCACCATCTGATTTGGGAGACACTACTATTGGTAAAAGAATTTAGGAAAAGCTGGATTGCTTGTTTTGTCAATTAAAATTCCTAACTTCTAAAAAAGAAAAAATTCCTAACTCCTTTCAGTAAATGTTCCAGTTTAAGTTATGGTGTGGACTATCCTTTGGCATTCTGCTAACACTGCTAAGCCACAGCGAAATTTAGTTTTTTTTAATCAGATAACAAATATTCGATTGCCTACTATGTAGATGACCAAAAACTAGTCAGTTCCTCAAAGTTCTACAGAAATTTTATAAAAGCTTAACGTCATGTGAGCCATACAATATAAGGCTCTTAAAATGAAGAAAAAAAAAAAAAGACTGAAAATATGGTTATAGGTCTGTGACTTATATAAATTCTAATTTTTTCCAGTAGTTTATTTTTTAACTGTCATACTCTTAAAAGTAAAATGCAAAAAATGAAATTTTTACTTTAGTACCATTAGAAATCTATTTATGGAGGTTTTCTTAATGCAAATATTTTACTTGAGAATTGCCTATAATCAAGGCAAATAGGTTTTCTTTTGTTCATTCTCTAAAAGCTATTAAGTGTCTGCTCTCTTCAGCTTTAACAGTCCCCATCACAGAATACATGGAACAGAATTCTGGCCTCCCAGATTCCTCATTCAATACCTTTCAGTCTTCCTGATTCACAAAAAACCACGAATACAATTTTTGGTATCTTAACACGCCAATCCTACGTTTTAAAATATTCTCAAACTTTGTCTCTTTCGCTAGAACCTAAACAAATTTCTTTTATGAAAACGACCGTACCCCCTAAAAAATGGAAGCTTTTCTCATTTCTCATACTTACAAGTTCAGTCAGTTCAAGAGCTGGCAAATTTAAAAATCTTATTTCCTCTCCTTTTCACACACACACAAAAAGAAATCTTAAATACCAGTACTCCATTCACCTTACTTCTATAAAAGCTAAGTTGGTGATAATATATTACTCAGAATAGACTATATTACAGAATAAAATAAGTGTTACAATTATCTTACAATTCCTGTGGTAAAACCAAGTGCTACAGAAAACTCAAATCTAAAAAGACTGCTTAAGTCTTACTGCATTTCAGCCACAACTGGTCAGAAAACTCTCTTCAGGTCCAAAATATATAATTAAAACACACACAGACACACACACACACACACACACACACACACATATGTAAGTACATATATTTTAGGAAATCTTAGAAGAGTGAGACAGTATTCTACATAGAAGTAGAGGAAGAGAGATAATGAGATTAAGTACAATGAAGCTAACCAAAGCTAGATCTGGGACACATTACCAGCATACATGTGGCAGCTTCTGTATGAAAATATCATTAGGTACACGATGACTACATATCTAGGTTTATATTTCAAAAAAGAACAGTTCAAATTTTTTCCAAAAGTATATTCAAGATGGTCTAGTCAATGGAGAGTGAAACAGGCAAATCTTACCTGATCTCTAGGAAGTATATTTAACAAAAATGAGGTAGTTCACAGTTGTTAAACAAAGTAGAGAAATATGGTTTGGTTATATGACCACCTGAGAAAAGGCAATGCTTCTCTGAGTATGCTCTCCACTGTATTACAGATTACAAAGACCTAAGAACAGTCGTTTGCTATTTTCTGCGTGGACACATTAAAAAAGGAAAGATGAAAGAGATAAGGAGAAATATACAATCCAAAGGAAAGGAAAAATAAAAGGGACTGGAGTACTGTGCACACGCGCGCACACACGTGTGTGTGTGTAGGAGCATTCACTCTTACAACCGTCCCTAAAATTGCCATCTATAAATCCACAACAGTTATGAATGCTATGTGAGAAAGTGGTCTGACTTGAAATAATAATGTAACTTCAAAAACAGGTAAAAGCTTTTCTGTTTTGGGAGAACTACTGCCATTAAAACTAGGAAAAGCTATCTGAAGGAAATGACTGGAGTCATCGAGCATACATTTAAAAATTATTCATTATACAAATAATCTTCAAAACCTACATTAAGGGATTTAATTATATGTATTACTTACTCCATTAGTCTAGCTTGCTTCTTTCAATAGTAGCTTTCCAGGGTTTGGGAAATTTGTGTTAGAAGAGGACATTTCATATAAAATTGCTTTCTGTTTTCCATTACTTATTTATAGACTCAGCCTTTAATCCAATACCCTCAGTATCATAGTTTTTACTAGTTAGCAACTAACCCCATAGAACACTATGAGCAAATGTATAGAGGGGTAGAAATTAGTTCACCTATTACCCTTCATGAGTAACATTCATGTATTTTAATAGTCTCCAGCAAAATGGATTTCTCATTCAAGCACTGATTTTCCTTAATACAACACAACCCAAAACAGCAGACTTCAAAGAGCTATTTCACTGTGGCTGAGCTAACAATACACCAGTCCCTTAGAAGTATCCCACTTCCCCTACTGCCAAAAGAGCTTTATTGCCATCCTCTATTCCAATTTCCTGTCCTTGCTCTAGGCTTGCAACACTCTACATCTGAAGTATCTCCAAGCACAGTTACTCCAATACTGGGTGCTGGCGTTTCAACATATGAATACAACTCAATAGAGCACGTAACAGTATGGTTCCATTTATATAACATGCTCAGTATGACAAAAGTATAGTGATGAAAAATAGGTCAGTGTTTGCCAGAGTTGAAGGGAAAGTGTTGGGGGTAGCATGAGAAAATCTCTTGGGCATAATGAAGAAGTTCTGTATCCTGTTTGTAGTGGTGTTACAAGTGTTAATGCGTGTGGTAAAATTTCATAAAACACTCACACGGAGAATACATATAAAAACTGGTGAAATGTGGAAAAGGTCTATAGTTTAGTTGACAGTACTACTGTGGTATGTAAGATGTTATCTTTGGGGAAGGATGAGTGAGGAGTGTAGTAGAAACTCTCCACTATTTTTGCAATTTCTATGTGAGTCAAATAATTTCCAAATAAAAAGTTAAAAATATATATTTATAGTTCATAGAATCTCTGCGGAAGCCTGGAGAATCATACCTAATGGCTATAATGCCAGGCACAAAAGTCTTTCCTCCACCCAACCCCAAGAGAAACAATTATGGTATCAGGCTACTCCCTTATCCCAAACACCCAAGTTCCACCACAATACTATGGGTATGTTTTCAAAAGGCTAAGAAAACCTCAATAGAAAGCCCTAGTGGAAAAATATTTGAGAATCAATGTTTTAGGCAGAGATTATCAATGGTTGTATTATTTCTTTCTTCAAAGTATCTTTATGTAAGGATTTGAATAATTTACCTTAAAACATATTATAGAATTAAGATAGAAAGGAAAAGTAAACAACTTTATGTCTTAGTATTGAGTCATATTCAATTACTAAAGAGTTGCCTCAAAAATGATTACATTTCAGCAATAAGACAATGACAGGTTGCATACATTTCTTTTTTTTTTTTTTTTTTTTTTTTTTTTTAAATATTGTGTTTATTTGTTTTTGACAGAGAGAGAGAGAGACAGAGCATGAGCAGGGAGGGGCAGAAAGAGAGGGAGACAACAGAATCCGAAACAGGCTCCAGGCTCTGAGCTGTCAGCACAGAGCCCGACGCGGGGCTGGAACCCACAAACTGCGAGATCATGACCTGAGCCGAAGTCGGACACTCAACCGACTGAGCCACCCAGGCGCCCCTGCATACATTTCTTGTGTATATAATTTTTTTTTAAGAAAACCATTTTCCAGGGTATAAATCAACCCTGACTTTAAGATATATATCAATTCTGGGGTGCCTGTGTGGCTCAGTCAGTTGGGTCAGGTAGTAATCTCACAGGTTTGTGAGATGAACCCCCACATCAGACTCTATGCTGACAGTGCAGAGTCTGCTGGGGATTCTTCCTCTCCCCGTCTCTCTGCCTGCCTGCCCCTTCCTCCCTCCCCCCCTCAAAATAAACTTTAAAAATAAAATATATTTATCAATTCTAAATATCTAAAATTAAGTCACAGGCCTAATACATTCCTTTTCAAGTTAATTTTTAATCTAGCTTCTCTCCTGTCTAGATGTAGCCACAGGATTCACACAGTACCCTAGGGAAACAATCACTAACTGAGTATTCCATACAAATTTAAATTAATTTGTAACAGCTTGAAATTTGCAGTTAATCTGCAACATTTTACTTATAAGAATAAGGTTTAAATTTATAGTATTCTTACTTCAAAAGAAAGCAGCATTACAATGCACAAACCATATGTTAAGGATTCAGAATTTCTGACTTCTGATCTTATGATTTTTCTACCTTCTCAGTAAGTATTCCTGATAAGGCCCTTAATTCTTTATCCTTAATGAATTCATACAGTACAGCTTAATTTCATTTATAAATAAACCACATACCCAAAAGAGACTATGACTACAACACAGACAACACTGATATAAATTCACTATTCAATGAGGCTGAGAATTGAATGTTACAGTTCAAATACAATTCTGCAAGTTTTTGGTTTAAAGGACAATCTAACAGTTCTTGACATACCCATTCTCAAAATCTTAAATACCTATGAAATTTGGAAATTAAGAAGACTTACAACACAAAAACTAAGTCTGAAAGAAACTGAAAGGAGTCAAAACAAACTATTATTTTAGCCAAGTTGTACCAGGGTAATACAGAAGTCCATCTCATTTTCTAGATAATTCAGTTCTAACCCAGGAAAAGAGAGTTTTCAGTGGGCAGCTATTTTCAGTCAGGCAGGAACATGGCTATGCCACATAATTAATCAGATTCTACAGGCTTATTCTAGGTCACATAAACAACGCAGAAATTCAATGCATTTCAGTGGGTTAGTAATACCTGTTATCACAACACCTGGGTGGCTCAGTCAGTTGAGTGTCCATCTGACTCTTGATGTCAGCTGAGGTCATGATCCCAGAGCCCTGGGATCAAGCCATCAGGCTCTGCACTGAGTGTGAAGCTTGCTTAAGATTCTCTTTCTCCCTACCCCCACTCGCACTCTCTCTTTTAAAAAAATAAATAAATAAAATAAAACCTGTATTACAATGTGTTTATTCTCTTGTTGGTTGTCATTTGGGTTGTTTCTAATTTAGAACTATTCTGTATAGAGCTGCTATGAATATTCATGAACAAGTCTATGTACAAATATGTTTGCTTTCTTTTGGGTAAATACCTAGGAATAGGACTGGTGCATCATATGGTAAGTGTATGTTTATAAGAATCTGCCAAGTTATTTTGCAAAGTGGTTGTACTATTTTATAACTCCAGCAGCAATGCATGAGAATACAATTTAGTCACCAACACTTGGTTTTACCAGTTTTTTGAATTTAGTCATTCTGGGAGATACATAGTTCTATCTCACTTTGGCTTTAATTTGCATTTCCTTGGATAACAAATGATGCTGAGCATCATTTTCACAGATTTACACGTCATTTATATATATGTAATCTGGGATAGTCACACAATGAAATATTACTCAACAATAAAAAGAAGTACAACAAATGATGAACCACAGAAGCATCTTGCTGAGCAAAACAAGCCAGATACAAGGGTGCATACTGCATAATCCCACTTATATAAAATTCTAAAATAGGCAAAACTAATATATAATATGCAAAAGCATTCAGTGGTTGCTGGAGCAGAAAGCTGGAGAAGAATATAAGGGTATAAGAATATACAAGGGTACTTTCTGCATCCCAAAGCAACAGAATATACTTTCTTCTCGAGTGCACATGGAGCATTCTCCAAGATAGATCACATACTGGGTCACAAAACAGCCCTTCATAAGTATAAAAGAATTGAGATCATACCATGCACACTTTCAGACCACAATGCTATGAAGCTTGAAATCAACCACAGGAAAAAGTCTGGAAAACCTCCAAAAGCATGGAGGTTAAAGAACACCTTACTAAAGAATGAGTGGGTCAACCAGGCAATTAGAGAAGAAATTTAAAAATATATGGAAACAAACGAAAATGAAAATACAACAATCCAAAAGCTTTGGGACGCAGCAAAGGCAGTCCTAAGAGGAAAATACATTGCAATCCAGGCCTATCTCAAGAAACAAGAAAACTCCCAAATACAAAATCTAACAGCACACCTAAAGGAAATAGAAGCAGAACAGCAAAGGCAGCCTAAACCCAGCAGAAGAAGAGAAATAATAAAGATCAGAGCAGAAATAAACAATACAGAATCTAAAAAAACTGTAGAGCAGATCAACGAAACCAAGAGTTGGTTTTTTGAAAAAATAAACAAAATTGACAAACATCTAGCCAAGCTTCTCAAAAAGAAAAGGGAGATGACCCAAATAGATAAAATCATGAATGAAAATGGAACTATTACAACCAATCCCTCAGAAATACAAGCAATTATCAGGGAATACTATGAAAAATTATATGCCAACAAATTGGACAACCTGGAAGAAATGGACAAATTCCTAAACACCCACACTCTTCCAAAACTCAATCAGGAGGAAATAGAAAGCTTGAACAGACCCATAACCAGCGAAGAAATTGAATCGGTTATCAAAAATCTCCCAACAAATAAGAGTCCAGGACCAGATGGCTTCCCAGGGGAGTTCTACCAGACATTTAAAGCAGAGATAATACCTATCCTTCTCAAACTATTCCAAGAAATAGAAAGGGAAGGAAAACTTCCAGACTCATTCTATGAAGCCAGTATTACTTTGATTCCTAAACCAGACAGAGACCCAGTAAAAAAAGAGAACTACAGGCCAATATCCCTGATGAATATGGATGCAAAAATTCTCATAAGATACTAGCAAATCGAATTCAACGGCATATAAAAAGAATTATTCACCATGATCAAGTGGGATTCATTCCTGGGATGCAGGGCTGGTTCAACATTCGCAAATCGATCAACGTGATACGTCACATTAACAAAAAAAAAAGAGAAGAACCATATGATCCTGTCAATCGATGCAGAAAAGGCCTTTGACAAAATCCAGCACCCTTTCTTAATAAAAACCCTTGAGAAAGTCGGGATAGAAGGAACATACTTAAAGATCATAAAAGCCATTTATGAAAAGCCCACAGCTAACATCATCCTCAACGGGGAAAAACTGAGAGCTTTTTCCCTGAGATCAGGAACACGAAAGGGATGCCCACTCTCACCGCTGTTGTTTAACATAGTGCTGGAAGTTCTAGCATCAGCAATCAGACAACAAAAGGAAATTAAAGGCTTCCAAATTGGCAAAGATGAAGTCAAGCTTTCGCTTTTTGCAGATGACATGATATTATACATGGAAAATCCGACAGACTCCACCAAAAGTCTGCTAGAACTGATACATGAATTCAGCAAAGTTGCAGGATACAAAATCAATGTACGGAAATCAGTTGCATTCTTATACACTAACAATGAAGCAACAGAAAGACAAATAAAGAAACTGATCCCATTCACAATTGCACCAAGAAGCATAAAATACCTAGGAATAAATCTAACCAAAGATGTAAAAGATCTGTATGCTGAAAACTATAGAAAGCTTATGCAGGTAATTGAAGAAGATATAAAGAAATGGAAAGACATTCCCTGCTCATGGATTGGAAGAATAAATATTATTAAAATGTCAATACTACCCAAAGCTATCTACACATTCAATGCAATCCCAATCAAAATTGCACCAGCATTCTTCTCGAAACTAGAACAAGCAATCCTAAAATTCATATGGAACCACAAAAGGCCCCGAATAGCCAAAGTAATTTTGAAGAAGAAGACCAAAGCAGGAGGCATCACAATCCCAGACTTTAGCCTCTACTACAAAGCTGTCATCATCAAGACAGCATGGTATTGGCACAAAAACAGACACACAGACCAATGGAATAGAATAGAAACCCCAGAACTAGACCCACAAACGTATGGCCAACTAATCTTTGACAAAGCAGGAAAGAACATCCAATGGAAAAAAGACAGTCTCTTTAACAAATGGTGCTGGGAGAACTGGACAGCAACATGCAGAAGGTTGAAACTAGACCACTTTCTCACACCATTCACAAAAATAAACTCAAAATGGATAAAGGACCTGAATGTGAGACAGGAAACCATCAAAACCTTAGAGGAGAAAGCAGGAAAAGACCTCTCTGACCTCAGCCGTAGCAATCTCTGACTCGACACATCCCCAAAGGCAAGGGAATTAAAAGCAAAAGTGAATTACTGGGACCTTATGAAGATAAAAAGCTTCTGCACAGCAAAGGAAACAACCAACAAAACGAAAAGGCAACCAACGGAATGGGAAAAGATATTTGCAAATGACATATCGGACAAAGGGCTAGTATCCAAAATCTATAAAGAGCTCACCAAACTCCACACCAGAAAAACAAATAACCCAGTGAAGAAATGGGCAGAAAACATGAATAGACACTTCTCTAAAGAAGACATCCGGATGGCCAACAGGCACATGAAAAGATGTTCAACGTTGTCAGGGAAATACAAATCAAAACCACACTCAGATATCACCTCACGCCAGTCAGAGTGGCCAAAATGAACAAATCAGGAGACTATAGATGCTGGAGAGGATGTGGAGAAACGGGAACCCTCTTGCACTGTTGGTGGGAATGCAAATTGGTGCAGCCGCTCTGGAAAGCAGTGTGGAGGTTCCTCAGAAAATTAAAAATAGACCTACCCTATGACCCAGCAATAGCACTGCTAGGAATTTATCCAAGGGATACAGGAGTACTGATGCATAGGGGCACTTGTACCCCAATGTTTATAGCAGCACTCTCAACAATAGCCAAATTATGGAAAGAGCCTAAATGTCCATCAACTGATGAATGGATAAAGAAATTGTGGTTTATATACACAATGGAGTACTACGTGGCAATGAGAAAAAATGAAATATGGCCTTTTGTAGCAACGTGGATGGAACTGGAGAGTGTGATGCTAAGTGAAATAAGCCATACAGAGAAAGACAGATACCATATGGTTTCACTCTTATGTGGATCCTGAGAAACTTAACAGAAACCCATGGGGGAGGGGAAGGAAAAAAAAAAAAAAAGAGGTTATAGTGGGAGAGAGCCAAAGCATAAGAGACTGTTAAAAACTGAAAACAAACTGAGGGTTGATGGGGGTGGGAGGGAGGGGAGGGTGGGTGATGGGTATTGAGGAGGGCACCTTTTGGGATGAGCACTGGGTGTTGTATGGAAACCAATTTGACAATAAATTTCATATATTAAAAAAAATTAAAAAAAAGTAAAAGTGTATCTCTAAAATAAATAAATAAATAAATAAATAAATAAATAATAAAAATTCAACTGAGCGGCAAAAAAAAAAAAAAAAGAATATACAAGGGTACTTTCTGGGAAGATGGAAATGTTCTAATATATATATATATACATATATGGGATAGTGGTTACATGAGTGTATACTTATGTGAAAATTTAGAGACATGTATTTAAAATCTATGAAGTTCATTATATGTAAATTATACCTGAGTAAACACATGAACTACTTTACATATCTTCAAACATCATATCTGAATTACAATGTTTCTTGTGTGAAAAGAAATGCTGACTCATTAACTATCCATATACATTTAAGTTTTAAAACTCCTTCATAACAGGAAACTGACATCTGACTCTGAGGTCTATGTTCAGGTCCCTTCTGAACACAGGCAGGTTTTAGCTAATAGACCCTGTCATTCTGAATTTCCATCTACTTTACAACACTTCAACTAACATTGGGAAGAAAATGAGTTAAAAAAAGGTACACTATTTTTGAGAAACATGATTTACTACTGTGTCTGCCACTCTCTGTCCCTCAGAACCCCGGCCTCCTGAGAGTAGCTTGGAATTGTATTCCTAAATGCTGTCATCGTTACTCAAACTATTAATGACTTCCAGCTTCTGAGAATTACTTACCTGGTCTTTAAAAAGACCATTAGGACCCACACCACAAGAAATGCTAAAGTAGGTGTTCAGGCTAAAAAATGATACCAAATGGAAATGCGAATCTATGAGAAGGAATAAAGAACACTGAAAATAGTTTAAAAAAATAAAAAGACCATTAAACTTACGCTGACCAAATGTTTCACATGCATGAAGGAGATTTCTAATCTTCAAGATTTCAAATATCTAATGTTATTATAAATTAGACCACATTATGAATAATATAAAATTCCATAAAAGAGTGTTTAGAATCCAAATCAAATATTAACTCCAAAAGGAGAGGAAATAAAAATTAAATACACAATCAGACAAAGAAACTAGACACACATAGCACACAGTGTGAGAAAAGTTAGAAAAGTCAAAGCCATTCCTAAGTATAATTCTATATTCACCTACTTAACCAAGAAAAAAGAAATGTTTGATGTGTATCTGTTCTTTCATTCAATATTCTACTTTATATGTGAGGGAATCCTATCAAGGGGGCAGGGGGGCTAGTTATTTTATTTGAATAGCATTTAATACATATACATTTGCATATGTTTAAAAAATCTAAAGCAATTCTTGTTAGTTCATTTAATAATTAGTAATAAATTTTAGGTGTCTCAAATTATGCTGATTGCATCAAGAATAATAATTACTTTTTAGTAAACACTTTGCTGATCAAAAAAGGTATTTCCAGCATCAGGTGCAATAACTGAAATCAGAAATGTGCATTCCAGTCTCTTCCATTTGCAATATCCAACTGGATGTTTTTAAATGTATTATTCTATATAAATACAATGCCCTTAAATTACAGACCAGTATTATTATTTAAGTGTTTCTTGGATTTAATGATAATTTAATCTCCTGAATATGAGAATTTCCCAAATTTGACAGACTCTTAATAAGGCTATTACAAAGATCAGTATCCTTGATATGCTGTTTACCAACTACCCAGCAAGTTGAAATATTTTATTTTCTTGTAGCTCTTACCTTATCTTCAGAAGTCAGGCACTTGCTCTTATCTTTGGCATCTGTTCTCACACAATTAACTAAATATTTTAAATGTGGTTGTTTCTCTTTGCCCAGACCTTCTCTTTCGTTTAATCTCAATGCAACTTTAAGAACTTTTTCTTCACTTTGGCTAAACGTTTACTACTTTTACATTAACACTACTTCAAGCACTGTAGGATGTGCTGATGACAAACAAGAATTTAATTCATCTTGGTCTTTTAGTTAAACCCCAGAGAGTTAACAAAGAAGAAATAAACGGAGAAAATTTCTCTACTTTCTGGAAGTTATCTGATACTTAAATCCATAGTTTTTTTGTTGTGTTTTTCTTATAATTTACTGAAATAAATGCACTTTTTCACAATCCATGTTGTCTAAAATGCACTCCATCTCTACCTCTGTACCAATCCGACCACCACTAGCCTCGCAAACAAAGATTTCTGGTCAGCCCAGAGTCAAAGAGCAAGAATGCCATTCCTAAGAAATAAAGTATTAAAAACAAAGTGTTCAGAACATAACTTGAACAGATATTGACGAGGCTTCCATCAAGCTGAAATTGTGTACGATGCGTGGACATGCGTGCGCGCACACACACACACACACACACACACACACACACAGTGCACATGCAGGCAGAGAAGAAGGAGTTCCAAATACAGCTGAAAGGTGTAACTCCATCTTCAAATATGAGTCCTTCAGCTTCTGCGCTAACTGTATAAATCACTGGCTCATGGGGGTGAGTTACTGAATTAATATATATCCATAACCACAGTGAGTATGACTCCAGGGGCTGTACTCAGCAGAAAATGTTGGGTCCTTCAGAATTATATTGGTCAGAGATATTTATTTGGACAGCATGAAGTTACCCCTGGTTTTGTACATACCATTCTTAATTTGCTACTTTGCCATAATCATCTCCAGAGGACTTGAGAGTGACTACAGCTCAGGCCCTAAACCTTTAAATCCTACTGCCTAGTAACTACTGACATCTTACTAGACCCTAATTTTGCTGCCCCCAAGCTTCTTGGCTTTGCCCCAGCCTCATCCACTGCACTTACATCACCCCAGCTATCAAGGTTCCCATCCCTCAAACCCATTCAGGGGAACAGGATCTAAGGTAAAGTTTGTGTTCTCTCATATTCTGCACTGCCCCCCCCCCCAGATTTCTTTTGTATTAACAATCAACTGAACCTTATTAATTCTATATATTGTTGACTTCTCAGCTCACAGGCCCATAATGAAGTTTACATACATGGTTACTTGAATAATAACAGAAAACTAAACTATGTGAAAGCACATAAAAGTATATTAAATATGTTCCTAAAAACTAGACCTTCTCAGACCAAACAAAAAAAAAAAGACCATAAATTGTCAGAAAAATACCATGGTATAATACTAATGAATACAGGAAAACAACCTTTCTAATAGGCTAACAAGTCAACTTCAAAGTGAAAGAAGGCAAATGACACCAGGCTTTTATTGTGCTGCTAAATTATTAGCTTACTTTACTAACCTGGCGTGGGCATATTATAAAAATCATCCATTTGTGCTACAAGGAATTACTTTGGGCTAACACTGCCAACACAGTACCTGAAGTGAATTCTAAGTGACAGCTCCTCATTAATCATCATTTTGAAACATTCATGCTTCAACATGGTCTTTTAAGCTCATTGTTTAAAATTTCAAGTAAATGGAGCATCCCAAAGATTCACCTGCAAAATACTATGTTTTTCAACCATTCTTAGCTCTCAGCATCTGACATGCTTGACAATTTATTCTGAAAGGTCACAGTGTAAACAGAGTCCTGCTATATCTAGGAAGAAAACCTGTTTAGTGTAAAACAGTTATTTGTATACTATTAATACACCATAGGGAAAAAAAATTCCATCAAGAAAAAAATGTAAATGGTATCACTGCCATTGAAATTCTGACAGGAGTTCAAATAAAGTTAAGTTTTTTTTCTATAGCAATTCAGTCTCTAAATTCTAAATTTCAGTAATCAACATAATCAACATAGCCACACAAAAAAAAAAAAAAAAAAAAGATTTATTTTTTGGACTACCTGAATATCTTAAAAATACTTCCATCAAAACAGCTTATTAATAAATAAATATCAAGTAAGGAATTCAAAGTCTCTAGTAAATATCCATTCTTCAACAGACCTCCACCAGGTAGAAGTCAACTCCACTGAACCTCATTTTCTTCATTTTGGGAATGGGGACAGAAGTAACTCTCTACCACCAGGATTAAATAAGATTTAATTTACTGTGTATGCTGTTGGGGATTAGGCCATAAACTTAATATCTAAATGATACTTTAAGCTTTCGTATGCATAAAGGAGTAATTTATAGATTCTAAACTAGATGACCACTGAAATACCCTTAAAGTTCTATATGTCATAACATCCATATCATCTTATATAAATTGAAAGTGAACTGAAATTAATTTTAAAACACTGTGCACGAAAATAATGACAGAAGAGGGGCCCCTGGGTGGTTCAGTTGGTTGAGCATCCTAACAGCTCAGGTCATGATCCCAGGGTCCTGGGACACAGCCCCGCATCAGGCTCTGTGCTGAACGTAGAACCTGCTTACGATTCTCTCTCTTTCTCTCCCTCTGCCCCTTTCCCCTGCTCACATGCTAACAAAAAATAAAAATAATGACAAAAGATATAAATAAATCTTTATTTTAAGAAAGGTTTTGAATTTTATGTTTTCTGTTTGACTATATAAGTTAAGGTTAAAAAAACAGGATTCTATGGGGCGCCTGGGTGGCTCAGTCGGTTAAGCATCCGACTTCAGCTCAGGTCACGATCTCGCGGTCCTTGAGTTCGAGCCCCACGTCGGGCTCTGGGCTGATGGCTCAGAGCCTGGAGCCTGCTTCCAGTTCTGTGTCTCCCTCTCTCTCTGCCCCTCCCCCGTTCATGCTCTGTCTCTCTCTGTCCCAAAAATAAATAATAAAAAAAAAAAAAAAAACATTAAAAAAAAAGAAAACAGGATTCTAGAATTTAAACTTTATACTTGATGAAATACCATAACTCAAATTATAATGCAAGATACATTTTTAAAACTGGCACAAGATCCAGCCTTGTTGATAATAAACCTTTGCAAATTAAGAATGGCATCTTTGCATCTTTCATCTTACTCTAGTATCTTCTGTCTATTCTAGATAATTATTTCGAAGCCAGAATTCAAGGAGCATTAGACCTTCATTTTGAGCAGATAATTCTACCAGAATATCAAACATAAAGAGAGAGTTCTTTACAATATAGAAAAGGAAAATGTGAAAAGATGGCACTTCCAAATAAAAAAAAAAATTAAAATCTTGTGTGGCACAGCTCTAACCAACAACAGTAGTCAAGCTTTTCTCATTCAGCAATAACGAAGTCACTGTTTATGAAGACGGGGGCGGTGTGGGGGGGAACTGGAATAAAAGAATGCAGTAGGTATCACTTTGTCGTCTGGCAAAAATGTAAAACAAGGTCAAACTGTTAACAATAATCATTGTAATACAAGAGAGAACTTCTTACATTCACATAAAAACACAGATGTCACAAACATTTAAATTCTCTAACATTTATTTACAGCTTACATAATAATGCTTAATGAACACTATAATTGTAAAGCAAAATATTTCCCCAAGTTTTCCACACTAGAGTTGCTGCTTCATTAAAACAGAATTTGACACATCAGGGCAGATACTCAAAAAGACAAACTAAACAACTAGACTGATAAAAAGCCGTTAAAGAAAAAGATATGGGTTGTTTTCTGGTTTCAGAATTTATTTTATGATTTAGATTCCAAATCTAACAAAATTTGACCAGAATGTCCACTTAACCTCTTTTGTTCCAAATATAACCTCAGCCCTTGGCTCTGCTACGGTTTAGTTCTATTTTCCATGACTTTCTTCAAAGTTAAAATATAAATGGCCTCTTCTCAGGCTTTTGTCTCCTCTGTATGATTTGATACTCCTGCTTATCTGCTCCTTGGAACCCTACCTTCTTTGAGCTTCCCAAATAGCATACCCCTCAGCTCTCTTCCATCCTTCCAGAACACTCTTTTTCAGGCATCTTCACTCTCTCCTTCCCCTAGCTTCCCTACAATTACTAACTGTCCCCAAGGGTCTGTCCTCAACCTTCCTCCCTCTTCATTCCATGTTGCTACCCTTAGCACTCTCATCCAATTTCAGCAAAGCCTTGAAATAACTGTCAGCTGAGTAACTCACTTCTACCTCCAATCCCTTTTCTGAATGTTAACAATGCATTTCCAGGGCACCTGGGTGGCTCAGCTGGTTGAACATCTTGATTTCAGCTCAGGTCATGATCTCACGGTTCATGAGATCAAGCCCAGCATGAGGCGCTATGGTCAGAGCACAGAGCCTGCTTGGGATTCCGTCCCTCCCTCTCTCTCTGCCCCACCCTGCTTGCAAGTGTGCACACTCTGTTTCACTTAAAATAAACCATCCTCCTGGGTTAGCCCTTCCCCATCAACTGACCACCAAGATCCCAGGGCACATCTTCCATTCACCCCTCCCCTTCTATCCCCACAGTCACCATTTCATTCC
Source organism: Panthera leo (assembly GCF_018350215.1). Lineage (NCBI taxonomy): Eukaryota > Metazoa > Chordata > Mammalia > Carnivora > Felidae > Panthera > Panthera leo. The sequence goes on along the minus strand of NC_056683.1, from coordinate 54,355,133 downwards.
AGGTTGTCATAACTTCTTATCTAAATACTGCAACAGTGTCCTAACAAATCCTGCTATGCCAAAGTTCCCTTTGCACCACCTCTACTATTACACATGCATATAAAATTCATGTCAAGTATTTAATTCTTTGGGAAAATGAACATCTTAGAAAAGCAAACTGTGTATAAACACAGAAAGCACTGTGGAAAATGTGCTCCAAAACAACTGAATCTCAATGTCCTAAAGTACATTCCTAGAAACCAAGAGATCTACAACTATGTCATCACCCTTGTCACTTTCACACATGAGTATGAGTAGAGATATGAAAGAAAATCCCATTCAACAAGCGAATAACCCCAGTCTTTTCTGACTGCTCAGGCAAAAGTAAAATATGAAAAACACTTCGTAAGTTCCTCTTTGCAGACTGTGGAGTTGGGAGCAACCATGCAATATTTAATGAATAAGAATATAACGAACAGTAAGGCAACATGACCTTATCCCATTACTACCTTTAAGTTTAGTTCTTAGCCACACTCTAAATTCATCTGTTACCTTTTTTAATTTAGGCTTAAACTTTTCTAAAAACCCCTCCCAACAAATAGAAACTTTTCCTACTTGAGTTTCCTCCCTAAAATTTCCACTACGTTTTGTCTAATGTAAATGTAGTCTTCTGCCTAGCTCTTTTCTCCAATCTTGTTATTATAGCATTTGTATATGGCCATTTTTAAGACTTCTTATTTGTAAATACCTCCTACTCTCTCCTCTGTGGTGAAGCGTTTTTTTGCACTTATTTTACACTACAATTTTCCTCAGAGCTGCATTGTAGAAACCTTCCGGCCATAAATACTCACATATTTGCAATGAGGCTAAGTTCCTGTTAAAATAATGATTTACAATCTTTGTGTTCTAACAGATTAGCAAGATCTAGATGGCTGCACACATACTTGAAAAAGAAGACCTAGTTCCTTTTCTTTCTTTCTTTCTTTAGCCAGTAAAAAGTGGTTGAAAAAATTAATGAACTTCTATCTTCCTTTTAAAGATTAATCAGTGTAGGGGCGCCTGGGTGGCTCAGTTGTTTAAGTGTTCGACTTCAACTCAGGTCATGATCTCACAGTTTGTGGGTTCGAGCCCTGCATCGGCCTCTGTGCTAACAGCTCAGAGCCTGGAGCCTACTTTGGATTCTGTCTCCTTCTCTCTCTGCCCCTCCCCACTTGTGCTCTGTCTCTGTCTTTCAAAAATAAATAAATGTAAAAAAAAAAGTGATCAAAAAAATAAATAAAGATTAATCAGTGTTGCTTTCACAGTCTTTAACAAATTTGAGACTCCTTTCCTTTTCCAAATTGGCAAGCTGGTTGAATAATGTTTTTATTTTGCTGTATTGTTATGTTTATTTGTTTGTGTCAAGTAAAAAGAGCACATAAACTACTCTGTCTTAAACCACTTGTATTCCACATTTCATATGCAGAAAGCACTTAGAAACATTTGTTCACACATTCCATAAATACTGTGTTAAATACTAAAATAGGTGTCAGAAATATAAAATATAAAGTCTAGCAATCAAAGAACTTTGATAATTAAAAAGCAATTTTTCCTAATCTACTACATTCAGCTATTAAAATCTGTCATTTTTTTACCAGCTGAGTGACCAATAATTTCATACATGGGATTATCTTGTAAGTACATACATACAACTTCCTATAAAGTAGTACTATTTCATTTAAATGCTGAAGACAAACTAGATGCTTAAAAAAATGACAAATTGCCCCTTAACTGTAATTAGAAAAATAAACAGCTCTCATTACCTAATCCCTTCTTTAAAAAGTTTCTAATTTTACTTGATAAATATTTTATTTCTCTTACAAATTGTTATAGAGCACCTCTCTTCCATTCTTCCTTTCATTCATTCAATAAACATTTATTAAACTTCTATAGGGGAGCCTGGGCAGCTCAGTCGGTTAAGCATCCAACTCTTGGTTTCAGCTCAGGTCACCGATGTCAGGGTTTGTGAGATCGAACCCCGCATCAGCCTCCGAGCTAACAGCATGGAGCCTGCTTGGAATTCATTCATTCATTCATTCATTCATTCTCTCTCTCTGCCCCTCCCCCACTTGCTCTCGTCTCTCTCAAAATAAACTTAAAAAATAAAATAAACCTTTATAATATCCAAAGCAGTGTGGCAAGCACTGAGGATTCAAAGATGAAAAGAACTATCTATTCTTTTCTTTTTTTTTTTTTTTTAAGTAGGCTCCATACCCAACATGGGGCTTGAATTCACAATCCTGAGATCAAGAGTTGGATGTTCTACCGACTGAGCCAGCCAGGCGCCCCATATTCTTTCCAATCTCAATTGTCATAAAAATTCATGTCCTTCAAATGGGTACCATTTGTGACCATCCTTTGCAGAAGATCTGAAAAGTGGTCTCTTCTTCTCCACTTCAATGTTATGTGGGCTCTGAACTGAATTCAGAAGGATGAAACCAAGCTGCATTTCACCATCTCCAAAAGAACTTCTTCCTATCCCCAACTTATTTCCCACTTAACCAAATATTTCTAGATCCAAATCAAGTAATTTGCATAGTACAAGCAATATATTGATAGCTGGTACCTTTAAGCTTGTATTTAATTATTTTCGAAAATGTTTCCTGTTGTTCATTTGCCTTCCTGTCTAGGATTTAAGCTTTCATGATACAGGGACCATCCGAAGTGTATCTGTTTCCTTCCAAAGCCCTGGGAACAATGCTCAGTGTATAGGAGCTTTTCAATGAACACTAGAGAGATGGGATAAATACCTAAATATCAAGTTAGATACGTAAAAGTTCAAATCAAATATGTCTACTATAGTGTTTAACCAGAGTTTGAAATATACTAAAGGATTCTACCATTTTGATGATTCTTTTTTCTAACAAAACATATATGCTCCAGTAAAAATTTTTATTTAACTGGCACAGCACAGTCCTTAAGTTACATAAAAAGCCCCTCCCTTTTTATGTAAATGATAGTTTTCTTTTTTGCCTTTATTCTCAAGAAGTTATAACTAAAAATGAAGCCCAACCACAGCATCCACATTGACACTTAGTATTTATGAACAGATCATAACTCTTAATTTCTTCTTTTTTTTACTACTCCAAGCTGCCTCAGATGTTTGAAACAAGTTATAACTTATTTTACCTACCATGAAAAAGATACACAGATTTTTATTTAAAAGTCCCTATTTTCTTTTATCCACCAAAGCATATTTTAATTCAAACTTATTCCTCCCCATTTTTCTTTCTCCTCTAAGTTTTTGTTAGTCATCCATGTTCTTAAATTGTATCGTCTATCAAATTTACTATAAAGACCAAATTTTCTGCTTATATCTTCACACAGTTTGAGTTTCACTGCTATTTTCTTTCACTTTTTTCAAATTACTGCTTTTGAGTGGATCAATAGCATAGTTGCAAGGCTGAATGTGGTCACCTTCTCTGTGCTTTTGACACCTATTTTTAGATAATGGGTAGCTATTCTGCAAAAACTTTCATCAGTGACACAAGCTATAAAAGTCAACTTTCTAAGTATTGAGATGCTTTAAGTTTATGAAGTGTTGGCATAATATAAAGAAATCAGAATAGGAGATTCATGGATCTTATGTCATATTCTACCCATTTCCCAGTAAACTAGTAAGGTCATTTAATAGAAACTAAATTCTCTTTCCCTTTCTTTACGTTAAAGAAAGTCTATAACCTTATGCATTTGTTTTTCTATTTGTTTCTTTTACTTCAAGAACTTACTTCCCATATATTCATATCCCCTTCATTCTTCTGTTGCATAACTCTTCTGAACTAGTCTAAAAGTCTTCAAGAAATTTTTAAAAATATTTCCCAAGTAATTAAAGAAATGGAATTAAGCACAATTTAAGATATACAGGGCACCTGTGTCGCTCAGTCAGTCAGGCATCCAACTCAGGTCATGATCTCATGATTTGTGAGATTGAGCCCCATGTCAGGCTCTCCACTGACAGCATGGAGCATGCTTGGGATTCTCTGTCTTCCTCTCTCTCTGCCCCTCCCCAATTTGTGCTCACGTGCTCGCTCTCTCAAAAAAAATAAAAAATTTAAAAAATTTAAAATTAAAAAGATACTCATTTTACCTATCATATTAGCTAAGACTTCTAACTGTAAAATCCCGTATCACTGAAGAGTGAAACCAGACATCCTTATACATTGCTTGGGGAAGAACAAACTGAAGTAACATAGAGAAAAACAGTTCCATAACATGTATCAAGAACTTTAAAATAGATTTTTTGACCCAATAGTTTATTTTCTAAGTCAATCTTTAAAAAGATACAAGAAAAAAAATAAAGAGGATACAAGATAAACAAAGGCTAACATCAAAAATTAAAACTACATAAAATATTAGAAACAGGATAAAATTCCAATTATCAACAGAATTACCTTAAGTTCACATGATAATCTAGTCATTAAAAATGCTGTTAATAAACATAGTATTTTTAGGAAATGCTTATGAAATAATGTTAAGACAATGGATTCTAAATGTTAAATACCATATTACCCAGAATATAACTATATAAATCTTTTGTTGTCATACATTCCTATATTTCCCAAATTTTTCCAAATTTCCTATGAAAAGGCCTATTGTCCTAAGATTATTAGCATACCTACTTTTTAAATCACAGAGCTTTTTCCGTATGTTCTTAAAAACTTATGAAAATATTAATTTTTAATTATAAAACATTAAACCAGCTTATAACACAAACTTAGTTAAGGTCTATTTTAAGGGAAAAGAAGAGAGAAGTTAAAGATAATTTATATAATTCCACATATAAAATAATTAAATTGTATGTTTTATACTATACTGTTACATAAACTGTTACATAAACTTAAGGAAACATTTCCCAACTCATTTTATAAGGCCACCACTAACCTGATACCAAAGTCAGACAGATATTAAATTAGAAAAAAAAAAAAAAAAAAAAAAAAGCTAGACTAGTATCTCTTAGGAGCAATGATGCAAAATTCAGCTATATAAAAAAGATAAGCCACCTGGACACAGAAGGTTTAGTCCAGGAATGCAAGACTGATTTAATATTTTAAAAAAGAATCAACCACATTAAGAGACTAGACACATTTTAAAACCACATGATCATCTCAATAAATGAATAAATGCTCACACCATAAGACAAAGTTCAACAACCATTCATAACCATCCCTATCCCCCAAAATCAGCAAAGCAGGAAGAGAAGGAAGCTTTCTTAACCTGATAAAAGGACATCTATGAAAAACCTACAGCTAAACTCATACTTAATACTGTAAGACCAAATGTGTTCCCCCTAAGATCCAGAACAAGACAAGGATGCCCACTCTCACCACTTCTATTTAACACTGTACTAGAAGTCCTAACCAGTATAATAGGCAAGAAAAATAAATACAAGGCATACAAATTGGAAGCAAAGAAATGAAACTGTCCTTATACACAGACTATATGGGTGTCCATATAGCAAATACTAAAGAACCTACCAAGAAGCTACTAAAATTAATAGGTGAGTTTAGCAAAATTCTAAGATGCAAAGCAAATATTTAAAAAACAATTCTGGGGACACCTGGGTGGCTCGGTCGGTGCAGTGTCCAACTCCAGCTCAGGTCATGATCTCATGGTTAATGGATTCAAGCCCTGCATCAGGCTATGTGCTGACAGTTCAGAGCATAGAGCCTGCTTCAGATTCTGTGTCAACCTCCCTGCGATTCCCCTGCATGTGCGCTGTCTCGCTCTCTCTCTCAAAAATAAACATTAAAAAAAATGTTTTAAATAAAATAAAATATATAAAAATAAAAATCAATTCTATTTCTATACTAGCAACAAAAAATGAAAATGAAAATACTATTTATTAAAGCATCAAAAACAAAATACTTAGAAATAATTTATATAAAAACTTCTACACTAAAAACTATAAAATATTGCTGAGAGAAAATTTCAAAGACCTTAGCAAATTAGATACATACAATGTTTGTGGATTAAAAGACTCAATACCATTAAGATATCAATTCTCTCTAAATTGATCTACAGATTTGATGCAATCCCAATCAAAATTCTGGCAGACTTCTTTGTAGAGATCAACAAGCAATTCTAAAATGTATATGGAAAATTCAAAACCCTAGATGAGCCAAGACAGTTTGTTTGGTTTTTTTTTCCCTCACCACAGTAAGTACAGTCACCATCAGTCACTATACAACATTACTACAATGATACTGACTACATTCCCTATGCTGGGCTTCTCATCTCTGTGACTTATTTTTAACAGAAAGTTTCTGCCTCTTGATCCCCTTATTTTACCCACTCTCCTTTTCCTCTGACAACCACTAAGTTTGTTCTCTGTATTTAAGAATCTAGTTTGTTTTGGGGTGCCTAGGTGGCTCAGTCGGTCAAGCATCCACCTCTTGGTTTCAGCTCAGGTCACAATCTCATCGCTTGTGGGTTCAATCCCCACGTTGGGCCCTGTGCTGACAGTATGGAGCCTGCTTGGAATTCTCTCTCTCTTCCTCTCTCTGCCCCTTCCTCACTTACACTCGCTCTTTCAAATAAATAAATAAACTTAAAAAAAAAAAAAAAAAAAAAAGAATCGTTTGTTTTTTAGATTCCACATGGACATGAAATTATATATGGTGTTTGTCCTCGGATTTATTTCACTTAGAATAATACCTTCTAGGTCCACCCACATAGTTCCAAATGACAAAATCTCATTCTTTCTTAAAACGGAATAATATTCCATTGTGTGTGCGTGTACACACACACACACACACACACACACACACACACACACCTTCTTTACCTATTCACCTAACAATGGACACTTCACTTGCTTCCATAATTTGGGCTTCTGTAAATAATGCTGTAATGAACACATGGGTGCATGTATCCTTTCTAATTAGCAGTTTTGTTTTCTTTGAATAAATATCCAATAGTGGAATTGCTGGATCATATGGTACTTCTATTTCTAATTTTTTGAGGAACCTCCATAGTGTTTTCTACAGTGACTGCACCAATTTACATTCCCAACAGTGCATGAGGGTTCTCTTTTCTCCACATTTTCACCAACATTTATTTTGTCTTTTTTTTTTTTAATTTTTTTTTTAACGTTTATTTATTTTTGAGACAGAGACAAAGCATGAACAGGGGAGGGTCAGAGAGAGGGAGACACAGAATCTGAAACAGGCTCCAGGCTCTGAGCTGTCAGCAGAGAGCCCAACGCGGGGCTCGAACTCACGGACCGCGAGATCATGACCTGGGCCGAAGTCGGCCACTTAACCGACTGAGCCACCCAGGCGCCCCTATTTTGTCTTTTTGTTACTATCCATTCTCATGGATGTGAGGTGATATCTTACTGTGATTCCGATTTGCATTTCCCTAATGATGAGTATGCTGAGCATCTTTTCATGTGTCTCTTGGCCATCTGCATGTCTTCCTTGGAAAACATGTCTGTTCAGGTCCTCTGCCCATTTTTTAATCGGATTGTTTTATGGTGTTGAGTTGTGTAAATTCTTGATGTATTTTGGATATTAACCCTTTACTGGATATATCATTTACAAATATTTCCTCCCATTCAGTAAGTTGCCTTTTTGTTCTGTTGACAGCTTCCTTTGCTGTGCAAAAGCTTTTTATTTTGGTGTAGTCCCAATAGTTTATTTGTAATTTTGTTTCCCTTGCCTCAGGAGACATATCTACCAAAACGTTTGCTATGGTTGATGTCAGAGAAATTACCACCTGTGTTCTCTTCTAGGAATTTTTGTGGTTTCAAAGTCTCATGTTTAGGTCTTTAATCCATTTTGATTTTATCTTTGTGTGTGGTGTTAGAAAGTGGTCCAGTTTCATTATTTTGCATCTAGCTGTCCTGTTTTCCCAACACAATTTATTGAAGAGACTATCTTTTCCCCACTATATTCTTGCCTCCTTCATCATAGATTAATTTAGAAAAAAAGACCAAAGTTGAAATGCACCACCTGATTTCAAAACTGTTATAAAGATATGGTAATCAACACAGAGTGGTACTGTTATAAAGACAGACATATGTACCAATGGAGTAGAATAAAGAACAGAAATACACTCATGCTTACATGATCTAATGATTTTCAACAAGGTGTCAAGGTCATCTAACCAGATTAGGTAATTAAATCTAGAAAAGATTACAAGTGCTATTGAAACAACTGGAAATCAATATGGGAAAAGGTGAATGCTAACCTTTATCTTACACCATACTTTAAAATTAACTCAAAATGGATCAAAGAGCTAAATAAAAGCTAAAACTATAAAAGTCCTAAAATAGAGGACAAATTCTGTGTCCTTGGGTTAGGCAAATATTTCTTGGATGGAAAATGAACCATAAAAGAAAAAACTGAAAAAATGGGACTTTATCAAAACTTGTAACTTGCTCTTCAGAAGATATTGTTAAAGCAATAAAAAGGTAAGTCCACACAAGGAGGAAATATTTCCAAAACACACACACATATATATGCATACATTTGTACATAGATGTGTATGTATATATACATATAATTATGTACACACACAATTCTATATACATAGAATTGTATATATACACACATATACATATAACATCTAAAGAATATATAAAGAACTCATAAAAACCCAGTAACAAAACAAACAACCCAATCTCTAAAATGGGAAAACAGGGGTGCCTGGGTGGCTCAGTCAGTTGAGCATCTGACTTCAGCTCAGGTCATGATCTCACGCTTCCTGAGTTCGAGCCCCATGTCGGGCTCCGTGCTGACAGCTCAGAGCCTGGAGCCTGCTTCAAATTCTGTCTCCCTCTCTCTCTGCCCTTCCCCCACTCGTTCTTGGTCTCTCTCTCTCAAAAAAAAAAAAAAAAAAAAAAATATATATATATATATATATATATAAATAAAATGGGAAAAAATATGAACAAGACATTTTACCAAAGGAAATTGATGAATCACAAATAAGGACTGAAAATATATTCAACATCATTCATCATTAGATAAATTAAAAGAACAGTAAGATATCATCATGCACCCTCTAGAATGTTTGAAATTTACAACTCTTACAATACCAACTTTTGGCAAGGTTCTAAAGTAACTGGAACTCATATACTACTGGTGGGAATGCAAAAAGAGTCTAGGCACTTTGGAAATAGTTTAGAAGTTTCTCATAAAATTGAACAAACCTTAAACTTACTTACCATCCATCCCAGCAATACCACTCATAGGTATTTATCCAAATGTTCACAGCAGTTTTATTCATAATAACCAAAAACTAGAAATAATCTAAGTGTCCATCAAATGGGAATGAGATAAACTGTGGAGCATTCATAAATTGGATTATGCAACAATAAAAAAATAAATTGCTAATACATGAAATGACACAGATGATTATTAAAAACATAATCAAGATCAAACAAAAGCCAAACACAAAAAAATACATTCTGTATGATTCAATTTATATGAAATTCTAACCAGACAAAATTATCATTATAGAAAACAGATGAATGTTTGCCCAGGGCCAGTGGTACAAGAAGGGGATTCACTGCTAAAGGGAATAGGGAATTTTAGGGGGGTGATGAAAATTCTATATATCTTGATTGTGATGATGGTTACACAACCACATAAATATGTCATCCAACAGTACACTTAAATTTCATGTATATAATGTATACCTCGATAAAGTTGGTTTAAAAATGCAAACATAATACAAACAAAAAGCACAGTCCCAATCATAATAAGAAAACGAGAAACAAGTATTAAAAAAGAATAGGGGCGCCTGGGTGGCTCAGTCGGTTGGGCGTCTGACTTCAGCTCGGGTCATGATCTCACGGTCTGTGAGTTCGAGCCCCACGTCGGGCTCTGTGCTGACAGCTGGGAGCCTGGAGCCTGCTTCGGATTCTGTGTCTCCCTCTCTCTCTGACCCTCCCCCGTTCATGCTCTGTCTCTGTCTCAAAAATAAATAAACATTTAAAAAAAATAAATAAATAAATAAATAAATAAATAAATAAATAAAATAAAATAAAATAAAAAAGAATAAAATAGGGTCTTAAACATTTAAAAAATAACCTGCATATTATTACTAACCTAAGGTATAATGTGGTCATATGTAATTCTAGTCTTTGCTATAGTACACTACAAATCTTTAACAAGTCAAAAAACCTATACTCTTATTTCAAATAGCTTCTATTCTGTTTGATAGTCATGGGAAAAGTAGATCTGATCCTTAAAGAACAAGATTACAAAACCAAGAGTGAGGGATTCTTAAGTGAATTGGGGCCCAGCTGCTGAAAAGGAGGCCCCACTGTGAGACATTTCTTAACAAAATGTCAGTTTCAATGCCTCAGAGGCCAAGGATGGCCTTAAAGAGAACTACTAAGCACAGTTAAAGCAAACAGACTAATAAGAGCAAAGAGGATAACTGACATTGTTCCCTTAGGGACACACACACACCTGGGAATAGGAGTTTTAACAATTTCCAGAGGATGACCCAGAAAGAGAAAATAGCCTGCAATACATATAAAGGACAGAACACTTTTCTATTAACAAAGTTTACAGTAGAAGGAAAAAAGGTGTAGAACTTAAACTATGACACTCAACTTTCTCCTAATTTTTTTTTAAGTTCATTTACCCATTTTGAGAGAAAGAGAAAGAGAGCAAGTGAGGGGCAGAGAGAGAGAGACAGAGAGAGAATCCCAAGTAGGCCCCATACTGGCAGCACAGAGCCTGAAGCGGGGCCCAAACCCACAAACCATGAGATCATGACCTGAGCCTAAATCAAGGGTCAAATGCTTAACACTGAGTCACCCAGGCTTCCCTATTTTCTCCTAATTCTTAAATTAAGTCTTCTCTACCAAAAGTAAAATATAATCAACATTTGGATGTTTCTTTAATAAAGAATTACATATTTACATAATAGACGTTATCTCTTTTTTTAATGTTTTATTTATTTATTTATTTTTGAGAGAGAGAAAGAGACAGAGACAGAGAGAGAGAGAGAGAGAGAGAGAGAACGGCGGAGGAGCAGACAGCAAGGGAGACAGAATCCAAAGCACGCTCCAGGCTCTGAGCTGTCAGCACAAAGGCTGAGGCAGGGTTCAAACCCACAAAGTGCGAGATCATGACCTGAGCCGAAGTAGGACACTTAACCTACTGAGTCACCCAGATGCCCCAAAAGACATTATTATATCTTAACTGAAGGTGTTCTGCCCAATAGACCTAAGGTACTTTAAAGCAAACTACCTATTACTGCCTTCTTGGTTGAATTTTCCCAGAAGTTGTTAATCTTGCTCACCATAACAATATAACAATAATAGCAGAGCCATGAGTGAAACAGTTTAAAAAGTAAAATTGGAGAGTGTATGTAAATGCATGCGTGTTTACACACTGAACCATATATTAATGTCCAACACTGAATTATGAATTAAATCCAAAATGTGAAGTATTCTAATAACATAATAAACAACCAGCCAAGAGTGTAGCTGAATCATCTGACACTATATGAAACCTTAAAAGTCCCATAATCATATTTTTTTAAAGACACTAAAAATATTCTATTTAATACTGATTTCTTCTTTCTAAATAAAATGATGAGTTCAAATATATGGTATTCTCAGAAGCTGAGAACGTACTGGCGCCAAAATAAATGTCAAATTGTTGGCTAGTCCAATAACAAGCACGATTCATACATTGTTATTTTTTTTTTTTTAAACAGCACTCATGCATTATGTACTTTTAGCAATGGTACATACAGAAATTACAACATGAAGTGGAGAATTATAAATTATATTGGGCCACAAAACCACAATAAAAAAAGAAAAGTTGTGACCAAGCAATAAGAAACACAACTATGGTTCACCACTGGAAACAGAAAAAGAACCCACATGGGTTTCCACAGTTGCAAGATGAGTACATAAGTGCTTTCCTCACTGGACATTTACCTGCCATACAAATCAGAACCAGGTACAATTTTCCCATTGATGAAACTGCAGTATCTTCAAAAGTCAATTACAGCTTCAATAATTTAAAATATATTGTAGATTATAAACTATGACTTTCTTCTTCCTTTATACTTTACAAAGTGCAATAAAATCTACTTCTCAGCTGATTCCATATCCTTAATTTATTCTCTCATATAACTTATTATGCAATTTCGTCTGCAAAGTTGCATCTTATTTACCATCTTACCTGAACAGCATACTTTACTGTGCCATACTGATAACTTTCCTCCTGCCAGTGCAGGTCTTATTATATTGATATTTCTTTTTTTTAAGATTTTAAGTAATAATCTCTACATCCAACTTGGGGGCTCAAAGTCACAACCTCAAGATCAAGGGTTGCATGCTTTAGTGATCAGGCCAGCCAGGTGCCCCTGATATTTCTTTTAAGAAATATTAACAATATATTTATTGAGATAAATTGTTCTATAATTATATATTAATATATCCCTTACTGATAGTTAATATATATAATATACTATATATATTAATACTTCTTTCAAGGCAAATTTAAGAAACCGTTGAGGAAAACATTGACAATATTCAGGCCAACATGTTTCAAGTACAATCTATACACCAAATACTAACTAGGAAACAATAAGGACAGAAAGTATGGAAAAGTGTGATACAGGGGAAACATTTAAACAAATTAATGCAACAGAATCCCAAAATAAAATATGGTAGATACAAAGCCCTACAGTAAATACACTAAACAACTTTTTCCTGTATTTCTCACATTTTCATTAAATAATATTAACATAAATACTTCATTTTACTCAACTAAAGACTAAGTGTTATTTACTAATAAATTCTTCCACACCTCACTTTCCACCTTGCCTTGCTTTATTTATCACTGAGAGAAAGTAAAATAATTAAGATACAAGAAAAAGGAAAGAAACACACAACTAGAAATATGACTAAAGAGTTAAGAGGGACCAAAAAAAAAGTGCATTTTCAAAGAATATATTAAACTCACATTATGGGAAAAGAGTAAGTTTTCTTACAAAATCTTATAAAGATGACAGGTAGTCTACTGTCAAAGACACATTCCAAAAGGGGAACCCTCTTACACTGTTGGTTGGAATGCAAATTGGTGCAGCCATTCTGGAAAACAGTACAGAAGTTCCTCAAAAAACAGAACTGCCCTATGATCCAGCAATTGCACTAAGTATTGGCCCAAAGGATACAAAAGTACTAATTCAAAGGGATACATGCACCCCAATGTTTACAGGAGCATAGTCAACAATATCCAAATTATGGAAAGAACTCAAATGTCTGTCAACTAATGAATGGATAAAGAAGATATGGTGTGTATAGATATGGACTATTACTCCGCCAACAAGAAGACTGAAATCTTGCCATTTGCAATGGCATGGATGGAGCTAGAGAGTATTATGCTAAGCTAAGTAAGTCAGTCAGAGAAAGACAAATACCATATGATTTCACTCATATGTGGAATTCAAAAAACAAAACAGATGAACGTAGGGGTGGGAGGGGGGGAAGAGAGGCAAACCAACACACAGACTCTTAACGATAGAGAACAAACTGATGGTTACTTGGAGGGGAGGGGAGCAGACAGATGGGTTAAATAGGTGATGGGCATTAAGGAAGACCCTTGTGGTAAGCTCCAAGTGTCACATGTAAGTAATGAATCACTAAACTCTATACTGAAACCAATATTACATTATACCTTAACTAACTGGAATTTAAATAACTTGGAGGTAAAACAAAAAAAAAAACACCACATTCAAATCAAAAAAGGAAATAAACTCACTATCTTGAAAATACATCTGCACTCCCATGTTCACTGCAGCATTATTCACAATAGCAAAATTATGGAAACAATGTAAAAGTCTGTTAACAGATGAATGGAAAGAGAAAATGTTCTGTGTATGTATGTTTATATGTACACACACACACACACTGGAATATTTTTCTGCCTTAAAGAAAGAAGTGAATCCTGCCATTGGTAACAACATGAATGACTCCTGAGGCATTATGCTAAATGAATAAGCCAGGAAAAGAGAGGCAAATATTGAATAATCTCACTTATATGTGAAACCTTTTTAAAAAAAAAATTAAGCGAAATTCGAGTGACAGTGAGTAGAACAATGCTTACCAGAGGCTGAGGATGGGGAGAAAAGGGGGGGGGGGGGGGGGGGAAGGAAGTAGAATGGTGGTTGCCAGGCATTGGGAACTAGGGGCAATGGGAAGTTACTGTTTAATGCGTACAGTTTCAGTTTTGCAAGATAAAGTTCTAGAGATGGATCGTGGTGATGGCTGTACAACAGTATGTATGCACTTAATACCACTACACTGTATGCTTAAAAATGGTTAAGACAGTAAATTTTATGTCATGTGTATTTTACAATAAAAAAACTAGGAAAAATATAAATGAGAGACACAAGACATCAGGTTCAAAGTTCATGGAGTATGTAAGTGATAATAAAAAAATGAGTATAGGGCATGTAAGACATGGGATGGATACGCTGTAGGATGAGTAGGGAAAGTGGGAGTCAGAATCTCAGTGTAACTCAGACAGAAGGTTTGAACAATTAGGATTATCTACTTAAGTTTTTGCATCCAAGATTAAGCTGATAAAAAATACGTATTTTCTCTCTCCTTCTCCTCTCGCCCTCCCTCCCTCTCTTTCTCTCTCACACAGACACACAACAAAGACACTACAAAATGCCTGTTCTAAAATCTAAAACAACAATGAATTAAGGGACCTCATTCAACAGAACAATCTACCATAAAAGAACCATAAAGAAAGGAACTTATTTTTTAAAGTGAGGGGAAACTTATACAGCTAAGGGCTACCTTGTCACCTGCCAGGCACTGAGACCCAACAAAGTGAATGACAATAATCTTGCATTTGCTGCAACATCCTTCACTGTCCGCAGACTTTCCCTTTGCACTGGTGAGCGAAGAGGGCGCTTTTCTTCCTTCCCAGTCCACCTTCTACAGCCATACTTGTCAACTGGGGACACGACAGCAGAAATGATCAGCACCTATCCATTCCCAAGAGTAAATGGATAGTGTGACTTACCCTCACTCCATCACTCAAGAGACTAATCAGTCTGAATTTAGTGATTCAAACGATAAGAATAAGGCCTACATGTTCATTTCAAAAACACCTGCTAAAAACGGGGGGGGGGGGGGGGGGGGGGGAGGACTGGCTAGTAATTTATTAGTGAGCCCCAGAAATACACAAACTACCCAAGAATTCAACACATTCTTTTTTTAAAAAAGATTCTTTTTTAATGTTTATTTATTTTTGAGAGAGACAGACAGCACATGAGTGGGGGAGGGGCAGAGAGAGAGCCACAGAATCTGAAGCAGGCTCCAGGGTCTGAGCTGTCAGCACAGAGCCGGATGTGGGGCTTGAACTCACCAACCATGAGATCATGACATGAGCGGAAGTCCAACACTTAACCAACAGAGCCACCCAGGCGCCCCAAGAATTCAACACATTCTTGATTTTAGTTTCTCTCTCTCAATCCAGTTTTTCTCAAAAATAAAGTCCAAGTTCCTCTTCCTCCAAAGCCTTGTCCTTTATTCACAACTTGCTGAAGATGACCAGCCCTTTCACCCAAACCTAAAGGTATGTTCCAGTTACTCATCAGCAACAGTACCAACTCCTGGTACTACCCACCATGCAGTGCAGAATACAGTTCATGCCCACCAGGTACACAGTTATGAGGTCCTCTTCCCTAAGAGACTAGAGAGCTTAAAGTTCTCATCCTAAGAGAAAAAAACCTTGTAACTATATACGGTAACTAGACTTATTGTGATGATCATTTTGCCATTATACCAATATTAATTTGTTTCATCTCGCCTAAATTCAGCAGAACTGATCAATCTTGTGGCAAACACGTAGGCAGGCTAATTCAATCAATCCCTTACTCCCTGGCCTGCTTCTACCAAAAGGGGCTGAAGAAATAAAGCATGTGCCCTCCAAAACAAAAGAGGCCATGAAACACAGCTCTGGCTAGAGAAATAAATAGAATTTGCTAGAGAAGAATAGCAAAGGATACAATTCTAAGAAAACATTTGCTCCTCTTGCTTCTCTGATGAAGAGGAGCAGAAGTAGCCGATCTTCCTAACAAACACAAGAAAACCGAAGCTAAGCAGCCATGAATCCTGCAACTGAAAGACAATAATCGTGAGGAAAAGTATTAAGAGGATTTAAAAAGCACACCCTGACACTGTTAAGCCATTGCAGTATAGTGAGCAAACACCTATCTCAAGGTGAGTAAGAAAAATAACTCCTACGTGAGGAGTTTAAGATATTTAACTGGTTTAAGGTATTTCTAACCGGTAAATTCCCAATTCTGCCATTACTCTGTAGTCATGGGCTGACTGACACCTTTATGCTCATCTACACTCATCCAAAAGGAAAAGGAAAAAAAGAATCCTACTAGTGTCACTTCCCACAGAGAAAGATATCATTAAAGATCACGAGCAGAGAAATTATGGATTCAGGTGGACTGGCCTGTAATTCTGGCTCAGCAACTAACCAGCACTGGGGTCCTGGAGAAGTTATTCAACCTTTTAAAGCCTCAGTCTCCTCATCTGCAAAAACCATGCTATTAATAACCACTTCATAATGTTACTGACAGGATTAAATCGTAGTATATATAACAAATTAAACAGTGTCTGGTATAGAGTAAGTGCTTAAAAAACTTAGAAACCTGCCTCCATCACCACTACGACAATCACATAACCCAGCAAGCCAGTTCTCCAGCTGAAGTAAGTAAAGTTCAGAGGCTCTTGACCTCTGAAAAGAAATATGATTCCACACTACATCATACAAGGGGAAAATACAGTTTGAAAATATTGTACCCTGCCGTAGGCCCAACCTACAGCGTGCAATTGATAAATATTTGCTGAAGAATAAATCCCTTAGTCAAAGTGTTAAGAAATCAAATTGGAAACACATAAAACACTGAAATTATCAAGATAAAGAAGTAATTTCTAGGACCTTCAGTACACAATTTTTTGAGCCATCCTCAAGAAGTAGAGATGATTTCCTTCTTAATATTTTAAACAAAACTCAAAAGTAGTCTGAAGGACTAATGAAAATGTACTTACAAAGCTTTAAGCTACTTGGAAGAATAGACTATAAATGCAAATTGTTATTCTCTTTCTTTGGGATTACAGGGGATTTTGTCCTGCCAAAATCCAAAACTGTATTAGTTTGTTTTTTTCCTCAAAGATTGAATACTATTTCATCTTCTTTCATTATTTTAGCCTTTCATAGTCAATGTGATAACCGTCAGATTTTTTATGGAATGGCTATAGAAGATAACATTCTGGTTAGCAATCTTGCTTGCTATTCTTCTGTTTTCAAATTTATGACAAAGAAATCCGTCTTCTGTACCTTCTTCCAGTTTCAGTTCTCTATTTTCTAGATCATTACCTCATTCAAGCTCAATTTAGTAAGCTCACTGACACTGCTCACCTGTTTTGCAACTCAACAAATATAGTATTGTATGTGGACAAAATCATAGTTTCATAAAGAAGAGCCATAACTGCTCTTAAACCACAGCTTCAATGCTTTCCATATTACTCAAGTTTCATAATTCTGCTAAGTTTATAATTTAAAATGTAGGTATAAAGACACAAAGTCACCTAATAATCAAGGTTTAAAATGTACCCTAAAAGTATAAAATGATAAAAACAAAAAGGATTTTATACAAATAGCAAGAGGCTCATAAAACATTTATTCCTACTGTTAATGCCTCCTTAAAAATGTAGGGGAAACCAAACCTGTGCATTTAGTTATTCTCAATTCTATCATTCCTTGATTACTTCTAGTATCAACGAGTCTAGAACAATTTTCATTTGATGTTTTTATTTGAACATCAAATATGAAAATGATGTTTTATCTGAAGTGCTCTGAACTTACACAATGCTTCCTAGAACATTCTAGATAACATTTTCCACACCACCCCAATTTTAGTGTATATGCTGCCTGAGTTCACAGGGTTCTGTATCACTTAGCTAAAGATGTAAAGCCTTAATAAGATTTTTATTTCTGAGGCAGAAGATTCACAATGCATGTAAATCAGAAGATGGATTCTGCACTCCCTGACTAGTTCCTCAAATATATGTGTGCAACTAAATAGACAAGCAGTGAAATTTGAAGGTACAGAAATTAGAAACTGTATATGGACAGTACTCGTCTGCCTGAATGGAGTGGGCAGGATGAGAAATGCCAGGGTTTGTTGTCAGCCATGGGTATGGACAAAGAGGGAACTTAAAAAAATGAAGAAAAATAACAGCAGCCTCATTTACCATCCCCTACTTCTACTCCCCAAAAAAAGACAAGGTCAAGGAATTGTTCATATCTAAGAAAGAGCTCTGCAAAATCCAGACCAGAGTTGACATTTTCTTTGAAACTCTGAGATCTCCACACTAATTCATCCCTCTCTTTTCTATGCAACCTCTGTACTTTTGCTTTTACTGACCACAGTGTAACATGGCCATTTATATCCCTCTCCCACTGCTGCTCCCTCTCACACTTTCTGAGCACCCTAAAGCTTAATCATACCTGTGTTTTTGCCTGGCCAAAGGTGAACACTCAAGAAAACGTACTGAATGTGAATAAAAATCTTTTTGTAAACATTACATAACTATCACAAAATTAAATGACATCTAGTTATAAAAGAAAGCCAACCTGATTATAAATAAATACTTATTTTTAATATTTACTTTATCTGGCACATATGTTAAGCATTATAGGTAAAAGAGCAAATACAGGATGCAGCCAATCCTACTTCTACCAAAGTTGGTTTAATTAATATAATATTTTACTTTGGTTAAATCCTGTGTCCTGTGTGTGTATGTTTTATATGTATCTCCCTCCCATTCTCATTCTTTCATTAATGATGACTCAAACCTTTAAGAAAACTAAAATTCAGGAGCAACTTGGTGGTTCAGTCCATTGAGCATCTAACTTCGGCTCAGGTCATGATCTCATGGTTCCTGAGCTCAAGCCCCATATCAGGCTCTCTGCTGTCAGCACAGAGCCCGCTTCAGATCCTCTGTTCTCCTCTCTCTCTGCATCTCCCCTGTTTATGCTCTCTCTCTCTCTCAAAAATAAATAAAACATTGGGGCGCCTGGGTGGCTCAGTTGGTTAAACATCTGACTTCGGCTCAGTTGATAATCTCATGGTTTGTGAGTTCGAGCCCCACATTGGGGCTGTCAGCACAGATCCTGGAACCTGTGTCAGATTCTGTGTCTCCTTCTCTCTCTGCCCCTCCTCTGCTTTTCCTCTATCTCTCTCTGTCTCTCAAAAATAAATAAACAAAAATAAATAAATAAATAAAGCAAGCATTTAAAAAAACCACTAAAATTCCAAATTGTCTAATCAGTACTTTTCAATGCCCAGTCACTGTTACAAATTACACTCTAAACATCTAATCAATCCTCAAACATTTTTCATATTCCGAGCTCCCTTGTGCAAATTTTTTAAACTGGATAACTAAATATAACACTGTATGCTATATGTCAGCTAACTGGAATTAAAATTAAAAAATAAATAAAATATAAAAATACTTCATATTTTTAAAAATTGGAAAACTAACAGGTGATGCGTCTTTCCTTGCAGTGACTGAATAAATTTTTGCTCTAAGAGAGTAAAAATGTCAAAGATTTGAATTTACAAGTACCCCCCCCCCAAAAAAACCTATTTCAGTATTCAGCTGTTTCCTAGCAACTGAATCTGTTGATATTTTCTCATCACAAGTATAAAAATCTGTATTTCAGTATACTCAGATATCAGTTAAAGCAATGCAGCTGAGCAAAAAAATAATAAGTAAACCATAAATAATGGCATAAATTTATGGCATTTTCTAACCAATCTAGGCTACAGCCTTAAAATGGGTAACTATAATTCTTAAATATGATAAATGACCTGAGAAACAGGAGTACTTATGAAAGAGTGTAGGAGGGATCTTTTCTGTGACTGGGGGTAGGTAGGGTGCACAGAGGACAAGAGGTGACCACAAAAATAGTAACCTAAGAATTACTCTAGAGAGTCCAACTATGAAGAATGAAGCTGCTATTCTCAAGGTGGCTAGAGTTTAAGCCTGGTTTATGCTGCATCATGAGAGTTTCTAAACAAAATACAAAATTCATATCTTACATACTCCAGAGGAAAACCGTCAAAAGAGTTAACTACTGCAGCCAACTGAAGGAGTTCTTCAGAAGTGTTTTGAGGTTATAAACAGTTGCACTTAACACATTATCAAGATTTCATTCTTTTATAAACCGTACACTAAAGTGCAACCTCAATTTAACTTTAGCTTCCTCGATATAGCCAGAGAAAATATAAACAGGCAGTTCTCACAAGGTACTTCATAAGATCCTGAGGACCTTTTCTGCACAAGGCACTGTGACAGGCTTCAAAGATAATTAAGCTGAATACAGCACAATGCCTACAATGGAGAAGTAGAGTATGGCTCGATCTCTACCCTGGTGAATTCTACATTTAAAACACGTAATGAAAATATTTATTGAGGGCAAGTGAGAGAAAGCAGTAGAAGGGCAGAGGTATTTGACTGGGCCGGGGAGAGGCAAAAAAGTGTAGCAAAAAGGAAGGCTACTGGACTTAACGAGCTTGGGGAGACCTGGGTCCTTTACTAATTAGCTGAATGAATTCTGATAAACCATTCACCCTTTGTGAGGCTAACCTTTCACGGGCAAAATGAAGAGACATTGCTGGTATTTACTGAGAGCCTCTCATAATAAGAAAGCATTGCACTAAAGTACTACCATACATAATAGGACAAGAAAGCATGCCCACTGATATCTATAAACTTAGAGTTTGCCTTCTAGTCACCAAGAATCGGGGCAAGAAAGCACAAATTATTACCACACAGCTCTAAAATCCTTTCCTGCTCTAAAGAAATCTGTGTATATGTACCGCTAACATTTCCTGGCAAAAAGCAAAGAAAACGTGAAATAAGTGGTTCATTAAAATTCTTGCCACCAATAATTTCCATAAACACAAAATGCAAAACTGCACTAAGCACTATTGGGGGAAATAAAAAGAAAAGTCAAAACCTCTTAAAATACTATTCTTCCCAAGAACTAAACCCTTCAAATGAGTATCTAAAAAATATACAGCACTTTGCAACTTTTAAAAAAAGCACTTTCATATACATTACTGATTTTCCTCAGTGAGTAAAACCTTTCTATCAAAAATCTAGAATATTTCACTAAGACAAGAAAATAACTGTTACTGAATCTTATTCTGTGAATGGTGCCAAAAGTCTCATTTTGTAAAGTAAAATACAATTGGTGAAAAAAGCCAAGACTGATTTGTTCATTTGTGGTATCCAACTCATAGCACCTGACTGATCCCCACACCCAACCTTGAAATCGTTTGGTATTTGATCCTCTTCTCTCTTTATTCTTTACTCCTTAGAAATTGAACCCACTATTTCATGTTCAAAAACTTCACAACCATGTGTGACTCCCAAATCAATGTCTTTGTCTCCAAGCACTCTTCTAAGTTTCAACCCAGATTTACTAGAACACCCTATTAGTCCAAGAAATTCAACACGCCCAATACAAAAATCATTTTCTCTCTCAAACAGCTCTTACATTCCTATTGCTAAAACACATCTCCAATGGTAACACCAGCAATTTATCAGTATTGTTTCCAAAATGGATAATGAAAGATGACCTACTGAGATAGGGAAAGAAATTATTAAATATCTATTCCTATTTTCTTCTAATTCTTTTTTAAAAGCACCCTTTTCTAATATCTACATCTGTACATTAAAGATGTGTGATATTTTAACAGGGAGTATACCAAAAATGTCTGGAAACCATTAGCATACAGACTAAAACTCAAACTCCTTAGCCTAGTGATATGCATTGCTACAGTTTATCTTCTACTATTCATCACAGGCATTAAATCTAAGCAAACAAACCACTAACCAGTCCCCAAACACAGCCCAGACATTCCAGCAACCCAATCATTTAGCTTTACTGCTCTCTGCAAACTGTTCATCTCCCTATAGCAAATCACCTAAAGCCAACGTCAATTCCATCCTTTCTCAAAATTCCCTGTGTTGAGGGGACAAAACTATCAGGACAATCCCCATTACCAACCTAGTCACTGAGTCTTTAATGTACACACTTTAGCTCCCCCTACTAGATAAGATAGTTCTTAAGGGTCAAAGCCCTGTCTCATAAATTTCCCATCTCCCTTAGTACCAAGGCACTTATATAGTAAACCTGACATGTTTAAAAAATGCTTGTTGAATGGACAAAATTGTAAGCTGGACATTATATAACGCTTAATAACAGTATATATTAATAAATTAATACCATTTTTTTTTTATTTTAGAGAGAGAGCACAAGTGAGGGAGAAGGGCAGAGAGAGAGGGAGAGAGCTTAGTGTGGAGCCTGACACGGGGCTCAATCTCACAACCATGAGATCATGACCTGAGCTGAATCAAGAGGTGGATGCTTAATTGACTGAGCCACCCAGGCGTCCCTAACTGTATCTTTTTAAGGAGTTGCATTATCAAGGGATTTATATTTTTTTTAAACTGAGCAAATATTAAAAATTATATTAGGGTCCGGTTACAGAGGAGGCATAAAGGTTGAATTAGGAGCTGAGATACAATGAATTGATAACTAGTTAGGGGAAAAAGAATGAAGGAAAGATATATTTCTTTGCCTCACATAACAATTTTAGAAGCTTTGGCCAGTTCTTTCAGTTAATAGTTTATTTTTTTTAATAACTTTCTGTTTACCCACATATTGTTTTGGGTACTAGGGACACAGTACTTAACAAGATAGATAGATGAAATTTTTTTTTATAAAGCTTATTTTGTAGTGGAGGTAGACAATTACCAAAGAAATAAACAATAACAATATTATATCTAACATGAAGGAGCCAGCTGAACAAATACAGAGGAAAATGTGTTTTAGGCAGGAGACAATCATGGCACTTTTGCAGAATAAAAAAGGCCAGTATGGCTGGAGTGTCATGAGCAAGCAGAAGGTGGTACAAGATGGGACTACGGTAACTATCTATAGGACAAATTCATTAAAATTAAGTCAGAATCCACTAAAGTGGAACATGGACATACCCTATTTACCCTACATTTCCAATCCTAGGCATATAACAACAGAACTGTGTTTTCCAAAAATGTCCTAGAATGTTCGGAGCAGCAGTATTAGTAATAACGAAAAGAAAGAAAACAAAACCAAATGTCTCTCAACAACAGAATGAGAAAATACACTAAGTCAATCAGAATTGAGATGAATCAAAATCGTGGATTACCTAACAGGATCCAATAAAAACAGCATATCACCAGTTTTATGATATTCCTGCTCAAGATGTATAACTTGAATCTTAACATGCAGAAACATCAAACAAATCCCAACAGAAATATTCTACAAAATAACTAGCCTATTTTCTTCAAAAGCAACAAAGTCATAAAAGTCGAAACTAAGAACCTGTTCCAGACAGACTAAAGAGACATAACTAAATAATACATGCAATAGAAGATTGGATCCTTCTGAAATAAAGGACATGATAGAGGCAACTGTGAAACTTGAATGGGGTCTGAGGATTAGCTGGTAGTCATGTATTGGTGCTAATGTGCTTATTTTGAAAGGTGAACTGTGGTTATATAGGAGAACATCTTTGTTTATAAGAATTACACCCTAAAGTACTGGGGGGTAATGAGACATCAGGTTGGGAACTTATTCTCAAATGGCTGTGGCAAAAAGCTAGTTTTTTACTTGCAACTGTTTTTGAATTGCAATTTCAAAATTGTAAAAGATTATCAATTTTGTTTAAAAGTTATTTCGGGGGGAGAAAAGAATAAGCAGGAGGGAAGCAACAGAAAGGAATTCAAAGTTCATATGTTACGTATGTTTTTAATGTGTATTTATTTATTTTGAGAGAGAGAAAAAGAGAGAGTGCAATCAAGGGAGGGGTAGAGTGACAGGGAGATAGAAACAATCCCAAGCAGAGAGAAATCTCTGAGCTGTCATTGCAAAGTCTGATGCAGGGCTCAAACTCATGAACCGTGAGATCGAGAGTCAGAAGCTTAACCAACTGAGCCACACAGGTACCCCCATATGCTGTATTTTTTACCAACAAGATACAAAACTTAAATGCAATTTGCTGAAAAAAATAAAGATATCACTAACTTAAGAACTTAAAGAGTTTGCCCTTGGGACACATGGGTGGCTAAGTGAATTAAGCATCCCACTCTTGGTTTTGGCTCAGGTCACGATCTAATGGTTCTTGGGTTCAAAGCCCCATAGCAGGCTCTGTGCTGTCAGTGTAGGCCTGCTTAGGATTTCTTTCTCCCTCTCTCTCTGCCCCTCTCCCTCTCTCTCTCAAAATAAATAAACTTTAAAAAAAAAGTTTGTCCTTAACCTCAGTATATTTAGAGGTTGCATCCTCTGCACAAAACAAAAAAATAAACTTTGCAAAAACCTGCACATATCCTTTCTACATTAAATTATTAGAAAGATAAACTGAAAAAAAACTGAATAGCAAATATGCATGTGCCCATTTTTTATTAGTAAGAAAAACTTTCTTTCAGAAGCACCCGAACAATTCAAATTTTCAGCCAAATTACATATACTATGTACACAGACTAACAATTTGGAAGAAAAAAAAAGAAAATAAAACTTTCCTTTTCAAAATCTTTTCAAAACTTTTCAAAATCAGCACAGGGATGTTACCAATACTCTAGAAGCTTTCTGCAAATGTACGATGATATTTTTGGTTGTCATGGGAACTGGGGAGGGCCACTATTAGCATTTAGTAAATTAGAGCTAGAGATGCCCAACATCCTGAAAAGTATACAGCTGTTTCACACAAAGAAGTGCTGTCCAAAATGTCAGCAGAGAGAAAAATGGGTGAACAAAACCAGTAATAATAACACAAGGGAATGGGCAACCAGGAGGCAAACATCAGTGTTTGCCACAGAGATTCATAGCAGTGAAAGACACTATCTTCATCTGTAAATAGATGATGGTCCAACATAAGTCACAGACAACTAAAGAAACTACTTAAAAACATCAACTATACTGAGGATTTTTTAAATATGAAAAATACAGAATTAGAGAGAAAGAAGATTTAAGTTAGTTAACACCTATGATACTAGGTGGTTTCATTAACTGCCTTATCAGTCAAACCACAGGTAATATTTTAGTCTTCGCAAATGCTGAAATAGCTGAATTATACATGTTTAGGTAACCCCGGTCAGTAATAAAAATTATTTATGCCAGAAAATATAACAATTTTTAATTCAAAAGAAAAGGTTGGCCTATCATTCTACTGTGTGTATAGGTATAAAGAGTAACATCACAACTTTAAAGTTCTCTTCTGCACCAAGTACCAAAAATAGTATTTTTAAAAACTAAATTCCTATTAAAAGGCAACAATACTGCAAAATGTGTATTTTTATTCAAGTATAATAAACATACAGTGTTATATTATTTCAGGTGTACAATATAATGATATAACAATTCTATATATTGCTCAATGTTCATCTTGATTAGTGTATACTCTTAATCCCCTTCGCCTATTTCACATAACCCCCACCCACCCTCCCTCTGGTAACCATCAATTAGTTCTCTGTATTTCAGAGCCTGCTTCTTGTCTCTATTTTCCTTTGGTTTCTTAAAGTCCACATTAAGTGGAATCATATGGCATTTGTCTTTCTCTGACTTATTTCACTTAGCATTATACCCTTTATATCCATCCATGTTGTTGCAAATAGCAAGATTTCATTCTTCATGGCTGAATAATATTCGTGTATGTGTACATCTTCTTTACCCATTCATCTATCAATGGACAGTTAGGTTACTTCCATGTTTTGGCTATTATAAATAATGTAGCAAAATGTAAGGGTGCATATATCTTTTTGAATTAGTGTTTTCATATTCTTTGGGCAAATAGTAGTGGAATTGCTGGATCATATGGTAATCCTATTTTTAATTTTTTGAGGAAACTCTATGGTGTTTTCCACAGTGACTGCACAACTTTGAATTCTTATCAACAGTGCACAGGGTTCCTTTTATTCTGCATCCTTGCCAATACTTGTTTCTTGTGTTTTGGGTTTTAGCCATTCTCTCAGGCGTGAGGTGATATCTCATTGTGGTTTTAATTTGCATTTTCCTGATGATGAGTGATGCTGGGCATCTTTTCATGTATCTCTTGGCCATCTATATGTCTTCTCTGGAAAAATGTCTATTGAGATTCTTTGCCCATTTTTTATCAGATTATTTTTTTGGTGTTGAATTGTATTAAGTTCTTAATACATCTGGACATTAACTCCTTATCAGACACATTATTTGCAAATCTCTCTCATTTGGAAGGCTTTTAGTTTTGTTAATGTTTCCTTTGCTTTGCAAAAGCTTTTTATTTTGGTGTAGTCCCAATAGTTTAATTTTGCTTTCCTTTCCTTTGCCAAAGGAAACTACCTAGAGAAATGTTCCTACAGCTGATGTCCAAGACATTACTGCCCGTTTTCTTCCAGTACTTTTATGGTTTCAGGTCTCACATTTAGGTCCTTCATCCATTTTGAATTGATTTTTATATATCATGCAAGGAATTGGTCCAGTTTCATTCTTTTGCATGTAGCTATCCAGTTTTCACATTTACTGAAAAGACTTTCCTCTTGCATATTCTTGCCTCCTTTGTCATAGATTAATTGATCATCAAAGCATGAGTTTATTTCTGACTCTCTATTCTGTTCCATTGATCATTATTTATATTTTTGTGCCAGGATATGACTGTTTTGCTTACTATAGCTTTGTAGTCTACCTTGAAATCTGAGATTGTGACACCTCTTTTTTTGCTCTTTCTTCAGATTGGCTATTCGGGGACTTTTATAGTTCCATACAAATTTTAGGGTTATTTGTTCTAGTTCTATGGAAAATGCTATTGGCATTTTGATAGGGATTGCATTAGTTCTGTAGATTTCTTTGGGTAGAATGGACATTTAAACAGTATTAGTTCTCCCAATCCATGAACATGGAATATCTTTCCCTTTGTAGATGTCATCTTCAGTTTCTTTCATCAGTGTTTTACAGTTTTCAGAGTACAGGTCTTTCACTTCTGTTGTTCAGTTTATTCCTAAACACTTTATCTGATTTGTTTTTTCAAATACCTTTTTTGGTACTTGATTCAGAACTTCAAGTTTACGTGATGTGGCTCTTTTTAAGCTATACTAATTACAGTTAGAAGTATAGGCCAACCTTTCCTTTGGAGTTAAAAAGTATATTTTCTGGTATAAATCATTTTAATCACTGACTGAGATTACCTAAATGTGTATAATTCAGCTATATCAGCATGTGGGCATGATTATAAACAGAAATGTTTCCTTGGGGCGCCTGGGTGGCTCAGACGGTTGAGGATCCAACTTCAACTTAGGTCATGATCTTGCAGTTCATGAGTTCGAGCCCTGCGTCAGACTCTGTGCTGACAGCTCAGGGCCTGGAGCCTGCTTCGGATTCTGTGTCTCCCTCTCTCTCTGCCCCTTCCCCACTCACGCTCTGTCTCTCAAAAATGAATAAACGTTAAAAAAAAAAAATTAAAACAAAATGTTTTCTTAATTTCTCTTTCAGCTACTTATTATTAGTGTATAGAAAGGCAATATTTCTGAATATGAGTTGTATATCCTATGACCTTCCTGATTTCATTTATCAGCTCTAGTAGTTTTTTAGCGGAATCTTTCCGATTTTCTACATACAGTATCACGTCATCTGCAAAGAGTAAAATTTTTACTTCTTCCTTACCACTTTGGATATCTTTTATTTCTTTTTCTTGTCTGACTGCTCTGGCTAGGACTTCCAAAACTACGCTGAATAAAAGAGGGACAGTGGACATCCTGGTCTCATTCCTGATCTTAAGGGAAAAGTTCTCAGTTTTTCACCACAGAGTATTATGTTGTTATATGGCTTTTATTATGTTGAGGTAAGTTCCCTCTAAACCTGTATTACTGAGTTTTAATGATGAATGATGTTGTACTTCTCAAATGCTTTTTCTACATCTACTGAAACAATCATATGGTTTTTACCTCTTTTTGATGTGATTTATCACATTGATTTGTGAATATCAAACCACCCTTGCATACCTGGAAGAAATCCAACTTGATCCTGGTGAATGATTTTTTTTAATGGATTGTTGGATTCAGTTTGCTAATATTTTGTTGAAGATTTTTGTATCTATGTTCATCAGAGATATTGGCCTATAGTACTTTTTTGTAGTATCTTTTGGTATGAGGGTAATGCTGACCTCATAAAATGAACGAAGCTTTCCTTCCTCCTCTATGTTTTGAAATAGTTTGAGAAGAATACGTATTAACTCTTCTTTAAATGTTTGGTAGAATTTGCCTGTGAAGCCATCTGTCCCTGGACTTTTGTTTTTTGCGAGTTTTTTGATTACCAATTCAATGTAATTGCTAGTAATGAGTCTGCTCAAATTTTCTATTTCTTCATGTTTCAGTTTTGGAAGGTTAAATGCTTCTAGGAATTCATCTGTTCCTTCTAGGTTGTTCAATTTGGTGGCATATAATTTTTCATAATATTCTCTTACAATCCTTTATATTTCTGTGGTGTTGGTTGTTACTTCTTTCCTTTCTGATTTTATAGGAGTCCTTGCTCTTTTTTTCTTGAGTCTTGCTAAAAGTTTATCAATTTTGTTGATCTTTTCAAAGAACCAGCTCTGGTTCTGTTCTATTGTTTCTTTAGTCTCTATTTCACTTCTTTCCACTCTAATCTTTATTATTCCCTTTCTTCTACTGGCTTTCAGCTTTGTTTGTTCTTCTTGACTTGACCACTACTGTTATTATCCTCCCTCTTAGACCTGCTTTTGCTGCATCCCCTAAGTTTGGGCACTGTATTTTCATTTGTTTCCATGTTATCTTTTGATTTCCTATTTCTTTGTCGACCCATTCATTATTTAGCAGCATGTATGTAACCTCCAAGTATTTGTGTTCTTTCCGAGGTTTTTCTGTGATGATTTCTAGTTCTATATTACTGTGACTCCAAAAAATGTATGACATGACATGATTTCAATCTTCTGGAATTTGTTGAAACTTGTTTTGTGGCCTAATGTGATCTATTCTGAAGACTGTTCCATGTGCACTTGAAAAGAATGTGCATTCTGCTATTTGGGGATAGAATATTCTGAACAAATCTGTTATATCCATCTGGTTCAATGTGTCATTCAAAGCCACTGTTTCTTACTGATTTTCTGTCTGGATGAGCAACTCAGTGATTTAAGTGGGGTGTTCAGAGCCCCTACCAAAACATATATATTTTTTAAGATGTTATCACTTAATTGTAACACTTGCAACAAATCCATTGAAAAGCACTGATCGTGTTATTTATTCAAACAGCTACCACCAATTGCATTCAGCAGGTTGTTTACTGCAGCCCTAACATATCACTGTTTTTATTACTTAATATAAAGACTTTCTTCTACATTACCCTCTACTGACACAAAATACCAATTTAGGACAGAAATCTAGGTGTTATATACACCACAGGCCACAACAAATGTGAAGGGCCTTATATGAAATGCATCTCCAAGGAAAAAAGGCATGACCTTGCAGACATAACCCATAGAAGCTTCTCACAAAATTAATCAGCTCACTATTAGTATTACTATGAGAAAGATAAGTAAGAAAACTAATTATGGGCAGTAACAAATAAAAACTTAGTGCTTCCAGAATTACCAGTACATCATAAGCAATTTGAATGTTGTTATAAAAATTAAATTAACTTATTTCTTAAGAAGTGTAGAACAAAACTACCAAGGGTATATAATTAAAACATGTGTCTGTGGACATAAAGTAAAAACAGAAATAAAGTGAAATACTTACTGCCAAAGCCTTGGACAGCTTGGCTCTAAATTCGTTCAGGACAATTGCCACAATATCTTTAAGTGGTACATAAGCAAAGCCATCTTCCAAATAGACTTTCCTTCCTCGGAACAAATCCAGAGCATCAGCAAAAGGGATCTGAATTCATGTGAAACAGGGAAAGTAAGTCGGTACCTGTCATGAAATCCTCCTAAGTCTTCATACATACTAAATCTAAACAAAATACTTCCTGCGAGAAATTCATTTGTCCCAGCAGATTAAAAAAAAAAAAAAAAAAAAAATCTATTTTTTAAAGCTAAACAATAAACATTAGGAAGAGATGACAGCCAAAAATGTGCTCATTTCAGAGTAGATGATTTGAAAAATAACTTAGTATGCATTATTTTACTCTTAACTCATGAATTTACAAATTAAAATCCTCAGAATTTTAAACTCTCAACTCAAGCCCTCTAAGCACATTGCATTCCCCTCATATGACATTTTCCACAACTTTATTCTGCATCTATTATCTATATACAATATGTTCAGTGCTGAAAATTACTAAAGTAATTCCAAATTTCTTCATCTGTTTCCATTCTTTCTCCAGAAAAATATATTGGAAAAGCTAATCTCAATACCAAGAAATGGAAATAGTAAGTGTTCAGTTCTGCTACTGAAGTATTTGCCAGTAAACACCATTTAAAAAAAAAAATACCACTCCACTTGGATTTTTTAAAATCCTAAGACCTACCCTAAAATTTTATGATATGAGCAGAATATGGTATTAGTAAACTGAAAATCATCCTCTTTCTACAATATAGTTTTTCTTTTTAAAAATGAGGTTAAAAAATCAGGTGAAAGAAATAATCCCCAAATTGCCTAGTCACCCAAGTTTTAGAGGAATTAAATCAATATGCCTAAGATTCTTCCATATATCCAATACCACCACCCAATAAGCAAATCATGTTTTAACAGATCTGTTACTAAAGTTCATCACAGTCCTAAAGTTCATCACATAGTTGAGAAAACAAGACAGACATATATGGGAAGTCAAACAGCTCTACAGGGTGGTATGTGTCTGACACAGCACCAAACAACTTACACAGAACATATTAGAGGAAGAGGTTAGAGGGTTTATTTCAATGATGCAGGGAAGAGATGGGGATAGTTTGGAAACATGAGTTCTAGTCCAAGTTCTGTGACTGACCAGACTTATGATTTCTACACATTTAATGAATGCTTCTAAACCATGGTGGCCAAATCTACAAAACGGGGGAAGGGGAGAAAGGGATGGTATAAATGACCCTTAGGGGTTCTTTAGCTCCAATATTCCATGATTCTAGATTAAGGTAGTCACAGTGGAAATAAAAATGCCCAAGGAGAAGCAGAAAATGATGTGAAGGCAGAGTTATGGGAAATGTGTGGTATGGGAGGAATAAATGTTGATTCCCATACTCTAAGTTTGGGAAGCTTACTGAATGGTGGCCTAACGAGTAGAAGGCGGAAGCCTAAATAGGGAGCTCATGTGGAAGCAGGATTTTAAACTACTGGCACTCACCAACAATAATCAGTACATCCTTTTCAAAGGAAATTGTAGTGTTACAACTGTCAGATTTTAAAATCACTTTCAGCTCTCCCCCTTCCCCTTCTGAATTATTCAGTCCAAAAGCTGTTCACTGGGTGCAAGCAAAGTAGGTACCTGTGCTGAGGAATAGAAGGCAGCAGAAGTGGCCTGGTTCAAGAGGTCAGAACCTGAGAAGGTTAAAGAAGGTCTTGCCATGAGAGAGCAAGTAGGAAGATGGCATCATAGCCCAAACAGAATAAGAAAGAGTGCAGGTGGAGAAGACAGTCCAAGCATGGCATCAGAGCCCAAGAGTGATGTAAAAGGCTATCACACAGCAGTGATCCAGAACGAAGTGTTGAAGTCAAGTAGACTTCAAGGAGGGGAGAGTACTCCTGCCAGTGCAACTCAGCATGACGTGTAAAAGCCTAAGCATTGTGAGCAGAGTATTTCTTGAAGAGAATGGTCTGCCTTGGCAGGGTCAGAGTTCCAACAAGGTTACAAGGGTATGTAGGCTATGTAGGAGGACAGCCCAGCACAGAAGGGTTGGCACACCCTCAGTGGGGTGAAAATGAATTCTGAACAGGACAGAGAGAAGCTACAGTGACCAGAGGCTATACAACTGTATTAATTAAATACGTATATAAAGCTCAATGTGATATATTTAACAAAACCCAGGAAGTATTTTAAAAGTTTATGTACCTTATAAACTGACTCCAACTCCAACTCCGACTTAGGTGCACTCGAAGAGGTTGATGAAGCAATAATCTCATGTTCTCGGAGACTCCTCTCTTCATCACTTATCTAAAAGGAAATACATTTTATGTGGTTTAAGAAATTAAAATTTTTAAAAGAAGCCTTCATTCAATAAAACACTTTCCTATTCTAGTAAAGATACTGTACTTTCACAAAATTTTTTTTAAAAATCCTGATATCTCAAATAATTCCTAATATGAGTACTAAATCATTAAGAAAGTCAAAATATGAAAGAAATTTTAAATTCAACATACTTTCAAATTCCTACTCTGCCAATTTCTTTTTTTTTTTTTAAGTTTATTTTGAAAGAGAGACCAAGAGTGCATGCGAGAGGGGGAGGGGCAGAGAAAAGAATCCCAAGCAGGCTCCACCCTGCCAGGGAGGAGCCTGACATGTGGCTTGAATCCATGACCAGTGAGATCATGACCTGAGCCAAAACCAAGAGTCAGATCTTAACCAACTGAGCCACCCAGGCACCTCTACTGTGCCAACTTCTGAGGACATATACCACAAAGGAACAACAGCAAAAAGAAAAAGTATTATACTAGGAAAGAAATTATAATAAAAACACAGGCTAATACAGACCAAAAAGAACCATAATCTTAATTCAAGAGTTACATTAATTTCTTAAACTATGTATTTGCAGGGGCACCTGGGTCACTCAGCTGATTAAGTATCAGATTCTTAATTTTGGCTCAGGTCATGATCTCACAGTTCATGAGAAGATAGAGCCCCGGGTAGGGCTCTGTGTTAACAGCGCAGAACCTGCTTGGGATTCTCTCTCTCCTCTCTCTCTCTGCTTCCCCCCTGTTCGAGTTCACGTACATGCTCTCTCTCAAAATAAACATACATTTAAAAAAAATGCGTATTTGCATTTAAGAGTGGTTTAACTGTTTTGTGTTTTTTTTTTTAATGTTTATTTTTGAGAGAGAGACAGACAGAGTGCAGGGAGGAAGGGCAGAGAGAGAGGGAGACAAAGAATCCGAACTAAGCTCCAGGCTCTGAGCTGTGCACACAGAGCCTGATGTGAGGCTCAAACTCATAAACCATGAGATCATGACCTGAGCCAAAGTTGGACACTTAACCAACTGAGACACCCAGGTGCACCAGTTTAACTATTTCTCAATTTTCTTTTTTACCAATTTAAGTTTTTTTAATGTTTATTTATTTTGAGAGAGACAGAGCATGCATGCAAGCAGCGGAGCGGCAAAGACAGAGATAGAGAGTCCCAAGCAGCCTCCACGCTGTCAGTATAGAGCCCAATGCTGGGGATCTCATGACCTGAGCTGAAGTCAAGAGGATGCTTACCCAACTGAGCCACCCAGGCACCCCCTAAAGATTTTATTCTTAAGCAATCTCCACACCCAACATGGGGCTCAAACTCACAATCCCAAGATCAAGAATCATGTGCTCAGGATGCCTGGGTGGCTCAGTCAGCTAAGCATCCAACTTCGGCTCAGGTCTTGATATCACCGTTCACAGGTTGGAGCCCCATGTCAGGCTCTCTGCTGTCAGGACAGAGCCCACTTCAGAACCTCTGTCCCCCTCTCTCTGCCCCTCCCCTACTCGTTATCTCTTTCTCTCAAAATAAATAAACTTCAAAAAAAAAAAAAAAAAAAGAACCGTGTGCTCTACGGACGGAGTCAGCCAGGTGCCCCTATTTCTCAATTTTCTAGCCATACACAACAACTTCAAACTTAAACTACCAGCTTTCCTAGGAACAACTATAGATCTACTAGCTCAGACCATTATGTCTTCAAAAAGGAAAACACTGATCTGACTGGATAAGAATTTCAAACTTTGAGAAAAAGAAAAGATCTGAAAATGAAGATAAAATATAAACAACAAACTGAAAGGAATATTTATATCATTTAACATCCAAATTACTCTCAATAAACCCCTAGGTTGTAAGGACATAAGTACAGTAATCTAAAAGCAAAACACAAACAATAATCATATAAATGACAAAAATAAAAGTAAATTAAAATTCCATTCATTTATAATTGTCCAGATGATCAGCCTTTGTACCTTTCCTGATCACTTTTACAGTGATCTACATTGGTTAAGATTGGTTAGGTTATACTACAGTTAAAGAATTTGAAATTTTTAATGGGTTAACAAAAAATGGTATTTCCTGCTTTTCTGCATGTTCGTGAAGGGGTGGTGGGAAGGCGGCAATGGGAAGCAGGAACACTTCACTACCAGTGGTTCTCACCACGCAATCAGATAGCTTTTGGATGCTCCAATCTCCTGCATAATGGCAAACTGGTTCTTTCTAAAAGTTATACAGGTCAACTCCACTCACATTTCATTGACAACAGCAAATCTTACAGGTGTGCAATGTCCAAAGGAGCAGGAAGTATAATTCTACTACTTGCCCAGAAAGAAGGAAACCAAATTTACTGGTGAACAGCACCAATGATTATTGCAATCCATTCTTCCAGTCACTAATTTACAGTTCACTCAACTTATGCTACAAAATACATTCAATCCCATCACAAGTGAAATAATCTAAAAGTTCTATTCAGTAATGGCATTAGTCTCAAAGTTCAGCATCTGTGGATGATGCTTGGTGGTCTCTGTATTAGAAAACGATAAAGCTTCTCATTTCAAAGACAAGGTATCTATCCTCTGCACGTGCGTGCACACACACACACACACACACACACACACTCAATAAACAGTACTAGAACAGGGACAGAATAACCATGGTAAACATTCCTATTTAGGACAGCGAAGAATGGGGAGGGGAGTCAATTAAAATAATAATGCCATATTAATTTATACCTATTAAAAAGGCAAAAATTAAAAAGACTTAGAAAACACAATGTCAGGACAATCTTTGTGTAGCGCACTTTGACAATACGTATCAAAAAGCCTTAAAACAAGCAGACCCTAACAATTTTACTTCCAGAATTAGTATGAAGTAAATTAACAGGACAAATACAAATAAAGGAATAATTTCTTTTCATCACAATATTATTTATAAAGTAAGAAAAAAAAAATCTCAATGTCCAACAACAGGTATTTGGTTAAAGAAGTAGAACATGATGTTTCAGTAAAGCAGGCTTTATAATTCAGGTCAATCTCTCACAAAAATCAAAGAAAGAATACTCATAAAAATTTTAACAGCATCTTCTTTAAAGCACAGATTAATATTCATATATAAAGTCAGATTCAAGTGAAAGTGGAGTATCTAACAAAAGATCCCCCTACTTAAATGCCATTAATGAAATCCCAAGCCTTGAACATGTTTTAAAGTGGTCCTTGGTTCAAATACTCCAGACACCTGGCAGAAACAGACTCAAATCCTCTCTGAAGGGAAACACATTCCAGCATGCCTGAAACGATTCCTGCAAATACAGCTTCAAATACAATGTCAATCATATTGTCTTTTATAACAAGGTTGACAATAAAACATCTCTTCATGAGCAAAGAGAAAAAGACTCAAAGTATATAGATAATAACTATGTTAATATGTGTAAAGAAAAGACAAATATGACGATAGCTATATGAATGGGAAACTATAAAAAGTGATTTGCAAAAGAGAGAGATTCTAGAAACAGAAAAAAAACTCAGGAACAGAAATATAAATTCAGTGGAATCATAAAAAAAACCTCTTCAAGTTGTAGTGATTGTGGACTAGGTAGGTGATTCAGACCAATCCATCTGCATCAAAGTTCTCACAGGTTACTTGGGAACTGTCAGACTAACAGGTACGCCTTGTCATGTAAAGCCCGCTTTAATATTTGCTAAATTCTGGGAAAGCAGCTTCATAGAGACCCTGCCAAAAGTGGTAACTATGCCCCACTCTCTAGCACACTGAAGGACTTAATATTTGCTAAATTCTGGGAAAGCAGCTTCATGGAGACCCTGCCAAAAGTGGTAACTATGCCCTACTCCCTAGCACACTGAAGGACTTAAGTGGGTATGAACCAGAAGTTTATCAGCCTTCATATGGAGTTGCAGCCAAGTATTCAATTATTAGTGGGACAGGGACTTCAGATTTTAGATTTAAATTAAAATCATCCTGAACTAGCACTTCCTACAATCCCATGAAAGAAACAAATGAAAATCCTTTGGAAGAAAGACAATCCTCCTCGGCCTCAATAAATATGGTCCTCCAAATAACTTCCCAAATAGTCTCTAGCACACAAAAATAACAAAGTACACAAGGAAGTAAGACTCCATCAACAGGAACCAGATAGGTAAGACCAAAAAAGGGTAAGGACTGAAAAAGAATAAAATAGTCATTATTCACAGATTGTATGATTAGTATCCTTAGAAAATGCAGAAAAAGCCACAAATAATTAGACCTACTGAACTAATTAAACAAGATTTCTGGAGACAAGGTCAAATACAGAAAAACCAGTTGTATTTCTGTATGTCAGCAGCCAAATTCAATAATGGAACTTTTTAAGGTTACTCTTTACAAAAGGATTAAAACTATCAAGTACCTAGGAATAAATCTAACAAAAGACGTACAAGGCCCCCACAAAAAAAACAAAAACAAAAAAACAAAAAAAAACTATGATCTTACTTAGGGAAATTGGAGAAAACTAAAAATAACAGAGAGATATCCCATTTGTGCCAGAAGACCAAATATTGCAAATGTACTGCTTCTCCTCAAATTGACCTATAAATTCAAAACCCTCTCAAAATTAGAACAGTTTCTGCATCTCTATGTGTGAACATTTACAAGTTGGTTCTAAAGTGTATATGGAGGGGCACCCTGGGTGGTTCAGCTAGTTGAGCATCCAACTCTTGATATCAGCTTAGGTCATGACCACACAGTCGTGAGATCAAACCCCACACAGGGCTCCATGCTAAGTGTCAAGCCTATTTAGGATTCCCTCTCTCCCTCCCTCTCTCTCTGTCCCTCCCCAGCACGTGTACACCATGCTCTCTTTCTCTAATAAATAAATAAACATTAAAAAAAATTATGAAATGTATATGGACACACAAAGGCCCCAAAATAGCCAAGACAGAAACAACAAAAAAAGATAACCACTTCAATGGAAAAATAAGCAAAAAACATGAATAGGCATTTAACAAATGAGAAAATTTAAAGGGTCAATAGTTCTATGAAAAGTTGCCCAATCTCCTTGGTCATCAGGTAAGCACAAATTAAAACTACAGTGAAAAACTCCATGACCTAACACTATACAACCATTAATAGTTAACATAAAAAAAAAAAAAAAAAAAACGTTGGTGAAGGTGTGGAGGAATTGGAACTCTCAAAGATTGTTGGTGGAAATACAAATGGTGCAGCCACCTTGGAAAAAGATCCACCACTTGGTTATAAAACTAACGACAGCTGCCACTATGACTCAAAAATCTCACTCCCAGGTATCTACCCAGGAAAAGTGAAAACATATGACCACAAAAAGACTTATTTAATCCCACTTATATAAAGTTCTAGAACAGGCAAAACTTCATGTGGTAGAAAAAGATGTGAACAGTGGTTTGCCTTTTGGAGGGCAGGAGCAGGGATTTTCTGGGAGGCTGCATGCAGAAACTTTTAGGGCTGACAGTTATGTTCTGTTATCTTGGGAAGTTTGAGTTGCACACGTTTATGCATCTGTCAGAACTCATGAATGGTGCACTTAAAATTTGTGCATTTCATTGTACGTAAGCTTTACCTTAAATAAAAAGAGAACTGTTAACAAACACTGAATTTCAGGATATACAGGTGGGAATTGTAACCACTTCTGTAACTTACTTAGAAATGGACTTACTCTGAAATGGATAGATACAGGAATGGAAAATAAGTGATAAACAAGTACAGTAAAATGTAAATTGTAGAATCTAGATGATGAGTACATATGGGTATTCACTATAAGATTCTTTCAACTTTTCTGTATTTTTGAATCTTCTCACATTACAATTTGGGGGGCAAAATAACACAATGAAGGTATTACTACTCACCAGAACTAAAATTAAGTTGGACAATACAGATGAATGTGTACAGCAATGAAATTCTTCAAAACCCACTGACAGCAGTACAAATTTGTATAAACATTTTAGAAAATCTGGCATTATCTTATAAGTTGAAGGTAAACATATCCCACAACCTAGCAATTTTTCTCCTAACTATATATACTAGAGCAGAGATAAGCAAACTTCTTCTAGGAAAGGCCCAATAGTTAAAATTTTAGGCTTTGTAAGCCACAAGGTCTCTTTCACAAGCACACTGTTTGTCCTTATGGAAAGGAAACAGCCATGTATAAATAAATGGATACAGTTGTGTTACAATAACACTGTATTTATGTACTCTGAAACTTATATTTCGTATAATAATTTTTCTTTAATAAGAAATCCTCTTTTAATTTTTTCAACTAATTAAACATGTAAAAACCAACCTTCACTCACAGGCCACACAGAAACAGCAGACGGGATTTGGCCCACAGGCCACATTTTGCTGAACCCTACCCTAGAGGAATGGATTTCAAGCAGTACTATTCATGAGAAACACCTAAAAGGTTTGTTAAAATAGAAACTGCTGCACCCGGCTCCTACAGTTTGATTCATAATCTCTAGGGCAGGTCCCAAAAATTATCTAACAAGTTCCCAAGTGATGAGAATGTTCCAGTTCTCAGACCACAGCCCTTTAGGGAAGCATACATACAAAGAAACATGAACAAGCACTTATCATATAATCATAAAGCAACATTATTCACAACAGCCAAAAATTAAAACCCCAAAATGCATCAAAAGCAGAATAAATGTAATATATTTGTAGTATAGACTATGCAATAGCAAAAATAAACTTCACACACTATGCATAAATCTTAAAAACATATTAAGCAAAATAACCCAGATACAATATAAAACATAGCCCATTGCTCCATTTACATAAAGTTTTGTTTTAGTAAGAAAAATTATACTGTTTAGGGATGAACACTCAGGTGGTCAACTCAAGAGAAAAAAAGGAAAGGAAATGATTACCATAAAGTCAGACTTCAGTGGTTTCCTCTAAGAGAGAGAAGACAACTAGTTGAAGGAAAACACAGGAGGAACACAAGGATAAGTATGAAGAGTAAGAGTAATGCTTTATTCCTCACCTGGATGACAGACTAGTGTTCACTTAATAATAATCTACTGAACTGTATCTTTTTGTTTTATATATATTTTTCTGGATATGTGTTAAACTTCCTACTCTTTAAAATACTAAAAAGGAAAACAGAACTATACCATAATAAAATATTCTACACTTGGTAAAATTCTTCTTAAAATTATGACAACTTATGATTATTGTTATAGAAAAATATCCATGAAATACTGTTAGCTGAAAGTAAATTAATACAGTTAGGTGAGGACAAATTAAAACAAACCTTTAAGAGATTCCATGCCAGTATCTGTGCCTAAGTTTATGTGTTGGGAGAAAGTTTAGACCAAAGTAAAACTGTCTAACTCTAGGTAAAGGGATTACATATTATTTTTATTTTCCTCCTTAAGCTTGCACATATTTTAGTAAATTTATTCCTTACCCATTTCATGAATGTTATTATAATGGTGTTTTTTAATTCAATTTCTAAATGTTGAATGCTTTCTTACATATCCTTTTACTTTGGAAGAAATTGTTGACTAGCTTAAGTCCTATAAGTATGAGAGTGACACTACAGAATCACCACTTTGCCATGGCTAATGATTTCCATATTTATCCAAATCTGTTGAGTCTAAGGTTAATGTTGCTTAACTACTAATATTAGTTAAGCTTTTCTTTCTCTGTGTTCCCTGAAAGGTAAAAATCAAGCATATTCTGAAAGCTACCTTAAAAGGAAATCTTAACCTGGAACAATGTTATGTTACAGAAATTAGGAAAAGAACACACTCTAGCTGTAGTGAGGCTGGGCCCAAACCATACCCATTCAACCCACCATCACTCCATTCCTGCCCTTCCGTTGCCCATTTCTATAGAGCACAGGCAGAAAAAGCTCTACAAAATAGTTAAGTAATAGCACAAACCATACCATGAAGAGAATGCTGGCACTACAACTGAAACAGAATCACTGGCTGGTAGACAACTATCTCACCACCGTGTAATGGCTTAAAATGTCTGCTCACCAGCTGTTATATGAAAGCTGAAATAAAGTACAGAGGAGGCAGTTTAGGTGTGTCCACCCATAGATTATTAAAAAGCCAATGGAGGGTGAGGCCCATGCATACCATCTGCTAGTTACACTAATTTATACGATTTCATTTAATCATATCAACAACCCTACAAGGTTGATATTATCTTAATTTAATTAATAGAAATAGAAATCAAATTGGATCTTCAACTAAAACCTGACACTGAAGTTCACAAGGCCACGCAAGCAGTCTCCAAATAAACAAGATGATGCTCTGCAAGAGAGGTGAACAAACATGTAACATCAAGAAAAAGTCTTTGATTAAAATCTTCACCTTTTTAATTCACCAAAAATTCCTTTTTGGTAATGAACAGGATAAAAATACCAACACTAGGGGCACCTGAGTGGCTCAGTTAAGTGTTAAGTTAAATTGGTTAAGCGTCCGACTTCGGACCGGGTCATGATTTCACAGTTCGTGGGTTCGAGCACCGCATTGGGCTCTCTGCCCTTAACATGGAGCCCACTTCAGATTCTGTTTCCCTCTCCCTCTCCCCTATTCATGCTCTCTCAAAAATAAACAAATATTAAAAAAAAATTTTTAAATACAGAAACTAAAAATGTAATATAACTAGATGTCATGGTAAGTGTTACAGGTAAAAATTTTAAAGGGTGTTAATAGCACAAATTCTATATAATCAGTACTCATTCTACAGTGTTTTAAGTTGAGGTTTAGCAATAGCAAGTATTTTCCTAAGAGCTAACACCAAATTATTCTGCTTCAGCATTTGTTTTATTTATGTCTCTGTTGACAGTATCTTCTCAACTTAATGGACTATTTACCTTTCCTTTGCATTCCATACAGGAAATCCTTCAAAACTTAAATGTGCAACCAGATACAAACTACAGAGAGTACTTGGACAAAGGCAGGTATATTTTAGACCAATTTTAGAGTCAAACTGTAATTCTCACACAGCAACTAATAAAGTAAGAAACTGATTAGGGAGATAAAATGAAAGGAGAAGAAATCTTAATGTCTTTATGAAAGTTTTATTTTTAAGTGAATTTCCAACTGGAAATATAAAAAGATAAAATAAAAATGTATTTTGAATTTGCTCAATGAACACTTACTTGAATTTAAATAAAATTCTAATATACATGTCTGTTCTCCCCACTATTGATGAAGATAATCATAACTGACTGTGTATACTGTTTTTTGCCCCCCAAAAGTGTGATGAATCAGCCTAAAAAACTGAAGTTCAAGTATGTTAACCCACAATGGCTCTTTTATGATCACTTACAAAGAAATAGGTATCTTTGAACGTATAGATGTTTCTCCTAATATTTTGGGTTCTAACTAAACAAATCCGACAGCAATATATAATGCTAATACTTCTCCAGGGTAATACAGTATCTCCCTTTCCCCTAAACTCAGCTCAAATATTTGCATTAACAATACCACAGGTGTTTGTAAGCAATTAATTGCTTACCTAGTAAATATCAGGGAAGCAGTGAAAGCACACATCACTTATGCAACATAATAAGTTACAAGACTTTACTTGTACAAATAGTCTTTTTTTTTTTTAATGTTTTTATTTATTTTTGAGACAGTTCATGAGTAGGGGAGGGGCAGAGAGAGAGGGAGACACAGAATCTGAAGCAGGCTCCAGGCTCTGAGCTGTCAGCACAGAGCCCGACGTGGGGCTCGAACTCACAGACTGTGAGATCATGACCTGAGCTAAAGTCGGATGCTTAACTGACTGAGCCACCCAGGTGCCCCAATAGTCTTTTGCCTTAGAAACAGAGTCAAGACTAAATTATTCTTTTAATTCAAAAATTTCTGAATAAAAACTAGAGTATTAAAGAATGTAATTAAAGGGACGCCTGGCTGGCTCTGTCAGTAGAACATGCTACTTTTGATCCTGGGGTCATGAGTTCAAGCCCCACACTGGGTATAAAGCTTACCAAAAAAAAAAAAAAAAAAAAAAAAAAAAAATGTAGTAAGATTTTCTTTCATTGAAATGTTACCCTCCCCCAAAAGATAGGGGAAAAAATGCCTACTCTTGCTTAGATTAGAAATAATGAAAAAATTCTAAGGAATTCAATATGTTTCTAAATCATTCACCCAAAGAAACCAGGTGCATTCTAAATAACACATGTTCTATCTAAAATTCATGTCACTGCTTGTGTTATAGCCTTTCGGTAAATACTGTTTTTCCTTGGTGAATTAAAAAGTTCATCCGTTTGTCACACACATTCTATATTTTCATTTATCAATTTAGTTATAACCAAAATATAAATGGCCAAAGTAAGAAAATTCTCATCGGAAAACACAGGATGCTTTTACAAAACTTTATTAATTAGTATAAACTGCTACAGACTCAATTATTTCAAATATCTAAAATAACTTTGAGTATTCTCTTCTGTTTTCTGTCTAAAAACTACAGGTAAAATATGAGCATATTTCATATTCTCAGACTCCCTCAATGAAGTTACCTACTACATGCCCAGAAAATACCCTCTAAAACATCAAGACAAGATTAAATGGCTTCCTGCTTCTACAAAGAATCTCACGTAACAAAATAAAAACAGACACAGTGGAACAATTATAAAAGCAGAGTAACAGAGTGGAAAGTATATAGTTTTTAAATGCAGAACCCTGAGTTCACATCTTAAGTTAATTAACCTCTCTGCACCTCAGTTTCTTCATCAGTAAAATTAAGAAAGTAATACGTATTTTACATAGCTTTTAAGTAAAATAAAGTATGGAAAGTGCCTCAAATAGGCATCGCCAATAGCATGACCTTAATACATGGTAAATATTTATTATTAACATCACTAATGTTTACAGATTACATTTTGATTAGTTTCTGTTTTCCAGGCATAAATTGAAATGTTTGGGGCAACTAACCTAGTTTCTACACACTTGTCATTTTATTAAACATAGGACTGATCTCTGGGGGGTACTCAAAATAACTAATAAAGATCACTGCAACATCTTACAATCAAGGTGTATCACACTCCACAAAATAAACATCTTCCTGAAAAGAAGTATATAAACAAATTGCTCTAAACGAAATCAAATTTCCATAGTAACTGACATTACTATTCTACAGATGCTCAACCTTTACTCTGATTAATTTTCAATTAGCAAAGACCCTAAACATTTGAGCTCTGAAGTTCTTTTGTTTCCACCACGACTCACAATTCCCCACATCTCAATCCCTGTTATCCAGACACACCCACCAAACAGCACCTCAATGTTTCAAATGGCGTATGGTATAATGGTATAAATCTTTTTGTC
Organism: Panthera leo; assembly: GCF_018350215.1. NCBI lineage: Eukaryota > Metazoa > Chordata > Mammalia > Carnivora > Felidae > Panthera > Panthera leo. The sequence continues at coordinate 54,311,595 of NC_056683.1, read as the reverse complement.
AAACAGAAATTACTGGGCTTTAACAGTTTTGATAAAGCTGTATTTCTACATTTTATAATTAAACTGTTACAATTACATTGCTTTACATGCTGCTTTACTAACAATATTAACTACTTGGGCTTTATGTTCTTTTTCTTTTTGATGTTCTCCATCAAACCAGGAACTGGGAGAGCAGCTTCACTCTGCCAGCTCTCCTAAAAAGAGATTAAAAGTGAGCTCTGGTGAGGCAAACGTTCCACAGAGTAACAAGTTAGAAGCTATCTGTGTAGACTGTATTGCTATTCACCCTGTGCAGAGTCCCGAACTAAGAGAGGGTTGTATGTCCCCTACCTGCTGGACTCCTACAATGCCATGTGACTTGCTTTGGCCAGTGAAATCTAAGTGACATGTGTCACACTCCAGCAAAAACTTCATAAGCACATTGTTTACCCAATTCTCTCCTCCCTCTGCCACAGCAACTGGTGAAATTTCAGATAACGCCTGCTCAACCAGTTTGAGTGCCAGCATCTATATGACACAGAGCAGGGCTAAAGATGGACCACACAATATATACAACATGAATGAGAAACAAACCTTTTTGATAGTCAACTGAAATTTAGGGCTCATTTGTTAACACTGCATAACCTATCCAGACTGGCAGAGTGATCTCCACGCTCTTTGGATCCCACATTTTCACAAACAAAATATCTTGAGCACACACTTTCTTCCACCATGTATTACTATGTATTATGTACTTAAAACATGCTTCCATCCCCTCAAAACTGTAAAGGGAAATTCAAACTATATAAGGCATATTATTTATTTCCTTCCCACACTCCCAAATGATCAACTTTAGCACATCACTTTGGAATCACTAGTCTATTACAAAGGCCTCTTAAGTAAAGATATAAATAAGGCTTCCCAGAGATTTCATCTATAAACTTCACATCAACAATATTCAATTCTGTTTATAAATAATTTTGGTCAGAAGACTTCTACTTGAATCCACACAGCTTTCTCTCTCTCAGACCCTGGTCCTTAAATAAGGCTGTATATTAGATCTGCGGCAGAGCTTTTCAAAATTACAGATTCCTGGTGGCTCCCAGACCTACAGAAGTATCTATTTTTTTAAAGGTCCATTAGTGATTTTGACACATATCACCAGTCTAAAGAGTAAATCCCAGCGAAAGAATTCTCTTTTTTAAGATTTTACTTTACTTTTTTTTTTATTTTTGAGAGACACAGTGTGAGCTGGGGAAGGGTCAGAGAGAGAGGAAGACACAGAATCCAAAGGAGGCTCCAGACTCTGAGCTGTCAGCACAGAGCCCAAAGCAGGACTCAAACTCACAAGCCATGAGATCATGACACCAGCCAAAGTCAGATGCTCAACTGACTGAGCCACCCAGGTGCCCCTAAGATTTCATTTTTAAGTCATCTCTACAACCAATGTGGGGATCAAATTTTCAACTCCAAGATCAAGAATTACATGCTCCACAGACTGAGCCAGCCAGGCGCCCCAAGAATCCTCTTTTCTAAAATAAATTTATCACATTCTGGAAATATCACCATCAATTCTAAATTTGATTTTTTACATATAATTCTTTCTAAAAACATTGAGGACCTACTATGTACCAAGCACTATTTACAGAAGATGAGATCCAGCTGTAAACAGCAAAACAAAACAGAACTGCACTCATGAAACTTATATTTTAATGAGACAGACAATACACAATAAACAAACTATCAGGCAGCAATCTAGGATGAAAATAAAACAAAAGAAAAGTGCTACGAATGGATTTATACTCTGTGTTGTGTGGTCTCTCTAAAGAAGTGACATTTAAAGGGAAATCTGAATGTAAAGCAGCCAGTCACGCAAAACCTATGGCAAGAGCATCTCAACCAAAGAAAAGAGCTGGTGCAAAGGTCCTAAAAGGTCCTTTTTTTCAGGGGGGGGAAAGGGCTAGCAGGTTGAAGCAAGAGAAAGAGGCTGATGGAGAGCAGTGGCAGGCAGGGGTGTTGAGAGGCAGACAACTAACCCTCAGACCTGGTTGAGATAGAGTTTTATACTATGAATGGTACATTAAACTGAGGTTTTAGGGAGAGGAAAGTTAAGATCTGATTGTTTACACTGTGGTTTTGAAAAGGCCATTATTGTGCTGAAAAGAGAAGGTAAGGTAAGAGGGATTGAACTGGAAGAAAGGTAGAAAAAAACAAATAGATTTGGAATATATTTTGGAGTAGCACAGATGGATGGATTGTAAGAGAAGGGGATGAAGAAAAAGCCTCCGAGGTTTGGAGCTTTAGCCATTGGGCAGACGGTGATGCCATTTACTGATGGTTTTTCTTGACCCTCATTATCCACTGTTAATTATATTTTACTCCAATACAGATGTGTCATATGTGTCTTGTTGCAGGTCACCTCAAATCCTTTGTGGAAAGGAGCAGGACATCAATAAATGTAAATAAATGATTTAAAGTATTAGTTTTTCTTAAAATGAAACATACCTGTACTAGCAGGTAAAAAGCCATGTCAAAAATTCCAATATTAAAACTACAATTAGGGGTGCCTGGGTGGTTCAGTTAGTTAAGCGTCCGACTTCGGCTCAGGTCATGATCTCGCAGCTTATGAGTTTCAGCCCCACATCAGGCTCCATGCTGATAGCTCAGAGCCTGGAGCCTGCTTCAGATTCTGTCTCCCTGTCTCTCTGCCCCTCCCTTGCTTGCACTCTGTCTCTCAAAAATAAAGAAAACATTAAAAAATTTTTAAAACATCTAAAATTAAAAACTACAATTATTAATGAAAAGACTGTTTAAAATATACACTGCTTAATGAAACAATTACAAATCATTTCTTATACAAGGAAATAAAAAATCTGTGGATGAAACAAATACCAAAGGCAAATATCCTGATTTTTAATACTGCTATCACTGTTTCTAATAAATGCAGTTCTATATTGGTACTAAGTATTGTGATCTATAAAGGGCACTTTGTTTCTCAAATGCACTGTGACCTATTAATTAATATTACTGTGGGGATTAATGGCTGCAAATTTTTTGACACTTCACCCATTAAGAGCTGAGATCTATTTGTCTTCCTTTTAATCTGGACTGGACTGTGACTGCTTTCACCAACACAGTACGGCACAAGTGATGCCAGTCTCTCACGCCTGATCTTGAGAAGACTGACAGCTTCTGCCCTAGGTCACCAAAGCAGTCTAACCTCCTCGCTTTCAGGATCACATGGAGAGGATCCCAGCAGAGTTCAGCATACTAGAAGTTCTCACCTCAGTACTGGGCATGTAAGTGAAGCCGTCTTGGACATCCTACACCAGACTAGCTGCCAACCGAGTAACCTCAAACGAGACCATGGGAGCAGGAAAATCACCCTGTTGAGAGCCCAGTATGAATCCCTCACAATCAGAATTGTGAGATATGGTTTAAGTTTTAAGATTTGGTTTTAGTTTTCAGTTTTGATATCAGATTTTAGAATTGTTACTTAGATTTGGGCTTAAGTTGTTACATAGTAATAAATAACCAGAACATTCTCAACCTAAAATAATAGTTTAAAACATTTTTTTCTATTTACAATCCAATTCTTTTTTTAATACATTATTTTTTATGAATCTCTACAGCCAATGTGAGGCTCGAACTCAAGACCCCAAAATCAAGAGTCACACACTCTTCCGACTGAGCCAGCCAGGAGACCCTATAATCCAATTCTTAAAATACATTTTCTACATTTAAATGTACAAAAGAGAGCCATAGAATAGGAAAAAATGAAAAATAAATCGCTAATAATTAGTAAGTTTTTAGGAAAGAGGAAAAACAGCAAATAAAAAAGGAAATAATTATCACTGTGCTGCTGTGTTAATTAACTAAAATTGATAGCATAGTATATCACTTACAAATTCTTTGCCATTTATAATCATTCAAAACATTCAGTTAGAAAACAAACAATAGTTTAATATCCTGAGATTCTAATTAGTATGTTGATGTCTCAGTAATTCTGCCAAGCTGATCAATGGAAAAATCAATCGTCTGGTTACTTTATTACTGGTTTTTTTTTTTTTTTTTTTTTTGGATGGCATAGGCACATTTGAATATACTAAAATTTATACTAGAGAGAAAAGATTACTTATACTTAAGCCCATTTCTTCTCTTCTACAAGAAAACAAACCTTTTTTTTTTCCTCCAAACAACTGCGTAATTTATACAAGAGTTCTTAAAAGTCTCCTAAGTAAATCAAAACAGCAGTAATTTCTAAGCTGGGCATGACAGGACCAGAACCTTATAACCTGCCAGGATGCATCAGATACACATTCTATCCTATCCCACAAACATTTCTTCAGCCTCTTCTGTGAGCCAGGCACAGTGCCAAGAGATAACACAAATAAAAGATGCTACCTTATATATTAACTGTATTATTTAACCATAGCATGACCTTATAAAAGAAGTTGACTCTGCTAACAATTAAATCTGAAAGCAGCAGCCACTCACAAGAGGAAAAAAGCCTGGCTTCCAGGATGCAATGGAAGAAGAGCAAAATGTCTGTGAGGGCCTGAATGTCCACAAGGTCTGATACTTAGCCTTGCTTACTACAGGAGTTAGAAATGGTCAGAGTGAAAGCAAGCACACTCATTAAAGTGGAAAAGACGCGACAACATGATCCATCCCAGGAACCTAATTTCAGAACCCACCTCCAAGACTGTTTGCTCAAACAACTGTAGATAAACTGAGTGCAAAGAACAAAAATCCATAACATAGCAAATCTCTAACAGAACCAAACAGAACTTCTAGAAATTACAGTAGACAAAATTTAAAACCCAATGGTAGCAGAACTGACAAAACAGAAGACAGAAAAAAAAACTGGGAAATGGTTCAAGAGGAAAAATCCATGACATAGCAGATCTCTAACAGAACCAAACAGAACTTCTAGAAATTATAGTAGACAAAATTTAAAACCCAATGGTAGCAGAACTGACAAAACAGAAGACAGGAAAAAAAAACTGGGAAATGGTTCAAGAGGAACAAACCATAAATCAACAGATAAAGAATAAAAAAGGAAAACACAAATTTGAGAATAAGATGTGAAGGACTAAAAAGATCTAAAATACATTTGGAATTCCAGGAGGGGAGAAAGAATTAGGACAAGACAACCAATGTACAGATTCAAGAAGCCTCATGAAACTCAAGACAACATATAAAAAGAATCCCACTGTGGGGTGCCCAACTGGTGCAGTTAAGCATCAGACTCTTGATCTCAGCTCAGGTCATCACCTCACAGTTCGTGAGTTCGCATCCAGCTCTGTGCTGATAATGTGGAACCTGCTTGGGATTCTGTCTCTCCTTCTCTCTGCCCCTCCCCGGCTTGTTCGTCTTCTCAATCTCTCTCTCTCTCTCTTTCTCTCTCTCTCAAAATAAACTTAAAAAAAATTTTTTTTAAATAATCCCACTACGAGACAAACAGAATGTTTAAATCAAGCAGAAGCTGGGGCTCCTGGGTGCCCCAGTAGGCTAAGCATCCAACTTTGGCTCAGGTCATGATCTCACAGCGAGTCTCTGCTGTCAGCACAGAGTCCGCTTCAGATCCTCTGTCCCCTCCCCTACTCGCTGCCCCTCCCCTACTCTCTCTCAAAAATAAACATTAAAAATAAAAGAGAAGTGATCCAAAGTATCTTTTTATTTTTGGGAGAGACAGAGACAGTGTCAGTGGGAGGGGCAGAGAGACAGGGAAAGAGAATCCACAGCAGGCTCCGAGTTATCAGCACAGGGCCCAATGAGGGGCTCAAACTCATGAAACTGTGAAATCATGACCTGAGCAGAAACCAAGAATCGGACACCTAACCAACTGAGCCACCCAGGCTCCTTGGGAACCAAAGTATTTTAAAAGGAGACAACTAGCAGTATGGCTTTTTTTTTTTTTTTTTTAACTTCAAAGATTGGATTTGGAGAAAACGAACCAAAAAAACCCACAACTCAAAGCATGGGATTTTACATTTCAAGACAATCTCTCATGTATTAAATCTACAGATTATAAATCATTTTCATAGAAGATAATTAGTATAGATTTTATAACTATTAAGGAGCAGGAAGGACATAATCCTTGTTTCTGTTTTAACAGGAGAATAGGAGAGGGGAGTAGGAAAAAAAAACAGCTTTTATTGGATGTAACTATTTGGAAAGAATAGACCTAAAGAAGGCCCTACCTTTTTTCATCTACAGCAAAAGTTTTTTTTAAGAGAAAAAAAAAAAAAGCCTTTCAGAGGCACCTGGATGGCTCAGTCAGTTGAGCGTCTACTTGGGCTTAGGTTATGATCTCATGGTTCATGAGTTCAAGCCCCAAATCGGGATTGTTGCTGTCAGTGCAGAGCCCACTTCAGATCCTCTGTCCTCCTCTCTCTCTGCCCCTTCCCCACTTTCTGTCTCTTTCTCTCTCTCAAAAATAAATAAAAAGCATTTTTTAACTTTAAAAAATAAAGAAATAAAAAACTGTTTTAATCCCTTTCAGCCTTGGGTATCTCTGTCTAAAACTCACTTCCTGGCTACTGGCCAATCCAAGCCAATTATTTAAAGGTAAGTCACTAGTACACGATTCATTATTCCCACCACTGCCGCATTCATAAACCAACATGTCTACATGGCCACAAAGGGTCTAACCTAGGACTGATGAAAGAAGGGCTTGCAAATAAGAGACCAAGGTGTCACTTCTCTGCTGGTACCACTATCACCCATAAGGATACATCTACTGGGCTGACAATACAAAGGTGCACATAAAAGCAGGCAATCTAAGCTACTGTGTCGCAGGAGAAACCAACACCTTGTTAAACTGTTCTCTCCATTATCATTTATTCTCTAAAGTTAAAAAAAAAAGCTTTAAAAAGCTTAAAATAAGAATTAAAAAAAAGCTAAAACACACACACACACACACACACACACACACACACACACACACACCCAGGTTGAGGCCCCATTATAAATCCAAACATTGGTGTAGGATTTCAGTAGCAAGAAGAAATCTTGTAAAAACATAAAAGACCCAATCATGGTCGTAAAAATGGCTCACAAAATTTTTTATTTACTTATTTTTTTTAATTTAGAGAGACAGAGAGAGAGAGAGAGAGAGAGCAAGCAGGGGAGAGGGGCAGAGGGAGGGAGACAGAGAATTTCAAACAGGCTCCCATGCTCAGTGCAGAGCCAGTTCCAATCCTGTGACCCTGGGATCATGACCTGAGCTGAAATCAGGAATAGGACGCTCAACCGACTCAGCTACCCAGGCATCCCAAGAATGGCTCGCATTGTAACTGTCCCTCTTTATCCACCCTCACTCACCACCTAAGACCATTAATTCTAGAGTTTTCAAGGTATAAAAGGGGTCGAAACAGAGGGAAGGAATGAGAGTCAAAAGACATGAAAACACCAAGATTTGCTTGAGAGAAACAGTGATTCCTCATTTGCTTCTGCTCCATGGGGCTGACAGAGAATGCCCAGATCAGATATGTGATTTAAACAGAAGCTCCTCAAGGTGCCTGGATGGCTCAATCAGTTAAGAGTCCAACTCTTCATTTCAGCTCAGGTCATTATCTCACAGTTTGTGAAATCAAGCCCCCCATCAGGCTCGGTGCTGACAGTGTGGAGCCTGCTTGAGATTCTCTCTTTCCCTCTCTCCCAGCCTCTTCTCCTCTCATGCTCTCTCATATCTAGATAGATAGATAGATAGATAGATAGATAGATAGATAGATAGATAGAAAGAAAGAAAGAAAGAAAGAACGAACGAACAGACAGAGGCTGCTTTGTGGTAGGTAACAGTAAAGAGTAGTATGAGGGAGATATTTCAGCCAACATGGCTGAGAAGTAGGGGGAATCCATACTTAAGTGTAGAAGCCAAAGGACTTTGAACACCAAAGCCTGGGAGGAAAAGAGACTGAATCTACTACGAAGAAAATGGGAAAGCTGGAAAAAAGATGAGTGGGTAACTGCGAACTGGGGGAGATAAAAAAAAAAAAAGGCCTCGCGGGCATGGAGGGGAGGAACCCCCTTCTGCGGAGAGACAAAGGGCAGAGAAAGAGCGGCTAGGGAAGTGCAGGACCATAGGTGGACAGGAGAAAGATCTCAGAGTGAGACTGAGAGGGATCTGATCTCTAACTGCGGGTCTTTCTTCGGACTGGAGCCGGCTCCCTGTTTGCGCACTTGGGGAGGAGAGGAGCCAGCCTTGGGTGCAGTGGTAGGTCAGGGGCTCAGTCCGCAGCTGGAGAAAGGGATTCCCTCCCTGGAGGGCTGCGCGATAGCACGGAACCTGCCTGCGTCTGCCACTCCCGGGCGCAGTGGCCGGGCCGAGGGCTCAGTCTGCAAGAGGAAAAGCCTGCTCTTTCCCTGAAGTACTGTGGGAAAAGACAAAGCCTGCCTGCATCCGCCACCCCAGGGGCTCGAGGTGGCTAGGGCAGCAGCTCTCAGTCCACACTAGAAGGCTGTCCTCCCTGAAATACGGCAGCACAAAGCCAGCCAGGACCACATATCCCGTGGCATGGAGAGGCGCTTCCCCAGTGCCAGAGCACACGGAGCGGGACTTTGAATCCTAGCCAAGCGCAGGGTCAGGGGAATTGGCGGAGAAGGGTCCGCCCCGTCTGCACCCGTGGCACAGTGAGGACGACTCCAACTGAGTCCACTGGGTCCAGCTCCATGGAGGAAAGACTGGGAAATCACCATTCCCACCGCACCCCCACCACCCAACCACCAAGGCAGGGCCTCAGGGATCACTCCCGGGGCCCATAGTGGAGGTCGTTCCAGAAAACACCAAACCACACACTTTTGCACTGGGTAACTGCATATCCACCAGAGTGGCACAGACCCGGCAGACAGCTCCTGCAGACAAGCGATGCAGCATTGCCTGGATTAACTCTAGGTCAATTCTGCATAAATAGATATACTCTCCCTCCCCCCTTTTCTCCTCCTTATCTCTTCCCTCCCCTAGGCCAGTTACTCTGGTTATTGGTCTGTCTAAACAGGCATATTGAATCCATTGTCTTGATACATGTTCTACACCTCCATCTTTACACTCCTTTCTCTCTCTGGAATAATCAAGCCATATAGTTTCTCTGTCTGGGTAAGAGTATCTTCGTTTCGTTTTCCCCGCCTCCTTCTTTATTTTCCTTTCTCTCGCTCTCTGGATTAAGCCTTTTAGTTTCTCTGCCTAATCAATGTTTACTTTTTCTCCCCCCACCCCACTCGTGTCATTTCTCTTCAATGTAATGAACAGAAAAATTATGCAGCCAAGAATCCTTTACCCAGCAAGTCTGTCATTCAGAATAGAAGAAGAGATAAACAAAAACTGAAGGAATTCATCACCACTAAACCAGCCCTACAACAGATCCTAAGGGGGACTCTGTGAGTGAAATGTTGCAAGGACCACAAAGTACCAGAGACACCACTACAAGCATGAAACTGTAACAGACATTACAATGACTCTAAACCCGTATCTCTCAATAATAATACTGAATGTAAATGGACTAAATGCTCCAACCCAAAGACATAGGGTATCAGAATGGATAAAAAAAACAAGACCCATCTATTTGCTGTCTACAAGAAACTCTTTTTAGACCTGAAGATACCTTCAGATTGAAAGTGAGGGGATGGAGAACTATCTATCATGCTACTGGAAGTCAAAAGAAAGCTGGAGTAGTGATATTTATATCAGACAAACTAGACTTTAAATTAAAGGCTGTAACAAGAGATGAAGAAGGGCGTTATATGATAATTACAGGGTCTATCTATCAGGAAGAGCTAACAATTACAAATGTCTACACACCAAATACAGAAGCCCCCAAATATATAAAACAATTACTCACAAACATAAGCAATCTTATTGATAAGAATGTGGTAATTGCAGGGGACTTTAATACCCCACTCACAACAATGGATAGATCATCTAGACACATGGTCAATAAAGAAACAAGGGCCCTGAATGATACATTGGATCAGATGGACCTGACAGATATATTTAGAACTCTGCATCCCAAAGTAACAGAATATACTTCCTTCTCGAGTGCACATGGAACATTCTCCAAGATAGATCACATACTGGGTCACAAAACAGCCCTTCATAAGTTTACAAGAATTGAAATCATACCATGCACACTTTCAGACCACAATGCTATGAAACTTGAAATCAACCACAGGAAAAAGTCTGGAAAACCTCCAAAAGCATGGAGGTTAAAGAACACCCTACTAAAGAATGAGTGGGTCAACCAGGCAATTAGAGAAGAAATTAAAAAATATATGGAAACAAACGAAAATGAAAATACAACAATCCAAACGCTTTGGGACGCAGCGAAGGCAGTCCTGAGAGGAAAATACATTGCAATCCAGGCCTATCTCAAGAAACAAGAAAAATCCCAAATACAAAATCTAACAGCACACCTAAAGGAAATAGAAGCAGAACACAAAGACACCCCAAACCCAGCAGAAGAAGAGAAATAATAAAGATCAGAGCAGAAATAAACAATATAGAATCTAAACAAACAGTAGAGCAGATCAATGAAACCAAGAGTTGGTTTTTTGAAAACATAAATAAAACTGAGAAACCTCTAGCCAGGCTTCTCAAAAAGAAAAGGGAGATGACCCAAATAGATAAAATCACGAATGAAAAAGGAATTATTACAACCAGTCCCTCAGAAATACAAGCAATTATCAGGGAATACTGTGAAAAATTATATGCCAACAAATTGGACAACCAGGAAGAAATGGACAAATTCCTAAGCACCCACACACTTCCAAAACTCAAATAGGAAGAAATAGAAAATTTGAACCGACCCATAACCAGTGAAAAAATTGAATCAGTTATCAAAAATCTCCCAACAAAGAAGAGTCCAGGACCAGATGGTTTCCCAGGGGAATTCTACCAGACATTTAAAGCAGAGATAATACCTATCCTTCCCAAGCTGTTCTAAAAAATAGAAAGGGAAGGAAAACTTCCAGACTCATTCTATGAAGCCAGTATTACTTTGATTCCCAAACCAGACAGAGACCCAACAAAAAAAGAGAACTACAGGCCAAGATACCTGATGAATATGGATGCAAAAATTCTCAACAAGATAACTAGCAAATCAATCAACAGCACGATCAAGTAGGATTCATTCCTGGGCTGCAGGGCTGGTTCAATATTCGCAAATCAATCAACATGATACATCACATTAATAAAAGAAAAGATAAGAACCATATGATCCTGTCAGTCGATGCAGAAAAAGCATTTGACAAAATTCAGCATCCTTAATAAAAACCCTTGAGAAAGTTGGGATGGAAGGAACATACTTAAACGTCATAAAAGCCATTTATGAAAAGCCCACAGCTAATATCATCCTCAATGGGGAAAAACTGAGAGCTTTCCCCCTGAGATCAGGAACACGACAGGGATGCCCACTGTCACTGCTGTTGTTTAATATAGTGTTAGAAGTTCTAGCATCAGCAATCAGACAACAAAAGGAAATCAAAGGCATCAAAATTGGCAAAGATGAAGTCCAGCTTTCACTTTATGCAGACGACATGATACTATACATGGAAAACTTGACAGACTCCACCACAAGTCTGCTAGAACTGATATATGAATTCAGCAAAGTTGCAGGATACAAAATCAATGTACAGAAATCAGTTGCATTCTTATACACTAATAATGAAGCAACAGAAACACAAATAAAGAAACTGATCCCGTTCACAATTGCACCAAGAAGCATAAAATACCTAGGAATAAACCTAACCAAAGATGTAAAAGATCTGTATGCTGAAAACCACAGAAAGACCAGGAAGCTTATGAAGGAAATTGAAGAAGATACAAAGAAATGGAAAAAAAACAATCCGTGCTCATGGATTAGAATAATAAATATTGTTAAAATGTCAATACTACCCAAAGCTACCTACACATTCAATGCAATCCCAATCAAAATTGCACCAGCATTCTTCTCAAAGTTAGAATAAGCAATCCTAAAATTTGTATGGACCCACAAAAGACCACAAATAGCCAAAGTAATAGTGAAGAAGAAAACCAAAGCGGGAGGAATCACAATCTCAGACTTTAGCCTCTACTACAAAACTGTAATCATCAAGACAGCATGGTATTGGCACAAAAACAGACACATAGACCAATGGAATAGTATAGAGACTCCAGAATTGGACCCACAAAAGTATGGCCAACTAATCTTTGACAAAGCAGGAAAGAATATCCAATTGAAAAACGACAGTCTCTTTAACAAATGGTGCTGGGAGAACTGGACAGCAACACGCAAAAGAACGAAACTAGACCACTTTCTTACACCATTCACAAAAATAAACTCAAAATAGATGAAGGACCTGAATGTGAGACAGGAAACCATCAAACTCTAGAGGAGAAAATAGGAAAAAACCTCTCTGACCTCAGAGATAAAAAAGGAAACAATCAACAAAACTAAATGGCAACCAAATGAATGGGAAAAGATATTTGCAAATGACCTATCAGATAAAGGGCTAGTATCCAAAATCCATAAAGAACTCACCAAACTTCACACCCGAAAAACAAATAATCCAGTGACGAAATGGGCAGAAGACATGAATAGACACTTTTCTAAAGAAGACATCCATGTGGCCAACAGGCACATGAAAAGATGCTTAACGTCACTCCTCATCAGGGAAATACAAATCAAAACCACACTGAGATACCACCTCATGGCAGTCAGAGTGGCTAAAATGAACAAATCAGAAGACTATAGATGCTGGCGAGGATATGGAGAAACAGGAACCCTCTTGCACTGCTGGTGGGAATGCAAACTGGTACAGCCACTCTGAAAAAGTGTCGAAGTTCCTCAAAAAACTAAAAATAGATCTACCCTATGACCCAGCAATAGCACTGCTAGGAATTTCCTCAAGGGATACAGGAGTGCTGATGCATAGGGGCACTTGTACCCCAATGTTTATAGCAGCACTTTCAACACAGCCAAATTATGGAAAGAGGCTAAATGTCCATCAACTGACAAATAAAGAAGATGTGGTTTACATATACAATGGAATACTACTTGGCAATGATTAAGAATGAAGTCTGGCCATTTGTAGCAACGTGGATGGAACTGGAGAGTGTTATGCTAAGTGAAATAAGTCGGGCAGAGAAAGACAGATACCATATGTTTTCACTCGTATGTGGATCCTGAGAAACTCAACAGAAGACCGGGGCAGGGAGGGGAAGGGGGGGGGGGAAATGTTACAGACAGCTGGAAGGAGGCAAACCATAAGAGACTCTTAAATACTGAGAACAAACTGAGGGTTGATGGGAGGTGAGGGGAGGGGATAGTGGGTGATGGGCACTGAGTAGGACACTGGGTCCTACTGTTGGAATGAGCACTGGGTGTTATATGGAAACCAATTTGACAATAAATTTCGTTAAAAATAAAATAAAAAATAAAATTTAGATGAATGAAAAAAAAAAGTAGCATGAGGAACTAAGACCAGGACAAGAGCCTCAATTTTTAAAGCTTCAAGATTTCAACAGTTCAGGGTTTCAGAACTTTCAGAAAGAACACTCACTGTTTAAGAAAAGGCAAAAGCAGGATATATAAAAGAGTTGGGAATTCCCACAACCCCTAAGTGCTTCCTGCTCCAGTGTTTACTGGAGGTCATACCATTTCCCCCTATTAATGGTACAAAGTAATTTGTTGCCTCGCCACAGCTTCCTTTCAAACCACAATTTTCTCACTTATTTTGGTCACCAAGCAATCCTATTCTTATTCTTTAGTGGCCAATAGATTCACTCCTTAACTATTCCCCTGGAGGTGAAGAGGTATAAAAATGAAGAAATTCCCCTTAGGCTGGCCCCAGTAACTCAGAATTAAATAAGAGGAGGGGCTAGCAGCCTCCTAGAGACTAAAACAACTTCAGAGACTAAACCTACTTTTCCAAGGATGGAAAATTTATTCAGATAATGTTTGAGAATTCATATATGCCACAATAGGATAAGAATGAAAAGGTAGAAATCTCACACTCTTCCTTATACCTGCCCAAGTGCCCAACCAGATCCAAACACAGCATCACTATCACTTGCCATTTTGCTGAGTGGAGACCCCCAGGCACTAATCACACAGGCCAACTGCCTATGTCGTAAAACTGTACAACTTTTCCCTTCAAAGCTGTACGTCTCTTTCTCTGACTACACTGGCGATTCTCCAGTTAATTCAATACTGTAAAGGCTGCAGCAGCATGCAAAAGAATTTCATTTTATTTCTGTTTTTAAAGAAAGGTCTCCAGGAGATGGTGGGTTTTACAGTCCTGTCTGGATAGAGGTTTGATTTGCTCTCGAATGTTCCTAGTGAGACTAGAAGGAAAGCACAAGATGCAGAGGTCCATTCAGTATAATCTTCTCCCTCATTCCCATCTTCACCAACAAATCAAGCAGAATACTTGCTTGCCGAACCCAACTTGGAAGTTGGATTTTCTTTAGGTTTCTTTGACTCAGGTGCAGATTGGGAGTCTTGATCCTTTTTGCCATCTTTCCTATCTGTCTCCTTTAGGTGGTCTTTGTTCCCTCCATCTTCCGGACAACGGCTGGAGTTCCCACTTTGGCCCTTTGGGACACTCACCTCATTTACTTTATTTTCATCTTTCCTTGCTGGTCCTTCCCCAGATGGTTAAGCCTGAACTATTTTCCCCCCACTGGTAGGGGATTGCTGCTCTGTATCTGAGGTCTAAGATGGAGCAGGAGGGTTAGAACTTGGCTTCATTTGAGCATTCTCCTTTGGTGGAGGGGCTGGCATTACTTTTAAAGGCTGTTCAGGTTTGGGAGGCTTAGAAGTTGGAGAGTGACAGTCTTCCTCTTTATTGAGTGTTTCACTTTCTAGAAACTTTCACTCTCCTTCGTGCATTTCTGCCAGATGGGGCTGAGGTCCCCGTCTGTGATGACTCAATTCCTGTCCTGGACTGTTCTGTTCTTGAGTTTCTTCACTTCGCCAGCTTGCGTGTCTCTCCTGAGGCTGTTGTTCTAGTTTTGGCTCATGCAGCTGGTGTCGTAGTTTCTCCCATTCCTTCCGTAGCTGCTATTCTACTTCTTGGTCTCTAGCCGCTGTGTTAACAAGCTTTGACCCTCCAAAGACAGAGGCTGCTCACTGAACCAGAACCTCTGCTAGCAGAGGAATCTTCTTCATTAGGAGTACTACGAGGATTTAGATTCAGTTTGGGTCTTGGGGGTGGGGTAGGGAAACTCTACCATCATGCTTATGATTATCCCAAGAGTAAACATCTCTGGAGCTCCATGACCCATCATCTCATGTGTCATACCGGTCTTCATAGCAGTCCCAGCCTCCTCTATAGTAATCATCCCTACAATACCCACTACCAAATGCTCTCCTACTACTGCCTATCCTGTTATCATAGTCTCTACTGCTTCAGTCCTCATAGCAATCTCGACCCCCATATCGATCTATATCCTGACATGGGGGCCATCACAATAGCACAGTGGCTATCTTACCCTCAAAGGAGCTACAGTTAGACTATCAGTTGACTTCTCAATAGCAAAAATGGGAGCCAAAACACAGGAGAATTATGTATCTTAAATGTGTTAAAAGAAAGTACCTGTCTAAAAATCTCTTTAAAAATAAATAAAATAAATAAAATAAATAAAAAAACGTAAGGGAGGCCTGGCTGGCTGTCAGTAGAGCATTAGACTCTTGATTTTGGAGTTTTAAGTTTGAGCCCCATATTGGGTGTAGAGATTACTTAAACATAAAATCTTAAAAAAAAAAAAGTACCTGCCAACCTAAAATTCTACATCCAGCAAAAATATCTTTCAATAAAGAATGCAATCTCCTTTCTTGCTTTTTTTGGTTTGGGTGACAATGCCTAAAAGACAAAAGAAGTATAGTAATAAAACCTTAAAGAAACCTACTTCACTTCAAATTAATGCAACATAAGAATAGCCAGACATTTATGGAAAGAAGAACATTTAATGTTTTCTTGTACATCTCCTTAATACATACAAATGTTTTCTTTTATTATTAATTGGTTACTTATACAATTGTGTCACGACTATTCAACAGATAAGGAGACCAAGGGTTAGACACCATTTATATGCTTTGTTGGATAGCCTTCCTACAAACTCATAACCACACTATGCCCAGTTTGGGAATTATTTACTGACTGCTAGGACAGTCAACAGTTCAAGACTGAACTCCTATGATCATAATTCATTTCACCTAAATATACCTAGAATTTTATTTCAATGGTTTAACATAAAATACTAAATTAACAATTCTGATTTTACATTTAACATTATAAAAACTAAGTATTTTGGAGCAAAACTATAAAGAATAGCAAATATGCTTTACAACTCCCATAACCTGAAGTTTGTTCTCCACTCCCCAGTTTCTTTATGAACTAAGTTAATCCAGTCTTTGAAATTTGCATCTGTTTCTTTAATTCCAAACTATTTATTTCAAGCACCCAGCTAATTGGCAGAATGCCTATTTCTTCACACAGCTTTCTATTACTGAGCTTCAAATTTTCTTCTTTATGACATTTCCCTTATGTTTTCTTCTGCAATAACCTTTTGGTGCACAATTAAAGGCCTCCCAAACTCAATCTTTGTTGAGGTTCCAACTGGCAAATGTCCTCCAAATAAAAAACAAAACAAAACAAAAAAAAGTAATTTTCCTTTCCCATTTTTACAATGTAGCCCAGTAGAAAATTGTTCAACTTTACTTGGTTCTAAGTTTTTAAACTATATAGCACTGTGGACATTTTCAAGATGAATGGAAGAAGGGGAGCCAAACTGATTCATGAAAGATATGGTTAAGGACTGAAGCTTTTGAAGTTAAGGAGCCTACAGCAGATTATCAAAATATGGCTTTACTTAGCTGGGGAGGAAAGGTTGAAACTTAAGAGTCAATATGGACCAATGGTGCAGCTACGTTTATTCAAACACATGGAGAATGAAATAAAAGCAGGGAAAAATAAGGTACGAAAAAGAAATTGACTTGTTACAATTTTTTCGTATAAGCCATGGGAAATCAAATCTTATTTATTATTAAATTTACATTTTGATCATTATCTGAAATTCAAGCGGATAGAACACTAGCTATTTTTTTGTGTCTGGGGTAAAGGGAAAGGAGGTACTTATTCCAAGAGATGCTCAAATATATTTGCAAATGAAAATATTAGAAAGCAGTTTTATGGCTTTGACAAAGGTTTCCCATTTTGTTGACCCAATTCACTATTTTTACTTCCTCAGAAAATTATTCAAGTATTTGAGGATGCAGTTGGCACAATATCCCACCCATCAGAATACCTGTACCTCCTTTATCTCTTATCTTTTGAAATTCAGTTCAAACACTGTCAGCTCAATGATGCCTTCCTAGATGAATCCAGTCTGTAGCAATATCCCCCTTACTTTTTCATAACTCTTAGAGACTGTATCAAACATTCTGGCAGGTTATTATTTTGCACTTTGTTTCATGAAAACAGTCTCTACTCTCTCAAACTAAAAAAATATAAATCCTCTGTGACACCAAACATAATGCTGGATATACATACAGCATTTATTAAGTATTAGCTATGAAGTACTATGAAGGACCCCAGTAGCTCGAGATTTTCTATGTAGCATGTGCTTCAGAGAATTTTGGCAGTTAGGGACTTAGATTAAAGATATATCAGAACACTTTTTATTTTTCTAATGTTCATTTATTTTTGAGAGAGAAAGAGAACACACATGTAAATGGGAGAGGAGAAGTGTGAGAAGGGACAGATGATCCAAAGTAGGCTCTATGCTGACATCCTACAGCCTGATGTGGGGTTCGAACTCACAAACTGAGATTATGACCTGAGCAGAAGTCAGATGTTTAACCAACTGAGCCACCCAGGCACCCCAGCAAGCACACTTTTTATAAACTGTGTGTTAATCTACATACCTCTCACTCTCTCTCTCAAAATAAATATTTAAAAGAA
The DNA here is from genome assembly GCF_018350215.1 of Panthera leo. NCBI lineage: Eukaryota > Metazoa > Chordata > Mammalia > Carnivora > Felidae > Panthera > Panthera leo. The sequence goes on along the minus strand of NC_056683.1, from coordinate 54,293,673 downwards.
TAAAACAAAAACATGTTAATTTAAAAAGAAAAATCTGCAACCATTTCAAAACAGCACACAAAAATCAAGGAGCCTCTATAGTAATGGTGTCTATAATAACTTATGAGTGCTTTTACTCACTTATTTATAACCTTTCTATGTAATAAAGTGCTTTAGGGGGCACCTGGGTAGCTCACTTGGTTAAGTGTCTGACTCTTGATGTCTGTTCCGGTCATGATCTTGGCAGTCGTGGGATCAAGCCCTGCGTCAGTCTCTATGCTGGGCTTGGAGCCTGCTTGAGAGCCCCTCTCTCTCTCTTTCTCTCTCACCCTGCCCCTCTCCCCAGCTCACAGTCTCTTTCTCTCTAAAATAAAGTTAAAAAAAAAAAAATGTTTTTTTAAGTGTTTTAAATCCCCCATAGCACCTATATAAGGCCCTAACCATATCTCTTAGTTCACCATCTCTTAGCTGATTTTTGGTCTACTCTAAATTTTGGCAAACTCTGAGAGGGTAAGAACGCTGAAAACATCAACTACCTTATACCTTATTACCTCTCTTCCTCAGGTCCTGAAACATAAAAAGGTATCTCTGAAAATAAAGATGACCTCAAAAGATTTTCAAACTCCTGGCAGATCTCAGAAATGTAGCAAGCTTCTGTTCTTCAAAATCAAAAAGGCATCAACTTCTCAACTAACTCTTTTTAAGCAGCCTCACCAATCAAACTTGTGAAAAGTGGAAAGCATTCATCAAGAATGTTCCTATTTCTGTTCCTTCTGAGTAATCTGAGGGAGCTCAGATTATCTTCTCTACTCATCTAATTACCAGAATTTCATTTTCCATACTATTAACTATAGTTCTGAGTTATAAAATTTTCACTATGTTTCAAAGTCTTTCCAAATCATGGTAGAGTTGAGGGTATCTAGGGTACTCTGCTTTGGTTTCTGCTTAAATTTAAGAAGCCAGAAGCTCTAGCTTACCTATGGATTCCAGTTACATGTTACCGCATAATAAATTACCCCTAAAACTTAGCAGCTTAAAGCAACAAGTTTTATTTTCTCCCAATTTTGTTGGTCAGAAATTCAGAAAGGATACAGTCAGCAATTCATCTGTTCCGTATGGCATCAAATGAGGTCACCTGAGGTCTTGAAATGATTAATAAATAGACTGAAGAGCCCAAGATGGCTTCACTCATGTCTGGCACCTTGGCAGAGATGGCTAAAAGGCTGAGCTCCGCTGGGACTGTCGAGAAATGCCAAGACATGGCCTCTCCAGTATGGCAGTTGCTAGTTTATGCCAGGCTTCAGAACAGACCTCTCCACCAAGCAGATCTGAGCAAGTCTAGCTAGACTTCTTACATGACATCTCAGGATTCCCAAAGAAAGTATGCCAGATACAGGAAGTAGAAGCTGCCAGTTTCTTAAGGTCTGCACTCAAAAACTGGTACAGGGTCACTTCCATCAAATTCTACTGGTCTAAGTATTTACAAAACCCATGGCATTCTTTACCCTTTACACTCTTTATCCTATTACATAGTAACCTTTTAGTCTTCTGAGAGCTAGAAAAATAACTGAATTTCAAAAGCACCTCCCATTCCACCCTTTGAATCCAGATGTAAAAACTACTCATGATCAGGAACCATCCAGTTGTCAGTCTAGCAACTATCTATACATACTGCTAAACTGACATAAAAAGAACTGGACTAAAATTAAAATCTGCACTTATTCATTGTAATAAAATTCTAGTATTCCAAATTCTATTAGCTTATCTCATACAACTCAAGTTCTTATATATTTTTTTGTTATTATACACATATTTGTAGCAATCATTTTTAAATCACTCAAAGGGATATTTGGGGAAAGAACCCAATGTTCTCTATGTACACCATCTTTTGCAAATCTCACAAAGAAACTAGAAAGTAACAAATAAGTTATAGTTACCTTTTATTATGTGCTTACTATCTGCCAAACACTGCTCTAAGTACTTTACATGTATTAACTTTATTAAAGCTTCCTAACCTTATGAGACAGTATTATTATATTTTCTATTTTTCAGACGAGAAAACCAAATTGGAGAAAAAATATAACCACCATTAAGAGGCAGCTCCAGTATTCAACCCCAGGTAGTAAGGCACCAGAACCTGTCTGTGCTCTCCACCCCTAGGCCATATGACATACAGATTATCCCCACTTAGACATCATGCTGCCTCATCCTACTACCCTCGACCTTGGTGCAGATCAAAGTAGGACCATATTTATATACCTCAAATCTTGTATCCTAACACCCTAAGTCTAAAATGAAAAACCCCAAACATTTTCTGTTACTGGGCTGTTTGTATCTAACTCAGATTAGGAATTACGCAGTCTCTGCCTAGGTTTCTCTACTCTTAACCCTAAATCAGCCACAGACACTTGACTGAACTGTAAACAGTTTTCTGTCCTTCCTCTGAGGAATTTAGTATACCTATTTGAGATACATCTGCCTATATACCTATGTATGGTTTAAATGTACACGCAGGATTGTCTTGGCTCCCCTGCAACATTGTTTTCCTTTATAGGAGAGGGAAAAAAGAGGCAGAAAAAATGTCAGAGACCCAAAGGACCAACAAAGGTATGACGAGACAATCTAATGAGCTCAGTAAAAAAGCCCAAGTTCAGCTCTTAAACTTTGAGAGTACTGAAATTCATAATGACACTGCATACACCAAGTCTTTGGTGTAAAGCATTTGTGAATTATCTCGCCTTGCATTACACTGAAAGTCTATAGATAACTACTGGTATTTGTTATTCCTTAAATTTATATCTTAATTAGTTTGACAAGTTGATTTTAAATAATGAAAGCCATCTCTGAAAGGTCCATTTAGACTTGTGCAGATAATCAGCATCTGCCTCTAATCAAACTGAGATGATTAGCAAATTAAACCCTTTAATTAGCATTTTGCATAATTTAGACAAATTATGCTTCTTAGGTTTAAGAAGGTGAAACAGGGTGAATTTATCAGATATTCCTTTAAATCTTTATTAATTATCAAATTTTACATATATACAGTAAAAATAAAGAAACACAAATTAAACTCAGTTTGCTAAAATCTAACACTTCACAACATTTAAGCTAATTAGGTCATTTGGAGCAAAGTAACACAATACTCAGAAGAAAAGAAAAATATTTCATTTCAATTATCCTCCATCAACTACCCAGGAGGTCAACTTTATTCAAACTTGATTCAAACAGCATTTTTTAAGGAAAAAAGGAAGGAAGGAGCACGCTTCTCTCCACTTCTGCCATTCAGTACCACAGGAGCCAAGGCTAATTTCACTAAGCATTCAATCATACAGTTTTAAAGAAATGCACTCATAAAAAGGTAAGTAACCTGTCAATTTTGTTAGACAAGAGACCATAGGACAATATAAAGTAGCAAAGCTCATCACAAGAAACTAAGATAAGCCATTACTTTTATCCACAGGCACTACATTCTCTCACACACAGAGTGATGCTTTTTTTTTTTTTCAAGTATCTCCTCTTAAAGGACCAAAACACCCTATTAGCTAACAAAAGTACCAATTTCCAGGATTTGATAAACAAGTAATAAATAACAAAAGCTTAAGAGACAGTAGAGGAAGCATGTATCATTTCTAACATATATTAAACCCCAGCTTCTGATAAAGATGTGGTCTTGGAAAGAGCCCCTCTGTTCTAGAATTAATCCTCTTACCAAAAAGAGGCCGTGAAATTCAAAAGTAGACTTTTCTCATGACTACAGACATCAACCTACTAAAAACTTTCAAACAAATTATCTTTATCCTTCTATAAATACTACCCAAAATGTAACTCTTCACGGTGTGTGCATGTGCCTATGTGCCTGTGTGTCAAAGGGAGTGGTAAATAATAAGAAAAATAATCATATTAAGCTTATGTTAAAAAGGGACACTAAGGGGCTCCTGGGTGGCTCAGTCGATTAAGTGTCCAACTTCGGCTCAGGTCATGATACCACAGCTGGTGAGTTTGAGCCCCTTTGTGGGCTCTGTGTTGACAGCTGGGAGCTTCAGATTCTGTGTCTCCCTCTCTCTCTACCCCTCCCCCACTTGTGCGGGCCTATGTGTGTGTGTGCACGCTCACTCTCTCTCTCTCAAAAATAAATAACCATTAAAAAAATTTTTTTAATAAAAAATAAAATAAAAAGGGAACTAAAATGAATTCTAATTCATTTGAAAGGATATACAACAAACCAAATGAAAACTGACACAGAATAAGCAAGAAACTATCTTTCCCAAATCCAAATTTCAATCTATCTGTATGCAGATTCTACTGCATCCCCGAACAACCTAGATCTAGAGACAGCACAAACAATACCTCTGATATACACTAATCAACAAACAATAGCTCTGATATACACTAATCAACAGTACCAAATCTTTTCTTCAAAGACTTAATCAAGTGGCAATATTTGTAATATAATTCAGTGTTTTGCATCTACAGGCACTCAGAAAATATTAGTCAGTCCGATGACTGGAAAAATCAAGTCTACATTCCAAACGCAGTATTCTGGTATTTCATAGTAGGTCTCAAAGGAAGAATCGGCAACCTGATTTGGAACAACTACAGCTCTGAAGTGACAGGACACATATCCAGCTGAAAATACTTATTTCTCTTAACCACTGAAATATCAACAGGACATCTAACATGCAAAAGTGAAAAGTTAAACTTTAGGAATACAAATGCCCAACATTTAGCCTTATTCATTTGCTATTTAGCAAACCCCAGCAGCCATTTACTATTAAAGCAGAAGGAAAAACATATAAACACCTGCAAACCATGAACTTCAATTCATTTCACTACTCTTCCCTTCCACACTGAATGGACGATTGGAAGTTTAAGTACAGTGCTTTGGCTCCCCCAAATGACACGTCTAGAGCATAATAACCCTGTCACAGAGAAATGAAACAAGCCAAATACAGCTGGGTTCCTTGTATCATTTTCATCAGAAGAAACCTGGCCAGTACTAAATTCAGTTTTAATATCATCACTGGTTTACTCTACTCTCTCAACCTAATCAAAGAAAAATATTATATATTCAATCAAGAGTTTGTCTCCAAGTGCCAAAAGGAGAATGGATTATATAATTAAGAAAAGAGGAGAAAAGTGAAAGTCAAAGTATTGTACCAAGGGCTCCTGGCTGGCTCAGTCAGAAAAACCTGAGACTCCTGATCTCAGGTTGTGAGATAGAGCCCCACGCTAGGTGTAGAGATTACTGAAGAGAAGAGAAGAGAAGAGAAGAGAAGAGAAGAGAAGAGAAGAGAAGAGAAGAGAAAAGGTACTGTGCCAAAGTTTGCATCACTGAAGTATTAATAGTCAAGAAAAGTGACAGCTTTCTATAAAAATTCCTTAAAGTAATTAACCACAAAGATTAGTTCCGAGATCACAACTGACCAGACTTTCAAAAACCAAAAAGTTCTAATTTGAAAAATAAAAAAATACCACTGCTAATAAGATCACTTGTTTAATTTTAAACATACATTACAACTTCTAGAGTTAGTCAGTTGTTTTCGTATGCATTATCAAAGTGCTTATTACTAAATAATAGCCAACCTTTAGTAAGTTTATAATATGCCAAGTACTATGCAATATACATAGATTTCACTCAATTTCACAATAATTCTATGAGGAATATACTATGATGTTCTCTATCTTATTGTAGAAGAAAATGAGGCATCAAAAGGTTGGGTAACTTACCCAGGGTCATAAATTATCCATTATGAGATTAATTTTCCCAGTTCTCGCTCATACACTCTCCCTTAGCAATGATCTATCCCACAGTTTCAAACACTAATATTACATAGCATTTTTATTATATATTTTCAAACATAACTTCTCAACTTTTTTTTTTTTTTTTTTTTGGGGGGACAGAGAGAGACAGAGCATGAACAGGGGAGGGGCAGAGAGAGAGGGAGACACAGAATCAGAAACAGGCTCCAGGCTCTGAGCCATCAGCCCAGAGCCCGACGCGGGGCTCGAACTCACGGACCGCGAGATCGTGACCTGGCTGAAGTCGGACGCTTAACCGACTGCGCCACCCAGGCACCCCTCAAACATAACTTCTTGAACACAGCCTAATACTCTGAATTACCCACTGCCTATCTCCATTGGCCCACCAGCACTCACAAGCAGGATGTTCACAAGCAAATGTACCATCTTATCCCAAAACCATACTCCTATTTTTATATTCCCTACCATCACTAACACACTATTTTGTACCCTATATACCAAATAGCTTGGAGTCATCTTCATTTCACATTCCATTAGTCATCAAATCTTCAGGCTACTTCCATGTCGACCATATCTGCCTCCTTCTTTCCACTGCCACAGCCATTGCTATAATTCAGACCCTCATTCAGTCCTTCATTTGGACATTTACTCA